>NC_138983.1:96739927-98050180 GCF_964341445.2 Mesoplodon mirus | reverse complement strand
TGCAAAGCTGTGGAACGCTAGCCTTAGAGAACAGATTAGTTCCCGGCCCTTTCACCTGCGTAGTGAGGCATGGTCCCAGAGCCGTGTATCCCTTGATGGGGCTCAGAAGGCTTTGGGTCCACGGTGCACTTCCTCGGAAAGAAGTGCCCCCGTCAGAGGCTTGAGCACTCTGAGGCATACTAAAGCTAAAGCCGTCCACTGACTGAGACTTCCTAGAAACTGGTGCACCCCTGCCTCTGGGAATGGGAAAATGTGCACCTTACCTCGTGGATCGAGGTCACCTTTAGTTGGCACTTTAGCTACAGTATGCTCTGGGCTGAGCTCCCAGGAAGGAACCGCAAGCGCCCGGTTTCTTTTGCAGAAGCTCACTGCTCCTCAGAGGCATCTGTGGAGTGAACAGTGTCCTGGGGGCGTGGCGTGCAGGCAGCTTGGAAGCTGCCCCGAAGTTGCTTTCCAAAGGGGGAGAGTCGGGCTTCTCCCACATGCTCCAGTTTCCCACGTGACCCCACAGCGCATTTACCGGCACCCTCTGACTGACTACTGGAGACTTTCGGCCACACGGGGCCTTTCTATGATCACACTTCGTTGCAGGCGGGCTCTTTTGCATGCCGTGCCTAGCATTACCCGCTTAATGACTTAGTCAGGCCTAGGTGACTTTGGATCGTCCAAATGTCTCCCAAGTTGACCGGTTTTTCTGCTCTTTCTGTCAGGCTGGACCTACAGTGTACCTTGCGTCACAATAGAGAGATGACAGGTAAGAGTCGCCAGGGGGCTCTGAAGGCTCAGGGATTCTTTCAGGGCTGTTCAGAGGGCCTCCTCCGAGGGAGAGCCACGTTGAATGTAATACTGGCAAAAACGTTGTCCTGGGGCTGCTTTACAGCGGTAGAAATCAGGCTCTGCAAGCGAGGATCAGTTCATTGCCCTTCCCTCTGCATAGAAAGGGTTGACCCCCACAGCCTGTTCTGCGCTGTGTTGCTCGGAAAACAAACAGGGGACTCGCGGCACACACGCTCTCCCTCAGAAGGGAATTCATACGCGACTCTCTGAGGCCTCCGGAGAGCCGTAGAGGAGTTAAAGCACTCTATCGAGTCAGGGTTCATGGAGATGGCTGCACAGCAAAGTGTGCTGATAGGAAACACTCGTGCTTACCTTGAGGCCCGGGGTCACGTTTACTTCGCACTTTAGCTCGGGCAAGCCGTGGGATGAGCTCCTAGCAAGGCACTGGCCACCACCTGGATTCGTAGGAGAAAACTCACTTTCTTCCCTGAGGCATTCCTAGCACTGACTAGAAGACGGGTAAGAGCACTTTCAGTCATCTTGAGGCCGCCACTATCTACCTTTCAAACGGGGGGAAATCCTGCCTTTCGCCAGGCTTCTTCTCAATTACACACCGGATCACCCAGCACATAGACCTCTCTTCGCTGACAAGCCAAAGGAGGCCCTTGCAGCACAATTCGGCCTTCTGCGATGAAACTTTGGGATGCAGTGAGTTCTGCATGTGCTGAATGGCGTAATCCTCTAAATGCCCTCAGGAGGCCTAGGTGACTTTGCATGTTCCAAGTGCCTAGCAAGGCTCAGGGTAAATCTCTACTTTATTTCGGGCTGGACCTAAAGTCTACTTTCTGCCTCACTTAGAGAGACGTCGAGCACGAGTCCCCAAAGTGGATTGGAGCCCCGGTGGTTTCTTTCAGGGCCGCTTAGGTGTCCTCAACGTGGCAGACCCGCATGGAAAGAAAGCCTGCCCAAGAACCGTGCTCCTGGGGCTGTTGCAAAGCTGTGGAACGCTAGCCTTAGAGAACAGATTAGTTCCCGGCCCTTTCACCTGCGTAGTGAGGCATGGTCCCAGAGCCGTGTATCCCTTGATGGGGCTCAGAAGGCTTTGGGTCCACGGTGCACTTCCTCGGAAAGAAGTGCCCCCGTCAGAGGCTTGAGCACTCTGAGGCATACTAAAGCTAAAGCCGTCCACTGACTGAGACTTCCTAGAAACTGGTGCACCCCTGCCTCTGGGAATGGGAAAATGTGCACCTTACCTCGTGGATCGAGGTCACCTTTAGTTGGCACTTTAGCTACAGTATGCTCTGGGCTGAGCTCCCAGGAAGGAACCGCAAGCGCCCGGTTTCTTTTGCAGAAGCTCACTGCTCCTCAGAGGCATCTGTGGAGTGAACAGTGTCCTGGGGGCGTGGCGTGCAGGCAGCTTGGAAGCTGCCCCGAAGTTGCTTTCCAAAGGGGGAGAGTCGGGCTTCTCCCACATGCTCCAGTTTCCCACGTGACCCCACAGCGCATTTACCGGCACCCTCTGACTGACTACTGGAGACTTTCGGCCACACGGGGCCTTTCTATGATCACACTTCGTTGCAGGCGGGCTCTTTTGCATGCCGTGCCTAGCATTACCCGCTTAATGACTTAGTCAGGCCTAGGTGACTTGGGATCGTCCAAATGTCTCCCAAGTTGACCGGTTTTTCTGCTCTTTCTGTCAGGCTGGACCTACAGTGTACCTTGCGTCACAATAGAGAGATGACAGGTAAGAGTCGCCAGGGGGCTCTGAAGGCTCAGGGATTCTTTCAGGGCTGTTCAGAGGGCCTCCTCCGAGGGAGAGCCACGTTGAATGTAATACTGGCAAAAACGTTGTCCTGGGGCTGCTTTACAGCGGTAGAAATCAGGCTCTGCAAGCGAGGATCAGTTCATTGCCCTTCCCTCTGCATAGAAAGGGTTGACCCCCACAGCCTGTTCTGCGCTGTGTTGCTCGGAAAACAAACAGGGGACTCGCGGCACACACGCTCTCCCTCAGAAGGGAATTCATACGCGACTCTCTGAGGCCTCCGGAGAGCCGTAGAGGAGTTAAAGCACTCTATCGAGTCAGGGTTCATGGAGATGGCTGCACAGCAAAGTGTGCTGATAGGAAACACTCGTGCTTACCTTGAGGCCCGGGGTCACGTTTACTTCGCACTTTAGCTCGGGCAAGCCGTGGGATGAGCTCCTAGCAAGGCACTGGCCACCACCTGGATTCGTAGGAGAAAACTCACTTTCTTCCCTGAGGCATTCCTAGCACTGACTAGAAGACGGGTAAGAGCACTTTCAGTCATCTTGAGGCCGCCACTATCTACCTTTCAAACGGGGGGAAATCCTGCCTTTCGCCAGGCTTCTTCTCAATTACACACCGGATCACCCAGCACATAGACCTCTCTTCGCTGACAAGCCAAAGGAGGCCCTTGCAGCACAATTCGGCCTTCTGCGATGAAACTTTGGGATGCAGTGAGTTCTGCATGTGCTGAATGGCGTAATCCTCTAAATGCCCTCAGGAGGCCTAGGTGACTTTGCATGTTCCAAGTGCCTAGCAAGGCTCAGGGTAAATCTCTACTTTATTTCGGGCTGGACCTAAAGTCTACTTTCTGCCTCACTTAGAGAGACGTCGAGCACGAGTCCCCAAAGTGGATTGGAGCCCCGGTGGTTTCTTTCAGGGCCGCTTAGGTGTCCTCAACGTGGCAGACCCGCATGGAAAGAAAGCCTGCCCAAGAACCGTGCTCCTGGGGCTGTTGCAAAGCTGTGGAACGCTAGCCTTAGAGAACAGATTAGTTCCCGGCCCTTTCACCTGCGTAGTGAGGCATGGTCCCAGAGCCGTGTATCCCTTGATGGGGCTCAGAAGGCTTTGGGTCCACGGTGCACTTCCTCGGAAAGAAGTGCCCCCGTCAGAGGCTTGAGCACTCTGAGGCATACTAAAGCTAAAGCCGTCCACTGACTGAGACTTCCTAGAAACTGGTGCACCCCTGCCTCTGGGAATGGGAAAATGTGCACCTTACCTCGTGGATCGAGGTCACCTTTAGTTGGCACTTTAGCTACAGTATGCTCTGGGCTGAGCTCCCAGGAAGGAACCGCAAGCGCCCGGTTTCTTTTGCAGAAGCTCACTGCTCCTCAGAGGCATCTGTGGAGTGAACAGTGTCCTGGGGGCGTGGCGTGCAGGCAGCTTGGAAGCTGCCCCGAAGTTGCTTTCCAAAGGGGGAGAGTCGGGCTTCTCCCACATGCTCCAGTTTCCCACGTGACCCCACAGCGCATTTACCGGCACCCTCTGACTGACTACTGGAGACTTTCGGCCACACGGGGCCTTTCTATGATCACACTTCGTTGCAGGCGGGCTCTTTTGCATGCCGTGCCTAGCATTACCCGCTTAATGACTTAGTCAGGCCTAGGTGACTTTGGATCGTCCAAATGTCTCCCAAGTTGACCGGTTTTTCTGCTCTTTCTGTCAGGCTGGACCTACAGTGTACCTTGCGTCACAATAGAGAGATGACAGGTAAGAGTCGCCAGGGGGCTCTGAAGGCTCAGGGATTCTTTCAGGGCTGTTCAGAGGGCCTCCTCCGAGGGAGAGCCACGTTGAATGTAATACTGGCAAAAACGTTGTCCTGGGGCTGCTTTACAGCGGTAGAAATCAGGCTCTGCAAGCGAGGATCAGTTCATTGCCCTTCCCTCTGCATAGAAAGGGTTGACCCCCACAGCCTGTTCTGCGCTGTGTTGCTCGGAAAACAAACAGGGGACTCGCGGCACACACGCTCTCCCTCAGAAGGGAATTCATACGCGACTCTCTGAGGCCTCCGGAGAGCCGTAGAGGAGTTAAAGCACTCTATCGAGTCAGGGTTCATGGAGATGGCTGCACAGCAAAGTGTGCTGATAGGAAACACTCGTGCTTACCTTGAGGCCCGGGGTCACGTTTACTTCGCACTTTAGCTCGGGCAAGCCGTGGGATGAGCTCCTAGCAAGGCACTGGCCACCACCTGGATTCGTAGGAGAAAACTCACTTTCTTCCCTGAGGCATTCCTAGCACTGACTAGAAGACGGGTAAGAGCACTTTCAGTCATCTTGAGGCCGCCACTATCTACCTTTCAAACGGGGGGAAATCCTGCCTTTCGCCAGGCTTCTTCTCAATTACACACCGGATCACCCAGCACATAGACCTCTCTTCGCTGACAAGCCAAA
Source organism: Mesoplodon mirus (assembly GCF_964341445.2). Lineage (NCBI taxonomy): Eukaryota > Metazoa > Chordata > Mammalia > Artiodactyla > Ziphiidae > Mesoplodon > Mesoplodon mirus. The sequence continues at coordinate 98,045,212 of NC_138983.1, read as the reverse complement.
GGAGGCCCTTGCAGCACAATTCGGCCTTCTGCGATGAAACTTTGGGATGCAGTGAGTTCTGCATGTGCTGAATGGCGTAATCCTCTAAATGCCCTCAGGAGGCCTAGGTGACTTTGCATGTTCCAAGTGCCTAGCAAGGCTCAGGGTAAATCTCTACTTTATTTCGGGCTGGACCTAAAGTCTACTTTCTGCCTCACTTAGAGAGACGTCGAGCACGAGTCCCCAAAGTGGATTGGAGCCCCGGTGGTTTCTTTCAGGGCCGCTTAGGTGTCCTCAACGTGGCAGACCCGCATGGAAAGAAAGCCTGCCCAAGAACCGTGCTCCTGGGGCTGTTGCAAAGCTGTGGAACGCTAGCCTTAGAGAACAGATTAGTTCCCGGCCCTTTCACCTGCGTAGTGAGGCATGGTCCCAGAGCCGTGTATCCCTTGATGGGGCTCAGAAGGCTTTGGGTCCACGGTGCACTTCCTCGGAAAGAAGTGCCCCCGTCAGAGGCTTGAGCACTCTGAGGCATACTAAAGCTAAAGCCGTCCACTGACTGAGACTTCCTAGAAACTGGTGCACCCCTGCCTCTGGGAATGGGAAAATGTGCACCTTACCTCGTGGATCGAGGTCACCTTTAGTTGGCACTTTAGCTACAGTATGCTCTGGGCTGAGCTCCCAGGAAGGAACCGCAAGCGCCCGGTTTCTTTTGCAGAAGCTCACTGCTCCTCAGAGGCATCTGTGGAGTGAACAGTGTCCTGGGGGCGTGGCGTGCAGGCAGCTTGGAAGCTGCCCCGAAGTTGCTTTCCAAAGGGGGAGAGTCGGGCTTCTCCCACATGCTCCAGTTTCCCACGTGACCCCACAGCGCATTTACCGGCACCCTCTGACTGACTACTGGAGACTTTCGGCCACACGGGGCCTTTCTATGATCACACTTCGTTGCAGGCGGGCTCTTTTGCATGCCGTGCCTAGCATTACCCGCTTAATGACTTAGTCAGGCCTAGGTGACTTGGGATCGTCCAAATGTCTCCCAAGTTGACCGGTTTTTCTGCTCTTTCTGTCAGGCTGGACCTACAGTGTACCTTGCGTCACAATAGAGAGATGACAGGTAAGAGTCGCCAGGGGGCTCTGAAGGCTCAGGGATTCTTTCAGGGCTGTTCAGAGGGCCTCCTCCGAGGGAGAGCCACGTTGAATGTAATACTGGCAAAAACGTTGTCCTGGGGCTGCTTTACAGCGGTAGAAATCAGGCTCTGCAAGCGAGGATCAGTTCATTGCCCTTCCCTCTGCATAGAAAGGGTTGACCCCCACAGCCTGTTCTGCGCTGTGTTGCTCGGAAAACAAACAGGGGACTCGCGGCACACACGCTCTCCCTCAGAAGGGAATTCATACGCGACTCTCTGAGGCCTCCGGAGAGCCGTAGAGGAGTTAAAGCACTCTATCGAGTCAGGGTTCATGGAGATGGCTGCACAGCAAAGTGTGCTGATAGGAAACACTCGTGCTTACCTTGAGGCCCGGGGTCACGTTTACTTCGCACTTTAGCTCGGGCAAGCCGTGGGATGAGCTCCTAGCAAGGCACTGGCCACCACCTGGATTCGTAGGAGAAAACTCACTTTCTTCCCTGAGGCATTCCTAGCACTGACTAGAAGACGGGTAAGAGCACTTTCAGTCATCTTGAGGCCGCCACTATCTACCTTTCAAACGGGGGGAAATCCTGCCTTTCGCCAGGCTTCTTCTCAATTACACACCGGATCACCCAGCACATAGACCTCTCTTCGCTGACAAGCCAAAGGAGGCCCTTGCAGCACAATTCGGCCTTCTGCGATGAAACTTTGGGATGCAGTGAGTTCTGCATGTGCTGAATGGCGTAATCCTCTAAATGCCCTCAGGAGGCCTAGGTGACTTTGCATGTTCCAAGTGCCTAGCAAGGCTCAGGGTAAATCTCTACTTTATTTCGGGCTGGACCTAAAGTCTACTTTCTGCCTCACTTAGAGAGACGTCGAGCACGAGTCCCCAAAGTGGATTGGAGCCCCGGTGGTTTCTTTCAGGGCCGCTTAGGTGTCCTCAACGTGGCAGACCCGCATGGAAAGAAAGCCTGCCCAAGAACCGTGCTCCTGGGGCTGTTGCAAAGCTGTGGAACGCTAGCCTTAGAGAACAGATTAGTTCCCGGCCCTTTCACCTGCGTAGTGAGGCATGGTCCCAGAGCCGTGTATCCCTTGATGGGGCTCAGAAGGCTTTGGGTCCACGGTGCACTTCCTCGGAAAGAAGTGCCCCCGTCAGAGGCTTGAGCACTCTGAGGCATACTAAAGCTAAAGCCGTCCACTGACTGAGACTTCCTAGAAACTGGTGCACCCCTGCCTCTGGGAATGGGAAAATGTGCACCTTACCTCGTGGATCGAGGTCACCTTTAGTTGGCACTTTAGCTACAGTATGCTCTGGGCTGAGCTCCCAGGAAGGAACCGCAAGCGCCCGGTTTCTTTTGCAGAAGCTCACTGCTCCTCAGAGGCATCTGTGGAGTGAACAGTGTCCTGGGGGCGTGGCGTGCAGGCAGCTTGGAAGCTGCCCCGAAGTTGCTTTCCAAAGGGGGAGAGTCGGGCTTCTCCCACATGCTCCAGTTTCCCACGTGACCCCACAGCGCATTTACCGGCACCCTCTGACTGACTACTGGAGACTTTCGGCCACACGGGGCCTTTCTATGATCACACTTCGTTGCAGGCGGGCTCTTTTGCATGCCGTGCCTAGCATTACCCGCTTAATGACTTAGTCAGGCCTAGGTGACTTTGGATCGTCCAAATGTCTCCCAAGTTGACCGGTTTTTCTGCTCTTTCTGTCAGGCTGGACCTACAGTGTACCTTGCGTCACAATAGAGAGATGACAGGTAAGAGTCGCCAGGGGGCTCTGAAGGCTCAGGGATTCTTTCAGGGCTGTTCAGAGGGCCTCCTCCGAGGGAGAGCCACGTTGAATGTAATACTGGCAAAAACGTTGTCCTGGGGCTGCTTTACAGCGGTAGAAATCAGGCTCTGCAAGCGAGGATCAGTTCATTGCCCTTCCCTCTGCATAGAAAGGGTTGACCCCCACAGCCTGTTCTGCGCTGTGTTGCTCGGAAAACAAACAGGGGACTCGCGGCACACACGCTCTCCCTCAGAAGGGAATTCATACGCGACTCTCTGAGGCCTCCGGAGAGCCGTAGAGGAGTTAAAGCACTCTATCGAGTCAGGGTTCATGGAGATGGCTGCACAGCAAAGTGTGCTGATAGGAAACACTCGTGCTTACCTTGAGGCCCGGGGTCACGTTTACTTCGCACTTTAGCTCGGGCAAGCCGTGGGATGAGCTCCTAGCAAGGCACTGGCCACCACCTGGATTCGTAGGAGAAAACTCACTTTCTTCCCTGAGGCATTCCTAGCACTGACTAGAAGACGGGTAAGAGCACTTTCAGTCATCTTGAGGCCGCCACTATCTACCTTTCAAACGGGGGGAAATCCTGCCTTTCGCCAGGCTTCTTCTCAATTACACACCGGATCACCCAGCACATAGACCTCTCTTCGCTGACAAGCCAAAGGAGGCCCTTGCAGCACAATTCGGCCTTCTGCGATGAAACTTTGGGATGCAGTGAGTTCTGCATGTGCTGAATGGCGTAATCCTCTAAATGCCCTCAGGAGGCCTAGGTGACTTTGCATGTTCCAAGTGCCTAGCAAGGCTCAGGGTAAATCTCTACTTTATTTCGGGCTGGACCTAAAGTCTACTTTCTGCCTCACTTAGAGAGACGTCGAGCACGAGTCCCCAAAGTGGATTGGAGCCCCGGTGGTTTCTTTCAGGGCCGCTTAGGTGTCCTCAACGTGGCAGACCCGCATGGAAAGAAAGCCTGCCCAAGAACCGTGCTCCTGGGGCTGTTGCAAAGCTGTGGAACGCTAGCCTTAGAGAACAGATTAGTTCCCGGCCCTTTCACCTGCGTAGTGAGGCATGGTCCCAGAGCCGTGTATCCCTTGATGGGGCTCAGAAGGCTTTGGGTCCACGGTGCACTTCCTCGGAAAGAAGTGCCCCCGTCAGAGGCTTGAGCACTCTGAGGCATACTAAAGCTAAAGCCGTCCACTGACTGAGACTTCCTAGAAACTGGTGCACCCCTGCCTCTGGGAATGGGAAAATGTGCACCTTACCTCGTGGATCGAGGTCACCTTTAGTTGGCACTTTAGCTACAGTATGCTCTGGGCTGAGCTCCCAGGAAGGAACCGCAAGCGCCCGGTTTCTTTTGCAGAAGCTCACTGCTCCTCAGAGGCATCTGTGGAGTGAACAGTGTCCTGGGGGCGTGGCGTGCAGGCAGCTTGGAAGCTGCCCCGAAGTTGCTTTCCAAAGGGGGAGAGTCGGGCTTCTCCCACATGCTCCAGTTTCCCACGTGACCCCACAGCGCATTTACCGGCACCCTCTGACTGACTACTGGAGACTTTCGGCCACACGGGGCCTTTCTATGATCACACTTCGTTGCAGGCGGGCTCTTTTGCATGCCGTGCCTAGCATTACCCGCTTAATGACTTAGTCAGGCCTAGGTGACTTGGGATCGTCCAAATGTCTCCCAAGTTGACCGGTTTTTCTGCTCTTTCTGTCAGGCTGGACCTACAGTGTACCTTGCGTCACAATAGAGAGATGACAGGTAAGAGTCGCCAGGGGGCTCTGAAGGCTCAGGGATTCTTTCAGGGCTGTTCAGAGGGCCTCCTCCGAGGGAGAGCCACGTTGAATGTAATACTGGCAAAAACGTTGTCCTGGGGCTGCTTTACAGCGGTAGAAATCAGGCTCTGCAAGCGAGGATCAGTTCATTGCCCTTCCCTCTGCATAGAAAGGGTTGACCCCCACAGCCTGTTCTGCGCTGTGTTGCTCGGAAAACAAACAGGGGACTCGCGGCACACACGCTCTCCCTCAGAAGGGAATTCATACGCGACTCTCTGAGGCCTCCGGAGAGCCGTAGAGGAGTTAAAGCACTCTATCGAGTCAGGGTTCATGGAGATGGCTGCACAGCAAACTGTGCTGATAGGAAACACTCGTGCTTACCTTGAGGCCCGGGGTCACGTTTACTTCGCACTTTAGCTCGGGCAAGCCGTGGGATGAGCTCCTAGCAAGGCACTGGCCACCACCTGGATTCGTAGGAGAAAACTCACTTTCTTCCCTGAGGCATTCCTAGCACTGACTAGAAGACGGGTAAGAGCACTTTCAGTCATCTTGAGGCCGCCACTATCTACCTTTCAAACGGGGGGAAATCCTGCCTTTCGCCAGGCTTCTTCTCAATTACACACCGGATCACCCAGCACATAGACCTCTCTTCGCTGACAAGCCAAAGGAGGCCCTTGCAGCACAATTCGGCCTTCTGCGATGAAACTTTGGGATGCAGTGAGTTCTGCATGTGCTGAATGGCGTAATCCTCTAAATGCCCTCAGGAGGCCTAGGTGACTTTGCATGTTCCAAGTGCCTAGCAAGGCTCAGGGTAAATCTCTACTTTATTTCGGGCTGGACCTAAAGTCTACTTTCTGCCTCACTTAGAGAGACGTCGAGCACGAGTCCCCAAAGTGGATTGGAGCCCCGGTGGTTTCTTTCAGGGCCGCTTAGGTGTCCTCAACGTGGCAGACCCGCATGGAAAGAAAGCCTGCCCAAGAACCGTGCTCCTGGGGCTGTTGCAAAGCTGTGGAACGCTAGCCTTAGAGAACAGATTAGTTCCCGGCCCTTTCACCTGCGTAGTGAGGCATGGTCCCAGAGCCGTGTATCCCTTGATGGGGCTCAGAAGGCTTTGGGTCCACGGTGCACTTCCTCGGAAAGAAGTGCCCCCGTCAGAGGCTTGAGCACTCTGAGGCATACTAAAGCTAAAGCCGTCCACTGACTGAGACTTCCTAGAAACTGGTGCACCCCTGCCTCTGGGAATGGGAAAATGTGCACCTTACCTCGTGGATCGAGGTCACCTTTAGTTGGCACTTTAGCTACAGTATGCTCTGGGCTGAGCTCCCAGGAAGGAACCGCAAGCGCCCGGTTTCTTTTGCAGAAGCTCACTGCTCCTCAGAGGCATCTGTGGAGTGAACAGTGTCCTGGGGGCGTGGCGTGCAGGCAGCTTGGAAGCTGCCCCGAAGTTGCTTTCCAAAGGGGGAGAGTCGGGCTTCTCCCACATGCTCCAGTTTCCCACGTGACCCCACAGCGCATTTACCGGCACCCTCTGACTGACTACTGGAGACTTTCGGCCACACGGGGCCTTTCTATGATCACACTTCGTTGCAGGCGGGCTCTTTTGCATGCCGTGCCTAGCATTACCCGCTTAATGACTTAGTCAGGCCTAGGTGACTTGGGATCGTCCAAATGTCTCCCAAGTTGACCGGTTTTTCTGCTCTTTCTGTCAGGCTGGACCTACAGTGTACCTTGCGTCACAATAGAGAGATGACAGGTAAGAGTCGCCAGGGGGCTCTGAAGGCTCAGGGATTCTTTCAGGGCTGTTCAGAGGGCCTCCTCCGAGGGAGAGCCACGTTGAATGTAATACTGGCAAAAACGTTGTCCTGGGGCTGCTTTACAGCGGTAGAAATCAGGCTCTGCAAGCGAGGATCAGTTCATTGCCCTTCCCTCTGCATAGAAAGGGTTGACCCCCACAGCCTGTTCTGCGCTGTGTTGCTCGGAAAACAAACAGGGGACTCGCGGCACACACGCTCTCCCTCAGAAGGGAATTCATACGCGACTCTCTGAGGCCTCCGGAGAGCCGTAGAGGAGTTAAAGCACTCTATCGAGTCAGGGTTCATGGAGATGGCTGCACAGCAAAGTGTGCTGATAGGAAACACTCGTGCTTACCTTGAGGCCCGGGGTCACGTTTACTTCGCACTTTAGCTCGGGCAAGCCGTGGGATGAGCTCCTAGCAAGGCACTGGCCACCACCTGGATTCGTAGGAGAAAACTCACTTTCTTCCCTGAGGCATTCCTAGCACTGACTAGAAGACGGGTAAGAGCACTTTCAGTCATCTTGAGGCCGCCACTATCTACCTTTCAAACGGGGGGAAATCCTGCCTTTCGCCAGGCTTCTTCTCAATTACACACCGGATCACCCAGCACATAGACCTCTCTTCGCTGACAAGCCAAAGGAGGCCCTTGCAGCACAATTCGGCCTTCTGCGATGAAACTTTGGGATGCAGTGAGTTCTGCATGTGCTGAATGGCGTAATCCTCTAAATGCCCTCAGGAGGCCTAGGTGACTTTGCATGTTCCAAGTGCCTAGCAAGGCTCAGGGTAAATCTCTACTTTATTTCGGGCTGGACCTAAAGTCTACTTTCTGCCTCACTTAGAGAGACGTCGAGCACGAGTCCCCAAAGTGGATTGGAGCCCCGGTGGTTTCTTTCAGGGCCGCTTAGGTGTCCTCAACGTGGCAGACCCGCATGGAAAGAAAGCCTGCCCAAGAACCGTGCTCCTGGGGCTGTTGCAAAGCTGTGGAACGCTAGCCTTAGAGAACAGATTAGTTCCCGGCCCTTTCACCTGCGTAGTGAGGCATGGTCCCAGAGCCGTGTATCCCTTGATGGGGCTCAGAAGGCTTTGGGTCCACGGTGCACTTCCTCGGAAAGAAGTGCCCCCGTCAGAGGCTTGAGCACTCTGAGGCATACTAAAGCTAAAGCCGTCCACTGACTGAGACTTCCTAGAAACTGGTGCACCCCTGCCTCTGGGAATGGGAAAATGTGCACCTTACCTCGTGGATCGAGGTCACCTTTAGTTGGCACTTTAGCTACAGTATGCTCTGGGCTGAGCTCCCAGGAAGGAACCGCAAGCGCCCGGTTTCTTTTGCAGAAGCTCACTGCTCCTCAGAGGCATCTGTGGAGTGAACAGTGTCCTGGGGGCGTGGCGTGCAGGCAGCTTGGAAGCTGCCCCGAAGTTGCTTTCCAAAGGGGGAGAGTCGGGCTTCTCCCACATGCTCCAGTTTCCCACGTGACCCCACAGCGCATTTACCGGCACCCTCTGACTGACTACTGGAGACTTTCGGCCACACGGGGCCTTTCTATGATCACACTTCGTTGCAGGCGGGCTCTTTTGCATGCCGTGCCTAGCATTACCCGCTTAATGACTTAGTCAGGCCTAGGTGACTTTGGATCGTCCAAATGTCTCCCAAGTTGACCGGTTTTTCTGCTCTTTCTGTCAGGCTGGACCTACAGTGTACCTTGCGTCACAATAGAGAGATGACAGGTAAGAGTCGCCAGGGGGCTCTGAAGGCTCAGGGATTCTTTCAGGGCTGTTCAGAGGGCCTCCTCCGAGGGAGAGCCACGTTGAATGTAATACTGGCAAAAACGTTGTCCTGGGGCTGCTTTACAGCGGTAGAAATCAGGCTCTGCAAGCGAGGATCAGTTCATTGCCCTTCCCTCTGCATAGAAAGGGTTGACCCCCACAGCCTGTTCTGCGCTGTGTTGCTCGGAAAACAAACAGGGGACTCGCGGCACACACGCTCTCCCTCAGAAGGGAATTCATACGCGACTCTCTGAGGCCTCCGGAGAGCCGTAGAGGAGTTAAAGCACTCTATCGAGTCAGGGTTCATGGAGATGGCTGCACAGCAAAGTGTGCTGATAGGAAACACTCGTGCTTACCTTGAGGCCCGGGGTCACGTTTACTTCGCACTTTAGCTCGGGCAAGCCGTGGGATGAGCTCCTAGCAAGGCACTGGCCACCACCTGGATTCGTAGGAGAAAACTCACTTTCTTCCCTGAGGCATTCCTAGCACTGACTAGAAGACGGGTAAGAGCACTTTCAGTCATCTTGAGGCCGCCACTATCTACCTTTCAAACGGGGGGAAATCCTGCCTTTCGCCAGGCTTCTTCTCAATTACACACCGGATCACCCAGCACATAGACCTCTCTTCGCTGACAAGCCAAAGGAGGCCCTTGCAGCACAATTCGGCCTTCTGCGATGAAACTTTGGGATGCAGTGAGTTCTGCATGTGCTGAATGGCGTAATCCTCTAAATGCCCTCAGGAGGCCTAGGTGACTTTGCATGTTCCAAGTGCCTAGCAAGGCTCAGGGTAAATCTCTACTTTATTTCGGGCTGGACCTAAAGTCTACTTTCTGCCTCACTTAGAGAGACGTCGAGCACGAGTCCCCAAAGTGGATTGGAGCCCCGGTGGTTTCTTTCAGGGCCGCTTAGGTGTCCTCAACGTGGCAGACCCGCATGGAAAGAAAGCCTGCCCAAGAACCGTGCTCCTGGGGCTGTTGCAAAGCTGTGGAACGCTAGCCTTAGAGAACAGATTAGTTCCCGGCCCTTTCACCTGCGTAGTGAGGCATGGTCCCAGAGCCGTGTATCCCTTGATGGGGCTCAGAAGGCTTTGGGTCCACGGTGCACTTCCTCGGAAAGAAGTGCCCCCGTCAGAGGCTTGAGCACTCTGAGGCATACTAAAGCTAAAGCCGTCCACTGACTGAGACTTCCTAGAAACTGGTGCACCCCTGCCTCTGGGAATGGGAAAATGTGCACCTTACCTCGTGGATCGAGGTCACCTTTAGTTGGCACTTTAGCTACAGTATGCTCTGGGCTGAGCTCCCAGGAAGGAACCGCAAGCGCCCGGTTTCTTTTGCAGAAGCTCACTGCTCCTCAGAGGCATCTGTGGAGTGAACAGTGTCCTGGGGGCGTGGCGTGCAGGCAGCTTGGAAGCTGCCCCGAAGTTGCTTTCCAAAGGGGGAGAGTCGGGCTTCTCCCACATGCTCCAGTTTCCCACGTGACCCCACAGCGCATTTACCGGCACCCTCTGACTGACTACTGGAGACTTTCGGCCACACGGGGCCTTTCTATGATCACACTTCGTTGCAGGCGGGCTCTTTTGCATGCCGTGCCTAGCATTACCCGCTTAATGACTTAGTCAGGCCTAGGTGACTTGGGATCGTCCAAATGTCTCCCAAGTTGACCGGTTTTTCTGCTCTTTCTGTCAGGCTGGACCTACAGTGTACCTTGCGTCACAATAGAGAGATGACAGGTAAGAGTCGCCAGGGGGCTCTGAAGGCTCAGGGATTCTTTCAGGGCTGTTCAGAGGGCCTCCTCCGAGGGAGAGCCACGTTGAATGTAATACTGGCAAAAACGTTGTCCTGGGGCTGCTTTACAGCGGTAGAAATCAGGCTCTGCAAGCGAGGATCAGTTCATTGCCCTTCCCTCTGCATAGAAAGGGTTGACCCCCACAGCCTGTTCTGCGCTGTGTTGCTCGGAAAACAAACAGGGGACTCGCGGCACACACGCTCTCCCTCAGAAGGGAATTCATACGCGACTCTCTGAGGCCTCCGGAGAGCCGTAGAGGAGTTAAAGCACTCTATCGAGTCAGGGTTCATGGAGATGGCTGCACAGCAAAGTGTGCTGATAGGAAACACTCGTGCTTACCTTGAGGCCCGGGGTCACGTTTACTTCGCACTTTAGCTCGGGCAAGCCGTGGGATGAGCTCCTAGCAAGGCACTGGCCACCACCTGGATTCGTAGGAGAAAACTCACTTTCTTCCCTGAGGCATTCCTAGCACTGACTAGAAGACGGGTAAGAGCACTTTCAGTCATCTTGAGGCCGCCACTATCTACCTTTCAAACGGGGGGAAATCCTGCCTTTCGCCAGGCTTCTTCTCAATTACACACCGGATCACCCAGCACATAGACCTCTCTTCGCTGACAAGCCAAAGGAGGCCCTTGCAGCACAATTCGGCCTTCTGCGATGAAACTTTGGGATGCAGTGAGTTCTGCATGTGCTGAATGGCGTAATCCTCTAAATGCCCTCAGGAGGCCTAGGTGACTTTGCATGTTCCAAGTGCCTAGCAAGGCTCAGGGTAAATCTCTACTTTATTTCGGGCTGGACCTAAAGTCTACTTTCTGCCTCACTTAGAGAGACGTCGAGCACGAGTCCCCAAAGTGGATTGGAGCCCCGGTGGTTTCTTTCAGGGCCGCTTAGGTGTCCTCAACGTGGCAGACCCGCATGGAAAGAAAGCCTGCCCAAGAACCGTGCTCCTGGGGCTGTTGCAAAGCTGTGGAACGCTAGCCTTAGAGAACAGATTAGTTCCCGGCCCTTTCACCTGCGTAGTGAGGCATGGTCCCAGAGCCGTGTATCCCTTGATGGGGCTCAGAAGGCTTTGGGTCCACGGTGCACTTCCTCGGAAAGAAGTGCCCCCGTCAGAGGCTTGAGCACTCTGAGGCATACTAAAGCTAAAGCCGTCCACTGACTGAGACTTCCTAGAAACTGGTGCACCCCTGCCTCTGGGAATGGGAAAATGTGCACCTTACCTCGTGGATCGAGGTCACCTTTAGTTGGCACTTTAGCTACAGTATGCTCTGGGCTGAGCTCCCAGGAAGGAACCGCAAGCGCCCGGTTTCTTTTGCAGAAGCTCACTGCTCCTCAGAGGCATCTGTGGAGTGAACAGTGTCCTGGGGGCGTGGCGTGCAGGCAGCTTGGAAGCTGCCCCGAAGTTGCTTTCCAAAGGGGGAGAGTCGGGCTTCTCCCACATGCTCCAGTTTCCCACGTGACCCCACAGCGCATTTACCGGCACCCTCTGACTGACTACTGGAGACTTTCGGCCACACGGGGCCTTTCTATGATCACACTTCGTTGCAGGCGGGCTCTTTTGCATGCCGTGCCTAGCATTACCCGCTTAATGACTTAGTCAGGCCTAGGTGACTTTGGATCGTCCAAATGTCTCCCAAGTTGACCGGTTTTTCTGCTCTTTCTGTCAGGCTGGACCTACAGTGTACCTTGCGTCACAATAGAGAGATGACAGGTAAGAGTCGCCAGGGGGCTCTGAAGGCTCAGGGATTCTTTCAGGGCTGTTCAGAGGGCCTCCTCCGAGGGAGAGCCACGTTGAATGTAATACTGGCAAAAACGTTGTCCTGGGGCTGCTTTACAGCGGTAGAAATCAGGCTCTGCAAGCGAGGATCAGTTCATTGCCCTTCCCTCTGCATAGAAAGGGTTGACCCCCACAGCCTGTTCTGCGCTGTGTTGCTCGGAAAACAAACAGGGGACTCGCGGCACACACGCTCTCCCTCAGAAGGGAATTCATACGCGACTCTCTGAGGCCTCCGGAGAGCCGTAGAGGAGTTAAAGCACTCTATCGAGTCAGGGTTCATGGAGATGGCTGCACAGCAAAGTGTGCTGATAGGAAACACTCGTGCTTACCTTGAGGCCCGGGGTCACGTTTACTTCGCACTTTAGCTCGGGCAAGCCGTGGGATGAGCTCCTAGCAAGGCACTGGCCACCACCTGGATTCGTAGGAGAAAACTCACTTTCTTCCCTGAGGCATTCCTAGCACTGACTAGAAGACGGGTAAGAGCACTTTCAGTCATCTTGAGGCCGCCACTATCTACCTTTCAAACGGGGGGAAATCCTGCCTTTCGCCAGGCTTCTTCTCAATTACACACCGGATCACCCAGCACATAGACCTCTCTTCGCTGACAAGCCAAAGGAGGCCCTTGCAGCACAATTCGGCCTTCTGCGATGAAACTTTGGGATGCAGTGAGTTCTGCATGTGCTGAATGGCGTAATCCTCTAAATGCCCTCAGGAGGCCTAGGTGACTTTGCATGTTCCAAGTGCCTAGCAAGGCTCAGGGTAAATCTCTACTTTATTTCGGGCTGGACCTAAAGTCTACTTTCTGCCTCACTTAGAGAGACGTCGAGCACGAGTCCCCAAAGTGGATTGGAGCCCCGGTGGTTTCTTTCAGGGCCGCTTAGGTGTCCTCAACGTGGCAGACCCGCATGGAAAGAAAGCCTGCCCAAGAACCGTGCTCCTGGGGCTGTTGCAAAGCTGTGGAACGCTAGCCTTAGAGAACAGATTAGTTCCCGGCCCTTTCACCTGCGTAGTGAGGCATGGTCCCAGAGCCGTGTATCCCTTGATGGGGCTCAGAAGGCTTTGGGTCCACGGTGCACTTCCTCGGAAAGAAGTGCCCCCGTCAGAGGCTTGAGCACTCTGAGGCATACTAAAGCTAAAGCCGTCCACTGACTGAGACTTCCTAGAAACTGGTGCACCCCTGCCTCTGGGAATGGGAAAATGTGCACCTTACCTCGTGGTTCGAGGTCACCTTTAGTTGGCACTTTAGCTACAGTATGCTCTGGGCTGAGCTCCCAGGAAGGAACCGCAAGCGCCCGGTTTCTTTTGCAGAAGCTCACTGCTCCTCAGAGGCATCTGTGGAGTGAACAGTGTCCTGGGGGCGTGGCGTGCAGGCAGCTTGGAAGCTGCCCCGAAGTTGCTTTCCAAAGGGGGAGAGTCGGGCTTCTCCCACATGCTCCAGTTTCCCACGTGACCCCACAGCGCATTTACCGGCACCCTCTGACTGACTACTGGAGACTTTCGGCCACACGGGGCCTTTCTATGATCACACTTCGTTGCAGGCGGGCTCTTTTGCATGCCGTGCCTAGCATTACCCGCTTAATGACTTAGTCAGGCCTAGGTGACTTGGGATCGTCCAAATGTCTCACAAGTTGACCGGTTTTTCTGCTCTTTCTGTCAGGCTGGACCTACAGTGTACCTTGCGTCACAATAGAGAGATGACAGGTAAGAGTCGCCAGGGGGCTCTGAAGGCTCAGGGATTCTTTCAGGGCTGTTCAGAGGGCCTCCTCCGAGGGAGAGCCACGTTGAATGTAATACTGGCAAAAACGTTGTCCTGGGGCTGCTTTACAGCGGTAGAAATCAGGCTCTGCAAGCGAGGATCAGTTCATTGCCCTTCCCTCTGCATAGAAAGGGTTGACCCCCACAGCCTGTTCTGCGCTGTGTTGCTCGGAAAACAAACAGGGGACTCGCGGCACACACGCTCTCCCTCAGAAGGGAATTCATACGCGACTCTCTGAGGCCTCCGGAGAGCCGTAGAGGAGTTAAAGCACTCTATCGAGTCAGGGTTCATGGAGATGGCTGCACAGCAAAGTGTGCTGATAGGAAACACTCGTGCTTACCTTGAGGCCCGGGGTCACGTTTACTTCGCACTTTAGCTCGGGCAAGCCGTGGGATGAGCTCCTAGCAAGGCACTGGCCACCACCTGGATTCGTAGGAGAAAACTCACTTTCTTCCCTGAGGCATTCCTAGCACTGACTAGAAGACGGGTAAGAGCACTTTCAGTCATCTTGAGGCCGCCACTATCTACCTTTCAAACGGGGGGAAATCCTGCCTTTCGCCAGGCTTCTTCTCAATTACACACCGGATCACCCAGCACATAGACCTCTCTTCGCTGACAAGCCAAAGGAGGCCCTTGCAGCACAATTCGGCCTTCTGCGATGAAACTTTGGGATGCAGTGAGTTCTGCATGTGCTGAATGGCGTAATCCTCTAAATGCCCTCAGGAGGCCTAGGTGACTTTGCATGTTCCAAGTGCCTAGCAAGGCTCAGGGTAAATCTCTACTTTATTTCGGGCTGGACCTAAAGTCTACTTTCTGCCTCACTTAGAGAGACGTCGAGCACGAGTCCCCAAAGTGGATTGGAGCCCCGGTGGTTTCTTTCAGGGCCGCTTAGGTGTCCTCAACGTGGCAGACCCGCATGGAAAGAAAGCCTGCCCAAGAACCGTGCTCCTGGGGCTGTTGCAAAGCTGTGGAACGCTAGCCTTAGAGAACAGATTAGTTCCCGGCCCTTTCACCTGCGTAGTGAGGCATGGTCCCAGAGCCGTGTATCCCTTGATGGGGCTCAGAAGGCTTTGGGTCCACGGTGCACTTCCTCGGAAAGAAGTGCCCCCGTCAGAGGCTTGAGCACTCTGAGGCATACTAAAGCTAAAGCCGTCCACTGACTGAGACTTCCTAGAAACTGGTGCACCCCTGCCTCTGGGAATGGGAAAATGTGCACCTTACCTCGTGGATCGAGGTCACCTTTAGTTGGCACTTTAGCTACAGTATGCTCTGGGCTGAGCTCCCAGGAAGGAACCGCAAGCGCCCGGTTTCTTTTGCAGAAGCTCACTGCTCCTCAGAGGCATCTGTGGAGTGAACAGTGTCCTGGGGGCGTGGCGTGCAGGCAGCTTGGAAGCTGCCCCGAAGTTGCTTTCCAAAGGGGGAGAGTCGGGCTTCTCCCACATGCTCCAGTTTCCCACGTGACCCCACAGCGCATTTACCGGCACCCTCTGACTGACTACTGGAGACTTTCGGCCACACGGGGCCTTTCTATGATCACACTTCGTTGCAGGCGGGCTCTTTTGCATGCCGTGCCTAGCATTACCCGCTTAATGACTTAGTCAGGCCTAGGTGACTTGGGATCGTCCAAATGTCTCCCAAGTTGACCGGTTTTTCTGCTCTTTCTGTCAGGCTGGACCTACAGTGTACCTTGCGTCACAATAGAGAGATGACAGGTAAGAGTCGCCAGGGGGCTCTGAAGGCTCAGGGATTCTTTCAGGGCTGTTCAGAGGGCCTCCTCCGAGGGAGAGCCACGTTGAATGTAATACTGGCAAAAACGTTGTCCTGGGGCTGCTTTACAGCGGTAGAAATCAGGCTCTGCAAGCGAGGATCAGTTCATTGCCCTTCCCTCTGCATAGAAAGGGTTGACCCCCACAGCCTGTTCTGCGCTGTGTTGCTCGGAAAACAAACAGGGGACTCGCGGCACACACGCTCTCCCTCAGAAGGGAATTCATACGCGACTCTCTGAGGCCTCCGGAGAGCCGTAGAGGAGTTAAAGCACTCTATCGAGTCAGGGTTCATGGAGATGGCTGCACAGCAAAGTGTGCTGATAGGAAACACTCGTGCTTACCTTGAGGCCCGGGGTCACGTTTACTTCGCACTTTAGCTCGGGCAAGCCGTGGGATGAGCTCCTAGCAAGGCACTGGCCACCACCTGGATTCGTAGGAGAAAACTCACTTTCTTCCCTGAGGCATTCCTAGCACTGACTAGAAGACGGGTAAGAGCACTTTCAGTCATCTTGAGGCCGCCACTATCTACCTTTCAAACGGGGGGAAATCCTGCCTTTCGCCAGGCTTCTTCTCAATTACACACCGGATCACCCAGCACATAGACCTCTCTTCGCTGACAAGCCAAAGGAGGCCCTTGCAGCACAATTCGGCCTTCTGCGATGAAACTTTGGGATGCAGTGAGTTCTGCATGTGCTGAATGGCGTAATCCTCTAAATGCCCTCAGGAGGCCTAGGTGACTTTGCATGTTCCAAGTGCCTAGCAAGGCTCAGGGTAAATCTCTACTTTATTTCGGGCTGGACCTAAAGTCTACTTTCTGCCTCACTTAGAGAGACGTCGAGCACGAGTCCCCAAAGTGGATTGGAGCCCCGGTGGTTTCTTTCAGGGCCGCTTAGGTGTCCTCAACGTGGCAGACCCGCATGGAAAGAAAGCCTGCCCAAGAACCGTGCTCCTGGGGCTGTTGCAAAGCTGTGGAACGCTAGCCTTAGAGAACAGATTAGTTCCCGGCCCTTTCACCTGCGTAGTGAGGCATGGTCCCAGAGCCGTGTATCCCTTGATGGGGCTCAGAAGGCTTTGGGTCCACGGTGCACTTCCTCGGAAAGAAGTGCCCCCGTCAGAGGCTTGAGCACTCTGAGGCATACTAAAGCTAAAGCCGTCCACTGACTGAGACTTCCTAGAAACTGGTGCACCCCTGCCTCTGGGAATGGGAAAATGTGCACCTTACCTCGTGGATCGAGGTCACCTTTAGTTGGCACTTTAGCTACAGTATGCTCTGGGCTGAGCTCCCAGGAAGGAACCGCAAGCGCCCGGTTTCTTTTGCAGAAGCTCACTGCTCCTCAGAGGCATCTGTGGAGTGAACAGTGTCCTGGGGGCGTGGCGTGCAGGCAGCTTGGAAGCTGCCCCGAAGTTGCTTTCCAAAGGGGGAGAGTCGGGCTTCTCCCACATGCTCCAGTTTCCCACGTGACCCCACAGCGCATTTACCGGCACCCTCTGACTGACTACTGGAGACTTTCGGCCACACGGGGCCTTTCTATGATCACACTTCGTTGCAGGCGGGCTCTTTTGCATGCCGTGCCTAGCATTACCCGCTTAATGACTTAGTCAGGCCTAGGTGACTTGGGATCGTCCAAATGTCTCCCAAGTTGACCGGTTTTTCTGCTCTTTCTGTCAGGCTGGACCTACAGTGTACCTTGCGTCACAATAGAGAGATGACAGGTAAGAGTCGCCAGGGGGCTCTGAAGGCTCAGGGATTCTTTCAGGGCTGTTCAGAGGGCCTCCTCCGAGGGAGAGCCACGTTGAATGTAATACTGGCAAAAACGTTGTCCTGGGGCTGCTTTACAGCGGTAGAAATCAGGCTCTGCAAGCGAGGATCAGTTCATTGCCCTTCCCTCTGCATAGAAAGGGTTGACCCCCACAGCCTGTTCTGCGCTGTGTTGCTCGGAAAACAAACAGGGGACTCGCGGCACACACGCTCTCCCTCAGAAGGGAATTCATACGCGACTCTCTGAGGCCTCCGGAGAGCCGTAGAGGAGTTAAAGCACTCTATCGAGTCAGGGTTCATGGAGATGGCTGCACAGCAAAGTGTGCTGATAGGAAACACTCGTGCTTACCTTGAGGCCCGGGGTCACGTTTACTTCGCACTTTAGCTCGGGCAAGCCGTGGGATGAGCTCCTAGCAAGGCACTGGCCACCACCTGGATTCGTAGGAGAAAACTCACTTTCTTCCCTGAGGCATTCCTAGCACTGACTAGAAGACGGGTAAGAGCACTTTCAGTCATCTTGAGGCCGCCACTATCTACCTTTCAAACGGGGGGAAATCCTGCCTTTCGCCAGGCTTCTTCTCAATTACACACCGGATCACCCAGCACATAGACCTCTCTTCGCTGACAAGCCAAAGGAGGCCCTTGCAGCACAATTCGGCCTTCTGCGATGAAACTTTGGGATGCAGTGAGTTCTGCATGTGCTGAATGGCGTAATCCTCTAAATGCCCTCAGGAGGCCTAGGTGACTTTGCATGTTCCAAGTGCCTAGCAAGGCTCAGGGTAAATCTCTACTTTACTTCGGGCTGGACCTAAAGCCTACTTTCTGCCTCACTTAGAGAGACGTCGAGCACGAGTCCCCAAAGTGGATTGGAGCCCCGGTGGTTTCTTTCAGGGCCGCTTAGGTGTCCTCAACGTGGCAGACCCGCATGGAAAGAAAGCCTGCCCAAGAACCGTGCTCCTGGGGCTGTTGCAAAGCTGTGGAACGCTAGCCTTAGAGAACAGATTAGTTCCCGGCCCTTTCACCTGCGTAGTGAGGCATGGTCCCAGAGCCGTGTATCCCTTGATGGGGCTCAGAAGGCTTTGGGTCCACGGTGCACTTCCTCGGAAAGAAGTGCCCCCGTCAGAGGCTTGAGCACTCTGAGGCATACTAAAGCTAAAGCCGTCCACTGACTGAGACTTCCTAGAAACTGGTGCACCCCTGCCTCTGGGAATGGGAAAATGTGCACCTTACCTCGTGGATCGAGGTCACCTTTAGTTGGCACTTTAGCTACAGTATGCTCTGGGCTGAGCTCCCAGGAAGGAACCGCAAGCGCCCGGTTTCTTTTGCAGAAGCTCACTGCTCCTCAGAGGCATCTGTGGAGTGAACAGTGTCCTGGGGGCGTGGCGTGCAGGCAGCTTGGAAGCTGCCCCGAAGTTGCTTTCCAAAGGGGGAGAGTCGGGCTTCTCCCACATGCTCCAGTTTCCCACGTGACCCCACAGCGCATTTACCGGCACCCTCTGACTGACTACTGGAGACTTTCGGCCACACGGGGCCTTTCTATGATCACACTTCGTTGCAGGCGGGCTCTTTTGCATGCCGTGCCTAGCATTACCCGCTTAATGACTTAGTCAGGCCTAGGTGACTTGGGATCGTCCAAATGTCTCCCAAGTTGACCGGTTTTTCTGCTCTTTCTGTCAGGCTGGACCTACAGTGTACCTTGCGTCACAATAGAGAGATGACAGGTAAGAGTCGCCAGGGGGCTCTGAAGGCTCAGGGATTCTTTCAGGGCTGTTCAGAGGGCCTCCTCCGAGGGAGAGCCACGTTGAATGTAATACTGGCAAAAACGTTGTCCTGGGGCTGCTTTACAGCGGTAGAAATCAGGCTCTGCAAGCGAGGATCAGTTCATTGCCCTTCCCTCTGCATAGAAAGGGTTGACCCCCACAGCCTGTTCTGCGCTGTGTTGCTCGGAAAACAAACAGGGGACTCGCGGCACACACGCTCTCCCTCAGAAGGGAATTCATACGCGACTCTCTGAGGCCTCCGGAGAGCCGTAGAGGAGTTAAAGCACTCTATCGAGTCAGGGTTCATGGAGATGGCTGCACAGCAAACTGTGCTGATAGGAAACACTCGTGCTTACCTTGAGGCCCGGGGTCACGTTTACTTCGCACTTTAGCTCGGGCAAGCCGTGGGATGAGCTCCTAGCAAGGCACTGGCCACCACCTGGATTCGTAGGAGAAAACTCACTTTCTTCCCTGAGGCATTCCTAGCACTGACTAGAAGACGGGTAAGAGCACTTTCAGTCATCTTGAGGCCGCCACTATCTACCTTTCAAACGGGGGGAAATCCTGCCTTTCGCCAGGCTTCTTCTCAATTACACACCGGATCACCCAGCACATAGACCTCTCTTCGCTGACAAGCCAAAGGAGGCCCTTGCAGCACAATTCGGCCTTCTGCGATGAAACTTTGGGATGCAGTGAGTTCTGCATGTGCTGAATGGCGTAATCCTCTAAATGCCCTCAGGAGGCCTAGGTGACTTTGCATGTTCCAAGTGCCTAGCAAGGCTCAGGGTAAATCTCTACTTTATTTCGGGCTGGACCTAAAGTCTACTTTCTGCCTCACTTAGAGAGACGTCGAGCACGAGTCCCCAAAGTGGATTGGAGCCCCGGTGGTTTCTTTCAGGGCCGCTTAGGTGTCCTCAACGTGGCAGACCCGCATGGAAAGAAAGCCTGCCCAAGAACCGTGCTCCTGGGGCTGTTGCAAAGCTGTGGAACGCTAGCCTTAGAGAACAGATTAGTTCCCGGCCCTTTCACCTGCGTAGTGAGGCATGGTCCCAGAGCCGTGTATCCCTTGATGGGGCTCAGAAGGCTTTGGGTCCACGGTGCACTTCCTCGGAAAGAAGTGCCCCCGTCAGAGGCTTGAGCACTCTGAGGCATACTAAAGCTAAAGCCGTCCACTGACTGAGACTTCCTAGAAACTGGTGCACCCCTGCCTCTGGGAATGGGAAAATGTGCACCTTACCTCGTGGATCGAGGTCACCTTTAGTTGGCACTTTAGCTACAGTATGCTCTGGGCTGAGCTCCCAGGAAGGAACCGCAAGCGCCCGGTTTCTTTTGCAGAAGCTCACTGCTCCTCAGAGGCATCTGTGGAGTGAACAGTGTCCTGGGGGCGTGGCGTGCAGGCAGCTTGGAAGCTGCCCCGAAGTTGCTTTCCAAAGGGGGAGAGTCGGGCTTCTCCCACATGCTCCAGTTTCCCACGTGACCCCACAGCGCATTTACCGGCACCCTCTGACTGACTACTGGAGACTTTCGGCCACACGGGGCCTTTCTATGATCACACTTCGTTGCAGGCGGGCTCTTTTGCATGCCGTGCCTAGCATTACCCGCTTAATGACTTAGTCAGGCCTAGGTGACTTGGGATCGTCCAAATGTCTCCCAAGTTGACCGGTTTTTCTGCTCTTTCTGTCAGGCTGGACCTACAGTGTACCTTGCGTCACAATAGAGAGATGACAGGTAAGAGTCGCCAGGGGGCTCTGAAGGCTCAGGGATTCTTTCAGGGCTGTTCAGAGGGCCTCCTCCGAGGGAGAGCCACGTTGAATGTAATACTGGCAAAAACGTTGTCCTGGGGCTGCTTTACAGCGGTAGAAATCAGGCTCTGCAAGCGAGGATCAGTTCATTGCCCTTCCCTCTGCATAGAAAGGGTTGACCCCCACAGCCTGTTCTGCGCTGTGTTGCTCGGAAAACAAACAGGGGACTCGCGGCACACACGCTCTCCCTCAGAAGGGAATTCATACGCGACTCTCTGAGGCCTCCGGAGAGCCGTAGAGGAGTTAAAGCACTCTATCGAGTCAGGGTTCATGGAGATGGCTGCACAGCAAAGTGTGCTGATAGGAAACACTCGTGCTTACCTTGAGGCCCGGGGTCACGTTTACTTCGCACTTTAGCTCGGGCAAGCCGTGGGATGAGCTCCTAGCAAGGCACTGGCCACCACCTGGATTCGTAGGAGAAAACTCACTTTCTTCCCTGAGGCATTCCTAGCACTGACTAGAAGACGGGTAAGAGCACTTTCAGTCATCTTGAGGCCGCCACTATCTACCTTTCAAACGGGGGGAAATCCTGCCTTTCGCCAGGCTTCTTCTCAATTACACACCGGATCACCCAGCACATAGACCTCTCTTCGCTGACAAGCCAAAGGAGGCCCTTGCAGCACAATTCGGCCTTCTGCGATGAAACTTTGGGATGCAGTGAGTTCTGCATGTGCTGAATGGCGTAATCCTCTAAATGCCCTCAGGAGGCCTAGGTGACTTTGCATGTTCCAAGTGCCTAGCAAGGCTCAGGGTAAATCTCTACTTTACTTCGGGCTGGACCTAAAGCCTACTTTCTGCCTCACTTAGAGAGACGTCGAGCACGAGTCCCCAAAGTGGATTGGAGCCCCGGTGGTTTCTTTCAGGGCCGCTTAGGTGTCCTCAACGTGGCAGACCCGCATGGAAAGAAAGCCTGCCCAAGAACCGTGCTCCTGGGGCTGTTGCAAAGCTGTGGAACGCTAGCCTTAGAGAACAGATTAGTTCCCGGCCCTTTCACCTGCGTAGTGAGGCATGGTCCCAGAGCCGTGTATCCCTTGATGGGGCTCAGAAGGCTTTGGGTCCACGGTGCACTTCCTCGGAAAGAAGTGCCCCCGTCAGAGGCTTGAGCACTCTGAGGCATACTAAAGCTAAAGCCGTCCACTGACTGAGACTTCCTAGAAACTGGTGCACCCCTGCCTCTGGGAATGGGAAAATGTGCACCTTACCTCGTGGATCGAGGTCACCTTTAGTTGGCACTTTAGCTACAGTATGCTCTGGGCTGAGCTCCCAGGAAGGAACCGCAAGCGCCCGGTTTCTTTTGCAGAAGCTCACTGCTCCTCAGAGGCATCTGTGGAGTGAACAGTGTCCTGGGGGCGTGGCGTGCAGGCAGCTTGGAAGCTGCCCCGAAGTTGCTTTCCAAAGGGGGAGAGTCGGGCTTCTCCCACATGCTCCAGTTTCCCACGTGACCCCACAGCGCATTTACCGGCACCCTCTGACTGACTACTGGAGACTTTCGGCCACACGGGGCCTTTCTATGATCACACTTCGTTGCAGGCGGGCTCTTTTGCATGCCGTGCCTAGCATTACCCGCTTAATGACTTAGTCAGGCCTAGGTGACTTTGGATCGTCCAAATGTCTCCCAAGTTGACCGGTTTTTCTGCTCTTTCTGTCAGGCTGGACCTACAGTGTACCTTGCGTCACAATAGAGAGATGACAGGTAAGAGCCGCCAGGGGGCTCTGAAGGCTCAGGGATTCTTTCAGGGCTGTTCAGAGGGCCTCCTCCGAGGGAGAGCCACGTTGAATGTAATACCGGCAAAAACGTTGTCCTGGGGCTGCTTTACAGCGGTAGAAATCAGGCTCTGCAAGCGAGGATCAGTTCATTGCCCTTCCCTCTGCATAGAAAGGGTTGACCCCCACAGCCTGTTCTGCGCTGTGTTGCTCGGAAAAC
This sequence comes from Mesoplodon mirus, assembly GCF_964341445.2. Classification (NCBI taxonomy): domain Eukaryota; kingdom Metazoa; phylum Chordata; class Mammalia; order Artiodactyla; family Ziphiidae; genus Mesoplodon; species Mesoplodon mirus. Next base: position 98,022,690 of record NC_138983.1, on the reverse strand, counting down.
AAACAGGGGACTCGCGGCACACACGCTCTCCCTCAGAAGGGAATTCATACGCGACTCTCTGAGGCCTCCGGAGAGCCGTAGAGGAGTTAAAGCACTCTATCGAGTCAGGGTTCATGGAGATGGCTGCACAGCAAACTGTGCTGATAGGAAACACTCGTGCTTACCTTGAGGCCCGGGGTCACGTTTACTTCGCACTTTAGCTCGGGCAAGCCGTGGGATGAGCTCCTAGCAAGGCACTGGCCACCACCTGGATTCGTAGGAGAAAACTCACTTTCTTCCCTGAGGCATTCCTAGCACTGACTAGAAGACGGGTAAGAGCACTTTCAGTCATCGTGAGGCCGCCACTATCTACCTTTCAAACGGGGGGAAATCCTGCCTTTCGCCAGGCTTCTTCTCAATTACACACCGGATCACCCAGCACATAGACCTCTCTTCGCTGACAAGCCAAAGGAGGCCCTTGCAGCACAATTCGGCCTTCTGCGATGAAACTTTGGGATGCAGTGAGTTCTGCATGTGCTGAATGGCGTAATCCTCTAAATGCCCTCAGGAGGCCTAGGTGACTTTGCATGTTCCAAGTGCCTAGCAAGGCTCAGGGTAAATCTCTACTTTATTTCGGGCTGGACCTAAAGTCTACTTTCTGCCTCACTTAGAGAGACGTCGAGCACGAGTCCCCAAAGTGGATTGGAGCCCCGGTGGTTTCTTTCAGGGCCGCTTAGGTGTCCTCAACGTGGCAGACCCGCATGGAAAGAAAGCCTGCCCAAGAACCGTGCTCCTGGGGCTGTTGCAAAGCTGTGGAACGCTAGCCTTAGAGAACAGATTAGTTCCCGGCCCTTTCACCTGCGTAGTGAGGCATGGTCCCAGAGCCGTGTATCCCTTGATGGGGCTCAGAAGGCTTTGGGTCCACGGTGCACTTCCTCGGAAAGAAGTGCCCCCGTCAGAGGCTTGAGCACTCTGAGGCATACTAAAGCTAAAGCCGTCCACTGACTGAGACTTCCTAGAAACTGGTGCACCCCTGCCTCTGGGAATGGGAAAATGTGCACCTTACCTCGTGGATCGAGGTCACCTTTAGTTGGCACTTTAGCTACAGTATGCTCTGGGCTGAGCTCCCAGGAAGGAACCGCAAGCGCCCGGTTTCTTTTGCAGAAGCTCACTGCTCCTCAGAGGCATCTGTGGAGTGAACAGTGTCCTGGGGGCGTGGCGTGCAGGCAGCTTGGAAGCTGCCCCGAAGTTGCTTTCCAAAGGGGGAGAGTCGGGCTTCTCCCACATGCTCCAGTTTCCCACGTGACCCCACAGCGCATTTACCGGCACCCTCTGACTGACTACTGGAGACTTTCGGCCACACGGGGCCTTTCTATGATCACACTTCGTTGCAGGCGGGCTCTTTTGCATGCCGTGCCTAGCATTACCCGCTTAATGACTTAGTCAGGCCTAGGTGACTTGGGATCGTCCAAATGTCTCCCAAGTTGACCGGTTTTTCTGCTCTTTCTGTCAGGCTGGACCTACAGTGTACCTTGCGTCACAATAGAGAGATGACAGGTAAGAGCCGCCAGGGGGCTCTGAAGGCTCAGGGATTCTTTCAGGGCTGTTCAGAGGGCCTCCTCCGAGGGAGAGCCACGTTGAATGTAATACCGGCAAAAACGTTGTCCTGGGGCTGCTTTACAGCGGTAGAAATCAGGCTCTGCAAGCGAGGATCAGTTCATTGCCCTTCCCTCTGCATAGAAAGGGTTGACCCCCACAGCCTGTTCTGCGCTGTGTTGCTCGGAAAACAAACAGGGGACTCGCGGCACACACGCTCTCCCTCAGAAGGGAATTCATACGCGACTCTCTGAGGCCTCCGGAGAGCCGTAGAGGAGTTAAAGCACTCTATCGAGTCAGGGTTCATGGAGATGGCTGCACAGCAAACTGTGCTGATAGGAAACACTCGTGCTTACCTTGAGGCCCGGGGTCACGTTTACTTCGCACTTTAGCTCGGGCAAGCCGTGGGATGAGCTCCTAGCAAGGCACTGGCCACCACCTGGATTCGTAGGAGAAAACTCACTTTCTTCCCTGAGGCATTCCTAGCACTGACTAGAAGACGGGTAAGAGCACTTTCAGTCATCGTGAGGCCGCCACTATCTACCTTTCAAACGGGGGGAGATCCTGCCTTTCGCCAGGCTTCTTCTCAATTACACACCGGATCACCCAGCACATAGACCTCTCTTCGCTGACAAGCCAAAGGAGGCCCTTGCAGCACAATTCGGCCTTCTGCGATGAAACTTTGGGATGCAGTGAGTTCTGCATGTGCTGAATGGCGTAATCCTCTAAATGCCCTCAGGAGGCCTAGGTGACTTTGCATGTTCCAAGTGCCTAGCAAGGCTCAGGGTAAATCTCTACTTTATTTCGGGCTGGACCTAAAGTCTACTTTCTGCCTCACTTAGAGAGACGTCGAGCACGAGTCCCCAAAGTGGATTGGAGCCCCGGTGGTTTCTTTCAGGGCCGCTTAGGTGTCCTCAACGTGGCAGACCCGCATGGAAAGAAAGCCTGCCCAAGAACCGTACTCCTGGGGCTGTTGCAAAGCTGTGGAACGCTAGCCTTAGAGAACAGATTAGTTCCCGGCCCTTTCACCTGCGTAGTGAGGCATGGTCCCAGAGCCGTGTATCCCTTGATGGGGCTCAGAAGGCTTTGGGTCCACGGTGCACTTCCTCGGAAAGAAGTGCCCCCGTCAGAGGCTTGAGCACTCTGAGGCATACTAAAGCTAAAGCCGTCCACTGACTGAGACTTCCTAGAAACTGGTGCACCCCTGCCTCTGGGAATGGGAAAATGTGCACCTTACCTCGTGGATCGAGGTCACCTTTAGTTGGCACTTTAGCTACAGTATGCTCTGGGCTGAGCTCCCAGGAAGGAACCGCAAGCGCCCGGTTTCTTTTGCAGAAGCTCACTGCTCCTCAGAGGCATCTGTGGAGTGAACAGTGTCCTGGGGGCGTGGCGTGCAGGCAGCTTGGAAGCTGCCCCGAAGTTGCTTTCCAAAGGGGGAGAGTCGGGCTTCTCCCACATGCTCCAGTTTCCCACGTGACCCCACAGCGCATTTACCGGCACCCTCTGACTGACTACTGGAGACTTTCGGCCACACGGGGCCTTTCTATGATCACACTTCGTTGCAGGCGGGCTCTTTTGCATGCCGTGCCTAGCATTACCCGCTTAATGACTTAGTCAGGCCTAGGTGACTTTGGATCGTCCAAATGTCTCCCAAGTTGACCGGTTTTTCTGCTCTTTCTGTCAGGCTGGACCTACAGTGTACCTTGCGTCACAATAGAGAGATGACAGGTAAGAGCCGCCAGGGGGCTCTGAAGGCTCAGGGATTCTTTCAGGGCTGTTCAGAGGGCCTCCTCCGAGGGAGAGCCACGTTGAATGTAATACTGGCAAAAACGTTGTCCTGGGGCTGCTTTACAGCGGTAGAAATCAGGCTCTGCAAGCGAGGATCAGTTCATTGCCCTTCCCTCTGCATAGAAAGGGTTGACCCCCACAGCCTGTTCTGCGCTGTGTTGCTCGGAAAACAAACAGGGGACTCGCGGCACACACGCTCTCCCTCAGAAGGGAATTCATACGCGACTCTCTGAGGCCTCCGGAGAGCCGTAGAGGAGTTAAAGCACTCTATCGAGTCAGGGTTCATGGAGATGGCTGCACAGCAAACTGTGCTGATAGGAAACACTCGTGCTTACCTTGAGGCCCGGGGTCACGTTTACTTCGCACTTTAGCTCGGGCAAGCCGTGGGATGAGCTCCTAGCAAGGCACTGGCCACCACCTGGATTCGTAGGAGAAAACTCACTTTCTTCCCTGAGGCATTCCTAGCACTGACTAGAAGACGGGTAAGAGCACTTTCAGTCATCTTGAGGCCGCCACTATCTACCTTTCAAACGGGGGGAGATCCTGCCTTTCGCCAGGCTTCTTCTCAATTACACACCGGATCACCCAGCACATAGACCTCTCTTCGCTGACAAGCCAAAGGAGGCCCTTGCAGCACAATTCGGCCTTCTGCGATGAAACTTTGGGATGCAGTGAGTTCTGCATGTGCTGAATGGCGTAATCCTCTAAATGCCCTCAGGAGGCCTAGGTGACTTTGCATGTTCCAAGTGCCTAGCAAGGCTCAGGGTAAATCTCTACTTTATTTCGGGCTGGACCTAAAGTCTACTTTCTGCCTCACTTAGAGAGACGTCGAGCACGAGTCCCCAAAGTGGATTGGAGCCCCGGTGGTTTCTTTCAGGGCCGCTTAGGTGTCCTCAACGTGGCAGACCCGCATGGAAAGAAAGCCTGCCCAAGAACCGTGCTCCTGGGGCTGTTGCAAAGCTGTGGAACGCTAGCCTTAGAGAACAGATTAGTTCCCGGCCCTTTCACCTGCGTAGTGAGGCATGGTCCCAGAGCCGTGTATCCCTTGATGGGGCTCAGAAGGCTTTGGGTCCACGGTGCACTTCCTCGGAAAGAAGTGCCCCCGTCAGAGGCTTGAGCACTCTGAGGCATACTAAAGCTAAAGCCGTCCACTGACTGAGACTTCCTAGAAACTGGTGCACCCCTGCCTCTGGGAATGGGAAAATGTGCACCTTACCTCGTGGATCGAGGTCACCTTTAGTTGGCACTTTAGCTACAGTATGCTCTGGGCTGAGCTCCCAGGAAGGAACCGCAAGCGCCCGGTTTCTTTTGCAGAAGCTCACTGCTCCTCAGAGGCATCTGTGGAGTGAACAGTGTCCTGGGGGCGTGGCGTGCAGGCAGCTTGGAAGCTGCCCCGAAGTTGCTTTCCAAAGGGGGAGAGTCGGGCTTCTCCCACATGCTCCAGTTTCCCACGTGACCCCACAGCGCATTTACCGGCACCCTCTGACTGACTACTGGAGACTTTCGGCCACACGGGGCCTTTCTATGATCACACTTCGTTGCAGGCGGGCTCTTTTGCATGCCGTGCCTAGCGTTACCCGCTTAATGACTTAGTCAGGCCTAGGTGACTTTGGATCGTCCAAATGTCTCCCAAGTTGACCGGTTTTTCTGCTCTTTCTGTCAGGCTGGACCTACAGTGTACCTTGCGTCACAATAGAGAGATGACAGGTAAGAGTCGCCAGGGGGCTCTGAAGGCTCAGGGATTCTTTCAGGGCTGTTCAGAGGGCCTCCTCCGAGGGAGAGCCACGTTGAATGTAATACCGGCAAAAACGTTGTCCTGGGGCTGCTTTACAGCGGTAGAAATCAAGCTCTGCAAGCGAGGATCAGTTCATTGCCCTTCCCTCTGCATAGAAAGGGTTGACCCCCACAGCCTGTTCTGCGCTGTGTTGCTCGGAAAACAAACAGGGGACTCGCGGCACACACGCTCTCCCTCAGAAGGGAATTCATACGCGACTCTCTGAGGCCTCCGGAGAGCCGTAGAGGAGTTAAAGCACTCTATCGAGTCAGGGTTCATGGAGATGGCTGCACAGCAAAGTGTGCTGATAGGAAACACTCGTGCTTACCTTGAGGCCCGGGGTCACGTTTACTTCGCACTTTAGCTCGGGCAAGCCGTGGGATGAGCTCCTAGCAAGGCACTGGCCACCACCTGGATTCGTAGGAGAAAACTCACTTTCTTCCCTGAGGCATTCCTAGCACTGACTAGAAGACGGGTAAGAGCACTTTCAGTCATCGTGAGGCCGCCACTATCTACCTTTCAAATGGGGGGAGATCCTGCCTTTCGCCAGGCTTCTTCTCAATTACACACCGGATCACCCAGCACATAGACCTCTCTTCTCTGACAAGCCAAAGGAGGCCCTTGCAGCACAATTCGGCCTTCTGCGATGAAACTTTGGGATGCAGTGTGTTCTGCATGTGCTGAATGGCGTAATCCTCTAAATGCCCTCAGGAGGCCTAGGTGACTTTGCATGTTCCAAGTGCCTAGCAAGGCTCAGGGTAAATCTCTACTTTATTTCGGGCTGGACCTAAAGCCTACTTTCTGCCTCACTTAGAGAGACGTCGAGCACGAGTCCCCAAAGTGGATTGGAGCCCCGGTGGTTTCTTTCAGGGCCGCTTAGGTGTCCTCAACGTGGCAGACCCGCATGGAAAGAAAGCCTGCCCAAGAACCGTGCTCCTGGGGCTGTTGCAAAGCTGTGGAACGCTAGCCTTAGAGAACAGATTAGTTCCCGGCCCTTTCACCTGCGTAGTGAGGCATGGTCCCAGAGCCGTGTATCCCTTGATGGGGCTCAGAAGGCTTTGGGTCCACGGTGCACTTCCTCGGAAAGAAGTGCCCCCGTCAGAGGCTTGAGCACTCTGAGGCATACTAAAGCTAAAGCCGTCCACTGACTGAGACTTCCTAGAAACTGGTGCACCCCTGCCTCTGGGAATGGGAAAATGTGCACCTTACCTCGTGGATCGAGGTCACCTTTAGTTGGCACTTTAGCTACAGTATGCTCTGGGCTGAGCTCCCAGGAAGGAACCGCAAGCGCCCGGTTTCTTTTGCAGAAGCTCACTGCTCCTCAGAGGCATCTGTGGAGTGAACAGTGTCCTGGGGGCGTGGCGTGCAGGCAGCTTGGAAGCTGCCCCGAAGTTGCTTTCCAAAGGGGGAGAGTCGGGCTTCTCCCACATGCTCCAGTTTCCCACGTGACCCCACAGCGCATTTACCGGCACCCTCTGACTGACTACTGGAGACTTTCGGCCACACGGGGCCTTTCTATGATCACACTTCGTTGCAGGCGGGCTCTTTTGCATGCCGTGCCTAGCGTTACCCGCTTAATGACTTAGTCAGGCCTAGGTGACTTTGGATCGTCCAAATGTCTCCCAAGTTGACCGGTTTTTCTGCTCTTTCTGTCAGGCTGGACCTACAGTGTACCTTGCGTCACAATAGAGAGATGACAGGTAAGAGTCGCCAGGGGGCTCTGAAGGCTCAGGGATTCTTTCAGGGCTGTTCAGAGGGCCTCCTCCGAGGGAGAGCCACGTTGAATGTAATACTGGCAAAAACGTTGTCCTGGGGCTGCTTTACAGCGGTAGAAATCAGGCTCTGCAAGCGAGGATCAGTTCATTGCCCTTCCCTCTGCATAGAAAGGGTTGACCCCCACAGCCTGTTCTGCGCTGTGTTGCTCGGAAAACAAACAGGGGACTCGCGGCACACACGCTCTCCCTCAGAAGGGAATTCATACGCGACTCTCTGAGGCCTCCGGAGAGCCGTAGAGGAGTTAAAGCACTCTATCGAGTCAGGGTTCATGGAGATGGCTGCACAGCAAAGTGTGCTGATAGGAAACACTCGTGCTTACCTTGAGGCCCGGGGTCACGTTTACTTCGCACTTTAGCTCGGGCAAGCCGTGGGATGAGCTCCTAGCAAGGCACTGGCCACCACCTGGATTCGTAGGAGAAAACTCACTTTCTTCCCTGAGGCATTCCTAGCACTGACTAGAAGACGGGTAAGAGCACTTTCAGTCATCTTGAGGCCGCCACTATCTACCTTTCAAACGGGGGGAAATCCTGCCTTTCGCCAGGCTTCTTCTCAATTACACACCGGATCACCCAGCACATAGACCTCTCTTCGCTGACAAGCCAAAGGAGGCCCTTGCAGCACAATTCGGCCTTCTGCGATGAAACTTTGGGATGCAGTGAGTTCTGCATGTGCTGAATGGCGTAATCCTCTAAATGCCCTCAGGAGGCCTAGGTGACTTTGCATGTTCCAAGTGCCTAGCAAGGCTCAGGGTAAATCTCTACTTTACTTCGGGCTGGACCTAAAGCCTACTTTCTGCCTCACTTAGAGAGACGTCGAGCACGAGTCCCCAAAGTGGATTGGAGCCCCGGTGGTTTCTTTCAGGGCCGCTTAGGTGTCCTCAACGTGGCAGACCCGCATGGAAAGAAAGCCTGCCCAAGAACCGTGCTCCTGGGGCTGTTGCAAAGCTGTGGAACGCTAGCCTTAGAGAACAGATTAGTTCCCGGCCCTTTCACCTGCGTAGTGAGGCATGGTCCCAGAGCCGTGTATCCCTTGATGGGGCTCAGAAGGCTTTGGGTCCACGGTGCACTTCCTCGGAAAGAAGTGCCCCCGTCAGAGGCTTGAGCACTCTGAGGCATACTAAAGCTAAAGCCGTCCACTGACTGAGACTTCCTAGAAACTGGTGCACCCCTGCCTCTGGGAATGGGAAAATGTGCACCTTACCTCGTGGATCGAGGTCACCTTTAGTTGGCACTTTAGCTACAGTATGCTCTGGGCTGAGCTCCCAGGAAGGAACCGCAAGCGCCCGGTTTCTTTTGCAGAAGCTCACTGCTCCTCAGAGGCATCTGTGGAGTGAACAGTGTCCTGGGGGCGTGGCGTGCAGGCAGCTTGGAAGCTGCCCCGAAGTTGCTTTCCAAAGGGGGAGAGTCGGGCTTCTCCCACATGCTCCAGTTTCCCACGTGACCCCACAGCGCATTTACCGGCACCCTCTGACTGACTACTGGAGACTTTCGGCCACACGGGGCCTTTCTATGATCACACTTCGTTGCAGGCGGGCTCTTTTGCATGCCGTGCCTAGCATTACCCGCTTAATGACTTAGTCAGGCCTAGGTGACTTGGGATCGTCCAAATGTCTCCCAAGTTGACCGGTTTTTCTGCTCTTTCTGTCAGGCTGGACCTACAGTGTACCTTGCGTCACAATAGAGAGATGACAGGTAAGAGCCGCCAGGGGGCTCTGAAGGCTCAGGGATTCTTTCAGGGCTGTTCAGAGGGCCTCCTCCGAGGGAGAGCCACGTTGAATGTAATACCGGCAAAAACGTTGTCCTGGGGCTGCTTTACAGCGGTAGAAATCAGGCTCTGCAAGCGAGGATCAGTTCATTGCCCTTCCCTCTGCATAGAAAGGGTTGACCCCCACAGCCTGTTCTGCGCTGTGTTGCTCGGAAAACAAACAGGGGACTCGCGGCACACACGCTCTCCCTCAGAAGGGAATTCATACGCGACTCTCTGAGGCCTCCGGAGAGCCGTAGAGGAGTTAAAGCACTCTATCGAGTCAGGGTTCATGGAGATGGCTGCACAGCAAACTGTGCTGATAGGAAACACTCGTGCTTACCTTGAGGCCCGGGGTCACGTTTACTTCGCACTTTAGCTCGGGCAAGCCGTGGGATGAGCTCCTAGCAAGGCACTGGCCACCACCTGGATTCGTAGGAGAAAACTCACTTTCTTCCCTGAGGCATTCCTAGCACTGACTAGAAGACGGGTAAGAGCACTTTCAGTCATCGTGAGGCCGCCACTATCTACCTTTCAAACGGGGGGAAATCCTGCCTTTCGCCAGGCTTCTTCTCAATTACACACCGGATCACCCAGCACATAGACCTCTCTTCGCTGACAAGCCAAAGGAGGCCCTTGCAGCACAATTCGGCCTTCTGCGATGAAACTTTGGGATGCAGTGAGTTCTGCATGTGCTGAATGGCGTAATCCTCTAAATGCCCTCAGGAGGCCTAGGTGACTTTGCATGTTCCAAGTGCCTAGCAAGGCTCAGGGTAAATCTCTACTTTATTTCGGGCTGGACCTAAAGTCTACTTTCTGCCTCACTTAGAGAGACGTCGAGCACGAGTCCCCAAAGTGGATTGGAGCCCCGGTGGTTTCTTTCAGGGCCGCTTAGGTGTCCTCAACGTGGCAGACCCGCATGGAAAGAAAGCCTGCCCAAGAACCGTGCTCCTGGGGCTGTTGCAAAGCTGTGGAACGCTAGCCTTAGAGAACAGATTAGTTCCCGGCCCTTTCACCTGCGTAGTGAGGCATGGTCCCAGAGCCGTGTATCCCTTGATGGGGCTCAGAAGGCTTTGGGTCCACGGTGCACTTCCTCGGAAAGAAGTGCCCCCGTCAGAGGCTTGAGCACTCTGAGGCATACTAAAGCTAAAGCCGTCCACTGACTGAGACTTCCTAGAAACTGGTGCACCCCTGCCTCTGGGAATGGGAAAATGTGCACCTTACCTCGTGGATCGAGGTCACCTTTAGTTGGCACTTTAGCTACAGTATGCTCTGGGCTGAGCTCCCAGGAAGGAACCGCAAGCGCCCGGTTTCTTTTGCAGAAGCTCACTGCTCCTCAGAGGCATCTGTGGAGTGAACAGTGTCCTGGGGGCGTGGCGTGCAGGCAGCTTGGAAGCTGCCCCGAAGTTGCTTTCCAAAGGGGGAGAGTCGGGCTTCTCCCACATGCTCCAGTTTCCCACGTGACCCCACAGCGCATTTACCGGCACCCTCTGACTGACTACTGGAGACTTTCGGCCACACGGGGCCTTTCTATGATCACACTTCGTTGCAGGCGGGCTCTTTTGCATGCCGTGCCTAGCATTACCCGCTTAATGACTTAGTCAGGCCTAGGTGACTTGGGATCGTCCAAATGTCTCCCAAGTTGACCGGTTTTTCTGCTCTTTCTGTCAGGCTGGACCTACAGTGTACCTTGCGTCACAATAGAGAGATGACAGGTAAGAGCCGCCAGGGGGCTCTGAAGGCTCAGGGATTCTTTCAGGGCTGTTCAGAGGGCCTCCTCCGAGGGAGAGCCACGTTGAATGTAATACCGGCAAAAACGTTGTCCTGGGGCTGCTTTACAGCGGTAGAAATCAGGCTCTGCAAGCGAGGATCAGTTCATTGCCCTTCCCTCTGCATAGAAAGGGTTGACCCCCACAGCCTGTTCTGCGCTGTGTTGCTCGGAAAACAAACAGGGGACTCGCGGCACACACGCTCTCCCTCAGAAGGGAATTCATACGCGACTCTCTGAGGCCTCCGGAGAGCCGTAGAGGAGTTAAAGCACTCTATCGAGTCAGGGTTCATGGAGATGGCTGCACAGCAAACTGTGCTGATAGGAAACACTCGTGCTTACCTTGAGGCCCGGGGTCACGTTTACTTCGCACTTTAGCTCGGGCAAGCCGTGGGATGAGCTCCTAGCAAGGCACTGGCCACCACCTGGATTCGTAGGAGAAAACTCACTTTCTTCCCTGAGGCATTCCTAGCACTGACTAGAAGACGGGTAAGAGCACTTTCAGTCATCGTGAGGCCGCCACTATCTACCTTTCAAACGGGGGGAGATCCTGCCTTTCGCCAGGCTTCTTCTCAATTACACACCGGATCACCCAGCACATAGACCTCTCTTCGCTGACAAGCCAAAGGAGGCCCTTGCAGCACAATTCGGCCTTCTGCGATGAAACTTTGGGATGCAGTGAGTTCTGCATGTGCTGAATGGCGTAATCCTCTAAATGCCCTCAGGAGGCCTAGGTGACTTTGCATGTTCCAAGTGCCTAGCAAGGCTCAGGGTAAATCTCTACTTTATTTCGGGCTGGACCTAAAGTCTACTTTCTGCCTCACTTAGAGAGACGTCGAGCACGAGTCCCCAAAGTGGATTGGAGCCCCGGTGGTTTCTTTCAGGGCCGCTTAGGTGTCCTCAACGTGGCAGACCCGCATGGAAAGAAAGCCTGCCCAAGAACCGTACTCCTGGGGCTGTTGCAAAGCTGTGGAACGCTAGCCTTAGAGAACAGATTAGTTCCCGGCCCTTTCACCTGCGTAGTGAGGCATGGTCCCAGAGCCGTGTATCCCTTGATGGGGCTCAGAAGGCTTTGGGTCCACGGTGCACTTCCTCGGAAAGAAGTGCCCCCGTCAGAGGCTTGAGCACTCTGAGGCATACTAAAGCTAAAGCCGTCCACTGACTGAGACTTCCTAGAAACTGGTGCACCCCTGCCTCTGGGAATGGGAAAATGTGCACCTTACCTCGTGGATCGAGGTCACCTTTAGTTGGCACTTTAGCTACAGTATGCTCTGGGCTGAGCTCCCAGGAAGGAACCGCAAGCGCCCGGTTTCTTTTGCAGAAGCTCACTGCTCCTCAGAGGCATCTGTGGAGTGAACAGTGTCCTGGGGGCGTGGCGTGCAGGCAGCTTGGAAGCTGCCCCGAAGTTGCTTTCCAAAGGGGGAGAGTCGGGCTTCTCCCACATGCTCCAGTTTCCCACGTGACCCCACAGCGCATTTACCGGCACCCTCTGACTGACTACTGGAGACTTTCGGCCACACGGGGCCTTTCTATGATCACACTTCGTTGCAGGCGGGCTCTTTTGCATGCCGTGCCTAGCATTACCCGCTTAATGACTTAGTCAGGCCTAGGTGACTTTGGATCGTCCAAATGTCTCCCAAGTTGACCGGTTTTTCTGCTCTTTCTGTCAGGCTGGACCTACAGTGTACCTTGCGTCACAATAGAGAGATGACAGGTAAGAGCCGCCAGGGGGCTCTGAAGGCTCAGGGATTCTTTCAGGGCTGTTCAGAGGGCCTCCTCCGAGGGAGAGCCACGTTGAATGTAATACTGGCAAAAACGTTGTCCTGGGGCTGCTTTACAGCGGTAGAAATCAGGCTCTGCAAGCGAGGATCAGTTCATTGCCCTTCCCTCTGCATAGAAAGGGTTGACCCCCACAGCCTGTTCTGCGCTGTGTTGCTCGGAAAACAAACAGGGGACTCGCGGCACACACGCTCTCCCTCAGAAGGGAATTCATACGCGACTCTCTGAGGCCTCCGGAGAGCCGTAGAGGAGTTAAAGCACTCTATCGAGTCAGGGTTCATGGAGATGGCTGCACAGCAAACTGTGCTGATAGGAAACACTCGTGCTTACCTTGAGGCCCGGGGTCACGTTTACTTCGCACTTTAGCTCGGGCAAGCCGTGGGATGAGCTCCTAGCAAGGCACTGGCCACCACCTGGATTCGTAGGAGAAAACTCACTTTCTTCCCTGAGGCATTCCTAGCACTGACTAGAAGACGGGTAAGAGCACTTTCAGTCATCTTGAGGCCGCCACTATCTACCTTTCAAACGGGGGGAGATCCTGCCTTTCGCCAGGCTTCTTCTCAATTACACACCGGATCACCCAGCACATAGACCTCTCTTCGCTGACAAGCCAAAGGAGGCCCTTGCAGCACAATTCGGCCTTCTGCGATGAAACTTTGGGATGCAGTGAGTTCTGCATGTGCTGAATGGCGTAATCCTCTAAATGCCCTCAGGAGGCCTAGGTGACTTTGCATGTTCCAAGTGCCTAGCAAGGCTCAGGGTAAATCTCTACTTTATTTCGGGCTGGACCTAAAGTCTACTTTCTGCCTCACTTAGAGAGACGTCGAGCACGAGTCCCCAAAGTGGATTGGAGCCCCGGTGGTTTCTTTCAGGGCCGCTTAGGTGTCCTCAACGTGGCAGACCCGCATGGAAAGAAAGCCTGCCCAAGAACCGTGCTCCTGGGGCTGTTGCAAAGCTGTGGAACGCTAGCCTTAGAGAACAGATTAGTTCCCGGCCCTTTCACCTGCGTAGTGAGGCATGGTCCCAGAGCCGTGTATCCCTTGATGGGGCTCAGAAGGCTTTGGGTCCACGGTGCACTTCCTCGGAAAGAAGTGCCCCCGTCAGAGGCTTGAGCACTCTGAGGCATACTAAAGCTAAAGCCGTCCACTGACTGAGACTTCCTAGAAACTGGTGCACCCCTGCCTCTGGGAATGGGAAAATGTGCACCTTACCTCGTGGATCGAGGTCACCTTTAGTTGGCACTTTAGCTACAGTATGCTCTGGGCTGAGCTCCCAGGAAGGAACCGCAAGCGCCCGGTTTCTTTTGCAGAAGCTCACTGCTCCTCAGAGGCATCTGTGGAGTGAACAGTGTCCTGGGGGCGTGGCGTGCAGGCAGCTTGGAAGCTGCCCCGAAGTTGCTTTCCAAAGGGGGAGAGTCGGGCTTCTCCCACATGCTCCAGTTTCCCACGTGACCCCACAGCGCATTTACCGGCACCCTCTGACTGACTACTGGAGACTTTCGGCCACACGGGGCCTTTCTATGATCACACTTCGTTGCAGGCGGGCTCTTTTGCATGCCGTGCCTAGCGTTACCCGCTTAATGACTTAGTCAGGCCTAGGTGACTTTGGATCGTCCAAATGTCTCCCAAGTTGACCGGTTTTTCTGCTCTTTCTGTCAGGCTGGACCTACAGTGTACCTTGCGTCACAATAGAGAGATGACAGGTAAGAGTCGCCAGGGGGCTCTGAAGGCTCAGGGATTCTTTCAGGGCTGTTCAGAGGGCCTCCTCCGAGGGAGAGCCACGTTGAATGTAATACCGGCAAAAACGTTGTCCTGGGGCTGCTTTACAGCGGTAGAAATCAAGCTCTGCAAGCGAGGATCAGTTCATTGCCCTTCCCTCTGCATAGAAAGGGTTGACCCCCACAGCCTGTTCTGCGCTGTGTTGCTCGGAAAACAAACAGGGGACTCGCGGCACACACGCTCTCCCTCAGAAGGGAATTCATACGCGACTCTCTGAGGCCTCCGGAGAGCCGTAGAGGAGTTAAAGCACTCTATCGAGTCAGGGTTCATGGAGATGGCTGCACAGCAAAGTGTGCTGATAGGAAACACTCGTGCTTACCTTGAGGCCCGGGGTCACGTTTACTTCGCACTTTAGCTCGGGCAAGCCGTGGGATGAGCTCCTAGCAAGGCACTGGCCACCACCTGGATTCGTAGGAGAAAACTCACTTTCTTCCCTGAGGCATTCCTAGCACTGACTAGAAGACGGGTAAGAGCACTTTCAGTCATCGTGAGGCCGCCACTATCTACCTTTCAAATGGGGGGAGATCCTGCCTTTCGCCAGGCTTCTTCTCAATTACACACCGGATCACCCAGCACATAGACCTCTCTTCTCTGACAAGCCAAAGGAGGCCCTTGCAGCACAATTCGGCCTTCTGCGATGAAACTTTGGGATGCAGTGTGTTCTGCATGTGCTGAATGGCGTAATCCTCTAAATGCCCTCAGGAGGCCTAGGTGACTTTGCATGTTCCAAGTGCCTAGCAAGGCTCAGGGTAAATCTCTACTTTATTTCGGGCTGGACCTAAAGCCTACTTTCTGCCTCACTTAGAGAGACGTCGAGCACGAGTCCCCAAAGTGGATTGGAGCCCCGGTGGTTTCTTTCAGGGCCGCTTAGGTGTCCTCAACGTGGCAGACCCGCATGGAAAGAAAGCCTGCCCAAGAACCGTGCTCCTGGGGCTGTTGCAAAGCTGTGGAACGCTAGCCTTAGAGAACAGATTAGTTCCCGGCCCTTTCACCTGCGTAGTGAGGCATGGTCCCAGAGCCGTGTATCCCTTGATGGGGCTCAGAAGGCTTTGGGTCCACGGTGCACTTCCTCGGAAAGAAGTGCCCCCGTCAGAGGCTTGAGCACTCTGAGGCATACTAAAGCTAAAGCCGTCCACTGACTGAGACTTCCTAGAAACTGGTGCACCCCTGCCTCTGGGAATGGGAAAATGTGCACCTTACCTCGTGGATCGAGGTCACCTTTAGTTGGCACTTTAGCTACAGTATGCTCTGGGCTGAGCTCCCAGGAAGGAACCGCAAGCGCCCGGTTTCTTTTGCAGAAGCTCACTGCTCCTCAGAGGCATCTGTGGAGTGAACAGTGTCCTGGGGGCGTGGCGTGCAGGCAGCTTGGAAGCTGCCCCGAAGTTGCTTTCCAAAGGGGGAGAGTCGGGCTTCTCCCACATGCTCCAGTTTCCCACGTGACCCCACAGCGCATTTACCGGCACCCTCTGACTGACTACTGGAGACTTTCGGCCACACGGGGCCTTTCTATGATCACACTTCGTTGCAGGCGGGCTCTTTTGCATGCCGTGCCTAGCGTTACCCGCTTAATGACTTAGTCAGGCCTAGGTGACTTTGGATCGTCCAAATGTCTCCCAAGTTGACCGGTTTTTCTGCTCTTTCTGTCAGGCTGGACCTACAGTGTACCTTGCGTCACAATAGAGAGATGACAGGTAAGAGTCGCCAGGGGGCTCTGAAGGCTCAGGGATTCTTTCAGGGCTGTTCAGAGGGCCTCCTCCGAGGGAGAGCCACGTTGAATGTAATACCGGCAAAAACGTTGTCCTGGGGCTGCTTTACAGCGGTAGAAATCAAGCTCTGCAAGCGAGGATCAGTTCATTGCCCTTCCCTCTGCATAGAAAGGGTTGACCCCCACAGCCTGTTCTGCGCTGTGTTGCTCGGAAAACAAACAGGGGACTCGCGGCACACACGCTCTCCCTCAGAAGGGAATTCATACGCGACTCTCTGAGGCCTCCGGAGAGCCGTAGAGGAGTTAAAGCACTCTATCGAGTCAGGGTTCATGGAGATGGCTGCACAGCAAACTGTGCTGATAGGAAACACTCGTGCTTACCTTGAGGCCCGGGGTCACGTTTACTTCGCACTTTAGCTCGGGCAAGCCGTGGGATGAGCTCCTAGCAAGGCACTGGCCACCACCTGGATTCGTAGGAGAAAACTCACTTTCTTCCCTGAGGCATTCCTAGCACTGACTAGAAGACGGGTAAGAGCACTTTCAGTCATCGTGAGGCCGCCACAATCTACCTTTCAAACGGGGGGAGATCCTGCCTTTCGCCAGGCTTCTTCTCAATTACACACCGGATCACCCAGCACATAGACCTCTCTTCTCTGACAAGCCAAAGGAGGCCCTTGCAGCACAATTCGGCCTTCTGCGATGAAACTTTGGGATGCAGTGTGTTCTGCATGTGCTGAATGGCGTAATCCTCTAAATGCCCTCAGGAGGCCTAGGTGACTTTGCATGTTCCAAGTGCCTAGCAAGGCTCAGGGTAAATCTCTACTTTATTTCGGGCTGGACCTAAAGTCTACTTTCTGCCTCACTTAGAGAGACGTCGAGCACGAGTCCCCAAAGTGGATTGGAGCCCCGGTGGTTTCTTTCAGGGCCGCTTAGGTGTCCTCAACGTGGCAGACCCGCATGGAAAGAAAGCCTGCCCAAGAACCGTGCTCCTGGGGCTGTTGCAAAGCTGTGGAACGCTAGCCTTAGAGAACAGATTAGTTCCCGGCCCTTTCACCTGCGTAGTGAGGCATGGTCCCAGAGCCGTGTATCCCTTGATGGGGCTCAGAAGGCTTTGGGTCCACGGTGCACTTCCTCGGAAAGAAGTGCCCCCGTCAGAGGCTTGAGCACTCTGAGGCATACTAAAGCTAAAGCCGTCCACTGACTGAGACTTCCTAGAAACTGGTGCACCCCTGCCTCTGGGAATGGGAAAATGTGCACCTTACCTCGTGGATCGAGGTCACCTTTAGTTGGCACTTTAGCTACAGTATGCTCTGGGCTGAGCTCCCAGGAAGGAACCGCAAGCGCCCGGTTTCTTTTGCAGAAGCTCACTGCTCCTCAGAGGCATCTGTGGAGTGAACAGTGTCCTGGGGGCGTGGCGTGCAGGCAGCTTGGAAGCTGCCCCGAAGTTGCTTTCCAAAGGGGGAGAGTCGGGCTTCTCCCACATGCTCCAGTTTCCCACGTGACCCCACAGCGCATTTACCGGCACCCTCTGACTGACTACTGGAGACTTTCGGCCACACGGGGCCTTTCTATGATCACACTTCGTTGCAGGCGGGCTCTTTTGCATGCCGTGCCTAGCATTACCCGCTTAATGACTTAGTCAGGCCTAGGTGACTTTGGATCGTCCAAATGTCTCCCAAGTTGACCGGTTTTTCTGCTCTTTCTGTCAGGCTGGACCTACAGTGTACCTTGCGTCACAATAGAGAGATGACAGGTAAGAGTCGCCAGGGGGCTCTGAAGGCTCAGGGATTCTTTCAGGGCTGTTCAGAGGGCCTCCTCCGAGGGAGAGCCACGTTGAATGTAATACTGGCAAAAACGTTGTCCTGGGGCTGCTTTACAGCGGTAGAAATCAGGCTCTGCAAGCGAGGATCAGTTCATTGCCCTTCCCTCTGCATAGAAAGGGTTGACCCCCACAGCCTGTTCTGCGCTGTGTTGCTCGGAAAACAAACAGGGGACTCGCGGCACACACGCTCTCCCTCAGAAGGGAATTCATACGCGACTCTCTGAGGCCTCCGGAGAGCCGTAGAGGAGTTAAAGCACTCTATCGAGTCAGGGTTCATGGAGATGGCTGCACAGCAAAGTGTGCTGATAGGAAACACTCGTGCTTACCTTGAGGCCCGGGGTCACGTTTACTTCGCACTTTAGCTCGGGCAAGCCGTGGGATGAGCTCCTAGCAAGGCACTGGCCACCACCTGGATTCGTAGGAGAAAACTCACTTTCTTCCCTGAGGCATTCCTAGCACTGACTAGAAGACGGGTAAGAGCACTTTCAGTCATCGTGAGGCCGCCACAATCTACCTTTCAAACGGGGGGAGATCCTGCCTTTCGCCAGGCTTCTTCTCAATTACACACCGGATCACCCAGCACATAGACCTCTCTTCTCTGACAAGCCAAAGGAGGCCCTTGCAGCACAATTCGGCCTTCTGCGATGAAACTTTGGGATGCAGTGTGTTCTGCATGTGCTGAATGGCGTAATCCTCTAAATGCCCTCAGGAGGCCTAGGTGACTTTGCATGTTCCAAGTGCCTAGCAAGGCTCAGGGTAAATCTCTACTTTATTTCGGGCTGGACCTAAAGCCTACTTTCTGCCTCACTTAGAGAGACGTCGAGCACGAGTCCCCAAAGTGGATTGGAGCCCCGGTGGTTTCTTTCAGGGCCGCTTAGGTGTCCTCAACGTGGCAGACCCGCATGGAAAGAAAGCCTGCCCAAGAACCGTGCTCCTGGGGCTGTTGCAAAGCTGTGGAACGCTAGCCTTAGAGAACAGATTAGTTCCCGGCCCTTTCACCTGCGTAGTGAGGCATGGTCCCAGAGCCGTGTATCCCTTGATGGGGCTCAGAAGGCTTTGGGTCCACGGTGCACTTCCTCGGAAAGAAGTGCCCCCGTCAGAGGCTTGAGCACTCTGAGGCATACTAAAGCTAAAGCCGTCCACTGACTGAGACTTCCTAGAAACTGGTGCACCCCTGCCTCTGGGAATGGGAAAATGTGCACCTTACCTCGTGGATCGAGGTCACCTTTAGTTGGCACTTTAGCTACAGTATGCTCTGGGCTGAGCTCCCAGGAAGGAACCGCAAGCGCCCGGTTTCTTTTGCAGAAGCTCACTGCTCCTCAGAGGCATCTGTGGAGTGAACAGTGTCCTGGGGGCGTGGCGTGCAGGCAGCTTGGAAGCTGCCCCGAAGTTGCTTTCCAAAGGGGGAGAGTCGGGCTTCTCCCACATGCTCCAGTTTCCCACGTGACCCCACAGCGCATTTACCGGCACCCTCTGACTGACTACTGGAGACTTTCGGCCACACGGGGCCTTTCTATGATCACACTTCGTTGCAGGCGGGCTCTTTTGCATGCCGTGCCTAGCATTACCCGCTTAATGACTTAGTCAGGCCTAGGTGACTTTGGATCGTCCAAATGTCTCCCAAGTTGACCGGTTTTTCTGCTCTTTCTGTCAGGCTGGACCTACAGTGTACCTTGCGTCACAATAGAGAGATGACAGGTAAGAGTCGCCAGGGGGCTCTGAAGGCTCAGGGATTCTTTCAGGGCTGTTCAGAGGGCCTCCTCCGAGGGAGAGCCACGTTGAATGTAATACTGGCAAAAACGTTGTCCTGGGGCTGCTTTACAGCGGTAGAAATCAGGCTCTGCAAGCGAGGATCAGTTCATTGCCCTTCCCTCTGCATAGAAAGGGTTGACCCCCACAGCCTGTTCTGCGCTGTGTTGCTCGGAAAACAAACAGGGGACTCGCGGCACACACGCTCTCCCTCAGAAGGGAATTCATACGCGACTCTCTGAGGCCTCCGGAGAGCCGTAGAGGAGTTAAAGCACTCTATCGAGTCAGGGTTCATGGAGATGGCTGCACAGCAAAGTGTGCTGATAGGAAACACTCGTGCTTACCTTGAGGCCCGGGGTCACGTTTACTTCGCACTTTAGCTCGGGCAAGCCGTGGGATGAGCTCCTAGCAAGGCACTGGCCACCACCTGGATTCGTAGGAGAAAACTCACTTTCTTCCCTGAGGCATTCCTAGCACTGACTAGAAGACGGGTAAGAGCACTTTCAGTCATCGTGAGGCCGCCACTATCTACCTTTCAAACGGGGGGAGATCCTGCCTTTCGCCAGGCTTCTTCTCAATTACACACCGGATCACCCAGCACATAGACCTCTCTTCTCTGACAAGCCAAAGGAGGCCCTTGCAGCACAATTCGGCCTTCTGCGATGAAACTTTGGGATGCAGTGTGTTCTGCATGTGCTGAATGGCGTAATCCTCTAAATGCCCTCAGGAGGCCTAGGTGACTTTGCATGTTCCAAGTGCCTAGCAAGGCTCAGGGTAAATCTCTACTTTATTTCGGGCTGGACCTAAAGCCTACTTTCTGCCTCACTTAGAGAGACGTCGAGCACGAGTCCCCAAAGTGGATTGGAGCCCCGGTGGTTTCTTTCAGGGCCGCTTAGGTGTCCTCAACGTGGCAGACCCGCATGGAAAGAAAGCCTGCCCAAGAACCGTGCTCCTGGGGCTGTTGCAAAGCTGTGGAACGCTAGCCTTAGAGAACAGATTAGTTCCCGGCCCTTTCACCTGCGTAGTGAGGCATGGTCCCAGAGCCGTGTATCCCTTGATGGGGCTCAGAAGGCTTTGGGTCCACGGTGCACTTCCTCGGAAAGAAGTGCCCCCGTCAGAGGCTTGAGCACTCTGAGGCATACTAAAGCTAAAGCCGTCCACTGACTGAGACTTCCTAGAAACTGGTGCACCCCTGCCTCTGGGAATGGGAAAATGTGCACCTTACCTCGTGGATCGAGGTCACCTTTAGTTGGCACTTTAGCTACAGTATGCTCTGGGCTGAGCTCCCAGGAAGGAACCGCAAGCGCCCGGTTTCTTTTGCAGAAGCTCACTGCTCCTCAGAGGCATCTGTGGAGTGAACAGTGTCCTGGGGGCGTGGCGTGCAGGCAGCTTGGAAGCTGCCCCGAAGTTGCTTTCCAAAGGGGGAGAGTCGGGCTTCTCCCACATGCTCCAGTTTCCCACGTGACCCCACAGCGCATTTACCGGCACCCTCTGACTGACTACTGGAGACTTTCGGCCACACGGGGCCTTTCTATGATCACACTTCGTTGCAGGCGGGCTCTTTTGCATGCCGTGCCTAGCATTACCCGCTTAATGACTTAGTCAGGCCTAGGTGACTTTGGATCGTCCAAATGTCTCCCAAGTTGACCGGTTTTTCTGCTCTTTCTGTCAGGCTGGACCTACAGTGTACCTTGCGTCACAATAGAGAGATGACAGGTAAGAGCCGCCAGGGGGCTCTGAAGGCTCAGGGATTCTTTCAGGGCTGTTCAGAGGGCCTCCTCCGAGGGAGAGCCACGTTGAATGTAATACTGGCAAAAACGTTGTCCTGGGGCTGCTTTACAGCGGTAGAAATCAGGCTCTGCAAGCGAGGATCAGTTCATTGCCCTTCCCTCTGCATAGAAAGGGTTGACCCCCACAGCCTGTTCTGCGCTGTGTTGCTCGGAAAACAAACAGGGGACTCGCGGCACACACGCTCTCCCTCAGAAGGGAATTCATACGCGACTCTCTGAGGCCTCCGGAGAGCCGTAGAGGAGTTAAAGCACTCTATCGAGTCAGGGTTCATGGAGATGGCTGCACAGCAAAGTGTGCTGATAGGAAACACTCGTGCTTACCTTGAGGCCCGGGGTCACGTTTACTTCGCACTTTAGCTCGGGCAAGCCGTGGGATGAGCTCCTAGCAAGGCACTGGCCACCACCTGGATTCGTAGGAGAAAACTCACTTTCTTCCCTGAGGCATTCCTAGCACTGACTAGAAGACGGGTAAGAGCACTTTCAGTCATCGTGAGGCCGCCACTATCTACCTTTCAAACGGGGGGAGATCCTGCCTTTCGCCAGGCTTCTTCTCAATTACACACCGGATCACCCAGCACATAGACCTCTCTTCTCTGACAAGCCAAAGGAGGCCCTTGCAGCACAATTCGGCCTTCTGCGATGAAACTTTGGGATGCAGTGTGTTCTGCATGTGCTGAATGGCGTAATCCTCTAAATGCCCTCAGGAGGCCTAGGTGACTTTGCATGTTCCAAGTGCCTAGCAAGGCTCAGGGTAAATCTCTACTTTATTTCGGGCTGGACCTAAAGCCTACTTTCTGCCTCACTTAGAGAGACGTCGAGCACGAGTCCCCAAAGTGGATTGGAGCCCCGGTGGTTTCTTTCAGGGCCGCTTAGGTGTCCTCAACGTGGCAGACCCGCATGGAAAGAAAGCCTGCCCAAGAACCGTGCTCCTGGGGCTGTTGCAAAGCTGTGGAACGCTAGCCTTAGAGAACAGATTAGTTCCCGGCCCTTTCACCTGCGTAGTGAGGCATGGTCCCAGAGCCGTGTATCCCTTGATGGGGCTCAGAAGGCTTTGGGTCCACGGTGCACTTCCTCGGAAAGAAGTGCCCCCGTCAGAGGCTTGAGCACTCTGAGGCATACTAAAGCTAAAGCCGTCCACTGACTGAGACTTCCTAGAAACTGGTGCACCCCTGCCTCTGGGAATGGGAAAATGTGCACCTTACCTCGTGGATCGAGGTCACCTTTAGTTGGCACTTTAGCTACAGTATGCTCTGGGCTGAGCTCCCAGGAAGGAACCGCAAGCGCCCGGTTTCTTTTGCAAAAGCTCACTGCTCCTCAGAGGCATCTGTGGAGTGAACAGTGTCCTGGGGGCGTGGCGTGCAGGCAGCTTGGAAGCTGCCCCGAAGTTGCTTTCCAAAGGGGGAGAGTCGGGCTTCTCCCACATGCTCCAGTTTCCCACGTGACCCCACAGCGCATTTACCGGCACCCTCTGACTGACTACTGGAGACTTTCGGCCACACGGGGCCTTTCTATGATCACACTTCGTTGCAGGCGGGCTCTTTTGCATGCCGTGCCTAGCATTACCCGCTTAATGACTTAGTCAGGCCTAGGTGACTTTGGATCGTCCAAATGTCTCCCAAGTTGACCGGTTTTTCTGCTCTTTCTGTCAGGCTGGACCTACAGTGTACCTTGCGTCACAATAGAGAGATGACAGGTAAGAGTCGCCAGGGGGCTCTGAAGGCTCAGGGATTCTTTCAGGGCTGTTCAGAGGGCCTCCTCCGAGGGAGAGCCACGTTGAATGTAATACTGGCAAAAACGTTGTCCTGGGGCTGCTTTACAGCGGTAGAAATCAGGCTCTGCAAGCGAGGATCAGTTCATTGCCCTTCCCTCTGCATAGAAAGGGTTGACCCCCACAGCCTGTTCTGCGCTGTGTTGCTCGGAAAACAAACAGGGGACTCGCGGCACACACGCTCTCCCTCAGAAGGGAATTCATACGCGACTCTCTGAGGCCTCCGGAGAGCCGTAGAGGAGTTAAAGCACTCTATCGAGTCAGGGTTCATGGAGATGGCTGCACAGCAAAGTGTGCTGATAGGAAACACTCGTGCTTACCTTGAGGCCCGGGGTCACGTTTACTTCGCACTTTAGCTCGGGCAAGCCGTGGGATGAGCTCCTAGCAAGGCACTGGCCACCACCTGGATTCGTAGGAGAAAACTCACTTTCTTCCCTGAGGCATTCCTAGCACTGACTAGAAGACGGGTAAGAGCACTTTCAGTCATCGTGAGGCCGCCACTATCTACCTTTCAAACGGGGGGAGATCCTGCCTTTCGCCAGGCTTCTTCTCAATTACACACCGGATCACCCAGCACATAGACCTCTCTTCTCTGACAAGCCAAAGGAGGCCCTTGCAGCACAATTCGGCCTTCTGCGATGAAACTTTGGGATGCAGTGTGTTCTGCATGTGCTGAATGGCGTAATCCTCTAAATGCCCTCAGGAGGCCTAGGTGACTTTGCATGTTCCAAGTGCCTAGCAAGGCTCAGGGTAAATCTCTACTTTATTTCGGGCTGGACCTAAAGCCTACTTTCTGCCTCACTTAGAGAGACGTCGAGCACGAGTCCCCAAAGTGGATTGGAGCCCCGGTGGTTTCTTTCAGGGCCGCTTAGGTGTCCTCAACGTGGCAGACCCGCATGGAAAGAAAGCCTGCCCAAGAACCGTGCTCCTGGGGCTGTTGCAAAGCTGTGGAACGCTAGCCTTAGAGAACAGATTAGTTCCCGGCCCTTTCACCTGCGTAGTGAGGCATGGTCCCAGAGCCGTGTATCCCTTGATGGGGCTCAGAAGGCTTTGGGTCCACGGTGCACTTCCTCGGAAAGAAGTGCCCCCGTCAGAGGCTTGAGCACTCTGAGGCATACTAAAGCTAAAGCCGTCCACTGACTGAGACTTCCTAGAAACTGGTGCACCCCTGCCTCTGGGAATGGGAAAATGTGCACCTTACCTCGTGGATCGAGGTCACCTTTAGTTGGCACTTTAGCTACAGTATGCTCTGGGCTGAGCTCCCAGGAAGGAACCGCAAGCGCCCGGTTTCTTTTGCAGAAGCTCACTGCTCCTCAGAGGCATCTGTGGAGTGAACAGTGTCCTGGGGGCGTGGCGTGCAGGCAGCTTGGAAGCTGCCCCGAAGTTGCTTTCCAAAGGGGGAGAGTCGGGCTTCTCCCACATGCTCCAGTTTCCCACGTGACCCCACAGCGCATTTACCGGCACCCTCTGACTGACTACTGGAGACTTTCGGCCACACGGGGCCTTTCTATGATCACACTTCGTTGCAGGCGGGCTCTTTTGCATGCCGTGCCTAGCATTACCCGCTTAATGACTTAGTCAGGCCTAGGTGACTTTGGATCGTCCAAATGTCTCCCAAGTTGACCGGTTTTTCTGCTCTTTCTGTCAGGCTGGACCTACAGTGTACCTTGCGTCACAATAGAGAGATGACAGGTAAGAGCCGCCAGGGGGCTCTGAAGGCTCAGGGATTCTTTCAGGGCTGTTCAGAGGGCCTCCTCCGAGGGAGAGCCACGTTGAATGTAATACTGGCAAAAACGTTGTCCTGGGGCTGCTTTACAGCGGTAGAAATCAGGCTCTGCAAGCGAGGATCAGTTCATTGCCCTTCCCTCTGCATAGAAAGGGTTGACCCCCACAGCCTGTTCTGCGCTGTGTTGCTCGGAAAACAAACAGGGGACTCGCGGCACACACGCTCTCCCTCAGAAGGGAATTCATACGCGACTCTCTGAGGCCTCCGGAGAGCCGTAGAGGAGTTAAAGCACTCTATCGAGTCAGGGTTCATGGAGATGGCTGCACAGCAAAGTGTGCTGATAGGAAACACTCGTGCTTACCTTGAGGCCCGGGGTCACGTTTACTTCGCACTTTAGCTCGGGCAAGCCGTGGGATGAGCTCCTAGCAAGGCACTGGCCACCACCTGGATTCGTAGGAGAAAACTCACTTTCTTCCCTGAGGCATTCCTAGCACTGACTAGAAGACGGGTAAGAGCACTTTCAGTCATCGTGAGGCCGCCACTATCTACCTTTCAAACGGGGGGAGATCCTGCCTTTCGCCAGGCTTCTTCTCAATTACACACCGGATCACCCAGCACATAGACCTCTCTTCTCTGACAAGCCAAAGGAGGCCCTTGCAGCACAATTCGGCCTTCTGCGATGAAACTTTGGGATGCAGTGTGTTCTGCATGTGCTGAATGGCGTAATCCTCTAAATGCCCTCAGGAGGCCTAGGTGACTTTGCATGTTCCAAGTGCCTAGCAAGGCTCAGGGTAAATCTCTACTTTATTTCGGGCTGGACCTAAAGCCTACTTTCTGCCTCACTTAGAGAGACGTCGAGCACGAGTCCCCAAAGTGGATTGGAGCCCCGGTGGTTTCTTTCAGGGCCGCTTAGGTGTCCTCAACGTGGCAGACCCGCATGGAAAGAAAGCCTGCCCAAGAACCGTGCTCCTGGGGCTGTTGCAAAGCTGTGGAACGCTAGCCTTAGAGAACAGATTAGTTCCCGGCCCTTTCACCTGCGTAGTGAGGCATGGTCCCAGAGCCGTGTATCCCTTGATGGGGCTCAGAAGGCTTTGGGTCCACGGTGCACTTCCTCGGAAAGAAGTGCCCCCGTCAGAGGCTTGAGCACTCTGAGGCATACTAAAGCTAAAGCCGTCCACTGACTGAGACTTCCTAGAAACTGGTGCACCCCTGCCTCTGGGAATGGGAAAATGTGCACCTTACCTCGTGGATCGAGGTCACCTTTAGTTGGCACTTTAGCTACAGTATGCTCTGGGCTGAGCTCCCAGGAAGGAACCGCAAGCGCCCGGTTTCTTTTGCAGAAGCTCACTGCTCCTCAGAGGCATCTGTGGAGTGAACAGTGTCCTGGGGGCGTGGCGTGCAGGCAGCTTGGAAGCTGCACCGAAGTTGCTTTCCAAAGGGGGAGAGTCGGGCTTCTCCCACATGCTCCAGTTTCCCACGTGACCCCACAGCGCATTTACCGGCACCCTCTGACTGACTACTGGAGACTTTCGGCCACACGGGGCCTTTCTATGATCACACTTCGTTGCAGGCGGGCTCTTTTGCATGCCGTGCCTAGCATTACCCGCTTAATGACTTAGTCAGGCCTAGGTGACTTTGGATCGTCCAAATGTCTCACAAGTTGACCGGTTTTTCTGTTCTTTCTGTCAGGCTGGACCTACAGTGTACCTTGCGTCACAATAGAGAGATGACAGGTAAGAGTCGCCAGGGGGCTCTGAAGGCTCAGGGATTCTTTCAGGGCTGTTCAGAGGGCCTCCTCCGAGGGAGAGCCACGTTGAATGTAATACTGGCAAAAACGTTGTCCTGGGGCTGCTTTACAGCGGTAGAAATCAAGCTCTGCAAGCGAGGATCAGTTCATTGCCCTTCCCTCTGCATAGAAAGGGTTGACCCCCACAGCCTGTTCTGCGCTGTGTTGCTCGGAAAACAAACAGGGGACTCGCGGCACACACGCTCTCCCTCAGAAGGGAATTCATACGCGACTCTCTGAGGCCTCCGGAGAGCCGTAGAGGAGTTAAAGCACTCTATCGAGTCAGGGTTCATGGAGATGGCTGCACAGCAAAGTGTGCTGATAGGAAACACTCGTGCTTACCTTGAGGCCCGGGGTCACGTTTACTTCGCACTTTAGCTCGGGCAAGCCGTGGGATGAGCTCCTAGCAAGGCACTGGCCACCACCTGGATTCGTAGGAGAAAACTCACTTTCTTCCCTGAGGCATTCCTAGCACTGACTAGAAGACGGGTAAGAGCACTTTCAGTCATCTTGAGGCCGCCACTATCTACCTTTCAAACGGGGGGAGATCCTGCCTTTCGCCAGGCTTCTTCTCAATTACACACCGGATCACCCAGCACATAGACCTCTCTTCTCTGACAAGCCAAAGGAGGCCCTTGCAGCACAATTCGGCCTTCTGCGATGAAACTTTGGGATGCAGTGTGTTCTGCATGTGCTGAATGGCGTAATCCTCTAAATGCCCTCAGGAGGCCTAGGTGACTTTGCATGTTCCAAGTGCCTAGCAAGGCTCAGGGTAAATCTCTACTTTATTTCGGGCTGGACCTAAAGCCTACTTTCTGCCTCACTTAGAGAGACGTCGAGCACGAGTCCCCAAAGTGGATTGGAGCCCCGGTGGTTTCTTTCAGGGCCGCTTAGGTGTCCTCAACGTGGCAGACCCGCATGGAAAGAAAGCCTGCCCAAGAACCGTGCTCCTGGGGCTGTTGCAAAGCTGTGGAACGCTAGCCTTAGAGAACAGATTAGTTCCCGGCCCTTTCACCTGCGTAGTGAGGCATGGTCCCAGAGCCGTGTATCCCTTGATGGGGCTCAGAAGGCTTTGGGTCCACGGTGCACTTCCTCGGAAAGAAGTGCCCCCGTCAGAGGCTTGAGCACTCTGAGGCATACTAAAGCTAAAGCCGTCCACTGACTGAGACTTCCTAGAAACTGGTGCACCCCTGCCTCTGGGAATGGGAAAATGTGCACCTTACCTCGTGGATCGAGGTCACCTTTAGTTGGCACTTTAGCTACAGTATGCTCTGGGCTGAGCTCCCAGGAAGGAACCGCAAGCGCCCGGTTTCTTTTGCAGAAGCTCACTGCTCCTCAGAGGCATCTGTGGAGTGAACAGTGTCCTGGGGGCGTGGTGTGCAGGCAGCTTGGAAGCTGCCCCGAAGTTGCTTTCCAAAGGGGGAGAGTCGGGCTTCTCCCACATGCTCCAGTTTCCCACGTGACCCCACAGCGCATTTACCGGCACCCTCTGACTGACTACTGGAGACTTTCGGCCACACGGGGCCTTTCTATGATCACACTTCGTTGCAGGCGGGCTCTTTTGCATGCCGTGCCTAGCATTACCCGCTTAATGACTTAGTCAGGCCTAGGTGACTTTGGATCGTCCAAATGTCTCCCAAGTTGACCGGTTTTTCTGCTCTTTCTGTCAGGCTGGACCTACAGTGTACCTTGCGTCACAATAGAGAGATGACAGGTAAGAGCCGCCAGGGGGCTCTGAAGGCTCAGGGATTCTTTCAGGGCTGTTCAGAGGGCCTCCTCCGAGGGAGAGCCACGTTGAATGTAATACTGGCAAAAACGTTGTCCTGGGGCTGCTTTACAGCGGTAGAAATCAAGCTCTGCAAGCGAGGATCAGTTCATTGCCCTTCCCTCTGCATAGAAAGGGTTGACCCCCACAGCCTGTTCTGCGCTGTGTTGCTCGGAAAACAAACAGGGGACTCGCGGCACACACGCTCTCCCTCAGAAGGGAATTCATACGCGACTCTCTGAGGCCTCCGGAGAGCCGTAGAGGAGTTAAAGCACTCTATCGAGTCAGGGTTCATGGAGATGGCTGCACAGCAAAGTGTGCTGATAGGAAACACTCGTGCTTACCTTGAGGCCCGGGGTCACGTTTACTTCGCACTTTAGCTCGGGCAAGCCGTGGGATGAGCTCCTAGCAAGGCACTGGCCACCACCTGGATTCGTAGGAGAAAACTCACTTTCTTCCCTGAGGCATTCCTAGCACTGACTAGAAGACGGGTAAGAGCACTTTCAGTCATCTTGAGGCCGCCACTATCTACCTTTCAAACGGGGGGAGATCCTGCCTTTCGCCAGGCTTCTCCTCAATTACACACCGGATCACCCAGCACATAGACCTCTCTTCTCTGACAAGCCAAAGGAGGCCCTTGCAGCACAATTCGGCCTTCTGCGATGAAACTTTGGGATGCAGTGTGTTCTGCATGTGCTGAATGGCGTAATCCTCTAAATGCCCTCAGGAGGCCTAGGTGACTTTGCATGTTCCAAGTGCCTAGCAAGGCTCAGGGTAAATCTCTACTTTATTTCGGGCTGGACCTAAAGCCTACTTTCTGCCTCACTTAGAGAGACGTCGAGCACGAGTCCCCAAAGTGGATTGGAGCCCCGGTGGTTTCTTTCAGGGCCGCTTAGGTGTCCTCAACGTGGCAGACCCGCATGGAAAGAAAGCCTGCCCAAGAACCGTGCTCCTGGGGCTGTTGCAAAGCTGTGGAACGCTAGCCTTAGAGAACAGATTAGTTCCCGGCCCTTTCACCTGCGTAGTGAGGCATGGTCCCAGAGCCGTGTATCCCTTGATGGGGCTCAGAAGGCTTTGGGTCCACGGTGCACTTCCTCGGAAAGAAGTGCCCCCGTCAGAGGCTTGAGCACTCTGAGGCATACTAAAGCTAAAGCCGTCCACTGACTGAGACTTCCTAGAAACTGGTGCACCCCTGCCTCTGGGAATGGGAAAATGTGCACCTTACCTCGTGGATCGAGGTCACCTTTAGTTGGCACTTTAGCTACAGTATGCTCTGGGCTGAGCTCCCAGGAAGGAACCGCAAGCGCCCGGTTTCTTTTGCAGAAGCTCACTGCTCCTCAGAGGCATCTGTGGAGTGAACAGTGTCCTGGGGGCGTGGCGTGCAGGCAGCTTGGAAGCTGCACCGAAGTTGCTTTCCAAAGGGGGAGAGTCGGGCTTCTCCCACATGCTCCAGTTTCCCACGTGACCCCACAGCGCATTTACCGGCACCCTCTGACTGACTACTGGAGACTTTCGGCCACACGGGGCCTTTCTATGATCACACTTCGTTGCAGGCGGGCTCTTTTGCATGCCGTGCCTAGCATTACCCGCTTAATGACTTAGTCAGGCCTAGGTGACTTTGGATCGTCCAAATGTCTCCCAAGTTGACCGGTTTTTCTGCTCTTTCTGTCAGGCTGGACCTACAGTGTACCTTGCGTCACAATAGAGAGATGACAGGTAAGAGCCGCCAGGGGGCTCTGAAGGCTCAGGGATTCTTTCAGGGCTGTTCAGAGGGCCTCCTCCGAGGGAGAGCCACGTTGAATGTAATACTGGCAAAAACGTTGTCCTGGGGCTGCTTTACAGCGGTAGAAATCAAGCTCTGCAAGCGAGGATCAGTTCATTGCCCTTCCCTCTGCATAGAAAGGGTTGACCCCCACAGCCTGTTCTGCGCTGTGTTGCTCGGAAAACAAACAGGGGACTCGCGGCACACACGCTCTCCCTCAGAAGGGAATTCATACGCGACTCTCTGAGGCCTCCGGAGAGCCGTAGAGGAGTTAAAGCACTCTATCGAGTCAGGGTTCATGGAGATGGCTGCACAGCAAACTGTGCTGATAGGAAACACTCGTGCTTACCTTGAGGCCCGGGGTCACGTTTACTTCGCACTTTAGCTCGGGCAAGCCGTGGGATGAGCTCCTAGCAAGGCACTGGCCACCACCTGGATTCGTAGGAGAAAACTCACTTTCTTCCCTGAGGCATTCCTAGCACTGACTAGAAGACGGGTAAGAGCACTTTCAGTCATCGTGAGGCCGCCACTATCTACCTTTCAAACGGGGGGAGATCCTGCCTTTCGCCAGGCTTCTTCTCAATTACACACCGGATCACCCAGCACATAGACCTCTCTTCTCTGACAAGCCAAAGGAGGCCCTTGCAGCACAATTCGGCCTTCTGCGATGAAACTTTGGGATGCAGTGTGTTCTGCATGTGCTGAATGGCGTAATCCTCTAAATGCCCTCAGGAGGCCTAGGTGACTTTGCATGTTCCAAGTGCCTAGCAAGGCTCAGGGTAAATCTCTACTTTATTTCGGGCTGGACCTAAAGCCTACTTTCTGCCTCACTTAGAGAGACGTCGAGCACGAGTCCCCAAAGTGGATTGGAGCCCCGGTGGTTTCTTTCAGGGCCGCTTAGGTGTCCTCAACGTGGCAGACCCGCATGGAAAGAAAGCCTGCCCAAGAACCGTGCTCCTGGGGCTGTTGCAAAGCTGTGGAACGCTAGCCTTAGAGAACAGATTAGTTCCCGGCCCTTTCACCTGCGTAGTGAGGCATGGTCCCAGAGCCGTGTATCCCTTGATGGGGCTCAGAAGGCTTTGGGTCCACGGTGCACTTCCTCGGAAAGAAGTGCCCCCGTCAGAGGCTTGAGCACTCTGAGGCATACTAAAGCTAAAGCCGTCCACTGACTGAGACTTCCTAGAAACTGGTGCACCCCTGCCTCTGGGAATGGGAAAATGTGCACCTTACCTCGTGGATCGAGGTCACCTTTAGTTGGCACTTTAGCTACAGTATGCTCTGGGCTGAGCTCCCAGGAAGGAACCGCAAGCGCCCGGTTTCTTTTGCAGAAGCTCACTGCTCCTCAGAGGCATCTGTGGAGTGAACAGTGTCCTGGGGGCGTGGTGTGCAGGCAGCTTGGAAGCTGCCCCGAAGTTGCTTTCCAAAGGGGGAGAGTCGGGCTTCTCCCACATGCTCCAGTTTCCCACGTGACCCCACAGCGCATTTACCGGCACCCTCTGACTGACTACTGGAGACTTTCGGCCACACGGGGCCTTTCTATGATCACACTTCGTTGCAGGCGGGCTCTTTTGCATGCCGTGCCTAGCATTACCCGCTTAATGACTTAGTCAGGCCTAGGTGACTTTGGATCGTCCAAATGTCTCCCAAGTTGACCGGTTTTTCTGCTCTTTCTGTCAGGCTGGACCTACAGTGTACCTTGCGTCACAATAGAGAGATGACAGGTAAGAGCCGCCAGGGGGCTCTGAAGGCTCAGGGATTCTTTCAGGGCTGTTCAGAGGGCCTCCTCCGAGGGAGAGCCACGTTGAATGTAATACTGGCAAAAACGTTGTCCTGGGGCTGCTTTACAGCGGTAGAAATCAAGCTCTGCAAGCGAGGATCAGTTCATTGCCCTTCCCTCTGCATAGAAAGGGTTGACCCCCACAGCCTGTTCTGCGCTGTGTTGCTCGGAAAACAAACAGGGGACTCGCGGCACACACGCTCTCCCTCA
The DNA here is from genome assembly GCF_964341445.2 of Mesoplodon mirus. Taxonomy (NCBI): domain Eukaryota; kingdom Metazoa; phylum Chordata; class Mammalia; order Artiodactyla; family Ziphiidae; genus Mesoplodon; species Mesoplodon mirus. The sequence continues at coordinate 97,990,849 of NC_138983.1, read as the reverse complement.
GAAGGGAATTCATACGCGACTCTCTGAGGCCTCCGGAGAGCCGTAGAGGAGTTAAAGCACTCTATCGAGTCAGGGTTCATGGAGATGGCTGCACAGCAAACTGTGCTGATAGGAAACACTCGTGCTTACCTTGAGGCCCGGGGTCACGTTTACTTCGCACTTTAGCTCGGGCAAGCCGTGGGATGAGCTCCTAGCAAGGCACTGGCCACCACCTGGATTCGTAGGAGAAAACTCACTTTCTTCCCTGAGGCATTCCTAGCACTGACTAGAAGACGGGTAAGAGCACTTTCAGTCATCTTGAGGCCGCCACTATCTACCTTTCAAACGGGGGGAGATCCTGCCTTTCGCCAGGCTTCTTCTCAATTACACACCGGATCACCCAGCACATAGACCTCTCTTCTCTGACAAGCCAAAGGAGGCCCTTGCAGCACAATTCGGCCTTCTGCGATGAAACTTTGGGATGCAGTGTGTTCTGCATGTGCTGAATGGCGTAATCCTCTAAATGCCCTCAGGAGGCCTAGGTGACTTTGCATGTTCCAAGTGCCTAGCAAGGCTCAGGGTAAATCTCTACTTTATTTCGGGCTGGACCTAAAGCCTACTTTCTGCCTCACTTAGAGAGACGTCGAGCACGAGTCCCCAAAGTGGATTGGAGCCCCGGTGGTTTCTTTCAGGGCCGCTTAGGTGTCCTCAACGTGGCAGACCCGCATGGAAAGAAAGCCTGCCCAAGAACCGTGCTCCTGGGGCTGTTGCAAAGCTGTGGAACGCTAGCCTTAGAGAACAGATTAGTTCCCGGCCCTTTCACCTGCGTAGTGAGGCATGGTCCCAGAGCCGTGTATCCCTTGATGGGGCTCAGAAGGCTTTGGGTCCACGGTGCACTTCCTCGGAAAGAAGTGCCCCCGTCAGAGGCTTGAGCACTCTGAGGCATACTAAAGCTAAAGCCGTCCACTGACTGAGACTTCCTAGAAACTGGTGCACCCCTGCCTCTGGGAATGGGAAAATGTGCACCTTACCTCGTGGATCGAGGTCACCTTTAGTTGGCACTTTAGCTACAGTATGCTCTGGGCTGAGCTCCCAGGAAGGAACCGCAAGCGCCCGGTTTCTTTTGCAGAAGCTCACTGCTCCTCAGAGGCATCTGTGGAGTGAACAGTGTCCTGGGGGCGTGGTGTGCAGGCAGCTTGGAAGCTGCCCCGAAGTTGCTTTCCAAAGGGGGAGAGTCGGGCTTCTCCCACATGCTCCAGTTTCCCACGTGACCCCACAGCGCATTTACCGGCACCCTCTGACTGACTACTGGAGACTTTCGGCCACACGGGGCCTTTCTATGATCACACTTCGTTGCAGGCGGGCTCTTTTGCATGCCGTGCCTAGCATTACCCGCTTAATGACTTAGTCAGGCCTAGGTGACTTTGGATCGTCCAAATGTCTCCCAAGTTGACCGGTTTTTCTGCTCTTTCTGTCAGGCTGGACCTACAGTGTACCTTGCGTCACAATAGAGAGATGACAGGTAAGAGCCGCCAGGGGGCTCTGAAGGCTCAGGGATTCTTTCAGGGCTGTTCAGAGGGCCTCCTCCGAGGGAGAGCCACGTTGAATGTAATACTGGCAAAAACGTTGTCCTGGGGCTGCTTTACAGCGGTAGAAATCAAGCTCTGCAAGCGAGGATCAGTTCATTGCCCTTCCCTCTGCATAGAAAGGGTTGACCCCCACAGCCTGTTCTGCGCTGTGTTGCTCGGAAAACAAACAGGGGACTCGCGGCACACACGCTCTCCCTCAGAAGGGAATTCATACGCGACTCTCTGAGGCCTCCGGAGAGCCGTAGAGGAGTTAAAGCACTCTATCGAGTCAGGGTTCATGGAGATGGCTGCACAGCAAACTGTGCTGATAGGAAACACTCGTGCTTACCTTGAGGCCCGGGGTCACGTTTACTTCGCACTTTAGCTCGGGCAAGCCGTGGGATGAGCTCCTAGCAAGGCACTGGCCACCACCTGGATTCGTAGGAGAAAACTCACTTTCTTCCCTGAGGCATTCCTAGCACTGACTAGAAGACGGGTAAGAGCACTTTCAGTCATCTTGAGGCCGCCACTATCTACCTTTCAAACGGGGGGAAATCCTGCCTTTCGCCAGGCTTCTTCTCAATTACACACCGGATCACCCAGCACATAGACCTCTCTTCTCTGACAAGCCAAAGGAGGCCCTTGCAGCACAATTCGGCCTTCTGCGATGAAACTTTGGGATGCAGTGTGTTCTGCATGTGCTGAATGGCGTAATCCTCTAAATGCCCTCAGGAGGCCTAGGTGACTTTGCATGTTCCAAGTGCCTAGCAAGGCTCAGGGTAAATCTCTACTTTATTTCGGGCTGGACCTAAAGCCTACTTTCTGCCTCACTTAGAGAGACGTCGAGCACGAGTCCCCAAAGTGGATTGGAGCCCCGGTGGTTTCTTTCAGGGCCGCTTAGGTGTCCTCAACGTGGCAGACCCGCATGGAAAGAAAGCCTGCCCAAGAACCGTGCTCCTGGGGCTGTTGCAAAGCTGTGGAACGCTAGCCTTAGAGAACAGATTAGTTCCCGGCCCTTTCACCTGCGTAGTGAGGCATGGTCCCAGAGCCGTGTATCCCTTGATGGGGCTCAGAAGGCTTTGGGTCCACGGTGCACTTCCTCGGAAAGAAGTGCCCCCGTCAGAGGCTTGAGCACTCTGAGGCATAGTAAAGCTAAAGCCGTCCACTGACTGAGACTTCCTAGAAACTGGTGCACCCCTGCCTCTGGGAATGGGAAAATGTGCACCTTACCTCGTGGATCGAGGTCACCTTTAGTTGGCACTTTAGCTACAGTATGCTCTGGGCTGAGCTCCCAGGAAGGAACCGCAAGCGCCCGGTTTCTTTTGCAGAAGCTCACTGCTCCTCAGAGGCATCTGTGGAGTGAACAGTGTCCTGGGGGCGTGGTGTGCAGGCAGCTTGGAAGCTGCCCCGAAGTTGCTTTCCAAAGGGGGAGAGTCGGGCTTCTCCCACATGCTCCAGTTTCCCACGTGACCCCACAGCGCATTTACCGGCACCCTCTGACTGACTACTGGAGACTTTCGGCCACACGGGGCCTTTCTATGATCACACTTCGTTGCAGGCGGGCTCTTTTGCATGCCGTGCCTAGCATTACCCGCTTAATGACTTAGTCAGGCCTAGGTGACTTTGGATCGTCCAAATGTCTCACAAGTTGACCGGTTTTTCTGTTCTTTCTGTCAGGCTGGACCTACAGTGTACCTTGCGTCACAATAGAGAGATGACAGGTAAGAGCCGCCAGGGGGCTCTGAAGGCTCAGGGATTCTTTCAGGGCTGTTCAGAGGGCCTCCTCCGAGGGAGAGCCACGTTGAATGTAATACTGGCAAAAACGTTGTCCTGGGGCTGCTTTACAGCGGTAGAAATCAAGCTCTGCAAGCGAGGATCAGTTCATTGCCCTTCCCTCTGCATAGAAAGGGTTGACCCCCACAGCCTGTTCTGCGCTGTGTTGCTCGGAAAACAAACAGGGGACTCGCGGCACACACGCTCTCCCTCAGAAGGGAATTCATACGCGACTCTCTGAGGCCTCCGGAGAGCCGTAGAGGAGTTAAAGCACTCTATCGAGTCAGGGTTCATGGAGATGGCTGCACAGCAAACTGTGCTGATAGGAAACACTCGTGCTTACCTTGAGGCCCGGGGTCACGTTTACTTCGCACTTTAGCTCGGGCAAGCCGTGGGATGAGCTCCTAGCAAGGCACTGGCCACCACCTGGATTCGTAGGAGAAAACTCACTTTCTTCCCTGAGGCATTCCTAGCACTGACTAGAAGACGGGTAAGAGCACTTTCAGTCATCTTGAGGCCGCCACTATCTACCTTTCAAACGGGGGGAAATCCTGCCTTTCGCCAGGCTTCTTCTCAATTACACACCGGATCACCCAGCACATAGACCTCTCTTCTCTGACAAGCCAAAGGAGGCCCTTGCAGCACAATTCGGCCTTCTGCGATGAAACTTTGGGATGCAGTGTGTTCTGCATGTGCTGAATGGCGTAATCCTCTAAATGCCCTCAGGAGGCCTAGGTGACTTTGCATGTTCCAAGTGCCTAGCAAGGCTCAGGGTAAATCTCTACTTTATTTCGGGCTGGACCTAAAGCCTACTTTCTGCCTCACTTAGAGAGACGTCGAGCACGAGTCCCCAAAGTGGATTGGAGCCCCGGTGGTTTCTTTCAGGGCCGCTTAGGTGTCCTCAACGTGGCAGACCCGCATGGAAAGAAAGCCTGCCCAAGAACCGTGCTCCTGGGGCTGTTGCAAAGCTGTGGAACGCTAGCCTTAGAGAACAGATTAGTTCCCGGCCCTTTCACCTGCGTAGTGAGGCATGGTCCCAGAGCCGTGTATCCCTTGATGGGGCTCAGAAGGCTTTGGGTCCACGGTGCACTTCCTCGGAAAGAAGTGCCCCCGTCAGAGGCTTGAGCACTCTGAGGCATACTAAAGCTAAAGCCGTCCACTGACTGAGACTTCCTAGAAACTGGTGCACCCCTGCCTCTGGGAATGGGAAAATGTGCACCTTACCTCGTGGATCGAGGTCACCTTTAGTTGGCACTTTAGCTACAGTATGCTCTGGGCTGAGCTCCCAGGAAGGAACCGCAAGCGCCCGGTTTCTTTTGCAGAAGCTCACTGCTCCTCAGAGGCATCTGTGGAGTGAACAGTGTCCTGGGGGCGTGGTGTGCAGGCAGCTTGGAAGCTGCCCCGAAGTTGCTTTCCAAAGGGGGAGAGTCGGGCTTCTCCCACATGCTCCAGGTTCCCACGTGACCCCACAGCGCATTTACCGGCACCCTCTGACTGACTACTGGAGACTTTCGGCCACACGGGGCCTTTCTATGATCACACTTCGTTGCAGGCGGGCTCTTTTGCATGCCGTGCCTAGCATTACCCGCTTAATGACTTAGTCAGGCCTAGGTGACTTTGGATCGTCCAAATGTCTCCCAAGTTGACCGCTTTTTCTGTTCTTTCTGTCAGGCTGGACCTACAGTGTACCTTGCGTCACAATAGAGAGATGACAGGTAAGAGCCGCCAGGGGGCTCTGAAGGCTCAGGGATTCTTTCAGGGCTGTTCAGAGGGCCTCCTCCGAGGGAGAGCCACGTTGAATGTAATACTGGCAAAAACGTTGTCCTGGGGCTGCTTTACAGCGGTAGAAATCAAGCTCTGCAAGCGAGGATCAGTTCATTGCCCTTCCCTCTGCATAGAAAGGGTTGACCCCCACAGCCTGTTCTGCGCTGTGTTGCTCGGAAAACAAACAGGGGACTCGCGGCACACACGCTCTCCCTCAGAAGGGAATTCATACGCGACTCTCTGAGGCCTCCGGAGAGCCGTAGAGGAGTTAAAGCACTCTATCGAGTCAGGGTTCATGGAGATGGCTGCACAGCAAACTGTGCTGATAGGAAACACTCGTGCTTACCTTGAGGCCCGGGGTCACGTTTACTTCGCACTTTAGCTCGGGCAAGCCGTGGGATGAGCTCCTAGCAAGGCACTGGCCACCACCTGGATTCGTAGGAGAAAACTCACTTTCTTCCCTGAGGCATTCCTAGCACTGACTAGAAGACGGGTAAGAGCACTTTCAGTCATCTTGAGGCCGCCACTATCTACCTTTCAAACGGGGGGAAATCCTGCCTTTCGCCAGGCTTCTTCTCAATTACACACCGGATCACCCAGCACATAGACCTCTCTTCTCTGACAAGCCAAAGGAGGCCCTTGCAGCACAATTCGGCCTTCTGCGATGAAACTTTGGGATGCAGTGTGTTCTGCATGTGCTGAATGGCGTAATCCTCTAAATGCCCTCAGGAGGCCTAGGTGACTTTGCATGTTCCAAGTGCCTAGCAAGGCTCAGGGTAAATCTCTACTTTATTTCGGGCTGGACCTAAAGTCTACTTTCTGCCTCACTTAGAGAGACGTCGAGCACGAGTCCCCAAAGTGGATTGGAGCCCCGGTGGTTTCTTTCAGGGCCGCTTAGGTGTCCTCAACGTGGCAGACCCGCATGGAAAGAAAGCCTGCCCAAGAACCGTGCTCCTGGGGCTGTTGCAAAGCTGTGGAACGCTAGCCTTAGAGAACAGATTAGTTCCCGGCCCTTTCACCTGCGTAGTGAGGCATGGTCCCAGAGCCGTGTATCCCTTGATGGGGCTCAGAAGGCTTTGGGTCCACGGTGCACTTCCTCGGAAAGAAGTGCCCCCGTCAGAGGCTTGAGCACTCTGAGGCATAGTAAAGCTAAAGCCGTCCACTGACTGAGACTTCCTAGAAACTGGTGCACCCCTGCCTCTGGGAATGGGAAAATGTGCACCTTACCTCGTGGATCGAGGTCACATTTAGTTGGCACTTTAGCTACAGTATGCTCTGGGCTGAGCTCCCAGGAAGGAACCGCAAGCGCCCGGTTTCTTTTGCAAAAGCTCACTGCTCCTCAGAGGCATCTGTGGAGTGAACAGTGTCCTGGGGGCGTGGTGTGCAGGCAGCTTGGAAGCTGCCCCGAAGTTGCTTTCCAAAGGGGGAGAGTCGGGCTTCTCCCACATGCTCCAGGTTCCCACGTGACCCCACAGCGCATTTACCGGCACCCTCTGACTGACTACTGGAGACTTTCGGCCACACGGGGCCTTTCTATGATCACACTTCGTTGCAGGCGGGCTCTTTTGCATGCCGTGCCTAGCATTACCCGCTTAATGACTTAGTCAGGCCTAGGTGACTTTGGATCGTCCAAATGTCTCACAAGTTGACCGGTTTTTCTGTTCTTTCTGTCAGGCTGGACCTACAGTGTACCTTGCGTCACAATAGAGAGATGACAGGTAAGAGTCGCCAGGGGGCTCTGAAGGCTCAGGGATTCTTTCAGGGCTGTTCAGAGGGCTTCCACCGAGGGAGAGCCACGTTGAATGTAATACTGGCAAAAACGTTGTCCTGGGGCTGCTTTACAGCGGTAGAAATCAAGCTCTGCAAGCGAGGATCAGTTCATTGCCCTTCCCTCTGCATAGAAAGGGTTGACCCCCACAGCCTGTTCTGCGCTGTGTTGCTCGGAAAACAAACAGGGGACTCGCGGCACACACGCTCTCCCTCAGAAGGGAATTCATACGCGACTCTCTGAGGCCTCCGGAGAGCCGTAGAGGAGTTAAAGCACTCTATCGAGTCAGGGTTCATGGAGATGGCTGCACAGCAAAGTGTGCTGATAGGAAACACTCGTGCTTACCTTGAGGCCCGGGGTCACGTTTACTTCGCACTTTAGCTCGGGCAAGCCGTGGGATGACCTCCTAGCAAGGCACTGGCCACCACCTGGATTCGTAGGAGAAAACTCACTTTCTTCCCTGAGGCATTCCTAGCACTGACTAGAAGACGGGTAAGAGCACTTTCAGTCATCTTGAGGCCGCCACTATCTACCTTTCAAACGGGGGGAAATCCTGCCTTTCGCCAGGCTTCTTCTCAATTACACACCGGATCACCCAGCACATAGACCTCTCTTCTCTGACAAGCCAAAGGAGGCCCTTGCAGCACAATTCGGCCTTCTGCGATGAAACTTTGGGATGCAGTGTGTTCTGCATGTGCTGAATGGCGTAATCCTCTAAATGCCCTCAGGAGGCCTAGGTGACTTTGCATGTTCCAAGTGCCTAGCAAGGCTCAGGGTAAATCTCTACTTTATTTCGGGCTGGACCTAAAGTCTACTTTCTGCCTCACTTAGAGAGACGTCGAGCACGAGTCCCCAAAGTGGATTGGAGCCCCGGTGGTTTCTTTCAGGGCCGCTTAGGTGTCCTCAACGTGGCAGACCCGCATGGAAAGAAAGCCTGCCCAAGAACCGTGCTCCTGGGGCTGTTGCAAAGCTGTGGAACGCTAGCCTTAGAGAACAGATTAGTTCCCGGCCCTTTCACCTGCGTAGTGAGGCATGGTCCCAGAGCCGTGTATCCCTTGATGGGGCTCAGAAGGCTTTGGGTCCACGGTGCACTTCCTCGGAAAGAAGTGCCCCCGTCAGAGGCTTGAGCACTCTGAGGCATACTAAAGCTAAAGCCGTCCACTGACTGAGACTTCCTAGAAACTGGTGCACCCCTGCCTCTGGGAATGGGAAAATGTGCACCTTACCTCGTGGATCGAGGTCACATTTAGTTGGCACTTTAGCTACAGTATGCTCTGGGCTGAGCTCCCAGGAAGGAACCGCAAGCGCCCGGTTTCTTTTGCAAAAGCTCACTGCTCCTCAGAGGCATCTGTGGAGTGAACAGTGTCCTGGGGGCGTGGTGTGCAGGCAGCTTGGAAGCTGCCCCGAAGTTGCTTTCCAAAGGGGGAGAGTCGGGCTTCTCCCACATGCTCCAGTTTCCCACGTGACCCCACAGCGCATTTACCGGCACCCTCTGACTGACTACTGGAGACTTTCGGCCACACGGGGCCTTTCTATGATCACACTTCGTTGCAGGCGGGCTCTTTTGCATGCCGTGCCTAGCATTACCCGCTTAATGACTTAGTCAGGCCTAGGTGACTTTGGATCGTCCAAATGTCTCACAAGTTGACCGGTTTTTCTGTTCTTTCTGTCAGGCTGGACCTACAGTGTACCTTGCGTCACAATAGAGAGATGACAGGTAAGAGTCGCCAGGGGGCTCTGAAGGCTCAGGGATTCTTTCAGGGCTGTTCAGAGGGCCTCCACCGAGGGAGAGCCACGTTGAATGTAATACTGGCAAAAACGTTGTCCTGGGGCTGCTTTACAGCGGTAGAAATCAAGCTCTGCAAGCGAGGATCAGTTCATTGCCCTTCCCTCTGCATAGAAAGGGTTGACCCCCACAGCCTGTTCTGCGCTGTGTTGCTCGGAAAACAAACAGGGGACTCGCGGCACACACGCTCTCCCTCAGAAGGGAATTCATACGCGACTCTCTGAGGCCTCCGGAGAGCCGTAGAGGAGTTAAAGCACTCTATCGAGTCAGGGTTCATGGAGATGGCTGCACAGCAAAGTGTGCTGATAGGAAACACTCGTGCTTACCTTGAGGCCCGGGGTCACGTTTACTTCGCACTTTAGCTCGGGCAAGCCGTGGGATGACCTCCTAGCAAGGCACTGGCCACCACCTGGATTCGTAGGAGAAAACTCACTTTCTTCCCTGAGGCATTCCTAGCACTGACTAGAAGACGGGTAAGAGCACTTTCAGTCATCTTGAGGCCGCCACTATCTACCTTTCAAACGGGGGGAAATCCTGCCTTTCGCCAGGCTTCTTCTCAATTACACACCGGATCACCCAGCACATAGACCTCTCTTCTCTGACAAGCCAAAGGAGGCCCTTGCAGCACAATTCGGCCTTCTGCGATGAAACTTTGGGATGCAGTGTGTTCTGCATGTGCTGAATGGCGTAATCCTCTAAATGCCCTCAGGAGGCCTAGGTGACTTTGCATGTTCCAAGTGCCTAGCAAGGCTCAGGGTAAATCTCTACTTTATTTCGGGCTGGACCTAAAGTCTACTTTCTGCCTCACTTAGAGAGACGTCGAGCACGAGTCCCCAAAGTGGATTGGAGCCCCGGTGGTTTCTTTCAGGGCCGCTTAGGTGTCCTCAACGTGGCAGACCCGCATGGAAAGAAAGCCTGCCCAAGAACCGTGCTCCTGGGGCTGTTGCAAAGCTGTGGAACGCTAGCCTTAGAGAACAGATTAGTTCCCGGCCCTTTCACCTGCGTAGTGAGGCATGGTCCCAGAGCCGTGTATCCCTTGATGGGGCTCAGAAGGCTTTGGGTCCACGGTGCACTTCCTCGGAAAGAAGTGCCCCCGTCAGAGGCTTGAGCACTCTGAGGCATACTAAAGCTAAAGCCGTCCACTGACTGAGACTTCCTAGAAACTGGTGCACCCCTGCCTCTGGGAATGGGAAAATGTGCACCTTACCTCGTGGATCGAGGTCACCTTTAGTTGGCACTTTAGCTACAGTATGCTCTGGGCTGAGCTCCCAGGAAGGAACCGCAAGCGCCCGGTTTCTTTTGCAGAAGCTCACTGCTCCTCAGAGGCATCTGTGGAGTGAACAGTGTCCTGGGGGCGTGGTGTGCAGGCAGCTTGGAAGCTGCCCCGAAGTTGCTTTCCAAAGGGGGAGAGTCGGGCTTCTCCCACATGCTCCAGTTTCCCACGTGACCCCACAGCGCATTTACCGGCACCCTCTGACTGACTACTGGAGACTTTCGGCCACACGGGGCCTTTCTATGATCACACTTCGTTGCAGGCGGGCTCTTTTGCATGCCGTGCCTAGCATTACCCGCTTAATGACTTAGTCAGGCCTAGGTGACTTTGGATCGTCCAAATGTCTCACAAGTTGACCGGTTTTTCTGTTCTTTCTGTCAGGCTGGACCTACAGTGTACCTTGCGTCACAATAGAGAGATGACAGGTAAGAGCCGCCAGGGGGCTCTGAAGGCTCAGGGATTCTTTCAGGGCTGTTCAGAGGGCCTCCTCCGAGGGAGAGCCACGTTGAATGTAATACTGGCAAAAACGTTGTCCTGGGGCTGCTTTACAGCGGTAGAAATCAAGCTCTGCAAGCGAGGATCAGTTCATTGCCCTTCCCTCTGCATAGAAAGGGTTGACCCCCACAGCCTGTTCTGCGCTGTGTTGCTCGGAAAACAAACAGGGGACTCGCGGCACACACGCTCTCCCTCAGAAGGGAATTCATACGCGACTCTCTGAGGCCTCCGGAGAGCCGTAGAGGAGTTAAAGCACTCTATCGAGTCAGGGTTCATGGAGATGGCTGCACAGCAAAGTGTGCTGATAGGAAACACTCGTGCTTACCTTGAGGCCCGGGGTCACGTTTACTTCGCACTTTAGCTCGGGCAAGCCGTGGGATGAGCTCCTAGCAAGGCACTGGCCACCACCTGGATTCGTAGGAGAAAACTCACTTTCTTCCCTGAGGCATTCCTAGCACTGACTAGAAGACGGGTAAGAGCACTTTCAGTCATCTTGAGGCCGCCACTATCTACCTTTCAAACGGGGGGAAATCCTGCCTTTCGCCAGGCTTCTTCTCAATTACACACCGGATCACCCAGCACATAGACCTCTCTTCTCTGACAAGCCAAAGGAGGCCCTTGCAGCACAATTCGGCCTTCTGCGATGAAACTTTGGGATGCAGTGTGTTCTGCATGTGCTGAATGGCGTAATCCTCTAAATGCCCTCAGGAGGCCTAGGTGACTTTGCATGTTCCAAGTGCCTAGCAAGGCTCAGGGTAAATCTCTACTTTATTTCGGGCTGGACCTAAAGCCTACTTTCTGCCTCACTTAGAGAGACGTCGAGCACGAGTCCCCAAAGTGGATTGGAGCCCCGGTGGTTTCTTTCAGGGCCGCTTAGGTGTCCTCAACGTGGCAGACCCGCATGGAAAGAAAGCCTGCCCAAGAACCGTGCTCCTGGGGCTGTTGCAAAGCTGTGGAACGCTAGCCTTAGAGAACAGATTAGTTCCCGGCCCTTTCACCTGCGTAGTGAGGCATGGTCCCAGAGCCGTGTATCCCTTGATGGGGCTCAGAAGGCTTTGGGTCCACGGTGCACTTCCTCGGAAAGAAGTGCCCCCGTCAGAGGCTTGAGCACTCTGAGGCATACTAAAGCTAAAGCCGTCCACTGACTGAGACTTCCTAGAAACTGGTGCACCCCTGCCTCTGGGAATGGGAAAATGTGCACCTTACCTCGTGGATCGAGGTCACATTTAGTTGGCACTTTAGCTACAGTATGCTCTGGGCTGAGCTCCCAGGAAGGAACCGCAAGCGCCCGGTTTCTTTTGCAGAAGCTCACTGCTCCTCAGAGGCATCTGTGGAGTGAACAGTGTCCTGGGGGCGTGGTGTGCAGGCAGCTTGGAAGCTGCCCCGAAGTTGCTTTCCAAAGGGGGAGAGTCGGGCTTCTCCCACATGCTCCAGTTTCCCACGTGACCCCACAGCGCATTTACCGGCACCCTCTGACTGACTACTGGAGACTTTCGGCCACACGGGGCCTTTCTATGATCACACTTCGTTGCAGGCGGGCTCTTTTGCATGCCGTGCCTAGCATTACCCGCTTAATGACTTAGTCAGGCCTAGGTGACTTTGGATCGTCCAAATGTCTCACAAGTTGACCGGTTTTTCTGTTCTTTCTGTCAGGCTGGACCTACAGTGTACCTTGCGTCACAATAGAGAGATGACAGGTAAGAGTCGCCAGGGGGCTCTGAAGGCTCAGGGATTCTTTCAGGGCTGTTCAGAGGGCCTCCACCGAGGGAGAGCCACGTTGAATGTAATACTGGCAAAAACGTTGTCCTGGGGCTGCTTTACAGCGGTAGAAATCAAGCTCTGCAAGCGAGGATCAGTTCATTGCCCTTCCCTCTGCATAGAAAGGGTTGACCCCCCACAGCCTGTTCTGCGCTGTGTTGCTCGGAAAACAAACAGGGGACTCGCGGCACACACGCTCTCCCTCAGAAGGGAATTCATACGCGACTCTCTGAGGCCTCCGGAGAGCCGTAGAGGAGTTAAAGCACTCTATCGAGTCAGGGTTCATGGAGATGGCTGCACAGCAAAGTGTGCTGATAGGAAACACTCGTGCTTACCTTGAGGCCCGGGGTCACGTTTACTTCGCACTTTAGCTCGGGCAAGCCGTGGGATGAGCTCCTAGCAAGGCACTGGCCACCACCTGGATTCGTAGGAGAAAACTCACTTTCTTCCCTGAGGCATTCCTAGCACTGACTAGAAGACGGGTAAGAGCACTTTCAGTCATCTTGAGGCCGCCACTATCTACCTTTCAAACGGGGGGAAATCCTGCCTTTCGCCAGGCTTCTTCTCAATTACACACCGGATCACCCAGCACATAGACCTCTCTTCTCTGACAAGCCAAAGGAGGCCCTTGCAGCACAATTCGGCCTTCTGCGATGAAACTTTGGGATGCAGTGTGTTCTGCATGTGCTGAATGGCGTAATCCTCTAAATGCCCTCAGGAGGCCTAGGTGACTTTGCATGTTCCAAGTGCCTAGCAAGGCTCAGGGTAAATCTCTACTTTATTTCGGGCTGGACCTAAAGTCTACTTTCTGCCTCACTTAGAGAGACGTCGAGCACGAGTCCCCAAAGTGGATTGGAGCCCCGGTGGTTTCTTTCAGGGCCGCTTAGGTGTCCTCAACGTGGCAGACCCGCATGGAAAGAAAGCCTGCCCAAGAACCGTGCTCCTGGGGCTGTTGCAAAGCTGTGGAACGCTAGCCTTAGAGAACAGATTAGTTCCCGGCCCTTTCACCTGCGTAGTGAGGCATGGTCCCAGAGCCGTGTATCCCTTGATGGGGCTCAGAAGGCTTTGGGTCCACGGTGCACTTCCTCGGAAAGAAGTGCCCCCGTCAGAGGCTTGAGCACTCTGAGGCATACTAAAGCTAAAGCCGTCCACTGACTGAGACTTCCTAGAAACTGGTGCACCCCTGCCTCTGGGAATGGGAAAATGTGCACCTTACCTCGTGGATCGAGGTCACCTTTAGTTGGCACTTTAGCTACAGTATGCTCTGGGCTGAGCTCCCAGGAAGGAACCGCAAGCGCCCGGTTTCTTTTGCAGAAGCTCACTGCTCCTCAGAGGCATCTGTGGAGTGAACAGTGTCCTGGGGGCGTGGTGTGCAGGCAGCTTGGAAGCTGCCCCGAAGTTGCTTTCCAAAGGGGGAGAGTCGGGCTTCTCCCACATGCTCCAGTTTCCCACGTGACCCCACAGCGCATTTACCGGCACCCTCTGACTGACTACTGGAGACTTTCGGCCACACGGGGCCTTTCTATGATCACACTTCGTTGCAGGCGGGCTCTTTTGCATGCCGTGCCTAGCATTACCCGCTTAATGACTTAGTCAGGCCTAGGTGACTTTGGATCGTCCAAATGTCTCACAAGTTGACCGGTTTTTCTGTTCTTTCTGTCAGGCTGGACCTACAGTGTACCTTGCGTCACAATAGAGAGATGACAGGTAAGAGCCGCCAGGGGGCTCTGAAGGCTCAGGGATTCTTTCAGGGCTGTTCAGAGGGCCTCCTCCGAGGGAGAGCCACGTTGAATGTAATACTGGCAAAAACGTTGTCCTGGGGCTGCTTTACAGCGGTAGAAATCAAGCTCTGCAAGCGAGGATCAGTTCATTGCCCTTCCCTCTGCATAGAAAGGGTTGACCCCCACAGCCTGTTCTGCGCTGTGTTGCTCGGAAAACAAACAGGGGACTCGCGGCACACACGCTCTCCCTCAGAAGGGAATTCATACGCGACTCTCTGAGGCCTCCGGAGAGCCGTAGAGGAGTTAAAGCACTCTATCGAGTCAGGGTTCATGGAGATGGCTGCACAGCAAAGTGTGCTGATAGGAAACACTCGTGCTTACCTTGAGGCCCGGGGTCACGTTTACTTCGCACTTTAGCTCGGGCAAGCCGTGGGATGAGCTCCTAGCAAGGCACTGGCCACCACCTGGATTCGTAGGAGAAAACTCACTTTCTTCCCTGAGGCATTCCTAGCACTGACTAGAAGACGGGTAAGAGCACTTTCAGTCATCTTGAGGCCGCCACTATCTACCTTTCAAACGGGGGGAAATCCTGCCTTTCGCCAGGCTTCTTCTCAATTACACACCGGATCACCCAGCACATAGACCTCTCTTCTCTGACAAGCCAAAGGAGGCCCTTGCAGCACAATTCGGCCTTCTGCGATGAAACTTTGGGATGCAGTGTGTTCTGCATGTGCTGAATGGCGTAATCCTCTAAATGCCCTCAGGAGGCCTAGGTGACTTTGCATGTTCCAAGTGCCTAGCAAGGCTCAGGGTAAATCTCTACTTTATTTCGGGCTGGACCTAAAGCCTACTTTCTGCCTCACTTAGAGAGACGTCGAGCACGAGTCCCCAAAGTGGATTGGAGCCCCGGTGGTTTCTTTCAGGGCCGCTTAGGTGTCCTCAACGTGGCAGACCCGCATGGAAAGAAAGCCTGCCCAAGAACCGTGCTCCTGGGGCTGTTGCAAAGCTGTGGAACGCTAGCCTTAGAGAACAGATTAGTTCCCGGCCCTTTCACCTGCGTAGTGAGGCATGGTCCCAGAGCCGTGTATCCCTTGATGGGGCTCAGAAGGCTTTGGGTCCACGGTGCACTTCCTCGGAAAGAAGTGCCCCCGTCAGAGGCTTGAGCACTCTGAGGCATACTAAAGCTAAAGCCGTCCACTGACTGAGACTTCCTAGAAACTGGTGCACCCCTGCCTCTGGGAATGGGAAAATGTGCACCTTACCTCGTGGATCGAGGTCACATTTAGTTGGCACTTTAGCTACAGTATGCTCTGGGCTGAGCTCCCAGGAAGGAACCGCAAGCGCCCGGTTTCTTTTGCAGAAGCTCACTGCTCCTCAGAGGCATCTGTGGAGTGAACAGTGTCCTGGGGGCGTGGTGTGCAGGCAGCTTGGAAGCTGCCCCGAAGTTGCTTTCCAAAGGGGGAGAGTCGGGCTTCTCCCACATGCTCCAGGTTCCCACGTGACCCCACAGCGCATTTACCGGCACCCTCTGACTGACTACTGGAGACTTTCGGCCACACGGGGCCTTTCTATGATCACACTTCGTTGCAGGCGGGCTCTTTTGCATGCCGTGCCTAGCATTACCCGCTTAATGACTTAGTCAGGCCTAGGTGACTTTGGATCGTCCAAATGTCTCACAAGTTGACCGGTTTTTCTGTTCTTTCTGTCAGGCTGGACCTACAGTGTACCTTGCGTCACAATAGAGAGATGACAGGTAAGAGTCGCCAGGGGGCTCTGAAGGCTCAGGGATTCTTTCAGGGCTGTTCAGAGGGCCTCCACCGAGGGAGAGCCACGTTGAATGTAATACTGGCAAAAACGTTGTCCTGGGGCTGCTTTACAGCGGTAGAAATCAAGCTCTGCAAGCGAGGATCAGTTCATTGCCCTTCCCTCTGCATAGAAAGGGTTGACCCCCCACAGCCTGTTCTGCGCTGTGTTGCTCGGAAAACAAACAGGGGACTCGCGGCACACACGCTCTCCCTCAGAAGGGAATTCATACGCGACTCTCTGAGGCCTCCGGAGAGCCGTAGAGGAGTTAAAGCACTCTATCGAGTCAGGGTTCATGGAGATGGCTGCACAGCAAAGTGTGCTGATAGGAAACACTCGTGCTTACCTTGAGGCCCGGGGTCACGTTTACTTCGCACTTTAGCTCGGGCAAGCCGTGGGATGAGCTCCTAGCAAGGCACTGGCCACCACCTGGATTCGTAGGAGAAAACTCACTTTCTTCCCTGAGGCATTCCTAGCACTGACTAGAAGACGGGTAAGAGCACTTTCAGTCATCTTGAGGCCGCCACTATCTACCTTTCAAACGGGGGGAAATCCTGCCTTTCGCCAGGCTTCTTCTCAATTACACACCGGATCACCCAGCACATAGACCTCTCTTCTCTGACAAGCCAAAGGAGGCCCTTGCAGCACAATTCGGCCTTCTGCGATGAAACTTTGGGATGCAGTGTGTTCTGCATGTGCTGAATGGCGTAATCCTCTAAATGCCCTCAGGAGGCCTAGGTGACTTTGCATGTTCCAAGTGCCTAGCAAGGCTCAGGGTAAATCTCTACTTTATTTCGGGCTGGACCTAAAGCCTACTTTCTGCCTCACTTAGAGAGACGTCGAGCACGAGTCCCCAAAGTGGATTGGAGCCCCGGTGGTTTCTTTCAGGGCCGCTTAGGTGTCCTCAACGTGGCAGACCCGCATGGAAAGAAAGCCTGCCCAAGAACCGTGCTCCTGGGGCTGTTGCAAAGCTGTGGAACGTTAGCCTTAGAGAACAGATTAGTTCCCGGCCCTTTCACCTGCGTAGTGAGGCATGGTCCCAGAGCCGTGTATCCCTTGATGGGGCTCAGAAGGCTTTGGGTCCACGGTGCACTTCCTCGGAAAGAAGTGCCCCCGTCAGAGGCTTGAGCACTCTGAGGCATACTAAAGCTAAAGCCGTCCACTGACTGAGACTTCCTAGAAACTGGTGCACCCCTGCCTCTGGGAATGGGAAAATGTGCACCTTACCTCGTGGATCGAGGTCACCTTTAGTTGGCACTTTAGCTACAGTATGCTCTGGGCTGAGCTCCCAGGAAGGAACCGCAAGCGCCCGGTTTCTTTTGCAGAAGCTCACTGCTCCTCAGAGGCATCTGTGGAGTGAACAGTGTCCTGGGGGCGTGGTGTGCAGGCAGCTTGGAAGCTGCCCCGAAGTTGCTTTCCAAAGGGGGAGAGTCGGGCTTCTCCCACATGCTCCAGTTTCCCACGTGACCCCACAGCGCATTTACCGGCACCCTCTGACTGACTACTGGAGACTTTCGGCCACACGGGGCCTTTCTATGATCACACTTCGTTGCAGGCGGGCTCTTTTGCATGCCGTGCCTAGCATTACCCGCTTAATGACTTAGTCAGGCCTAGGTGACTTTGGATCGTCCAAATGTCTCACAAGTTGACCGGTTTTTCTGTTCTTTCTGTCAGGCTGGACCTACAGTGTACCTTGCGTCACAATAGAGAGATGACAGGTAAGAGTCGCCAGGGGGCTCTGAAGGCTCAGGGATTCTTTCAGGGCTGTTCAGAGGGCCTCCACCGAGGGAGAGCCACGTTGAATGTAATACTGGCAAAAACGTTGTCCTGGGGCTGCTTTACAGCGGTAGAAATCAAGCTCTGCAAGCGAGGATCAGTTCATTGCCCTTCCCTCTGCATAGAAAGGGTTGACCCCCCACAGCCTGTTCTGCGCTGTGTTGCTCGGAAAACAAACAGGGGACTCGCGGCACACACGCTCTCCCTCAGAAGGGAATTCATACGCGACTCTCTGAGGCCTCCGGAGAGCCGTAGAGGAGTTAAAGCACTCTATCGAGTCAGGGTTCATGGAGATGGCTGCACAGCAAACTGTGCTGATAGGAAACACTCGTGCTTACCTTGAGGCCCGGGGTCACGTTTACTTCGCACTTTAGCTCGGGCAAGCCGTGGGATGAGCTCCTAGCAAGGCACTGGCCACCACCTGGATTCGTAGGAGAAAACTCACTTTCTTCCCTGAGGCATTCCTAGCACTGACTAGAAGACGGGTAAGAGCACTTTCAGTCATCTTGAGGCCGCCACTATCTACCTTTCAAACGGGGGGAGATCCTGCCTTTCGCCAGGCTTCTTCTCAATTACACACCGGATCACCCAGCACATAGACCTCTCTTCTCTGACAAGCCAAAGGAGGCCCTTGCAGCACAATTCGGCCTTCTGCGATGAAACTTTGGGATGCAGTGTGTTCTGCATGTGCTGAATGGCGTAATCCTCTAAATGCCCTCAGGAGGCCTAGGTGACTTTGCATGTTCCAAGTGCCTAGCAAGGCTCAGGGTAAATCTCTACTTTATTTCGGGCTGGACCTAAAGCCTACTTTCTGCCTCACTTAGAGAGACGTCGAGCACGAGTCCCCAAAGTGGATTGGAGCCCCGGTGGTTTCTTTCAGGGCCGCTTAGGTGTCCTCAACGTGGCAGACCCGCATGGAAAGAAAGCCTGCCCAAGAACCGTGCTCCTGGGGCTGTTGCAAAGCTGTGGAACGCTAGCCTTAGAGAACAGATTAGTTCCCGGCCCTTTCACCTGCGTAGTGAGGCATGGTCCCAGAGCCGTGTATCCCTTGATGGGGCTCAGAAGGCTTTGGGTCCACGGTGCACTTCCTCGGAAAGAAGTGCCCCCGTCAGAGGCTTGAGCACTCTGAGGCATACTAAAGCTAAAGCCGTCCACTGACTGAGACTTCCTAGAAACTGGTGCACCCCTGCCTCTGGGAATGGGAAAATGTGCACCTTACCTCGTGGATCGAGGTCACATTTAGTTGGCACTTTAGCTACAGTATGCTCTGGGCTGAGCTCCCAGGAAGGAACCGCAAGCGCCCGGTTTCTTTTGCAGAAGCTCACTGCTCCTCAGAGGCATCTGTGGAGTGAACAGTGTCCTGGGGGCGTGGTGTGCAGGCAGCTTGGAAGCTGCCCCGAAGTTGCTTTCCAAAGGGGGAGAGTCGGGCTTCTCCCACATGCTCCAGGTTCCCACGTGACCCCACAGCGCATTTACCGGCACCCTCTGACTGACTACTGGAGACTTTCGGCCACACGGGGCCTTTCTATGATCACACTTCGTTGCAGGCGGGCTCTTTTGCATGCCGTGCCTAGCATTACCCGCTTAATGACTTAGTCAGGCCTAGGTGACTTTGGATCGTCCAAATGTCTCACAAGTTGACCGGTTTTTCTGTTCTTTCTGTCAGGCTGGACCTACAGTGTACCTTGCGTCACAATAGAGAGATGACAGGTAAGAGTCGCCAGGGGGCTCTGAAGGCTCAGGGATTCTTTCAGGGCTGTTCAGAGGGCCTCCACCGAGGGAGAGCCACGTTGAATGTAATACTGGCAAAAACGTTGTCCTGGGGCTGCTTTACAGCGGTAGAAATCAAGCTCTGCAAGCGAGGATCAGTTCATTGCCCTTCCCTCTGCATAGAAAGGGTTGACCCCCCACAGCCTGTTCTGCGCTGTGTTGCTCGGAAAACAAACAGGGGACTCGCGGCACACACGCTCTCCCTCAGAAGGGAATTCATACGCGACTCTCTGAGGCCTCCGGAGAGCCGTAGAGGAGTTAAAGCACTCTATCGAGTCAGGGTTCATGGAGATGGCTGCACAGCAAACTGTGCTGATAGGAAACACTCGTGCTTACCTTGAGGCCCGGGGTCACGTTTACTTCGCACTTTAGCTCGGGCAAGCCGTGGGATGAGCTCCTAGCAAGGCACTGGCCACCACCTGGATTCGTAGGAGAAAACTCACTTTCTTCCCTGAGGCATTCCTAGCACTGACTAGAAGACGGGTAAGAGCACTTTCAGTCATCGTGAGGCCGCCACTATCTACCTTTCAAATGGGGGGAGATCCTGCCTTTCGCCAGGCTTCTTCTCAATTACACACCGGATCACCCAGCACATAGACCTCTCTTCTCTGACAAGCCAAAGGAGGCCCTTGCAGCACAATTCGGCCTTCTGCGATGAAACTTTGGGATGCAGTGTGTTCTGCATGTGCTGAATGGCGTAATCCTCTAAATGCCCTCAGGAGGCCTAGGTGACTTTGCATGTTCCAAGTGCCTAGCAAGGCTCAGGGTAAATCTCTACTTTATTTCGGGCTGGACCTAAAGTCTACTTTCTGCCTCACTTAGAGAGACGTCGAGCACGAGTCCCCAAAGTGGATTGGAGCCCCGGTGGTTTCTTTCAGGGCCGCTTAGGTGTCCTCAACGTGGCAGACCCGCATGGAAAGAAAGCCTGCCCAAGAACCGTGCTCCTGGGGCTGTTGCAAAGCTGTGGAACGCTAGCCTTAGAGAACAGATTAGTTCCCGGCCCTTTCACCTGCGTAGTGAGGCATGGTCCCAGAGCCGTGTATCCCTTGATGGGGCTCAGAAGGCTTTGGGTCCACGGTGCACTTCCTCGGAAAGAAGTGCCCCCGTCAGAGGCTTGAGCACTCTGAGGCATACTAAAGCTAAAGCCGTCCACTGACTGAGACTTCCTAGAAACTGGTGCACCCCTGCCTCTGGGAATGGGAAAATGTGCACCTTACCTCGTGGATCGAGGTCACATTTAGTTGGCACTTTAGCTACAGTATGCTCTGGGCTGAGCTCCCAGGAAGGAACCGCAAGCGCCCGGTTTCTTTTGCAAAAGCTCACTGCTCCTCAGAGGCATCTGTGGAGTGAACAGTGTCCTGGGGGCGTGGTGTGCAGGCAGCTTGGAAGCTGCCCCGAAGTTGCTTTCCAAAGGGGGAGAGTCGGGCTTCTCCCACATGCTCCAGTTTCCCACGTGACCCCACAGCGCATTTACCGGCACCCTCTGACTGACTACTGGAGACTTTCGGCCACACGGGGCCTTTCTATGATCACACTTCGTTGCAGGCGGGCTCTTTTGCATGCCGTGCCTAGCATTACCCGCTTAATGACTTAGTCAGGCCTAGGTGACTTTGGATCGTCCAAATGTCTCACAAGTTGACCGGTTTTTCTGTTCTTTCTGTCAGGCTGGACCTACAGTGCGTCACAATAGAGAGATGACAGGTAAGAGTCGCCAGGGGGCTCTGAAGGCTCAGGGATTCTTTCAGGGCTGTTCAGAGGGCCTCCTCCGAGGGAGAGCCACGTTGAATGTAATACTGGCAAAAACGTTGTCCTGGGGCTGCTTTACAGCGGTAGAAATCAAGCTCTGCAAGCGAGGATCAGTTCATTGCCCTTCCCTCTGCATAGAAAGGGTTGACCCCCACAGCCTGTTCTGCGCTGTGTTGCTCGGAAAACAAACAGGGGACTCGCGGCACACACGCTCTCCCTCAGAAGGGAATTCATACGCGACTCTCTGAGGCCTCCGGAGAGCCGTAGAGGAGTTAAAGCACTCTATCGAGTCAGGGTTCATGGAGATGGCTGCACAGCAAACTGTGCTGATAGGAAACACTCGTGCTTACCTTGAGGCCCGGGGTCACGTTTACTTCGCACTTTAGCTCGGGCAAGCCGTGGGATGAGCTCCTAGCAAGGCACTGGCCACCACCTGGATTCGTAGGAGAAAACTCACTTTCTTCCCTGAGGCATTCCTAGCACTGACTAGAAGACGGGTAAGAGCACTTTCAGTCATCTTGAGGCCGCCACTATCTACCTTTCAAACGGGGGGAAATCCTGCCTTTCGCCAGGCTTCTTCTCAATTACACACCGGATCACCCAGCACATAGACCTCTCTTCTCTGACAAGCCAAAGGAGGCCCTTGCAGCACAATTCGGCCTTCTGCGATGAAACTTTGGGATGCAGTGTGTTCTGCATGTGCTGAATGGCGTAATCCTCTAAATGCCCTCAGGAGGCCTAGGTGACTTTGCATGTTCCAAGTGCCTAGCAAGGCTCAGGGTAAATCTCTACTTTATTTCGGGCTGGACCTAAAGTCTACTTTCTGCCTCACTTAGAGAGACGTCGAGCACGAGTCCCCAAAGTGGATTGGAGCCCCGGTGGTTTCTTTCAGGGCCGCTTAGGTGTCCTCAACGTGGCAGACCCGCATGGAAAGAAAGCCTGCCCAAGAACCGTGCTCCTGGGGCTGTTGCAAAGCTGTGGAACGCTAGCCTTAGAGAACAGATTAGTTCCCGGCCCTTTCACCTGCGTAGTGAGGCATGGTCCCAGAGCCGTGTATCCCTTGATGGGGCTCAGAAGGCTTTGGGTCCACGGTGCACTTCCTCGGAAAGAAGTGCCCCCGTCAGAGGCTTGAGCACTCTGAGGCATACTAAAGCTAAAGCCGTCCACTGACTGAGACTTCCTAGAAACTGGTGCACCCCTGCCTCTGGGAATGGGAAAATGTGCACCTTACCTCGTGGATCGAGGTCACCTTTAGTTGGCACTTTAGCTACAGTATGCTCTGGGCTGAGCTCCCAGGAAGGAACCGCAAGCGCCCGGTTTCTTTTGCAAAAGCTCACTGCTCCTCAGAGGCATCTGTGGAGTGAACAGTGTCCTGGGGGCGTGGTGTGCAGGCAGCTTGGAAGCTGCCCCGAAGTTGCTTTCCAAAGGGGGAGAGTCGGGCTTCTCCCACATGCTCCAGGTTCCCACGTGACCCCACAGCGCATTTACCGGCACCCTCTGACTGACTACTGGAGACTTTCGGCCACACGGGGCCTTTCTATGATCACACTTCGTTGCAGGCGGGCTCTTTTGCAT
The DNA here is from genome assembly GCF_964341445.2 of Mesoplodon mirus. Lineage (NCBI taxonomy): Eukaryota > Metazoa > Chordata > Mammalia > Artiodactyla > Ziphiidae > Mesoplodon > Mesoplodon mirus. The sequence goes on along the minus strand of NC_138983.1, from coordinate 97,968,294 downwards.
GCCGTGCCTAGCATTACCCGCTTAATGACTTAGTCAGGCCTAGGTGACTTTGGATCGTCCAAATGTCTCACAAGTTGACCGGTTTTTCTGTTCTTTCTGTCAGGCTGGACCTACAGTGTACCTTGCGTCACAATAGAGAGATGACAGGTAAGAGTCGCCAGGGGGCTCTGAAGGCTCAGGGATTCTTTCAGGGCTGTTCAGAGGGCCTCCACCGAGGGAGAGCCACGTTGAATGTAATACTGGCAAAAACGTTGTCCTGGGGCTGCTTTACAGCGGTAGAAATCAAGCTCTGCAAGCGAGGATCAGTTCATTGCCCTTCCCTCTGCATAGAAAGGGTTGACCCCCACAGCCTGTTCTGCGCTGTGTTGCTCGGAAAACAAACAGGGGACTCGCGGCACACACGCTCTCCCTCAGAAGGGAATTCATACGCGACTCTCTGAGGCCTCCGGAGAGCCGTAGAGGAGTTAAAGCACTCTATCGAGTCAGGGTTCATGGAGATGGCTGCACAGCAAAGTGTGCTGATAGGAAACACTCGTGCTTACCTTGAGGCCCGGGGTCACGTTTACTTCGCACTTTAGCTCGGGCAAGCCGTGGGATGAGCTCCTAGCAAGGCACTGGCCACCACCTGGATTCGTAGGAGAAAACTCACTTTCTTCCCTGAGGCATTCCTAGCACTGACTAGAAGACGGGTAAGAGCACTTTCAGTCATCTTGAGGCCGCCACTATCTACCTTTCAAACGGGGGGAAATCCTGCCTTTCGCCAGGCTTCTTCTCAATTACACACCGGATCACCCAGCACATAGACCTCTCTTCTCTGACAAGCCAAAGGAGGCCCTTGCAGCACAATTCGGCCTTCTGCGATGAAACTTTGGGATGCAGTGTGTTCTGCATGTGCTGAATGGCGTAATCCTCTAAATGCCCTCAGGAGGCCTAGGTGACTTTGCATGTTCCAAGTGCCTAGCAAGGCTCAGGGTAAATCTCTACTTTATTTCGGGCTGGACCTAAAGTCTACTTTCTGCCTCACTTAGAGAGACGTCGAGCACGAGTCCCCAAAGTGGATTGGAGCCCCGGTGGTTTCTTTCAGGGCCGCTTAGGTGTCCTCAACGTGGCAGACCCGCATGGAAAGAAAGCCTGCCCAAGAACCGTGCTCCTGGGGCTGTTGCAAAGCTGTGGAACGCTAGCCTTAGAGAACAGATTAGTTCCCGGCCCTTTCACCTGCGTAGTGAGGCATGGTCCCAGAGCCGTGTATCCCTTGATGGGGCTCAGAAGGCTTTGGGTCCACGGTGCACTTCCTCGGAAAGAAGTGCCCCCGTCAGAGGCTTGAGCACTCTGAGGCATACTAAAGCTAAAGCCGTCCACTGACTGAGACTTCCTAGAAACTGGTGCACCCCTGCCTCTGGGAATGGGAAAATGTGCACCTTACCTCGTGGATCGAGGTCACATTTAGTTGGCACTTTAGCTACAGTATGCTCTGGGCTGAGCTCCCAGGAAGGAACCGCAAGCGCCCGGTTTCTTTTGCAAAAGCTCACTGCTCCTCAGAGGCATCTGTGGAGTGAACAGTGTCCTGGGGGCGTGGTGTGCAGGCAGCTTGGAAGCTGCCCCGAAGTTGCTTTCCAAAGGGGGAGAGTCGGGCTTCTCCCACATGCTCCAGTTTCCCACGTGACCCCACAGCGCATTTACCGGCACCCTCTGACTGACTACTGGAGACTTTCGGCCACACGGGGCCTTTCTATGATCACACTTCGTTGCAGGCGGGCTCTTTTGCATGCCGTGCCTAGCATTACCCGCTTAATGACTTAGTCAGGCCTAGGTGACTTTGGATCGTCCAAATGTCTCACAAGTTGACCGGTTTTTCTGTTCTTTCTGTCAGGCTGGACCTACAGTGTACCTTGCGTCACAATAGAGAGATGACAGGTAAGAGTCGCCAGGGGGCTCTGAAGGCTCAGGGATTCTTTCAGGGCTGTTCAGAGGGCCTCCTCCGAGGGAGAGCCACGTTGAATGTAATACTGGCAAAAACGTTGTCCTGGGGCTGCTTTACAGCGGTAGAAATCAAGCTCTGCAAGCGAGGATCAGTTCATTGCCCTTCCCTCTGCATAGAAAGGGTTGACCCCCCACAGCCTGTTCTGCGCTGTGTTGCTCGGAAAACAAACAGGGGACTCGCGGCACACACGCTCTCCCTCAGAAGGGAATTCATACGCGACTCTCTGAGGCCTCCGGAGAGCCGTAGAGGAGTTAAAGCACTCTATCGAGTCAGGGTTCATGGAGATGGCTGCACAGCAAAGTGTGCTGATAGGAAACACTCGTGCTTACCTTGAGGCCCGGGGTCACGTTTACTTCGCACTTTAGCTCGGGCAAGCCGTGGGATGAGCTCCTAGCAAGGCACTGGCCACCACCTGGATTCGTAGGAGAAAACTCACTTTCTTCCCTGAGGCATTCCTAGCACTGACTAGAAGACGGGTAAGAGCACTTTCAGTCATCTTGAGGCCGCCACTATCTACCTTTCAAACGGGGGGAAATCCTGCCTTTCGCCAGGCTTCTTCTCAATTACACACCGGATCACCCAGCACATAGACCTCTCTTCTCTGACAAGCCAAAGGAGGCCCTTGCAGCACAATTCGGCCTTCTGCGATGAAACTTTGGGATGCAGTGTGTTCTGCATGTGCTGAATGGCGTAATCCTCTAAATGCCCTCAGGAGGCCTAGGTGACTTTGCATGTTCCAAGTGCCTAGCAAGGCTCAGGGTAAATCTCTACTTTATTTCGGGCTGGACCTAAAGTCTACTTTCTGCCTCACTTAGAGAGACGTCGAGCACGAGTCCCCAAAGTGGATTGGAGCCCCGGTGGTTTCTTTCAGGGCCGCTTAGGTGTCCTCAACGTGGCAGACCCGCATGGAAAGAAAGCCTGCCCAAGAACCGTGCTCCTGGGGCTGTTGCAAAGCTGTGGAACGCTAGCCTTAGAGAACAGATTAGTTCCCGGCCCTTTCACCTGCGTAGTGAGGCATGGTCCCAGAGCCGTGTATCCCTTGATGGGGCTCAGAAGGCTTTGGGTCCACGGTGCACTTCCTCGGAAAGAAGTGCCCCCGTCAGAGGCTTGAGCACTCTGAGGCATACTAAAGCTAAAGCCGTCCACTGACTGAGACTTCCTAGAAACTGGTGCACCCCTGCCTCTGGGAATGGGAAAATGTGCACCTTACCTCGTGGATCGAGGTCACCTTTAGTTGGCACTTTAGCTACAGTATGCTCTGGGCTGAGCTCCCAGGAAGGAACCGCAAGCGCCCGGTTTCTTTTGCAAAAGCTCACTGCTCCTCAGAGGCATCTGTGGAGTGAACAGTGTCCTGGGGGCGTGGTGTGCAGGCAGCTTGGAAGCTGCCCCGAAGTTGCTTTCCAAAGGGGGAGAGTCGGGCTTCTCCCACATGCTCCAGTTTCCCACGTGACCCCACAGCGCATTTACCGGCACCCTCTGACTGACTACTGGAGACTTTCGGCCACACGGGGCCTTTCTATGATCACACTTCGTTGCAGGCGGGCTCTTTTGCATGCCGTGCCTAGCATTACCCGCTTAATGACTTAGTCAGGCCTAGGTGACTTTGGATCGTCCAAATGTCTCACAAGTTGACCGGTTTTTCTGTTCTTTCTGTCAGGCTGGACCTACAGTGTACCTTGCGTCACAATAGAGAGATGACAGGTAAGAGTCGCCAGGGGGCTCTGAAGGCTCAGGGATTCTTTCAGGGCTGTTCAGAGGGCCTCCTCCGAGGGAGAGCCACGTTGAATGTAATACTGGCAAAAACGTTGTCCTGGGGCTGCTTTACAGCGGTAGAAATCAAGCTCTGCAAGCGAGGATCAGTTCATTGCCCTTCCCTCTGCATAGAAAGGGTTGACCCCCCACAGCCTGTTCTGCGCTGTGTTGCTCGGAAAACAAACAGGGGACTCGCGGCACACACGCTCTCCCTCAGAAGGGAATTCATACGCGACTCTCTGAGGCCTCCGGAGAGCCGTAGAGGAGTTAAAGCACTCTATCGAGTCAGGGTTCATGGAGATGGCTGCACAGCAAAGTGTGCTGATAGGAAACACTCGTGCTTACCTTGAGGCCCGGGGTCACGTTTACTTCGCACTTTAGCTCGGGCAAGCCGTGGGATGAGCTCCTAGCAAGGCACTGGCCACCACCTGGATTCGTAGGAGAAAACTCACTTTCTTCCCTGAGGCATTCCTAGCACTGACTAGAAGACGGGTAAGAGCACTTTCAGTCATCTTGAGGCCGCCACTATCTACCTTTCAAACGGGGGGAAATCCTGCCTTTCGCCAGGCTTCTTCTCAATTACACACCGGATCACCCAGCACATAGACCTCTCTTCTCTGACAAGCCAAAGGAGGCCCTTGCAGCACAATTCGGCCTTCTGCGATGAAACTTTGGGATGCAGTGTGTTCTGCATGTGCTGAATGGCGTAATCCTCTAAATGCCCTCAGGAGGCCTAGGTGACTTTGCATGTTCCAAGTGCCTAGCAAGGCTCAGGGTAAATCTCTACTTTATTTCGGGCTGGACCTAAAGTCTACTTTCTGCCTCACTTAGAGAGACGTCGAGCACGAGTCCCCAAAGTGGATTGGAGCCCCGGTGGTTTCTTTCAGGGCCGCTTAGGTGTCCTCAACGTGGCAGACCCGCATGGAAAGAAAGCCTGCCCAAGAACCGTGCTCCTGGGGCTGTTGCAAAGCTGTGGAACGCTAGCCTTAGAGAACAGATTAGTTCCCGGCCCTTTCACCTGCGTAGTGAGGCATGGTCCCAGAGCCGTGTATCCCTTGATGGGGCTCAGAAGGCTTTGGGTCCACGGTGCACTTCCTCGGAAAGAAGTGCCCCCGTCAGAGGCTTGAGCACTCTGAGGCATACTAAAGCTAAAGCCGTCCACTGACTGAGACTTCCTAGAAACTGGTGCACCCCTGCCTCTGGGAATGGGAAAATGTGCACCTTACCTCGTGGATCGAGGTCACCTTTAGTTGGCACTTTAGCTACAGTATGCTCTGGGCTGAGCTCCCAGGAAGGAACCGCAAGCGCCCGGTTTCTTTTGCAAAAGCTCACTGCTCCTCAGAGGCATCTGTGGAGTGAACAGTGTCCTGGGGGCGTGGTGTGCAGGCAGCTTGGAAGCTGCCCCGAAGTTGCTTTCCAAAGGGGGAGAGTCGGGCTTCTCCCACATGCTCCAGTTTCCCACGTGACCCCACAGCGCATTTACCGGCACCCTCTGACTGACTACTGGAGACTTTCGGCCACACGGGGCCTTTCTATGATCACACTTCGTTGCAGGCGGGCTCTTTTGCATGCCGTGCCTAGCATTACCCGCTTAATGACTTAGTCAGGCCTAGGTGACTTTGGATCGTCCAAATGTCTCACAAGTTGACCGGTTTTTCTGTTCTTTCTGTCAGGCTGGACCTACAGTGTACCTTGCGTCACAATAGAGAGATGACAGGTAAGAGTCGCCAGGGGGCTCTGAAGGCTCAGGGATTCTTTCAGGGCTGTTCAGAGGGCCTCCTCCGAGGGAGAGCCACGTTGAATGTAATACTGGCAAAAACGTTGTCCTGGGGCTGCTTTACAGCGGTAGAAATCAAGCTCTGCAAGCGAGGATCAGTTCATTGCCCTTCCCTCTGCATAGAAAGGGTTGACCCCCCACAGCCTGTTCTGCGCTGTGTTGCTCGGAAAACAAACAGGGGACTCGCGGCACACACGCTCTCCCTCAGAAGGGAATTCATACGCGACTCTCTGAGGCCTCCGGAGAGCCGTAGAGGAGTTAAAGCACTCTATCGAGTCAGGGTTCATGGAGATGGCTGCACAGCAAAGTGTGCTGATAGGAAACACTCGTGCTTACCTTGAGGCCCGGGGTCACGTTTACTTCGCACTTTAGCTCGGGCAAGCCGTGGGATGAGCTCCTAGCAAGGCACTGGCCACCACCTGGATTCGTAGGAGAAAACTCACTTTCTTCCCTGAGGCATTCCTAGCACTGACTAGAAGACGGGTAAGAGCACTTTCAGTCATCTTGAGGCCGCCACTATCTACCTTTCAAACGGGGGGAAATCCTGCCTTTCGCCAGGCTTCTTCTCAATTACACACCGGATCACCCAGCACATAGACCTCTCTTCTCTGACAAGCCAAAGGAGGCCCTTGCAGCACAATTCGGCCTTCTGCGATGAAACTTTGGGATGCAGTGTGTTCTGCATGTGCTGAATGGCGTAATCCTCTAAATGCCCTCAGGAGGCCTAGGTGACTTTGCATGTTCCAAGTGCCTAGCAAGGCTCAGGGTAAATCTCTACTTTATTTCGGGCTGGACCTAAAGTCTACTTTCTGCCTCACTTAGAGAGACGTCGAGCACGAGTCCCCAAAGTGGATTGGAGCCCCGGTGGTTTCTTTCAGGGCCGCTTAGGTGTCCTCAACGTGGCAGACCCGCATGGAAAGAAAGCCTGCCCAAGAACCGTGCTCCTGGGGCTGTTGCAAAGCTGTGGAACGCTAGCCTTAGAGAACAGATTAGTTCCCGGCCCTTTCACCTGCGTAGTGAGGCATGGTCCCAGAGCCGTGTATCCCTTGATGGGGCTCAGAAGGCTTTGGGTCCACGGTGCACTTCCTCGGAAAGAAGTGCCCCCGTCAGAGGCTTGAGCACTCTGAGGCATACTAAAGCTAAAGCCGTCCACTGACTGAGACTTCCTAGAAACTGGTGCACCCCTGCCTCTGGGAATGGGAAAATGTGCACCTTACCTCGTGGATCGAGGTCACCTTTAGTTGGCACTTTAGCTACAGTATGCTCTGGGCTGAGCTCCCAGGAAGGAACCGCAAGCGCCCGGTTTCTTTTGCAAAAGCTCACTGCTCCTCAGAGGCATCTGTGGAGTGAACAGTGTCCTGGGGGCGTGGTGTGCAGGCAGCTTGGAAGCTGCCCCGAAGTTGCTTTCCAAAGGGGGAGAGTCGGGCTTCTCCCACATGCTCCAGTTTCCCACGTGACCCCACAGCGCATTTACCGGCACCCTCTGACTGACTACTGGAGACTTTCGGCCACACGGGGCCTTTCTATGATCACACTTCGTTGCAGGCGGGCTCTTTTGCATGCCGTGCCTAGCATTACCCGCTTAATGACTTAGTCAGGCCTAGGTGACTTTGGATCGTCCAAATGTCTCACAAGTTGACCGGTTTTTCTGTTCTTTCTGTCAGGCTGGACCTACAGTGTACCTTGCGTCACAATAGAGAGATGACAGGTAAGAGTCGCCAGGGGGCTCTGAAGGCTCAGGGATTCTTTCAGGGCTGTTCAGAGGGCCTCCTCCGAGGGAGAGCCACGTTGAATGTAATACTGGCAAAAACGTTGTCCTGGGGCTGCTTTACAGCGGTAGAAATCAAGCTCTGCAAGCGAGGATCAGTTCATTGCCCTTCCCTCTGCATAGAAAGGGTTGACCCCCCACAGCCTGTTCTGCGCTGTGTTGCTCGGAAAACAAACAGGGGACTCGCGGCACACACGCTCTCCCTCAGAAGGGAATTCATACGCGACTCTCTGAGGCCTCCGGAGAGCCGTAGAGGAGTTAAAGCACTCTATCGAGTCAGGGTTCATGGAGATGGCTGCACAGCAAAGTGTGCTGATAGGAAACACTCGTGCTTACCTTGAGGCCCGGGGTCACGTTTACTTCGCACTTTAGCTCGGGCAAGCCGTGGGATGAGCTCCTAGCAAGGCACTGGCCACCACCTGGATTCGTAGGAGAAAACTCACTTTCTTCCCTGAGGCATTCCTAGCACTGACTAGAAGACGGGTAAGAGCACTTTCAGTCATCTTGAGGCCGCCACTATCTACCTTTCAAACGGGGGGAGATCCTGCCTTTCGCCAGGCTTCTTCTCAATTACACACCGGATCACCCAGCACATAGACCTCTCTTCTCTGACAAGCCAAAGGAGGCCCTTGCAGCACAATTCGGCCTTCTGCGATGAAACTTTGGGATGCAGTGTGTTCTGCATGTGCTGAATGGCGTAATCCTCTAAATGCCCTCAGGAGGCCTAGGTGACTTTGCATGTTCCAAGTGCCTAGCAAGGCTCAGGGTAAATCTCTACTTTATTTCGGGCTGGACCTAAAGTCTACTTTCTGCCTCACTTAGAGAGACGTCGAGCACGAGTCCCCAAAGTGGATTGGAGCCCCGGTGGTTTCTTTCAGGGCCGCTTAGGTGTCCTCAACGTGGCAGACCCGCATGGAAAGAAAGCCTGCCCAAGAACCGTGCTCCTGGGGCTGTTGCAAAGCTGTGGAACGCTAGCCTTAGAGAACAGATTAGTTCCCGGCCCTTTCACCTGCGTAGTGAGGCATGGTCCCAGAGCCGTGTATCCCTTGATGGGGCTCAGAAGGCTTTGGGTCCACGGTGCACTTCCTCGGAAAGAAGTGCCCCCGTCAGAGGCTTGAGCACTCTGAGGCATACTAAAGCTAAAGCCGTCCACTGACTGAGACTTCCTAGAAACTGGTGCACCCCTGCCTCTGGGAATGGGAAAATGTGCACCTTACCTCGTGGATCGAGGTCACCTTTAGTTGGCACTTTAGCTACAGTATGCTCTGGGCTGAGCTCCCAGGAAGGAACCGCAAGCGCCCGGTTTCTTTTGCAAAAGCTCACTGCTCCTCAGAGGCATCTGTGGAGTGAACAGTGTCCTGGGGGCGTGGTGTGCAGGCAGCTTGGAAGCTGCCCCGAAGTTGCTTTCCAAAGGGGGAGAGTCGGGCTTCTCCCACATGCTCCAGTTTCCCACGTGACCCCACAGCGCATTTACCGGCACCCTCTGACTGACTACTGGAGACTTTCGGCCACACGGGGCCTTTCTATGATCACACTTCGTTGCAGGCGGGCTCTTTTGCATGCCGTGCCTAGCATTACCCGCTTAATGACTTAGTCAGGCCTAGGTGACTTTGGATCGTCCAAATGTCTCACAAGTTGACCGGTTTTTCTGTTCTTTCTGTCAGGCTGGACCTACAGTGTACCTTGCGTCACAATAGAGAGATGACAGGTAAGAGCCGCCAGGGGGCTCTGAAGGCTCAGGGATTCTTTCAGGGCTGTTCAGAGGGCCTCCTCCGAGGGAGAGCCACGTTGAATGTAATACTGGCAAAAACGTTGTCCTGGGGCTGCTTTACAGCGGTAGAAATCAAGCTCTGCAAGCGAGGATCAGTTCATTGCCCTTCCCTCTGCATAGAAAGGGTTGACCCCCACAGCCTGTTCTGCGCTGTGTTGCTCGGAAAACAAACAGGGGACTCGCGGCACACACGCTCTCCCTCAGAAGGGAATTCATACGCGACTCTCTGAGGCCTCCGGAGAGCCGTAGAGGAGTTAAAGCACTCTATCGAGTCAGGGTTCATGGAGATGGCTGCACAGCAAAGTGTGCTGATAGGAAACACTCGTGCTTACCTTGAGGCCCGGGGTCACGTTTACTTCGCACTTTAGCTCGGGCAAGCCGTGGGATGAGCTCCTAGCAAGGCACTGGCCACCACCTGGATTCGTAGGAGAAAACTCACTTTCTTCCCTGAGGCATTCCTAGCACTGACTAGAAGACGGGTAAGAGCACTTTCAGTCATCTTGAGGCCGCCACTATCTACCTTTCAAACGGGGGGAAATCCTGCCTTTCGCCAGGCTTCTTCTCAATTACACACCGGATCACCCAGCACATAGACCTCTCTTCTCTGACAAGCCAAAGGAGGCCCTTGCAGCACAATTCGGCCTTCTGCGATGAAACTTTGGGATGCAGTGTGTTCTGCATGTGCTGAATGGCGTAATCCTCTAAATGCCCTCAGGAGGCCTAGGTGACTTTGCATGTTCCAAGTGCCTAGCAAGGCTCAGGGTAAATCTCTACTTTATTTCGGGCTGGACCTAAAGTCTACTTTCTGCCTCACTTAGAGAGACGTCGAGCACGAGTCCCCAAAGTGGATTGGAGCCCCGGTGGTTTCTTTCAGGGCCGCTTAGGTGTCCTCAACGTGGCAGACCCGCATGGAAAGAAAGCCTGCCCAAGAACCGTGCTCCTGGGGCTGTTGCAAAGCTGTGGAACGCTAGCCTTAGAGAACAGATTAGTTCCCGGCCCTTTCACCTGCGTAGTGAGGCATGGTCCCAGAGCCGTGTATCCCTTGATGGGGCTCAGAAGGCTTTGGGTCCACGGTGCACTTCCTCGGAAAGAAGTGCCCCCGTCAGAGGCTTGAGCACTCTGAGGCATACTAAAGCTAAAGCCGTCCACTGACTGAGACTTCCTAGAAACTGGTGCACCCCTGCCTCTGGGAATGGGAAAATGTGCACCTTACCTCGTGGATCGAGGTCACCTTTAGTTGGCACTTTAGCTACAGTATGCTCTGGGCTGAGCTCCCAGGAAGGAACCGCAAGCGCCCGGTTTCTTTTGCAAAAGCTCACTGCTCCTCAGAGGCATCTGTGGAGTGAACAGTGTCCTGGGGGCGTGGTGTGCAGGCAGCTTGGAAGCTGCCCCGAAGTTGCTTTCCAAAGGGGGAGAGTCGGGCTTCTCCCACATGCTCCAGTTTCCCACGTGACCCCACAGCGCATTTACCGGCACCCTCTGACTGACTACTGGAGACTTTCGGCCACACGGGGCCTTTCTATGATCACACTTCGTTGCAGGCGGGCTCTTTTGCATGCCGTGCCTAGCATTACCCGCTTAATGACTTAGTCAGGCCTAGGTGACTTTGGATCGTCCAAATGTCTCACAAGTTGACCGGTTTTTCTGTTCTTTCTGTCAGGCTGGACCTACAGTGTACCTTGCGTCACAATAGAGAGATGACAGGTAAGAGTCGCCAGGGGGCTCTGAAGGCTCAGGGATTCTTTCAGGGCTGTTCAGAGGGCCTCCTCCGAGGGAGAGCCACGTTGAATGTAATACTGGCAAAAACGTTGTCCTGGGGCTGCTTTACAGCGGTAGAAATCAAGCTCTGCAAGCGAGGATCAGTTCATTGCCCTTCCCTCTGCATAGAAAGGGTTGACCCCCACAGCCTGTTCTGCGCTGTGTTGCTCGGAAAACAAACAGGGGACTCGCGGCACACACGCTCTCCCTCAGAAGGGAATTCATACGCGACTCTCTGAGGCCTCCGGAGAGCCGTGGAGGAGTTAAAGCACTCTATCGAGTCAGGGTTCATGGAGATGGCTGCACAGCAAAGTGTGCTGATAGGAAACACTCGTGCTTACCTTGAGGCCCGGGGTCACGTTTACTTCGCACTTTAGCTCGGGCAAGCCGTGGGATGAGCTCCTAGCAAGGCACTGGCCACCACCTGGATTCGTAGGAGAAAACTCACTTTCTTCCCTGAGGCATTCCTAGCACTGACTAGAAGACGGGTAAGAGCACTTTCAGTCATCTTGAGGCCGCCACTATCTACCTTTCAAACGGGGGGAAATCCTGCCTTTCGCCAGGCTTCTTCTCAATTACACACCGGATCACCCAGCACATAGACCTCTCTTCTCTGACAAGCCAAAGGAGGCCCTTGCAGCACAATTCGGCCTTCTGCGATGAAACTTTGGGATGCAGTGTGTTCTGCATGTGCTGAATGGCGTAATCCTCTAAATGCCCTCAGGAGGCCTAGGTGACTTTGCATGTTCCAAGTGCCTAGCAAGGCTCAGGGTAAATCTCTACTTTATTTCGGGCTGGACCTAAAGTCTACTTTCTGCCTCACTTAGAGAGACGTCGAGCACGAGTCCCCAAAGTGGATTGGAGCCCCGGTGGTTTCTTTCAGGGCCGCTTAGGTGTCCTCAACGTGGCAGACCCGCATGGAAAGAAACCCTGCCCAAGAACCGTGCTCCTGGGGCTGTTGCAAAGCTGTGGAACGCTAGCCTTAGAGAACAGATTAGTTCCCGGCCCTTTCACCTGCGTAGTGAGGCATGGTCCCAGAGCCGTGTATCCCTTGATGGGGCTCAGAAGGCTTTGGGTCCACGGTGCACTTCCTCGGAAAGAAGTGCCCCCGTCAGAGGCTTGAGCACTCTGAGGCATACTAAAGCTAAAGCCGTCCACTGACTGAGACTTCCTAGAAACTGGTGCACCCCTGCCTCTGGGAATGGGAAAATGTGCACCTTACCTCGTGGATCGAGGTCACCTTTAGTTGGCACTTTAGCTACAGTATGCTCTGGGCTGAGCTCCCAGGAAGGAACCGCAAGCGCCCGGTTTCTTTTGCAAAAGCTCACTGCTCCTCAGAGGCATCTGTGGAGTGAACAGTGTCCTGGGGGCGTGGTGTGCAGGCAGCTTGGAAGCTGCCCCGAAGTTGCTTTCCAAAGGGGGAGAGTCGGGCTTCTCCCACATGCTCCAGTTTCCCACGTGACCCCACAGCGCATTTACCGGCACCCTCTGACTGACTACTGGAGACTTTCGGCCACACGGGGCCTTTCTATGATCACACTTCGTTGCAGGCGGGCTCTTTTGCATGCCGTGCCTAGCATTACCCGCTTAATGACTTAGTCAGGCCTAGGTGACTTTGGATCGTCCAAATGTCTCACAAGTTGACCGGTTTTTCTGTTCTTTCTGTCAGGCTGGACCTACAGTGTACCTTGCGTCACAATAGAGAGATGACAGGTAAGAGCCGCCAGGGGGCTCTGAAGGCTCAGGGATTCTTTCAGGGCTGTTCAGAGGGCCTCCTCCGAGGGAGAGCCACGTTGAATGTAATACTGGCAAAAACGTTGTCCTGGGGCTGCTTTACAGCGGTAGAAATCAAGCTCTGCAAGCGAGGATCAGTTCATTGCCCTTCCCTCTGCATAGAAAGGGTTGACCCCCACAGCCTGTTCTGCGCTGTGTTGCTCGGAAAACAAACAGGGGACTCGCGGCACACACGCTCTCCCTCAGAAGGGAATTCATACGCGACTCTCTGAGGCCTCCGGAGAGCCGTGGAGGAGTTAAAGCACTCTATCGAGTCAGGGTTCATGGAGATGGCTGCACAGCAAAGTGTGCTGATAGGAAACACTCGTGCTTACCTTGAGGCCCGGGGTCACGTTTACTTCACACTTTAGCTCGGGCAAGCCGTGGGATGAGCTCCTAGCAAGGCACTGGCCACCACCTGGATTCGTAGGAGAAAACTCACTTTCTTCCCTGAGGCATTCCTAGCACTGACTAGAAGACGGGTAAGAGCACTTTCAGTCATCTTGAGGCCGCCACTATCTACCTTTCAAACGGGGGGAAATCCTGCCTTTCGCCAGGCTTCTTCTCAATTACACACCGGATCACCCAGCACATAGACCTCTCTTCTCTGACAAGCCAAAGGAGGCCCTTGCAGCACAATTCGGCCTTCTGCGATGAAACTTTGGGATGCAGTGTGTTCTGCATGTGCTGAATGGCGTAATCCTCTAAATGCCCTCAGGAGGCCTAGGTGACTTTGCATGTTCCAAGTGCCTAGCAAGGCTCAGGGTAAATCTCTACTTTATTTCGGGCTGGACCTAAAGTCTACTTTCTGCCTCACTTAGAGAGACGTCGAGCACGAGTCCCCAAAGTGGATTGGAGCCCCGGTGGTTTCTTTCAGGGCCGCTTAGGTGTCCTCAACGTGGCAGACCCGCATGGAAAGAAAGCCTGCCCAAGAACCGTGCTCCTGGGGCTGTTGCAAAGCTGTGGAACGCTAGCCTTAGAGAACAGATTAGTTCCCGGCCCTTTCACCTGCGTAGTGAGGCATGGTCCCAGAGCCGTGTATCCCTTGATGGGGCTCAGAAGGCTTTGGGTCCACGGTGCACTTCCTCGGAAAGAAGTGCCCCCGTCAGAGGCTTGAGCACTCTGAGGCATACTAAAGCTAAAGCCGTCCACTGACTGAGACTTCCTAGAAACTGGTGCACCCCTGCCTCTGGGAATGGGAAAATGTGCACCTTACCTCGTGGATCGAGGTCACATTTAGTTGGCACTTTAGCTACAGTATGCTCTGGGCTGAGCTCCCAGGAAGGAACCGCAAGCGCCCGGTTTCTTTTGCAAAAGCTCACTGCTCCTCAGAGGCATCTGTGGAGTGAACAGTGTCCTGGGGGCGTGGTGTGCAGGCAGCTTGGAAGCTGCCCCGAAGTTGCTTTCCAAAGGGGGAGAGTCGGGCTTCTCCCACATGCTCCAGTTTCCCACGTGACCCCACAGCGCATTTACCGGCACCCTCTGACTGACTACTGGAGACTTTCGGCCACACGGGGCCTTTCTATGATCACACTTCGTTGCAGGCGGGCTCTTTTGCATGCCGTGCCTAGCATTACCCGCTTAATGACTTAGTCAGGCCTAGGTGACTTTGGATCGTCCAAATGTCTCACAAGTTGACCGGTTTTTCTGTTCTTTCTGTCAGGCTGGACCTACAGTGTACCTTGCGTCACAATAGAGAGATGACAGGTAAGAGTCGCCAGGGGGCTCTGAAGGCTCAGGGATTCTTTCAGGGCTGTTCAGAGGGCCTCCTCCGAGGGAGAGCCACGTTGAATGTAATACTGGCAAAAACGTTGTCCTGGGGCTGCTTTACAGCGGTAGAAATCAAGCTCTGCAAGCGAGGATCAGTTCATTGCCCTTCCCTCTGCATAGAAAGGGTTGACCCCCACAGCCTGTTCTGCGCTGTGTTGCTCGGAAAACAAACAGGGGACTCGCGGCACACACGCTCTCCCTCAGAAGGGAATTCATACGCGACTCTCTGAGGCCTCCGGAGAGCCGTGGAGGAGTTAAAGCACTCTATCGAGTCAGGGTTCATGGAGATGGCTGCACAGCAAACTGTGCTGATAGGAAACACTCGTGCTTACCTTGAGGCCCGGGGTCACGTTTACTTCGCACTTTAGCTAGGGCAAGCCGTGGGATGAGCTCCTAGCAAGGCACTGGCCACCACCTGGATTCGTAGGAGAAAACTCACTTTCTTCCCTGAGGCATTCCTAGCACTGACTAGAAGACGGGTAAGAGCACTTTCAGTCATCTTGAGGCCGCCACTATCTACCTTTCAAACGGGGGGAAATCCTGCCTTTCGCCAGGCTTCTTCTCAATTACACACCGGATCACCCAGCACATAGACCTCTCTTCTCTGACAAGCCAAAGGAGGCCCTTGCAGCACAATTCGGCCTTCTGCGATGAAACTTTGGGATGCAGTGTGTTCTGCATGTGCTGAATGGCGTAATCCTCTAAATGCCCTCAGGAGGCCTAGGTGACTTTGCATGTTCCAAGTGCCTAGCAAGGCTCAGGGTAAATCTCTACTTTATTTCGGGCTGGACCTAAAGTCTACTTTCTGCCTCACTTAGAGAGACGTCGAGCACGAGTCCCCAAAGTGGATTGGAGCCCCGGTGGTTTCTTTCAGGGCCGCTTAGGTGTCCTCAACGTGGCAGACCCGCATGGAAAGAAAGCCTGCCCAAGAACCGTGCTCCTGGGGCTGTTGCAAAGCTGTGGAACGCTAGCCTTAGAGAACAGATTAGTTCCCGGCCCTTTCACCTGCGTAGTGAGGCATGGTCCCAGAGCCGTGTATCCCTTGATGGGGCTCAGAAGGCTTTGGGTCCACGGTGCACTTCCTCGGAAAGAAGTGCCCCCGTCAGAGGCTTGAGCACTCTGAGGCATACTAAAGCTAAAGCCGTCCACTGACTGAGACTTCCTAGAAACTGGTGCACCCCTGCCTCTGGGAATGGGAAAATGTGCACCTTACCTCGTGGATCGAGGTCACATTTAGTTGGCACTTTAGCTACAGTATGCTCTGGGCTGAGCTCCCAGGAAGGAACCGCAAGCGCCCGGTTTCTTTTGCAAAAGCTCACTGCTCCTCAGAGGCATCTGTGGAGTGAACAGTGTCCTGGGGGCGTGGTGTGCAGGCAGCTTGGAAGCTGCCCCGAAGTTGCTTTCCAAAGGGGGAGAGTCGGGCTTCTCCCACATGCTCCAGTTTCCCACGTGACCCCACAGCGCATTTACCGGCACCCTCTGACTGACTACTGGAGACTTTCGGCCACACGGGGCCTTTCTATGATCACACTTCGTTGCAGGCGGGCTCTTTTGCATGCCGTGCCTAGCATTACCCGCTTAATGACTTAGTCAGGCCTAGGTGACTTTGGATCGTCCAAATGTCTCACAAGTTGACCGGTTTTTCTGTTCTTTCTGTCAGGCTGGACCTACAGTGTACCTTGCGTCACAATAGAGAGATGACAGGTAAGAGTCGCCAGGGGGCTCTGAAGGCTCAGGGATTCTTTCAGGGCTGTTCAGAGGGCCTCCTCCGAGGGAGAGCCACGTTGAATGTAATACTGGCAAAAACGTTGTCCTGGGGCTGCTTTACAGCGGTAGAAATCAAGCTCTGCAAGCGAGGATCAGTTCATTGCCCTTCCCTCTGCATAGAAAGGGTTGACCCCCACAGCCTGTTCTGCGCTGTGTTGCTCGGAAAACAAACAGGGGACTCGCGGCACACACGCTCTCCCTCAGAAGGGAATTCATACGCGACTCTCTGAGGCCTCCGGAGAGCCGTAGAGGAGTTAAAGCACTCTATCGAGTCAGGGTTCATGGAGATGGCTGCACAGCAAACTGTGCTGATAGGAAACACTCGTGCTTACCTTGAGGCCCGGGGTCACGTTTACTTCGCACTTTAGCTAGGGCAAGCCGTGGGATGAGCTCCTAGCAAGGCACTGGCCACCACCTGGATTCGTAGGAGAAAACTCACTTTCTTCCCTGAGGCATTCCTAGCACTGACTAGAAGACGGGTAAGAGCACTTTCAGTCATCTTGAGGCCGCCACTATCTACCTTTCAAACGGGGGGAAATCCTGCCTTTCGCCAGGCTTCTTCTCAATTACACACCGGATCACCCAGCACATAGACCTCTCTTCTCTGACAAGCCAAAGGAGGCCCTTGCAGCACAATTCGGCCTTCTGCGATGAAACTTTGGGATGCAGTGTGTTCTGCATGTGCTGAATGGCGTAATCCTCTAAATGCCCTCAGGAGGCCTAGGTGACTTTGCATGTTCCAAGTGCCTAGCAAGGCTCAGGGTAAATCTCTACTTTATTTCGGGCTGGACCTAAAGTCTACTTTCTGCCTCACTTAGAGAGACGTCGAGCACGAGTCCCCAAAGTGGATTGGAGCCCCGGTGGTTTCTTTCAGGGCCGCTTAGGTGTCCTCAACGTGGCAGACCCGCATGGAAAGAAAGCCTGCCCAAGAACCGTGCTCCTGGGGCTGTTGCAAAGCTGTGGAACGCTAGCCTTAGAGAACAGATTAGTTCCCGGCCCTTTCACCTGCGTAGTGAGGCATGGTCCCAGAGCCGTGTATCCCTTGATGGGGCTCAGAAGGCTTTGGGTCCACGGTGCACTTCCTCGGAAAGAAGTGCCCCCGTCAGAGGCTTGAGCACTCTGAGGCATACTAAAGCTAAAGCCGTCCACTGACTGAGACTTCCTAGAAACTGGTGCACCCCTGCCTCTGGGAATGGGAAAATGTGCACCTTACCTCGTGGATCGAGGTCACATTTAGTTGGCACTTTAGCTACAGTATGCTCTGGGCTGAGCTCCCAGGAAGGAACCGCAAGCGCCCGGTTTCTTTTGCAAAAGCTCACTGCTCCTCAGAGGCATCTGTGGAGTGAACAGTGTCCTGGGGGCGTGGTGTGCAGGCAGCTTGGAAGCTGCCCCGAAGTTGCTTTCCAAAGGGGGAGAGTCGGGCTTCTCCCACATGCTCCAGTTTCCCACGTGACCCCACAGCGCATTTACCGGCACCCTCTGACTGACTACTGGAGACTTTCGGCCACACGGGGCCTTTCTATGATCACACTTCGTTGCAGGCGGGCTCTTTTGCATGCCGTGCCTAGCATTACCCGCTTAATGACTTAGTCAGGCCTAGGTGACTTTGGATCGTCCAAATGTCTCACAAGTTGACCGGTTTTTCTGTTCTTTCTGTCAGGCTGGACCTACAGTGTACCTTGCGTCACAATAGAGAGATGACAGGTAAGAGTCGCCAGGGGGCTCTGAAGGCTCAGGGATTCTTTCAGGGCTGTTCAGAGGGCCTCCTCCGAGGGAGAGCCACGTTGAATGTAATACTGGCAAAAACGTTGTCCTGGGGCTGCTTTACAGCGGTAGAAATCAAGCTCTGCAAGCGAGGATCAGTTCATTGCCCTTCCCTCTGCATAGAAAGGGTTGACCCCCACAGCCTGTTCTGCGCTGTGTTGCTCGGAAAACAAACAGGGGACTCGCGGCACACACGCTCTCCCTCAGAAGGGAATTCATACGCGACTCTCTGAGGCCTCCGGAGAGCCGTAGAGGAGTTAAAGCACTCTATCGAGTCAGGGTTCATGGAGATGGCTGCACAGCAAAGTGTGCTGATAGGAAACACTCGTGCTTACCTTGAGGCCCGGGGTCACGTTTACTTCGCACTTTAGCTCGGGCAAGCCGTGGGATGAGCTCCTAGCAAGGCACTGGCCACCACCTGGATTCGTAGGAGAAAACTCACTTTCTTCCCTGAGGCATTCCTAGCACTGACTAGAAGACGGGTAAGAGCACTTTCAGTCATCTTGAGGCCGCCACTATCTACCTTTCAAACGGGGGGAAATCCTGCCTTTCGCCAGGCTTCTTCTCAATTACACACCGGATCACCCAGCACATAGACCTCTCTTCTCTGACAAGCCAAAGGAGGCCCTTGCAGCACAATTCGGCCTTCTGCGATGAAACTTTGGGATGCAGTGTGTTCTGCATGTGCTGAATGGCGTAATCCTCTAAATGCCCTCAGGAGGCCTAGGTGACTTTGCATGTTCCAAGTGCCTAGCAAGGCTCAGGGTAAATCTCTACTTTATTTCGGGCTGGACCTAAAGTCTACTTTCTGCCTCACTTAGAGAGACGTCGAGCACGAGTCCCCAAAGTGGATTGGAGCCCCGGTGGTTTCTTTCAGGGCTGCTTAGGTGTCCTCAACGTGGCAGACCCGCATGGAAAGAAAGCCTGCCCAAGAACCGTGCTCCTGGGGCTGTTGCAAAGCTGTGGAACGCTAGCCTTAGAGAACAGATTAGTTCCCGGCCCTTTCACCTGCGTAGTGAGGCATGGTCCCAGAGCCGTGTATCCCTTGATGGGGCTCAGAAGGCTTTGGGTCCACGGTGCACTTCCTCGGAAAGAAGTGCCCCCGTCAGAGGCTTGAGCACTCTGAGGCATACTAAAGCTAAAGCCGTCCACTGACTGAGACTTCCTAGAAACTGGTGCACCCCTGCCTCTGGGAATGGGAAAATGTGCACCTTACCTCGTGGATCGAGGTCACCTTTAGTTGGCACTTTAGCTACAGTATGCTCTGGGCTGAGCTCCCAGGAAGGAACCGCAAGCGCCCGGTTTCTTTTGCAGAAGCTCACTGCTCCTCAGAGGCATCTGTGGAGTGAACAGTGTCCTGGGGGCGTGGTGTGCAGGCAGCTTGGAAGCTGCCCCGAAGTTGCTTTCCAAAGGGGGAGAGTCGGGCTTCTCCCACATGCTCCAGTTTCCCACGTGACCCCACAGCGCATTTACCGGCACCCTCTGACTGACTACTGGAGACTTTCAGCCACACGGGGCCTTTCTATGATCACACTTCGTTGCAGGCGGGCTCTTTTGCATGCCGTGCCTAGCATTACCCGCTTAATGACTTAGTCAGGCCTAGGTGACTTTGGATCGTCCAAATGTCTCACAAGTTGACCGGTTTTTCTGTTCTTTCTGTCAGGCTGGACCTACAGTGTACCTTGCGTCACAATAGAGAGATGACAGGTAAGAGCCGCCAGGGGGCTCTGAAGGCTCAGGGATTCTTTCAGGGCTGTTCAGAGGGCCTCCTCCGAGGGAGAGCCACGTTGAATGTAATACTGGCAAAAACGTTGTCCTGGGGCTGCTTTACAGCGGTAGAAATCAAGCTCTGCAAGCGAGGATCAGTTCATTGCCCTTCCCTCTGCATAGAAAGGGTTGACCCCCACAGCCTGTTCTGCGCTGTGTTGCTCGGAAAACAAACAGGGGACTCGCGGCACACACGCTCTCCCTCAGAAGGGAATTCATACGCGACTCTCTGAGGCCTCCGGAGAGCCGTAGAGGAGTTAAAGCACTCTATCGAGTCAGGGTTCATGGAGATGGCTGCACAGCAAAGTGTGCTGATAGGAAACACTCGTGCTTACCTTGAGGCCCGGGGTCACGTTTACTTCGCACTTTAGCTCGGGCAAGCCGTGGGATGAGCTCCTAGCAAGGCACTGGCCACCACCTGGATTCGTAGGAGAAAACTCACTTTCTTCCCTGAGGCATTCCTAGCACTGACTAGAAGACGGGTAAGAGCACTTTCAGTCATCTTGAGGCCGCCACTATCTACCTTTCAAACGGGGGGAAATCCTGCCTTTCGCCAGGCTTCTTCTCAATTACACACCGGATCACCCAGCACATAGACCTCTCTTCTCTGACAAGCCAAAGGAGGCCCTTGCAGCACAATTCGGCCTTCTGCGATGAAACTTTGGGATGCAGTGTGTTCTGCATGTGCTGAATGGCGTAATCCTCTAAATGCCCTCAGGAGGCCTAGGTGACTTTGCATGTTCCAAGTGCCTAGCAAGGCTCAGGGTAAATCTCTACTTTATTTCGGGCTGGACCTAAAGTCTACTTTCTGCCTCACTTAGAGAGACGTCGAGCACGAGTCCCCAAAGTGGATTGGAGCCCCGGTGGTTTCTTTCAGGGCCGCTTAGGTGTCCTCAACGTGGCAGACCCGCATGGAAAGAAAGCCTGCCCAAGAACCGTGCTCCTGGGGCTGTTGCAAAGCTGTGGAACGCTAGCCTTAGAGAACAGATTAGTTCCCGGCCCTTTCACCTGCGTAGTGAGGCATGGTCCCAGAGCCGTGTATCCCTTGATGGGGCTCAGAAGGCTTTGGGTCCACGGTGCACTTCCTCGGAAAGAAGTGCCCCCGTCAGAGGCTTGAGCACTCTGAGGCATACTAAAGCTAAAGCCGTCCACTGACTGAGACTTCCTAGAAACTGGTGCACCCCTGCCTCTGGGAATGGGAAAATGTGCACCTTACCTCGTGGATCGAGGTCACCTTTAGTTGGCACTTTAGCTACAGTATGCTCTGGGCTGAGCTCCCAGGAAGGAACCGCAAGCGCCCGGTTTCTTTTGCAGAAGCTCACTGCTCCTCAGAGGCATCTGTGGAGTGAACAGTGTCCTGGGGGCGTGGTGTGCAGGCAGCTTGGAAGCTGCCCCGAAGTTGCTTTCCAAAGGGGGAGAGTCGGGCTTCTCCCACATGCTCCAGTTTCCCACGTGACCCCACAGCGCATTTACCGGCACCCTCTGACTGACTACTGGAGACTTTCGGCCACACGGGGCCTTTCTATGATCACACTTCGTTGCAGGCGGGCTCTTTTGCATGCCGTGCCTAGCATTACCCGCTTAATGACTTAGTCAGGCCTAGGTGACTTTGGATCGTCCAAATGTCTCACAAGTTGACCGGTTTTTCTGTTCTTTCTGTCAGGCTGGACCTACAGTGTACCTTGCGTCACAATAGAGAGATGACAGGTAAGAGCCGCCAGGGGGCTCTGAAGGCTCAGGGATTCTTTCAGGGCTGTTCAGAGGGCCTCCTCCGAGGGAGAGCCACGTTGAATGTAATACTGGCAAAAACGTTGTCCTGGGGCTGCTTTACAGCGGTAGAAATCAAGCTCTGCAAGCGAGGATCAGTTCATTGCCCTTCCCTCTGCATAGAAAGGGTTGACCCCCACAGCCTGTTCTGCGCTGTGTTGCTCGGAAAACAAACAGGGGACTCGCGGCACACACGCTCTCCCTCAGAAGGGAATTCATACGCGACTCTCTGAGGCCTCCGGAGAGCCGTAGAGGAGTTAAAGCACTCTATCGAGTCAGGGTTCATGGAGATGGCTGCACAGCAAAGTGTGCTGATAGGAAACACTCGTGCTTACCTTGAGGCCCGGGGTCACGTTTACTTCGCACTTTAGCTCGGGCAAGCCGTGGGATGAGCTCCTAGCAAGGCACTGGCCACCACCTGGATTCGTAGGAGAAAACTCACTTTCTTCCCTGAGGCATTCCTAGCACTGACTAGAAGACGGGTAAGAGCACTTTCAGTCATCTTGAGGCCGCCACTATCTACCTTTCAAACGGGGGGAAATCCTGCCTTTCGCCAGGCTTCTTCTCAATTACACACCGGATCACCCAGCACATAGACCTCTCTTCTCTGACAAGCCAAAGGAGGCCCTTGCAGCACAATTCGGCCTTCTGCGATGAAACTTTGGGATGCAGTGTGTTCTGCATGTGCTGAATGGCGTAATCCTCTAAATGCCCTCAGGAGGCCTAGGTGACTTTGCATGTTCCAAGTGCCTAGCAAGGCTCAGGGTAAATCTCTACTTTATTTCGGGCTGGACCTAAAGCCTACTTTCTGCCTCACTTAGAGAGACGTCGAGCACGAGTCCCCAAAGTGGATTGGAGCCCCGGTGGTTTCTTTCAGGGCCGCTTAGGTGTCCTCAACGTGGCAGACCCGCATGGAAAGAAAGCCTGCCCAAGAACCGTGCTCCTGGGGCTGTTGCAAAGCTGTGGAACGCTAGCCTTAGAGAACAGATTAGTTCCCGGCCCTTTCACCTGCGTAGTGAGGCATGGTCCCAGAGCCGTGTATCCCTTGATGGGGCTCAGAAGGCTTTGGGTCCACGGTGCACTTCCTCGGAAAGAAGTGCCCCCGTCAGAGGCTTGAGCACTCTGAGGCATACTAAAGCTAAAGCCGTCCACTGACTGAGACTTCCTAGAAACTGGTGCACCCCTGCCTCTGGGAATGGGAAAATGTGCACCTTACCTCGTGGATCGAGGTCACCTTTAGTTGGCACTTTAGCTACAGTATGCTCTGGGCTGAGCTCCCAGGAAGGAACCGCAAGCGCCCGGTTTCTTTTGCAGAAGCTCACTGCTCCTCAGAGGCATCTGTGGAGTGAACAGTGTCCTGGGGGCGTGGTGTGCAGGCAGCTTGGAAGCTGCCCCGAAGTTGCTTTCCAAAGGGGGAGAGTCGGGCTTCTCCCACATGCTCCAGTTTCCCACGTGACCCCACAGCGCATTTACCGGCACCCTCTGACTGACTACTGGAGACTTTCGGCCACACGGGGCCTTTCTATGATCACACTTCGTTGCAGGCGGGCTCTTTTGCATGCCGTGCCTAGCATTACCCGCTTAATGACTTAGTCAGGCCTAGGTCACTTTGGATCGTCCAAATGTCTCACAAGTTGACCGGTTTTTCTGTTCTTTCTGTCAGGCTGGACCTACAGTGTACCTTGCGTCACAATAGAGAGATGACAGGTAAGAGCCGCCAGGGGGCTCTGAAGGCTCAGGGATTCTTTCAGGGCTGTTCAGAGGGCCTCCTCCGAGGGAGAGCCACGTTGAATGTAATACTGGCAAAAACGTTGTCCTGGGGCTGCTTTACAGCGGTAGAAATCAAGCTCTGCAAGCGAGGATCAGTTCATTGCCCTTCCCTCTGCATAGAAAGGGTTGACCCCCACAGCCTGTTCTGCGCTGTGTTGCTCGGAAAACAAACAGGGGACTCGCGGCACACACGCTCTCCCTCAGAAGGGAATTCATACGCGACTCTCTGAGGCCTCCGGAGAGCCGTAGAGGAGTTAAAGCACTCTATCGAGTCAGGGTTCATGGAGATGGCTGCACAGCAAAGTGTGCTGATAGGAAACACTCGTGCTTACCTTGAGGCCCGGGGTCACGTTTACTTCGCACTTTAGCTCGGGCAAGCCGTGGGATGAGCTCCTAGCAAGGCACTGGCCACCACCTGGATTCGTAGGAGAAAACTCACTTTCTTCCCTGAGGCATTCCTAGCACTGACTAGAAGACGGGTAAGAGCACTTTCAGTCATCTTGAGGCCGCCACTATCTACCTTTCAAACGGGGGGAAATCCTGCCTTTCGCCAGGCTTCTTCTCAATTACACACCGGATCACCCAGCACATAGACCTCTCTTCTCTGACAAGCCAAAGGAGGCCCTTGCAGCACAATTCGGCCTTCTGCGATGAAACTTTGGGATGCAGTGTGTTCTGCATGTGCTGAATGGCGTAATCCTCTAAATGCCCTCAGGAGGCCTAGGTGACTTTGCATGTTCCAAGTGCCTAGCAAGGCTCAGGGTAAATCTCTACTTTATTTCGGGCTGGACCTAAAGTCTACTTTCTGCCTCACTTAGAGAGACGTCGAGCACGAGTCCCCAAAGTGGATTGGAGCCCCGGTGGTTTCTTTCAGGGCCGCTTAGGTGTCCTCAACGTGGCAGACCCGCATGGAAAGAAAGCCTGCCCAAGAACCGTGCTCCTGGGGCTGTTGCAAAGCTGTGGAACGCTAGCCTTAGAGAACAGATTAGTTCCCGGCCCTTTCACCTGCGTAGTGAGGCATGGTCCCAGAGCCGTGTATCCCTTGATGGGGCTCAGAAGGCTTTGGGTCCACGGTGCACTTCCTCGGAAAGAAGTGCCCCCGTCAGAGGCTTGAGCACTCTGAGGCATACTAAAGCTAAAGCCGTCCACTGACTGAGACTTCCTAGAAACTGGTGCACCCCTGCCTCTGGGAATGGGAAAATGTGCACCTTACCTCGTGGATCGAGGTCACCTTTAGTTGGCACTTTAGCTACAGTATGCTCTGGGCTGAGCTCCCAGGAAGGAACCGCAAGCGCCCGGTTTCTTTTGCAGAAGCTCACTGCTCCTCAGAGGCATCTGTGGAGTGAACAGTGTCCTGGGGGCGTGGTGTGCAGGCAGCTTGGAAGCTGCCCCGAAGTTGCTTTCCAAAGGGGGAGAGTCGGGCTTCTCCCACATGCTCCAGTTTCCCACGTGACCCCACAGCGCATTTACCGGCACCCTCTGACTGACTACTGGAGACTTTCGGCCACACGGGGCCTTTCTATGATCACACTTCGTTGCAGGCGGGCTCTTTTGCATGCCGTGCCTAGCATTACCCGCTTAATGACTTAGTCAGGCCTAGGTGACTTTGGATCGTCCAAATGTCTCACAAGTTGACCGGTTTTTCTGTTCTTTCTGTCAGGCTGGACCTACAGTGTACCTTGCGTCACAATAGAGAGATGACAGGTAAGAGCCGCCAGGGGGCTCTGAAGGCTCAGGGATTCTTTCAGGGCTGTTCAGAGGGCCTCCTCCGAGGGAGAGCCACGTTGAATGTAATACTGGCAAAAACGTTGTCCTGGGGCTGCTTTACAGC
Source organism: Mesoplodon mirus (assembly GCF_964341445.2). Lineage (NCBI taxonomy): Eukaryota > Metazoa > Chordata > Mammalia > Artiodactyla > Ziphiidae > Mesoplodon > Mesoplodon mirus. The sequence continues at coordinate 97,943,278 of NC_138983.1, read as the reverse complement.
GGTAGAAATCAAGCTCTGCAAGCGAGGATCAGTTCATTGCCCTTCCCTCTGCATAGAAAGGGTTGACCCCCACAGCCTGTTCTGCGCTGTGTTGCTCGGAAAACAAACAGGGGACTCGCGGCACACACGCTCTCCCTCAGAAGGGAATTCATACGCGACTCTCTGAGGCCTCCGGAGAGCCGTAGAGGAGTTAAAGCACTCTATCGAGTCAGGGTTCATGGAGATGGCTGCACAGCAAAGTGTGCTGATAGGAAACACTCGTGCTTACCTTGAGGCCCGGGGTCACGTTTACTTCGCACTTTAGCTCGGGCAAGCCGTGGGATGAGCTCCTAGCAAGGCACTGGCCACCACCTGGATTCGTAGGAGAAAACTCACTTTCTTCCCTGAGGCATTCCTAGCACTGACTAGAAGACGGGTAAGAGCACTTTCAGTCATCTTGAGGCCGCCACTATCTACCTTTCAAACGGGGGGAAATCCTGCCTTTCGCCAGGCTTCTTCTCAATTACACACCGGATCACCCAGCACATAGACCTCTCTTCTCTGACAAGCCAAAGGAGGCCCTTGCAGCACAATTCGGCCTTCTGCGATGAAACTTTGGGATGCAGTGTGTTCTGCATGTGCTGAATGGCGTAATCCTCTAAATGCCCTCAGGAGGCCTAGGTGACTTTGCATGTTCCAAGTGCCTAGCAAGGCTCAGGGTAAATCTCTACTTTATTTCGGGCTGGACCTAAAGCCTACTTTCTGCCTCACTTAGAGAGACGTCGAGCACGAGTCCCCAAAGTGGATTGGAGCCCCGGTGGTTTCTTTCAGGGCCGCTTAGGTGTCCTCAACGTGGCAGACCCGCATGGAAAGAAAGCCTGCCCAAGAACCGTGCTCCTGGGGCTGTTGCAAAGCTGTGGAACGCTAGCCTTAGAGAACAGATTAGTTCCCGGCCCTTTCACCTGCGTAGTGAGGCATGGTCCCAGAGCCGTGTATCCCTTGATGGGGCTCAGAAGGCTTTGGGTCCACGGTGCACTTCCTCGGAAAGAAGTGCCCCCGTCAGAGGCTTGAGCACTCTGAGGCATACTAAAGCTAAAGCCGTCCACTGACTGAGACTTCCTAGAAACTGGTGCACCCCTGCCTCTGGGAATGGGAAAATGTGCACCTTACCTCGTGGATCGAGGTCACCTTTAGTTGGCACTTTAGCTACAGTATGATCTGGGCTGAGCTCCCAGGAAGGAACCGCAAGCGCCCGGTTTCTTTTGCAGAAGCTCACTGCTCCTCAGAGGCATCTGTGGAGTGAACAGTGTCCTGGGGGCGTGGTGTGCAGGCAGCTTGGAAGCTGCCCCGAAGTTGCTTTCCAAAGGGGGAGAGTCGGGCTTCTCCCACATGCTCCAGTTTCCCACGTGACCCCACAGCGCATTTACCGGCACCCTCTGACTGACTACTGGAGACTTTCGGCCACACGGGGCCTTTCTATGATCACACTTCGTTGCAGGCGGGCTCTTTTGCATGCCGTGCCTAGCATTACCCGCTTAATGACTTAGTCAGGCCTAGGTGACTTTGGATCGTCCAAATGTCTCCCAAGTTGACCGGTTTTTCTGTTCTTTCTGTCAGGCTGGACCTACAGTGTACCTTGCGTCACAATAGAGAGATGACAGGTAAGAGCCGCCAGGGGGCTCTGAAGGCTCAGGGATTCTTTCAGGGCTGTTCAGAGGGCCTCCTCCGAGGGAGAGCCACGTTGAATGTAATACTGGCAAAAACGTTGTCCTGGGGCTGCTTTACAGCGGTAGAAATCAAGCTCTGCAAGCGAGGATCAGTTCATTGCCCTTCCCTCTGCATAGAAAGGGTTGACCCCCACAGCCTGTTCTGCGCTGTGTTGCTCGGAAAACAAACAGGGGACTCGCGGCACACACGCTCTCCCTCAGAAGGGAATTCATACGCGACTCTCTGAGGCCTCCGGAGAGCCGTAGAGGAGTTAAAGCACTCTATCGAGTCAGGGTTCATGGAGATGGCTGCACAGCAAAGTGTGCTGATAGGAAACACTCGTGCTTACCTTGAGGCCCGGGGTCACGTTTACTTCGCACTTTAGCTCGGGCAAGCCGTGGGATGAGCTCCTAGCAAGGCACTGGCCACCACCTGGATTCGTAGGAGAAAACTCACTTTCTTCCCTGAGGCATTCCTAGCACTGACTAGAAGACGGGTAAGAGCACTTTCAGTCATCTTGAGGCCGCCACTATCTACCTTTCAAACGGGGGGAAATCCTGCCTTTCGCCAGGCTTCTTCTCAATTACACACCGGATCACCCAGCACATAGACCTCTCTTCTCTGACAAGCCAAAGGAGGCCCTTGCAGCACAATTCGGCCTTCTGCGATGAAACTTTGGGATGCAGTGTGTTCTGCATGTGCTGAATGGCGTAATCCTCTAAATGCCCTCAGGAGGCCTAGGTGACTTTGCATGTTCCAAGTGCCTAGCAAGGCTCAGGGTAAATCTCTACTTTATTTCGGGCTGGACCTAAAGTCTACTTTCTGCCTCACTTAGAGAGACGTCGAGCACGAGTCCCCAAAGTGGATTGGAGCCCCGGTGGTTTCTTTCAGGGCCGCTTAGGTGTCCTCAACGTGGCAGACCCGCATGGAAAGAAAGCCTGCCCAAGAACCGTGCTCCTGGGGCTGTTGCAAAGCTGTGGAACGCTAGCCTTAGAGAACAGATTAGTTCCCGGCCCTTTCACCTGCGTAGTGAGGCATGGTCCCAGAGCCGTGTATCCCTTGATGGGGCTCAGAAGGCTTTGGGTCCACGGTGCACTTCCTCGGAAAGAAGTGCCCCCGTCAGAGGCTTGAGCACTCTGAGGCATACTAAAGCTAAAGCCGTCCACTGACTGAGACTTCCTAGAAACTGGTGCACCCCTGCCTCTGGGAATGGGAAAATGTGCACCTTACCTCGTGGATCGAGGTCACCTTTAGTTGGCACTTTAGCTACAGTATGCTCTGGGCTGAGCTCCCAGGAAGGAACCGCAAGCGCCCGGTTTCTTTTGCAGAAGCTCACTGCTCCTCAGAGGCATCTGTGGAGTGAACAGTGTCCTGGGGGCGTGGTGTGCAGGCAGCTTGGAAGCTGCCCCGAAGTTGCTTTCCAAAGGGGGAGAGTCGGGCTTCTCCCACATGCTCCAGTTTCCCACGTGACCCCACAGCGCATTTACCGGCACCCTCTGACTGACTACTGGAGACTTTCGGCCACACGGGGCCTTTCTATGATCACACTTCGTTGCAGGCGGGCTCTTTTGCATGCCGTGCCTAGCATTACCCGCTTAATGACTTAGTCAGGCCTAGGTGACTTTGGATCGTCCAAATGTCTCCCAAGTTGACCGGTTTTTCTGTTCTTTCTGTCAGGCTGGACCTACAGTGTACCTTGCGTCACAATAGAGAGATGACAGGTAAGAGCCGCCAGGGGGCTCTGAAGGCTCAGGGATTCTTTCAGGGCTGTTCAGAGGGCCTCCTCCGAGGGAGAGCCACGTTGAATGTAATACTGGCAAAAACGTTGTCCTGGGGCTGCTTTACAGCGGTAGAAATCAAGCTCTGCAAGCGAGGATCAGTTCATTGCCCTTCCCTCTGCATAGAAAGGGTTGACCCCCACAGCCTGTTCTGCGCTGTGTTGCTCGGAAAACAAACAGGGGACTCGCGGCACACACGCTCTCCCTCAGAAGGGAATTCATACGCGACTCTCTGAGGCCTCCGGAGAGCCGTAGAGGAGTTAAAGCACTCTATCGAGTCAGGGTTCATGGAGATGGCTGCACAGCAAAGTGTGCTGATAGGAAACACTCGTGCTTACCTTGAGGCCCGGGGTCACGTTTACTTCGCACTTTAGCTCGGGCAAGCCGTGGGATGAGCTCCTAGCAAGGCACTGGCCACCACCTGGATTCGTAGGAGAAAACTCACTTTCTTCCCTGAGGCATTCCTAGCACTGACTAGAAGACGGGTAAGAGCACTTTCAGTCATCTTGAGGCCGCCACTATCTACCTTTCAAACGGGGGGAAATCCTGCCTTTCGCCAGGCTTCTTCTCAATTACACACCGGATCACCCAGCACATAGACCTCTCTTCTCTGACAAGCCAAAGGAGGCCCTTGCAGCACAATTCGGCCTTCTGCGATGAAACTTTGGGATGCAGTGTGTTCTGCATGTGCTGAATGGCGTAATCCTCTAAATGCCCTCAGGAGGCCTAGGTGACTTTGCATGTTCCAAGTGCCTAGCAAGGCTCAGGGTAAATCTCTACTTTATTTCGGGCTGGACCTAAAGTCTACTTTCTGCCTCACTTAGAGAGACGTCGAGCACGAGTCCCCAAAGTGGATTGGAGCCCCGGTGGTTTCTTTCAGGGCCGCTTAGGTGTCCTCAACGTGGCAGACCCGCATGGAAAGAAAGCCTGCCCAAGAACCGTGCTCCTGGGGCTGTTGCAAAGCTGTGGAACGCTAGCCTTAGAGAACAGATTAGTTCCCGGCCCTTTCACCTGCGTAGTGAGGCATGGTCCCAGAGCCGTGTATCCCTTGATGGGGCTCAGAAGGCTTTGGGTCCACGGTGCACTTCCTCGGAAAGAAGTGCCCCCGTCAGAGGCTTGAGCACTCTGAGGCATACTAAAGCTAAAGCCGTCCACTGACTGAGACTTCCTAGAAACTGGTGCACCCCTGCCTCTGGGAATGGGAAAATGTGCACCTTACCTCGTGGATCGAGGTCACCTTTAGTTGGCACTTTAGCTACAGTATGCTCTGGGCTGAGCTCCCAGGAAGGAACCGCAAGCGCCCGGTTTCTTTTGCAGAAGCTCACTGCTCCTCAGAGGCATCTGTGGAGTGAACAGTGTCCTGGGGGCGTGGTGTGCAGGCAGCTTGGAAGCTGCCCCGAAGTTGCTTTCCAAAGGGGGAGAGTCGGGCTTCTCCCACATGCTCCAGTTTCCCACGTGACCCCACAGCGCATTTACCGGCACCCTCTGACTGACTACTGGAGACTTTCGGCCACACGGGGCCTTTCTATGATCACACTTCGTTGCAGGCGGGCTCTTTTGCATGCCGTGCCTAGCATTACCCGCTTAATGACTTAGTCAGGCCTAGGTGACTTTGGATCGTCCAAATGTCTCCCAAGTTGACCGGTTTTTCTGTTCTTTCTGTCAGGCTGGACCTACAGTGTACCTTGCGTCACAATAGAGAGATGACAGGTAAGAGCCGCCAGGGGGCTCTGAAGGCTCAGGGATTCTTTCAGGGCTGTTCAGAGGGCCTCCTCCGAGGGAGAGCCACGTTGAATGTAATACTGGCAAAAACGTTGTCCTGGGGCTGCTTTACAGCGGTAGAAATCAAGCTCTGCAAGCGAGGATCAGTTCATTGCCCTTCCCTCTGCATAGAAAGGGTTGACCCCCACAGCCTGTTCTGCGCTGTGTTGCTCGGAAAACAAACAGGGGACTCGCGGCACACACGCTCTCCCTCAGAAGGGAATTCATACGCGACTCTCTGAGGCCTCCGGAGAGCCGTAGAGGAGTTAAAGCACTCTATCGAGTCAGGGTTCATGGAGATGGCTGCACAGCAAAGTGTGCTGATAGGAAACACTCGTGCTTACCTTGAGGCCCGGGGTCACGTTTACTTCGCACTTTAGCTCGGGCAAGCCGTGGGATGAGCTCCTAGCAAGGCACTGGCCACCACCTGGATTCGTAGGAGAAAACTCACTTTCTTCCCTGAGGCATTCCTAGCACTGACTAGAAGACGGGTAAGAGCACTTTCAGTCATCTTGAGGCCGCCACTATCTACCTTTCAAACGGGGGGAAATCCTGCCTTTCGCCAGGCTTCTTCTCAATTACACACCGGATCACCCAGCACATAGACCTCTCTTCTCTGACAAGCCAAAGGAGGCCCTTGCAGCACAATTCGGCCTTCTGCGATGAAACTTTGGGATGCAGTGTGTTCTGCATGTGCTGAATGGCGTAATCCTCTAAATGCCCTCAGGAGGCCTAGGTGACTTTGCATGTTCCAAGTGCCTAGCAAGGCTCAGGGTAAATCTCTACTTTATTTCGGGCTGGACCTAAAGCCTACTTTCTGCCTCACTTAGAGAGACGTCGAGCACGAGTCCCCAAAGTGGATTGGAGCCCCGGTGGTTTCTTTCAGGGCCGCTTAGGTGTCCTCAACGTGGCAGACCCGCATGGAAAGAAAGCCTGCCCAAGAACCGTGCTCCTGGGGCTGTTGCAAAGCTGTGGAACGCTAGCCTTAGAGAACAGATTAGTTCCCGGCCCTTTCACCTGCGTAGTGAGGCATGGTCCCAGAGCCGTGTATCCCTTGATGGGGCTCAGAAGGCTTTGGGTCCACGGTGCACTTCCTCGGAAAGAAGTGCCCCCGTCAGAGGCTTGAGCACTCTGAGGCATACTAAAGCTAAAGCCGTCCACTGACTGAGACTTCCTAGAAACTGGTGCACCCCTGCCTCTGGGAATGGGAAAATGTGCACCTTACCTCGTGGATCGAGGTCACCTTTAGTTGGCACTTTAGCTACAGTATGCTCTGGGCTGAGCTCCCAGGAAGGAACCGCAAGCGCCCGGTTTCTTTTGCAGAAGCTCACTGCTCCTCAGAGGCATCTGTGGAGTGAACAGTGTCCTGGGGGCGTGGTGTGCAGGCAGCTTGGAAGCTGCCCCGAAGTTGCTTTCCAAAGGGGGAGAGTCGGGCTTCTCCCACATGCTCCAGTTTCCCACGTGACCCCACAGCGCATTTACCGGCACCCTCTGACTGACTACTGGAGACTTTCGGCCACACGGGGCCTTTCTATGATCACACTTCGTTGCAGGCGGGCTCTTTTGCATGCCGTGCCTAGCATTACCCGCTTAATGACTTAGTCAGGCCTAGGTGACTTTGGATCGTCCAAATGTCTCCCAAGTTGACCGGTTTTTCTGTTCTTTCTGTCAGGCTGGACCTACAGTGTACCTTGCGTCACAATAGAGAGATGACAGGTAAGAGCCGCCAGGGGGCTCTGAAGGCTCAGGGATTCTTTCAGGGCTGTTCAGAGGGCCTCCTCCGAGGGAGAGCCACGTTGAATGTAATACTGGCAAAAACGTTGTCCTGGGGCTGCTTTACAGCGGTAGAAATCAAGCTCTGCAAGCGAGGATCAGTTCATTGCCCTTCCCTCTGCATAGAAAGGGTTGACCCCCACAGCCTGTTCTGCGCTGTGTTGCTCGGAAAACAAACAGGGGACTCGCGGCACACACGCTCTCCCTCAGAAGGGAATTCATACGCGACTCTCTGAGGCCTCCGGAGAGCCGTAGAGGAGTTAAAGCACTCTATCGAGTCAGGGTTCATGGAGATGGCTGCACAGCAAAGTGTGCTGATAGGAAACACTCGTGCTTACCTTGAGGCCCGGGGTCACGTTTACTTCGCACTTTAGCTCGGGCAAGCCGTGGGATGAGCTCCTAGCAAGGCACTGGCCACCACCTGGATTCGTAGGAGAAAACTCACTTTCTTCCCTGAGGCATTCCTAGCACTGACTAGAAGACGGGTAAGAGCACTTTCAGTCATCTTGAGGCCGCCACTATCTACCTTTCAAACGGGGGGAAATCCTGCCTTTCGCCAGGCTTCTTCTCAATTACACACCGGATCACCCAGCACATAGACCTCTCTTCTCTGACAAGCCAAAGGAGGCCCTTGCAGCACAATTCGGCCTTCTGCGATGAAACTTTGGGATGCAGTGTGTTCTGCATGTGCTGAATGGCGTAATCCTCTAAATGCCCTCAGGAGGCCTAGGTGACTTTGCATGTTCCAAGTGCCTAGCAAGGCTCAGGGTAAATCTCTACTTTATTTCGGGCTGGACCTAAAGCCTACTTTCTGCCTCACTTAGAGAGACGTCGAGCACGAGTCCCCAAAGTGGATTGGAGCCCCGGTGGTTTCTTTCAGGGCCGCTTAGGTGTCCTCAACGTGGCAGACCCGCATGGAAAGAAAGCCTGCCCAAGAACCGTGCTCCTGGGGCTGTTGCAAAGCTGTGGAACGCTAGCCTTAGAGAACAGATTAGTTCCCGGCCCTTTCACCTGCGTAGTGAGGCATGGTCCCAGAGCCGTGTATCCCTTGATGGGGCTCAGAAGGCTTTGGGTCCACGGTGCACTTCCTCGGAAAGAAGTGCCCCCGTCAGAGGCTTGAGCACTCTGAGGCATACTAAAGCTAAAGCCGTCCACTGACTGAGACTTCCTAGAAACTGGTGCACCCCTGCCTCTGGGAATGGGAAAATGTGCACCTTACCTCGTGGATCGAGGTCACCTTTAGTTGGCACTTTAGCTACAGTATGCTCTGGGCTGAGCTCCCAGGAAGGAACCGCAAGCGCCCGGTTTCTTTTGCAGAAGCTCACTGCTCCTCAGAGGCATCTGTGGAGTGAACAGTGTCCTGGGGGCGTGGTGTGCAGGCAGCTTGGAAGCTGCCCCGAAGTTGCTTTCCAAAGGGGGAGAGTCGGGCTTCTCCCACATGCTCCAGTTTCCCACGTGACCCCACAGCGCATTTACCGGCACCCTCTGACTGACTACTGGAGACTTTCGGCCACACGGGGCCTTTCTATGATCACACTTCGTTGCAGGCGGGCTCTTTTGCATGCCGTGCCTAGCATTACCCGCTTAATGACTTAGTCAGGCCTAGGTGACTTTGGATCGTCCAAATGTCTCCCAAGTTGACCGGTTTTTCTGTTCTTTCTGTCAGGCTGGACCTACAGTGTACCTTGCGTCACAATAGAGAGATGACAGGTAAGAGCCGCCAGGGGGCTCTGAAGGCTCAGGGATTCTTTCAGGGCTGTTCAGAGGGCCTCCTCCGAGGGAGAGCCACGTTGAATGTAATACTGGCAAAAACGTTGTCCTGGGGCTGCTTTACAGCGGTAGAAATCAAGCTCTGCAAGCGAGGATCAGTTCATTGCCCTTCCCTCTGCATAGAAAGGGTTGACCCCCACAGCCTGTTCTGCGCTGTGTTGCTCGGAAAACAAACAGGGGACTCGCGGCACACACGCTCTCCCTCAGAAGGGAATTCATACGCGACTCTCTGAGGCCTCCGGAGAGCCGTAGAGGAGTTAAAGCACTCTATCGAGTCAGGGTTCATGGAGATGGCTGCACAGCAAAGTGTGCTGATAGGAAACACTCGTGCTTACCTTGAGGCCCGGGGTCACGTTTACTTCGCACTTTAGCTCGGGCAAGCCGTGGGATGAGCTCCTAGCAAGGCACTGGCCACCACCTGGATTCGTAGGAGAAAACTCACTTTCTTCCCTGAGGCATTCCTAGCACTGACTAGAAGACGGGTAAGAGCACTTTCAGTCATCTTGAGGCCGCCACTATCTACCTTTCAAACGGGGGGAAATCCTGCCTTTCGCCAGGCTTCTTCTCAATTACACACCGGATCACCCAGCACATAGACCTCTCTTCTCTGACAAGCCAAAGGAGGCCCTTGCAGCACAATTCGGCCTTCTGCGATGAAACTTTGGGATGCAGTGTGTTCTGCATGTGCTGAATGGCGTAATCCTCTAAATGCCCTCAGGAGGCCTAGGTGACTTTGCATGTTCCAAGTGCCTAGCAAGGCTCAGGGTAAATCTCTACTTTATTTCGGGCTGGACCTAAAGCCTACTTTCTGCCTCACTTAGAGAGACGTCGAGCACGAGTCCCCAAAGTGGATTGGAGCCCCGGTGGTTTCTTTCAGGGCCGCTTAGGTGTCCTCAACGTGGCAGACCCGCATGGAAAGAAAGCCTGCCCAAGAACCGTGCTCCTGGGGCTGTTGCAAAGCTGTGGAACGCTAGCCTTAGAGAACAGATTAGTTCCCGGCCCTTTCACCTGCGTAGTGAGGCATGGTCCCAGAGCCGTGTATCCCTTGATGGGGCTCAGAAGGCTTTGGGTCCACGGTGCACTTCCTCGGAAAGAAGTGCCCCCGTCAGAGGCTTGAGCACTCTGAGGCATACTAAAGCTAAAGCCGTCCACTGACTGAGACTTCCTAGAAACTGGTGCACCCCTGCCTCTGGGAATGGGAAAATGTGCACCTTACCTCGTGGATCGAGGTCACCTTTAGTTGGCACTTTAGCTACAGTATGCTCTGGGCTGAGCTCCCAGGAAGGAACCGCAAGCGCCCGGTTTCTTTTGCAGAAGCTCACTGCTCCTCAGAGGCATCTGTGGAGTGAACAGTGTCCTGGGGGCGTGGTGTGCAGGCAGCTTGGAAGCTGCCCCGAAGTTGCTTTCCAAAGGGGGAGAGTCGGGCTTCTCCCACATGCTCCAGTTTCCCACGTGACCCCACAGCGCATTTACCGGCACCCTCTGACTGACTACTGGAGACTTTCGGCCACACGGGGCCTTTCTATGATCACACTTCGTTGCAGGCGGGCTCTTTTGCATGCCGTGCCTAGCATTACCCGCTTAATGACTTAGTCAGGCCTAGGTGACTTTGGATCGTCCAAATGTCTCCCAAGTTGACCGGTTTTTCTGTTCTTTCTGTCAGGCTGGACCTACAGTGTACCTTGCGTCACAATAGAGAGATGACAGGTAAGAGCCGCCAGGGGGCTCTGAAGGCTCAGGGATTCTTTCAGGGCTGTTCAGAGGGCCTCCTCCGAGGGAGAGCCACGTTGAATGTAATACTGGCAAAAACGTTGTCCTGGGGCTGCTTTACAGCGGTAGAAATCAAGCTCTGCAAGCGAGGATCAGTTCATTGCCCTTCCCTCTGCATAGAAAGGGTTGACCCCCACAGCCTGTTCTGCGCTGTGTTGCTCGGAAAACAAACAGGGGACTCGCGGCACACACGCTCTCCCTCAGAAGGGAATTCATACGCGACTCTCTGAGGCCTCCGGAGAGCCGTAGAGGAGTTAAAGCACTCTATCGAGTCAGGGTTCATGGAGATGGCTGCACAGCAAAGTGTGCTGATAGGAAACACTCGTGCTTACCTTGAGGCCCGGGGTCACGTTTACTTCGCACTTTAGCTCGGGCAAGCCGTGGGATGAGCTCCTAGCAAGGCACTGGCCACCACCTGGATTCGTAGGAGAAAACTCACTTTCTTCCCTGAGGCATTCCTAGCACTGACTAGAAGACGGGTAAGAGCACTTTCAGTCATCTTGAGGCCGCCACTATCTACCTTTCAAACGGGGGGAAATCCTGCCTTTCGCCAGGCTTCTTCTCAATTACACACCGGATCACCCAGCACATAGACCTCTCTTCTCTGACAAGCCAAAGGAGGCCCTTGCAGCACAATTCGGCCTTCTGCGATGAAACTTTGGGATGCAGTGTGTTCTGCATGTGCTGAATGGCGTAATCCTCTAAATGCCCTCAGGAGGCCTAGGTGACTTTGCATGTTCCAAGTGCCTAGCAAGGCTCAGGGTAAATCTCTACTTTATTTCGGGCTGGACCTAAAGCCTACTTTCTGCCTCACTTAGAGAGACGTCGAGCACGAGTCCCCAAAGTGGATTGGAGCCCCGGTGGTTTCTTTCAGGGCCGCTTAGGTGTCCTCAACGTGGCAGACCCGCATGGAAAGAAAGCCTGCCCAAGAACCGTGCTCCTGGGGCTGTTGCAAAGCTGTGGAACGCTAGCCTTAGAGAACAGATTAGTTCCCGGCCCTTTCACCTGCGTAGTGAGGCATGGTCCCAGAGCCGTGTATCCCTTGATGGGGCTCAGAAGGCTTTGGGTCCACGGTGCACTTCCTCGGAAAGAAGTGCCCCCGTCAGAGGCTTGAGCACTCTGAGGCATACTAAAGCTAAAGCCGTCCACTGACTGAGACTTCCTAGAAACTGGTGCACCCCTGCCTCTGGGAATGGGAAAATGTGCACCTTACCTCGTGGATCGAGGTCACCTTTAGTTGGCACTTTAGCTACAGTATGCTCTGGGCTGAGCTCCCAGGAAGGAACCGCAAGCGCCCGGTTTCTTTTGCAGAAGCTCACTGCTCCTCAGAGGCATCTGTGGAGTGAACAGTGTCCTGGGGGCGTGGTGTGCAGGCAGCTTGGAAGCTGCCCCGAAGTTGCTTTCCAAAGGGGGAGAGTCGGGCTTCTCCCACATGCTCCAGTTTCCCACGTGACCCCACAGCGCATTTACCGGCACCCTCTGACTGACTACTGGAGACTTTCGGCCACACGGGGCCTTTCTATGATCACACTTCGTTGCAGGCGGGCTCTTTTGCATGCCGTGCCTAGCATTACCCGCTTAATGACTTAGTCAGGCCTAGGTGACTTTGGATCGTCCAAATGTCTCCCAAGTTGACCGGTTTTTCTGTTCTTTCTGTCAGGCTGGACCTACAGTGTACCTTGCGTCACAATAGAGAGATGACAGGTAAGAGCCGCCAGGGGGCTCTGAAGGCTCAGGGATTCTTTCAGGGCTGTTCAGAGGGCCTCCTCCGAGGGAGAGCCACGTTGAATGTAATACTGGCAAAAACGTTGTCCTGGGGCTGCTTTACAGCGGTAGAAATCAAGCTCTGCAAGCGAGGATCAGTTCATTGCCCTTCCCTCTGCATAGAAAGGGTTGACCCCCACAGCCTGTTCTGCGCTGTGTTGCTCGGAAAACAAACAGGGGACTCGCGGCACACACGCTCTCCCTCAGAAGGGAATTCATACGCGACTCTCTGAGGCCTCCGGAGAGCCGTAGAGGAGTTAAAGCACTCTATCGAGTCAGGGTTCATGGAGATGGCTGCACAGCAAAGTGTGCTGATAGGAAACACTCGTGCTTACCTTGAGGCCCGGGGTCACGTTTACTTCGCACTTTAGCTCGGGCAAGCCGTGGGATGAGCTCCTAGCAAGGCACTGGCCACCACCTGGATTCGTAGGAGAAAACTCACTTTCTTCCCTGAGGCATTCCTAGCACTGACTAGAAGACGGGTAAGAGCACTTTCAGTCATCTTGAGGCCGCCACTATCTACCTTTCAAACGGGGGGAAATCCTGCCTTTCGCCAGGCTTCTTCTCAATTACACACCGGATCACCCAGCACATAGACCTCTCTTCTCTGACAAGCCAAAGGAGGCCCTTGCAGCACAATTCGGCCTTCTGCGATGAAACTTTGGGATGCAGTGTGTTCTGCATGTGCTGAATGGCGTAATCCTCTAAATGCCCTCAGGAGGCCTAGGTGACTTTGCATGTTCCAAGTGCCTAGCAAGGCTCAGGGTAAATCTCTACTTTATTTCGGGCTGGACCTAAAGCCTACTTTCTGCCTCACTTAGAGAGACGTCGAGCACGAGTCCCCAAAGTGGATTGGAGCCCCGGTGGTTTCTTTCAGGGCCGCTTAGGTGTCCTCAACGTGGCAGACCCGCATGGAAAGAAAGCCTGCCCAAGAACCGTGCTCCTGGGGCTGTTGCAAAGCTGTGGAACGCTAGCCTTAGAGAACAGATTAGTTCCCGGCCCTTTCACCTGCGTAGTGAGGCATGGTCCCAGAGCCGTGTATCCCTTGATGGGGCTCAGAAGGCTTTGGGTCCACGGTGCACTTCCTCGGAAAGAAGTGCCCCCGTCAGAGGCTTGAGCACTCTGAGGCATACTAAAGCTAAAGCCGTCCACTGACTGAGACTTCCTAGAAACTGGTGCACCCCTGCCTCTGGGAATGGGAAAATGTGCACCTTACCTCGTGGATCGAGGTCACCTTTAGTTGGCACTTTAGCTACAGTATGCTCTGGGCTGAGCTCCCAGGAAGGAACCGCAAGCGCCCGGTTTCTTTTGCAAAAGCTCACTGCTCCTCAGAGGCATCTGTGGAGTGAACAGTGTCCTGGGGGCGTGGTGTGCAGGCAGCTTGGAAGCTGCCCCGAAGTTGCTTTCCAAAGGGGGAGAGTCGGGCTTCTCCCACATGCTCCAGTTTCCCACGTGACCCCACAGCGCATTTACCGGCACCCTCTGACTGACTACTGGAGACTTTCGGCCACACGGGGCCTTTCTATGATCACACTTCGTTGCAGGCGGGCTCTTTTGCATGCCGTGCCTAGCATTACCCGCTTAATGACTTAGTCAGGCCTAGGTGACTTTGGATCGTCCAAATGTCTCCCAAGTTGACCGGTTTTTCTGTTCTTTCTGTCAGGCTGGACCTACAGTGTACCTTGCGTCACAATAGAGAGATGACAGGTAAGAGCCGCCAGGGGGCTCTGAAGGCTCAGGGATTCTTTCAGGGCTGTTCAGAGGGCCTCCTCCGAGGGAGAGCCACGTTGAATGTAATACTGGCAAAAACGTTGTCCTGGGGCTGCTTTACAGCGGTAGAAATCAAGCTCTGCAAGCGAGGATCAGTTCATTGCCCTTCCCTCTGCATAGAAAGGGTTGACCCCCACAGCCTGTTCTGCGCTGTGTTGCTCGGAAAACAAACAGGGGACTCGCGGCACACACGCTCTCCCTCAGAAGGGAATTCATACGCGACTCTCTGAGGCCTCCGGAGAGCCGTAGAGGAGTTAAAGCACTCTATCGAGTCAGGGTTCATGGAGATGGCTGCACAGCAAAGTGTGCTGATAGGAAACACTCGTGCTTACCTTGAGGCCCGGGGTCACGTTTACTTCGCACTTTAGCTCGGGCAAGCCGTGGGATGAGCTCCTAGCAAGGCACTGGCCACCACCTGGATTCGTAGGAGAAAACTCACTTTCTTCCCTGAGGCATTCCTAGCACTGACTAGAAGACGGGTAAGAGCACTTTCAGTCATCTTGAGGCCGCCACTATCTACCTTTCAAACGGGGGGAAATCCTGCCTTTCGCCAGGCTTCTTCTCAATTACACACCGGATCACCCAGCACATAGACCTCTCTTCTCTGACAAGCCAAAGGAGGCCCTTGCAGCACAATTCGGCCTTCTGCGATGAAACTTTGGGATGCAGTGTGTTCTGCATGTGCTGAATGGCGTAATCCTCTAAATGCCCTCAGGAGGCCTAGGTGACTTTGCATGTTCCAAGTGCCTAGCAAGGCTCAGGGTAAATCTCTACTTTATTTCGGGCTGGACCTAAAGCCTACTTTCTGCCTCACTTAGAGAGACGTCGAGCACGAGTCCCCAAAGTGGATTGGAGCCCCGGTGGTTTCTTTCAGGGCCGCTTAGGTGTCCTCAACGTGGCAGACCCGCATGGAAAGAAAGCCTGCCCAAGAACCGTGCTCCTGGGGCTGTTGCAAAGCTGTGGAACGCTAGCCTTAGAGAACAGATTAGTTCCCGGCCCTTTCACCTGCGTAGTGAGGCATGGTCCCAGAGCCGTGTATCCCTTGATGGGGCTCAGAAGGCTTTGGGTCCACGGTGCACTTCCTCGGAAAGAAGTGCCCCCGTCAGAGGCTTGAGCACTCTGAGGCATACTAAAGCTAAAGCCGTCCACTGACTGAGACTTCCTAGAAACTGGTGCACCCCTGCCTCTGGGAATGGGAAAATGTGCACCTTACCTCGTGGATCGAGGTCACCTTTAGTTGGCACTTTAGCTACAGTATGCTCTGGGCTGAGCTCCCAGGAAGGAACCGCAAGCGCCCGGTTTCTTTTGCAAAAGCTCACTGCTCCTCAGAGGCATCTGTGGAGTGAACAGTGTCCTGGGGGCGTGGTGTGCAGGCAGCTTGGAAGCTGCCCCGAAGTTGCTTTCCAAAGGGGGAGAGTCGGGCTTCTCCCACATGCTCCAGTTTCCCACGTGACCCCACAGCGCATTTACCGGCACCCTCTGACTGACTACTGGAGACTTTCGGCCACACGGGGCCTTTCTATGATCACACTTCGTTGCAGGCGGGCTCTTTTGCATGCCGTGCCTAGCATTACCCGCTTAATGACTTAGTCAGGCCTAGGTGACTTTGGATCGTCCAAATGTCTCCCAAGTTGACCGGTTTTTCTGTTCTTTCTGTCAGGCTGGACCTACAGTGTACCTTGCGTCACAATAGAGAGATGACAGGTAAGAGCCGCCAGGGGGCTCTGAAGGCTCAGGGATTCTTTCAGGGCTGTTCAGAGGGCCTCCACCGAGGGAGAGCCACGTTGAATGTAATACTGGCAAAAACGTTGTCCTGGGGCTGCTTTACAGCGGTAGAAATCAAGCTCTGCAAGCGAGGATCAGTTCATTGCCCTTCCCTCTGCATAGAAAGGGTTGACCCCCACAGCCTGTTCTGCGCTGTGTTGCTCGGAAAACAAACAGGGGACTCGCGGCACACACGCTCTCCCTCAGAAGGGAATTCATACGCGACTCTCTGAGGCCTCCGGAGAGCCGTAGAGGAGTTAAAGCACTCTATCGAGTCAGGGTTCATGGAGATGGCTGCACAGCAAAGTGTGCTGATAGGAAACACTCGTGCTTACCTTGAGGCCCGGGGTCACGTTTACTTCGCACTTTAGCTAGGGCAAGCCGTGGGATGAGCTCCTAGCAAGGCACTGGCCACCACCTGGATTCGTAGGAGAAAACTCACTTTCTTCCCTGAGGCATTCCTAGCACTGACTAGAAGACGGGTAAGAGCACTTTCAGTCATCTTGAGGCCGCCACTATCTACCTTTCAAACGGGGGGAGATCCTGCCTTTCGCCAGGCTTCTTCTCAATTACACACCGGATCACCCAGCACATAGACCTCTCTTCTCTGACAAGCCAAAGGAGGCCCTTGCAGCACAATTCGGCCTTCTGCGATGAAACTTTGGGATGCAGTGTGTTCTGCATGTGCTGAATGGCGTAATCCTCTAAATGCCCTCAGGAGGCCTAGGTGACTTTGCATGTTCCAAGTGCCTAGCAAGGCTCAGGGTAAATCTCTACTTTATTTCGGGCTGGACCTAAAGCCTACTTTCTGCCTCACTTAGAGAGACGTCGAGCACGAGTCCCCAAAGTGGATTGGAGCCCCGGTGGTTTCTTTCAGGGCCGCTTAGGTGTCCTCAACGTGGCAGACCCGCATGGAAAGAAAGCCTGCCCAAGAACCGTGCTCCTGGGGCTGTTGCAAAGCTGTGGAACGCTAGCCTTAGAGAACAGATTAGTTCCCGGCCCTTTCACCTGCGTAGTGAGGCATGGTCCCAGAGCCGTGTATCCCTTGATGGGGCTCAGAAGGCTTTGGGTCCACGGTGCACTTCCTCGGAAAGAAGTGCCCCCGTCAGAGGCTTGAGCACTCTGAGGCATACTAAAGCTAAAGCCGTCCACTGACTGAGACTTCCTAGAAACTGGTGCACCCCTGCCTCTGGGAATGGGAAAATGTGCACCTTACCTCGTGGATCGAGGTCACCTTTAGTTGGCACTTTAGCTACAGTATGCTCTGGGCTGAGCTCCCAGGAAGGAACCGCAAGCGCCCGGTTTCTTTTGCAAAAGCTCACTGCTCCTCAGAGGCATCTGTGGAGTGAACAGTGTCCTGGGGGCGTGGTGTGCAGGCAGCTTGGAAGCTGCCCCGAAGTTGCTTTCCAAAGGGGGAGAGTCGGGCTTCTCCCACATGCTCCAGTTTCCCACGTGACCCCACAGCGCATTTACCGGCACCCTCTGACTGACTACTGGAGACTTTCGGCCACACGGGGCCTTTCTATGATCACACTTCGTTGCAGGCGGGCTCTTTTGCATGCCGTGCCTAGCATTACCCGCTTAATGACTTAGTCAGGCCTAGGTGACTTTGGATCGTCCAAATGTCTCACAAGTTGACCGGTTTTTCTGTTCTTTCTGTCAGGCTGGACCTACAGTGTACCTTGCGTCACAATAGAGAGATGACAGGTAAGAGTCGCCAGGGGGCTCTGAAGGCTCAGGGATTCTTTCAGGGCTGTTCAGAGGGCCTCCACCGAGGGAGAGCCACGTTGAATGTAATACTGGCAAAAACGTTGTCCTGGGGCTGCTTTACAGCGGTAGAAATCAAGCTCTGCAAGCGAGGATCAGTTCATTGCCCTTCCCTCTGCATAGAAAGGGTTGACCCCCACAGCCTGTTCTGCGCTGTGTTGCTCGGAAAACAAACAGGGGACTCGCGGCACACACGCTCTCCCTCAGAAGGGAATTCATACGCGACTCTCTGAGGCCTCCGGAGAGCCGTAGAGGAGTTAAAGCACTCTATCGAGTCAGGGTTCATGGAGATGGCTGCACAGCAAACTGTGCTGATAGGAAACACTCGTGCTTACCTTGAGGCCCGGGGTCACGTTTACTTCGCACTTTAGCTAGGGCAAGCCGTGGGATGAGCTCCTAGCAAGGCACTGGCCACCACCTGGATTCGTAGGAGAAAACTCACTTTCTTCCCTGAGGCATTCCTAGCACTGACTAGAAGACGGGTAAGAGCACTTTCAGTCATCGTGAGGCCGCCACTATCTACCTTTCAAATGGGGGGAGATCCTGCCTTTCGCCAGGCTTCTTCTCAATTACACACCGGATCACCCAGCACATAGACCTCTCTTCTCTGACAAGCCAAAGGAGGCCCTTGCAGCACAATTCGGCCTTCTGCGATGAAACTTTGGGATGCAGTGTGTTCTGCATGTGCTGAATGGCGTAATCCTCTAAATGCCCTCAGGAGGCCTAGGTGACTTTGCATGTTCCAAGTGCCTAGCAAGGCTCAGGGTAAATCTCTACTTTATTTCGGGCTGGACCTAAAGTCTACTTTCTGCCTCACTTAGAGAGACATCGAGCACGAGTCCCCAAAGTGGATTGGAGCCCCGGTGGTTTCTTTCAGGGCCGCTTAGGTGTCCTCAACGTGGCAGACCCGCATGGAAAGAAAGCCTGCCCAAGAACCGTGCTCCTGGGGCTGTTGCAAAGCTGTGGAACGCTAGCCTTAGAGAACAGATTAGTTCCCGGCCCTTTCACCTGCGTAGTGAGGCATGGTCCCAGAGCCGTGTATCCCTTGATGGGGCTCAGAAGGCTTTGGGTCCACGGTGCACTTCCTCGGAAAGAAGTGCCCCCGTCAGAGGCTTGAGCACTCTGAGGCATACTAAAGCTAAAGCCGTCCACTGACTGAGACTTCCTAGAAACTGGTGCACCCCTGCCTCTGGGAATGGGAAAATGTGCACCTTACCTCGTGGATCGAGGTCACATTTAGTTGGCACTTTAGCTACAGTATGCTCTGGGCTGAGCTCCCAGGAAGGAACCGCAAGCGCCCGGTTTCTTTTGCAAAAGCTCACTGCTCCTCAGAGGCATCTGTGGAGTGAACAGTGTCCTGGGGGCGTGGTGTGCAGGCAGCTTGGAAGCTGCCCCGAAGTTGCTTTCCAAAGGGGGAGAGTCGGGCTTCTCCCACATGCTCCAGTTTCCCACGTGACCCCACAGCGCATTTACCGGCACCCTCTGACTGACTACTGGAGACTTTCGGCCACACGGGGCCTTTCTATGATCACACTTCGTTGCAGGCGGGCTCTTTTGCATGCCGTGCCTAGCATTACCCGCTTAATGACTTAGTCAGGCCTAGGTGACTTTGGATCGTCCAAATGTCTCACAAGTTGACCGGTTTTTCTGTTCTTTCTGTCAGGCTGGACCTACAGTGTACCTTGCGTCACAATAGAGAGATGACAGGTAAGAGTCGCCAGGGGGCTCTGAAGGCTCAGGGATTCTTTCAGGGCTGTTCAGAGGGCCTCCACCGAGGGAGAGCCACGTTGAATGTAATACTGGCAAAAACGTTGTCCTGGGGCTGCTTTACAGCGGTAGAAATCAAGCTCTGCAAGCGAGGATCAGTTCATTGCCCTTCCCTCTGCATAGAAAGGGTTGACCCCCCACAGCCTGTTCTGCGCTGTGTTGCTCGGAAAACAAACAGGGGACTCGCGGCACACACGCTCTCCCTCAGAAGGGAATTCATACGCGACTCTCTGAGGCCTCCGGAGAGCCGTAGAGGAGTTAAAGCACTCTATCGAGTCAGGGTTCATGGAGATGGCTGCACAGCAAAGTGTGCTGATAGGAAACACTCGTGCTTACCTTGAGGCCCGGGGTCACGTTTACTTCGCACTTTAGCTCGGGCAAGCCGTGGGATGAGCTCCTAGCAAGGCACTGGCCACCACCTGGATTCGTAGGAGAAAACTCACTTTCTTCCCTGAGGCATTCCTAGCACTGACTAGAAGACGGGTAAGAGCACTTTCAGTCATCTTGAGGCCGCCACTATCTACCTTTCAAACGGGGGGAAATCCTGCCTTTCGCCAGGCTTCTTCTCAATTACACACCGGATCACCCAGCACATAGACCTCTCTTCTCTGACAAGCCAAAGGAGGCCCTTGCAGCACAATTCGGCCTTCTGCGATGAAACTTTGGGATGCAGTGTGTTCTGCATGTGCTGAATGGCGTAATCCTCTAAATGCCCTCAGGAGGCCTAGGTGACTTTGCATGTTCCAAGTGCCTAGCAAGGCTCAGGGTAAATCTCTACTTTATTTCGGGCTGGACCTAAAGTCTACTTTCTGCCTCACTTAGAGAGACGTCGAGCACGAGTCCCCAAAGTGGATTGGAGCCCCGGTGGTTTCTTTCAGGGCCGCTTAGGTGTCCTCAACGTGGCAGACCCGCATGGAAAGAAAGCCTGCCCAAGAACCGTGCTCCTGGGGCTGTTGCAAAGCTGTGGAACGCTAGCCTTAGAGAACAGATTAGTTCCCGGCCCTTTCACCTGCGTAGTGAGGCATGGTCCCAGAGCCGTGTATCCCTTGATGGGGCTCAGAAGGCTTTGGGTCCACGGTGCACTTCCTCGGAAAGAAGTGCCCCCGTCAGAGGCTTGAGCACTCTGAGGCATACTAAAGCTAAAGCCGTCCACTGACTGAGACTTCCTAGAAACTGGTGCACCCCTGCCTCTGGGAATGGGAAAATGTGCACCTTACCTCGTGGATCGAGGTCACCTTTAGTTGGCACTTTAGCTACAGTATGCTCTGGGCTGAGCTCCCAGGAAGGAACCGCAAGCGCCCGGTTTCTTTTGCAAAAGCTCACTGCTCCTCAGAGGCATCTGTGGAGTGAACAGTGTCCTGGGGGCGTGGTGTGCAGGCAGCTTGGAAGCTGCCCCGAAGTTGCTTTCCAAAGGGGGAGAGTCGGGCTTCTCCCACATGCTCCAGTTTCCCACGTGACCCCACAGCGCATTTACCGGCACCCTCTGACTGACTACTGGAGACTTTCGGCCACACGGGGCCTTTCTATGATCACACTTCGTTGCAGGCGGGCTCTTTTGCATGCCGTGCCTAGCATTACCCGCTTAATGACTTAGTCAGGCCTAGGTGACTTTGGATCGTCCAAATGTCTCACAAGTTGACCGGTTTTTCTGTTCTTTCTGTCAGGCTGGACCTACAGTGTACCTTGCGTCACAATAGAGAGATGACAGGTAAGAGTCGCCAGGGGGCTCTGAAGGCTCAGGGATTCTTTCAGGGCTGTTCAGAGGGCCTCCACCGAGGGAGAGCCACGTTGAATGTAATACTGGCAAAAACGTTGTCCTGGGGCTGCTTTACAGCGGTAGAAATCAAGCTCTGCAAGCGAGGATCAGTTCATTGCCCTTCCCTCTGCATAGAAAGGGTTGACCCCCCACAGCCTGTTCTGCGCTGTGTTGCTCGGAAAACAAACAGGGGACTCGCGGCACACACGCTCTCCCTCAGAAGGGAATTCATACGCGACTCTCTGAGGCCTCCGGAGAGCCGTAGAGGAGTTAAAGCACTCTATCGAGTCAGGGTTCATGGAGATGGCTGCACAGCAAAGTGTGCTGATAGGAAACACTCGTGCTTACCTTGAGGCCCGGGGTCACGTTTACTTCGCACTTTAGCTAGGGCAAGCCGTGGGATGAGCTCCTAGCAAGGCACTGGCCACCACCTGGATTCGTAGGAGAAAACTCACTTTCTTCCCTGAGGCATTCCTAGCACTGACTAGAAGACGGGTAAGAGCACTTTCAGTCATCTTGAGGCCGCCACTATCTACCTTTCAAATGGGGGGAAATCCTGCCTTTCGCCAGGCTTCTTCTCAATTACACACCGGATCACCCAGCACATAGACCTCTCTTCTCTGACAAGCCAAAGGAGGCCCTTGCAGCACAATTCGGCCTTCTGCGATGAAACTTTGGGATGCAGTGTGTTCTGCATGTGCTGAATGGCGTAATCCTCTAAATGCCCTCAGGAGGCCTAGGTGACTTTGCATGTTCCAAGTGCCTAGCAAGGCTCAGGGTAAATCTCTACTTTATTTCGGGCTGGACCTAAAGTCTACTTTCTGCCTCACTTAGAGAGACGTCGAGCACGAGTCCCCAAAGTGGATTGGAGCCCCGGTGGTTTCTTTCAGGGCCGCTTAGGTGTCCTCAACGTGGCAGACCCGCATGGAAAGAAAGCCTGCCCAAGAACCGTGCTCCTGGGGCTGTTGCAAAGCTGTGGAACGCTAGCCTTAGAGAACAGATTAGTTCCCGGCCCTTTCACCTGCGTAGTGAGGCATGGTCCCAGAGCCGTGTATCCCTTGATGGGGCTCAGAAGGCTTTGGGTCCACGGTGCACTTCCTCGGAAAGAAGTGCCCCCGTCAGAGGCTTGAGCACTCTGAGGCATACTAAAGCTAAAGCCGTCCACTGACTGAGACTTCCTAGAAACTGGTGCACCCCTGCCTCTGGGAATGGGAAAATGTGCACCTTACCTCGTGGATCGAGGTCACCTTTAGTTGGCACTTTAGCTACAGTATGCTCTGGGCTGAGCTCCCAGGAAGGAACCGCAAGCGCCCGGTTTCTTTTGCAAAAGCTCACTGCTCCTCAGAGGCATCTGTGGAGTGAACAGTGTCCTGGGGGCGTGGTGTGCAGGCAGCTTGGAAGCTGCCCCGAAGTTGCTTTCCAAAGGGGGAGAGTCGGGCTTCTCCCACATGCTCCAGTTTCCCACGTGACCCCACAGCGCATTTACCGGCACCCTCTGACTGACTACTGGAGACTTTCGGCCACACGGGGCCTTTCTATGATCACACTTCGTTGCAGGCGGGCTCTTTTGCATGCCGTGCCTAGCATTACCCGCTTAATGACTTAGTCAGGCCTAGGTGACTTTGGATCGTCCAAATGTCTCACAAGTTGACCGGTTTTTCTGTTCTTTCTGTCAGGCTGGACCTACAGTGTACCTTGCGTCACAATAGAGAGATGACAGGTAAGAGTCGCCAGGGGGCTCTGAAGGCTCAGGGATTCTTTCAGGGCTGTTCAGAGGGCCTCCACCGAGGGAGAGCCACGTTGAATGTAATACTGGCAAAAACGTTGTCCTGGGGCTGCTTTACAGCGGTAGAAATCAAGCTCTGCAAGCGAGGATCAGTTCATTGCCCTTCCCTCTGCATAGAAAGGGTTGACCCCCCACAGCCTGTTCTGCGCTGTGTTGCTCGGAAAACAAACAGGGGACTCGCGGCACACACGCTCTCCCTCAGAAGGGAATTCATACGCGACTCTCTGAGGCCTCCGGAGAGCCGTAGAGGAGTTAAAGCACTCTATCGAGTCAGGGTTCATGGAGATGGCTGCACAGCAAAGTGTGCTGATAGGAAACACTCGTGCTTACCTTGAGGCCCGGGGTCACGTTTACTTCGCACTTTAGCTCGGGCAAGCCGTGGGATGAGCTCCTAGCAAGGCACTGGCCACCACCTGGATTCGTAGGAGAAAACTCACTTTCTTCCCTGAGGCATTCCTAGCACTGACTAGAAGACGGGTAAGAGCACTTTCAGTCATCTTGAGGCCGCCACTATCTACCTTTCAAACGGGGGGAAATCCTGCCTTTCGCCAGGCTTCTTCTCAATTACACACCGGATCACCCAGCACATAGACCTCTCTTCTCTGACAAGCCAAAGGAGGCCCTTGCAGCACAATTCGGCCTTCTGCGATGAAACTTTGGGATGCAGTGTGTTCTGCATGTGCTGAATGGCGTAATCCTCTAAATGCCCTCAGGAGGCCTAGGTGACTTTGCATGTTCCAAGTGCCTAGCAAGGCTCAGGGTAAATCTCTACTTTATTTCGGGCTGGACCTAAAGTCTACTTTCTGCCTCACTTAGAGAGACGTCGAGCACGAGTCCCCAAAGTGGATTGGAGCCCCGGTGGTTTCTTTCAGGGCCGCTTAGGTGTCCTCAACGTGGCAGACCCGCATGGAAAGAAAGCCTGCCCAAGAACCGTGCTCCTGGGGCTGTTGCAAAGCTGTGGAACGCTAGCCTTAGAGAACAGATTAGTTCCCGGCCCTTTCACCTGCGTAGTGAGGCATGGTCCCAGAGCCGTGTATCCCTTGATGGGGCTCAGAAGGCTTTGGGTCCACGGTGCACTTCCTCGGAAAGAAGTGCCCCCGTCAGAGGCTTGAGCACTCTGAGGCATACTAAAGCTAAAGCCGTCCACTGACTGAGACTTCCTAGAAACTGGTGCACCCCTGCCTCTGGGAATGGGAAAATGTGCACCTTACCTCGTGGATCGAGGTCACCTTTAGTTGGCACTTTAGCTACAGTATGCTCTGGGCTGAGCTCCCAGGAAGGAACCGCAAGCGCCCGGTTTCTTTTGCAAAAGCTCACTGCTCCTCAGAGGCATCTGTGGAGTGAACAGTGTCCTGGGGGCGTGGTGTGCAGGCAGCTTGGAAGCTGCCCCGAAGTTGCTTTCCAAAGGGGGAGAGTCGGGCTTCTCCCACATGCTCCAGTTTCCCACGTGACCCCACAGCGCATTTACCGGCACCCTCTGACTGACTACTGGAGACTTTCGGCCACACGGGGCCTTTCTATGATCACACTTCGTTGCAGGCGGGCTCTTTTGCATGCCGTGCCTAGCATTACCCGCTTAATGACTTAGTCAGGCCTAGGTGACTTTGGATCGTCCAAATGTCTCACAAGTTGACCGGTTTTTCTGTTCTTTCTGTCAGGCTGGACCTACAGTGTACCTTGCGTCACAATAGAGAGATGACAGGTAAGAGCCGCCAGGGGGCTCTGAAGGCTCAGGGATTCTTTCAGGGCTGTTCAGAGGGCCTCCTCCGAGGGAGAGCCACGTTGAATGTAATACTGGCAAAAACGTTGTCCTCGGGCTGCTTTACAGCGGTAGAAATCAAGCTCTGCAAGCGAGGATCAGTTCATTGCCCTTCCCTCTGCATAGAAAGGGTTGACCCCCCACAGCCTGTTCTGCGCTGTGTTGCTCGGAAAACAAACAGGGGACTCGCGGCACACACGCTCTCCCTCAGAAGGGAATTCATACGCGACTCTCTGAGGCCTCCGGAGAGCCGTAGAGGAGTTAAAGCACTCTATCGAGTCAGGGTTCATGGAGATGGCTGCACAGCAAAGTGTGCTGATAGGAAACACTCGTGCTTACCTTGAGGCCCGGGGTCACGTTTACTTCGCACTTTAGCTCGGGCAAGCCGTGGGATGAGCTCCTAGCAAGGCACTGGCCACCACCTGGATTCGTAGGAGAAAACTCACTTTCTTCCCTGAGGCATTCCTAGCACTGACTAGAAGACGGGTAAGAGCACTTTCAGTCATCTTGAGGCCGCCACTATCTACCTTTCAAACGGGGGGAAATCCTGCCTTTCGCCAGGCTTCTTCTCAATTACACACCGGATCACCCAGCACATAGACCTCTCTTCTCTGACAAGCCAAAGGAGGCCCTTGCAGCACAATTCGGCCTTCTGCGATGAAACTTTGGGATGCAGTGTGTTCTGCATGTGCTGAATGGCGTAATCCTCTAAATGCCCTCAGGAGGCCTAGGTGACTTTGCATGTTCCAAGTGCCTAGCAAGGCTCAGGGTAAATCTCTACTTTATTTCGGGCTGGACCTAAAGTCTACTTTCTGCCTCACTTAGAGAGACGTCGAGCACGAGTCCCCAAAGTGGATTGGAGCCCCGGTGGTTTCTTTCAGGGCCGCTTAGGTGTCCTCAACGTGGCAGACCCGCATGGAAAGAAAGCCTGCCCAAGAACCGTGCTCCTGGGGCTGTTGCAAAGCTGTGGAACGCTAGCCTTAGAGAACAGATTAGTTCCCGGCCCTTTCACCTGCGTAGTGAGGCATGGTCCCAGAGCCGTGTATCCCTTGATGGGGCTCAGAAGGCTTTGGGTCCACGGTGCACTTCCTCGGAAAGAAGTGCCCCCGTCAGAGGCTTGAGCACTCTGAGGCATACTAAAGCTAAAGCCGTCCACTGACTGAGACTTCCTAGAAACTGGTGCACCCCTGCCTCTGGGAATGGGAAAATGTGCACCTTACCTCGTGGATCGAGGTCACATTTAGTTGGCACTTTAGCTACAGTATGCTCTGGGCTGAGCTCCCAGGAAGGAACCGCAAGCGCCCGGTTTCTTTTGCAAAAGCTCACTGCTCCTCAGAGGCATCTGTGGAGTGAACAGTGTCCTGGGGGCGTGGTGTGCAGGCAGCTTGGAAGCTGCCCCGAAGTTGCTTTCCAAAGGGGGAGAGTCGGGCTTCTCCCACATGCTCCAGTTTCCCACGTGACCCCACAGCGCATTTACCGGCACCCTCTGACTGACTACTGGAGACTTTCGGCCACACGGGGCCTTTCTATGATCACACTTCGTTGCAGGCGGGCTCTTTTGCATGCCGTGCCTAGCATTACCCGCTTAATGACTTAGTCAGGCCTAGGTGACTTTGGATCGTCCAAATGTCTCACAAGTTGACCGGTTTTTCTGTTCTTTCTGTCAGGCTGGACCTACAGTGTACCTTGCGTCACAATAGAGAGATGACAGGTAAGAGTCGCCAGGGGGCTCTGAAGGCTCAGGGATTCTTTCAGGGCTGTTCAGAGGGCCTCCTCCGAGGGAGAGCCACGTTGAATGTAATACTGGCAAAAACGTTGTCCTGGGGCTGCTTTACAGCGGTAGAAATCAAGCTCTGCAAGCGAGGATCAGTTCATTGCCCTTCCCTCTGCATAGAAAGGGTTGACCCCCACAGCCTGTTCTGCGCTGTATTGCTCGGAAAACAAACAGGGGACTCGCGGCACACACGCTCTCCCTCAGAAGGGAATTCATACGCGACTCTCTGAGGCCTCCGGAGAGCCGTAGAGGAGTTAAAGCACTCTATCGAGTCAGGGTTCATGGAGATGGCTGCACAGCAAAGTGTGCTGATAGGAAACACTCGTGCTTACCTTGAGGCCCGGGGTCACGTTTACTTCGCACTTTAGCTAGGGCAAGCCGTGGGATGAGCTCCTAGCAAGGCACTGGCCACCACCTGGATTCGTAGGAGAAAACTCACTTTCTTCCCTGAGGCATTCCTAGCACTGACTAGAAGACGGGTAAGAGCACTTTCAGTCATCTTGAGGCCGCCACTATCTACCTTTCAAACGGGGGGAAATCCTGCCTTTCGCCAGGCTTCTTCTCAATTACACACCGGATCACCCAGCACATAGACCTCTCTTCTCTGACAAGCCAAAGGAGGCCCTTGCAGCACAATTCGGCCTTCTGCGATGAAACTTTGGGATGCAGTGTGTTCTGCATGTGCTGAATGGCGTAATCCTCTAAATGCCCTCAGGAGGCCTAGGTGACTTTGCATGTTCCAAGTGCCTAGCAAGGCTCAGGGTAAATCTCTACTTTATTTCGGGCTGGACCTAAAGTCTACTTTCTGCCTCACTTAGAGAGACGTCGAGCACGAGTCCCCAAAGTGGATTGGAGCCCCGGTGGTTTCTTTCAGGGCCGCTTAGGTGTCCTCAACGTGGCAGACCCGCATGGAAAGAAAGCCTGCCCAAGAACCGTGCTCCTGGGGCTGTTGCAAAGCTGTGGAACGCTAGCCTTAGAGAACAGATTAGTTCCCGGCCCTTTCACCTGCGTAGTGAGGCATGGTCCCAGAGCCGTGTATCCCTTGATGGGGCTCAGAAGGCTTTGGGTCCACGGTGCACTTCCTCGGAAAGAAGTGCCCCCGTCAGAGGCTTGAGCACTCTGAGGCATACTAAAGCTAAAGCCGTCCACTGACTGAGACTTCCTAGAAACTGGTGCACCCCTGCCTCTGGGAATGGGAAAATGTGCACCTTACCTCGTGGATCGAGGTCACCTTTAGTTGGCACTTTAGCTACAGTATGCTCTGGGCTGAGCTCCCAGGAAGGAACCGCAAGCGCCCGGTTTCTTTTGCAAAAGCTCACTGCTCCTCAGAGGCATCTGTGGAGTGAACAGTGTCCTGGGGGCGTGGTGTGCAGGCAGCTTGGAAGCTGCCCCGAAGTTGCTTTCCAAAGGGGGAGAGTCGGGCTTCTCCCACATGCTCCAGTTTCCCACGTGACCCCACAGCGCATTTACCGGCACCCTCTGACTGACTACTGGAGACTTTCGGCCACACGGGGCCTTTCTATGATCACACTTCGTTGCAGGCGGGCTCTTTTGCATGCCGTGCCTAGCATTACCCGCTTAATGACTTAGTCAGGCCTAGGTGACTTTGGATCGTCCAAATGTCTCACAGGTTGACCGGTTTTTCTGTTCTTTCTGTCAGGCTGGACCTACAGTGTACCTTGCGTCACAATAGAGAGATGACGGGTAAGAGCCGCCAGGGGGCTCTGAAGGCTCAGGGATTCTTTCAGGGCTGTTCAGAGGGCCTCCTCCGAGGGAGAGCCACGTTGAATGTAATACTGGCAAAAACGTTGTCCTCGGGCTGCTTTACAGCGGTAGAAATCAAGCTCTGCAAGCGAGGATCAGTTCATTGCCCTTCCCTCTGCATAGAAAGGGTTGACCCCCACAGCCTGTTCTGCGCTGTGTTGCTCGGAAAACAAACAGGGGACTCGCGGCACACACGCTCTCCCTCAGAAGGGAATTCATACGCGACTCTCTGAGGCCTCCGGAGAGCCGTGGAGGAGTTAAAGCACTCTATCGAGTCAGGGTTCATGGAGATGGCTGCACAGCAAAGTGTGCTGATAGGAAACACTCGTGCTTACCTTGAGGCCCGGGGTCACGTTTACTTCGCACTTTAGCTCGGGCAAGCCGTGGGATGAGCTCCTAGCAAGGCACTGGCCACCACCTGGATTCGTAGGAGAAAACTCACTTTCTTCCCTGAGGCATTCCTAGCACTGACTAGAAGACGGGTAAGAGCACTTTCAGTCATCTTGAGGCCGCCACTATCTACCTTTCAAACGGGGGGAAATCCTGCCTTTCGCCAGGCTTCTTCTCAATTACACACCGGATCACCCAGCACATAGACCTCTCTTCTCTGACAAGCCAAAGGAGGCCCTTGCAGCACAATTCGGCCTTCTGCGATGAAACTTTGGGATGCAGTGTGTTCTGCATGTGCTGAATGGCGTAATCCTCTAAATGCCCTCAGGAGGCCTAGGTGACTTTGCATGTTCCAAGTGCCTAGCAAGGCTCAGGGTAAATCTCTACTTTATTTCGGGCTGGACCTAAAGTCTACTTTCTGCCTCACTTAGAGAGACGTCGAGCACGAGTCCCCAAAGTGGATTGGAGCCCCGGTGGTTTCTTTCAGGGCCGCTTAGGTGTCCTCAACGTGGCAGACCCGCATGGAAAGAAAGCCTGCCCAAGAACCGTGCTCCTGGGGCTGTTGCAAAGCTGTGGAACGCTAGCCTTAGAGAACAGATTAGTTCCCGGCCCTTTCACCTGCGTAGTGAGGCATGGTCCCAGAGCCGTGTGTCCCTTGATGGGGCTCAGAAGGCTTTGGGTCCACGGTGCACTTCCTCGGAAAGAAGTGCCCCCGTCAGAGGCTTGAGCACTCTGAGGCATACTAAAGCTAAAGCCGTCCACTGACTGAGACTTCCTAGAAACTGGTGCACCCCTGCCTCTGGGAATGGGAAAATGTGCACCTTACCTCGTGGATCGAGGTCACCTTTAGTTGGCACTTTAGCTACAGTATGCTCTGGGCTGAGCTCCCAGGAAGGAACCGCAAGCGCCCGGTTTCTTTTGCAAAAGCTCACTGCTCCTCAGAGGCATCTGTGGAGTGAACAGTGTCCTGGTGGCGTGGTGTGCAGGCAGCTTGGAAGCTGCCCCGAAGTTGCTTTCCAAAGGGGGAGAGTCGGGCTTCTCCCACATGCTCCAGTTTCCCACGTGACCCCACAGCGCATTTACCGGCACCCTCTGACTGACTACTGGAGACTTTCGGCCACACGGGGCCTTTCTATGATCACACTTCGTTGCAGGCGGGCTCTTTTGCATGCCGTGCCTAGCATTACCCGCTTAATGACTTAGTCAGGCCTAGGTGACTTTGGATCGTCCAAATGTCTCACAAGTTGACCGGTTTTTCTGTTCTTTCTGTCAGGCTGGACCTACAGTGTACCTTGCGTCACAATAGAGAGATGACAGGTAAGAGCCGCCAGGGGGCTCTGAAGGCTCAGGGATTCTTTCAGGGCTGTTCAGAGGGCCTCCTCCGAGGGAGAGCCACGTTGAATGTAATACTGGCAAAAACGTTGTCCTGGGGCTGCTTTACAGCGGTAGAAATCAAGCTCTGCAAGCGAGGATCAGTTCATTGCCCTTCCCTCTGCATAGAAAGGGTTGACCCCCACAGCCTGTTCTGCGCTGTGTTGCTCGGAAAACAAACAGGGGACTCGCGGCACACACGCTCTCCCTCAGAAGGGAATTCATACGCGACTCTCTGAGGCCTCCGGAGAGCCGTGGAGGAGTTAAAGCACTCTATCGAGTCAGGGTTCATGGAGATGGCTGCACAGCAAAGTGTGCTGATAGGAAACACTCGTGCTTACCTTGAGGCCCGGGGTCACGTTTACTTCGCACTTTAGCTAGGGCAAGCCGTGGGATGAGCTCCTAGCAAGGCACTGGCCACCACCTGGATTCGTAGGAGAAAACTCACTTTCTTCCCTGAGGCATTCCTAGCACTGACTAGAAGACGGGTAAGAGCACTTTCAGTCATCTTGAGGCCGCCACTATCTACCTTTCAAACGGGGGGAAATCCTGCCTTTCGCCAGGCTTCTTCTCAATTACACACCGGATTACCCAGCACATAGACCTCTCTTCTCTGACAAGCCAAAGGAGGCCCTTGCAGCACAATTCGGCCTTCTGCGATGAAACTTTGGGATGCAGTGTGTTCTGCATGTGCTGAATGGCGTAATCCTCTAAATGCCCTCAGGAGGCCTAGGTGACTTTGCATGTTCCAAGTGCCTAGCAAGGCTCAGGGTAAATCTCTACTTTATTTCGGGCTGGACCTAAAGTCTACTTTCTGCCTCACTTAGAGAGACGTCGAGCACGAGTCCCCAAAGTGGATTGGAGCCCCGGTGGTTTCTTTCAGGGCCGCTTAGGTGTCCTCAACGTGGCAGACCCGCATGGAAAGAAAGCCTGCCCAAGAACCGTGCTCCTGGGGCTGTTGCAAAGCTGTGGAACGCTAGCCTTAGAGAACAGATTAGTTCCCGGCCCTTTCACCTGCGTAGTGAGGCATGGTCCCAGAGCCGTGTGTCCCTTGATGGGGCTCAGAAGGCTTTGGGTCCACGGTGCACTTCCTCGGAAAGAAGTGCCCCCGTCAGAGGCTTGAGCACTCTGAGGCATACTAAAGCTAAAGCCGTCCACTGACTGAGACTTCCTAGAAACTGGTGCACCCCTGCCTCTGGGAATGGGAAAATGTGCACCTTACCTCGTGGATCGAGGTCACATTTAGTTGGCACTTTAGCTACAGTATGCTCTG
Source organism: Mesoplodon mirus (assembly GCF_964341445.2). Classification (NCBI taxonomy): domain Eukaryota; kingdom Metazoa; phylum Chordata; class Mammalia; order Artiodactyla; family Ziphiidae; genus Mesoplodon; species Mesoplodon mirus. The sequence goes on along the minus strand of NC_138983.1, from coordinate 97,912,035 downwards.
GGCTGAGCTCCCAGGAAGGAACCGCAAGCGCCCGGTTTCTTTTGCAAAAGCTCACTGCTCCTCAGAGGCATCTGTGGAGTGAACAGTGTCCTGGGGGCGTGGTGTGCAGGCAGCTTGGAAGCTGCCCCGAAGTTGCTTTCCAAAGGGGGAGAGTCGGGCTTCTCCCACATGCTCCAGTTTCCCACGTGACCCCACAGCGCATTTACCGGCACCCTCTGACTGACTACTGGAGACTTTCGGCCACACGGGGCCTTTCTATGATCACACTTCGTTGCAGGCGGGCTCTTTTGCATGCCGTGCCTAGCATTACCCGCTTAATGACTTAGTCAGGCCTAGGTGACTTTGGATCGTCCAAATGTCTCACAAGTTGACCGGTTTTTCTGTTCTTTCTGTCAGGCTGGACCTACAGTGTACCTTGCGTCACAATAGAGAGATGACAGGTAAGAGCCGCCAGGGGGCTCTGAAGGCTCAGGGATTCTTTCAGGGCTGTTCAGAGGGCCTCCTCCGAGGGAGAGCCACGTTGAATGTAATACTGGCAAAAACGTTGTCCTGGGGCTGCTTTACAGCGGTAGAAATCAAGCTCTGCAAGCGAGGATCAGTTCATTGCCCTTCCCTCTGCATAGAAAGGGTTGACCCCCACAGCCTGTTCTGCGCTGTGTTGCTCGGAAAACAAACAGGGGACTCGCGGCACACACGCTCTCCCTCAGAAGGGAATTCATACGCGACTCTCTGAGGCCTCCGGAGAGCCGTGGAGGAGTTAAAGCACTCTATCGAGTCAGGGTTCATGGAGATGGCTGCACAGCAAAGTGTGCTGATAGGAAACACTCGTGCTTACCTTGAGGCCCGGGGTCACGTTTACTTCGCACTTTAGCTAGGGCAAGCCGTGGGATGAGCTCCTAGCAAGGCACTGGCCACCACCTGGATTCGTAGGAGAAAACTCACTTTCTTCCCTGAGGCATTCCTAGCACTGACTAGAAGACGGGTAAGAGCACTTTCAGTCATCTTGAGGCCGCCACTATCTACCTTTCAAACGGGGGGAAATCCTGCCTTTCGCCAGGCTTCTTCTCAATTACACACCGGATCACCCAGCACATAGACCTCTCTTCTCTGACAAGCCAAAGGAGGCCCTTGCAGCACAATTCGGCCTTCTGCGATGAAACTTTGGGATGCAGTGTGTTCTGCATGTGCTGAATGGCGTAATCCTCTAAATGCCCTCAGGAGGCCTAGGTGACTTTGCATGTTCCAAGTGCCTAGCAAGGCTCAGGGTAAATCTCTACTTTATTTCGGGCTGGACCTAAAGTCTACTTTCTGCCTCACTTAGAGAGACGTCGAGCACGAGTCCCCAAAGTGGATTGGAGCCCCGGTGGTTTCTTTCAGGGCCGCTTAGGTGTCCTCAACGTGGCAGACCCGCATGGAAAGAAAGCCTGCCCAAGAACCGTGCTCCTGGGGCTGTTGCAAAGCTGTGGAACGCTAGCCTTAGAGAACAGATTAGTTCCCGGCCCTTTCACCTGCGTAGTGAGGCATGGTCCCAGAGCCGTGTATCCCTTGATGGGGCTCAGAAGGCTTTGGGTCCACGGTGCACTTCCTCGGAAAGAAGTGCCCCCGTCAGAGGCTTGAGCACTCTGAGGCATACTAAAGCTAAAGCCGTCCACTGACTGAGACTTCCTAGAAACTGGTGCACCCCTGCCTCTGGGAATGGGAAAATGTGCACCTTACCTCGTGGATCGAGGTCACATTTAGTTGGAACTTTAGCTACAGTATGCTCTGGGCTGAGCTCCCAGGAAGGAACCGCAAGCGCCCGGTTTCTTTTGCAGAAGCTCACTGCTCCTCAGAGGCATCTGTGGAGTGAACAGTGTCCTGGTGGCGTGGTGTGCAGGCAGCTTGGAAGCTGCCCCGAAGTTGCTTTCCAAAGGGGGAGAGTCGGGCTTCTCCCACATGCTCCAGTTTCCCACGTGACCCCACAGCGCATTTACCGGCACCCTCTGACTGACTACTGGAGACTTTCGGCCACACGTGGCCTTTCTATGATCACACTTCGTTGCAGGCGGGCTCTTTTGCATGCCGTGCCTAGCATTACCCGCTTAATGACTTAGTCAGGCCTAGGTGACTTTGGATCGTCCAAATGTCTCACAAGTTGACCGGTTTTTCTGTTCTTTCTGTCAGGCTGGACCTACAGTGTACCTTGCGTCACAATAGAGAGATGACAGGTAAGAGCCGCCAGGGGGCTCTGAAGGCTCAGGGATTCTTTCAGGGCTGTTCAGAGGGCCTCCTCCGAGGGAGAGCCACGTTGAATGTAATACTGGCAAAAACGTTGTCCTGGGGCTGCTTTACAGCGGTAGAAATCAAGCTCTGCAAGCGAGGATCAGTTCATTGCCCTTCCCTCTGCATAGAAAGGGTTGACCCCCACAGCCTGTTCTGCGCTGTGTTGCTCGGAAAACAAACAGGGGACTCGCGGCACACACGCTCTCCCTCAGAAGGGAATTCATACGCGACTCTCTGAGGCCTCCGGAGAGCCGTAGAGGAGTTAAAGCACTCTATCGAGTCAGGGTTCATGGAGATGGCTGCACAGCAAACTGTGCTGATAGGAAACACTCGTGCTTACCTTGAGGCCCGGGGTCACGTTTACTTCGCACTTTAGCTCGGGCAAGCCGTGGGATGAGCTCCTAGCAAGGCACTGGCCACCACCTGGATTCGTAGGAGAAAACTCACTTTCTTCCCTGAGGCATTCCTAGCACTGACTAGAAGACGGGTAAGAGCACTTTCAGTCATCTTGAGGCCGCCACTATCTACCTTTCAAACGGGGGGAAATCCTGCCTTTCGCCAGGCTTCTTCTCAATTACACACCGGATCACCCAGCACATAGACCTCTCTTCTCTGACAAGCCAAAGGAGGCCCTTGCAGCACAATTCGGCCTTCTGCGATGAAACTTTGGGATGCAGTGTGTTCTGCATGTGCTGAATGGCGTAATCCTCTAAATGCCCTCAGGAGGCCTAGGTGACTTTGCATGTTCCAAGTGCCTAGCAAGGCTCAGGGTAAATCTCTACTTTATTTCGGGCTGGACCTAAAGTCTACTTTCTGCCTCACTTAGAGAGACGTCGAGCACGAGTCCCCAAAGTGGATTGGAGCCCCGGTGGTTTCTTTCAGGGCCGCTTAGGTGTCCTCAACGTGGCAGACCCGCATGGAAAGAAAGCCTGCCCAAGAACCGTGCTCCTGGGGCTGTTGCAAAGCTGTGGAACGCTAGCCTTAGAGAACAGATTAGTTCCCGGCCCTTTCACCTGCGTAGTGAGGCATGGTCCCAGAGCCGTGTATCCCTTGATGGGGCTCAGAAGGCTTTGGGTCCACGGTGCACTTCCTCGGAAAGAAGTGCCCCCGTCAGAGGCTTGAGCACTCTGAGGCATACTAAAGCTAAAGCCGTCCACTGACTGAGACTTCCTAGAAACTGGTGCACCCCTGCCTCTGGGAATGGGAAAATGTGCACCTTACCTCGTGGATCGAGGTCACCTTTAGTTGGCACTTTAGCTACAGTATGCTCTGGGCTGAGCTCCCAGGAAGGAACCGCAAGCGCCCGGTTTCTTTTGCAGAAGCTCACTGCTCCTCAGAGGCATCTGTGGAGTGAACAGTGTCCTGGGGGCGTGGTGTGCAGGCAGCTTGGAAGCTGCCCCGAAGTTGCTTTCCAAAGGGGGAGAGTCGGGCTTCTCCCACATGCTCCAGTTTCCCACGTGACCCCACAGCGCATTTACCGGCACCCTCTGACTGACTACTGGAGACTTTCGGCCACACGTGGCCTTTCTATGATCACACTTCGTTGCAGGCGGGCTCTTTTGCATGCCGTGCCTAGCATTACCCGCTTAATGACTTAGTCAGGCCTAGGTGACTTTGGATCGTCCAAATGTCTCACAAGTTGACCGGTTTTTCTGTTCTTTCTGTCAGGCTGGACCTACAGTGTACCTTGCGTCACAATAGAGAGATGACAGGTAAGAGCCGCCAGGGGGCTCTGAAGGCTCAGGGATTCTTTCAGGGCTGTTCAGAGGGCCTCCTCCGAGGGAGAGCCACGTTGAATGTAATACTGGCAAAAACGTTGTCCTGGGGCTGCTTTACAGCGGTAGAAATCAAGCTCTGCAAGCGAGGATCAGTTCATTGCCCTTCCCTCTGCATAGAAAGGGTTGACCCCCACAGCCTGTTCTGCGCTGTGTTGCTCGGAAAACAAACAGGGGACTCGCGGCACACACGCTCTCCCTCAGAAGGGAATTCATACGCGACTCTCTGAGGCCTCCGGAGAGCCGTAGAGGAGTTAAAGCACTCTATCGAGTCAGGGTTCATGGAGATGGCTGCACAGCAAACTGTGCTGATAGGAAACACTCGTGCTTACCTTGAGGCCCGGGGTCACGTTTACTTCGCACTTTAGCTCGGGCAAGCCGTGGGATGAGCTCCTAGCAAGGCACTGGCCACCACCTGGATTCGTAGGAGAAAACTCACTTTCTTCCCTGAGGCATTCCTAGCACTGACTAGAAGACGGGTAAGAGCACTTTCAGTCATCTTGAGGCCGCCACTATCTACCTTTCAAACGGGGGGAAATCCTGCCTTTCGCCAGGCTTCTTCTCAATTACACACCGGATCACCCAGCACATAGACCTCTCTTCTCTGACAAGCCAAAGGAGGCCCTTGCAGCACAATTCGGCCTTCTGCGATGAAACTTTGGGATGCAGTGTGTTCTGCATGTGCTGAATGGCGTAATCCTCTAAATGCCCTCAGGAGGCCTAGGTGACTTTGCATGTTCCAAGTGCCTAGCAAGGCTCAGGGTAAATCTCTACTTTATTTCGGGCTGGACCTAAAGTCTACTTTCTGCCTCACTTAGAGAGACGTCGAGCACGAGTCCCCAAAGTGGATTGGAGCCCCGGTGGTTTCTTTCAGGGCCGCTTAGGTGTCCTCAACGTGGCAGACCCGCATGGAAAGAAAGCCTGCCCAAGAACCGTGCTCCTGGGGCTGTTGCAAAGCTGTGGAACGCTAGCCTTAGAGAACAGATTAGTTCCCGGCCCTTTCACCTGCGTAGTGAGGCATGGTCCCAGAGCCGTGTATCCCTTGATGGGGCTCAGAAGGCTTTGGGTCCACGGTGCACTTCCTCGGAAAGAAGTGCCCCCGTCAGAGGCTTGAGCACTCTGAGGCATACTAAAGCTAAAGCCGTCCACTGACTGAGACTTCCTAGAAACTGGTGCACCCCTGCCTCTGGGAATGGGAAAATGTGCACCTTACCTCGTGGATCGAGGTCACATTTAGTTGGCACTTTAGCTACAGTATGCTCTGGGCTGAGCTCCCAGGAAGGAACCGCAAGCGCCCGGTTTCTTTTGCAAAAGCTCACTGCTCCTCAGAGGCATCTGTGGAGTGAACAGTGTCCTGGGGGCGTGGTGTGCAGGCAGCTTGGAAGCTGCCCCGAAGTTGCTTTCCAAAGGGGGAGAGTCGGGCTTCTCCCACATGCTCCAGTTTCCCACGTGACCCCACAGCGCATTTACCGGCACCCTCTGACTGACTACTGGAGACTTTCGGCCACACGGGGCCTTTCTATGATCACACTTCGTTGCAGGCGGGCTCTTTTGCATGCCGTGCCTAGCATTACCCGCTTAATGACTTAGTCAGGCCTAGGTGACTTTGGATCGTCCAAATGTCTCACAAGTTGACCGGTTTTTCTGTTCTTTCTGTCAGGCTGGACCTACAGTGTACCTTGCGTCACAATAGAGAGATGACAGGTAAGAGCCGCCAGGGGGCTCTGAAGGCTCAGGGATTCTTTCAGGGCTGTTCAGAGGGCCTCCTCCGAGGGAGAGCCACGTTGAATGTAATACTGGCAAAAACGTTGTCCTGGGGCTGCTTTACAGCGGTAGAAATCAAGCTCTGCAAGCGAGGATCAGTTCATTGCCCTTCCCTCTGCATAGAAAGGGTTGACCCCCACAGCCTGTTCTGCGCTGTGTTGCTCGGAAAACAAACAGGGGACTCGCGGCACACACGCTCTCCCTCAGAAGGGAATTCATACGCGACTCTCTGAGGCCTCCGGAGAGCCGTAGAGGAGTTAAAGCACTCTATCGAGTCAGGGTTCATGGAGATGGCTGCACAGCAAACTGTGCTGATAGGAAACACTCGTGCTTACCTTGAGGCCCGGGGTCACGTTTACTTCGCACTTTAGCTCGGGCAAGCCGTGGGATGAGCTCCTAGCAAGGCACTGGCCACCACCTGGATTCGTAGGAGAAAACTCACTTTCTTCCCTGAGGCATTCCTAGCACTGACTAGAAGACGGGTAAGAGCACTTTCAGTCATCTTGAGGCCGCCACTATCTACCTTTCAAACGGGGGGAAATCCTGCCTTTCGCCAGGCTTCTTCTCAATTACACACCGGATCACCCAGCACATAGACCTCTCTTCTCTGACAAGCCAAAGGAGGCCCTTGCAGCACAATTCGGCCTTCTGCGATGAAACTTTGGGATGCAGTGTGTTCTGCATGTGCTGAATGGCGTAATCCTCTAAATGCCCTCAGGAGGCCTAGGTGACTTTGCATGTTCCAAGTGCCTAGCAAGGCTCAGGGTAAATCTCTACTTTATTTCGGGCTGGACCTAAAGTCTACTTTCTGCCTCACTTAGAGAGACGTCGAGCACGAGTCCCCAAAGTGGATTGGAGCCCCGGTGGTTTCTTTCAGGGCCGCTTAGGTGTCCTCAACGTGGCAGACCCGCATGGAAAGAAAGCCTGCCCAAGAACCGTGCTCCTGGGGCTGTTGCAAAGCTGTGGAACGCTAGCCTTAGAGAACAGATTAGTTCCCGGCCCTTTCACCTGCGTAGTGAGGCATGGTCCCAGAGCCGTGTATCCCTTGATGGGGCTCAGAAGGCTTTGGGTCCACGGTGCACTTCCTCGGAAAGAAGTGCCCCCGTCAGAGGCTTGAGCACTCTGAGGCATACTAAAGCTAAAGCCGTCCACTGACTGAGACTTCCTAGAAACTGGTGCACCCCTGCCTCTGGGAATGGGAAAATGTGCACCTTACCTCGTGGATCGAGGTCACATTTAGTTGGCACTTTAGCTACAGTATGCTCTGGGCTGAGCTCCCAGGAAGGAACCGCAAGCGCCCGGTTTCTTTTGCAAAAGCTCACTGCTCCTCAGAGGCATCTGTGGAGTGAACAGTGTCCTGGGGGCGTGGTGTGCAGGCAGCTTGGAAGCTGCCCCGAAGTTGCTTTCCAAAGGGGGAGAGTCGGGCTTCTCCCACATGCTCCAGTTTCCCACGTGACCCCACAGCGCATTTACCGGCACCCTCTGACTGACTACTGGAGACTTTCGGCCACACGGGGCCTTTCTATGATCACACTTCGTTGCAGGCGGGCTCTTTTGCATGCCGTGCCTAGCATTACCCGCTTAATGACTTAGTCAGGCCTAGGTGACTTTGGATCGTCCAAATGTCTCACAAGTTGACCGGTTTTTCTGTTCTTTCTGTCAGGCTGGACCTACAGTGTACCTTGCGTCACAATAGAGAGATGACAGGTAAGAGCCGCCAGGGGGCTCTGAAGGCTCAGGGATTCTTTCAGGGCTGTTCAGAGGGCCTCCTCCGAGGGAGAGCCACGTTGAATGTAATACTGGCAAAAACGTTGTCCTGGGGCTGCTTTACAGCGGTAGAAATCAAGCTCTGCAAGCGAGGATCAGTTCATTGCCCTTCCCTCTGCATAGAAAGGGTTGACCCCCACAGCCTGTTCTGCGCTGTGTTGCTCGGAAAACAAACAGGGGACTCGCGGCACACACGCTCTCCCTCAGAAGGGAATTCATACGCGACTCTCTGAGGCCTCCGGAGAGCCGTGGAGGAGTTAAAGCACTCTATCGAGTCAGGGTTCATGGAGATGGCTGCACAGCAAAGTGTGCTGATAGGAAACACTCGTGCTTACCTTGAGGCCCGGGGTCACGTTTACTTCGCACTTTAGCTAGGGCAAGCCGTGGGATGAGCTCCTAGCAAGGCACTGGCCACCACCTGGATTCGTAGGAGAAAACTCACTTTCTTCCCTGAGGCATTCCTAGCACTGACTAGAAGACGGGTAAGAGCACTTTCAGTCATCTTGAGGCCGCCACTATCTACCTTTCAAACGGGGGGAAATCCTGCCTTTCGCCAGGCTTCTTCTCAATTACACACCGGATCACCCAGCACATAGACCTCTCTTCTCTGACAAGCCAAAGGAGGCCCTTGCAGCACAATTCGGCCTTCTGCGATGAAACTTTGGGATGCAGTGTGTTCTGCATGTGCTGAATGGCGTAATCCTCTAAATGCCCTCAGGAGGCCTAGGTGACTTTGCATGTTCCAAGTGCCTAGCAAGGCTCAGGGTAAATCTCTACTTTATTTCGGGCTGGACCTAAAGTCTACTTTCTGCCTCACTTAGAGAGACGTCGAGCACGAGTCCCCAAAGTGGATTGGAGCCCCGGTGGTTTCTTTCAGGGCCGCTTAGGTGTCCTCAACGTGGCAGACCCGCATGGAAAGAAAGCCTGCCCAAGAACCGTGCTCCTGGGGCTGTTGCAAAGCTGTGGAACGCTAGCCTTAGAGAACAGATTAGTTCCCGGCCCTTTCACCTGCGTAGTGAGGCATGGTCCCAGAGCCGTGTATCCCTTGATGGGGCTCAGAAGGCTTTGGGTCCACGGTGCACTTCCTCGGAAAGAAGTGCCCCCGTCAGAGGCTTGAGCACTCTGAGGCATACTAAAGCTAAAGCCGTCCACTGACTGAGACTTCCTAGAAACTGGTGCACCCCTGCCTCTGGGAATGGGAAAATGTGCACCTTACCTCGTGGATCGAGGTCACATTTAGTTGGCACTTTAGCTACAGTATGCTCTGGGCTGAGCTCCCAGGAAGGAACCGCAAGCGCCCGGTTTCTTTTGCAGAAGCTCACTGCTCCTCAGAGGCATCTGTGGAGTGAACAGTGTCCTGGTGGCGTGGTGTGCAGGCAGCTTGGAAGCTGCCCCGAAGTTGCTTTCCAAAGGGGGAGAGTCGGGCTTCTCCCACATGCTCCAGTTTCCCACGTGACCCCACAGCGCATTTACCGGCACCCTCTGACTGACTACTGGAGACTTTCGGCCACACGTGGCCTTTCTATGATCACACTTCGTTGCAGGCGGGCTCTTTTGCATGCCGTGCCTAGCATTACCCGCTTAATGACTTAGTCAGGCCTAGGTGACTTTGGATCGTCCAAATGTCTCACAAGTTGACCGGTTTTTCTGTTCTTTCTGTCAGGCTGGACCTACAGTGTACCTTGCGTCACAATAGAGAGATGACAGGTAAGAGCCGCCAGGGGGCTCTGAAGGCTCAGGGATTCTTTCAGGGCTGTTCAGAGGGCCTCCTCCGAGGGAGAGCCACGTTGAATGTAATACTGGCAAAAACGTTGTCCTGGGGCTGCTTTACAGCGGTAGAAATCAAGCTCTGCAAGCGAGGATCAGTTCATTGCCCTTCCCTCTGCATAGAAAGGGTTGACCCCCACAGCCTGTTCTGCGCTGTGTTGCTCGGAAAACAAACAGGGGACTCGCGGCACACACGCTCTCCCTCAGAAGGGAATTCATACGCGACTCTCTGAGGCCTCCGGAGAGCCGTAGAGGAGTTAAAGCACTCTATCGAGTCAGGGTTCATGGAGATGGCTGCACAGCAAACTGTGCTGATAGGAAACACTCGTGCTTACCTTGAGGCCCGGGGTCACGTTTACTTCGCACTTTAGCTCGGGCAAGCCGTGGGATGAGCTCCTAGCAAGGCACTGGCCACCACCTGGATTCGTAGGAGAAAACTCACTTTCTTCCCTGAGGCATTCCTAGCACTGACTAGAAGACGGGTAAGAGCACTTTCAGTCATCTTGAGGCCGCCACTATCTACCTTTCAAACGGGGGGAAATCCTGCCTTTCGCCAGGCTTCTTCTCAATTACACACCGGATCACCCAGCACATAGACCTCTCTTCTCTGACAAGCCAAAGGAGGCCCTTGCAGCACAATTCGGCCTTCTGCGATGAAACTTTGGGATGCAGTGTGTTCTGCATGTGCTGAATGGCGTAATCCTCTAAATGCCCTCAGGAGGCCTAGGTGACTTTGCATGTTCCAAGTGCCTAGCAAGGCTCAGGGTAAATCTCTACTTTATTTCGGGCTGGACCTAAAGTCTACTTTCTGCCTCACTTAGAGAGACGTCGAGCACGAGTCCCCAAAGTGGATTGGAGCCCCGGTGGTTTCTTTCAGGGCCGCTTAGGTGTCCTCAACGTGGCAGACCCGCATGGAAAGAAAGCCTGCCCAAGAACCGTGCTCCTGGGGCTGTTGCAAAGCTGTGGAACGCTAGCCTTAGAGAACAGATTAGTTCCCGGCCCTTTCACCTGCGTAGTGAGGCATGGTCCCAGAGCCGTGTATCCCTTGATGGGGCTCAGAAGGCTTTGGGTCCACGGTGCACTTCCTCGGAAAGAAGTGCCCCCGTCAGAGGCTTGAGCACTCTGAGGCATACTAAAGCTAAAGCCGTCCACTGACTGAGACTTCCTAGAAACTGGTGCACCCCTGCCTCTGGGAATGGGAAAATGTGCACCTTACCTCGTGGATCGAGGTCACATTTAGTTGGCACTTTAGCTACAGTATGCTCTGGGCTGAGCTCCCAGGAAGGAACCGCAAGCGCCCGGTTTCTTTTGCAGAAGCTCACTGCTCCTCAGAGGCATCTGTGGAGTGAACAGTGTCCTGGTGGCGTGGTGTGCAGGCAGCTTGGAAGCTGCCCCGAAGTTGCTTTCCAAAGGGGGAGAGTCGGGCTTCTCCCACATGCTCCAGTTTCCCACGTGACCCCACAGCGCATTTACCGGCACCCTCTGACTGACTACTGGAGACTTTCGGCCACACGTGGCCTTTCTATGATCACACTTCGTTGCAGGCGGGCTCTTTTGCATGCCGTGCCTAGCATTACCCGCTTAATGACTTAGTCAGGCCTAGGTGACTTTGGATCGTCCAAATGTCTCCCAAGTTGACCGGTTTTTCTGTTCTTTCTGTCAGGCTGGACCTACAGTGTACCTTGCGTCACAATAGAGAGATGACAGGTAAGAGCCGCCAGGGGGCTCTGAAGGCTCAGGGATTCTTTCAGGGCTGTTCAGAGGGCCTCCTCCGAGGGAGAGCCACGTTGAATGTAATACTGGCAAAAACGTTGTCCTGGGGCTGCTTTACAGCGGTAGAAATCAAGCTCTGCAAGCGAGGATCAGTTCATTGCCCTTCCCTCTGCATAGAAAGGGTTGACCCCCACAGCCTGTTCTGCGCTGTGTTGCTCGGAAAACAAACAGGGGACTCGCGGCACACACGCTCTCCCTCAGAAGGGAATTCATACGCGACTCTCTGAGGCCTCCGGAGAGCCGTAGAGGAGTTAAAGCACTCTATCGAGTCAGGGTTCATGGAGATGGCTGCACAGCAAACTGTGCTGATAGGAAACACTCGTGCTTACCTTGAGGCCCGGGGTCACGTTTACTTCGCACTTTAGCTCGGGCAAGCCGTGGGATGAGCTCCTAGCAAGGCACTGGCCACCACCTGGATTCGTAGGAGAAAACTCACTTTCTTCCCTGAGGCATTCCTAGCACTGACTAGAAGACGGGTAAGAGCACTTTCAGTCATCTTGAGGCCGCCACTATCTACCTTTCAAACGGGGGGAAATCCTGCCTTTCGCCAGGCTTCTTCTCAATTACACACCGGATCACCCAGCACATAGACCTCTCTTCTCTGACAAGCCAAAGGAGGCCCTTGCAGCACAATTCGGCCTTCTGCGATGAAACTTTGGGATGCAGTGTGTTCTGCATGTGCTGAATGGCGTAATCCTCTAAATGCCCTCAGGAGGCCTAGGTGACTTTGCATGTTCCAAGTGCCTAGCAAGGCTCAGGGTAAATCTCTACTTTATTTCGGGCTGGACCTAAAGTCTACTTTCTGCCTCACTTAGAGAGACGTCGAGCACGAGTCCCCAAAGTGGATTGGAGCCCCGGTGGTTTCTTTCAGGGCCGCTTAGGTGTCCTCAACGTGGCAGACCCGCATGGAAAGAAAGCCTGCCCAAGAACCGTGCTCCTGGGGCTGTTGCAAAGCTGTGGAACGCTAGCCTTAGAGAACAGATTAGTTCCCGGCCCTTTCACCTGCGTAGTGAGGCATGGTCCCAGAGCCGTGTATCCCTTGATGGGGCTCAGAAGGCTTTGGGTCCACGGTGCACTTCCTCGGAAAGAAGTGCCCCCGTCAGAGGCTTGAGCACTCTGAGGCATACTAAAGCTAAAGCCGTCCACTGACTGAGACTTCCTAGAAACTGGTGCACCCCTGCCTCTGGGAATGGGAAAATGTGCACCTTACCTCGTGGATCGAGGTCACCTTTAGTTGGCACTTTAGCTACAGTATGCTCTGGGCTGAGCTCCCAGGAAGGAACCGCAAGCGCCCGGTTTCTTTTGCAGAAGCTCACTGCTCCTCAGAGGCATCTGTGGAGTGAACAGTGTCCTGGGGGCGTGGTGTGCAGGCAGCTTGGAAGCTGCCCCGAAGTTGCTTTCCAAAGGGGGAGAGTCGGGCTTCTCCCACATGCTCCAGTTTCCCACGTGACCCCACAGCGCATTTACCGGCACCCTCTGACTGACTACTGGAGACTTTCGGCCACACGTGGCCTTTCTATGATCACACTTCGTTGCAGGCGGGCTCTTTTGCATGCCGTGCCTAGCATTACCCGCTTAATGACTTAGTCAGGCCTAGGTGACTTTGGATCGTCCAAATGTCTCACAAGTTGACCGGTTTTTCTGTTCTTTCTGTCAGGCTGGACCTACAGTGTACCTTGCGTCACAATAGAGAGATGACAGGTAAGAGCCGCCAGGGGGCTCTGAAGGCTCAGGGATTCTTTCAGGGCTGTTCAGAGGGCCTCCTCCGAGGGAGAGCCACGTTGAATGTAATACTGGCAAAAACGTTGTCCTGGGGCTGCTTTACAGCGGTAGAAATCAAGCTCTGCAAGCGAGGATCAGTTCATTGCCCTTCCCTCTGCATAGAAAGGGTTGACCCCCACAGCCTGTTCTGCGCTGTGTTGCTCGGAAAACAAACAGGGGACTCGCGGCACACACGCTCTCCCTCAGAAGGGAATTCATACGCGACTCTCTGAGGCCTCCGGAGAGCCGTAGAGGAGTTAAAGCACTCTATCGAGTCAGGGTTCATGGAGATGGCTGCACAGCAAAGTGTGCTGATAGGAAACACTCGTGCTTACCTTGAGGCCCGGGGTCACGTTTACTTCGCACTTTAGCTCGGGCAAGCCGTGGGATGAGCTCCTAGCAAGGCACTGGCCACCACCTGGATTCGTAGGAGAAAACTCACTTTCTTCCCTGAGGCATTCCTAGCACTGACTAGAAGACGGGTAAGAGCACTTTCAGTCATCTTGAGGCCGCCACTATCTACCTTTCAAACGGGGGGAAATCCTGCCTTTCGCCAGGCTTCTTCTCAATTACACACCGGATCACCCAGCACATAGACCTCTCTTCTCTGACAAGCCAAAGGAGGCCCTTGCAGCACAATTCGGCCTTCTGCGATGAAACTTTGGGATGCAGTGTGTTCTGCATGTGCTGAATGGCGTAATCCTCTAAATGCCCTCAGGAGGCCTAGGTGACTTTGCATGTTCCAAGTGCCTAGCAAGGCTCAGGGTAAATCTCTACTTTATTTCGGGCTGGACCTAAAGTCTACTTTCTGCCTCACTTAGAGAGACGTCGAGCACGAGTCCCCAAAGTGGATTGGAGCCCCGGTGGTTTCTTTCAGGGCCGCTTAGGTGTCCTCAACGTGGCAGACCCGCATGGAAAGAAAGCCTGCCCAAGAACCGTGCTCCTGGGGCTGTTGCAAAGCTGTGGAACGCTAGCCTTAGAGAACAGATTAGTTCCCGGCCCTTTCACCTGCGTAGTGAGGCATGGTCCCAGAGCCGTGTATCCCTTGATGGGGCTCAGAAGGCTTTGGGTCCACGGTGCACTTCCTCGGAAAGAAGTGCCCCCGTCAGAGGCTTGAGCACTCTGAGGCATACTAAAGCTAAAGCCGTCCACTGACTGAGACTTCCTAGAAACTGGTGCACCCCTGCCTCTGGGAATGGGAAAATGTGCACCTTACCTCGTGGATCGAGGTCACATTTAGTTGGCACTTTAGCTACAGTATGCTCTGGGCTGAGCTCCCAGGAAGGAACCGCAAGCGCCCGGTTTCTTTTGCAAAAGCTCACTGCTCCTCAGAGGCATCTGTGGAGTGAACAGTGTCCTGGGGGCGTGGTGTGCAGGCAGCTTGGAAGCTGCCCCGAAGTTGCTTTCCAAAGGGGGAGAGTCGGGCTTCTCCCACATGCTCCAGTTTCCCACGTGACCCCACAGCGCATTTACCGGCACCCTCTGACTGACTACTGGAGACTTTCGGCCACACGGGGCCTTTCTATGATCACACTTCGTTGCAGGCGGGCTCTTTTGCATGCCGTGCCTAGCATTACCCGCTTAATGACTTAGTCAGGCCTAGGTGACTTTGGATCGTCCAAATGTCTCACAAGTTGACCGGTTTTTCTGTTCTTTCTGTCAGGCTGGACCTACAGTGTACCTTGCGTCACAATAGAGAGATGACAGGTAAGAGCCGCCAGGGGGCTCTGAAGGCTCAGGGATTCTTTCAGGGCTGTTCAGAGGGCCTCCTCCGAGGGAGAGCCACGTTGAATGTAATACTGGCAAAAACGTTGTCCTGGGGCTGCTTTACAGCGGTAGAAATCAAGCTCTGCAAGCGAGGATCAGTTCATTGCCCTTCCCTCTGCATAGAAAGGGTTGACCCCCACAGCCTGTTCTGCGCTGTGTTGCTCGGAAAACAAACAGGGGACTCGCGGCACACACGCTCTCCCTCAGAAGGGAATTCATACGCGACTCTCTGAGGCCTCCGGAGAGCCGTAGAGGAGTTAAAGCACTCTATCGAGTCAGGGTTCATGGAGATGGCTGCACAGCAAACTGTGCTGATAGGAAACACTCGTGCTTACCTTGAGGCCCGGGGTCACGTTTACTTCGCACTTTAGCTCGGGCAAGCCGTGGGATGAGCTCCTAGCAAGGCACTGGCCACCACCTGGATTCGTAGGAGAAAACTCACTTTCTTCCCTGAGGCATTCCTAGCACTGACTAGAAGACGGGTAAGAGCACTTTCAGTCATCTTGAGGCCGCCACTATCTACCTTTCAAACGGGGGGAAATCCTGCCTTTCGCCAGGCTTCTTCTCAATTACACACCGGATCACCCAGCACATAGACCTCTCTTCTCTGACAAGCCAAAGGAGGCCCTTGCAGCACAATTCGGCCTTCTGCGATGAAACTTTGGGATGCAGTGTGTTCTGCATGTGCTGAATGGCGTAATCCTCTAAATGCCCTCAGGAGGCCTAGGTGACTTTGCATGTTCCAAGTGCCTAGCAAGGCTCAGGGTAAATCTCTACTTTATTTCGGGCTGGACCTAAAGTCTACTTTCTGCCTCACTTAGAGAGACGTCGAGCACGAGTCCCCAAAGTGGATTGGAGCCCCGGTGGTTTCTTTCAGGGCCGCTTAGGTGTCCTCAACGTGGCAGACCCGCATGGAAAGAAAGCCTGCCCAAGAACCGTGCTCCTGGGGCTGTTGCAAAGCTGTGGAACGCTAGCCTTAGAGAACAGATTAGTTCCCGGCCCTTTCACCTGCGTAGTGAGGCATGGTCCCAGAGCCGTGTATCCCTTGATGGGGCTCAGAAGGCTTTGGGTCCACGGTGCACTTCCTCGGAAAGAAGTGCCCCCGTCAGAGGCTTGAGCACTCTGAGGCATACTAAAGCTAAAGCCGTCCACTGACTGAGACTTCCTAGAAACTGGTGCACCCCTGCCTCTGGGAATGGGAAAATGTGCACCTTACCTCGTGGATCGAGGTCACATTTAGTTGGCACTTTAGCTACAGTATGCTCTGGGCTGAGCTCCCAGGAAGGAACCGCAAGCGCCCGGTTTCTTTTGCAAAAGCTCACTGCTCCTCAGAGGCATCTGTGGAGTGAACAGTGTCCTGGGGGCGTGGTGTGCAGGCAGCTTGGAAGCTGCCCCGAAGTTGCTTTCCAAAGGGGGAGAGTCGGGCTTCTCCCACATGCTCCAGTTTCCCACGTGACCCCACAGCGCATTTACCGGCACCCTCTGACTGACTACTGGAGACTTTCGGCCACACGGGGCCTTTCTATGATCACACTTCGTTGCAGGCGGGCTCTTTTGCATGCCGTGCCTAGCATTACCCGCTTAATGACTTAGTCAGGCCTAGGTGACTTTGGATCGTCCAAATGTCTCACAAGTTGACCGGTTTTTCTGTTCTTTCTGTCAGGCTGGACCTACAGTGTACCTTGCGTCACAATAGAGAGATGACAGGTAAGAGCCGCCAGGGGGCTCTGAAGGCTCAGGGATTCTTTCAGGGCTGTTCAGAGGGCCTCCTCCGAGGGAGAGCCACGTTGAATGTAATACTGGCAAAAACGTTGTCCTGGGGCTGCTTTACAGCGGTAGAAATCAAGCTCTGCAAGCGAGGATCAGTTCATTGCCCTTCCCTCTGCATAGAAAGGGTTGACCCCCACAGCCTGTTCTGCGCTGTGTTGCTCGGAAAACAAACAGGGGACTCGCGGCACACACGCTCTCCCTCAGAAGGGAATTCATACGCGACTCTCTGAGGCCTCCGGAGAGCCGTAGAGGAGTTAAAGCACTCTATCGAGTCAGGGTTCATGGAGATGGCTGCACAGCAAAGTGTGCTGATAGGAAACACTCGTGCTTACCTTGAGGCCCGGGGTCACGTTTACTTCGCACTTTAGCTCGGGCAAGCCGTGGGATGAGCTCCTAGCAAGGCACTGGCCACCACCTGGATTCGTAGGAGAAAACTCACTTTCTTCCCTGAGGCATTCCTAGCACTGACTAGAAGACGGGTAAGAGCACTTTCAGTCATCTTGAGGCCGCCACTATCTACCTTTCAAACGGGGGGAAATCCTGCCTTTCGCCAGGCTTCTTCTCAATTACACACCGGATCACCCAGCACATAGACCTCTCTTCTCTGACAAGCCAAAGGAGGCCCTTGCAGCACAATTCGGCCTTCTGCGATGAAACTTTGGGATGCAGTGTGTTCTGCATGTGCTGAATGGCGTAATCCTCTAAATGCCCTCAGGAGGCCTAGGTGACTTTGCATGTTCCAAGTGCCTAGCAAGGCTCAGGGTAAATCTCTACTTTATTTCGGGCTGGACCTAAAGTCTACTTTCTGCCTCACTTAGAGAGACGTCGAGCACGAGTCCCCAAAGTGGATTGGAGCCCCGGTGGTTTCTTTCAGGGCCGCTTAGGTGTCCTCAACGTGGCAGACCCGCATGGAAAGAAAGCCTGCCCAAGAACCGTGCTCCTGGGGCTGTTGCAAAGCTGTGGAACGCTAGCCTTAGAGAACAGATTAGTTCCCGGCCCTTTCACCTGCGTAGTGAGGCATGGTCCCAGAGCCGTGTATCCCTTGATGGGGCTCAGAAGGCTTTGGGTCCACGGTGCACTTCCTCGGAAAGAAGTGCCCCCGTCAGAGGCTTGAGCACTCTGAGGCATACTAAAGCTAAAGCCGTCCACTGACTGAGACTTCCTAGAAACTGGTGCACCCCTGCCTCTGGGAATGGGGAAATGTGCACCTTACCTCGTGGATCGAGGTCACATTTAGTTGGCACTTTAGCTACAGTATGCTCTGGGCTGAGCTCCCAGGAAGGAACCGCAAGCGCCCGGTTTCTTTTGCAAAAGCTCACTGCTCCTCAGAGGCATCTGTGGAGTGAACAGTGTCCTGGTGGCGTGGTGTGCAGGCAGCTTGGAAGCTGCCCCGAAGTTGCTTTCCAAAGGGGGAGAGTCGGGCTTCTCCCACATGCTCCAGTTTCCCACGTGACCCCACAGCGCATTTACCGGCACCCTCTGACTGACTACTGGAGACTTTCGGCCACACGGGGCCTTTCTATGATCACACTTCGTTGCTGGCGGGCTCTTTTGCATGCCGTGCCTAGCATTACCCGCTTAATGACTTAGTCAGGCCTAGGTGACTTTGGATCGTCCAAATGTCTCACAAGTTGACCGGTTTTTCTGTTCTTTCTGTCAGGCTGGACCTACAGTGTACCTTGCGTCACAATAGAGAGATGACAGGTAAGAGCCGCCAGGGGGCTCTGAAGGCTCAGGGATTCTTTCAGGGCTGTTCAGAGGGCCTCCTCCGAGGGAGAGCCACGTTGAATGTAATACTGGCAAAAACGTTGTCCTGGGGCTGCTTTACAGCGGTAGAAATCAAGCTCTGCAAGCGAGGATCAGTTCATTGCCCTTCCCTCTGCATAGAAAGGGTTGACCCCCACAGCCTGTTCTGCGCTGTGTTGCTCGGAAAACAAACAGGGGACTCGCGGCACACACGCTCTCCCTCAGAAGGGAATTCATACGCGACTCTCTGAGGCCTCCGGAGAGCCGTAGAGGAGTTAAAGCACTCTATCGAGTCAGGGTTCATGGAGATGGCTGCACAGCAAAGTGTGCTGATAGGAAACACTCGTGCTTACCTTGAGGCCCGGGGTCACGTTTACTTCGCACTTTAGCTCGGGCAAGCCGTGGGATGAGCTCCTAGCAAGGCACTGGCCACCACCTGGATTCGTAGGAGAAAACTCACTTTCTTCCCTGAGGCATTCCTAGCACTGACTAGAAGACGGGTAAGAGCACTTTCAGTCATCTTGAGGCCGCCACTATCTACCTTTCAAACGGGGGGAAATCCTGCCTTTCGCCAGGCTTCTTCTCAATTACACACCGGATCACCCAGCACATAGACCTCTCTTCTCTGACAAGCCAAAGGAGGCCCTTGCAGCACAATTCGGCCTTCTGCGATGAAACTTTGGGATGCAGTGTGTTCTGCATGTGCTGAATGGCGTAATCCTCTAAATGCCCTCAGGAGGCCTAGGTGACTTTGCATGTTCCAAGTGCCTAGCAAGGCTCAGGGTAAATCTCTACTTTATTTCGGGCTGGACCTAAAGTCTACTTTCTGCCTCACTTAGAGAGACGTCGAGCACGAGTCCCCAAAGTGGATTGGAGCCCCGGTGGTTTCTTTCAGGGCCGCTTAGGTGTCCTCAACGTGGCAGACCCGCATGGAAAGAAAGCCTGCCCAAGAACCGTGCTCCTGGGGCTGTTGCAAAGCTGTGGAACGCTAGCCTTAGAGAACAGATTAGTTCCCGGCCCTTTCACCTGCGTAGTGAGGCATGGTCCCAGAGCCGTGTATCCCTTGATGGGGCTCAGAAGGCTTTGGGTCCACGGTGCACTTCCTCGGAAAGAAGTGCCCCCGTCAGAGGCTTGAGCACTCTGAGGCATACTAAAGCTAAAGCCGTCCACTGACTGAGACTTCCTAGAAACTGGTGCACCCCTGCCTCTGGGAATGGGGAAATGTGCACCTTACCTCGTGGATCGAGGTCACATTTAGTTGGCACTTTAGCTACAGTATGCTCTGGGCTGAGCTCCCAGGAAGGAACCGCAAGCGCCCGGTTTCTTTTGCAAAAGCTCACTGCTCCTCAGAGGCATCTGTGGAGTGAACAGTGTCCTGGTGGCGTGGTGTGCAGGCAGCTTGGAAGCTGCCCCGAAGTTGCTTTCCAAAGGGGGAGAGTCGGGCTTCTCCCACATGCTCCAGTTTCCCACGTGACCCCACAGCGCATTTACCGGCACCCTCTGACTGACTACTGGAGACTTTCGGCCACACGGGGCCTTTCTATGATCACACTTCGTTGCTGGCGGGCTCTTTTGCATGCCGTGCCTAGCATTACCCGCTTAATGACTTAGTCAGGCCTAGGTGACTTTGGATCGTCCAAATGTCTCACAAGTTGACCGGTTTTTCTGTTCTTTCTGTCAGGCTGGACCTACAGTGTACCTTGCGTCACAATAGAGAGATGACAGGTAAGAGCCGCCAGGGGGCTCTGAAGGCTCAGGGATTCTTTCAGGGCTGTTCAGAGGGCCTCCTCCGAGGGAGAGCCACGTTGAATGTAATACTGGCAAAAACGTTGTCCTGGGGCTGCTTTACAGCGGTAGAAATCAAGCTCTGCAAGCGAGGATCAGTTCATTGCCCTTCCCTCTGCATAGAAAGGGTTGACCCCCACAGCCTGTTCTGCGCTGTGTTGCTCAGAAAACAAACAGGGGACTCGCGGCACACACGCTCTCCCTCAGAAGGGAATTCATACGCGACTCTCTGAGGCCTCCGGAGAGCCGTAGAGGAGTTAAAGCACTCTATCGAGTCAGGGTTCATGGAGATGGCTGCACAGCAAAGTGTGCTGATAGGAAACACTCGTGCTTACCTTGAGGCCCGGGGTCACGTTTACTTCGCACTTTAGCTCGGGCAAGCCGTGGGATGAGCTCCTAGCAAGGCACTGGCCACCACCTGGATTCGTAGGAGAAAACTCACTTTCTTCCCTGAGGCATTCCTAGCACTGACTAGAAGACGGGTAAGAGCACTTTCAGTCATCTTGAGGCCGCCACTATCTACCTTTCAAACGGGGGGAAATCCTGCCTTTCGCCAGGCTTCTTCTCAATTACACACCGGATCACCCAGCACATAGACCTCTCTTCTCTGACAAGCCAAAGGAGGCCCTTGCAGCACAATTCGGCCTTCTGCGATGAAACTTTGGGATGCAGTGTGTTCTGCATGTGCTGAATGGCGTAATCCTCTAAATGCCCTCAGGAGGCCTAGGTGACTTTGCATGTTCCAAGTGCCTAGCAAGGCTCAGGGTAAATCTCTACTTTATTTCGGGCTGGACCTAAAGTCTACTTTCTGCCTCACTTAGAGAGACGTCGAGCACGAGTCCCCAAAGTGGATTGGAGCCCCGGTGGTTTCTTTCAGGGCCGCTTAGGTGTCCTCAACGTGGCAGACCCGCATGGAAAGAAAGCCTGCCCAAGAACCGTGCTCCTGGGGCTGTTGCAAAGCTGTGGAACGCTAGCCTTAGAGAACAGATTAGTTCCCGGCCCTTTCACCTGCGTAGTGAGGCATGGTCCCAGAGCCGTGTATCCCTTGATGGGGCTCAGAAGGCTTTGGGTCCACGGTGCACTTCCTCGGAAAGAAGTGCCCCCGTCAGAGGCTTGAGCACTCTGAGGCATACTAAAGCTAAAGCCGTCCACTGACTGAGACTTCCTAGAAACTGGTGCACCCCTGCCTCTGGGAATGGGAAAATGTGCACCTTACCTCGTGGATCGAGGTCACATTTAGTTGGCACTTTAGCTACAGTATGCTCTGGGCTGAGCTCCCAGGAAGGAACCGCAAGCGCCCGGTTTCTTTTGCAGAAGCTCACTGCTCCTCAGAGGCATCTGTGGAGTGAACAGTGTCCTGGGGGCGTGGTGTGCAGGCAGCTTGGAAGCTGCCCCGAAGTTGCTTTGCAAAGGGGGAGAGTCGGGCTTCTCCCACATGCTCCAGTTTCCCACGTGACCCCACAGCGCATTTACCGGCACCCTCTGACTGACTACTGGAGACTTTCGGCCACACGGGGCCTTTCTATGATCACACTTCGTTGCAGGCGGGCTCTTTTGCATGCCGTGCCTAGCATTACCCGCTTAATGACTTAGTCAGGCCTAGGTGACTTTGGATCGTCCAAATGTCTCCCAAGTTGACCGGTTTTTCTGTTCTTTCTGTCAGGCTGGACCTACAGTGTACCTTGCGTCACAATAGAGAGATGACAGGTAAGAGCCGCCAGGGGGCTCTGAAGGCTCAGGGATTCTTTCAGGGCTGTTCAGAGGGCCTCCTCCGAGGGAGAGCCACGTTGAATGTAATACTGGCAAAAACGTTGTCCTGGGGCTGCTTTACAGCGGTAGAAATCAAGCTCTGCAAGCGAGGATCAGTTCATTGCCCTTCCCTCTGCATAGAAAGGGTTGACCCCCACAGCCTGTTCTGCGCTGTGTTGCTCGGAAAACAAACAGGGGACTCGCGGCACACACGCTCTCCCTCAGAAGGGAATTCATACGCGACTCTCTGAGGCCTCCGGAGAGCCGTAGAGGAGTTAAAGCACTCTATCGAGTCAGGGTTCATGGAGATGGCTGCACAGCAAACTGTGCTGATAGGAAACACTCGTGCTTACCTTGAGGCCCGGGGTCACGTTTACTTCGCACTTTAGCTCGGGCAAGCCGTGGGATGAGCTCCTAGCAAGGCACTGGCCACCACCTGGATTCGTAGGAGAAAACTCACTTTCTTCCCTGAGGCATTCCTAGCACTGACTAGAAGACGGGTAAGAGCACTTTCAGTCATCTTGAGGCCGCCACTATCTACCTTTCAAACGGGGGGAAATCCTGCCTTTCGCCAGGCTTCTTCTCAATTACACACCGGATCACCCAGCACATAGACCTCTCTTCTCTGACAAGCCAAAGGAGGCCCTTGCAGCACAATTCGGCCTTCTGCGATGAAACTTTGGGATGCAGTGTGTTCTGCATGTGCTGAATGGCGTAATCCTCTAAATGCCCTCAGGAGGCCTAGGTGACTTTGCATGTTCCAAGTGCCTAGCAAGGCTCAGGGTAAATCTCTACTTTATTTCGGGCTGGACCTAAAGTCTACTTTCTGCCTCACTTAGAGAGACGTCGAGCACGAGTCCCCAAAGTGGATTGGAGCCCCGGTGGTTTCTTTCAGGGCCGCTTAGGTGTCCTCAACGTGGCAGACCCGCATGGAAAGAAAGCCTGCCCAAGAACCGTGCTCCTGGGGCTGTTGCAAAGCTGTGGAACGCTAGCCTTAGAGAACAGATTAGTTCCCGGCCCTTTCACCTGCGTAGTGAGGCATGGTCCCAGAGCCGTGTATCCCTTGATGGGGCTCAGAAGGCTTTGGGTCCACGGTGCACTTCCTCGGAAAGAAGTGCCCCCGTCAGAGGCTTGAGCACTCTGAGGCATACTAAAGCTAAAGCCGTCCACTGACTGAGACTTCCTAGAAACTGGTGCACCCCTGCCTCTGGGAATGGGAAAATGTGCACCTTACCTCGTGGATCGAGGTCACATTTAGTTGGCACTTTAGCTACAGTATGCTCTGGGCTGAGCTCCCAGGAAGGAACCGCAAGCGCCCGGTTTCTTTTGCAGAAGCTCACTGCTCCTCAGAGGCATCTGTGGAGTGAACAGTGTCCTGGTGGCGTGGTGTGCAGGCAGCTTGGAAGCTGCCCCGAAGTTGCTTTGCAAAGGGGGAGAGTCGGGCTTCTCCCACATGCTCCAGTTTCCCACGTGACCCCACAGCGCATTTACCGGCACCCTCTGACTGACTACTGGAGACTTTCGGCCACACGGGGCCTTTCTATGATCACACTTCGTTGCAGGCGGGCTCTTTTGCATGCCGTGCCTAGCATTACCCGCTTAATGACTTAGTCAGGCCTAGGTGACTTTGGATCGTCCAAATGTCTCCCAAGTTGACCGGTTTTTCTGTTCTTTCTGTCAGGCTGGACCTACAGTGTACCTTGCGTCACAATAGAGAGATGACAGGTAAGAGCCGCCAGGGGGCTCTGAAGGCTCAGGGATTCTTTCAGGGCTGTTCAGAGGGCCTCCTCCGAGGGAGAGCCACGTTGAATGTAATACTGGCAAAAACGTTGTCCTGGGGCTGCTTTACAGCGGTAGAAATCAAGCTCTGCAAGCGAGGATCAGTTCATTGCCCTTCCCTCTGCATAGAAAGGGTTGACCCCCACAGCCTGTTCTGCGCTGTGTTGCTCGGAAAACAAACAGGGGACTCGCGGCACACACGCTCTCCCTCAGAAGGGAATTCATACGCGACTCTCTGAGGCCTCCGGAGAGCCGTAGAGGAGTTAAAGCACTCTATCGAGTCAGGGTTCATGGAGATGGCTGCACAGCAAAGTGTGCTGATAGGAAACACTCGTGCTTACCTTGAGGCCCGGGGTCACGTTTACTTCGCACTTTAGCTCGGGCAAGCCGTGGGATGAGCTCCTAGCAAGGCACTGGCCACCACCTGGATTCGTAGGAGAAAACTCACTTTCTTCCCTGAGGCATTCCTAGCACTGACTAGAAGACGGGTAAGAGCACTTTCAGTCATCTTGAGGCCGCCACTATCTACCTTTCAAACGGGGGGAAATCCTGCCTTTCGCCAGGCTTCTTCTCAATTACACACCGGATCACCCAGCACATAGACCTCTCTTCTCTGACAAGCCAAAGGAGGCCCTTGCAGCACAATTCGGCCTTCTGCGATGAAACTTTGGGATGCAGTGTGTTCTGCATGTGCTGAATGGCGTAATCCTCTAAATGCCCTCAGGAGGCCTAGGTGACTTTGCATGTTCCAAGTGCCTAGCAAGGCTCAGGGTAAATCTCTACTTTATTTCGGGCTGGACCTAAAGTCTACTTTCTGCCTCACTTAGAGAGACGTCGAGCACGAGTCCCCAAAGTGGATTGGAGCCCCGG
Organism: Mesoplodon mirus; assembly: GCF_964341445.2. Lineage (NCBI taxonomy): Eukaryota > Metazoa > Chordata > Mammalia > Artiodactyla > Ziphiidae > Mesoplodon > Mesoplodon mirus. Next base: position 97,887,700 of record NC_138983.1, on the reverse strand, counting down.
TGGTTTCTTTCAGGGCCGCTTAGGTGTCCTCAACGTGGCAGACCCGCATGGAAAGAAAGCCTGCCCAAGAACCGTGCTCCTGGGGCTGTTGCAAAGCTGTGGAACGCTAGCCTTAGAGAACAGATTAGTTCCCGGCCCTTTCACCTGCGTAGTGAGGCATGGTCCCAGAGCCGTGTATCCCTTGATGGTGCTCAGAAGGCTTTGGGTCCACGGTGCACTTCCTCGGAAAGAAGTGCCCCCGTCAGAGGCTTGAGCACTCTGAGGCATACTAAAGCTAAAGCCGTCCACTGACTGAGACTTCCTAGAAACTGGTGCACCCCTGCCTCTGGGAATGGGAAAATGTGCACCTTACCTCGTGGATCGAGGTCACATTTAGTTGGCACTTTAGCTACAGTATGCTCTGGGCTGAGCTCCCAGGAAGGAACCGCAAGCGCCCGGTTTCTTTTGCAGAAGCTCACTGCTCCTCAGAGGCATCTGTGGAGTGAACAGTGTCCTGGTGGCGTGGTGTGCAGGCAGCTTGGAAGCTGCCCCGAAGTTGCTTTCCAAAGGGGGAGAGTCGGGCTTCTCCCACATGCTCCAGTTTCCCACGTGACCCCACAGCGCATTTACCGGCACCCTCTGACTGACTACTGGAGACTTTCGGCCACACGGGGCCTTTCTATGATCACACTTCGTTGCAGGCGGGCTCTTTTGCATGCCGTGCCTAGCATTACCCGCTTAATGACTTAGTCAGGCCTAGGTGACTTTGGATCGTCCAAATGTCTCACAAGTTGACCGGTTTTTCTGTTCTTTCTGTCAGGCTGGACCTACAGTGTACCTTGCGTCACAATAGAGAGATGACAGGTAAGAGTCGCCAGGGGGCTCTGAAGGCTCAGGGATTCTTTCAGGGCTGTTCAGAGGGCCTCCTCCGAGGGAGAGCCACGTTGAATGTAATACTGGCAAAAACGTTGTCCTGGGGCTGCTTTACAGCGGTAGAAATCAAGCTCTGCAAGCGAGGATCAGTTCATTGCCCTTCCCTCTGCATAGAAAGGGTTGACCCCCCACAGCCTGTTCTGCGCTGTGTTGCTCGGAAAACAAACAGGGGACTCGCGGCACACACGCTCTCCCTCAGAAGGGAATTCATACGCGACTCTCTGAGGCCTCCGGAGAGCCGTAGAGGAGTTAAAGCACTCTATCGAGTCAGGGTTCATGGAGATGGCTGCACAGCAAAGTGTGCTGATAGGAAACACTCGTGCTTACCTTGAGGCCCGGGGTCACGTTTACTTCGCACTTTAGCTCGGGCAAGCCGTGGGATGAGCTCCTAGCAAGGCACTGGCCACCACCTGGATTCGTAGGAGAAAACTCACTTTCTTCCCTGAGGCATTCCTAGCACTGACTAGAAGACGGGTAAGAGCACTTTCAGTCATCTTGAGGCCGCCACTATCTACCTTTCAAACGGGGGGAAATCCTGCCTTTCGCCAGGCTTCTTCTCAATTACACACCGGATCACCCAGCACATAGACCTCTCTTCTCTGACAAGCCAAAGGAGGCCCTTGCAGCACAATTCGGCCTTCTGCGATGAAACTTTGGGATGCAGTGTGTTCTGCATGTGCTGAATGGCGTAATCCTCTAAATGCCCTCAGGAGGCCTAGGTGACTTTGCATGTTCCAAGTGCCTAGCAAGGCTCAGGGTAAATCTCTACTTTATTTCGGGCTGGACCTAAAGTCTACTTTCTGCCTCACTTAGAGAGACGTCGAGCACGAGTCCCCAAAGTGGATTGGAGCCCCGGTGGTTTCTTTCAGGGCCGCTTAGGTGTCCTCAACGTGGCAGACCCGCATGGAAAGAAAGCCTGCCCAAGAACCGTGCTCCTGGGGCTGTTGCAAAGCTGTGGAACGCTAGCCTTAGAGAACAGATTAGTTCCCGGCCCTTTCACCTGCGTAGTGAGGCATGGTCCCAGAGCCGTGTATCCCTTGATGGTGCTCAGAAGGCTTTGGGTCCACGGTGCACTTCCTCGGAAAGAAGTGCCCCCGTCAGAGGCTTGAGCACTCTGAGGCATACTAAAGCTAAAGCCGTCCACTGACTGAGACTTCCTAGAAACTGGTGCACCCCTGCCTCTGGGAATGGGAAAATGTGCACCTTACCTCGTGGATCGAGGTCACATTTAGTTGGCACTTTAGCTACAGTATGCTCTGGGCTGAGCTCCCAGGAAGGAACCGCAAGCGCCCGGTTTCTTTTGCAGAAGCTCACTGCTCCTCAGAGGCATCTGTGGAGTGAACAGTGTCCTGGTGGCGTGGTGTGCAGGCAGCTTGGAAGCTGCCCCGAAGTTGCTTTGCAAAGGGGGAGAGTCGGGCTTCTCCCACATGCTCCAGTTTCCCACGTGACCCCACAGCGCATTTACCGGCACCCTCTGACTGACTACTGGAGACTTTCGGCCACACGGGGCCTTTCTATGATCACACTTCGTTGCAGGCGGGCTCTTTTGCATGCCGTGCCTAGCATTACCCGCTTAATGACTTAGTCAGGCCTAGGTGACTTTGGATCGTCCAAATGTCTCACAAGTTGACCGGTTTTTCTGTTCTTTCTGTCAGGCTGGACCTACAGTGTACCTTGCGTCACAATAGAGAGATGACAGGTAAGAGTCGCCAGGGGGCTCTGAAGGCTCAGGGATTCTTTCAGGGCTGTTCAGAGGGCCTCCTCCGAGGGAGAGCCACGTTGAATGTAATACTGGCAAAAACGTTGTCCTGGGGCTGCTTTACAGCGGTAGAAATCAAGCTCTGCAAGCGAGGATCAGTTCATTGCCCTTCCCTCTGCATAGAAAGGGTTGACCCCCACAGCCTGTTCTGCGCTGTGTTGCTCGGAAAACAAACAGGGGACTCGCGGCACACACGCTCTCCCTCAGAAGGGAATTCATACGCGACTCTCTGAGGCCTCCGGAGAGCCGTAGAGGAGTTAAAGCACTCTATCGAGTCAGGGTTCATGGAGATGGCTGCACAGCAAAGTGTGCTGATAGGAAACACTCGTGCTTACCTTGAGGCCCGGGGTCACGTTTACTTCGCACTTTAGCTCGGGCAAGCCGTGGGATGAGCTCCTAGCAAGGCACTGGCCACCACCTGGATTCGTAGGAGAAAACTCACTTTCTTCCCTGAGGCATTCCTAGCACTGACTAGAAGACGGGTAAGAGCACTTTCAGTCATCTTGAGGCCGCCACTATCTACCTTTCAAACGGGGGGAAATCCTGCCTTTCGCCAGGCTTCTTCTCAATTACACACCGGATCACCCAGCACATAGACCTCTCTTCTCTGACAAGCCAAAGGAGGCCCTTGCAGCACAATTCGGCCTTCTGCGATGAAACTTTGGGATGCAGTGTGTTCTGCATGTGCTGAATGGCGTAATCCTCTAAATGCCCTCAGGAGGCCTAGGTGACTTTGCATGTTCCAAGTGCCTAGCAAGGCTCAGGGTAAATCTCTACTTTATTTCGGGCTGGACCTAAAGTCTACTTTCTGCCTCACTTAGAGAGACGTCGAGCACGAGTCCCCAAAGTGGATTGGAGCCCCGGTGGTTTCTTTCAGGGCCGCTTAGGTGTCCTCAACGTGGCAGACCCGCATGGAAAGAAAGCCTGCCCAAGAACCGTGCTCCTGGGGCTGTTGCAAAGCTGTGGAACGCTAGCCTTAGAGAACAGATTAGTTCCCGGCCCTTTCACCTGCGTAGTGAGGCATGGTCCCAGAGCCGTGTATCCCTTGATGGGGCTCAGAAGGCTTTGGGTCCACGGTGCACTTCCTCGGAAAGAAGTGCCCCCGTCAGAGGCTTGAGCACTCTGAGGCATACTAAAGCTAAAGCCGTCCACTGACTGAGACTTCCTAGAAACTGGTGCACCCCTGCCTCTGGGAATGGGAAAATGTGCACCTTACCTCGTGGATCGAGGTCACATTTAGTTGGCACTTTAGCTACAGTATGCTCTGGGCTGAGCTCCCAGGAAGGAACCGCAAGCGCCCGGTTTCTTTTGCAGAAGCTCACTGCTCCTCAGAGGCATCTGTGGAGTGAACAGTGTCCTGGGGGCGTGGTGTGCAGGCAGCTTGGAAGCTGCCCCGAAGTTGCTTTGCAAAGGGGGAGAGTCGGGCTTCTCCCACATGCTCCAGTTTCCCACGTGACCCCACAGCGCATTTACCGGCACCCTCTGACTGACTACTGGAGACTTTCGGCCACACGGGGCCTTTCTATGATCACACTTCGTTGCAGGCGGGCTCTTTTGCATGCCGTGCCTAGCATTACCCGCTTAATGACTTAGTCAGGCCTAGGTGACTTTGGATCGTCCAAATGTCTCACAAGTTGACCGGTTTTTCTGTTCTTTCTGTCAGGCTGGACCTACAGTGTACCTTGCGTCACAATAGAGAGATGACAGGTAAGAGTCGCCAGGGGGCTCTGAAGGCTCAGGGATTCTTTCAGGGCTGTTCAGAGGGCCTCCTCCGAGGGAGAGCCACGTTGAATGTAATACTGGCAAAAACGTTGTCCTGGGGCTGCTTTACAGCGGTAGAAATCAAGCTCTGCAAGCGAGGATCAGTTCATTGCCCTTCCCTCTGCATAGAAAGGGTTGACCCCCACAGCCTGTTCTGCGCTGTGTTGCTCGGAAAACAAACAGGGGACTCGCGGCACACACGCGGCACACACGCGGCACACACGCTTTCAAACGGGGGGAAATCCTGCCTTTCGCCAGGCTTCTTCTCAATTACACACCGGATCACCCAGCACATAGACCTCTCTTCTCTGACAAGCCAAAGGAGGCCCTTGCAGCACAATTCGGCCTTCTGCGATGAAACTTTGGGATGCAGTGTGTTCTGCATGTGCTGAATGGCGTAATCCTCTAAATGCCCTCAGGAGGCCTAGGTGACTTTGCATGTTCCAAGTGCCTAGCAAGGCTCAGGGTAAATCTCTACTTTATTTCGGGCTGGACCTAAAGTCTACTTTCTGCCTCACTTAGAGAGACGTCGAGCACGAGTCCCCAAAGTGGATTGGAGCCCCGGTGGTTTCTTTCAGGGCCGCTTAGGTGTCCTCAACGTGGCAGACCCGCATGGAAAGAAAGCCTGCCCAAGAACCGTGCTCCTGGGGCTGTTGCAAAGCTGTGGAACGCTAGCCTTAGAGAACAGATTAGTTCCCGGCCCTTTCACCTGCGTAGTGAGGCATGGTCCCAGAGCCGTGTATCCCTTGATGGGGCTCAGAAGGCTTTGGGTCCACGGTGCACTTCCTCGGAAAGAAGTGCCCCCGTCAGAGGCTTGAGCACTCTGAGGCATACTAAAGCTAAAGCCGTCCACTGACTGAGACTTCCTAGAAACTGGTGCACCCCTGCCTCTGGGAATGGGAAAATGTGCACCTTACCTCGTGGATCGAGGTCACATTTAGTTGGCACTTTAGCTACAGTATGCTCTGGGCTGAGCTCCCAGGAAGGAACCGCAAGCGCCCGGTTTCTTTTGCAGAAGCTCACTGCTCCTCAGAGGCATCTGTGGAGTGAACAGTGTCCTGGTGGCGTGGTGTGCAGGCAGCTTGGAAGCTGCCCCGAAGTTGCTTTGCAAAGGGGGAGAGTCGGGCTTCTCCCACATGCTCCAGTTTCCCACGTGACCCCACAGCGCATTTACCGGCACCCTCTGACTGACTACTGGAGACTTTCGGCCACACGGGGCCTTTCTATGATCACACTTCGTTGCAGGCGGGCTCTTTTGCATGCCGTGCCTAGCATTACCCGCTTAATGACTTAGTCAGGCCTAGGTGACTTTGGATCGTCCAAATGTCTCACAAGTTGACCGGTTTTTCTGTTCTTTCTGTCAGGCTGGACCTACAGTGTACCTTGCGTCACAATAGAGAGATGACAGGTAAGAGTCGCCAGGGGGCTCTGAAGGCTCAGGGATTCTTTCAGGGCTGTTCAGAGGGCCTCCTCCGAGGGAGAGCCACGTTGAATGTAATACTGGCAAAAACGTTGTCCTGGGGCTGCTTTACAGTGGTAGAAATCAAGCTCTGCAAGCGAGGATCAGTTCATTGCCCTTCCCTCTGCATAGAAAGGGTTGACCCCCACAGCCTGTTCTGCGCTGTGTTGCTCGGAAAACAAACAGGGGACTCGCGGCACACACGCTCTCCCTCAGAAGGGAATTCATACGCGACTCTCTGAGGCCTCCGGAGAGCCGTAGAGGAGTTAAAGCACTCTATCGAGTCAGGGTTCATGGAGATGGCTGCACAGCAAAGTGTGCTGATAGGAAACACTCGTGCTTACCTTGAGGCCCGGGGTCACGTTTACTTCGCACTTTAGCTCGGGCAAGCCGTGGGATGAGCTCCTAGCAAGGCACTGGCCACCACCTGGATTCGTAGGAGAAAACTCACTTTCTTCCCTGAGGCATTCCTAGCACTGACTAGAAGACGGGTAAGAGCACTTTCAGTCATCTTGAGGCCGCCACTATCTACCTTTCAAACGGGGGGAAATCCTGCCTTTCGCCAGGCTTCTTCTCAATTACACACCGGATCACCCAGCACATAGACCTCTCTTCTCTGACAAGCCAAAGGAGGCCCTTGCAGCACAATTCGGCCTTCTGCGATGAAACTTTGGGATGCAGTGTGTTCTGCATGTGCTGAATGGCGTAATCCTCTAAATGCCCTCAGGAGGCCTAGGTGACTTTGCATGTTCCAAGTGCCTAGCAAGGCTCAGGGTAAATCTCTACTTTATTTCGGGCTGGACCTAAAGTCTACTTTCTGCCTCACTTAGAGAGACGTCGAGCACGAGTCCCCAAAGTGGATTGGAGCCCCGGTGGTTTCTTTCAGGGCCGCTTAGGTGTCCTCAACGTGGCAGACCCGCATGGAAAGAAAGCCTGCCCAAGAACCGTGCTCCTGGGGCTGTTGCAAAGCTGTGGAACGCTAGCCTTAGAGAACAGATTAGTTCCCGGCCCTTTCACCTGCGTAGTGAGGCATGGTCCCAGAGCCGTGTATCCCTTGATGGGGCTCAGAAGGCTTTGGGTCCACGGTGCACTTCCTCGGAAAGAAGTGCCCCCGTCAGAGGCTTGAGCACTCTGAGGCATACTAAAGCTAAAGCCGTCCACTGACTGAGACTTCCTAGAAACTGGTGCACCCCTGCCTCTGGGAATGGGAAAATGTGCACCTTACCTCGTGGATCGAGGTCACATTTAGTTGGCACTTTAGCTACAGTATGCTCTGGGCTGAGCTCCCAGGAAGGAACCGCAAGCGCCCGGTTTCTTTTGCAGAAGCTCACTGCTCCTCAGAGGCATCTGTGGAGTGAACAGTGTCCTGGGGGCGTGGTGTGCAGGCAGCTTGGAAGCTGCCCCGAAGTTGCTTTGCAAAGGGGGAGAGTCGGGCTTCTCCCACATGCTCCAGTTTCCCACGTGACCCCACAGCGCATTTACCGGCACCCTCTGACTGACTACTGGAGACTTTCGGCCACACGGGGCCTTTCTATGATCACACTTCGTTGCAGGCGGGCTCTTTTGCATGCCGTGCCTAGCATTACCCGCTTAATGACTTAGTCAGGCCTAGGTGACTTTGGATCGTCCAAATGTCTCACAAGTTGACCGGTTTTTCTGTTCTTTCTGTCAGGCTGGACCTACAGTGTACCTTGCGTCACAATAGAGAGATGACAGGTAAGAGTCGCCAGGGGGCTCTGAAGGCTCAGGGATTCTTTCAGGGCTGTTCAGAGGGCCTCCTCCGAGGGAGAGCCACGTTGAATGTAATACTGGCAAAAACGTTGTCCTGGGGCTGCTTTACAGCGGTAGAAATCAAGCTCTGCAAGCGAGGATCAGTTCATTGCCCTTCCCTCTGCATAGAAAGGGTTGACCCCCACAGCCTGTTCTGCGCTGTGTTGCTCGGAAAACAAACAGGGGACTCGCGGCACACACGCGGCACACACGCGGCACACACGCTTTCAAACGGGGGGAAATCCTGCCTTTCGCCAGGCTTCTTCTCAATTACACACCGGATCACCCAGCACATAGACCTCTCTTCTCTGACAAGCCAAAGGAGGCCCTTGCAGCACAATTCGGCCTTCTGCGATGAAACTTTGGGATGCAGTGTGTTCTGCATGTGCTGAATGGCGTAATCCTCTAAATGCCCTCAGGAGGCCTAGGTGACTTTGCATGTTCCAAGTGCCTAGCAAGGCTCAGGGTAAATCTCTACTTTATTTCGGGCTGGACCTAAAGTCTACTTTCTGCCTCACTTAGAGAGACGTCGAGCACGAGTCCCCAAAGTGGATTGGAGCCCCGGTGGTTTCTTTCAGGGCCGCTTAGGTGTCCTCAACGTGGCAGACCCGCATGGAAAGAAAGCCTGCCCAAGAACCGTGCTCCTGGGGCTGTTGCAAAGCTGTGGAACGCTAGCCTTAGAGAACAGATTAGTTCCCGGCCCTTTCACCTGCGTAGTGAGGCATGGTCCCAGAGCCGTGTATCCCTTGATGGGGCTCAGAAGGCTTTGGGTCCACGGTGCACTTCCTCGGAAAGAAGTGCCCCCGTCAGAGGCTTGAGCACTCTGAGGCATACTAAAGCTAAAGCCGTCCACTGACTGAGACTTCCTAGAAACTGGTGCACCCCTGCCTCTGGGAATGGGAAAATGTGCACCTTACCTCGTGGATCGAGGTCACATTTAGTTGGCACTTTAGCTACAGTATGCTCTGGGCTGAGCTCCCAGGAAGGAACCGCAAGCGCCCGGTTTCTTTTGCAGAAGCTCACTGCTCCTCAGAGGCATCTGTGGAGTGAACAGTGTCCTGGTGGCGTGGTGTGCAGGCAGCTTGGAAGCTGCCCCGAAGTTGCTTTGCAAAGGGGGAGAGTCGGGCTTCTCCCACATGCTCCAGTTTCCCACGTGACCCCACAGCGCATTTACCGGCACCCTCTGACTGACTACTGGAGACTTTCGGCCACACGGGGCCTTTCTATGATCACACTTCGTTGCAGGCGGGCTCTTTTGCATGCCGTGCCTAGCATTACCCGCTTAATGACTTAGTCAGGCCTAGGTGACTTTGGATCGTCCAAATGTCTCACAAGTTGACCGGTTTTTCTGTTCTTTCTGTCAGGCTGGACCTACAGTGTACCTTGCGTCACAATAGAGAGATGACAGGTAAGAGTCGCCAGGGGGCTCTGAAGGCTCAGGGATTCTTTCAGGGCTGTTCAGAGGGCCTCCTCCGAGGGAGAGCCACGTTGAATGTAATACTGGCAAAAACGTTGTCCTGGGGCTGCTTTACAGTGGTAGAAATCAAGCTCTGCAAGCGAGGATCAGTTCATTGCCCTTCCCTCTGCATAGAAAGGGTTGACCCCCACAGCCTGTTCTGCGCTGTGTTGCTCGGAAAACAAACAGGGGACTCGCGGCACACACGCTCTCCCTCAGAAGGGAATTCATACGCGACTCTCTGAGGCCTCCGGAGAGCCGTAGAGGAGTTAAAGCACTCTATCGAGTCAGGGTTCATGGAGATGGCTGCACAGCAAAGTGTGCTGATAGGAAACACTCGTGCTTACCTTGAGGCCCGGGGTCACGTTTACTTCGCACTTTAGCTCGGGCAAGCCGTGGGATGAGCTCCTAGCAAGGCACTGGCCACCACCTGGATTCGTAGGAGAAAACTCACTTTCTTCCCTGAGGCATTCCTAGCACTGACTAGAAGACGGGTAAGAGCACTTTCAGTCATCTTGAGGCCGCCACTATCTACCTTTCAAACGGGGGGAAATCCTGCCTTTCGCCAGGCTTCTTCTCAATTACACACCGGATCACCCAGCACATAGACCTCTCTTCTCTGACAAGCCAAAGGAGGCCCTTGCAGCACAATTCGGCCTTCTGCGATGAAACTTTGGGATGCAGTGTGTTCTGCATGTGCTGAATGGCGTAATCCTCTAAATGCCCTCAGGAGGCCTAGGTGACTTTGCATGTTCCAAGTGCCTAGCAAGGCTCAGGGTAAATCTCTACTTTATTTCGGGCTGGACCTAAAGTCTACTTTCTGCCTCACTTAGAGAGACGTCGAGCACGAGTCCCCAAAGTGGATTGGAGCCCCGGTGGTTTCTTTCAGGGCCGCTTAGGTGTCCTCAACGTGGCAGACCCGCATGGAAAGAAAGCCTGCCCAAGAACCGTGCTCCTGGGGCTGTTGCAAAGCTGTGGAACGCTAGCCTTAGAGAACAGATTAGTTCCCGGCCCTTTCACCTGCGTAGTGAGGCATGGTCCCAGAGCCGTGTATCCCTTGATGGGGCTCAGAAGGCTTTGGGTCCACGGTGCACTTCCTCGGAAAGAAGTGCCCCCGTCAGAGGCTTGAGCACTCTGAGGCATACTAAAGCTAAAGCCGTCCACTGACTGAGACTTCCTAGAAACTGGTGCACCCCTGCCTCTGGGAATGGGAAAATGTGCACCTTACCTCGTGGATCGAGGTCACATTTAGTTGGCACTTTAGCTACAGTATGCTCTGGGCTGAGCTCCCAGGAAGGAACCGCAAGCGCCCGGTTTCTTTTGCAGAAGCTCACTGCTCCTCAGAGGCATCTGTGGAGTGAACAGTGTCCTGGGGGCGTGGTGTGCAGGCAGCTTGGAAGCTGCCCCGAAGTTGCTTTGCAAAGGGGGAGAGTCGGGCTTCTCCCACATGCTCCAGTTTCCCACGTGACCCCACAGCGCATTTACCGGCACCCTCTGACTGACTACTGGAGACTTTCGGCCACACGGGGCCTTTCTATGATCACACTTCGTTGCAGGCGGGCTCTTTTGCATGCCGTGCCTAGCATTACCCGCTTAATGACTTAGTCAGGCCTAGGTGACTTTGGATCGTCCAAATGTCTCACAAGTTGACCGGTTTTTCTGTTCTTTCTGTCAGGCTGGACCTACAGTGTACCTTGCGTCACAATAGAGAGATGACAGGTAAGAGTCGCCAGGGGGCTCTGAAGGCTCAGGGATTCTTTCAGGGCTGTTCAGAGGGCCTCCTCCGAGGGAGAGCCACGTTGAATGTAATACTGGCAAAAACGTTGTCCTGGGGCTGCTTTACAGCGGTAGAAATCAAGCTCTGCAAGCGAGGATCAGTTCATTGCCCTTCCCTCTGCATAGAAAGGGTTGACCCCCACAGCCTGTTCTGCGCTGTGTTGCTCGGAAAACAAACAGGGGACTCGCGGCACACACGCGGCACACACGCGGCACACACGCTTTCAAACGGGGGGAAATCCTGCCTTTCGCCAGGCTTCTTCTCAATTACACACCGGATCACCCAGCACATAGACCTCTCTTCTCTGACAAGCCAAAGGAGGCCCTTGCAGCACAATTCGGCCTTCTGCGATGAAACTTTGGGATGCAGTGTGTTCTGCATGTGCTGAATGGCGTAATCCTCTAAATGCCCTCAGGAGGCCTAGGTGACTTTGCATGTTCCAAGTGCCTAGCAAGGCTCAGGGTAAATCTCTACTTTATTTCGGGCTGGACCTAAAGTCTACTTTCTGCCTCACTTAGAGAGACGTCGAGCACGAGTCCCCAAAGTGGATTGGAGCCCCGGTGGTTTCTTTCAGGGCCGCTTAGGTGTCCTCAACGTGGCAGACCCGCATGGAAAGAAAGCCTGCCCAAGAACCGTGCTCCTGGGGCTGTTGCAAAGCTGTGGAACGCTAGCCTTAGAGAACAGATTAGTTCCCGGCCCTTTCACCTGCGTAGTGAGGCATGGTCCCAGAGCCGTGTATCCCTTGATGGTGCTCAGAAGGCTTTGGGTCCACGGTGCACTTCCTCGGAAAGAAGTGCCCCCGTCAGAGGCTTGAGCACTCTGAGGCATACTAAAGCTAAAGCCGTCCACTGACTGAGACTTCCTAGAAACTGGTGCACCCCTGCCTCTGGGAATGGGAAAATGTGCACCTTACCTCGTGGATCGAGGTCACATTTAGTTGGCACTTTAGCTACAGTATGCTCTGGGCTGAGCTCCCAGGAAGGAACCGCAAGCGCCCGGTTTCTTTTGCAAAAGCTCACTGCTCCTCAGAGGCATCTGTGGAGTGAACAGTGTCCTGGTGGCGTGGTGTGCAGGCAGCTTGGAAGCTGCACCGAAGTTGCTTTCCAAAGGGGGAGAGTCGGGCTTCTCCCACATGCTCCAGTTTCCCACGTGACCCCACAGCGCATTTACCGGCACCCTCTGACTGACTACTGGAGACTTTCGGCCACACGGGGCCTTTCTATGATCACACTTCGTTGCAGGTGGGCTCTTTTGCATGCCGTGCCTAGCATTACCCGCTTAATGACTTAGTCAGGCCTAGGTGACTTTGGATCGTCCAAATGTCTCACAAGTTGACCGGTTTTTCTGTTCTTTCTGTCAGGCTGGACCTACAGTGTACCTTGCGTCACAATAGAGAGATGACAGGTAAGAGTCGCCAGGGGGCTCTGAAGGCTCAGGGATTCTTTCAGGGCTGTTCAGAGGGCCTCCTCCGAGGGAGAGCCACGTTGAATGTAATACTGGCAAAAACGTTGTCCTGGGGCTGCTTTACGGCGGTAGAAATCAAGCTCTGCAAGCGAGGATCAGTTCATTGCCCTTCCCTCTGCATAGAAAGGGTTGACCCCCCACAGCCTGTTCTGCGCTGTGTTGCTCGGAAAACAAACAAGGGACTCGCGGCACACACGCTCTCCCTCAGAAGGGAATTCATACGCGACTCTCTGAGGCCTCCGGAGAGCCGTAGAGGAGTTAAAGCACTCTATCGAGTCAGGGTTCATGGAGATGGCTGCACAGCAAAGTGTGCTGATAGGAAACACTCGTGCTTACCTTGAGGCCCGGGGTCACGTTTACTTCGCACTTTAGCTCGGGCAAGCCGTGGGATGAGCTCCTAGCAAGGCACTGGCCACCACCTGGATTCGTAGGAGAAAACTCACTTTCTTCCCTGAGGCATTCCTAGCACTGACTAGAAGACGGGTAAGAGCACTTTCAGTCATCTTGAGGCCGCCACTATCTACCTTTCAAATGGGGGGAAATCCTGCCTTTCGCCAGGCTTCTTCTCAATTACACACCGGATCACCCAGCACATAGACCTCTCTTCTCTGACAAGCCAAAGGAGGCCCTTGCAGCACAATTCGGCCTTCTGCGATGAAACTTTGGGATGCAGTGTGTTCTGCATGTGCTGAATGGCGTAATCCTCTAAATGCCCTCAGGAGGCCTAGGTGACTTTGCATGTTCCAAGTGCCTAGCAAGGCTCAGGGTAAATCTCTACTTTATTTCGGGCTGGACCTAAAGTCTACTTTCTGCCTCACTTAGAGAGACGTCGAGCACGAGTCCCCAAAGTGGATTGGAGCCCCGGTGGTTTCTTTCAGGGCCGCTTAGGTGTCCTCAACGTGGCAGACCCGCATGGAAAGAAAGCCTGCCCAAGAACCGTGCTCCTGGGGCTGTTGCAAAGCTGTGGAACGCTAGCCTTAGAGAACAGATTAGTTCCCGGCCCTTTCACCTGCGTAGTGAGGCATGGTCCCAGAGCCGTGTATCCCTTGATGGGGCTCAGAAGGCTTTGGGTCCACGGTGCACTTCCTCGGAAAGAAGTGCCCCCGTCAGAGGCTTGAGCACTCTGAGGCATACTAAAGCTAAAGCCGTCCACTGACTGAGACTTCCTAGAAACTGGTGCACCCCTGCCTCTGGGAATGGGAAAATGTGCACCTTACCTCGTGGATCGAGGTCACATTTAGTTGGCACTTTAGCTACAGTATGCTCTGGGCTGAGCTCCCAGGAAGGAACCGCAAGCGCCCGGTTTCTTTTGCAGAAGCTCACTGCTCCTCAGAGGCATCTGTGGAGTGAACAGTGTCCTGGGGGCGTGGTGTGCAGGCAGCTTGGAAGCTGCCCCGAAGTTGCTTTGCAAAGGGGGAGAGTCGGGCTTCTCCCACATGCTCCAGTTTCCCACGTGACCCCACAGCGCATTTACCGGCACCCTCTGACTGACTACTGGAGACTTTCGGCCACACGGGGCCTTTCTATGATCACACTTCGTTGCAGGCGGGCTCTTTTGCATGCCGTGCCTAGCATTACCCGCTTAATGACTTAGTCAGGCCTAGGTGACTTTGGATCGTCCAAATGTCTCACAAGTTGACCGGTTTTTCTGTTCTTTCTTCAGGCTGGACCTACAGTGTACCTTGCGTCACAATAGAGAGATGACAGGTAAGAGTCGCCAGGGGGCTCTGAAGGCTCAGGGATTCTTTCAGGGCTGTTCAGAGGGCCTCCTCCGAGGGAGAGCCACGTTGAATGTAATACTGGCAAAAACGTTGTCCTGGGGCTGCTTTACAGCGGTAGAAATCAAGCTCTGCAAGCGAGGATCAGTTCATTGCCCTTCCCTCTGCATAGAAAGGGTTGACCCCCACAGCCTGTTCTGCGCTGTGTTGCTCGGAAAACAAACAGGGGACTCGCGGCACACACGCGGCACACACGCGGCACACACGCTTTCAAACGGGGGGAAATCCTGCCTTTCGCCAGGCTTCTTCTCAATTACACACCGGATCACCCAGCACATAGACCTCTCTTCTCTGACAAGCCAAAGGAGGCCCTTGCAGCACAATTCGGCCTTCTGCGATGAAACTTTGGGATGCAGTGTGTTCTGCATGTGCTGAATGGCGTAATCCTCTAAATGCCCTCAGGAGGCCTAGGTGACTTTGCATGTTCCAAGTGCCTAGCAAGGCTCAGGGTAAATCTCTACTTTATTTCGGGCTGGACCTAAAGTCTACTTTCTGCCTCACTTAGAGAGACGTCGAGCACGAGTCCCCAAAGTGGATTGGAGCCCCGGTGGTTTCTTTCAGGGCCGCTTAGGTGTCCTCAACGTGGCAGACCCGCATGGAAAGAAAGCCTGCCCAAGAACCGTGCTCCTGGGGCTGTTGCAAAGCTGTGGAACGCTAGCCTTAGAGAACAGATTAGTTCCCGGCCCTTTCACCTGCGTAGTGAGGCATGGTCCCAGAGCCGTGTATCCCTTGATGGTGCTCAGAAGGCTTTGGGTCCACGGTGCACTTCCTCGGAAAGAAGTGCCCCCGTCAGAGGCTTGAGCACTCTGAGGCATACTAAAGCTAAAGCCGTCCACTGACTGAGACTTCCTAGAAACTGGTGCACCCCTGCCTCTGGGAATGGGAAAATGTGCACCTTACCTCGTGGATCGAGGTCACATTTAGTTGGCACTTTAGCTACAGTATGCTCTGGGCTGAGCTCCCAGGAAGGAACCGCAAGCGCCCGGTTTCTTTTGCAAAAGCTCACTGCTCCTCAGAGGCATCTGTGGAGTGAACAGTGTCCTGGTGGCGTGGTGTGCAGGCAGCTTGGAAGCTGCACCGAAGTTGCTTTCCAAAGGGGGAGAGTCGGGCTTCTCCCACATGCTCCAGTTTCCCACGTGACCCCACAGCGCATTTACCGGCACCCTCTGACTGACTACTGGAGACTTTCGGCCACACGGGGCCTTTCTATGATCACACTTCGTTGCAGGCGGGCTCTTTTGCATGCCGTGCCTAGCATTACCCGCTTAATGACTTAGTCAGGCCTAGGTGACTTTGGATCGTCCAAATGTCTCACAAGTTGACCGGTTTTTCTGTTCTTTCTGTCAGGCTGGACCTACAGTGTACCTTGCGTCACAATAGAGAGATGACAGGTAAGAGTCGCCAGGGGGCTCTGAAGGCTCAGGGATTCTTTCAGGGCTGTTCAGAGGGCCTCCTCCGAGGGAGAGCCACGTTGAATGTAATACTGGCAAAAACGTTGTCCTGGGGCTGCTTTACGGCGGTAGAAATCAAGCTCTGCAAGCGAGGATCAGTTCATTGCCCTTCCCTCTGCATAGAAAGGGTTGACCCCCCACAGCCTGTTCTGCGCTGTGTTGCTCGGAAAACAAACAAGGGACTCGCGGCACACACGCTCTCCCTCAGAAGGGAATTCATACGCGACTCTCTGAGGCCTCCGGAGAGCCGTAGAGGAGTTAAAGCACTCTATCGAGTCAGGGTTCATGGAGATGGCTGCACAGCAAACTGTGCTGATAGGAAACACTCGTGCTTACCTTGAGGCCCGGGGTCACGTTTACTTCGCACTTTAGCTCGGGCAAGCCGTGGGATGAGCTCCTAGCAAGGCACTGGCCACCACCTGGATTCGTAGGAGAAAACTCACTTTCTTCCCTGAGGCATTCCTAGCACTGACTAGAAGACGGGTAAGAGCACTTTCAGTCATCTTGAGGCCGCCACTATCTACCTTTCAAATGGGGGGAAATCCTGCCTTTCGCCAGGCTTCTTCTCAATTACACACCGGATCACCCAGCACATAGACCTCTCTTCTCTGACAAGCCAAAGGAGGCCCTTGCAGCACAATTCGGCCTTCTGCGATGAAACTTTGGGATGCAGTGTGTTCTGCATGTGCTGAATGGCGTAATCCTCTAAATGCCCTCAGGAGGCCTAGGTGACTTTGCATGTTCCAAGTGCCTAGCAAGGCTCAGGGTAAATCTCTACTTTATTTCGGGCTGGACCTAAAGTCTACTTTCTGCCTCACTTAGAGAGACGTCGAGCACGAGTCCCCAAAGTGGATTGGAGCCCCGGTGGTTTCTTTCAGGGCCGCTTAGGTGTCCTCAACGTGGCAGACCCGCATGGAAAGAAAGCCTGCCCAAGAACCGTGCTCCTGGGGCTGTTGCAAAGCTGTGGAACGCTAGCCTTAGAGAACAGATTAGTTCCCGGCCCTTTCACCTGCGTAGTGAGGCATGGTCCCAGAGCCGTGTATCCCTTGATGGTGCTCAGAAGGCTTTGGGTCCACGGTGCACTTCCTCGGAAAGAAGTGCCCCCGTCAGAGGCTTGAGCACTCTGAGGCATACTAAAGCTAAAGCCGTCCACTGACTGAGACTTCCTAGAAACTGGTGCACCCCTGCCTCTGGGAATGGGAAAATGTGCACCTTACCTCGTGGATCGAGGTCACATTTAGTTGGCACTTTAGCTACAGTATGCTCTGGGCTGAGCTCCCAGGAAGGAACCGCAAGCGCCCGGTTTCTTTTGCAGAAGCTCACTGCTCCTCAGAGGCATCTGTGGAGTGAACAGTGTCCTGGGGGCGTGGTGTGCAGGCAGCTTGGAAGCTGCCCCGAAGTTGCTTTCCAAAGGGGGAGAGTCGGGCTTCTCCCACATGCTCCAGTTTCCCACGTGACCCCACAGCGCATTTACCGGCACCCTCTGACTGACTACTGGAGACTTTCGGCCACACGGGGCCTTTCTATGATCACACTTCGTTGCAGGCGGGCTCTTTTGCATGCCGTGCCTAGCATTACCCGCTTAATGACTTAGTCAGGCCTAGGTGACTTTGGATCGTCCAAATGTCTCACAAGTTGACCGGTTTTTCTGTTCTTTCTGTCAGGCTGGACCTACAGTGTACCTTGCGTCACAATAGAGAGATGACAGGTAAGAGTCGCCAGGGGGCTCTGAAGGCTCAGGGATTCTTTCAGGGCTGTTCAGAGGGCCTCCTCCGAGGGAGAGCCACATTGAATGTAATACTGGCAAAAACGTTGTCCTGGGGCTGCTTTACAGCGGTAGAAATCAAGCTCTGCAAGCGAGGATCAGTTCATTGCCCTTCCCTCTGCATAGAAAGGGTTGACCCCCCACAGCCTGTTCTGCGCTGTGTTGCTCGGAAAACAAACAGGGGACTCGCGGCACACACGCTCTCCCTCAGAAGGGAATTCATACGCGACTCTCTGAGGCCTCCGGAGAGCCGTAGAGGAGTTAAAGCACTCTATCGAGTCAGGGTTCATGGAGATGGCTGCACAGCAAAGTGTGCTGATAGGAAACACTCGTGCTTACCTTGAGGCCCGGGGTCACGTTTACTTCGCACTTTAGCTCGGGCAAGCCGTGGGATGAGCTCCTAGCAAGGCACTGGCCACCACCTGGATTCGTAGGAGAAAACTCACTTTCTTCCCTGAGGCATTCCTAGCACTGACTAGAAGACGGGTAAGAGCACTTTCAGTCATCTTGAGGCCGCCACTATCTACCTTTCAAATGGGGGGAAATCCTGCCTTTCGCCAGGCTTCTTCTCAATTACACACCGGATCACCCAGCACATAGACCTCTCTTCTCTGACAAGCCAAAGGAGGCCCTTGCAGCACAATTCGGCCTTCTGCGATGAAACTTTGGGATGCAGTGAGTTCTGCATGTGCTGAATGGCGTAATCCTCTAAATGCCCTCAGGAGGCCTAGGTGACTTTGCATGTTCCAAGTGCCTAGCAAGGCTCAGGGTAAATCTCTACTTTATTTCGGGCTGGACCTAAAGTCTACTTTCTGCCTCACTTAGAGAGACGTCGAGCACGAGTCCCCAAAGTGGATTGGAGCCCCGGTGGTTTCTTTCAGGGCCGCTTAGGTGTCCTCAACGTGGCAGACCCGCATGGAAAGAAAGCCTGCCCAAGAACCGTGCTCCTGGGGCTGTTGCAAAGCTGTGGAACGCTAGCCTTAGAGAACAGATTAGTTCCCGGCCCTTTCACCTGCGTAGTGAGGCATGGTCCCAGAGCCGTGTATCCCTTGATGGTGCTCAGAAGGCTTTGGGTCCACGGTGCACTTCCTCGGAAAGAAGTGCCCCCGTCAGAGGCTTGAGCACTCTGAGGCATACTAAAGCTAAAGCCGTCCACTGACTGAGACTTCCTAGAAACTGGTGCACCCCTGCCTCTGGGAATGGGAAAATGTGCACCTTACCTCGTGGATCGAGGTCACATTTAGTTGGCACTTTAGCTACAGTATGCTCTGGGCTGAGCTCCCAGGAAGGAACCGCAAGCGCCCGGTTTCTTTTGCAAAAGCTCACTGCTCCTCAGAGGCATCTGTGGAGTGAACAGTGTCCTGGGGGCGTGGTGTGCAGGCAGCTTGGAAGCTGCACCGAAGTTGCTTTCCAAAGGGGGAGAGTCGGGCTTCTCCCACATGCTCCAGTTTCCCACGTGACCCCACAGCGCATTTACCGGCACCCTCTGACTGACTACTGGAGACTTTCGGCCACACGGGGCCTTTCTATGATCACACTTCGTTGCAGGCGGGCTCTTTTGCATGCCGTGCCTAGCATTACCTGCTTAATGACTTAGTCAGGCCTAGGTGACTTTGGATCGTCCAAATGTCTCACAAGTTGACCGGTTTTTCTGTTCTTTCTGTCAGGCTGGACCTACAGTGTACCTTGCGTCACAATAGAGAGATGACAGGTAAGAGTCGCCAGGGGGCTCTGAAGGCTCAGGGATTCTTTCAGGGCTGTTCAGAGGGCCTCCTCTGAGGGAGAGCCACGTTGAATGTAATACTGGCAAAAACGTTGTCCTGGGGCTGCTTTACAGCGGTAGAAATCAAGCTCTGCAAGCGAGGATCAGTTCATTGCCCTTCCCTCTGCATAGAAAGGGTTGACCCCCCACAGCCTGTTCTGCGCTGTGTTGCTCGGAAAACAAACAGGGGACTCGCGGCACACACGCTCTCCCTCAGAAGGGAATTCATACGCGACTCTCTGAGGCCTCCGGAGAGCCGTAGAGGAGTTAAAGCACTCTATCGAGTCAGGGTTCATGGAGATGGCTGCACAGCAAAGTGTGCTGATAGGAAACACTCGTGCTTACCTTGAGGCCCGGGGTCACGTTTACTTCGCACTTTAGCTCGGGCAAGCCGTGGGATGAGCTCCTAGCAAGGCACTGGCCACCACCTGGATTCGTAGGAGAAAACTCACTTTCTTCCCTGAGGCATTCCTAGCACTGACTAGAAGACGGGTAAGAGCACTTTCAGTCATCTTGAGGCCGCCACTATCTACCTTTCAAATGGGGGGAAATCCTGCCTTTCGCCAGGCTTCTTCTCAATTACACACCGGATCACCCAGCACATAGACCTCTCTTCTCTGACAAGCCAAAGGAGGCCCTTGCAGCACAATTCGGCCTTCTGCGATGAAACTTTGGGATGCAGTGAGTTCTGCATGTGCTGAATGGCGTAATCCTCTAAATGCCCTCAGGAGGCCTAGGTGACTTTGCATGTTCCAAGTGCCTAGCAAGGCTCAGGGTAAATCTCTACTTTATTTCGGGCTGGACCTAAAGTCTACTTTCTGCCTCACTTAGAGAGACGTCGAGCACGAGTCCCCAAAGTGGATTGGAGCCCCGGTGGTTTCTTTCAGGGCCGCTTAGGTGTCCTCAACGTGGCAGACCCGCATGGAAAGAAAGCCTGCCCAAGAACCGTGCTCCTGGGGCTGTTGCAAAGCTGTGGAACGCTAGCCTTAGAGAACAGATTAGTTCCCGGCCCTTTCACCTGCGTAGTGAGGCATGGTCCCAGAGCCATGTATCCCTTGATGGGGCTCAGAAGGCTTTGGGTCCACGGTGCACTTCCTCGGAAAGAAGTGCCCCCGTCAGAGGCTTGAGCACTCTGAGGCATACTAAAGCTAAAGCCGTCCACTGACTGAGACTTCCTAGAAACTGGTGCACCCCTGCCTCTGGGAATGGGAAAATGTGCACCTTACCTCGTGGATCGAGGTCACATTTAGTTGGCACTTTAGCTACAGTATGCTCTGGGCTGAGCTCCCAGGAAGGAACCACAAGCGCCCGGTTTCTTTTGCAGAAGCTCACTGCTCCTCAGAGGCATCTGTGGAGTGAACAGTGTCCTGGGGGCGTGGTGTGCAGGCAGCTTGGAAGCTGCCCCGAAGTTGCTTTCCAAAGGGGGAGAGTCGGGCTTCTCCCACATGCTCCAGTTTCCCACGTGACCCCACAGCGCATTTACCGGCACCCTCTGACTGACTACTGGAGACTTTCGGCCACACGGGGCCTTTCTATGATCACACTTCGTTGCAGGCGGGCTCTTTTGCATGCCGTGCCTAGCATTACCTGCTTAATGACTTAGTCAGGCCTAGGTGACTTTGGATCGTCCAAATGTCTCACAAGTTGACCGGTTTTTCTGTTCTTTCTGTCAGGCTGGACCTACAGTGTACCTTGCGTCACAATAGAGAGATGACAGGTAAGAGTCGCCAGGGGGCTCTGAAGGCTCAGGGATTCTTTCAGGGCTGTTCAGAGGGCCTCCTCCGAGGGAGAGCCACGTTGAATGTAATACTGGCAAAAACGTTGTCCTGGGGCTGCTTTACAGCGGTAGAAATCAAGCTCTGCAAGCGAGGATCAGTTCATTGCCCTTCCCTCTGCATAGAAAGGGTTGACCCCCCACAGCCTGTTCTGCGCTGTGTTGCTCGGAAAACAAACAGGGGACTCGCGGCACACACGCTCTCCCTCAGAAGGGAATTCATACGCGACTCTCTGAGGCCTCCGGAGAGCCGTAGAGGAGTTAAAGCACTCTATCGAGTCAGGGTTCATGGAGATGGCTGCACAGCAAACTGTGCTGATAGGAAACACTCGTGCTTACCTTGAGGCCCGGGGTCACGTTTACTTCGCACTTTAGCTCGGGCAAGCCGTGGGATGAGCTCCTAGCAAGGCACTGGCCACCACCTGGATTCGTAGGAGAAAACTCACTTTCTTCCCTGAGGCATTCCTAGCACTGACTAGAAGACGGGTAAGAGCACTTTCAGTCATCTTGAGGCCGCCACTATCTACCTTTCAAACGGGGGGAAATCCTGCCTTTCGCCAGGCTTCTTCTCAATTACACACCGGATCACCCAGCACATAGACCTCTCTTCTCTGACAAGCCAAAGGAGGCCCTTGCAGCACAATTCGGCCTTCTGCGATGAAACTTTGGGATGCAGTGTGTTCTGCATGTGCTGAATGGCGTAATCCTCTAAATGCCCTCAGGAGGCCTAGGTGACTTTGCATGTTCCAAGTGCCTAGCAAGGCTCAGGGTAAATCTCTACTTTATTTCGGGCTGGACCTAAAGTCTACTTTCTGCCTCACTTAGAGAGACGTCGAGCACGAGTCCCCAAAGTGGATTGGAGCCCCGGTGGTTTCTTTCAGGGCCGCTTAGGTGTCCTCAACGTGGCAGACCCGCATGGAAAGAAAGCCTGCCCAAGAACCGTGCTCCTGGGGCTGTTGCAAAGCTGTGGAACGCTAGCCTTAGAGAACAGATTAGTTCCCGGCCCTTTCACCTGCGTAGTGAGGCATGGTCCCAGAGCCGTGTATCCCTTGATGGTGCTCAGAAGGCTTTGGGTCCACGGTGCACTTCCTCGGAAAGAAGTGCCCCCGTCAGAGGCTTGAGCACTCTGAGGCATACTAAAGCTAAAGCCGTCCACTGACTGAGACTTCCTAGAAACTGGTGCACCCCTGCCTCTGGGAATGGGAAAATGTGCACCTTACCTCGTGGATCGAGGTCACATTTAGTTGGCACTTTAGCTACAGTATGCTCTGGGCTGAGCTCCCAGGAAGGAACCGCAAGCGCCCGGTTTCTTTTGCAGAAGCTCACTGCTCCTCAGAGGCATCTGTGGAGTGAACAGTGTCCTGGTGGCGTGGTGTGCAGGCAGCTTGGAAGCTGCCCCGAAGTTGCTTTGCAAAGGGGGAGAGTCGGGCTTCTCCCACATGCTCCAGTTTCCCACGTGACCCCACAGCGCATTTACCGGCACCCTCTGACTGACTACTGGAGACTTTCGGCCACACGGGGCCTTTCTATGATCACACTTCGTTGCAGGCGGGCTCTTTTGCATGCCGTGCCTAGCATTACCCGCTTAATGACTTAGTCAGGCCTAGGTGACTTTGGATCGTCCAAATGTCTCACAAGTTGACCGGTTTTTCTGTTCTTTCTGTCAGGCTGGACCTACAGTGTACCTTGCGTCACAATAGAGAGATGACAGGTAAGAGTCGCCAGGGGGCTCTGAAGGCTCAGGGATTCTTTCAGGGCTGTTCAGAGGGCCTCCTCCGAGGGAGAGCCACGTTGAATGTAATACTGGCAAAAACGTTGTCCTGGGGCTGCTTTACAGCGGTAGAAATCAAGCTCTGCAAGCGAGGATCAGTTCATTGCCCTTCCCTCTGCATAGAAAGGGTTGACCCCCCACAGCCTGTTCTGCGCTGTGTTGCTCGGAAAACAAACAGGGGACTCGCGGCACACACGCTCTCCCTCAGAAGGGAATTCATACGCGACTCTCTGAGGCCTCCGGAGAGCCGTAGAGGAGTTAAAGCACTCTATCGAGTCAGGGTTCATGGAGATGGCTGCACAGCAAAGTGTGCTGATAGGAAACACTCGTGCTTACCTTGAGGCCCGGGGTCACGTTTACTTCGCACTTTAGCTCGGGCAAGCCGTGGGATGAGCTCCTAGCAAGGCACTGGCCACCACCTGGATTCGTAGGAGAAAACTCACTTTCTTCCCTGAGGCATTCCTAGCACTGACTAGAAGACGGGTAAGAGCACTTTCAGTCATCTTGAGGCCGCCACTATCTACCTTTCAAACGGGGGGAAATCCTGCCTTTCGCCAGGCTTCTTCTCAATTACACACCGGATCACCCAGCACATAGACCTCTCTTCTCTGACAAGCCAAAGGAGGCCCTTGCAGCACAATTCGGCCTTCTGCGATGAAACTTTGGGATGCAGTGTGTTCTGCATGTGCTGAATGGCGTAATCCTCTAAATGCCCTCAGGAGGCCTAGGTGACTTTGCATGTTCCAAGTGCCTAGCAAGGCTCAGGGTAAATCTCTACTTTATTTCGGGCTGGACCTAAAGTCTACTTTCTGCCTCACTTAGAGAGACGTCGAGCACGAGTCCCCAAAGTGGATTGGAGCCCCGGTGGTTTCTTTCAGGGCCGCTTAGGTGTCCTCAACGTGGCAGACCCGCATGGAAAGAAAGCCTGCCCAAGAACCGTGCTCCTGGGGCTGTTGCAAAGCTGTGGAACGCTAGCCTTAGAGAACAGATTAGTTCCCGGCCCTTTCACCTGCGTAGTGAGGCATGGTCCCAGAGCCGTGTATCCCTTGATGGGGCTCAGAAGGCTTTGGGTCCACGGTGCACTTCCTCGGAAAGAAGTGCCCCCGTCAGAGGCTTGAGCACTCTGAGGCATACTAAAGCTAAAGCCGTCCACTGACTGAGACTTCCTAGAAACTGGTGCACCCCTGCCTCTGGGAATGGGAAAATGTGCACCTTACCTCGTGGATCGAGGTCACATTTAGTTGGCACTTTAGCTACAGTATGCTCTGGGCTGAGCTCCCAGGAAGGAACCGCAAGCGCCCGGTTTCTTTTGCAGAAGCTCACTGCTCCTCAGAGGCATCTGTGGAGTGAACAGTGTCCTGGGGGCGTGGTGTGCAGGCAGCTTGGAAGCTGCCCCGAAGTTGCTTTCCAAAGGGGGAGAGTCGGGCTTCTCCCACATGCTCCAGTTTCCCACGTGACCCCACAGCACATTTACCGGCACCCTCTGACTGACTACTGGAGACTTTCGGCCACACGGGGCCTTTCTATGATCACACTTCGTTGCAGGCGGGCTCTTTTGCATGCCGTGCCTAGCATTACCCGCTTAATGACTTAGTCAGGCCTAGGTGACTTTGGATCGTCCAAATGTCTCACAGGTTGACCGGTTTTTCTGTTCTTTCTGTCAGGCTGGACCTACAGTGTACCTTGCGTCACAATAGAGAGATGACAGGTAAGAGTCGCCAGGGGGCTCTGAAGGCTCAGGGATTCTTTCAGGGCTGTTCAGAGGGCCTCCTCCGAGGGAGAGCCACGTTGAATGTAATACTGGCAAAAACGTTGTCCTGGGGCTGCTTTACAGCGGTAGAAATCAAGCTCTGCAAGCGAGGATCAGTTCATTGCCCTTCCCTCTGCATAGAAAGGGTTGACCCCCCACAGCCTGTTCTGCGCTGTGTTGCTCGGAAAACAAACAGGGGACTCGCGGCACACACGCTCTCCCTCAGAAGGGAATTCATACGCGACTCTCTGAGGCCTCCGGAGAGCCGTAGAGGAGTTAAAGCACTCTATCGAGTCAGGGTTCATGGAGATGGCTGCACAGCAAAGTGTGCTGATAGGAAACACTCGTGCTTACCTTGAGGCCCGGGGTCACGTTTACTTCGCACTTTAGCTCGGGCAAGCCGTGGGATGAGCTCCTAGCAAGGCACTGGCCACCACCTGGATTCGTAGGAGAAAACTCACTTTCTTCCCTGAGGCATTCCTAGCACTGACTAGAAGACGGGTAAGAGCACTTTCAGTCATCTTGAGGCCGCCACTATCTACCTTTCAAACGGGGGGAAATCCTGCCTTTCGCCAGGCTTCTTCTCAATTACACACCGGATCACCCAGCACATAGACCTCTCTTCTCTGACAAGCCAAAGGAGGCCCTTGCAGCACAATTCGGCCTTCTGCGATGAAACTTTGGGATGCAGTGTGTTCTGCATGTGCTGAATGGCGTAATCCTCTAAATGCCCTCAGGAGGCCTAGGTGACTTTGCATGTTCCAAGTGCCTAGCAAGGCTCAGGGTAAATCTCTACTTTATTTCGGGCTGGACCTAAAGTCTACTTTCTGCCTCACTTAGAGAGACGTCGAGCACGAGTCCCCAAAGTGGATTGGAGCCCCGGTGGTTTCTTTCAGGGCCGCTTAGGTGTCCTCAACGTGGCAGACCCGCATGGAAAGAAAGCCTGCCCAAGAACCGTGCTCCTGGGGCTGTTGCAAAGCTGTGGAACGCTAGCCTTAGAGAACAGATTAGTTCCCGGCCCTTTCACCTGCGTAGTGAGGCATGGTCCCAGAGCCGTGTATCCCTTGATGGGGCTCAGAAGGCTTTGGGTCCACGGTGCACTTCCTCGGAAAGAAGTGCCCCCGTCAGAGGCTTGAGCACTCTGAGGCATACTAAAGCTAAAGCCGTCCACTGACTGAGACTTCCTAGAAACTGGTGCACCCCTGCCTCTGGGAATGGGAAAATGTGCACCTTACCTCGTGGATCGAGGTCACATTTAGTTGGCACTTTAGCTACAGTATGCTCTGGGCTGAGCTCCCAGGAAGGAACCGCAAGCGCCCGGTTTCTTTTGCAAAAGCTCACTGCTCCTCAGAGGCATCTGTGGAGTGAACAGTGTCCTGGGGGCGTGGTGTGCAGGCAGCTTGGAAGCTGCCCCGAAGTTGCTTTCCAAAGGGGGAGAGTCGGGCTTCTCCCACATGCTCCAGTTTCCCACGTGACCCCACAGCGCATTTACCGGCACCCTCTGACTGACTACTGGAGACTTTCGGCCACACGGGGCCTTTCTATGATCACACTTCGTTGCAGGCGGGCTCTTTTGCATGCCGTGCCTAGCATTACCCGCTTAATGACTTAGTCAGGCCTAGGTGACTTTGGATCGTCCAAATGTCTCACAGGTTGACCGGTTTTTCTGTTCTTTCTGTCAGGCTGGACCTACAGTGTACCTTGCGTCACAATAGAGAGATGACAGGTAAGAGTCGCCAGGGGGCTCTGAAGGCTCAGGGATTCTTTCAGGGCTGTTCAGAGGGCCTCCTCCGAGGGAGAGCCACGTTGAATGTAATACTGGCAAAAACGTTGTCCTGGGGCTGCTTTACAGCGGTAGAAATCAAGCTCTGCAAGCGAGGATCAGTTCATTGCCCTTCCCTCTGCATAGAAAGGGTTGACCCCCCACAGCCTGTTCTGCGCTGTGTTGCTCGGAAAACAAACAGGGGACTCGCGGCACACACGCTCTCCCTCAGAAGGGAATTCATACGCGACTCTCTGAGGCCTCCGGAGAGCCGTAGAGGAGTTAAAGCACTCTATCGAGTCAGGGTTCATGGAGATGGCTGCACAGCAAAGTGTGCTGATAGGAAACACTCGTGCTTACCTTGAGGCCCGGGGTCACGTTTACTTCGCACTTTAGCTCGGGCAAGCCGTGGGATGAGCTCCTAGCAAGGCACTGGCCACCACCTGGATTCGTAGGAGAAAACTCACTTTCTTCCCTGAGGCATTCCTAGCACTGACTAGAAGACGGGTAAGAGCACTTTCAGTCATCTTGAGGCCGCCACTATCTACCTTTCAAACGGGGGGAAATCCTGCCTTTCGCCAGGCTTCTTCTCAATTACACACCGGATCACCCAGCACATAGACCTCTCTTCTCTGACAAGCCAAAGGAGGCCCTTGCAGCACAATTCGGCCTTCTGCGATGAAACTTTGGGATGCAGTGTGTTCTGCATGTGCTGAATGGCGTAATCCTCTAAATGCCCTCAGGAGGCCTAGGTGACTTTGCATGTTCCAAGTGCCTAGCAAGGCTCAGGGTAAATCTCTACTTTATTTCGGGCTGGACCTAAAGTCTACTTTCTGCCTCACTTAGAGACACGTCGAGCACGAGTCCCCAAAGTGGATTGGAGCCCCGGTGGTTTCTTTCAGGGCCGCTTAGGTGTCCTCAACGTGGCAGACCCGCATGGAAAGAAAGCCTGCCCAAGAACCGTGCTCCTGGGGCTGTTGCAAAGCTGTGGAACGCTAGCCTTAGAGAACAGATTAGTTCCCGGCCCTTTCACCTGCGTAGTGAGGCATGGTCCCAGAGCCGTGTATCCCTTGATGGGGCTCAGAAGGCTTTGGGTCCACGGTGCACTTCCTCGGAAAGAAGTGCCCCCGTCAGAGGCTTGAGCACTCTGAGGCATACTAAAGCTAAAGCCGTCCACTGACTGAGACTTCCTAGAAACTGGTGCACCCCTGCCTCTGGGAATGGGAAAATGTGCACCTTACCTCGTGGATCGAGGTCACATTTAGTTGGCACTTTAGCTACAGTATGCTCTGGGCTGAGCTCCCAGGAAGGAACCGCAAGCGCCCGGTTTCTTTTGCAAAAGCTCACTGCTCCTCAGAGGCATCTGTGGAGTGAACAGTGTCCTGGGGGCGTGGTGTGCAGGCAGCTTGGAAGCTGCCCCGAAGTTGCTTTCCAAAGGGGGAGAGTCGGGCTTCTCCCACATGCTCCAGTTTCCCACGTGACCCCACAGCGCATTTACCGGCACCCTCTGACTGACTACTGGAGACTTTCGGCCACACGGGGCCTTTCTATGATCACACTTCGTTGCAGGCGGGCTCTTTTGCATGCCGTGCCTAGCATTACCCGCTTAATGACTTAGTCAGGCCTAGGTGACTTTGGATCGTCCAAATGTCTCACAGGTTGACCGGTTTTTCTGTTCTTTCTGTCAGGCTGGACCTACAGTGTACCTTGCGTCACAATAGAGAGATGACAGGTAAGAGTCGCCAGGGGGCTCTGAAGGCTCAGGGATTCTTTCAGGGCTGTTCAGAGGGCCTCCTCCGAGGGAGAGCCACGTTGAATGTAATACTGGCAAAAACGTTGTCCTGGGGCTGCTTTACAGCGGTAGAAATCAAGCTCTGCAAGCGAGGATCAGTTCATTGCCCTTCCCTCTGCATAGAAAGGGTTGACCCCCCACAGCCTGTTCTGCGCTGTGTTGCTCGGAAAACAAACAGGGGACTCGCGGCACACACGCTCTCCCTCAGAAGGGAATTCATACGCGACTCTCTGAGGCCTCCGGAGAGCCGTAGAGGAGTTAAAGCACTCTATCGAGTCAGGGTTCATGGAGATGGCTGCACAGCAAAGTGTGCTGATAGGAAACACTCGTGCTTACCTTGAGGCCCGGGGTCACGTTTACTTCGCACTTTAGCTCGGGCAAGCCGTGGGATGAGCTCCTAGCAAGGCACTGGCCACCACCTGGATTCGTAGGAGAAAACTCACTTTCTTCCCTGAGGCATTCCTAGCACTGACTAGAAGACGGGTAAGAGCACTTTCAGTCATCTTGAGGCCGCCACTATCTACCTTTCAAACGGGGGGAAATCCTGCCTTTCGCCAGGCTTCTTCTCAATTACACACCGGATCACCCAGCACATAGACCTCTCTTCTCTGACAAGCCAAAGGAGGCCCTTGCAGCACAATTCGGCCTTCTGCGATGAAACTTTGGGATGCAGTGTGTTCTGCATGTGCTGAATGGCGTAATCCTCTAAATGCCCTCAGGAGGCCTAGGTGACTTTGCATGTTCCAAGTGCCTAGCAAGGCTCAGGGTAAATCTCTACTTTATTTCGGGCTGGACCTAAAGTCTACTTTCTGCCTCACTTAGAGAGACGTCGAGCACGAGTCCCCAAAGTGGATTGGAGCCCCGGTGGTTTCTTTCAGGGCCGCTTAGGTGTCCTCAACGTGGCAGACCCGCATGGAAAGAAAGCCTGCCCAAGAACCGTGCTCCTGGGGCTGTTGCAAAGCTGTGGAACGCTAGCCTTAGAGAACAGATTAGTTCCCGGCCCTTTCACCTGCGTAGTGAGGCATGGTCCCAGAGCCGTGTATCCCTTGATGGGGCTCAGAAGGCTTTGGGTCCACGGTGCACTTCCTCGGAAAGAAGTGCCCCCGTCAGAGGCTTGAGCACTCTGAGGCATACTAAAGCTAAAGCCGTCCACTGACTGAGACTTCCTAGAAACTGGTGCACCCCTGCCTCTGGGAATGGGAAAATGTGCACCTTACCTCGTGGATCGAGGTCACCTTTAGTTGGCACTTTAGCTACAGTATGCTCTGGGCTGAGCTCCCAGGAAGGAACCGCAAGCGCCCGGTTTCTTTTGCAGAAGCTCACTGCTCCTCAGAGGCATCTGTGGAGTGAACAGTGTCCTGGGGGCGTGGTGTGCAGGCAGCTTGGAAGCTGCCCCGAAGTTGCTTTCCAAAGGGGGAGAGTCGGGCTTCTCCCACATGCTCCAGTTTCCCACGTGACCCCACAGCGCATTTACCGGCACCCTCTGACTGACTACTGGAGACTTTCGGCCACACGGGGCCTTTCTATGATCACACTTCGTTGCAGGCGGGCTCTTTTGCATGCCGTGCCTAGCATTACCCGCTTAATGACTTAGTCAGGCCTAGGTGACTTTGGATCGTCCAAATGTCTCACAAGTTGACCGGTTTTTCTGTTCTTTCTGTCAGGCTGGACCTACAGTGTACCTTGCGTCACAATAGAGAGATGACAGGTAAGAGTCGCCAGGGGGCTCTGAAGGCTCAGGGATTCTTTCAGGGCTGTTCAGAGGGCCTCCTCCGAGGGAGAGCCACGTTGAATGTAATACTGGCAAAAACGTTGTCCTGGGGCTGCTTTACAGCGGTAGAAATCAAGCTCTGCAAGCGAGGATCAGTTCATTGCCCTTCCCTCTGCATAGAAAGGGTTGACCCCCCACAGCCTGTTCTGCGCTGTGTTGCTCGGAAAACAAACAGGGGACTCGCGGCACACACGCTCTCCCTCAGAAGGGAATTCATACGCGACTCTCTGAGGCCTCCGGAGAGCCGTAGAGGAGTTAAAGCACTCTATCGAGTCAGGGTTCATGGAGATGGCTGCACAGCAAAGTGTGCTGATAGGAAACACTCGTGCTTACCTTGAGGCCCGGGGTCACGTTTACTTCGCACTTTAGCTCGGGCAAGCCGTGGGATGAGCTCCTAGCAAGGCACTGGCCACCACCTGGATTCGTAGGAGAAAACTCACTTTCTTCCCTGAGGCATTCCTAGCACTGACTAGAAGACGGGTAAGAGCACTTTCAGTCATCTTGAGGCCGCCACTATCTACCTTTCAAACGGGGGGAAATCCTGCCTTTCGCCAGGCTTCTTCTCAATTACACACCGGATCACCCAGCACATAGACCTCTCTTCTCTGACAAGCCAAAGGAGGCCCTTGCAGCACAATTCGGCCTTCTGCGATGAAACTTTGGGATGCAGTGTGTTCTGCATGTGCTGAATGGCGTAATCCTCTAAATGCCCTCAGGAGGCCTAGGTGACTTTGCATGTTCCAAGTGCCTAGCAAGGCTCAGGGTAAATCTCTACTTTATTTCGGGCTGGACCTAAAGTCTACTTTCTGCCTCACTTAGAGAGACGTCGAGCACGAGTCCCCAAAGTGGATTGGAGCCCCGGTGGTTTCTTTCAGGGCCGCTTAGGTGTCCTCAACGTGGCAGACCCGCATGGAAAGAAAGCCTGCCCAAGAACCGTGCTCCTGGGGCTGTTGCAAAGCTGTGGAACGCTAGCCTTAGAGAACAGATTAGTTCCCGGCCCTTTCACCTGCGTAGTGAGGCATGGTCCCAGAGCCGTGTATCCCTTGATGGGGCTCAGAAGGCTTTGGGTCCACGGTGCACTTCCTCGGAAAGAAGTGCCCCCGTCAGAGGCTTGAGCACTCTGAGGCATACTAAAGCTAAAGCCGTCCACTGACTGAGACTTCCTAGAAACTGGTGCACCCCTGCCTCTGGGAATGGGAAAATGTGCACCTTACCTCGTGGATCGAGGTCACATTTAGTTGGCACTTTAGCTACAGTATGCTCTGGGCTGAGCTCCCAGGAAGGAACCGCAAGCGCCCGGTTTCTTTTGCAAAAGCTCACTGCTCCTCAGAGGCATCTGTGGAGTGAACAGTGTCCTGGGGGCGTGGTGTGCAGGCAGCTTGGAAGCTGCCCCGAAGTTGCTTTCCAAAGGGGGAGAGTCGGGCTTCTCCCACATGCTCCAGTTTCCCACGTGACCCCACAGCGCATTTACCGGCACCCTCTGACTGACTACTGGAGACTTTCGGCCACACGGGGCCTTTCTATGATCACACTTCGTTGCAGGCGGGCTCTTTTGCATGCCGTGCCTAGCATTACCCGCTTAATGACTTAGTCAGGCCTAGGTGACTTTGGATCGTCCAAATGTCTCACAGGTTGACCGGTTTTTCTGTTCTTTCTGTCAGGCTGGACCTACAGTGTACCTTGCGTCACAATAGAGAGATGACAGGTAAGAGTCGCCAGGGGGCTCTGAAGGCTCAGGGATTCTTTCAGGGCTGTTCAGAGGGCCTCCTCCGAGGGAGAGCCACGTTGAATGTAATACTGGCAAAAACGTTGTCCTGGGGCTGCTTTACAGCGGTAGAAATCAAGCTCTGCAAGCGAGGATCAGTTCATTGCCCTTCCCTCTGCATAGAAAGGGTTGACCCCCCACAGCCTGTTCTGCGCTGTGTTGCTCGGAAAACAAACAGGGGACTCGCGGCACACACGCTCTCCCTCAGAAGGGAATTCATACGCGACTCTCTGAGGCCTCCGGAGAGCCGTAGAGGAGTTAAAGCACTCTATCGAGTCAGGGTTCATGGAGATGGCTGCACAGCAAAGTGTGCTGATAGGAAACACTCGTGCTTACCTTGAGGCCCGGGGTCACGTTTACTTCGCACTTTAGCTCGGGCAAGCCGTGGGATGAGCTCCTAGCAAGGCACTGGCCACCACCTGGATTCGTAGGAGAAAACTCACTTTCTTCCCTGAGGCATTCCTAGCACTGACTAGAAGACGGGTAAGAGCACTTTCAGTCATCTTGAGGCCGCCACTATCTACCTTTCAAACGGGGGGAAATCCTGCCTTTCGCCAGGCTTCTTCTCAATTACACACCGGATCACCCAGCACATAGACCTCTCTTCTCTGACAAGCCAAAGGAGGCCCTTGCAGCACAATTCGGCCTTCTGCGATGAAACTTTGGGATGCAGTGTGTTCTGCATGTGCTGAATGGCGTAATCCTCTAAATGCCCTCAGGAGGCCTAGGTGACTTTGCATGTTCCAAGTGCCTAGCAAGGCTCAGGGTAAATCTCTACTTTATTTCGGGCTGGACCTAAAGTCTACTTTCTGCCTCACTTAGAGAGACGTCGAGCACGAGTCCCCAAAGTGGATTGGAGCCCCGGTGGTTTCTTTCAGGGCCGCTTAGGTGTCCTCAACGTGGCAGACCCGCATGGAAAGAAAGCCTGCCCAAGAACCGTGCTCCTGGGGCTGTTGCAAAGCTGTGGAACGCTAGCCTTAGAGAACAGATTAGTTCCCGGCCCTTTCACCTGCGTAGTGAGGCATGGTCCCAGAGCCGTGTATCCCTTGATGGGGCTCGAAGGCTTTGGGTCCACGGTGCACTTCCTCGGAAAGAAGTGCCCCCGTCAGAGGCTTGAGCACTCTGAGGCATACTAAAGCTAAAGCCGTCCACTGACTGAGACTTCCTAGAAACTGGTGCACCCCTGCCTCTGGGAATGGGAAAATGTGCACCTTACCTCGTGGATCGAGGTCACATTTAGTTGGCACTTTAGCTACAGTATGCTCTGGGCTGAGCTCCCAGGAAGGAACCGCAAGCGCCCGGTTTCTTTTGCAAAAGCTCACTGCTCCTCAGAGGCATCTGTGGAGTGAACAGTGTCCTGGGGGCGTGGTGTGCAGGCAGCTTGGAAGCTGCCCCGAAGTTGCTTTCCAAAGGGGGAGAGTCGGGCTTCTCCCACATGCTCCAGTTTCCCACGTGACCCCACAGCGCATTTACCGGCACCCTCTGACTGACTACTGGAGACTTTCGGCCACACGGGGCCTTTCTATGATCACACTTCGTTGCAGGCGGGCTCTTTTGCATGCCGTGCCTAGCATTACCCGCTTAATGACTTAGTCAGGCCTAGGTGACTTTGGATCGTCCAAATGTCTCACAGGTTGACCGGTTTTTCTGTTCTTTCTGTCAGGCTGGACCTACAGTGTACCTTGCGTCACAATAGAGAGATGACAGGTAAGAGTCGCCAGGGGGCTCTGAAGGCTCAGGGATTCTTTCAGGGCTGTTCAGAGGGCCTCCTCCGAGGGAGAGCCACGTTGAATGTAATACTGGCAAAAACGTTGTCCTGGGGCTGCTTTACAGCGGTAGAAATCAAGCTCTGCAAGCGAGGATCAGTTCATTGCCCTTCCCTCTGCATAGAAAGGGTTGACCCCCCACAGCCTGTTCTGCGCTGTGTTGCTCGGAAAACAAACAGGGGACTCGCGGCACACACGCTCTCCCTCAGAAGGGAATTCATACGCGACTCTCTGAGGCCTCCGGAGAGCCGTAGAGGAGTTAAAGCACTCTATCGAGTCAGGGTTCATGGAGATGGCTGCACAGCAAAGTGTGCTGATAGGAAACACTCGTGCTTACCTTGAGGCCCGGGGTCACGTTTACTTCGCACTTTAGCTCGGGCAAGCCGTGGGATGAGCTCCTAGCAAGGCACTGGCCACCACCTGGATTCGTAGGAGAAAACTCACTTTCTTCCCTGAGGCATTCCTAGCACTGACTAGAAGACGGGTAAGAGCACTTTCAGTCATCTTGAGGCCGCCACTATCTACCTTTCAAACGGGGGGAAATCCTGCCTTTCGCCAGGCTTCTTCTCAATTACACACCGGATCACCCAGCACATAGACCTCTCTTCTCTGACAAGCCAAAGGAGGCCCTTGCAGCACAATTCGGCCTTCTGCGATGAAACTTTGGGATGCAGTGTGTTCTGCATGTGCTGAATGGCGTAATCCTCTAAATGCCCTCAGGAGGCCTAGGTGACTTTGCATGTTCCAAGTGCCTAGCAAGGCTCAGGGTAAATCTCTACTTTATTTCGGGCTGGACCTAAAGTCTACTTTCTGCCTCACTTAGAGACACGTCGAGCACGAGTCCCCAAAGTGGATTGGAGCCCCGGTGGTTTCTTTCAGGGCCGCTTAGGTGTCCTCAACGTGGCAGACCCGCATGGAAAGAAAGCCTGCCCAAGAACCGTGCTCCTGGGGCTGTTGCAAAGCTGTGGAACGCTAGCCTTAGAGAACAGATTAGTTCCCGGCCCTTTCACCTGCGTAGTGAGGCATGGTCCCAGAGCCGTGTATCCCTTGATGGGGCTCAGAAGGCTTTGGGTCCACGGTGCACTTCCTCGGAAAGAAGTGCCCCCGTCAGAGGCTTGAGCACTCTGAGGCATACTAAAGCTAAAGCCGTCCACTGACTGAGACTTCCTAGAAACTGGTGCACCCCTGCCTCTGGGAATGGGAAAATGTGCACCTTACCTCGTGGATCGAGGTCACATTTAGTTGGCACTTTAGCTACAGTATGCTCTGGGCTGAGCTCCCAGGAAGGAACCGCAAGCGCCCGGTTTCTTTTGCAAAAGCTCACTGCTCCTCAGAGGCATCTGTGGAGTGAACAGTGTCCTGGGGGCGTGGTGTGCAGGCAGCTTGGAAGCTGCCCCGAAGTTGCTTTCCAAAGGGGGAGAGTCGGGCTTCTCCCACATGCTCCAGTTTCCCACGTGACCCCACAGCGCATTTACCGGCACCCTCTGACTGACTACTGGAGACTTTCGGCCACACGGGGCCTTTCTATGATCACACTTCGTTGCAGGCGGGCTCTTTTGCATGCCGTGCCTAGCATTACCCGCTTAATGACTTAGTCAGGCCTAGGTGACTTTGGATCGTCCAAATGTCTCACAGGTTGACCGGTTTTTCTGTTCTTTCTGTCAGGCTGGACCTACAGTGTACCTTGCGTCACAATAGAGAGATGACAGGTAAGAGTCGCCAGGGGGCTCTGAAGGCTCAGGGATTCTTTCAGGGCTGTTCAGAGGGCCTCCTCCGAGGGAGAGCCACGTTGAATGTAATACTGGCAAAAACGTTGTCCTGGGGCTGCTTTACAGCGGTAGAAATCAAGCTCTGCAAGCGAGGATCAGTTCATTGCCCTTCCCTCTGCATAGAAAGGGTTGACCCCCCACAGCCTGTTCTGCGCTGTGTTGCTCGGAAAACAAACAGGGGACTCGCGGCACACACGCTCTCCCTCAGAAGGGAATTCATACGCGACTCTCTGAGGCCTCCGGAGAGCCGTAGAGGAGTTAAAGCACTCTATCGAGTCAGGGTTCATGGAGATGGCTGCACAGCAAAGTGTGCTGATAGGAAACACTCGTGCTTACCTTGAGGCCCGGGGTCACGTTTACTTCGCACTTTAGCTCGGGCAAGCCGTGGGATGAGCTCCTAGCAAGGCACTGGCCACCACCTGGATTCGTAGGAGAAAACTCACTTTCTTCCCTGAGGCATTCCTAGCACTGACTAGAAGACGGGTAAGAGCACTTTCAGTCATCTTGAGGCCGCCACTATCTACCTTTCAAACGGGGGGAAATCCTGCCTTTCGCCAGGCTTCTTCTCAATTACACACCGGATCACCCAGCACATAGACCTCTCTTCTCTGACAAGCCAAAGGAGGCCCTTGCAGCACAATTCGGCCTTCTGCGATGAAACTTTGGGATGCAGTGTGTTCTGCATGTGCTGAATGGCGTAATCCTCTAAATGCCCTCAGGAGGCCTAGGTGACTTTGCATGTTCCAAGTGCCTAGCAAGGCTCAGGGTAAATCTCTACTTTATTTCGGGCTGGACCTAAAGTCTACTTTCTGCCTCACTTAGAGAGACGTCGAGCACGAGTCCCCAAAGTGGATTGGAGCCCCGGTGGTTTCTTTCAGGGCCGCTTAGGTGTCCTCAACGTGGCAGACCCGCATGGAAAGAAAGCCTGCCCAAGAACCGTGCTCCTGGGGCTGTTGCAAAGCTGTGGAACGCTAGCCTTAGAGAACAGATTAGTTCCCGGCCCTTTCACCTGCGTAGTGAGGCATGGTCCCAGAGCCGTGTATCCCTTGATGGGGCTCGAAGGCTTTGGGTCCACGGTGCACTTCCTCGGAAAGAAGTGCCCCCGTCAGAGGCTTGAGCACTCTGAGGCATACTAAAGCTAAAGCCGTCCACTGACTGAGACTTCCTAGAAACTGGTGCACCCCTGCCTCTGGGAATGGGAAAATGTGCACCTTACCTCGTGGATCGAGGTCACATTTAGTTGGCACTTTAGCTACAGTATGCTCTGGGCTGAGCTCCCAGGAAGGAACCGCAAGCGCCCGGTTTCTTTTGCAAAAGCTCACTGCTCCTCAGAGGCATCTGTGGAGTGAACAGTGTCCTGGGGGCGTGGTGTGCAGGCAGCTTGGAAGCTGCCCCGAAGTTGCTTTCCAAAGGGGGAGAGTCGGGCTTCTCCCACATGCTCCAGTTTCCCACGTGACCCCACAGCGCATTTACCGGCACCCTCTGACTGACTACTGGAGACTTTCGGCCACACGGGGCCTTTCTATGATCACACTTCGTTGCAGGCGGGCTCTTTTGCATGCCGTGCCTAGCATTACCCGCTTAATGACTTAGTCAGGCCTAGGTGACTTTGGATCGTCCAAATGTCTCACAGGTTGACCGGTTTTTCTGTTCTTTCTGTCAGGCTGGACCTACAGTGTACCTTGCGTCACAATAGAGAGATGACAGGTAAGAGTCGCCAGGGGGCTCTGAAGGCTCAGGGATTCTTTCAGGGCTGTTCAGAGGGCCTCCTCCGAGGGAGAGCCACGTTGAATGTAATACTGGCAAAAACGTTGTCCTGGGGCTGCTTTACAGCGGTAGAAATCAAGCTCTGCAAGCGAGGATCAGTTCATTGCCCTTCCCTCTGCATAGAAAGGGTTGACCCCCCACAGCCTGTTCTGCGCTGTGTTGCTCGGAAAACAAACAGGGGACTCGCGGCACACACGCTCTCCCTCAGAAGGGAATTCATACGCGACTCTCTGAGGCCTCCGGAGAGCCGTAGAGGAGTTAAAGCACTCTATCGAGTCAGGGTTCATGGAGATGGCTGCACAGCAAAGTGTGCTGATAGGAAACACTCGTGCTTACCTTG
Source organism: Mesoplodon mirus (assembly GCF_964341445.2). Classification (NCBI taxonomy): domain Eukaryota; kingdom Metazoa; phylum Chordata; class Mammalia; order Artiodactyla; family Ziphiidae; genus Mesoplodon; species Mesoplodon mirus. Next base: position 97,850,559 of record NC_138983.1, on the reverse strand, counting down.
AGGCCCGGGGTCACGTTTACTTCGCACTTTAGCTCGGGCAAGCCGTGGGATGAGCTCCTAGCAAGGCACTGGCCACCACCTGGATTCGTAGGAGAAAACTCACTTTCTTCCCTGAGGCATTCCTAGCACTGACTAGAAGACGGGTAAGAGCACTTTCAGTCATCTTGAGGCCGCCACTATCTACCTTTCAAACGGGGGGAAATCCTGCCTTTCGCCAGGCTTCTTCTCAATTACACACCGGATCACCCAGCACATAGACCTCTCTTCTCTGACAAGCCAAAGGAGGCCCTTGCAGCACAATTCGGCCTTCTGCGATGAAACTTTGGGATGCAGTGTGTTCTGCATGTGCTGAATGGCGTAATCCTCTAAATGCCCTCAGGAGGCCTAGGTGACTTTGCATGTTCCAAGTGCCTAGCAAGGCTCAGGGTAAATCTCTACTTTATTTCGGGCTGGACCTAAAGTCTACTTTCTGCCTCACTTAGAGAGACGTCGAGCACGAGTCCCCAAAGTGGATTGGAGCCCCGGTGGTTTCTTTCAGGGCCGCTTAGGTGTCCTCAACGTGGCAGACCCGCATGGAAAGAAAGCCTGCCCAAGAACCGTGCTCCTGGGGCTGTTGCAAAGCTGTGGAACGCTAGCCTTAGAGAACAGATTAGTTCCCGGCCCTTTCACCTGCGTAGTGAGGCATGGTCCCAGAGCCGTGTATCCCTTGATGGGGCTCAGAAGGCTTTGGGTCCACGGTGCACTTCCTCGGAAAGAAGTGCCCCCGTCAGAGGCTTGAGCACTCTGAGGCATACTAAAGCTAAAGCCGTCCACTGACTGAGACTTCCTAGAAACTGGTGCACCCCTGCCTCTGGGAATGGGAAAATGTGCACCTTACCTCGTGGATCGAGGTCACATTTAGTTGGCACTTTAGCTACAGTATGCTCTGGGCTGAGCTCCCAGGAAGGAACCGCAAGCGCCCGGTTTCTTTTGCAAAAGCTCACTGCTCCTCAGAGGCATCTGTGGAGTGAACAGTGTCCTGGGGGCGTGGTGTGCAGGCAGCTTGGAAGCTGCCCCGAAGTTGCTTTCCAAAGGGGGAGAGTCGGGCTTCTCCCACATGCTCCAGTTTCCCACGTGACCCCACAGCGCATTTACCGGCACCCTCTGACTGACTACTGGAGACTTTCGGCCACACGGGGCCTTTCTATGATCACACTTCGTTGCAGGCGGGCTCTTTTGCATGCCGTGCCTAGCATTACCCGCTTAATGACTTAGTCAGGCCTAGGTGACTTTGGATCGTCCAAATGTCTCACAGGTTGACCGGTTTTTCTGTTCTTTCTGTCAGGCTGGACCTACAGTGTACCTTGCGTCACAATAGAGAGATGACAGGTAAGAGTCGCCAGGGGGCTCTGAAGGCTCAGGGATTCTTTCAGGGCTGTTCAGAGGGCCTCCTCCAAGGGAGAGCCACGTTGAATGTAATACTGGCAAAAACGTTGTCCTGGGGCTGCTTTACAGCGGTAGAAATCAAGCTCTGCAAGCGAGGATCAGTTCATTGCCCTTCCCTCTGCATAGAAAGGGTTGACCCCCACAGCCTGTTCTGCGCTGTGTTGCTCGGAAAACAAACAGGGGACTCGCGGCACACACGCTCTCCCTCAGAAGGGAATTCATACGCGACTCTCTGAGGCCTCCGGAGAGCCGTAGAGGAGTTAAAGCACTCTATCGAGTCAGGGTTCATGGAGATGGCTGCACAGCAAAGTGTGCTGATAGGAAACACTCGTGCTTACCTTGAGGCCCGGGGTCACGTTTACTTCGCACTTTAGCTCGGGCAAGCCGTGGGATGAGCTCCTAGCAAGGCACTGGCCACCACCTGGATTCGTAGGAGAAAACTCACTTTCTTCCCTGAGGCATTCCTAGCACTGACTAGAAGACGGGTAAGAGCACTTTCAGTCATCTTGAGGCCGCCACTATCTACCTTTCAAACGGGGGGAAATCCTGCCTTTCGCCAGGCTTCTTCTCAATTACACACCGGATCACCCAGCACATAGACCTCTCTTCTCTGACAAGCCAAAGGAGGCCCTTGCAGCACAATTCGGCCTTCTGCGATGAAACTTTGGGATGCAGTGTGTTCTGCATGTGCTGAATGGCGTAATCCTCTAAATGCCCTCAGGAGGCCTAGGTGACTTTGCATGTTCCAAGTGCCTAGCAAGGCTCAGGGTAAATCTCTACTTTATTTCGGGCTGGACCTAAAGTCTACTTTCTGCCTCACTTAGAGAGACGTCGAGCACGAGTCCCCAAAGTGGATTGGAGCCCCGGTGGTTTCTTTCAGGGCCGCTTAGGTGTCCTCAACGTGGCAGACCCGCATGGAAAGAAAGCCTGCCCAAGAACCGTGCTCCTGGGGCTGTTGCAAAGCTGTGGAACGCTAGCCTTAGAGAACAGATTAGTTCCCGGCCCTTTCACCTGCGTAGTGAGGCATGGTCCCAGAGCCGTGTATCCCTTGATGGGGCTCAGAAGGCTTTGGGTCCACGGTGCACTTCCTCGGAAAGAAGTGCCCCCGTCAGAGGCTTGAGCACTCTGAGGCATACTAAAGCTAAAGCCGTCCACTGACTGAGACTTCCTAGAAACTGGTGCACCCCTGCCTCTGGGAATGGGAAAATGTGCACCTTACCTCGTGGATCGAGGTCACATTTAGTTGGCACTTTAGCTACAGTATGCTCTGGGCTGAGCTCCCAGGAAGGAACCGCAAGCGCCCGGTTTCTTTTGCAAAAGCTCACTGCTCCTCAGAGGCATCTGTGGAGTGAACAGTGTCCTGGGGGCGTGGTGTGCAGGCAGCTTGGAAGCTGCCCCGAAGTTGCTTTCCAAAGGGGGAGAGTCGGGCTTCTCCCACATGCTCCAGTTTCCCACGTGACCCCACAGCGCATTTACCGGCACCCTCTGACTGACTACTGGAGACTTTCGGCCACACGGGGCCTTTCTATGATCACACTTCGTTGCAGGCGGGCTCTTTTGCATGCCGTGCCTAGCATTACCCGCTTAATGACTTAGTCAGGCCTAGGTGACTTTGGATCGTCCAAATGTCTCACAAGTTGACCGGTTTTTCTGTTCTTTCTGTCAGGCTGGACCTACAGTGTACCTTGCGTCACAATAGAGAGATGACAGGTAAGAGTCGCCAGGGGGCTCTGAAGGCTCAGGGATTCTTTCAGGGCTGTTCAGAGGGCCTCCTCCGAGGGAGAGCCACGTTGAATGTAATACTGGCAAAAACGTTGTCCTGGGGCTGCTTTACAGCGGTAGAAATCAAGCTCTGCAAGCGAGGATCAGTTCATTGCCCTTCCCTCTGCATAGAAAGGGTTGACCCCCCACAGCCTGTTCTGCGCTGTGTTGCTCGGAAAACAAACAGGGGACTCGCGGCACACACGCTCTCCCTCAGAAGGGAATTCATACGCGACTCTCTGAGGCCTCCGGAGAGCCGTAGAGGAGTTAAAGCACTCTATCGAGTCAGGGTTCATGGAGATGGCTGCACAGCAAACTGTGCTGATAGGAAACACTCGTGCTTACCTTGAGGCCCGGGGTCACGTTTACTTCGCACTTTAGCTCGGGCAAGCCGTGGGATGAGCTCCTAGCAAGGCACTGGCCACCACCTGGATTCGTAGGAGAAAACTCACTTTCTTCCCTGAGGCATTCCTAGCACTGACTAGAAGACGGGTAAGAGCACTTTCAGTCATCTTGAGGCCGCCACTATCTACCTTTCAAACGGGGGGAAATCCTGCCTTTCGCCAGGCTTCTTCTCAATTACACACCGGATCACCCAGCACATAGACCTCTCTTCTCTGACAAGCCAAAGGAGGCCCTTGCAGCACAATTCGGCCTTCTGCGATGAAACTTTGGGATGCAGTGTGTTCTGCATGTGCTGAATGGCGTAATCCTCTAAATGCCCTCAGGAGGCCTAGGTGACTTTGCATGTTCCAAGTGCCTAGCAAGGCTCAGGGTAAATCTCTACTTTATTTCGGGCTGGACCTAAAGTCTACTTTCTGCCTCACTTAGAGAGACGTCGAGCACGAGTCCCCAAAGTGGATTGGAGCCCCGGTGGTTTCTTTCAGGGCCGCTTAGGTGTCCTCAACGTGGCAGACCCGCATGGAAAGAAAGCCTGCCCAAGAACCGTGCTCCTGGGGCTGTTGCAAAGCTGTGGAACGCTAGCCTTAGAGAACAGATTAGTTCCCGGCCCTTTCACCTGCGTAGTGAGGCATGGTCCCAGAGCCGTGTATCCCTTGATGGGGCTCAGAAGGCTTTGGGTCCACGGTGCACTTCCTCGGAAAGAAGTGCCCCCGTCAGAGGCTTGAGCACTCTGAGGCATACTAAAGCTAAAGCCGTCCACTGACTGAGACTTCCTAGAAACTGGTGCACCCCTGCCTCTGGGAATGGGAAAATGTGCACCTTACCTCGTGGATCGAGGTCACATTTAGTTGGCACTTTAGCTACAGTATGCTCTGGGCTGAGCTCCCAGGAAGGAACCGCAAGCGCCCGGTTTCTTTTGCAAAAGCTCACTGCTCCTCAGAGGCATCTGTGGAGTGAACAGTGTCCTGGGGGCGTGGTGTGCAGGCAGCTTGGAAGCTGCCCCGAAGTTGCTTTCCAAAGGGGGAGAGTCGGGCTTCTCCCACATGCTCCAGTTTCCCACGTGACCCCACAGCGCATTTACCGGCACCCTCTGACTGACTACTGGAGACTTTCGGCCACACGGGGCCTTTCTATGATCACACTTCGTTGCAGGCGGGCTCTTTTGCATGCCGTGCCTAGCATTACCCGCTTAATGACTTAGTCAGGCCTAGGTGACTTTGGATCGTCCAAATGTCTCACAGGTTGACCGGTTTTTCTGTTCTTTCTGTCAGGCTGGACCTACAGTGTACCTTGCGTCACAATAGAGAGATGACAGGTAAGAGTCGCCAGGGGGCTCTGAAGGCTCAGGGATTCTTTCAGGGCTGTTCAGAGGGCCTCCTCCGAGGGAGAGCCACGTTGAATGTAATACTGGCAAAAACGTTGTCCTGGGGCTGCTTTACAGCGGTAGAAATCAAGCTCTGCAAGCGAGGATCAGTTCATTGCCCTTCCCTCTGCATAGAAAGGGTTGACCCCCCACAGCCTGTTCTGCGCTGTGTTGCTCGGAAAACAAACAGGGGACTCGCGGCACACACGCTCTCCCTCAGAAGGGAATTCATACGCGACTCTCTGAGGCCTCCGGAGAGCCGTAGAGGAGTTAAAGCACTCTATCGAGTCAGGGTTCATGGAGATGGCTGCACAGCAAAGTGTGCTGATAGGAAACACTCGTGCTTACCTTGAGGCCCGGGGTCACGTTTACTTCGCACTTTAGCTCGGGCAAGCCGTGGGATGAGCTCCTAGCAAGGCACTGGCCACCACCTGGATTCGTAGGAGAAAACTCACTTTCTTCCCTGAGGCATTCCTAGCACTGACTAGAAGACGGGTAAGAGCACTTTCAGTCATCTTGAGGCCGCCACTATCTACCTTTCAAACGGGGGGAAATCCTGCCTTTCGCCAGGCTTCTTCTCAATTACACACCGGATCACCCAGCACATAGACCTCTCTTCTCTGACAAGCCAAAGGAGGCCCTTGCAGCACAATTCGGCCTTCTGCGATGAAACTTTGGGATGCAGTGTGTTCTGCATGTGCTGAATGGCGTAATCCTCTAAATGCCCTCAGGAGGCCTAGGTGACTTTGCATGTTCCAAGTGCCTAGCAAGGCTCAGGGTAAATCTCTACTTTATTTCGGGCTGGACCTAAAGTCTACTTTCTGCCTCACTTAGAGACACGTCGAGCACGAGTCCCCAAAGTGGATTGGAGCCCCGGTGGTTTCTTTCAGGGCCGCTTAGGTGTCCTCAACGTGGCAGACCCGCATGGAAAGAAAGCCTGCCCAAGAACCGTGCTCCTGGGGCTGTTGCAAAGCTGTGGAACGCTAGCCTTAGAGAACAGATTAGTTCCCGGCCCTTTCACCTGCGTAGTGAGGCATGGTCCCAGAGCCGTGTATCCCTTGATGGGGCTCAGAAGGCTTTGGGTCCACGGTGCACTTCCTCGGAAAGAAGTGCCCCCGTCAGAGGCTTGAGCACTCTGAGGCATACTAAAGCTAAAGCCGTCCACTGACTGAGACTTCCTAGAAACTGGTGCACCCCTGCCTCTGGGAATGGGAAAATGTGCACCTTACCTCGTGGATCGAGGTCACATTTAGTTGGCACTTTAGCTACAGTATGCTCTGGGCTGAGCTCCCAGGAAGGAACCGCAAGCGCCCGGTTTCTTTTGCAAAAGCTCACTGCTCCTCAGAGGCATCTGTGGAGTGAACAGTGTCCTGGGGGCGTGGTGTGCAGGCAGCTTGGAAGCTGCCCCGAAGTTGCTTTCCAAAGGGGGAGAGTCGGGCTTCTCCCACATGCTCCAGTTTCCCACGTGACCCCACAGCGCATTTACCGGCACCCTCTGACTGACTACTGGAGACTTTCGGCCACACGGGGCCTTTCTATGATCACACTTCGTTGCAGGCGGGCTCTTTTGCATGCCGTGCCTAGCATTACCCGCTTAATGACTTAGTCAGGCCTAGGTGACTTTGGATCGTCCAAATGTCTCACAGGTTGACCGGTTTTTCTGTTCTTTCTGTCAGGCTGGACCTACAGTGTACCTTGCGTCACAATAGAGAGATGACAGGTAAGAGTCGCCAGGGGGCTCTGAAGGCTCAGGGATTCTTTCAGGGCTGTTCAGAGGGCCTCCTCCGAGGGAGAGCCACGTTGAATGTAATACTGGCAAAAACGTTGTCCTGGGGCTGCTTTACAGCGGTAGAAATCAAGCTCTGCAAGCGAGGATCAGTTCATTGCCCTTCCCTCTGCATAGAAAGGGTTGACCCCCCACAGCCTGTTCTGCGCTGTGTTGCTCGGAAAACAAACAGGGGACTCGCGGCACACACGCTCTCCCTCAGAAGGGAATTCATACGCGACTCTCTGAGGCCTCCGGAGAGCCGTAGAGGAGTTAAAGCACTCTATCGAGTCAGGGTTCATGGAGATGGCTGCACAGCAAAGTGTGCTGATAGGAAACACTCGTGCTTACCTTGAGGCCCGGGGTCACGTTTACTTCGCACTTTAGCTCGGGCAAGCCGTGGGATGAGCTCCTAGCAAGGCACTGGCCACCACCTGGATTCGTAGGAGAAAACTCACTTTCTTCCCTGAGGCATTCCTAGCACTGACTAGAAGACGGGTAAGAGCACTTTCAGTCATCTTGAGGCCGCCACTATCTACCTTTCAAACGGGGGGAAATCCTGCCTTTCGCCAGGCTTCTTCTCAATTACACACCGGATCACCCAGCACATAGACCTCTCTTCTCTGACAAGCCAAAGGAGGCCCTTGCAGCACAATTCGGCCTTCTGCGATGAAACTTTGGGATGCAGTGTGTTCTGCATGTGCTGAATGGCGTAATCCTCTAAATGCCCTCAGGAGGCCTAGGTGACTTTGCATGTTCCAAGTGCCTAGCAAGGCTCAGGGTAAATCTCTACTTTATTTCGGGCTGGACCTAAAGTCTACTTTCTGCCTCACTTAGAGAGACGTCGAGCACGAGTCCCCAAAGTGGATTGGAGCCCCGGTGGTTTCTTTCAGGGCCGCTTAGGTGTCCTCAACGTGGCAGACCCGCATGGAAAGAAAGCCTGCCCAAGAACCGTGCTCCTGGGGCTGTTGCAAAGCTGTGGAACGCTAGCCTTAGAGAACAGATTAGTTCCCGGCCCTTTCACCTGCGTAGTGAGGCATGGTCCCAGAGCCGTGTATCCCTTGATGGGGCTCAGAAGGCTTTGGGTCCACGGTGCACTTCCTCGGAAAGAAGTGCCCCCGTCAGAGGCTTGAGCACTCTGAGGCATACTAAAGCTAAAGCCGTCCACTGACTGAGACTTCCTAGAAACTGGTGCACCCCTGCCTCTGGGAATGGGAAAATGTGCACCTTACCTCGTGGATCGAGGTCACATTTAGTTGGCACTTTAGCTACAGTATGCTCTGGGCTGAGCTCCCAGGAAGGAACCGCAAGCGCCCGGTTTCTTTTGCAAAAGCTCACTGCTCCTCAGAGGCATCTGTGGAGTGAACAGTGTCCTGGGGGCGTGGTGTGCAGGCAGCTTGGAAGCTGCCCCGAAGTTGCTTTCCAAAGGGGGAGAGTCGGGCTTCTCCCACATGCTCCAGTTTCCCACGTGACCCCACAGCGCATTTACCGGCACCCTCTGACTGACTACTGGAGACTTTCGGCCACACGGGGCCTTTCTATGATCACACTTCGTTGCAGGCGGGCTCTTTTGCATGCCGTGCCTAGCATTACCCGCTTAATGACTTAGTCAGGCCTAGGTGACTTTGGATCGTCCAAATGTCTCACAGGTTGACCGGTTTTTCTGTTCTTTCTGTCAGGCTGGACCTACAGTGTACCTTGCGTCACAATAGAGAGATGACAGGTAAGAGTCGCCAGGGGGCTCTGAAGGCTCAGGGATTCTTTCAGGGCTGTTCAGAGGGCCTCCTCCGAGGGAGAGCCACGTTGAATGTAATACTGGCAAAAACGTTGTCCTGGGGCTGCTTTACAGCGGTAGAAATCAAGCTCTGCAAGCGAGGATCAGTTCATTGCCCTTCCCTCTGCATAGAAAGGGTTGACCCCCCACAGCCTGTTCTGCGCTGTGTTGCTCGGAAAACAAACAGGGGACTCGCGGCACACACGCTCTCCCTCAGAAGGGAATTCATACGCGACTCTCTGAGGCCTCCGGAGAGCCGTAGAGGAGTTAAAGCACTCTATCGAGTCAGGGTTCATGGAGATGGCTGCACAGCAAACTGTGCTGATAGGAAACACTCGTGCTTACCTTGAGGCCCGGGGTCACGTTTACTTCGCACTTTAGCTCGGGCAAGCCGTGGGATGAGCTCCTAGCAAGGCACTGGCCACCACCTGGATTCGTAGGAGAAAACTCACTTTCTTCCCTGAGGCATTCCTAGCACTGACTAGAAGACGGGTAAGAGCACTTTCAGTCATCTTGAGGCCGCCACTATCTACCTTTCAAACGGGGGGAAATCCTGCCTTTCGCCAGGCTTCTTCTCAATTACACACCGGATCACCCAGCACATAGACCTCTCTTCTCTGACAAGCCAAAGGAGGCCCTTGCAGCACAATTCGGCCTTCTGCGATGAAACTTTGGGATGCAGTGTGTTCTGCATGTGCTGAATGGCGTAATCCTCTAAATGCCCTCAGGAGGCCTAGGTGACTTTGCATGTTCCAAGTGCCTAGCAAGGCTCAGGGTAAATCTCTACTTTATTTCGGGCTGGACCTAAAGTCTACTTTCTGCCTCACTTAGAGAGACGTCGAGCACGAGTCCCCAAAGTGGATTGGAGCCCCGGTGGTTTCTTTCAGGGCCGCTTAGGTGTCCTCAACGTGGCAGACCCGCATGGAAAGAAAGCCTGCCCAAGAACCGTGCTCCTGGGGCTGTTGCAAAGCTGTGGAACGCTAGCCTTAGAGAACAGATTAGTTCCCGGCCCTTTCACCTGCGTAGTGAGGCATGGTCCCAGAGCCGTGTATCCCTTGATGGGGCTCAGAAGGCTTTGGGTCCACGGTGCACTTCCTCGGAAAGAAGTGCCCCCGTCAGAGGCTTGAGCACTCTGAGGCATACTAAAGCTAAAGCCGTCCACTGACTGAGACTTCCTAGAAACTGGTGCACCCCTGCCTCTGGGAATGGGAAAATGTGCACCTTACCTCGTGGATCGAAGTCACATTTAGTTGGCACTTTAGCTACAGTATGCTCTGGGCTGAGCTCCCAGGAAGGAACCGCAAGCGCCCGGTTTCTTTTGCAAAAGCTCACTGCTCCTCAGAGGCATCTGTGGAGTGAACAGTGTCCTGGGGGCGTGGTGTGCAGGCAGCTTGGAAGCTGCCCCGAAGTTGCTTTCCAAAGGGGGAGAGTCGGGCTTCTCCCACATGCTCCAGTTTCCCACGTGACCCCACAGCGCATTTACCGGCACCCTCTGACTGACTACTGGAGACTTTCGGCCACACGGGGCCTTTCTATGATCACACTTCGTTGCAGGCGGGCTCTTTTGCATGCCGTGCCTAGCATTACCCGCTTAATGACTTAGTCAGGCCTAGGTGACTTTGGATCGTCCAAATGTCTCACAAGTTGACCGGTTTTTCTGTTCTTTCTGTCAGGCTGGACCTACAGTGTACCTTGCGTCACAATAGAGAGATGACAGGTAAGAGTCGCCAGGGGGCTCTGAAGGCTCAGGGATTCTTTCAGGGCTGTTCAGAGGGCCTCCTCCGAGGGAGAGCCACGTTGAATGTAATACTGGCAAAAACGTTGTCCTGGGGCTGCTTTACAGCGGTAGAAATCAAGCTCTGCAAGCGAGGATCAGTTCATTGCCCTTCCCTCTGCATAGAAAGGGTTGACCCCCCACAGCCTGTTCTGCGCTGTGTTGCTCGGAAAACAAACAGGGGACTCGCGGCACACACGCTCTCCCTCAGAAGGGAATTCATACGCGACTCTCTGAGGCCTCCGGAGAGCCGTAGAGGAGTTAAAGCACTCTATCGAGTCAGGGTTCATGGAGATGGCTGCACAGCAAAGTGTGCTGATAGGAAACACTCGTGCTTACCTTGAGGCCCGGGGTCACGTTTACTTCGCACTTTAGCTCGGGCAAGCCGTGGGATGAGCTCCTAGCAAGGCACTGGCCACCACCTGGATTCGTAGGAGAAAACTCACTTTCTTCCCTGAGGCATTCCTAGCACTGACTAGAAGACGGGTAAGAGCACTTTCAGTCATCTTGAGGCCGCCACTATCTACCTTTCAAACGGGGGGAAATCCTGCCTTTCGCCAGGCTTCTTCTCAATTACACACCGGATCACCCAGCACATAGACCTCTCTTCTCTGACAAGCCAAAGGAGGCCCTTGCAGCACAATTCGGCCTTCTGCGATGAAACTTTGGGATGCAGTGTGTTCTGCATGTGCTGAATGGCGTAATCCTCTAAATGCCCTCAGGAGGCCTAGGTGACTTTGCATGTTCCAAGTGCCTAGCAAGGCTCAGGGTAAATCTCTACTTTATTTCGGGCTGGACCTAAAGTCTACTTTCTGCCTCACTTAGAGACACGTCGAGCACGAGTCCCCAAAGTGGATTGGAGCCCCGGTGGTTTCTTTCAGGGCCGCTTAGGTGTCCTCAACGTGGCAGACCCGCATGGAAAGAAAGCCTGCCCAAGAACCGTGCTCCTGGGGCTGTTGCAAAGCTGTGGAACGCTAGCCTTAGAGAACAGATTAGTTCCCGGCCCTTTCACCTGCGTAGTGAGGCATGGTCCCAGAGCCGTGTATCCCTTGATGGGGCTCAGAAGGCTTTGGGTCCACGGTGCACTTCCTCGGAAAGAAGTGCCCCCGTCAGAGGCTTGAGCACTCTGAGGCATACTAAAGCTAAAGCCGTCCACTGACTGAGACTTCCTAGAAACTGGTGCACCCCTGCCTCTGGGAATGGGAAAATGTGCACCTTACCTCGTGGATCGAGGTCACATTTAGTTGGCACTTTAGCTACAGTATGCTCTGGGCTGAGCTCCCAGGAAGGAACCGCAAGCGCCCGGTTTCTTTTGCAAAAGCTCACTGCTCCTCAGAGGCATCTGTGGAGTGAACAGTGTCCTGGGGGCGTGGTGTGCAGGCAGCTTGGAAGCTGCCCCGAAGTTGCTTTCCAAAGGGGGAGAGTCGGGCTTCTCCCACATGCTCCAGTTTCCCACGTGACCCCACAGCGCATTTACCGGCACCCTCTGACTGACTACTGGAGACTTTCGGCCACACGGGGCCTTTCTATGATCACACTTCGTTGCAGGCGGGCTCTTTTGCATGCCGTGCCTAGCATTACCCGCTTAATGACTTAGTCAGGCCTAGGTGACTTTGGATCGTCCAAATGTCTCACAGGTTGACCGGTTTTTCTGTTCTTTCTGTCAGGCTGGACCTACAGTGTACCTTGCGTCACAATAGAGAGATGACAGGTAAGAGTCGCCAGGGGGCTCTGAAGGCTCAGGGATTCTTTCAGGGCTGTTCAGAGGGCCTCCTCCGAGGGAGAGCCACGTTGAATGTAATACTGGCAAAAACGTTGTCCTGGGGCTGCTTTACAGCGGTAGAAATCAAGCTCTGCAAGCGAGGATCAGTTCATTGCCCTTCCCTCTGCATAGAAAGGGTTGACCCCCCACAGCCTGTTCTGCGCTGTGTTGCTCGGAAAACAAACAGGGGACTCGCGGCACACACGCTCTCCCTCAGAAGGGAATTCATACGCGACTCTCTGAGGCCTCCGGAGAGCCGTAGAGGAGTTAAAGCACTCTATCGAGTCAGGGTTCATGGAGATGGCTGCACAGCAAAGTGTGCTGATAGGAAACACTCGTGCTTACCTTGAGGCCCGGGGTCACGTTTACTTCGCACTTTAGCTCGGGCAAGCCGTGGGATGAGCTCCTAGCAAGGCACTGGCCACCACCTGGATTCGTAGGAGAAAACTCACTTTCTTCCCTGAGGCATTCCTAGCACTGACTAGAAGACGGGTAAGAGCACTTTCAGTCATCTTGAGGCCGCCACTATCTACCTTTCAAACGGGGGGAAATCCTGCCTTTCGCCAGGCTTCTTCTCAATTACACACCGGATCACCCAGCACATAGACCTCTCTTCTCTGACAAGCCAAAGGAGGCCCTTGCAGCACAATTCGGCCTTCTGCGATGAAACTTTGGGATGCAGTGTGTTCTGCATGTGCTGAATGGCGTAATCCTCTAAATGCCCTCAGGAGGCCTAGGTGACTTTGCATGTTCCAAGTGCCTAGCAAGGCTCAGGGTAAATCTCTACTTTATTTCGGGCTGGACCTAAAGTCTACTTTCTGCCTCACTTAGAGAGACGTCGAGCACGAGTCCCCAAAGTGGATTGGAGCCCCGGTGGTTTCTTTCAGGGCCGCTTAGGTGTCCTCAACGTGGCAGACCCGCATGGAAAGAAAGCCTGCCCAAGAACCGTGCTCCTGGGGCTGTTGCAAAGCTGTGGAACGCTAGCCTTAGAGAACAGATTAGTTCCCGGCCCTTTCACCTGCGTAGTGAGGCATGGTCCCAGAGCCGTGTATCCCTTGATGGGGCTCAGAAGGCTTTGGGTCCACGGTGCACTTCCTCGGAAAGAAGTGCCCCCGTCAGAGGCTTGAGCACTCTGAGGCATACTAAAGCTAAAGCCGTCCACTGACTGAGACTTCCTAGAAACTGGTGCACCCCTGCCTCTGGGAATGGGAAAATGTGCACCTTACCTCGTGGATCGAGGTCACATTTAGTTGGCACTTTAGCTACAGTATGCTCTGGGCTGAGCTCCCAGGAAGGAACCGCAAGCGCCCGGTTTCTTTTGCAAAAGCTCACTGCTCCTCAGAGGCATCTGTGGAGTGAACAGTGTCCTGGGGGCGTGGTGTGCAGGCAGCTTGGAAGCTGCCCCGAAGTTGCTTTCCAAAGGGGGAGAGTCGGGCTTCTCCCACATGCTCCAGTTTCCCACGTGACCCCACAGCGCATTTACCGGCACCCTCTGACTGACTACTGGAGACTTTCGGCCACACGGGGCCTTTCTATGATCACACTTCGTTGCAGGCGGGCTCTTTTGCATGCCGTGCCTAGCATTACCCGCTTAATGACTTAGTCAGGCCTAGGTGACTTTGGATCGTCCAAATGTCTCACAGGTTGACCGGTTTTTCTGTTCTTTCTGTCAGGCTGGACCTACAGTGTACCTTGCGTCACAATAGAGAGATGACAGGTAAGAGTCGCCAGGGGGCTCTGAAGGCTCAGGGATTCTTTCAGGGCTGTTCAGAGGGCCTCCTCCGAGGGAGAGCCACGTTGAATGTAATACTGGCAAAAACGTTGTCCTGGGGCTGCTTTACAGCGGTAGAAATCAAGCTCTGCAAGCGAGGATCAGTTCATTGCCCTTCCCTCTGCATAGAAAGGGTTGACCCCCCACAGCCTGTTCTGCGCTGTGTTGCTCGGAAAACAAACAGGGGACTCGCGGCACACACGCTCTCCCTCAGAAGGGAATTCATACGCGACTCTCTGAGGCCTCCGGAGAGCCGTAGAGGAGTTAAAGCACTCTATCGAGTCAGGGTTCATGGAGATGGCTGCACAGCAAACTGTGCTGATAGGAAACACTCGTGCTTACCTTGAGGCCCGGGGTCACGTTTACTTCGCACTTTAGCTAGGGCAAGCCGTGGGATGAGCTCCTAGCAAGGCACTGGCCACCACCTGGATTCGTAGGAGAAAACTCACTTTCTTCCCTGAGGCATTCCTAGCACTGACTAGAAGACGGGTAAGAGCACTTTCAGTCATCTTGAGGCCGCCACTATCTACCTTTCAAACGGGGGGAAATCCTGCCTTTCGCCAGGCTTCTTCTCAATTACACACCGGATCACCCAGCACATAGACCTCTCTTCTCTGACAAGCCAAAGGAGGCCCTTGCAGCACAATTCGGCCTTCTGCGATGAAACTTTGGGATGCAGTGTGTTCTGCATGTGCTGAATGGCGTAATCCTCTAAATGCCCTCAGGAGGCCTAGGTGACTTTGCATGTTCCAAGTGCCTAGCAAGGCTCAGGGTAAATCTCTACTTTATTTCGGGCTGGACCTAAAGTCTACTTTCTGCCTCACTTAGAGACACGTCGAGCACGAGTCCCCAAAGTGGATTGGAGCCCCGGTGGTTTCTTTCAGGGCCGCTTAGGTGTCCTCAACGTGGCAGACCCGCATGGAAAGAAAGCCTGCCCAAGAACCGTGCTCCTGGGGCTGTTGCAAAGCTGTGGAACGCTAGCCTTAGAGAACAGATTAGTTCCCGGCCCTTTCACCTGCGTAGTGAGGCATGGTCCCAGAGCCGTGTATCCCTTGATGGGGCTCAGAAGGCTTTGGGTCCACGGTGCACTTCCTCGGAAAGAAGTGCCCCCGTCAGAGGCTTGAGCACTCTGAGGCATACTAAAGCTAAAGCCGTCCACTGACTGAGACTTCCTAGAAACTGGTGCACCCCTGCCTCTGGGAATGGGAAAATGTGCACCTTACCTCGTGGATCGAGGTCACATTTAGTTGGCACTTTAGCTACAGTATGCTCTGGGCTGAGCTCCCAGGAAGGAACCGCAAGCGCCCGGTTTCTTTTGCAAAAGCTCACTGCTCCTCAGAGGCATCTGTGGAGTGAACAGTGTCCTGGGGGCGTGGTGTGCAGGCAGCTTGGAAGCTGCCCCGAAGTTGCTTTCCAAAGGGGGAGAGTCGGGCTTCTCCCACATGCTCCAGTTTCCCACGTGACCCCACAGCGCATTTACCGGCACCCTCTGACTGACTACTGGAGACTTTCGGCCACACGGGGCCTTTCTATGATCACACTTCGTTGCAGGCGGGCTCTTTTGCATGCCGTGCCTAGCATTACCCGCTTAATGACTTAGTCAGGCCTAGGTGACTTTGGATCGTCCAAATGTCTCACAGGTTGACCGGTTTTTCTGTTCTTTCTGTCAGGCTGGACCTACAGTGTACCTTGCGTCACAATAGAGAGATGACAGGTAAGAGTCGCCAGGGGGCTCTGAAGGCTCAGGGATTCTTTCAGGGCTGTTCAGAGGGCCTCCTCCGAGGGAGAGCCACGTTGAATGTAATACTGGCAAAAACGTTGTCCTGGGGCTGCTTTACAGCGGTAGAAATCAAGCTCTGCAAGCGAGGATCAGTTCATTGCCCTTCCCTCTGCATAGAAAGGGTTGACCCCCCACAGCCTGTTCTGCGCTGTGTTGCTCGGAAAACAAACAGGGGACTCGCGGCACACACGCTCTCCCTCAGAAGGGAATTCATACGCGACTCTCTGAGGCCTCCGGAGAGCCGTAGAGGAGTTAAAGCACTCTATCGAGTCAGGGTTCATGGAGATGGCTGCACAGCAAACTGTGCTGATAGGAAACACTCGTGCTTACCTTGAGGCCCGGGGTCACGTTTACTTCGCACTTTAGCTCGGGCAAGCCGTGGGATGAGCTCCTAGCAAGGCACTGGCCACCACCTGGATTCGTAGGAGAAAACTCACTTTCTTCCCTGAGGCATTCCTAGCACTGACTAGAAGACGGGTAAGAGCACTTTCAGTCATCTTGAGGCCGCCACTATCTACCTTTCAAACGGGGGGAAATCCTGCCTTTCGCCAGGCTTCTTCTCAATTACACACCGGATCACCCAGCACATAGACCTCTCTTCTCTGACAAGCCAAAGGAGGCCCTTGCAGCACAATTCGGCCTTCTGCGATGAAACTTTGGGATGCAGTGTGTTCTGCATGTGCTGAATGGCGTAATCCTCTAAATGCCCTCAGGAGGCCTAGGTGACTTTGCATGTTCCAAGTGCCTAGCAAGGCTCAGGGTAAATCTCTACTTTATTTCGGGCTGGACCTAAAGTCTACTTTCTGCCTCACTTAGAGAGACGTCGAGCACGAGTCCCCAAAGTGGATTGGAGCCCCGGTGGTTTCTTTCAGGGCCGCTTAGGTGTCCTCAACGTGGCAGACCCGCATGGAAAGAAAGCCTGCCCAAGAACCGTGCTCCTGGGGCTGTTGCAAAGCTGTGGAACGCTAGCCTTAGAGAACAGATTAGTTCCCGGCCCTTTCACCTGCGTAGTGAGGCATGGTCCCAGAGCCGTGTATCCCTTGATGGGGCTCAGAAGGCTTTGGGTCCACGGTGCACTTCCTCGGAAAGAAGTGCCCCCGTCAGAGGCTTGAGCACTCTGAGGCATACTAAAGCTAAAGCCGTCCACTGACTGAGACTTCCTAGAAACTGGTGCACCCCTGCCTCTGGGAATGGGAAAATGTGCACCTTACCTCGTGGATCGAGGTCACATTTAGTTGGCACTTTAGCTACAGTATGCTCTGGGCTGAGCTCCCAGGAAGGAACCGCAAGCGCCCGGTTTCTTTTGCAGAAGCTCACTGCTCCTCAGAGGCATCTGTGGAGTGAACAGTGTCCTGGGGGCGTGGTGTGCAGGCAGCTTGGAAGCTGCCCCGAAGTTGCTTTCCAAAGGGGGAGAGTCGGGCTTCTCCCACATGCTCCAGTTTCCCACGTGACCCCACAGCGCATTTACCGGCACCCTCTGACTGACTACTGGAGACTTTCGGCCACACGGGGCCTTTCTATGATCACACTTCGTTGCAGGCGGGCTCTTTTGCATGCCGTGCCTAGCATTACCCGCTTAATGACTTAGTCAGGCCTAGGTGACTTTGGATCGTCCAAATGTCTCACAAGTTGACCGGTTTTTCTGTTCTTTCTGTCAGGCTGGACCTACAGTGTACCTTGCGTCACAATAGAGAGATGACAGGTAAGAGTCGCCAGGGGGCTCTGAAGGCTCAGGGATTCTTTCAGGGCTGTTCAGAGGGCCTCCTCCGAGGGAGAGCCACGTTGAATGTAATACTGGCAAAAACGTTGTCCTGGGGCTGCTTTACAGCGGTAGAAATCAAGCTCTGCAAGCGAGGATCAGTTCATTGCCCTTCCCTCTGCATAGAAAGGGTTGACCCCCCACAGCCTGTTCTGCGCTGTGTTGCTCGGAAAACAAACAGGGGACTCGCGGCACACACGCTCTCCCTCAGAAGGGAATTCATACGCGACTCTCTGAGGCCTCCGGAGAGCCGTAGAGGAGTTAAAGCACTCTATCGAGTCAGGGTTCATGGAGATGGCTGCACAGCAAAGTGTGCTGATAGGAAACACTCGTGCTTACCTTGAGGCCCGGGGTCACGTTTACTTCGCACTTTAGCTCGGGCAAGCCGTGGGATGAGCTCCTAGCAAGGCACTGGCCACCACCTGGATTCGTAGGAGAAAACTCACTTTCTTCCCTGAGGCATTCCTAGCACTGACTAGAAGACGGGTAAGAGCACTTTCAGTCATCTTGAGGCCGCCACTATCTACCTTTCAAACGGGGGGAAATCCTGCCTTTCGCCAGGCTTCTTCTCAATTACACACCGGATCACCCAGCACATAGACCTCTCTTCTCTGACAAGCCAAAGGAGGCCCTTGCAGCACAATTCGGCCTTCTGCGATGAAACTTTGGGATGCAGTGTGTTCTGCATGTGCTGAATGGCGTAATCCTCTAAATGCCCTCAGGAGGCCTAGGTGACTTTGCATGTTCCAAGTGCCTAGCAAGGCTCAGGGTAAATCTCTACTTTATTTCGGGCTGGACCTAAAGTCTACTTTCTGCCTCACTTAGAGAGACGTCGAGCACGAGTCCCCAAAGTGGATTGGAGCCCCGGTGGTTTCTTTCAGGGCCGCTTAGGTGTCCTCAACGTGGCAGACCCGCATGGAAAGAAAGCCTGCCCAAGAACCGTGCTCCTGGGGCTGTTGCAAAGCTGTGGAACGCTAGCCTTAGAGAACAGATTAGTTCCCGGCCCTTTCACCTGCGTAGTGAGGCATGGTCCCAGAGCCGTGTATCCCTTGATGGGGCTCAGAAGGCTTTGGGTCCACGGTGCACTTCCTCGGAAAGAAGTGCCCCCGTCAGAGGCTTGAGCACTCTGAGGCATACTAAAGCTAAAGCCGTCCACTGACTGAGACTTCCTAGAAACTGGTGCACCCCTGCCTCTGGGAATGGGAAAATGTGCACCTTACCTCGTGGATCGAGGTCACATTTAGTTGGCACTTTAGCTACAGTATGCTCTGGGCTGAGCTCCCAGGAAGGAACCGCAAGCGCCCGGTTTCTTTTGCAAAAGCTCACTGCTCCTCAGAGGCATCTGTGGAGTGAACAGTGTCCTGGGGGCGTGGTGTGCAGGCAGCTTGGAAGCTGCCCCGAAGTTGCTTTCCAAAGGGGGAGAGTCGGGCTTCTCCCACATGCTCCAGTTTCCCACGTGACCCCACAGCGCATTTACCGGCACCCTCTGACTGACTACTGGAGACTTTCGGCCACACGGGGCCTTTCTATGATCACACTTCGTTGCAGGCGGGCTCTTTTGCATGCCGTGCCTAGCATTACCCGCTTAATGACTTAGTCAGGCCTAGGTGACTTTGGATCGTCCAAATGTCTCACAGGTTGACCGGTTTTTCTGTTCTTTCTGTCAGGCTGGACCTACAGTGTACCTTGCGTCACAATAGAGAGATGACAGGTAAGAGTCGCCAGGGGGCTCTGAAGGCTCAGGGATTCTTTCAGGGCTGTTCAGAGGGCCTCCTCCGAGGGAGAGCCACGTTGAATGTAATACTGGCAAAAACGTTGTCCTGGGGCTGCTTTACAGCGGTAGAAATCAAGCTCTGCAAGCGAGGATCAGTTCATTGCCCTTCCCTCTGCATAGAAAGGGTTGACCCCCCACAGCCTGTTCTGCGCTGTGTTGCTCGGAAAACAAACAGGGGACTCGCGGCACACACGCTCTCCCTCAGAAGGGAATTCATACGCGACTCTCTGAGGCCTCCGGAGAGCCGTAGAGGAGTTAAAGCACTCTATCGAGTCAGGGTTCATGGAGATGGCTGCACAGCAAAGTGTGCTGATAGGAAACACTCGTGCTTACCTTGAGGCCCGGGGTCACGTTTACTTCGCACTTTAGCTCGGGCAAGCCGTGGGATGAGCTCCTAGCAAGGCACTGGCCACCACCTGGATTCGTAGGAGAAAACTCACTTTCTTCCCTGAGGCATTCCTAGCACTGACTAGAAGACGGGTAAGAGCACTTTCAGTCATCTTGAGGCCGCCACTATCTACCTTTCAAACGGGGGGAAATCCTGCCTTTCGCCAGGCTTCTTCTCAATTACACACCGGATCACCCAGCACATAGACCTCTCTTCTCTGACAAGCCAAAGGAGGCCCTTGCAGCACAATTCGGCCTTCTGCGATGAAACTTTGGGATGCAGTGTGTTCTGCATGTGCTGAATGGCGTAATCCTCTAAATGCCCTCAGGAGGCCTAGGTGACTTTGCATGTTCCAAGTGCCTAGCAAGGCTCAGGGTAAATCTCTACTTTATTTCGGGCTGGACCTAAAGTCTACTTTCTGCCTCACTTAGAGAGACGTCGAGCACGAGTCCCCAAAGTGGATTGGAGCCCCGGTGGTTTCTTTCAGGGCCGCTTAGGTGTCCTCAACGTGGCAGACCCGCATGGAAAGAAAGCCTGCCCAAGAACCGTGCTCCTGGGGCTGTTGCAAAGCTGTGGAACGCTAGCCTTAGAGAACAGATTAGTTCCCGGCCCTTTCACCTGCGTAGTGAGGCATGGTCCCAGAGCCGTGTATCCCTTGATGGGGCTCAGAAGGCTTTGGGTCCACGGTGCACTTCCTCGGAAAGAAGTGCCCCCGTCAGAGGCTTGAGCACTCTGAGGCATACTAAAGCTAAAGCCGTCCACTGACTGAGACTTCCTAGAAACTGGTGCACCCCTGCCTCTGGGAATGGGAAAATGTGCACCTTACCTCGTGGATCGAGGTCACATTTAGTTGGCACTTTAGCTACAGTATGCTCTGGGCTGAGCTCCCAGGAAGGAACCGCAAGCGCCCGGTTTCTTTTGCAAAAGCTCACTGCTCCTCAGAGGCATCTGTGGAGTGAACAGTGTCCTGGGGGCGTGGTGTGCAGGCAGCTTGGAAGCTGCCCCGAAGTTGCTTTCCAAAGGGGGAGAGTCGGGCTTCTCCCACATGCTCCAGTTTCCCACGTGACCCCACAGCGCATTTACCGGCACCCTCTGACTGACTACTGGAGACTTTCGGCCACACGGGGCCTTTCTATGATCACACTTCGTTGCAGGCGGGCTCTTTTGCATGCCGTGCCTAGCATTACCCGCTTAATGACTTAGTCAGGCCTAGGTGACTTTGGATCGTCCAAATGTCTCACAGGTTGACCGGTTTTTCTGTTCTTTCTGTCAGGCTGGACCTACAGTGTACCTTGCGTCACAATAGAGAGATGACAGGTAAGAGTCGCCAGGGGGCTCTGAAGGCTCAGGGATTCTTTCAGGGCTGTTCAGAGGGCCTCCTCCGAGGGAGAGCCACGTTGAATGTAATACTGGCAAAAACGTTGTCCTGGGGCTGCTTTACAGCGGTAGAAATCAAGCTCTGCAAGCGAGGATCAGTTCATTGCCCTTCCCTCTGCATAGAAAGGGTTGACCCCCCACAGCCTGTTCTGCGCTGTGTTGCTCGGAAAACAAACAGGGGACTCGCGGCACACACGCTCTCCCTCAGAAGGGAATTCATACGCGACTCTCTGAGGCCTCCGGAGAGCCGTAGAGGAGTTAAAGCACTCTATCGAGTCAGGGTTCATGGAGATGGCTGCACAGCAAAGTGTGCTGATAGGAAACACTCGTGCTTACCTTGAGGCCCGGGGTCACGTTTACTTCGCACTTTAGCTCGGGCAAGCCGTGGGATGAGCTCCTAGCAAGGCACTGGCCACCACCTGGATTCGTAGGAGAAAACTCACTTTCTTCCCTGAGGCATTCCTAGCACTGACTAGAAGACGGGTAAGAGCACTTTCAGTCATCTTGAGGCCGCCACTATCTACCTTTCAAACGGGGGGAAATCCTGCCTTTCGCCAGGCTTCTTCTCAATTACACACCGGATCACCCAGCACATAGACCTCTCTTCTCTGACAAGCCAAAGGAGGCCCTTGCAGCACAATTCGGCCTTCTGCGATGAAACTTTGGGATGCAGTGTGTTCTGCATGTGCTGAATGGCGTAATCCTCTAAATGCCCTCAGGAGGCCTAGGTGACTTTGCATGTTCCAAGTGCCTAGCAAGGCTCAGGGTAAATCTCTACTTTATTTCGGGCTGGACCTAAAGTCTACTTTCTGCCTCACTTAGAGAGACGTCGAGCACGAGTCCCCAAAGTGGATTGGAGCCCCGGTGGTTTCTTTCAGGGCCGCTTAGGTGTCCTCAACGTGGCAGACCCGCATGGAAAGAAAGCCTGCCCAAGAACCGTGCTCCTGGGGCTGTTGCAAAGCTGTGGAACGCTAGCCTTAGAGAACAGATTAGTTCCCGGCCCTTTCACCTGCGTAGTGAGGCATGGTCCCAGAGCCGTGTATCCCTTGATGGGGCTCAGAAGGCTTTGGGTCCACGGTGCACTTCCTCGGAAAGAAGTGCCCCCGTCAGAGGCTTGAGCACTCTGAGGCATACTAAAGCTAAAGCCGTCCACTGACTGAGACTTCCTAGAAACTGGTGCACCCCTGCCTCTGGGAATGGGAAAATGTGCACCTTACCTCGTGGATCGAGGTCACATTTAGTTGGCACTTTAGCTACAGTATGCTCTGGGCTGAGCTCCCAGGAAGGAACCGCAAGCGCCCGGTTTCTTTTGCAAAAGCTCACTGCTCCTCAGAGGCATCTGTGGAGTGAACAGTGTCCTGGGGGCGTGGTGTGCAGGCAGCTTGGAAGCTGCCCCGAAGTTGCTTTCCAAAGGGGGAGAGTCGGGCTTCTCCCACATGCTCCAGTTTCCCACGTGACCCCACAGCGCATTTACCGGCACCCTCTGACTGACTACTGGAGACTTTCGGCCACACGGGGCCTTTCTATGATCACACTTCGTTGCAGGCGGGCTCTTTTGCATGCCGTGCCTAGCATTACCCGCTTAATGACTTAGTCAGGCCTAGGTGACTTTGGATCGTCCAAATGTCTCACAGGTTGACCGGTTTTTCTGTTCTTTCTGTCAGGCTGGACCTACAGTGTACCTTGCGTCACAATAGAGAGATGACAGGTAAGAGTCGCCAGGGGGCTCTGAAGGCTCAGGGATTCTTTCAGGGCTGTTCAGAGGGCCTCCTCCGAGGGAGAGCCACGTTGAATGTAATACTGGCAAAAACGTTGTCCTGGGGCTGCTTTACAGCGGTAGAAATCAAGCTCTGCAAGCGAGGATCAGTTCATTGCCCTTCCCTCTGCATAGAAAGGGTTGACCCCCCACAGCCTGTTCTGCGCTGTGTTGCTCGGAAAACAAACAGGGGACTCGCGGCACACACGCTCTCCCTCAGAAGGGAATTCATACGCGACTCTCTGAGGCCTCCGGAGAGCCGTAGAGGAGTTAAAGCACTCTATCGAGTCAGGGTTCATGGAGATGGCTGCACAGCAAACTGTGCTGATAGGAAACACTCGTGCTTACCTTGAGGCCCGGGGTCACGTTTACTTCGCACTTTAGCTAGGGCAAGCCGTGGGATGAGCTCCTAGCAAGGCACTGGCCACCACCTGGATTCGTAGGAGAAAACTCACTTTCTTCCCTGAGGCATTCCTAGCACTGACTAGAAGACGGGTAAGAGCACTTTCAGTCATCTTGAGGCCGCCACTATCTACCTTTCAAACGGGGGGAAATCCTGCCTTTCGCCAGGCTTCTTCTCAATTACACACCGGATCACCCAGCACATAGACCTCTCTTCTCTGACAAGCCAAAGGAGGCCCTTGCAGCACAATTCGGCCTTCTGCGATGAAACTTTGGGATGCAGTGTGTTCTGCATGTGCTGAATGGCGTAATCCTCTAAATGCCCTCAGGAGGCCTAGGTGACTTTGCATGTTCCAAGTGCCTAGCAAGGCTCAGGGTAAATCTCTACTTTATTTCGGGCTGGACCTAAAGTCTACTTTCTGCCTCACTTAGAGACACGTCGAGCACGAGTCCCCAAAGTGGATTGGAGCCCCGGTGGTTTCTTTCAGGGCCGCTTAGGTGTCCTCAACGTGGCAGACCCGCATGGAAAGAAAGCCTGCCCAAGAACCGTGCTCCTGGGGCTGTTGCAAAGCTGTGGAACGCTAGCCTTAGAGAACAGATTAGTTCCCGGCCCTTTCACCTGCGTAGTGAGGCATGGTCCCAGAGCCGTGTATCCCTTGATGGGGCTCAGAAGGCTTTGGGTCCACGGTGCACTTCCTCGGAAAGAAGTGCCCCCGTCAGAGGCTTGAGCACTCTGAGGCATACTAAAGCTAAAGCCGTCCACTGACTGAGACTTCCTAGAAACTGGTGCACCCCTGCCTCTGGGAATGGGAAAATGTGCACCTTACCTCGTGGATCGAGGTCACATTTAGTTGGCACTTTAGCTACAGTATGCTCTGGGCTGAGCTCCCAGGAAGGAACCGCAAGCGCCCGGTTTCTTTTGCAGAAGCTCACTGCTCCTCAGAGGCATCTGTGGAGTGAACAGTGTCCTGGGGGCGTGGTGTGCAGGCAGCTTGGAAGCTGCCCCGAAGTTGCTTTCCAAAGGGGGAGAGTCGGGCTTCTCCCACATGCTCCAGTTTCCCACGTGACCCCACAGCGCATTTACCGGCACCCTCTGACTGACTACTGGAGACTTTCGGCCACACGGGGCCTTTCTATGATCACACTTCGTTGCAGGCGGGCTCTTTTGCATGCCGTGCCTAGCATTACCCGCTTAATGACTTAGTCAGGCCTAGGTGACTTTGGATCGTCCAAATGTCTCACAGGTTGACCGGTTTTTCTGTTCTTTCTGTCAGGCTGGACCTACAGTGTACCTTGCGTCACAATAGAGAGATGACAGGTAAGAGTCGCCAGGGGGCTCTGAAGGCTCAGGGATTCTTTCAGGGCTGTTCAGAGGGCCTCCTCCGAGGGAGAGCCACGTTGAATGTAATACTGGCAAAAACGTTGTCCTGGGGCTGCTTTACAGCGGTAGAAATCAAGCTCTGCAAGCGAGGATCAGTTCATTGCCCTTCCCTCTGCATAGAAAGGGTTGACCCCCCACAGCCTGTTCTGCGCTGTGTTGCTCGGAAAACAAACAGGGGACTCGCGGCACACACGCTCTCCCTCAGAAGGGAATTCATACGCGACTCTCTGAGGCCTCCGGAGAGCCGTAGAGGAGTTAAAGCACTCTATCGAGTCAGGGTTCATGGAGATGGCTGCACAGCAAAGTGTGCTGATAGGAAACACTCGTGCTTACCTTGAGGCCCGGGGTCACGTTTACTTCGCACTTTAGCTCGGGCAAGCCGTGGGATGAGCTCCTAGCAAGGCACTGGCCACCACCTGGATTCGTAGGAGAAAACTCACTTTCTTCCCTGAGGCATTCCTAGCACTGACTAGAAGACGGGTAAGAGCACTTTCAGTCATCTTGAGGCCGCCACTATCTACCTTTCAAACGGGGGGAAATCCTGCCTTTCGCCAGGCTTCTTCTCAATTACACACCGGATCACCCAGCACATAGACCTCTCTTCTCTGACAAGCCAAAGGAGGCCCTTGCAGCACAATTCGGCCTTCTGCGATGAAACTTTGGGATGCAGTGTGTTCTGCATGTGCTGAATGGCGTAATCCTCTAAATGCCCTCAGGAGGCCTAGGTGACTTTGCATGTTCCAAGTGCCTAGCAAGGCTCAGGGTAAATCTCTACTTTATTTCGGGCTGGACCTAAAGTCTACTTTCTGCCTCACTTAGAGACACGTCGAGCACGAGTCCCCAAAGTGGATTGGAGCCCCGGTGGTTTCTTTCAGGGCCGCTTAGGTGTCCTCAACGTGGCAGACCCGCATGGAAAGAAAGCCTGCCCAAGAACCGTGCTCCTGGGGCTGTTGCAAAGCTGTGGAACGCTAGCCTTAGAGAACAGATTAGTTCCCGGCCCTTTCACCTGCGTAGTGAGGCATGGTCCCAGAGCCGTGTATCCCTTGATGGGGCTCAGAAGGCTTTGGGTCCACGGTGCACTTCCTCGGAAAGAAGTGCCCCCGTCAGAGGCTTGAGCACTCTGAGGCATACTAAAGCTAAAGCCGTCCACTGACTGAGACTTCCTAGAAACTGGTGCACCCCTGCCTCTGGGAATGGGAAAATGTGCACCTTACCTCGTGGATCGAGGTCACATTTAGTTGGCACTTTAGCTACAGTATGCTCTGGGCTGAGCTCCCAGGAAGGAACCGCAAGCGCCCGGTTTCTTTTGCAGAAGCTCACTGCTCCTCAGAGGCATCTGTGGAGTGAACAGTGTCCTGGGGGCGTGGTGTGCAGGCAGCTTGGAAGCTGCCCCGAAGTTGCTTTCCAAAGGGGGAGAGTCGGGCTTCTCCCACATGCTCCAGTTTCCCACGTGACCCCACAGCGCATTTACCGGCACCCTCTGACTGACTACTGGAGACTTTCGGCCACACGGGGCCTTTCTATGATCACACTTCGTTGCAGGCGGGCTCTTTTGCATGCCGTGCCTAGCATTACCCGCTTAATGACTTAGTCAGGCCTAGGTGACTTTGGATCGTCCAAATGTCTCACAGGTTGACCGGTTTTTCTGTTCTTTCTGTCAGGCTGGACCTACAGTGTACCTTGCGTCACAATAGAGAGATGACAGGTAAGAGTCGCCAGGGGGCTCTGAAGGCTCAGGGATTCTTTCAGGGCTGTTCAGAGGGCCTCCTCCGAGGGAGAGCCACGTTGAATGTAATACTGGCAAAAACGTTGTCCTGGGGCTGCTTTACAGCGGTAGAAATCAAGCTCTGCAAGCGAGGATCAGTTCATTGCCCTTCCCTCTGCATAGAAAGGGTTGACCCCCCACAGCCTGTTCTGCGCTGTGTTGCTCGGAAAACAAACAGGGGACTCGCGGCACACACGCTCTCCCTCAGAAGGGAATTCATACGCGACTCTCTGAGGCCTCCGGAGAGCCGTAGAGGAGTTAAAGCACTCTATCGAGTCAGGGTTCATGGAGATGGCTGCACAGCAAACTGTGCTGATAGGAAACACTCGTGCTTACCTTGAGGCCCGGGGTCACGTTTACTTCGCACTTTAGCTCGGGCAAGCCGTGGGATGAGCTCCTAGCAAGGCACTGGCCACCACCTGGATTCGTAGGAGAAAACTCACTTTCTTCCCTGAGGCATTCCTAGCACTGACTAGAAGACGGGTAAGAGCACTTTCAGTCATCTTGAGGCCGCCACTATCTACCTTTCAAACGGGGGGAAATCCTGCCTTTCGCCAGGCTTCTTCTCAATTACACACCGGATCACCCAGCACATAGACCTCTCTTCTCTGACAAGCCAAAGGAGGCCCTTGCAGCACAATTCGGCCTTCTGCGATGAAACTTTGGGATGCAGTGTGTTCTGCATGTGCTGAATGGCGTAATCCTCTAAATGCCCTCAGGAGGCCTAGGTGACTTTGCATGTTCCAAGTGCCTAGCAAGGCTCAGGGTAAATCTCTACTTTATTTCGGGCTGGACCTAAAGTCTACTTTCTGCCTCACTTAGAGACACGTCGAGCACGAGTCCCCAAAGTGGATTGGAGCCCCGGTGGTTTCTTTCAGGGCCGCTTAGGTGTCCTCAACGTGGCAGACCCGCATGGAAAGAAAGCCTGCCCAAGAACCGTGCTCCTGGGGCTGTTGCAAAGCTGTGGAACGCTAGCCTTAGAGAACAGATTAGTTCCCGGCCCTTTCACCTGCGTAGTGAGGCATGGTCCCAGAGCCGTGTATCCCTTGATGGGGCTCAGAAGGCTTTGGGTCCACGGTGCACTTCCTCGGAAAGAAGTGCCCCCGTCAGAGGCTTGAGCACTCTGAGGCATACTAAAGCTAAAGCCGTCCACTGACTGAGACTTCCTAGAAACTGGTGCACCCCTGCCTCTGGGAATGGGAAAATGTGCACCTTACCTCGTGGATCGAGGTCACATTTAGTTGGCACTTTAGCTACAGTATGCTCTGGGCTGAGCTCCCAGGAAGGAACCGCAAGCGCCCGGTTTCTTTTGCAGAAGCTCACTGCTCCTCAGAGGCATCTGTGGAGTGAACAGTGTCCTGGGGGCGTGGTGTGCAGGCAGCTTGGAAGCTGCCCCGAAGTTGCTTTCCAAAGGGGGAGAGTCGGGCTTCTCCCACATGCTCCAGTTTCCCACGTGACCCCACAGCGCATTTACCGGCACCCCCTGACTGACTACTGGAGACTTTCGGCCACACGGGGCCTTTCTATGATCACACTTCGTTGCAGGCGGGCTCTTTTGCATGCCGTGCCTAGCATTACCCGCTTAATGACTTAGTCAGGCCTAGGTGACTTTGGATCGTCCAAATGTCTCACAGGTTGACCGGTTTTTCTGTTCTTTCTGTCAGGCTGGACCTACAGTGTACCTTGCGTCACAATAGAGAGATGACAGGTAAGAGTCGCCAGGGGGCTCTGAAGGCTCAGGGATTCTTTCAGGGCTGTTCAGAGGGCCTCCTCCGAGGGAGAGCCACGTTGAATGTAATACTGGCAAAAACGTTGTCCTGGGGCTGCTTTACAGCGGTAGAAATCAAGCTCTGCAAGCGAGGATCAGTTCATTGCCCTTCCCTCTGCATAGAAAGGGTTGACCCCCCACAGCCTGTTCTGCGCTGTGTTGCTCGGAAAACAAACAGGGGACTCGCGGCACACACGCTCTCCCTCAGAAGGGAATTCATACGCGACTCTCTGAGGCCTCCGGAGAGCCGTAGAGGAGTTAAAGCACTCTATCGAGTCAGGGTTCATGGAGATGGCTGCACAGCAAACTGTGCTGATAGGAAACACTCGTGCTTACCTTGAGGCCCGGGGTCACGTTTACTTCGCACTTTAGCTCGGGCAAGCCGTGGGATGAGCTCCTAGCAAGGCACTGGCCACCACCTGGATTCGTAGGAGAAAACTCACTTTCTTCCCTGAGGCATTCCTAGCACTGACTAGAAGACGGGTAAGAGCACTTTCAGTCATCTTGAGGCCGCCACTATCTACCTTTCAAACGGGGGGAAATCCTGCCTTTCGCCAGGCTTCTTCTCAATTACACACCGGATCACCCAGCACATAGACCTCTCTTCTCTGACAAGCCAAAGGAGGCCCTTGCAGCACAATTCGGCCTTCTGCGATGAAACTTTGGGATGCAGTGTGTTCTGCATGTGCTGAATGGCGTAATCCTCTAAATGCCCTCAGGAGGCCTAGGTGACTTTGCATGTTCCAAGTGCCTAGCAAGGCTCAGGGTAAATCTCTACTTTATTTCGGGCTGGACCTAAAGTCTACTTTCTGCCTCACTTAGAGACACGTCGAGCACGAGTCCCCAAAGTGGATTGGAGCCCCGGTGGTTTCTTTCAGGGCCGCTTAGGTGTCCTCAACGTGGCAGACCCGCATGGAAAGAAAGCCTGCCCAAGAACCGTGCTCCTGGGGCTGTTGCAAAGCTGTGGAACGCTAGCCTTAGAGAACAGATTAGTTCCCGGCCCTTTCACCTGCGTAGTGAGGCATGGTCCCAGAGCCGTGTATCCCTTGATGGGGCTCAGAAGGCTTTGGGTCCACGGTGCACTTCCTCGGAAAGAAGTGCCCCCGTCAGAGGCTTGAGCACTCTGAGGCATACTAAAGCTAAAGCCGTCCACTGACTGAGACTTCCTAGAAACTGGTGCACCCCTGCCTCTGGGAATGGGAAAATGTGCACCTTACCTCGTGGATCGAGGTCACATTTAGTTGGCACTTTAGCTACAGTATGCTCTGGGCTGAGCTCCCAGGAAGGAACCGCAAGCGCCCGGTTTCTTTTGCAAAAGCTCACTGCTCCTCAGAGGCATCTGTGGAGTGAACAGTGTCCTGGGGGCGTGGTGTGCAGGCAGCTTGGAAGCTGCCCCGAAGTTGCTTTCCAAAGGGGGAGAGTCGGGCTTCTCCCACATGCTCCAGTTTCCCACGTGACCCCACAGCGCATTTACCGGCACCCCCTGACTGACTACTGGAGACTTTCGGCCACACGGGGCCTTTCTATGATCACACTTCGTTGCAGGCGGGCTCTTTTGCATGCCGTGCCTAGCATTACCCGCTTAATGACGTAGTCAGGCCTAGGTGACTTTGGATCGTCCAAATGTCTCACAAGTTGACCGGTTTTTCTGTTCTTTCTGTCAGGCTGGACCTACAGTGTACCTTGCGTCACAATAGAGAGATGACAGGTAAGAGTCGCCAGGGGGCTCTGAAGGCTCAGGGATTCTTTCAGGGCTGTTCAGAGGGCCTCCTCCGAGGGAGAGCCACGTTGAATGTAATACTGGCAAAAACGTTGTCCTGGGGCTGCTTTACAGCGGTAGAAATCAAGCTCTGCAAGCGAGGATCAGTTCATTGCCCTTCCCTCTGCATAGAAAGGGTTGACCCCCCACAGCCTGTTCTGCGCTGTGTTGCTCGGAAAACAAACAGGGGACTCGCGGCACACACGCTCTCCCTCAGAAGGGAATTCATACGCGACTCTCTGAGGCCTCCGGAGAGCCGTAGAGGAGTTAAAGCACTCTATCGAGTCAGGGTTCATGGAGATGGCTGCACAGCAAAGTGTGCTGATAGGAAACACTCGTGCTTACCTTGAGGCCCGGGGTCACGTTTACTTCGCACTTTAGCTAGGGCAAGCCGTGGGATGAGCTCCTAGCAAGGCACTGGCCACCACCTGGATTCGTAGGAGAAAACTCACTTTCTTCCCTGAGGCATTCCTAGCACTGACTAGAAGACGGGTAAGAGCACTTTCAGTCATCTTGAGGCCGCCACTATCTACCTTTCAAACGGGGGGAAATCCTGCTTTTCGCCAGGCTTCTTCTCAATTACACACCGGATCACCCAGCACATAGACCTCTCTTCTCTGACAAGCCAAAGGAGGCCCTTGCAGCACAATTCGGCCTTCTGCGATGAAACTTTGGGATGCAGTGTGTTCTGCATGTGCTGAATGGCGTAATCCTCTAAATGCCCTCAGGAGGCCTAGGTGACTTTGCATGTTCCAAGTGCCTAGCAAGGCTCAGGGTAAATCTCTACTTTATTTCGGGCTGGACCTAAAGTCTACTTTCTGCCTCACTTAGAGAGACGTCGAGCACGAGTCCCCAAAGTGGATTGGAGCCCCGGTGGTTTCTTTCAGGGCCGCTTAGGTGTCCTCAACGTGGCAGACCCGCATGGAAAGAAAGCCTGCCCAAGAACCGTGCTCCTGGGGCTGTTGCAAAGCTGTGGAACGCTAGCCTTAGAGAACAGATTAGTTCCCGGCCCTTTCACCTGCGTAGTGAGGCATGGTCCCAGAGCCGTGTATCCCTTGATGGTGCTCAGAAGGCTTTGGGTCCACGGTGCACTTCCTCGGAAAGAAGTGCCCCCGTCAGAGGCTTGAGCACTCTGAGGCATACTAAAGCTAAAGCCGTCCACTGACTGAGACTTCCTAGAAACTGGTGCACCCCTGCCTCTGGGAATGGGAAAATGTGCACCTTACCTCGTGGATCGAGGTCACATTTAGTTGGCACTTTAGCTACAGTATGCTCTGGGCTGAGCTCCCAGGAAGGAACCGCAAGCGCCCGGTTTCTTTTGCAGAAGCTCACTGCTCCTCAGAGGCATCTGTGGAGTGAACAGTGTCCTGGGGGCGTGGTGTGCAGGCAGCTTGGAAGCTGCCCCGAAGTTGCTTTCCAAAGGGGGAGAGTCGGGCTTCTCCCACATGCTCCAGTTTCCCACGTGACCCCACAGCGCATTTACCGGCACCCTCTGACTGACTACTGGAGACTTTCGGCCACACGGGGCCTTTCTATGATCACACTTCGTTGCAGGCGGGCTCTTTTGCATGCCGTGCCTAGCATTACCTGCTTAATGACTTAGTCAGGCCTAGGTGACTTTGGATCGTCCAAATGTCTCACAGGTTGACCGGTTTTTCTGTTCTTTCTGTCAGGCTGGACCTACAGTGTACCTTGCGTCACAATAGAGAGATGACAGGTAAGAGTCGCCAGGGGGCTCTGAAGGCTCAGGGATTCTTTCAGGGCTGTTCAGAGGGCCTCCTCCGAGGGAGAGCCACGTTGAATGTAATACTGGCAAAAACGTTGTCCTGGGGCTGCTTTACAGCGGTAGAAATCAAGCTCTGCAAGCGAGGATCAGTTCATTGCCCTTCCCTCTGCATAGAAAGGGTTGACCCCCCACAGCCTGTTCTGCGCTGTGTTGCTCGGAAAACAAACAGGGGACTCGCGGCACACACGCTCTCCCTCAGAAGGGAATTCATACGCGACTCTCTGAGGCCTCCGGAGAGCCGTAGAGGAGTTAAAGCACTCTATCGAGTCAGGGTTCATGGAGATGGCTGCACAGCAAAGTGTGCTGATAGGAAACACTCGTGCTTACCTTGAGGCCCGGGGTCACGTTTACTTCGCACTTTAGCTCGGGCAAGCCGTGGGATGAGCTCCTAGCAAGGCACTGGCCACCACCTGGATTCGTAGGAGAAAACTCACTTTCTTCCCTGAGGCATTCCTAGCACTGACTAGAAGACGGGTAAGAGCACTTTCAGTCATCTTGAGGCCGCCACTATCTACCTTTCAAACGGGGGGAAATCCTGCCTTTCGCCAGGCTTCTTCTCAATTACACACCGGATCACCCAGCACATAGACCTCTCTTCTCTGACAAGCCAAAGGAGGCCCTTGCAGCACAATTCGGCCTTCTGCGATGAAACTTTGGGATGAAGTGTGTTCTGCATGTGCTGAATGGCGTAATCCTCTAAATGCCCTCAGGAGGCCTAGGTGACTTTGCATGTTCCAAGTGCCTAGCAAGGCTCAGGGTAAATCTCTACTTTATTTCGGGCTGGACCTAAAGTCTACTTTCTGCCTCACTTAGAGAGACGTCGAGCACGAGTCCCCAAAGTGGATTGGAGCCCCGGTGGTTTCTTTCAGGGCCGCTTAGGTGTCCTCAACGTGGCAGACCCGCATGGAAAGAAAGCCTGCCCAAGAACCGTGCTCCTGGGGCTGTTGCAAAGCTGTGGAACGCTAGCCTTAGAGAACAGATTAGTTCCCGGCCCTTTCACCTGCGTAGTGAGGCATGGTCCCAGAGTCGTGTATCCCTTGATGGGGCTCAGAAGGCTTTGGGTCCACGGTGCACTTCCTCGGAAAGAAGTGCCCCCGTCAGAGGCTTGAGCACTCTGAGGCATACTAAAGCTAAAGCCGTCCACTGACTGAGACTTCCTAGAAACTGGTGCACCCCTGCCTCTGGGAATGGGAAAATGTGCACCTTACCTCGTGGATCGAGGTCACATTTAGTTGGCACTTTAGCTACAGTATGCTCTGGGCTGAGCTCCCAGGAAGGAACCGCAAGCGCCCGGTTTCTTTTGCAGAAGCTCACTGCTCCTCAGAGGCATCTGTGGAGTGAACAGTGTCCTGGTGGCGTGGTGTGCAGGCAGCTTGGAAGCTGCCCCGAAGTTGCTTTCCAAAGGGGGAGAGTCGGGCTTCTCCCACATGCTCCAGTTTCCCACGTGACCCCACAGCGCATTTACCGGCACCCTCTGACTGACTACTGGAGACTTTCGGCCACACGGGGCCTTTCTATGATCACACTTCGTTGCAGGCGGGCTCTTTTGCATGCCGTGCCTAGCATTACCCGCTTAATGACTTAGTCAGGCCTAGGTGACTTTGGATCGTCCAAATGTCTCACAAGTTGACCGGTTTTTCTGTTCTTTCTGTCAGGCTGGACCTACAGTGTACCTTGCGTCACAATAGAGAGATGACAGGTAAGAGTCGCCAGGGGGCTCTGAAGGCTCAGGGATTCTTTCAGGGCTGTTCAGAGGGCCTCCTCCGAGGGAGAGCCACGTTGAATGTAATACTGGCAAAAACGTTGTCCTGGGGCTGCTTTACAGCGGTAGAAATCAAGCTCTGCAAGCGAGGATCAGTTCATTGCCCTTCCCTCTGCATAGAAAGGGTTGACCCCCCACAGCCTGTTCTGCGCTGTGTTGCTCGGAAAACAAACAGGGGACTCGCGGCACACACGCTCTCCCTCAGAAGGGAATTCATACGCGACTCTCTGAGGCCTCCGGAGAGCCGTAGAGGAGTTAAAGCACTCTATCGAGTCAGGGTTCATGGAGATGGCTGCACAGCAAAGTGTGCTGATAGGAAACACTCGTGCTTACCTTGAGGCCCGGGGTCACGTTTACTTCGCACTTTAGCTCGGGCAAGCCGTGGGATGAGCTCCTAGCAAGGCACTGGCCACCACCTGGATTCGTAGGAGAAAACTCACTTTCTTCCCTGAGGCATTCCTAGCACTGACTAGAAGACGGGTAAGAGCACTTTCAGTCATCTTGAGGCCGCCACTATCTACCTTTCAAACGGGGGGAAATCCTGCCTTTCGCCAGGCTTCTTCTCAATTACACACCGGATCACCCAGCACATAGACCTCTCTTCTCTGACAAGCCAAAGGAGGCCCTTGCAGCACAATTCGGCCTTCTGCGATGAAACTTTGGGATGCAGTGTGTTCTGCATGTGCTGAATGGCGTAATCCTCTAAATGCCCTCAGGAGGCCTAGGTGACTTTGCATGTTCCAAGTGCCTAGCAAGGCTCAGGGTAAATCTCTACTTTATTTCGGGCTGGACCTAAAGTCTACTTTCTGCCTCACTTAGAGAGACGTCGAGCACGAGTCCCCAAAGTGGATTGGAGCCCCGGTGGTTTCTTTCAGGGCCGCTTAGGTGTCCTCAACGTGGCAGACCCGCATGGAAAGAAAGCCTGCCCAAGAACCGTGCTCCTGGGGCTGTTGCAAAGCTGTGGAACGCTAGCCTTAGAGAACAGATTAGTTCCCGGCCCTTTCACCTGCGTAGTGAGGCATGGTCCCAGAGCCGTGTATCCCTTGATGGTGCTCAGAAGGCTTTGGGTCCACGGTGCACTTCCTCGGAAAGAAGTGCCCCCGTCAGAGGCTTGAGCACTCTGAGGCATACTAAAGCTAAAGCCGTCCACTGACTGAGACTTCCTAGAAACTGGTGCACCCCTGCCTCTGGGAATGGGAAAATGTGCACCTTACCTCGTGGATCGAGGTCACATTTAGTTGGCACTTTAGCTACAGTATGCTCTGGGCTGAGCTCCCAGGAAGGAACCGCAAGCGCCCGGTTTCTTTTGCAGAAGCTCACTGCTCCTCAGAGGCATCTGTGGAGTGAACAGTGTCCTGGGGGCGTGGTGTGCAGGCAGCTTGGAAGCTGCCCCGAAGTTGCTTTCCAAAGGGGGAGAGTCGGGCTTCTCCCACATGCTCCAGTTTCCCACGTGACCCCACAGCGCATTTACCGGCACCCTCTGACTGACTACTGGAGACTTTCGGCCACACGGGGCCTTTCTATGATCACACTTCGTTGCAGGCGGGCTCTTTTGCATGCCGTGCCTAGCATTACCTGCTTAATGACTTAGTCAGGCCTAGGTGACTTTGGATCGTCCAAATGTCTCACAGGTTGACCGGTTTTTCTGTTCTTTCTGTCAGGCTGGACCTACAGTGTACCTTGCGTCACAATAGAGAGATGACAGGTAAGAGTCGCCAGGGGGCTCTGAAGGCTCAGGGATTCTTTCAGGGCTGTTCAGAGGGCCTCCTCCGAGGGAGAGCCACGTTGAATGTAATACTGGCAAAAACGTTGTCCTGGGGCTGCTTTACAGCGGTAGAAATCAAGCTCTGCAAGCGAGGATCAGTTCATTGCCCTTCCCTCTGCATAGAAAGGGTTGACCCCCCACAGCCTGTTCTGCGCTGTGTTGCTCGGAAAACAAACAGGGGACTCGCGGCACACACGCTCTCCCTCAGAAGGGAATTCATACGCGACTCTCTGAGGCCTCCGGAGAGCCGTAGAGGAGTTAAAGCACTCTATCGAGTCAGGGTTCATGGAGATGGCTGCACAGCAAAGTGTGCTGATAGGAAACACTCGTGCTTACCTTGAGGCCCGGGGTCACGTTTACTTCGCACTTTAGCTCGGGCAAGCCGTGGGATGAGCTCCTAGCAAGGCACTGGCCACCACCTGGATTCGTAGGAGAAAACTCACTTTCTTCCCTGAGGCATTCCTAGCACTGACTAGAAGACGGGTAAGAGCACTTTCAGTCATCTTGAGGCCGCCACTATCTACCTTTCAAACGGGGGGAAATCCTGCCTTTCGCCAGGCTTCTTCTCAATTACACACCGGATCACCCAGCACATAGACCTCTCTTCTCTGACAAGCCAAAGGAGGCCCTTGCAGCACAATTCGGCCTTCTGCGATGAAACTTTGGGATGCAGTGTGTTCTGCATGTGCTGAATGGCGTAATCCTCTAAATGCCCTCAGGAGGCCTAGGTGACTTTGCATGTTCCAAGTGCCTAGCAAGGCTCAGGGTAAATCTCTACTTTATTTCGGGCTGGACCTAAAGTCTACTTTCTGCCTCACTTAGAGAGACGTCGAGCACGAGTCCCCAAAGTGGATTGGAGCCCCGGTGGTTTCTTTCAGGGCCGCTTAGGTGTCCTCAACGTGGCAGACCCGCATGGAAAGAAAGCCTGCCCAAGAACCGTGCTCCTGGGGCTGTTGCAAAGCTGTGGAACGCTAGCCTTAGAGAACAGATTAGTTCCCGGCCCTTTCACCTGCGTAGTGAGGCATGGTCCCAGAGCCGTGTATCCCTTGATGGTGCTCAGAAGGCTTTGGGTCCACGGTGCACTTCCTCGGAAAGAAGTGCCCCCGTCAGAGGCTTGAGCACTCTGAGGCATACTAAAGCTAAAGCCGTCCACTGACTGAGACTTCCTAGAAACTGGTGCACCCCTGCCTCTGGGAATGGGAAAATGTGCACCTTACCTCGTGGATCGAGGTCACATTTAGTTGGCACTTTAGCTACAGTATGCTCTGGGCTGAGCTCCCAGGAAGGAACCGCAAGCGCCCGGTTTCTTTTGCAGAAGCTCACTGCTCCTCAGAGGCATCTGTGGAGTGAACAGTGTCCTGGTGGCGTGGTGTGCAGGCAGCTTGGAAGCTGCCCCGAAGTTGCTTTGCAAAGGGGGAGAGTCGGGCTTCTCCCACATGCTCCAGTTTCCCACGTGACCCCACAGCGCATTTACCGGCACCCTCTGACTGACTACTGGAGACTTTCGGCCACACGGGGCCTTTCTATGATCACACTTCGTTGCAGGCGGGCTCTTTTGCATGCCGTGCCTAGCATTACCCGCTTAATGACTTAGTCAGGCCTAGGTGACTTTGGATCGTCCAAATGTCTCACAGGTTGACCGGTTTTTCTGTTCTTTCTGTCAGGCTGGACCTACAGTGTACCTTGCGTCACAATAGAGAGATGACAGGTAAGAGTCGCCAGGGGGCTCTGAAGGCTCAGGGATTCTTTCAGGGCTGTTCAGAGGGCCTCCTCCGAGGGAGAGCCACGTTGAATGTAATACTGGCAAAAACGTTGTCCTGGGGCTGCTTTACAGCGGTAGAAATCAAGCTCTGCAAGCGAGGATCAGTTCATTGCCCTTCCCTCTGCATAGAAAGGGTTGACACCCCACAGCCTGTTCTGCGCTGTGTTGCTCGGAAAACAAACAGGGGACTCGCGGCACACACGCTCTCCCTCAGAAGGGAATTCATACGCGACTCTCTGAGGCCTCCGGAGAGCCGTAGAGGAGTTAAAGCACTCTATCGAGTCAGGGTTCATGGAGATGGCTGCACAGCAAAGTGTGCTGATAGGAAACACTCGTGCTTACCTTGAGGCCCGGGGTCACGTTTACTTCGCACTTTAGCTCGGGCAAGCCGTGGGATGAGCTCCTAGCAAGGCACTGGCCACCACCTGGATTCGTAGGAGAAAACTCACTTTCTTCCCTGAGGCATTCCTAGCACTGACTAGAAGACGGGTAAGAGCACTTTCAGTCATCTTGAGGCCGCCACTATCTACCTTTCAAACGGGGGGAAATCCTGCCTTTCGCCAGGCTTCTTCTCAATTACACACCGGATCACCCAGCACATAGACCTCTCTTCTCTGACAAGCCAAAGGAGGCCCTTGCAGCACAATTCGGCCTTCTGCGATGAAACTTTGGGATGCAGTGTGTTCTGCATGTGCTGAATGGCGTAATCCTCTAAATGCCCTCAGGAGGCCTAGGTGACTTTGCATGTTCCAAGTGCCTAGCAAGGCTCAGGGTAAATCTCTACTTTATTTCGGGCTGGACCTAAAGTCTACTTTCTGCCTCACTTAGAGAGACGTCGAGCACGAGTCCCCAAAGTGGATTGGAGCCCCGGTGGTTTCTTTCAGGGCCGCTTAGGTGTCCTCAACGTGGCAGACCCGCATGGAAAGAAAGCCTGCCCAAGAACCGTGCTCCTGGGGCTGTTGCAAAGCTGTGGAACGCTAGCCTTAGAGAACAGATTAGTTCCCGGCCCTTTCACCTGCGTAGTGAGGCATGGTCCCAGAGCCGTGTATCCCTTGATGGTGCTCAGAAGGCTTTGGGTCCACGGTGCACTTCCTCGGAAAGAAGTGCCCCCGTCAGAGGCTTGAGCACTCTGAGGCATACTAAAGCTAAAGCCGTCCACTGACTGAGACTTCCTAGAAACTGGTGCACCCCTGCCTCTGGGAATGGGAAAATGTGCACCTTACCTCGTGGATCGAGGTCACATTTAGTTGGCACTTTAGCTACAGTATGCTCTGGGCTGAGCTCCCAGGAAGGAACCGCAAGCGCCCGGTTTCTTTTGCAAAAGCTCACTGCTCCTCAGAGGCATCTGTGGAGTGAACAGTGTCCTGGGGGCGTGGTGTGCAGGCAGCTTGGAAGCTGCCCCGAAGTTGCTTTCCAAAGGGGGAGAGTCGGGCTTCTCCCACATGCTCCAGTTTCCCACGTGACCCCACAGCGCATTTACCGGCACCCTCTGACTGACTACTGGAGACTTTCGGCCACACGGGGCCTTTCTATGATCACACTTCGTTGCAGGCGGGCTCTTTTGCATGCCGTGCCTAGCATTACCCGCTTAATGACTTAGTCAGGCCTAGGTGACTTTGGATCGTCCAAATGTCTCACAGGTTGACCGGTTTTTCTGTTCTTTCTGTCAGGCTGGACCTACAGTGTACCTTGCGTCACAATAGAGAGATGACAGGTAAGAGTCGCCAGGGGGCTCTGAAGGCTCAGGGATTCTTTCAGGGCTGTTCAGAGGGCCTCCTCCGAGGGAGAGCCACGTTGAATGTAATACTGGCAAAAACGTTGTCCTGGGGCTGCTTTACAGCGGTAGAAATCAAGCTCTGCAAGCGAGGATCAGTTCATTGCCCTTCCCTCTGCATAGAAAGGGTTGACCCCCCACAGCCTGTTCTGCGCTGTGTTGCTCGGAAAACAAACAGGGGACTCGCGGCACACACGCTCTCCCTCAGAAGGGAATTCATACGCGACTCTCTGAGGCCTCCGGAGAGCCGTAGAGGAGTTAAAGCACTCTATCGAGTCAGGGTTCATGGAGATGGCTGCACAGCAAAGTGTGCTGATAGGAAACACTCGTGCTTACCTTGAGGCCCGGGGTCACGTTTACTTCGCACTTTAGCTAGGGCAAGCCGTGGGATGAGCTCCTAGCAAGGCACTGGCCACCACCTGGATTCGTAGGAGAAAACTCACTTTCTTCCCTGAGGCATTCCTAGCACTGACTAGAAGACGGGTAAGAGCACTTTCAGTCATCTTGAGGCCGCCACTATCTACCTTTCAAACGGGGGGAAATCCTGCCTTTCGCCAGGCTTCTTCTCAATTACACACCGGATCACCCAGCACATAGACCTCTCTTCTCTGACAAGCCAAAGGAGGCCCTTGCAGCACAATTCGGCCTTCTGCGATGAAACTTTGGGATGCAGTGTGTTCTGCATGTGCTGAATGGCGTAATCCTCTAAATGCCCTCAGGAGGCCTAGGTGACTTTGCATGTTCCAAGTGCCTAGCAAGGCTCAGGGTAAATCTCTACTTTATTTCGGGCTGGACCTAAAGTCTACTTTCTGCCTCACTTAGAGACACGTCGAGCACGAGTCCCCAAAGTGGATTGGAGCCCCGGTGGTTTCTTTCAGGGCCGCTTAGGTGTCCTCAACGTGGCAGACCCGCATGGAAAGAAAGCCTGCCCAAGAACCGTGCTCCTGGGGCTGTTGCAAAGCTGTGGAACGCTAGCCTTAGAGAACAGATTAGTTCCCGGCCCTTTCACCTGCGTAGTGAGGCATGGTCCCAGAGCCGTGTATCCCTTGATGGGGCTCAGAAGGCTTTGGGTCCACGGTGCACTTCCTCGGAAAGAAGTGCCCCCGTCAGAGGCTTGAGCACTCTGAGGCATACTAAAGCTAAAGCCGTCCACTGACTGAGACTTCCTAGAAACTGGTGCACCCCTGCCTCTGGGAATGGGAAAATGTGCACCTTACCTCGTGGATCGAGGTCACATTTAGTTGGCACTTTAGCTACAGTATGCTCTGGGCTGAGCTCCCAGGAAGGAACCGCAAGCGCCCGGTTTCTTTTGCAAAAGCTCACTGCTCCTCAGAGGCATCTGTGGAGTGAACAGTGTCCTGGTGGCGTGGTGTGCAGGCAGCTTGGAAGCTGCCCCGAAGTTGCTTTCCAAAGGGGGAGAGTCGGGCTTCTCCCACATGCTCCAGTTTCCCACGTGACCCCACAGCGCATTTACCGGCACCCTCTGACTGACTACTGGAGACTTTCGGCCACACGGGGCCTTTCTATGATCACACTTCGTTGCAGGCGGGCTCTTTTGCATGCCGTGCCTAGCATTACCCGCTTAATGACTTAGTCAGGCCTAGGTGACTTTGGATCGTCCAAATGTCTCCCAAGTTGACCGGTTTTTCTGTTCTTTCTGTCAGGCTGGACCTACAGTGTACCTTGCGTCACAATAGAGAGATGACAGGTAAGAGTCGCCAGGGGGCTCTGAAGGCTCAGGGATTCTTTCAGGGCTGTTCAGAGGGCCTCCTCCGAGGGAGAGCCACGTTGAATGTAATACTGGCAAAAACGTTGTCCTGGGGCTGCTTTACAGCGGTAGAAATCAAGCTCTGCAAGCGAGGATCAGTTCATTGCCCTTCCCTCTGCATAGAAAGGGTTGACCCCCCACAGCCTGTTCTGCGCTGTGTTGCTCGGAAAACAAACAGGGGACTCGCGGCACACACGCTCTCCCTCAGAAGGGAATTCATACGCGACTCTCTGAGGCCTCCGGAGAGCCGTAGAGGAGTTAAAGCACTCTATCGAGTCAGGGTTCATGGAGATGGCTGCACAGCAAAGTGTGCTGATAGGAAACACTCGTGCTTACCTTGAGGCCCGGGGTCACGTTTACTTCGCACTTTAGCTCGGGCAAGCCGTGGGATGAGCTCCTAGCAAGGCACTGGCCACCACCTGGATTCGTAGGAGAAAACTCACTTTCTTCCCTGAGGCATTCCTAGCACTGACTAGAAGACGGGTAAGAGCACTTTCAGTCATCTTGAGGCCGCCACTATCTACCTTTCAAACGGGGGGAAATCCTGCCTTTCGCCAGGCTTCTTCTCAATTACACACCGGATCACCCAGCACATAGACCTCTCTTCTCTGACAAGCCAAAGGAGGCCCTTGCAGCACAATTCGGCCTTCTGCGACGAAACTTTGGGATGCAGTGTGTTCTGCATGTGCTGAATGGCGTAATCCTCTAAATGCCCTCAGGAGGCCTAGGTGACTTTGCATGTTCCAAGTGCCTAGCAAGGCTCAGGGTAAATCTCTACTTTATTTCGGGCTGGACCTAAAGTCTACTTTCTGCCTCACTTAGAGAGACGTCGAGCACGAGTCCCCAAAGTGGATTGGAGCCCCGGTGGTTTCTTTCAGGGCCGCTTAGGTGTCCTCAACGTGGCAGACCCGCATGGAAAGAAAGCCTGCCCAAGAACCGTGCTCCTGGGGCTGTTGCAAAGCTGTGGAACGCTAGCCTTAGAGAACAGATTAGTTCCCGGCCCTTTCACCTGCGTAGTGAGGCATGGTCCCAGAGCCGTGTATCCCTTGATGGTGCTCAGAAGGCTTTGGGTCCACGGTGCACTTCCTCGGAAAGAAGTGCCCCCGTCAGAGGCTTGAGCACTCTGAGGCATACTAAAGCTAAAGCCGTCCACTGACTGAGACTTCCTAGAAACTGGTGCACCCCTGCCTCTGGGAATGGGAAAATGTGCACCTTACCTCGTGGATCGAGGTCACATTTAGTTGGCACTTTAGCTACAGTATGCTCTGGGCTGAGCTCCCAGGAAGGAACCGCAAGCGCCCGGTTTCTTTTGCAGAAGCTCACTGCTCCTCAGAGGCATCTGTGGAGTGAACAGTGTCCTGGGGGCGTGGTGTGCAGGCAGCTTGGAAGCTGCCCCGAAGTTGCTTTCCAAAGGGGGAGAGTCGGGCTTCTCCCACATGCTCCAGTTTCCCACGTGACCCCACAGCGCATTTACCGGCACCCTCTGACTGACTACTGGAGACTTTCGGCCACACGGGGCCTTTCTATGATCACACTTCGTTGCAGGCGGGCTCTTTTGCATGCCGTGCCTAGCATTACCCGCTTAATGACTTAGTCAGGCCTAGGTGACTTTGGATCGTCCAAATGTCTCACAAGTTGACCGGTTTTTCTGTTCTTTCTGTCAGGCTGGACCTACAGTGTACCTTGCGTCACAATAGAGAGATGACAGGTAAGAGCCGCCAGGGGGCTCTGAAGGCTCAGGGATTCTTTCAGGGCTGTTCAGAGGGCCTCCTCCGAGGGAGAGCCACGTTGAATGTAATACTGGCAAAAACGTTGTCCTGGGGCTGCTTTACAGCGGTAGAAATCAAGCTCTGCAAGCGAGGATCAGTTCATTGCCCTTCCCTCTGCATAGAAAGGGTTGACCCCCCACAGCCTGTTCTGCGCTGTGTTGCTCGGAAAACAAACAGGGGACTCGCGGCACACACGCTCTCCCTCAGAAGGGAATTCATACGCGACTCTCTGAGGCCTCCGGAGAGCCGTAGAGGAGTTAAAGCACTCTATCGAGTCAGGGTTCATGGAGATGGCTGCACAGCAAAGTGTGCTGATAGGAAACACTCGTGCTTACCTTGAGGCCCGGGGTCACGTTTACTTCGCACTTTAGCTCGGGCAAGCCGTGGGATGAGCTCCTAGCAAGGCACTGGCCACCACCTGGATTCGTAGGAGAAAACTCACTTTCTTCCCTGAGGCATTCCTAGCACTGACTAGAAGACGGGTAAGAGCACTTTCAGTCATCTTGAGGCCGCCACTATCTACCTTTCAAACGGGGGGAAATCCTGCCTTTCGCCAGGCTTCTTCTCAATTACACACCGGATCACCCAGCACATAGACCTCTCTTCTCTGACAAGCCAAAGGAGGCCCTTGCAGCACAATTCGGCCTTCTGCGATGAAACTTTGGGATGCAGTGTGTTCTGCATGTGCTGAATGGCGTAATCCTCTAAATGCCCTCAGGAGGCCTAGGTGACTTTGCATGTTCCAAGTGCCTAGCAAGGCTCAGGGTAAATCTCTACTTTATTTCGGGCTGGACCTAAAGTCTACTTTCTGCCTCACTTAGAGAGACGTCGAGCACGAGTCCCCAAAGTGGATTGGAGCCCCGGTGGTTTCTTTCAGGGCCGCTTAGGTGTCCTCAACGTGGCAGACCCGCATGGAAAGAAAGCCTGCCCAAGAACCGTGCTCCTGGGGCTGTTGCAAAGCTGTGGAACGCTAGCCTTAGAGAACAGATTAGTTCCCGGCCCTTTCACCTGCGTAGTGAGGCATGGTCCCAGAGCCGTGTATCCCTTGATGGGGCTCAGAAGGCTTTGGGTCCACGGTGCACTTCCTCGGAAAGAAGTGCCCCCGTCAGAGGCTTGAGCACTCTGAGGCATACTAAAGCTAAAGCCGTCCACTGACTGAGACTTCCTAGAAACTGGTGCACCCCTGCCTCTGGGAATGGGAAAATGTGCACCTTACCTCGTGGATCGAGGTCACATTTAGTTGGCACTTTAGCTACAGTATGCTCTGGGCTGAGCTCCCAGGAAGGAACCGCAAGCGCCCGGTTTCTTTTGCAAAAGCTCACTGCTCCTCAGAGGCATCTGTGGAGTGAACAGTGTCCTGGGGGCGTGGTGTGCAGGCAGCTTGGAAGCTGCCCCGAAGTTGCTTTCCAAAGGGGGAGAGTCGGGCTTCTCCCACATGCTCCAGTTTCCCACGTGACCCCACAGCGCATTTACCGGCACCCTCTGACTGACTACTGGAGACTTTCGGCCACACGGGGCCTTTCTATGATCACACTTCGTTGCAGGCGGGCTCTTTTGCATGCCGTGCCTAGCATTACCTGCTTAATGACTTAGTCAGGCCTAGGTGACTTTGGATCGTCCAAATGTCTCACAGGTTGACCGGTTTTTCTGTTCTTTCTGTCAGGCTGGACCTACAGTGTACCTTGCGTCACAATAGAGAGATGACAGGTAAGAGTCGCCAGGGGGCTCTGAAGGCTCAGGGATTCTTTCAGGGCTGTTCAGAGGGCCTCCTCCGAGGGAGAGCCACGTTGAATGTAATACTGGCAAAAACGTTGTCCTGGGGCTGCTTTACAGCGGTAGAAATCAAGCTCTGCAAGCGAGGATCAGTTCATTGCCCTTCCCTCTGCATAGAAAGGGTTGACCCCCCACAGCCTGTTCTGCGCTGTGTTGCTCGGAAAACAAACAGGGGACTCGCGGCACACACGCTCTCCCTCAGAAGGGAATTCATACGCGACTCTCTGAGGCCTCCGGAGAGCCGTAGAGGAGTTAAAGCACTCTATCGAGTCAGGGTTCACGGAGATGGCTGCACAGCAAACTGTGCTGATAGGAAACACTCGTGCTTACCTTGAGGCCCGGGGTCACGTTTACTTCGCACTTTAGCTAGGGCAAGCCGTGGGATGAGCTCCTAGCAAGGCACTGGCCACCACCTGGATTCGTAGGAGAAAACTCACTTTCTTCCCTGAGGCATTCCTAGCACTGACTAGAAGACGGGTAAGAGCACTTTCAGTCATCTTGAGGCCG
The DNA here is from genome assembly GCF_964341445.2 of Mesoplodon mirus. NCBI lineage: Eukaryota > Metazoa > Chordata > Mammalia > Artiodactyla > Ziphiidae > Mesoplodon > Mesoplodon mirus. The sequence goes on along the minus strand of NC_138983.1, from coordinate 97,806,187 downwards.
CCACTATCTACCTTTCAAACGGGGGGAAATCCTGCCTTTCGCCAGGCTTCTTCTCAATTACACACCGGATCACCCAGCACATAGACCTCTCTTCTCTGACAAGCCAAAGGAGGCCCTTGCAGCACAATTCGGCCTTCTGCGATGAAACTTTGGGATGCAGTGTGTTCTGCATGTGCTGAATGGCGTAATCCTCTAAATGCCCTCAGGAGGCCTAGGTGACTTTGCATGTTCCAAGTGCCTAGCAAGGCTCAGGGTAAATCTCTACTTTATTTCGGGCTGGACCTAAAGTCTACTTTCTGCCTCACTTAGAGAGACGTCGAGCACGAGTCCCCAAAGTGGATTGGAGCCCCGGTGGTTTCTTTCAGGGCCGCTTAGGTGTCCTCAACGTGGCAGACCCGCATGGAAAGAAAGCCTGCCCAAGAACCGTGCTCCTGGGGCTGTTGCAAAGCTGTGGAACGCTAGCCTTAGAGAACAGATTAGTTCCCGGCCCTTTCACCTGCGTAGTGAGGCATGGTCCCAGAGCCGTGTATCCCTTGATGGTGCTCAGAAGGCTTTGGGTCCACGGTGCACTTCCTCGGAAAGAAGTGCCCCCGTCAGAGGCTTGAGCACTCTGAGGCATACTAAAGCTAAAGCCGTCCACTGACTGAGACTTCCTAGAAACTGGTGCACCCCTGCCTCTGGGAATGGGAAAATGTGCACCTTACCTCGTGGATCGAGGTCACATTTAGTTGGCACTTTAGCTACAGTATGCTCTGGGCTGAGCTCCCAGGAAGGAACCGCAAGCGCCCGGTTTCTTTTGCAGAAGCTCACTGCTCCTCAGAGGCATCTGTGGAGTGAACAGTGTCCTGGTGGCGTGGTGTGCAGGCAGCTTGGAAGCTGCCCCGAAGTTGCTTTCCAAAGGGGGAGAGTCGGGCTTCTCCCACATGCTCCAGTTTCCCACGTGACCCCACAGCGCATTTACCGGCACCCTCTGACTGACTACTGGAGACTTTCGGCCACACGGGGCCTTTCTATGATCACACTTCGTTGCAGGCGGGCTCTTTTGCATGCCGTGCCTAGCATTACCCGCTTAATGACTTAGTCAGGCCTAGGTGACTTTGGATCGTCCAAATGTCTCCCAAGTTGACCGGTTTTTCTGTTCTTTCTGTCAGGCTGGACCTACAGTGTACCTTGCGTCACAATAGAGAGATGACAGGTAAGAGTCGCCAGGGGGCTCTGAAGGCTCAGGGATTCTTTCAGGGCTGTTCAGAGGGCCTCCTCCGAGGGAGAGCCACGTTGAATGTAATACTGGCAAAAACGTTGTCCTGGGGCTGCTTTACAGCGGTAGAAATCAAGCTCTGCAAGCGAGGATCAGTTCATTGCCCTTCCCTCTGCATAGAAAGGGTTGACCCCCACAGCCTGTTCTGCGCTGTGTTGCTCGGAAAACAAACAGGGGACTCGCGGCACACACGCTCTCCCTCAGAAGGGAATTCATACGCGACTCTCTGAGGCCTCCGGAGAGCCGTAGAGGAGTTAAAGCACTCTATCGAGTCAGGGTTCATGGAGATGGCTGCACAGCAAAGTGTGCTGATAGGAAACACTCGTGCTTACCTTGAGGCCCGGGGTCACGTTTACTTCGCACTTTAGCTCGGGCAAGCCGTGGGATGAGCTCCTAGCAAGGCACTGGCCACCACCTGGATTCGTAGGAGAAAACTCACTTTCTTCCCTGAGGCATTCCTAGCACTGACTAGAAGACGGGTAAGAGCACTTTCAGTCATCTTGAGGCCGCCACTATCTACCTTTCAAATGGGGGGAAATCCTGCCTTTCGCCAGGCTTCTTCTCAATTACACACCGGATCACCCAGCACATAGACCTCTCTTCTCTGACAAGCCAAAGGAGGCCCTTGCAGCACAATTCGGCCTTCTGCGACGAAACTTTGGGATGCAGTGTGTTCTGCATGTGCTGAATGGCGTAATCCTCTAAATGCCCTCAGGAGGCCTAGGTGACTTTGCATGTTCCAAGTGCCTAGCAAGGCTCAGGGTAAATCTCTACTTTATTTCGGGCTGGACCTAAAGTCTACTTTCTGCCTCACTTAGAGACACGTCGAGCACGAGTCCCCAAAGTGGATTGGAGCCCCGGTGGTTTCTTTCAGGGCCGCTTAGGTGTCCTCAACGTGGCAGACCCGCATGGAAAGAAAGCCTGCCCAAGAACCGTGCTCCTGGGGCTGTTGCAAAGCTGTGGAACGCTAGCCTTAGAGAACAGATTAGTTCCCGGCCCTTTCACCTGCGTAGTGAGGCATGGTCCCAGAGCCGTGTATCCCTTGATGGGGCTCAGAAGGCTTTGGGTCCACGGTGCACTTCCTCGGAAAGAAGTGCCCCCGTCAGAGGCTTGAGCACTCTGAGGCATACTAAAGCTAAAGCCGTCCACTGACTGAGACTTCCTAGAAACTGGTGCACCCCTGCCTCTGGGAATGGGAAAATGTGCACCTTACCTCGTGGATCGAGGTCACATTTAGTTGGCACTTTAGCTACAGTATGCTCTGGGCTGAGCTCCCAGGAAGGAACCGCAAGCGCCCGGTTTCTTTTGCAAAAGCTCACTGCTCCTCAGAGGCATCTGTGGAGTGAACAGTGTCCTGGGGGCGTGGTGTGCAGGCAGCTTGGAAGCTGCCCCGAAGTTGCTTTCCAAAGGGGGAGAGTCGGGCTTCTCCCACATGCTCCAGTTTCCCACGTGACCCCACAGCGCATTTACCGGCACCCTCTGACTGACTACTGGAGACTTTCGGCCACACGGGGCCTTTCTATGATCACACTTCGTTGCAGGCGGGCTCTTTTGCATGCCGTGCCTAGCATTACCCGCTTAATGACTTAGTCAGGCCTAGGTGACTTTGGATCGTCCAAATGTCTCACAAGTTGACCGGTTTTTCTGTTCTTTCTGTCAGGCTGGACCTACAGTGTACCTTGCGTCACAATAGAGAGATGACAGGTAAGAGTCGCCAGGGGGCTCTGAAGGCTCAGGGATTCTTTCAGGGCTGTTCAGAGGGCCTCCTCCGAGGGAGAGCCACGTTGAATGTAATACTGGCAAAAACGTTGTCCTGGGGCTGCTTTACAGCGGTAGAAATCAAGCTCTGCAAGCGAGGATCAGTTCATTGCCCTTCCCTCTGCATAGAAAGGGTTGACCCCCCACAGCCTGTTCTGCGCTGTGTTGCTCGGAAAACAAACAGGGGACTCGCGGCACACACGCTCTCCCTCAGAAGGGAATTCATACGCGACTCTCTGAGGCCTCCGGAGAGCCGTAGAGGAGTTAAAGCACTCTATCGAGTCAGGGTTCATGGAGATGGCTGCACAGCAAAGTGTGCTGATAGGAAACACTCGTGCTTACCTTGAGGCCCGGGGTCACGTTTACTTCGCACTTTAGCTCGGGCAAGCCGTGGGATGAGCTCCTAGCAAGGCACTGGCCACCACCTGGATTCGTAGGAGAAAACTCACTTTCTTCCCTGAGGCATTCCTAGCACTGACTAGAAGACGGGTAAGAGCACTTTCAGTCATCTTGAGGCCGCCACTATCTACCTTTCAAATGGGGGGAAATCCTGCCTTTCGCCAGGCTTCTTCTCAATTACACACCGGATCACCCAGCACATAGACCTCTCTTCTCTGACAAGCCAAAGGAGGCCCTTGCAGCACAATTCGGCCTTCTGCGATGAAACTTTGGGATGCAGTGTGTTCTGCATGTGCTGAATGGCGTAATCCTCTAAATGCCCTCAGGAGGCCTAGGTGACTTTGCATGTTCCAAGTGCCTAGCAAGGCTCAGGGTAAATCTCTACTTTATTTCGGGCTGGACCTAAAGTCTACTTTCTGCCTCACTTAGAGAGACGTCGAGCACGAGTCCCCAAAGTGGATTGGAGCCCCGGTGGTTTCTTTCAGGGCCGCTTAGGTGTCCTCAACGTGGCAGACCCGCATGGAAAGAAAGCCTGCCCAAGAACCGTGCTCCTGGGGCTGTTGCAAAGCTGTGGAACGCTAGCCTTAGAGAACAGATTAGTTCCCGGCCCTTTCACCTGCGTAGTGAGGCATGGTCCCAGAGCCGTGTATCCCTTGATGGTGCTCAGAAGGCTTTGGGTCCACGGTGCACTTCCTCGGAAAGAAGTGCCCCCGTCAGAGGCTTGAGCACTCTGAGGCATACTAAAGCTAAAGCCGTCCACTGACTGAGACTTCCTAGAAACTGGTGCACCCCTGCCTCTGGGAATGGGAAAATGTGCACCTTACCTCGTGGATCGAGGTCACATTTAGTTGGCACTTTAGCTACAGTATGCTCTGGGCTGAGCTCCCAGGAAGGAACCGCAAGCGCCCGGTTTCTTTTGCAAAAGCTCACTGCTCCTCAGAGGCATCTGTGGAGTGAACAGTGTCCTGGGGGCGTGGTGTGCAGGCAGCTTGGAAGCTGCCCCGAAGTTGCTTTCCAAAGGGGGAGAGTCGGGCTTCTCCCACATGCTCCAGTTTCCCACGTGACCCCACAGCGCATTTACCGGCACCCTCTGACTGACTACTGGAGACTTTCGGCCACACGGGGCCTTTCTATGATCACACTTCGTTGCAGGCGGGCTCTTTTGCATGCCGTGCCTAGCATTACCTGCTTAATGACTTAGTCAGGCCTAGGTGACTTTGGATCGTCCAAATGTCTCACAGGTTGACCGGTTTTTCTGTTCTTTCTGTCAGGCTGGACCTACAGTGTACCTTGCGTCACAATAGAGAGATGACAGGTAAGAGTCGCCAGGGGGCTCTGAAGGCTCAGGGATTCTTTCAGGGCTGTTCAGAGGGCCTCCTCCGAGGGAGAGCCACGTTGAATGTAATACTGGCAAAAACGTTGTCCTGGGGCTGCTTTACAGCGGTAGAAATCAAGCTCTGCAAGCGAGGATCAGTTCATTGCCCTTCCCTCTGCATAGAAAGGGTTGACCCCCCACAGCCTGTTCTGCGCTGTGTTGCTCGGAAAACAAACAGGGGACTCGCGGCACACACGCTCTCCCTCAGAAGGGAATTCATACGCGACTCTCTGAGGCCTCCGGAGAGCCGTAGAGGAGTTAAAGCACTCTATCGAGTCAGGGTTCACGGAGATGGCTGCACAGCAAACTGTGCTGATAGGAAACACTCGTGCTTACCTTGAGGCCCGGGGTCACGTTTACTTCGCACTTTAGCTAGGGCAAGCCGTGGGATGAGCTCCTAGCAAGGCACTGGCCACCACCTGGATTCGTAGGAGAAAACTCACTTTCTTCCCTGAGGCATTCCTAGCACTGACTAGAAGACGGGTAAGAGCACTTTCAGTCATCTTGAGGCCGCCACTATCTACCTTTCAAACGGGGGGAAATCCTGCCTTTCGCCAGGCTTCTTCTCAATTACACACCGGATCACCCAGCACATAGACCTCTCTTCTCTGACAAGCCAAAGGAGGCCCTTGCAGCACAATTCGGCCTTCTGCGATGAAACTTTGGGATGCAGTGTGTTCTGCATGTGCTGAATGGCGTAATCCTCTAAATGCCCTCAGGAGGCCTAGGTGACTTTGCATGTTCCAAGTGCCTAGCAAGGCTCAGGGTAAATCTCTACTTTATTTCGGGCTGGACCTAAAGTCTACTTTCTGCCTCACTTAGAGAGACGTCGAGCACGAGTCCCCAAAGTGGATTGGAGCCCCGGTGGTTTCTTTCAGGGCCGCTTAGGTGTCCTCAACGTGGCAGACCCGCATGGAAAGAAAGCCTGCCCAAGAACCGTGCTCCTGGGGCTGTTGCAAAGCTGTGGAACGCTAGCCTTAGAGAACAGATTAGTTCCCGGCCCTTTCACCTGCGTAGTGAGGCATGGTCCCAGAGCCGTGTATCCCTTGATGGTGCTCAGAAGGCTTTGGGTCCACGGTGCACTTCCTCGGAAAGAAGTGCCCCCGTCAGAGGCTTGAGCACTCTGAGGCATACTAAAGCTAAAGCCGTCCACTGACTGAGACTTCCTAGAAACTGGTGCACCCCTGCCTCTGGGAATGGGAAAATGTGCACCTTACCTCGTGGATCGAGGTCACATTTAGTTGGCACTTTAGCTACAGTATGCTCTGGGCTGAGCTCCCAGGAAGGAACCGCAAGCGCCCGGTTTCTTTTGCAGAAGCTCACTGCTCCTCAGAGGCATCTGTGGAGTGAACAGTGTCCTGGTGGCGTGGTGTGCAGGCAGCTTGGAAGCTGCACCGAAGTTGCTTTCCAAAGGGGGAGAGTCGGGCTTCTCCCACATGCTCCAGTTTCCCACGTGACCCCACAGCGCATTTACCGGCACCCTCTGACTGACTACTGGAGACTTTCGGCCACACGGGGCCTTTCTATGATCACACTTCGTTGCAGGCGGGCTCTTTTGCATGCCGTGCCTAGCATTACCCGCTTAATGACTTAGTCAGGCCTAGGTGACTTTGGATCGTCCAAATGTCTCACAAGTTGACCGGTTTTTCTGTTCTTTCTGTCAGGCTGGACCTACAGTGTACCTTGCGTCACAATAGAGAGATGACAGGTAAGAGTCGCCAGGGGGCTCTGAAGGCTCAGGGATTCTTTCAGGGCTGTTCAGAGGGCCTCCTCCGAGGGAGAGCCACGTTGAATGTAATACTGGCAAAAACGTTGTCCTGGGGCTGCTTTACAGCGGTAGAAATCAAGCTCTGCAAGCGAGGATCAGTTCATTGCCCTTCCCTCTGCATAGAAAGGGTTGACCCCCACAGCCTGTTCTGCGCTGTGTTGCTCGGAAAACAAACAGGGGACTCGCGGCACACACGCTCTCCCTCAGAAGGGAATTCATACGCGACTCTCTGAGGCCTCCGGAGAGCCGTAGAGGAGTTAAAGCACTCTATCGAGTCAGGGTTCATGGAGATGGCTGCACAGCAAAGTGTGCTGATAGGAAACACTCGTGCTTACCTTGAGGCCCGGGGTCACGTTTACTTCGCACTTTAGCTCGGGCAAGCCGTGGGATGAGCTCCTAGCAAGGCACTGGCCACCACCTGGATTCGTAGGAGAAAACTCACTTTCTTCCCTGAGGCATTCCTAGCACTGACTAGAAGACGGGTAAGAGCACTTTCAGTCATCTTGAGGCCGCCACTATCTACCTTTCAAATGGGGGGAAATCCTGCCTTTCGCCAGGCTTCTTCTCAATTACACACCGGATCACCCAGCACATAGACCTCTCTTCTCTGACAAGCCAAAGGAGGCCCTTGCAGCACAATTCGGCCTTCTGCGATGAAACTTTGGGATGCAGTGTGTTCTGCATGTGCTGAATGGCGTAATCCTCTAAATGCCCTCAGGAGGCCTAGGTGACTTTGCATGTTTCAAGTGCCTAGCAAGGCTCAGGGTAAATCTCTACTTTATTTCGGGCTGGACCTAAAGTCTACTTTCTGCCTCACTTAGAGAGACGTCGAGCACGAGTCCCCAAAGTGGATTGGAGCCCCGGTGGTTTCTTTCAGGGCCGCTTAGGTGTCCTCAACGTGGCAGACCCGCATGGAAAGAAAGCCTGCCCAAGAACCGTGCTCCTGGGGCTGTTGCAAAGCTGTGGAACGCTAGCCTTAGAGAACAGATTAGTTCCCGGCCCTTTCACCTGCGTAGTGAGGCATGGTCCCAGAGCCGTGTATCCCTTGATGGGGCTCAGAAGGCTTTGGGTCCACGGTGCACTTCCTCGGAAAGAAGTGCCCCCGTCAGAGGCTTGAGCACTCTGAGGCATACTAAAGCTAAAGCCGTCCACTGACTGAGACTTCCTAGAAACTGGTGCACCCCTGCCTCTGGGAATGGGAAAATGTGCACCTTACCTCGTGGATCGAGGTCACATTTAGTTGGCACTTTAGCTACAGTATGCTCTGGGCTGAGCTCCCAGGAAGGAACCGCAAGCGCCCGGTTTCTTTTGCAAAAGCTCACTGCTCCTCAGAGGCATCTGTGGAGTGAACAGTGTCCTGGGGGCGTGGTGTGCAGGCAGCTTGGAAGCTGCCCCGAAGTTGCTTTCCAAAGGGGGAGAGTCGGGCTTCTCCCACATGCTCCAGTTTCCCACGTGACCCCACAGCGCATTTACCGGCACCCTCTGACTGACTACTGGAGACTTTCGGCCACACGGGGCCTTTCTATGATCACACTTCGTTGCAGGCGGGCTCTTTTGCATGCCGTGCCTAGCATTACCCGCTTAATGACTTAGTCAGGCCTAGGTGACTTTGGATCGTCCAAATGTCTCACAAGTTGACCGGTTTTTCTGTTCTTTCTGTCAGGCTGGACCTACAGTGTACCTTGCGTCACAATAGAGAGATATCTGTAAGAGCCGCCAGGGGGCTCTGAAGGCTCAGGGATTCTTTCAGGGCTGTTCAGAGGGCCTCCTCCGAGGGAGAGCCACGTTGAATGTAATACTGGCAAAAACGTTGTCCTGGGGCTGCTTTACAGCGGTAGAAATCAAGCTCTGCAAGCGAGGATCAGTTCATTGCCCTTCCCTCTGCATAGAAAGGGTTGACCCCCACAGCCTGTTCTGCGCTGTGTTGCTCGGAAAACAAACAGGGGACTCGCGGCACACACGCTCTCCCTCAGAAGGGAATTCATACGCGACTCTCTGAGGCCTCCGGAGAGCCGTAGAGGAGTTAAAGCACTCTATCGAGTCAGGGTTCATGGAGATGGCTGCACAGCAAAGTGTGCTGATAGGAAACACTCGTGCTTACCTTGAGGCCCGGGGTCACGTTTACTTCGCACTTTAGCTCGGGCAAGCCGTGGGATGAGCTCCTAGCAAGGCACTGGCCACCACCTGGATTCGTAGGAGAAAACTCACTTTCTTCCCTGAGGCATTCCTAGCACTGACTAGAAGACGGGTAAGAGCACTTTCAGTCATCTTGAGGCCGTCACTATCTACCTTTCAAACGGGGGGAGATCCTGCCTTTCGCCAGGCTTCTTCTCAATTACACACCGGATCACCCAGCACATAGACCTCTCTTCTCTGACAAGCCAAAGGAGGCCCTTGCAGCACAATTCGGCCTTCTGCGATGAAACTTTGGGATGCAGTGTGTTCTGCATGTGCTGAATGGCGTAATCCTCTAAATGCCCTCAGGAGGCCTAGGTGACTTTGCATGTTCCAAGTGCCTAGCAAGGCTCAGGGTAAATCTCTACTTTATTTCGGGCTGGACCTAAAGTCTACTTTCTGCCTCACTTAGAGAGACGTCGAGCACGAGTCCCCAAAGTGGATTGGAGCCCCGGTGGTTTCTTTCAGGGCCGCTTAGGTGTCCTCAACGTGGCAGACCCGCATGGAAAGAAAGCCTGCCCAAGAACCGTGCTCCTGGGGCTGTTGCAAAGCTGTGGAACGCTAGCCTTAGAGAACAGATTAGTTCCCGGCCCTTTCACCTGCGTAGTGAGGCATGGTCCCAGAGCCGTGTATCCCTTGATGGTGCTCAGAAGGCTTTGGGTCCACGGTGCACTTCCTCGGAAAGAAGTGCCCCCGTCAGAGGCTTGAGCACTCTGAGGCATACTAAAGCTAAAGCCGTCCACTGACTGAGACTTCCTAGAAACTGGTGCACCCCTGCCTCTGGGAATGGGAAAATGTGCACCTTACCTCGTGGATCGAGGTCACATTTAGTTGGCACTTTAGCTACAGTATGCTCTGGGCTGAGCTCCCAGGAAGGAACCGCAAGCGCCCGGTTTCTTTTGCAAAAGCTCACTGCTCCTCAGAGGCATCTGTGGAGTGAACAGTGTCCTGGGGGCGTGGTGTGCAGGCAGCTTGGAAGCTGCCCCGAAGTTGCTTTCCAAAGGGGGAGAGTCGGGCTTCTCCCACATGCTCCAGTTTCCCACGTGACCCCACAGCGCATTTACCGGCACCCTCTGACTGACTACTGGAGACTTTCGGCCACACGGGGCCTTTCTATGATCACACTTCGTTGCAGGCGGGCTCTTTTGCATGCCGTGCCTAGCATTACCTGCTTAATGACTTAGTCAGGCCTAGGTGACTTTGGATCGTCCAAATGTCTCACAAGTTGACCGGTTTTTCTGTTCTTTCTGTCAGGCTGGACCTACAGTGTACCTTGCGTCACAATAGAGAGATGACAGGTAAGAGTCGCCAGGGGGCTCTGAAGGCTCAGGGATTCTTTCAGGGCTGTTCAGAGGGCCTCCTCCGAGGGAGAGCCACGTTGAATGTAATACTGGCAAAAACGTTGTCCTGGGGCTGCTTTACAGCGGTAGAAATCAAGCTCTGCAAGCGAGGATCAGTTCATTGCCCTTCCCTCTGCATAGAAAGGGTTGACCCCCCACAGCCTGTTCTGCGCTGTGTTGCTCGGAAAACAAACAGGGGACTCGCGGCACACACGCTCTCCCTCAGAAGGGAATTCATACGCGACTCTCTGAGGCCTCCGGAGAGCCGTAGAGGAGTTAAAGCACTCTATCGAGTCAGGGTTCATGGAGATGGCTGCACAGCAAAGTGTGCTGATAGGAAACACTCGTGCTTACCTTGAGGCCCGGGGTCACGTTTACTTCGCACTTTAGCTCGGGCAAGCCGTGGGATGAGCTCCTAGCAAGGCACTGGCCACCACCTGGATTCGTAGGAGAAAACTCACTTTCTTCCCTGAGGCATTCCTAGCACTGACTAGAAGACGGGTAAGAGCACTTTCAGTCATCTTGAGGCCGCCACTATCTACCTTTCAAATGGGGGGAAATCCTGCCTTTCGCCAGGCTTCTTCTCAATTACACACCGGATCACCCAGCACATAGACCTCTCTTCTCTGACAAGCCAAAGGAGGCCCTTGCAGCACAATTCGGCCTTCTGCGATGAAACTTTGGGATGCAGTGTGTTCTGCATGTGCTGAATGGCGTAATCCTCTAAATGCCCTCAGGAGGCCTAGGTGACTTTGCATGTTCCAAGTGCCTAGCAAGGCTCAGGGTAAATCTCTACTTTATTTCGGGCTGGACCTAAAGTCTACTTTCTGCCTCACTTAGAGAGACGTCGAGCACGAGTCCCCAAAGTGGATTGGAGCCCCGGTGGTTTCTTTCAGGGCCGCTTAGGTGTCCTCAACGTGGCAGACCCGCATGGAAAGAAAGCCTGCCCAAGAACCGTGCTCCTGGGGCTGTTGCAAAGCTGTGGAACGCTAGCCTTAGAGAACAGATTAGTTCCCGGCCCTTTCACCTGCGTAGTGAGGCATGGTCCCAGAGCCGTGTATCCCTTGATGGTGCTCAGAAGGCTTTGGGTCCACGGTGCACTTCCTCGGAAAGAAGTGCCCCCGTCAGAGGCTTGAGCACTCTGAGGCATACTAAAGCTAAAGCCGTCCACTGACTGAGACTTCCTAGAAACTGGTGCACCCCTGCCTCTGGGAATGGGAAAATGTGCACCTTACCTCGTGGATCGAGGTCACATTTAGTTGGCACTTTAGCTACAGTATGCTCTGGGCTGAGCTCCCAGGAAGGAACCGCAAGCGACCGGTTTCTTTTGCAGAAGCTCACTGCTCCTCAGAGGCATCTGTGGAGTGAACAGTGTCCTGGTGGCGTGGTGTGCAGGCAGCTTGGAAGCTGCCCCGAAGTTGCTTTCCAAAGGGGGAGAGTCAGGCTTCTCCCACATGCTCCAGTTTCCCACGTGACCCCACAGCGCATTTACCGGCACCCTCTGACTGACTACTGGAGACTTTCGGCCACACGGGGCCTTTCTATGATCACACTTCGTTGCAGGCGGGCTCTTTTGCATGCCGTGCCTAGCATTACCTGCTTAATGACTTAGTCAGGCCTAGGTGACTTTGGATCGTCCAAATGTCTCACAAGTTGACCGGTTTTTCTGTTCTTTCTGTCAGGCTGGACCTACAGTGTACCTTGCGTCACAATAGAGAGATGACAGGTAAGAGTCGCCAGGGGGCTCTGAAGGCTCAGGGATTCTTTCAGGGCTGTTCAGAGGGCCTCCTCCGAGGGAGAGCCACGTTGAATGTAATACTGGCAAAAACGTTGTCCTGGGGCTGCTTTACAGCGGTAGAAATCAAGCTCTGCAAGCGAGGATCAGTTCATTGCCCTTCCCTCTGCATAGAAAGGGTTGACCCCCCACAGCCTGTTCTGCGCTGTGTTGCTCGGAAAACAAACAGGGGACTCGCGGCACACACGCTCTCCCTCAGAAGGGAATTCATACGCGACTCTCTGAGGCCTCCGGAGAGCCGTAGAGGAGTTAAAGCACTCTATCGAGTCAGGGTTCATGGAGATGGCTGCACAGCAAAGTGTGCTGATAGGAAACACTCGTGCTTACCTTGAGGCCCGGGGTCACGTTTACTTCGCACTTTAGCTCGGGCAAGCCGTGGGATGAGCTCCTAGCAAGGCACTGGCCACCACCTGGATTCGTAGGAGAAAACTCACTTTCTTCCCTGAGGCATTCCTAGCACTGACTAGAAGACGGGTAAGAGCACTTTCAGTCATCTTGAGGCCGCCACTATCTACCTTTCAAACGGGGGGAAATCCTGCCTTTCGCCAGGCTTCTTCTCAATTACACACCGGATCACCCAGCACATAGACCTCTCTTCTCTGACAAGCCAAAGGAGGCCCTTGCAGCACAATTCGGCCTTCTGCGATGAAACTTTGGGATGCAGTGTGTTCTGCATGTGCTGAATGGCGTAATCCTCTAAATGCCCTCAGGAGGCCTAGGTGACTTTGCATGTTCCAAGTGCCTAGCAAGGCTCAGGGTAAATCTCTACTTTATTTCGGGCTGGACCTAAAGTCTACTTTCTGCCTCACTTAGAGACACGTCGAGCACGAGTCCCCAAAGTGGATTGGAGCCCCGGTGGTTTCTTTCAGGGCCGCTTAGGTGTCCTCAACGTGGCAGACCCGCATGGAAAGAAAGCCTGCCCAAGAACCGTGCTCCTGGGGCTGTTGCAAAGCTGTGGAACGCTAGCCTTAGAGAACAGATTAGTTCCCGGCCCTTTCACCTGCGTAGTGAGGCATGGTCCCAGAGCCGTGTATCCCTTGATGGTGCTCAGAAGGCTTTGGGTCCACGGTGCACTTCCTCGGAAAGAAGTGCCCCCGTCAGAGGCTTGAGCACTCTGAGGCATACTAAAGCTAAAGCCGTCCACTGACTGAGACTTCCTAGAAACTGGTGCACCCCTGCCTCTGGGAATGGGAAAATGTGCACCTTACCTCGTGGATCGAGGTCACATTTAGTTGGCACTTTAGCTACAGTATGCTCTGGGCTGAGCTCCCAGGAAGGAACCGCAAGCGCCCGGTTTCTTTTGCAAAAGCTCACTGCTCCTCAGAGGCATCTGTGGAGTGAACAGTGTCCTGGGGGCGTGGTGTGCAGGCAGCTTGGAAGCTGCCCCGAAGTTGCTTTCCAAAGGGGGAGAGTCGGGCTTCTCCCACATGCTCCAGTTTCCCACGTGACCCCACAGCGCATTTACCGGCACCCTCTGACTGACTACTGGAGACTTTCGGCCACACGGGGCCTTTCTATGATCACACTTCGTTGCAGGCGGGCTCTTTTGCATGCCGTGCCTAGCATTACCCGCTTAATGACTTAGTCAGGCCTAGGTGACTTTGGATCGTCCAAATGTCTCACAAGTTGACCGGTTTTTCTGTTCTTTCTGTCAGGCTGGACCTACAGTGTACCTTGCGTCACAATAGAGAGATGACAGGTAAGAGTCGCCAGGGGGCTCTGAAGGCTCAGGGATTCTTTCAGGGCTGTTCAGAGGGCCTCCTCCGAGGGAGAGCCACGTTGAATGTAATACTGGCAAAAACGTTGTCCTGGGGCTGCTTTACAGCGGTAGAAATCAAGCTCTGCAAGCGAGGATCAGTTCATTGCCCTTCCCTCTGCATAGAAAGGGTTGACCCCCCACAGCCTGTTCTGCGCTGTGTTGCTCGGAAAACAAACAGGGGACTCGCGGCACACACGCTCTCCCTCAGAAGGGAATTCATACGCGACTCTCTGAGGCCTCCGGAGAGCCGTAGAGGAGTTAAAGCACTCTATCGAGTCAGGGTTCATGGAGATGGCTGCACAGCAAAGTGTGCTGATAGGAAACACTCGTGCTTACCTTGAGGCCCGGGGTCACGTTTACTTCGCACTTTAGCTCGGGCAAGCCGTGGGATGAGCTCCTAGCAAGGCACTGGCCACCACCTGGATTCGTAGGAGAAAACTCACTTTCTTCCCTGAGGCATTCCTAGCACTGACTAGAAGACGGGTAAGAGCACTTTCAGTCATCTTGAGGCCGCCACTATCTACCTTTCAAATGGGGGGAAATCCTGCCTTTCGCCAGGCTTCTTCTCAATTACACACCGGATCACCCAGCACATAGACCTCTCTTCTCTGACAAGCCAAAGGAGGCCCTTGCAGCACAATTCGGCCTTCTGCGATGAAACTTTGGGATGCAGTGTGTTCTGCATGTGCTGAATGGCGTAATCCTCTAAATGCCCTCAGGAGGCCTAGGTGACTTTGCATGTTCCAAGTGCCTAGCAAGGCTCAGGGTAAATCTCTACTTTATTTCGGGCTGGACCTAAAGTCTACTTTCTGCCTCACTTAGAGAGACGTCGAGCACGAGTCCCCAAAGTGGATTGGAGCCCCGGTGGTTTCTTTCAGGGCCGCTTAGGTGTCCTCAACGTGGCAGACCCGCATGGAAAGAAAGCCTGCCCAAGAACCGTGCTCCTGGGGCTGTTGCAAAGCTGTGGAACGCTAGCCTTAGAGAACAGATTAGTTCCCGGCCCTTTCACCTGCGTAGTGAGGCATGGTCCCAGAGCCGTGTATCCCTTGATGGTGCTCAGAAGGCTTTGGGTCCACGGTGCACTTCCTCGGAAAGAAGTGCCCCCGTCAGAGGCTTGAGCACTCTGAGGCATACTAAAGCTAAAGCCGTCCACTGACTGAGACTTCCTAGAAACTGGTGCACCCCTGCCTCTGGGAATGGGAAAATGTGCACCTTACCTCGTGGATCGAGGTCACATTTAGTTGGCACTTTAGCTACAGTATGCTCTGGGCTGAGCTCCCAGGAAGGAACCGCAAGCGCCCGGTTTCTTTTGCAGAAGCTCACTGCTCCTCAGAGGCATCTGTGGAGTGAACAGTGTCCTGGTGGCGTGGTGTGCAGGCAGCTTGGAAGCTGCCCCGAAGTTGCTTTCCAAAGGGGGAGAGTCGGGCTTCTCCCACATGCTCCAGTTTCCCACGTGACCCCACAGCGCATTTACCGGCACCCTCTGACTGACTACTGGAGACTTTCGGCCACACGGGGCCTTTCTATGATCACACTTCGTTGCAGGCGGGCTCTTTTGCATGCCGTGCCTAGCATTACCCGCTTAATGACTTAGTCAGGCCTAGGTGACTTTGGATCGTCCAAATGTCTCACAGGTTGACCGGTTTTTCTGTTCTTTCTGTCAGGCTGGACCTACAGTGTACCTTGCGTCACAATAGAGAGATGACAGGTAAGAGTCGCCAGGGGGCTCTGAAGGCTCAGGGATTCTTTCAGGGCTGTTCAGAGGGCCTCCTCCGAGGGAGAGCCACGTTGAATGTAATACTGGCAAAAACGTTGTCCTGGGGCTGCTTTACAGCGGTAGAAATCAAGCTCTGCAAGCGAGGATCAGTTCATTGCCCTTCCCTCTGCATAGAAAGGGTTGACCCCCCACAGCCTGTTCTGCGCTGTGTTGCTCGGAAAACAAACAGGGGACTCGCGGCACACACGCTCTCCCTCAGAAGGGAATTCATACGCGACTCTCTGAGGCCTCCGGAGAGCCGTAGAGGAGTTAAAGCACTCTATCGAGTCAGGGTTCATGGAGATGGCTGCACAGCAAAGTGTGCTGATAGGAAACACTCGTGCTTACCTTGAGGCCCGGGGTCACGTTTACTTCGCACTTTAGCTCGGGCAAGCCGTGGGATGAGCTCCTAGCAAGGCACTGGCCACCACCTGGATTCGTAGGAGAAAACTCACTTTCTTCCCTGAGGCATTCCTAGCACTGACTAGAAGACGGGTAAGAGCACTTTCAGTCATCTTGAGGCCGCCACTATCTACCTTTCAAACGGGGGGAAATCCTGCCTTTCGCCAGGCTTCTTCTCAATTACACACCGGATCACCCAGCACATAGACCTCTCTTCTCTGACAAGCCAAAGGAGGCCCTTGCAGCACAATTCGGCCTTCTGCGATGAAACTTTGGGATGCAGTGTGTTCTGCATGTGCTGAATGGCGTAATCCTCTAAATGCCCTCAGGAGGCCTAGGTGACTTTGCATGTTCCAAGTGCCTAGCAAGGCTCAGGGTAAATCTCTACTTTATTTCGGGCTGGACCTAAAGTCTACTTTCTGCCTCACTTAGAGAGACGTCGAGCACGAGTCCCCAAAGTGGATTGGAGCCCCGGTGGTTTCTTTCAGGGCCGCTTAGGTGTCCTCAACGTGGCAGACCCGCATGGAAAGAAAGCCTGCCCAAGAACCGTGCTCCTGGGGCTGTTGCAAAGCTGTGGAACGCTAGCCTTAGAGAACAGATTAGTTCCCGGCCCTTTCACCTGCGTAGTGAGGCATGGTCCCAGAGCCGTGTATCCCTTGATGGTGCTCAGAAGGCTTTGGGTCCACGGTGCACTTCCTCGGAAAGAAGTGCCCCCGTCAGAGGCTTGAGCACTCTGAGGCATACTAAAGCTAAAGCCGTCCACTGACTGAGACTTCCTAGAAACTGGTGCACCCCTGCCTCTGGGAATGGGAAAATGTGCACCTTACCTCGTGGATCGAGGTCACATTTAGTTGGCACTTTAGCTACAGTATGCTCTGGGCTGAGCTCCCAGGAAGGAACCGCAAGCGCCCGGTTTCTTTTGCAAAAGCTCACTGCTCCTCAGAGGCATCTGTGGAGTGAACAGTGTCCTGGGGGCGTGGTGTGCAGGCAGCTTGGAAGCTGCCCCGAAGTTGCTTTCCAAAGGGGGAGAGTCGGGCTTCTCCCACATGCTCCAGTTTCCCACGTGACCCCACAGCGCATTTACCGGCACCCTCTGACTGACTACTGGAGACTTTCGGCCACACGGGGCCTTTCTATGATCACACTTCGTTGCAGGCGGGCTCTTTTGCATGCCGTGCCTAGCATTACCCGCTTAATGACTTAGTCAGGCCTAGGTGACTTTGGATCGTCCAAATGTCTCACAAGTTGACCGGTTTTTCTGTTCTTTCTGTCAGGCTGGACCTACAGTGTACCTTGCGTCACAATAGAGAGATGACAGGTAAGAGCCGCCAGGGGGCTCTGAAGGCTCAGGGATTCTTTCAGGGCTGTTCAGAGGGCCTCCTCCGAGGGAGAGCCACGTTGAATGTAATACTGGCAAAAACGTTGTCCTGGGGCTGCTTTACAGCGGTAGAAATCAAGCTCTGCAAGCGAGGATCAGTTCATTGCCCTTCCCTCTGCATAGAAAGGGTTGACCCCCCACAGCCTGTTCTGCGCTGTGTTGCTCGGAAAACAAACAGGGGACTCGCGGCACACACGCTCTCCCTCAGAAGGGAATTCATACGCGACTCTCTGAGGCCTCCGGAGAGCCGTAGAGGAGTTAAAGCACTCTATCGAGTCAGGGTTCATGGAGATGGCTGCACAGCAAAGTGTGCTGATAGGAAACACTCGTGCTTACCTTGAGGCCCGGGGTCACGTTTACTTCGCACTTTAGCTAGGGCAAGCCGTGGGATGAGCTCCTAGCAAGGCACTGGCCACCACCTGGATTCGTAGGAGAAAACTCACTTTCTTCCCTGAGGCATTCCTAGCACTGACTAGAAGACGGGTAAGAGCACTTTCAGTCATCTTGAGGCCGTCACTATCTACCTTTCAAACGGGGGGAGATCCTGCCTTTCGCCAGGCTTCTTCTCAATTACACACCGGATCACCCAGCACATAGACCTCTCTTCTCTGACAAGCCAAAGGAGGCCCTTGCAGCACAATTCGGCCTTCTGCGATGAAACTTTGGGATGCAGTGTGTTCTGCATGTGCTGAATGGCGTAATCCTCTAAATGCCCTCAGGAGGCCTAGGTGACTTTGCATGTTCCAAGTGCCTAGCAAGGCTCAGGGTAAATCTCTACTTTATTTCGGGCTGGACCTAAAGTCTACTTTCTGCCTCACTTAGAGAGACGTCGAGCACGAGTCCCCAAAGTGGATTGGAGCCCCGGTGGTTTCTTTCAGGGCCGCTTAGGTGTCCTCAACGTGGCAGACCCGCATGGAAAGAAAGCCTGCCCAAGAACCGTGCTCCTGGGGCTGTTGCAAAGCTGTGGAACGCTAGCCTTAGAGAACAGATTAGTTCCCGGCCCTTTCACCTGCGTAGTGAGGCATGGTCCCAGAGCCGTGTATCCCTTGATGGTGCTCAGAAGGCTTTGGGTCCACGGTGCACTTCCTCGGAAAGAAGTGCCCCCGTCAGAGGCTTGAGCACTCTGAGGCATACTAAAGCTAAAGCCGTCCACTGACTGAGACTTCCTAGAAACTGGTGCACCCCTGCCTCTGGGAATGGGAAAATGTGCACCTTACCTCGTGGATCGAGGTCACATTTAGTTGGCACTTTAGCTACAGTATGCTCTGGGCTGAGCTCCCAGGAAGGAACCACAAGCGCCCGGTTTCTTTTGCAGAAGCTCACTGCTCCTCAGAGGCATCTGTGGAGTGAACAGTGTCCTGGGGGCGTGGTGTGCAGGCAGCTTGGAAGCTGCCCCGAAGTTGCTTTCCAAAGGGGGAGAGTCGGGCTTCTCCCACATGCTCCAGTTTCCCACGTGACCCCACAGCGCATTTACCGGCACCCTCTGACTGACTACTGGAGACTTTCGGCCACACGGGGCCTTTCTATGATCACACTTCGTTGCAGGCGGGCTCTTTTGCATGCCGTGCCTAGCATTACCCGCTTAATGACTTAGTCAGGCCTAGGTGACTTTGGATCGTCCAAATGTCTCACAAGTTGACCGGTTTTTCTGTTCTTTCTGTCAGGCTGGACCTACAGTGTACCTTGCGTCACAATAGAGAGATGACAGGTAAGAGCCGCCAGGGGGCTCTGAAGGCTCAGGGATTCTTTCAGGGCTGTTCAGAGGGCCTCCTCCGAGGGAGAGCCACGTTGAATGTAATACTGGCAAAAACGTTGTCCTGGGGCTGCTTTACAGCGGTAGAAATCAAGCTCTGCAAGCGAGGATCAGTTCATTGCCCTTCCCTCTGCATAGAAAGGGTTGACCCCCAACAGCCTGTTCTGCGCTGTGTTGCTCGGAAAACAAACAGGGGACTCGCGGCACACACGCTCTCCCTCAGAAGGGAATTCATACGCGACTCTCTGAGGCCTCCGGAGAGCCGTAGAGGAGTTAAAGCACTCTATCGAGTCAGGGTTCATGGAGATGGCTGCACAGCAAAGTGTGCTGATAGGAAACACTCGTGCTTACCTTGAGGCCCGGGGTCACGTTTACTTCGCACTTTAGCTCGGGCAAGCCGTGGGATGAGCTCCTAGCAAGGCACTGGCCACCACCTGGATTCGTAGGAGAAAACTCACTTTCTTCCCTGAGGCATTCCTAGCACTGACTAGAAGACGGGTAAGAGCACTTTCAGTCATCTTGAGGCCGCCACTATCTACCTTTCAAATGGGGGGAAATCCTGCCTTTCGCCAGGCTTCTTCTCAATTACACACCGGATCACCCAGCACATAGACCTCTCTTCTCTGACAAGCCAAAGGAGGCCCTTGCAGCACAATTCGGCCTTCTGCGATGAAACTTTGGGATGCAGTGTGTTCTGCATGTGCTGAATGGCGTAATCCTCTAAATGCCCTCAGGAGGCCTAGGTGACTTTGCATGTTCCAAGTGCCTAGCAAGGCTCAGGGTAAATCTCTACTTTATTTCGGGCTGGACCTAAAGTCTACTTTCTGCCTCACTTAGAGAGACGTCGAGCACGAGTCCCCAAAGTGGATTGGAGCCCCGGTGGTTTCTTTCAGGGCCGCTTAGGTGTCCTCAACGTGGCAGACCCGCATGGAAAGAAAGCCTGCCCAAGAACCGTGCTCCTGGGGCTGTTGCAAAGCTGTGGAACGCTAGCCTTAGAGAACAGATTAGTTCCCGGCCCTTTCACCTGCGTAGTGAGGCATGGTCCCAGAGCCGTGTATCCCTTGATGGGGCTCAGAAGGCTTTGGGTCCACGGTGCACTTCCTCGGAAAGAAGTGCCCCCGTCAGAGGCTTGAGCACTCTGAGGCATACTAAAGCTAAAGCCGTCCACTGACTGAGACTTCCTAGAAACTGGTGCACCCCTGCCTCTGGGAATGGGAAAATGTGCACCTTACCTCGTGGATCGAGGTCACATTTAGTTGGCACTTTAGCTACAGTATGCTCTGGGCTGAGCTCCCAGGAAGGAACCGCAAGCGCCCGGTTTCTTTTGCAGAAGCTCACTGCTCCTCAGAGGCATCTGTGGAGTGAACAGTGTCCTGGTGGCGTGGTGTGCAGGCAGCTTGGAAGCTGCCCCGAAGTTGCTTTGCAAAGGGGGAGAGTCGGGCTTCTCCCACATGCTCCAGTTTCCCACGTGACCCCACAGCGCATTTACCGGCACCCTCTGACTGACTACTGGAGACTTTCGGCCACACGGGGCCTTTCTATGATCACACTTCGTTGCAGGCGGGCTCTTTTGCATGCCGTGCCTAGCATTACCTGCTTAATGACTTAGTCAGGCTTAGGTGACTTTGGATCGTCCAAATGTCTCACAAGTTGACCGGTTTTTCTGTTCTTTCTGTCAGGCTGGACCTACAGTGTACCTTGCGTCACAATAGAGAGATGACAGTTAAGAGTCGCCAGGGGGCTCTGAAGGCTCAGGGATTCTTTCAGGGCTGTTCAGAGGGCCTCCTCCGAGGGAGAGCCACGTTGAATGTAATACTGGCAAAAACGTTGTCCTGGGGCTGCTTTACAGCGGTAGAAATCAAGCTCTGCAAGCGAGGATCAGTTCATTGCCCTTCCCTCTGCATAGAAAGGGTTGACCCCCCACAGCCTGTTCTGCGCTGTGTTGCTCGGAAAACAAACAGGGGACTCGCGGCACACACGCTCTCCCTCAGAAGGGAATTCATACGCGACTCTCTGAGGCCTCCGGAGAGCCGTAGAGGAGTTAAAGCACTCTATCGAGTCAGGGTTCATGGAGATGGCTGCACAGCAAACTGTGCTGATAGGAAACACTCGTGCTTACCTTGAGGCCCGGGGTCACGTTTACTTCGCACTTTAGCTAGGGCAAGCCGTGGGATGAGCTCCTAGCAAGGCACTGGCCACCACCTGGATTCGTAGGAGAAAACTCACTTTCTTCCCTGAGGCATTCCTAGCACTGACTAGAAGACGGGTAAGAGCACTTTCAGTCATCTTGAGGCCGCCACTATCTACCTTTCAAACGGGGGGAAATCCTGCCTTTCGCCAGGCTTCTTCTCAATTACACACCGGATCACCCAGCACATAGACCTCTCTTCTCTGACAAGCCAAAGGAGGCCCTTGCAGCACAATTCGGCCTTCTGCGATGAAACTTTGGGATGCAGTGTGTTCTGCATGTGCTGAATGGCGTAATCCTCTAAATGCCCTCAGGAGGCCTAGGTGACTTTGCATGTTCCAAGTGCCTAGCAAGGCTCAGGGTAAATCTCTACTTTATTTCGGGCTGGACCTAAAGTCTACTTTCTGCCTCACTTAGAGACACGTCGAGCACGAGTCCCCAAAGTGGATTGGAGCCCCGGTGGTTTCTTTCAGGGCCGCTTAGGTGTCCTCAACGTGGCAGACCCGCATGGAAAGAAAGCCTGCCCAAGAACCGTGCTCCTGGGGCTGTTGCAAAGCTGTGGAACGCTAGCCTTAGAGAACAGATTAGTTCCCGGCCCTTTCACCTGCGTAGTGAGGCATGGTCCCAGAGCCGTGTATCCCTTGATGGTGCTCAGAAGGCTTTGGGTCCACGGTGCACTTCCTCGGAAAGAAGTGCCCCCGTCAGAGGCTTGAGCACTCTGAGGCATACTAAAGCTAAAGCCGTCCACTGACTGAGACTTCCTAGAAACTGGTGCACCCCTGCCTCTGGGAATGGGAAAATGTGCACCTTACCTCGTGGATCGAGGTCACATTTAGTTGGCACTTTAGCTACAGTATGCTCTGGGCTGAGCTCCCAGGAAGGAACCGCAAGCGCCCGGTTTCTTTTGCAAAAGCTCACTGCTCCTCAGAGGCATCTGTGGAGTGAACAGTGTCCTGGGGGCGTGGTGTGCAGGCAGCTTGGAAGCTGCCCCGAAGTTGCTTTCCAAAGGGGGAGAGTCGGGCTTCTCCCACATGCTCCAGTTTCCCACGTGACCCCACAGCGCATTTACCGGCACCCTCTGACTGACTACTGGAGACTTTCGGCCACACGGGGCCTTTCTATGATCACACTTCGTTGCAGGCGGGCTCTTTTGCATGCCGTGCCTAGCATTACCCGCTTAATGACTTAGTCAGGCCTAGGTGACTTTGGATCGTCCAAATGTCTCACAAGTTGACCGGTTTTTCTGTTCTTTCTGTCAGGCTGGACCTACAGTGTACCTTGCGTCACAATAGAGAGATGACAGGTAAGAGTCGCCAGGGGGCTCTGAAGGCTCAGGGATTCTTTCAGGGCTGTTCAGAGGGCCTCCTCCGAGGGAGAGCCACGTTGAATGTAATACTGGCAAAAACGTTGTCCTGGGGCTGCTTTACAGCGGTAGAAATCAAGCTCTGCAAGCGAGGATCAGTTCATTGCCCTTCCCTCTGCATAGAAAGGGTTGACCCCCCACAGCCTGTTCTGCGCTGTGTTGCTCGGAAAACAAACAGGGGACTCGCGGCACACACGCTCTCCCTCAGAAGGGAATTCATACGCGACTCTCTGAGGCCTCCGGAGAGCCGTAGAGGAGTTAAAGCACTCTATCGAGTCAGGGTTCATGGAGATGGCTGCACAGCAAAGTGTGCTGATAGGAAACACTCGTGCTTACCTTGAGGCCCGGGGTCACGTTTACTTCGCACTTTAGCTCGGGCAAGCCGTGGGATGAGCTCCTAGCAAGGCACTGGCCACCACCTGGATTCGTAGGAGAAAACTCACTTTCTTCCCTGAGGCATTCCTAGCACTGACTAGAAGACGGGTAAGAGCACTTTCAGTCATCTTGAGGCCGCCACTATCTACCTTTCAAATGGGGGGAAATCCTGCCTTTCGCCAGGCTTCTTCTCAATTACACACCGGATCACCCAGCACATAGACCTCTCTTCTCTGACAAGCCAAAGGAGGCCCTTGCAGCACAATTCGGCCTTCTGCGATGAAACTTTGGGATGCAGTGTGTTCTGCATGTGCTGAATGGCGTAATCCTCTAAATGCCCTCAGGAGGCCTAGGTGACTTTGCATGTTCCAAGTGCCTAGCAAGGCTCAGGGTAAATCTCTACTTTATTTCGGGCTGGACCTAAAGTCTACTTTCTGCCTCACTTAGAGAGACGTCGAGCACGAGTCCCCAAAGTGGATTGGAGCCCCGGTGGTTTCTTTCAGGGCCGCTTAGGTGTCCTCAACGTGGCAGACCCGCATGGAAAGAAAGCCTGCCCAAGAACCGTGCTCCTGGGGCTGTTGCAAAGCTGTGGAACGCTAGCCTTAGAGAACAGATTAGTTCCCGGCCCTTTCACCTGCGTAGTGAGGCATGGTCCCAGAGCCGTGTATCCCTTGATGGTGCTCAGAAGGCTTTGGGTCCACGGTGCACTTCCTCGGAAAGAAGTGCCCCCGTCAGAGGCTTGAGCACTCTGAGGCATACTAAAGCTAAAGCCGTCCACTGACTGAGACTTCCTAGAAACTGGTGCACCCCTGCCTCTGGGAATGGGAAAATGTGCACCTTACCTCGTGGATCGAGGTCACATTTAGTTGGCACTTTAGCTACAGTATGCTCTGGGCTGAGCTCCCAGGAAGGAACCGCAAGCGCCCGGTTTCTTTTGCAGAAGCTCACTGCTCCTCAGAGGCATCTGTGGAGTGAACAGTGTCCTGGTGGCGTGGTGTGCAGGCAGCTTGGAAGCTGCCCCGAAGTTGCTTTCCAAAGGGGGAGAGTCGGGCTTCTCCCACATGCTCCAGTTTCCCACGTGACCCCACAGCGCATTTACCGGCACCCTCTGACTGACTACTGGAGACTTTCGGCCACACGGGGCCTTTCTATGATCACACTTCGTTGCAGGCGGGCTCTTTTGCATGCCGTGCCTAGCATTACCCGCTTAATGACTTAGTCAG
Organism: Mesoplodon mirus; assembly: GCF_964341445.2. Lineage (NCBI taxonomy): Eukaryota > Metazoa > Chordata > Mammalia > Artiodactyla > Ziphiidae > Mesoplodon > Mesoplodon mirus. The sequence continues at coordinate 97,782,122 of NC_138983.1, read as the reverse complement.
GCCTAGGTGACTTTGGATCGTCCAAATGTCTCACAGGTTGACCGGTTTTTCTGTTCTTTCTGTCAGGCTGGACCTACAGTGTACCTTGCGTCACAATAGAGAGATGACAGGTAAGAGTCGCCAGGGGGCTCTGAAGGCTCAGGGATTCTTTCAGGGCTGTTCAGAGGGCCTCCTCCGAGGGAGAGCCACGTTGAATGTAATACTGGCAAAAACGTTGTCCTGGGGCTGCTTTACAGCGGTAGAAATCAAGCTCTGCAAGCGAGGATCAGTTCATTGCCCTTCCCTCTGCATAGAAAGGGTTGACCCCCCACAGCCTGTTCTGCGCTGTGTTGCTCGGAAAACAAACAGGGGACTCGCGGCACACACGCTCTCCCTCAGAAGGGAATTCATACGCGACTCTCTGAGGCCTCCGGAGAGCCGTAGAGGAGTTAAAGCACTCTATCGAGTCAGGGTTCATGGAGATGGCTGCACAGCAAAGTGTGCTGATAGGAAACACTCGTGCTTACCTTGAGGCCCGGGGTCACGTTTACTTCGCACTTTAGCTCGGGCAAGCCGTGGGATGAGCTCCTAGCAAGGCACTGGCCACCACCTGGATTCGTAGGAGAAAACTCACTTTCTTCCCTGAGGCATTCCTAGCACTGACTAGAAGACGGGTAAGAGCACTTTCAGTCATCTTGAGGCCGCCACTATCTACCTTTCAAACGGGGGGAAATCCTGCCTTTCGCCAGGCTTCTTCTCAATTACACACCGGATCACCCAGCACATAGACCTCTCTTCTCTGACAAGCCAAAGGAGGCCCTTGCAGCACAATTCGGCCTTCTGCGATGAAACTTTGGGATGCAGTGTGTTCTGCATGTGCTGAATGGCGTAATCCTCTAAATGCCCTCAGGAGGCCTAGGTGACTTTGCATGTTCCAAGTGCCTAGCAAGGCTCAGGGTAAATCTCTACTTTATTTCGGGCTGGACCTAAAGTCTACTTTCTGCCTCACTTAGAGAGACGTCGAGCACGAGTCCCCAAAGTGGATTGGAGCCCCGGTGGTTTCTTTCAGGGCCGCTTAGGTGTCCTCAACGTGGCAGACCCGCATGGAAAGAAAGCCTGCCCAAGAACCGTGCTCCTGGGGCTGTTGCAAAGCTGTGGAACGCTAGCCTTAGAGAACAGATTAGTTCCCGGCCCTTTCACCTGCGTAGTGAGGCATGGTCCCAGAGCCGTGTATCCCTTGATGGGGCTCAGAAGGCTTTGGGTCCACGGTGCACTTCCTCGGAAAGAAGTGCCCCCGTCAGAGGCTTGAGCACTCTGAGGCATACTAAAGCTAAAGCCGTCCACTGACTGAGACTTCCTAGAAACTGGTGCACCCCTGCCTCTGGGAATGGGAAAATGTGCACCTTACCTCGTGGATCGAGGTCACATTTAGTTGGCACTTTAGCTACAGTATGCTCTGGGCTGAGCTCCCAGGAAGGAACCGCAAGCGCCCGGTTTCTTTTGCAAAAGCTCACTGCTCCTCAGAGGCATCTGTGGAGTGAACAGTGTCCTGGGGGCGTGGTGTGCAGGCAGCTTGGAAGCTGCCCCGAAGTTGCTTTCCAAAGGGGGAGAGTCGGGCTTCTCCCACATGCTCCAGTTTCCCACGTGACCCCACAGCGCATTTACCGGCACCCTCTGACTGACTACTGGAGACTTTCGGCCACACGGGGCCTTTCTATGATCACACTTCGTTGCAGGCGGGCTCTTTTGCATGCCGTGCCTAGCATTACCCGCTTAATGACTTAGTCAGGCCTAGGTGACTTTGGATCGTCCAAATGTCTCACAAGTTGACCGGTTTTTCTGTTCTTTCTGTCAGGCTGGACCTACAGTGTACCTTGCGTCACAATAGAGAGATGACAGGTAAGAGTCGCCAGGGGGCTCTGAAGGCTCAGGGATTCTTTCAGGGCTGTTCAGAGGGCCTCCTCCGAGGGAGAGCCACGTTGAATGTAATACTGGCAAAAACGTTGTCCTGGGGCTGCTTTACAGCGGTAGAAATCAAGCTCTGCAAGCGAGGATCAGTTCATTGCCCTTCCCTCTGCATAGAAAGGGTTGACCCCCCACAGCCTGTTCTGCGCTGTGTTGCTCGGAAAACAAACAGGGGACTCGCGGCACACACGCTCTCCCTCAGAAGGGAATTCATACGCGACTCTCTGAGGCCTCCGGAGAGCCGTAGAGGAGTTAAAGCACTCTATCGAGTCAGGGTTCATGGAGATGGCTGCACAGCAAAGTGTGCTGATAGGAAACACTCGTGCTTACCTTGAGGCCCGGGGTCACGTTTACTTCGCACTTTAGCTAGGGCAAGCCGTGGGATGAGCTCCTAGCAAGGCACTGGCCACCACCTGGATTCGTAGGAGAAAACTCACTTTCTTCCCTGAGGCATTCCTAGCACTGACTAGAAGACGGGTAAGAGCACTTTCAGTCATCTTGAGGCCGTCACTATCTACCTTTCAAACGGGGGGAGATCCTGCCTTTCGCCAGGCTTCTTCTCAATTACACACCGGATCACCCAGCACATAGACCTCTCTTCTCTGACAAGCCAAAGGAGGCCCTTGCAGCACAATTCGGCCTTCTGCGATGAAACTTTGGGATGCAGTGTGTTCTGCATGTGCTGAATGGCGTAATCCTCTAAATGCCCTCAGGAGGCCTAGGTGACTTTGCATGTTCCAAGTGCCTAGCAAGGCTCAGGGTAAATCTCTACTTTATTTCGGGCTGGACCTAAAGTCTACTTTCTGCCTCACTTAGAGAGACGTCGAGCACGAGTCCCCAAAGTGGATTGGAGCCCCGGTGGTTTCTTTCAGGGCCGCTTAGGTGTCCTCAACGTGGCAGACCCGCATGGAAAGAAAGCCTGCCCAAGAACCGTGCTCCTGGGGCTGTTGCAAAGCTGTGGAACGCTAGCCTTAGAGAACAGATTAGTTCCCGGCCCTTTCACCTGCGTAGTGAGGCATGGTCCCAGAGCCGTGTATCCCTTGATGGTGCTCAGAAGGCTTTGGGTCCACGGTGCACTTCCTCGGAAAGAAGTGCCCCCGTCAGAGGCTTGAGCACTCTGAGGCATACTAAAGCTAAAGCCGTCCACTGACTGAGACTTCCTAGAAACTGGTGCACCCCTGCCTCTGGGAATGGGAAAATGTGCACCTTACCTCGTGGATCGAGGTCACATTTAGTTGGCACTTTAGCTACAGTATGCTCTGGGCTGAGCTCCCAGGAAGGAACCACAAGCGCCCGGTTTCTTTTGCAGAAGCTCACTGCTCCTCAGAGGCATCTGTGGAGTGAACAGTGTCCTGGGGGCGTGGTGTGCAGGCAGCTTGGAAGCTGCCCCGAAGTTGCTTTCCAAAGGGGGAGAGTCGGGCTTCTCCCACATGCTCCAGTTTCCCACGTGACCCCACAGCGCATTTACCGGCACCCTCTGACTGACTACTGGAGACTTTCGGCCACACGGGGCCTTTCTATGATCACACTTCGTTGCAGGCGGGCTCTTTTGCATGCCGTGCCTAGCATTACCCGCTTAATGACTTAGTCAGGCCTAGGTGACTTTGGATCGTCCAAATGTCTCACAAGTTGACCGGTTTTTCTGTTCTTTCTGTCAGGCTGGACCTACAGTGTACCTTGCGTCACAATAGAGAGATGACAGGTAAGAGCCGCCAGGGGGCTCTGAAGGCTCAGGGATTCTTTCAGGGCTGTTCAGAGGGCCTCCTCCGAGGGAGAGCCACGTTGAATGTAATACTGGCAAAAACGTTGTCCTGGGGCTGCTTTACAGCGGTAGAAATCAAGCTCTGCAAGCGAGGATCAGTTCATTGCCCTTCCCTCTGCATAGAAAGGGTTGACCCCCAACAGCCTGTTCTGCGCTGTGTTGCTCGGAAAACAAACAGGGGACTCGCGGCACACACGCTCTCCCTCAGAAGGGAATTCATACGCGACTCTCTGAGGCCTCCGGAGAGCCGTAGAGGAGTTAAAGCACTCTATCGAGTCAGGGTTCATGGAGATGGCTGCACAGCAAAGTGTGCTGATAGGAAACACTCGTGCTTACCTTGAGGCCCGGGGTCACGTTTACTTCGCACTTTAGCTCGGGCAAGCCGTGGGATGAGCTCCTAGCAAGGCACTGGCCACCACCTGGATTCGTAGGAGAAAACTCACTTTCTTCCCTGAGGCATTCCTAGCACTGACTAGAAGACGGGTAAGAGCACTTTCAGTCATCTTGAGGCCGCCACTATCTACCTTTCAAATGGGGGGAAATCCTGCCTTTCGCCAGGCTTCTTCTCAATTACACACCGGATCACCCAGCACATAGACCTCTCTTCTCTGACAAGCCAAAGGAGGCCCTTGCAGCACAATTCGGCCTTCTGCGATGAAACTTTGGGATGCAGTGTGTTCTGCATGTGCTGAATGGCGTAATCCTCTAAATGCCCTCAGGAGGCCTAGGTGACTTTGCATGTTCCAAGTGCCTAGCAAGGCTCAGGGTAAATCTCTACTTTATTTCGGGCTGGACCTAAAGTCTACTTTCTGCCTCACTTAGAGAGACGTCGAGCACGAGTCCCCAAAGTGGATTGGAGCCCCGGTGGTTTCTTTCAGGGCCGCTTAGGTGTCCTCAACGTGGCAGACCCGCATGGAAAGAAAGCCTGCCCAAGAACCGTGCTCCTGGGGCTGTTGCAAAGCTGTGGAACGCTAGCCTTAGAGAACAGATTAGTTCCCGGCCCTTTCACCTGCGTAGTGAGGCATGGTCCCAGAGCCGTGTATCCCTTGATGGGGCTCAGAAGGCTTTGGGTCCACGGTGCACTTCCTCGGAAAGAAGTGCCCCCGTCAGAGGCTTGAGCACTCTGACGCATACTAAAGCTAAAGCCGTCCACTGACTGAGACTTCCTAGAAACTGGTGCACCCCTGCCTCTGGGAATGGGAAAATGTGCACCTTACCTCGTGGATCGAGGTCACATTTAGTTGGCACTTTAGCTACAGTATGCTCTGGGCTGAGCTCCCAGGAAGGAACCGCAAGCGCCCGGTTTCTTTTGCAGAAGCTCACTGCTCCTCAGAGGCATCTGTGGAGTGAACAGTGTCCTGGTGGCGTGGTGTGCAGGCAGCTTGGAAGCTGCCCCGAAGTTGCTTTGCAAAGGGGGAGAGTCGGGCTTCTCCCACATGCTCCAGTTTCCCACGTGACCCCACAGCGCATTTACCGGCACCCTCTGACTGACTACTGGAGACTTTCGGCCACACGGGGCCTTTCTATGATCACACTTCGTTGCAGGCGGGCTCTTTTGCATGCCGTGCCTAGCATTACCTGCTTAATGACTTAGTCAGGCTTAGGTGACTTTGGATCGTCCAAATGTCTCACAAGTTGACCGGTTTTTCTGTTCTTTCTGTCAGGCTGGACCTACAGTGTACCTTGCGTCACAATAGAGAGATGACAGTTAAGAGTCGCCAGGGGGCTCTGAAGGCTCAGGGATTCTTTCAGGGCTGTTCAGAGGGCCTCCTCCGAGGGAGAGCCACGTTGAATGTAATACTGGCAAAAACGTTGTCCTGGGGCTGCTTTACAGCGGTAGAAATCAAGCTCTGCAAGCGAGGATCAGTTCATTGCCCTTCCCTCTGCATAGAAAGGGTTGACCCCCCACAGCCTGTTCTGCGCTGTGTTGCTCGGAAAACAAACAGGGGACTCGCGGCACACACGCTCTCCCTCAGAAGGGAATTCATACGCGACTCTCTGAGGCCTCCGGAGAGCCGTAGAGGAGTTAAAGCACTCTATCGAGTCAGGGTTCATGGAGATGGCTGCACAGCAAACTGTGCTGATAGGAAACACTCGTGCTTACCTTGAGGCCCGGGGTCACGTTTACTTCGCACTTTAGCTAGGGCAAGCCGTGGGATGAGCTCCTAGCAAGGCACTGGCCACCACCTGGATTCGTAGGAGAAAACTCACTTTCTTCCCTGAGGCATTCCTAGCACTGACTAGAAGACGGGTAAGAGCACTTTCAGTCATCTTGAGGCCGCCACTATCTACCTTTCAAATGGGGGGAAATCCTGCCTTTCGCCAGGCTTCTTCTCAATTACACACCGGATCACCCAGCACATAGACCTCTCTTCTCTGACAAGCCAAAGGAGGCCCTTGCAGCACAATTCGGCCTTCTGCGATGAAACTTTGGGATGCAGTGTGTTCTGCATGTGCTGAATGGCGTAATCCTCTAAATGCCCTCAGGAGGCCTAGGTGACTTTGCATGTTCCAAGTGCCTAGCAAGGCTCAGGGTAAATCTCTACTTTATTTCGGGCTGGACCTAAAGTCTACTTTCTGCCTCACTTAGAGAGACGTCGAGCACGAGTCCCCAAAGTGGATTGGAGCCCCGGTGGTTTCTTTCAGGGCCGCTTAGGTGTCCTCAACGTGGCAGACCCGCATGGAAAGAAAGCCTGCCCAAGAACCGTGCTCCTGGGGCTGTTGCAAAGCTGTGGAACGCTAGCCTTAGAGAACAGATTAGTTCCCGGCCCTTTCACCTGCGTAGTGAGGCATGGTCCCAGAGCCGTGTATCCCTTGATGGGGCTCAGAAGGCTTTGGGTCCACGGTGCACTTCCTCGGAAAGAAGTGCCCCCGTCAGAGGCTTGAGCACTCTGAGGCATACTAAAGCTAAAGCCGTCCACTGACTGAGACTTCCTAGAAACTGGTGCACCCCTGCCTCTGGGAATGGGAAAATGTGCACCTTACCTCGTGGATCGAGGTCACATTTAGTTGGCACTTTAGCTACAGTATGCTCTGGGCTGAGCTCCCAGGAAGGAACCGCAAGCGCCCGGTTTCTTTTGCAGAAGCTCACTGCTCCTCAGAGGCATCTGTGGAGTGAACAGTGTCCTGGGGGCGTGGTGTGCAGGCAGCTTGGAAGCTGCCCCGAAGTTGCTTTCCAAAGGGGGAGAGTCGGGCTTCTCCCACATGCTCCAGTTTCCCACGTGACCCCACAGTGCATTTACCGGCACCCTCTGACTGACTACTGGAGACTTTCGGCCACACGGGGCCTTTCTATGATCACACTTCGTTGCAGGCGGGCTCTTTTGCATGCCGTGCCTAGCATTACCCGCTTAATGACTTAGTCAGGCCTAGGTGACTTTGGATCGTCCAAATGTCTCACAAGTTGACCGGTTTTTCTGTTCTTTCTGTCAGGCTGGACCTACAGTGTACCTTGCGTCACAATAGAGAGATGACAGGTAAGAGCCGCCAGGGGGCTCTGAAGGCTCAGGGATTCTTTCAGGGCTGTTCAGAGGGCCTCCTCCGAGGGAGAGCCACGTTGAATGTAATACTGGCAAAAACGTTGTCCTGGGGCTGCTTTACAGCGGTAGAAATCAAGCTCTGCAAGCGAGGATCAGTTCATTGCCCTTCCCTCTGCATAGAAAGGGTTGACCCCCACAGCCTGTTCTGCGCTGTGTTGCTCGGAAAACAAACAGGGGACTCGCGGCACACACGCTCTCCCTCAGAAGGGAATTCATACGCGACTCTCTGAGGCCTCCGGAGAGCCGTAGAGGAGTTAAAGCACTCTATCGAGTCAGGGTTCATGGAGATGGCTGCACAGCAAAGTGTGCTGATAGGAAACACTCGTGCTTACCTTGAGGCCCGGGGTCACGTTTACTTCGCACTTTAGCTCGGGCAAGCCGTGGGATGAGCTCCTAGCAAGGCACTGGCCACCACCTGGATTCGTAGGAGAAAACTCACTTTCTTCCCTGAGGCATTCCTAGCACTGACTAGAAGACGGGTAAGAGCACTTTCAGTCATCTTGAGGCCGCCACTATCTACCTTTCAAACGGGGGGAAATCCTGCCTTTCGCCAGGCTTCTTCTCAATTACACACCGGATCACCCAGCACATAGACCTCTCTTCTCTGACAAGCCAAAGGAGGCCCTTGCAGCACAATTCGGCCTTCTGCGATGAAACTTTGGGATGCAGTGTGTTCTGCATGTGCTGAATGGCGTAATCCTCTAAATGCCCTCAGGAGGCCTAGGTGACTTTGCATGTTCCAAGTGCCTAGCAAGGCTCAGGGTAAATCTCTACTTTATTTCGGGCTGGACCTAAAGTCTACTTTCTGCCTCACTTAGAGAGACGTCGAGCACGAGTCCCCAAAGTGGATTGGAGCCCCGGTGGTTTCTTTCAGGGCCGCTTAGGTGTCCTCAACGTGGCAGACCCGCATGGAAAGAAAGCCTGCCCAAGAACCGTGCTCCTGGGGCTGTTGCAAAGCTGTGGAACGCTAGCCTTAGAGAACAGATTAGTTCCCGGCCCTTTCACCTGCGTAGTGAGGCATGGTCCCAGAGCCGTGTATCCCTTGATGGGGCTCAGAAGGCTTTGGGTCCACGGTGCACTTCCTCGGAAAGAAGTGCCCCCGTCAGAGGCTTGAGCACTCTGAGGCATACTAAAGCTAAAGCCGTCCACTGACTGAGACTTCCTAGAAACTGGTGCACCCCTGCCTCTGGGAATGGGAAAATGTGCACCTTACCTCGTGGATCGAGGTCACATTTAGTTGGCACTTTAGCTACAGTATGCTCTGGGCTGAGCTCCCAGGAAGGAACCGCAAGCGCCCGGTTTCTTTTGCAGAAGCTCACTGCTCCTCAGAGGCATCTGTGGAGTGAACAGTGTCCTGGTGGCGTGGTGTGCAGGCAGCTTGGAAGCTGCCCCGAAGTTGCTTTCCAAAGGGGGAGAGTCGGGCTTCTCCCACATGCTCCAGTTTCCCACGTGACCCCACAGCGCATTTACCGGCACCCTCTGACTGACTACTGGAGACTTTCGGCCACACGGGGCCTTTCTATGATCACACATCGTTGCAGGCGGGCTCTTTTGCATGCCGTGCCTAGCATTACCTGCTTAATGACTTAGTCAGGCTTAGGTGACTTTGGATCGTCCAAATGTCTCACAAGTTGACCGGTTTTTCTGTTCTTTCTGTCAGGCTGGACCTACAGTGTACCTTGCGTCACAATAGAGAGATGACAGGTAAGAGTCGCCAGGGGGCTCTGAAGGCTCAGGGATTCTTTCAGGGCTGTTCAGAGGGCCTCCTCCGAGGGAGAGCCACGTTGAATGTAATACTGGCAAAAACGTTGTCCTGGGGCTGCTTTACAGCGGTAGAAATCAAGCTCTGCAAGCGAGGATCAGTTCATTGCCCTTCCCTCTGCATAGAAAGGGTTGACCCCCCACAGCCTGTTCTGCGCTGTGTTGCTCGGAAAACAAACAGGGGACTCGCGGCACACACGCTCTCCCTCAGAAGGGAATTCATACGCGACTCTCTGAGGCCTCCGGAGAGCCGTAGAGGAGTTAAAGCACTCTATCGAGTCAGGGTTCATGGAGATGGCTGCACAGCAAAGTGTGCTGATAGGAAACACTCGTGCTTACCTTGAGGCCCGGGGTCACGTTTACTTCGCACTTTAGCTCGGGCAAGCCGTGGGATGAGCTCCTAGCAAGGCACTGGCCACCACCTGGATTCGTAGGAGAAAACTCACTTTCTTCCCTGAGGCATTCCTAGCACTGACTAGAAGACGGGTAAGAGCACTTTCAGTCATCTTGAGGCCGCCACTATCTACCTTTCAAATGGGGGGAAATCCTGCCTTTCGCCAGGCTTCTTCTCAATTACACACCGGATCACCCAGCACATAGACCTCTCTTCTCTGACAAGCCAAAGGAGGCCCTTGCAGCACAATTCGGCCTTCTGCGATGAAACTTTGGGATGCAGTGTGTTCTGCATGTGCTGAATGGCGTAATCCTCTAAATGCCCTCAGGAGGCCTAGGTGACTTTGCATGTTCCAAGTGCCTAGCAAGGCTCAGGGTAAATCTCTACTTTATTTCGGGCTGGACCTAAAGTCTACTTTCTGCCTCACTTAGAGAGACGTCGAGCACGAGTCCCCAAAGTGGATTGGAGCCCCGGTGGTTTCTTTCAGGGCCGCTTAGGTGTCCTCAACGTGGCAGACCCGCATGGAAAGAAAGCCTGCCCAAGAACCGTGCTCCTGGGGCTGTTGCAAAGCTGTGGAACGCTAGCCTTAGAGAACAGATTAGTTCCCGGCCCTTTCACCTGCGTAGTGAGGCATGGTCCCAGAGCCGTGTATCCCTTGATGGGGCTCAGAAGGCTTTGGGTCCACGGTGCACTTCCTCGGAAAGAAGTGCCCCCGTCAGAGGCTTGAGCACTCTGAGGCATACTAAAGCTAAAGCCGTCCACTGACTGAGACTTCCTAGAAACTGGTGCACCCCTGCCTCTGGGAATGGGAAAATGTGCACCTTACCTCGTGGATCGAGGTCACATTTAGTTGGCACTTTAGCTACAGTATGCTCTGGGCTGAGCTCCCAGGAAGGAACCGCAAGCGCCCGGTTTCTTTTGCAGAAGCTCACTGCTCCTCAGAGGCATCTGTGGAGTGAACAGTGTCCTGGTGGCGTGGTGTGCAGGCAGCTTGGAAGCTGCCCCGAAGTTGCTTTCCAAAGGGGGAGAGTCGGGCTTCTCCCACATGCTCCAGTTTCCCACGTGACCCCACAGTGCATTTACCGGCACCCTCTGACTGACTACTGGAGACTTTCGGCCACACGGGGCCTTTCTATGATCACACTTCGTTGCAGGCGGGCTCTTTTGCATGCCATGCCTAGCATTACCTGCTTAATGACTTAGTCAGGCTTAGGTGACTTTGGATCGTCCAAATGTCTCACAAGTTGACCGGTTTTTCTGTTCTTTCTGTCAGGCTGGACCTACAGTGTACCTTGCGTCACAATAGAGAGATGACAGGTAAGAGTCGCCAGGGGGCTCTGAAGGCTCAGGGATTCTTTCAGGGCTGTTCAGAGGGCCTCCTCCGAGGGAGAGCCACGTTGAATGTAATACTGGCAAAAACGTTGTCCTGGGGCTGCTTTACAGCGGTAGAAATCAAGCTCTGCAAGCGAGGATCAGTTCATTGCCCTTCCCTCTGCATAGAAAGGGTTGACCCCCCACAGCCTGTTCTGCGCTGTGTTGCTCGGAAAACAAACAGGGGACTCGCGGCACACACGCTCTCCCTCAGAAGGGAATTCATACGCGACTCTCTGAGGCCTCCGGAGAGCCGTAGAGGAGTTAAAGCACTCTATCGAGTCAGGGTTCATGGAGATGGCTGCACAGCAAAGTGTGCTGATAGGAAACACTCGTGCTTACCTTGAGGCCCGGGGTCACGTTTACTTCGCACTTTAGCTAGGGCAAGCCGTGGGATGAGCTCCTAGCAAGGCACTGGCCACCACCTGGATTCGTAGGAGAAAACTCACTTTCTTCCCTGAGGCATTCCTAGCACTGACTAGAAGACGGGTAAGAGCACTTTCAGTCATCTTGAGGCCGCCACTATCTACCTTTCAAATGGGGGGAAATCCTGCCTTTCGCCAGGCTTCTTCTCAATTACACACCGGATCACCCAGCACATAGACCTCTCTTCTCTGACAAGCCAAAGGAGGCCCTTGCAGCACAATTCGGCCTTCTGCGATGAAACTTTGGGATGCAGTGTGTTCTGCATGTGCTGAATGGCGTAATCCTCTAAATGCCCTCAGGAGGCCTAGGTGACTTTGCATGTTCCAAGTGCCTAGCAAGGCTCAGGGTAAATCTCTACTTTATTTCGGGCTGGACCTAAAGTCTACTTTCTGCCTCACTTAGAGAGACGTCGAGCACGAGTCCCCAAAGTGGATTGGAGCCCCGGTGGTTTCTTTCAGGGCCGCTTAGGTGTCCTCAACGTGGCAGACCCGCATGGAAAGAAAGCCTGCCCAAGAACCGTGCTCCTGGGGCTGTTGCAAAGCTGTGGAACGCTAGCCTTAGAGAACAGATTAGTTCCCGGCCCTTTCACCTGCGTAGTGAGGCATGGTCCCAGAGCCGTGTATCCCTTGATGGGGCTCAGAAGGCTTTGGGTCCACGGTGCACTTCCTCGGAAAGAAGTGCCCCCGTCAGAGGCTTGAGCACTCTGAGGCATACTAAAGCTAAAGCCGTCCACTGACTGAGACTTCCTAGAAACTGGTGCACCCCTGCCTCTGGGAATGGGAAAATGTGCACCTTACCTCGTGGATCGAGGTCACATTTAGTTGGCACTTTAGCTACAGTATGCTCTGGGCTGAGCTCCCAGGAAGGAACCGCAAGCGCCCGGTTTCTTTTGCAGAAGCTCACTGCTCCTCAGAGGCATCTGTGGAGTGAACAGTGTCCTGGGGGCGTGGTGTGCAGGCAGCTTGGAAGCTGCCCCGAAGTTGCTTTCCAAAGGGGGAGAGTCGGGCGTCTCCCACATGCTCCAGTTTCCCACGTGACCCCACAGTGCATTTACCGGCACCCTCTGACTGACTACTGGAGACTTTCGGCCACACGGGGCCTTTCTATGATCACACTTCGTTGCAGGCGGGCTCTTTTGCATGCCGTGCCTAGCATTACCCGCTTAATGACTTAGTCAGGCCTAGGTGACTTTGGATCGTCCAAATGTCTCACAAGTTGACCGGTTTTTCTGTTCTTTCTGTCAGGCTGGACCTACAGTGTACCTTGCGTCACAATAGAGAGATGACAGGTAAAAGCCGCCAGGGGGCTCTGAAGGCTCAGGGATTCTTTCAGGGCTGTTCAGAGGGCCTCCTCCGAGGGAGAGCCACGTTGAATGTAATACTGGCAAAAACGTTGTCCTGGGGCTGCTTTACAGCGGTAGAAATCAAGCTCTGCAAGCGAGGATCAGTTCATTGCCCTTCCCTCTGCATAGAAAGGGTTGACCCCCCACAGCCTGTTCTGCGCTGTGTTGCTCAGAAAACAAACAGGGGACTCGCGGCACACACGCTCTCCCTCAGAAGGGAATTCATACGCGACTCTCTGAGGCCTCCGGAGAGCCGTAGAGGAGTTAAAGCACTCTATCGAGTCAGGGTTCATGGAGATGGCTGCACAGCAAAGTGTGCTGATAGGAAACACTCGTGCTTACCTTGAGGCCCGGGGTCACGTTTACTTCGCACTTTAGCTAGGGCAAGCCGTGGGATGAGCTCCTAGCAAGGCACTGGCCACCACCTGGATTCGTAGGAGAAAACTCACTTTCTTCCCTGAGGCATTCCTAGCACTGACTAGAAGACGGGTAAGAGCACTTTCAGTCATCGTGAGGCCGCCACTATCTACCTTTCAAACGGGGGGAAATCCTGCCTTTCGCCAGGCTTCTTCTCAATTACACACCGGATCACCCAGCACATAGACCTCTCTTCTCTGACAAGCCAAAGGAGGCCCTTGCAGCACAATTCGGCCTTCTGCGATGAAACTTTGGGATGCAGTGTGTTCTGCATGTGCTGAATGGCGTAATCCTCTAAATGCCCTCAGGAGGCCTAGGTGACTTTGCATGTTCCAAGTGCCTAGCAAGGCTCAGGGTAAATCTCTACTTTATTTCGGGCTGGACCTAAAGTCTACTTTCTGCCTCACTTAGAGAGACGTCGAGCACGAGTCCCCAAAGTGGATTGGAGCCCCGGTGGTTTCTTTCAGGGCCGCTTAGGTGTCCTCAACGTGGCAGACCCGCATGGAAAGAAAGCCTGCCCAAGAACCGTGCTCCTGGGGCTGTTGCAAAGCTGTGGAACGCTAGCCTTAGAGAACAGATTAGTTCCCGGCCCTTTCACCTGCGTAGTGAGGCATGGTCCCAGAGCCGTGTATCCCTTGATGGTGCTCAGAAGGCTTTGGGTCCACGGTGCACTTCCTCGGAAAGAAGTGCCCCCGTCAGAGGCTTGAGCACTCTGAGGCATACTAAAGCTAAAGCCGTCCACTGACTGAGACTTCCTAGAAACTGGTGCACCCCTGCCTCTGGGAATGGGAAAATGTGCACCTTACCTCGTGGATCGAGGTCACATTTAGTTGGCACTTTAGCTACAGTATGCTCTGGGCTGAGCTCCCAGGAAGGAACCGCAAGCGCCCGGTTTCTTTTGCAAAAGCTCACTGCTCCTCAGAGGCATCTGTGGAGTGAACAGTGTCCTGGGGGCGTGGTGTGCAGGCAGCTTGGAAGCTGCCCCGAAGTTGCTTTCCAAAGGGGGAGAGTCGGGCTTCTCCCACATGCTCCAGTTTCCCACGTGACCCCACAGCGCATTTACCGGCACCCTCTGACTGACTACTGGAGACTTTCGGCCACACGGGGCCTTTCTATGATCACACTTCGTTGCAGGCGGGCTCTTTTGCATGCCGTGCCTAGCATTACCCGCTTAATGACTTAGTCAGGCCTAGGTGACTTTGGATCGTCCAAATGTCTCACAGGTTGACCGGTTTTTCTGTTCTTTCTGTCAGGCTGGACCTACAGTGTACCTTGCGTCACAATAGAGAGATGACAGGTAAGAGCCGCCAGGGGGCTCTGAAGGCTCAGGGATTCTTTCAGGGCTGTTCAGAGGGCCTCCTCCGAGGGAGAGCCACGTTGAATGTAATACTGGCAAAAACGTTGTCCTGGGGCTGCTTTACAGCGGTAGAAATCAAGCTCTGCAAGCGAGGATCAGTTCATTGCCCTTCCCTCTGCATAGAAAGGGTTGACCCCCACAGCCTGTTCTGCGCTGTGTTGCTCGGAAAACAAACAGGGGACTCGCGGCACACACGCTCTCCCTCAGAAGGGAATTCATACGCGACTCTCTGAGGCCTCCGGAGAGCCGTAGAGGAGTTAAAGCACTCTATCGAGTCAGGGTTCATGGAGATGGCTGCACAGCAAACTGTGCTGATAGGAAACACTCGTGCTTACCTTGAGGCCCGGGGTCACGTTTACTTCGCACTTTAGCTAGGGCAAGCCGTGGGATGAGCTCCTAGCAAGGCACTGGCCACCACCTGGATTCGTAGGAGAAAACTCACTTTCTTCCCTGAGGCATTCCTAGCACTGACTAGAAGACGGGTAAGAGCACTTTCAGTCATCGTGAGGCCGCCACTATCTACCTTTCAAACGGGGGGAAATCCTGCCTTTCGCCAGGCTTCTTCTCAATTACACACCGGATCACCCAGCACATAGACCTCTCTTCTCTGACAAGCCAAAGGAGGCCCTTGCAGCACAATTCGGCCTTCTGCGATGAAACTTTGGGATGCAGTGTGTTCTGCATGTGCTGAATGGCGTAATCCTCTAAATGCCCTCAGGAGGCCTAGGTGACTTTGCATGTTCCAAGTGCCTAGCAAGGCTCAGGGTAAATCTCTACTTTATTTCGGGCTGGACCTAAAGTCTACTTTCTGCCTCACTTAGAGAGACGTCGAGCACGAGTCCCCAAAGTGGATTGGAGCCCCGGTGGTTTCTTTCAGGGCCGCTTAGGTGTCCTCAACGTGGCAGACCCGCATGGAAAGAAAGCCTGCCCAAGAACCGTGCTCCTGGGGCTGTTGCAAAGCTGTGGAACGCTAGCCTTAGAGAACAGATTAGTTCCCGGCCCTTTCACCTGCGTAGTGAGGCATGGTCCCAGAGCCGTGTATCCCTTGATGGTGCTCAGAAGGCTTTGGGTCCACGGTGCACTTCCTCGGAAAGAAGTGCCCCCGTCAGAGGCTTGAGCACTCTGAGGCATTCTAAAGCTAAAGCCGTCCACTGACTGAGACTTCCTAGAAACTGGTGCACCCCTGCCTCTGGGAATGGGAAAATGTGCACCTTACCTCGTGGATCGAGGTCACATTTAGTTGGCACTTTAGCTACAGTATGCTCTGGGCTGAGCTCCCAGGAAGGAACCGCAAGCGCCCGGTTTCTTTTGCAAAAGCTCACTGCTCCTCAGAGGCATCTGTGGAGTGAACAGTGTCCTGGGGGCATGGTGTGCAGGCAGCTTGGAAGCTGCCCCGAAGTTGCTTTCCAAAGGGGGAGAGTCGGGCTTCTCCCACATGCTCCAGTTTCCCACGTGACCCCACAGCGCATTTACCGGCACCCTCTGACTGACTACTGGAGACTTTCGGCCACACGGGGCCTTTCTATGATCACACTTCGTTGCAGGCGGGCTCTTTTGCATGCCGTGCCTAGCATTACCTGCTTAATGACTTAGTCAGGCCTAGGTGACTTTGGATCGTCCAAATGTCTCACAGGTTGACCGGTTTTTCTGTTCTTTCTGTCAGGCTGGACCTACAGTGTACCTTGCGTCACAATAGAGAGATGACAGGTAAGAGCCGCCAGGGGGCTCTGAAGGCTCAGGGATTCTTTCAGGGCTGTTCAGAGGGCCTCCTCCGAGGGAGAGCCACGTTGAATGTAATACTGGCAAAAACGTTGTCCTGGGGCTGCTTTACAGCGGTAGAAATCAAGCTCTGCAAGCGAGGATCAGTTCATTGCCCTTCCCTCTGCATAGAAAGGGTTGACCCCCCACAGCCTGTTCTGCGCTGTGTTGCTCGGAAAACAAACAGGGGACTCGCGGCACACACGCTCTCCCTCAGAAGGGAATTCATACGCGACTCTCTGAGGCCTCCGGAGAGCCGTAGAGGAGTTAAAGCACTCTATCGAGTCAGGGTTCATGGAGATGGCTGCACAGCAAACTGTGCTGATAGGAAACACTCGTGCTTACCTTGAGGCCCGGGGTCACGTTTACTTCGCACTTTAGCTAGGGCAAGCCGTGGGATGAGCTCCTAGCAAGGCACTGGCCACCACCTGGATTCGTAGGAGAAAACTCACTTTCTTCCCTGAGGCATTCCTAGCACTGACTAGAAGACGGGTAAGAGCACTTTCAGTCATCTTGAGGCCGCCACTATCTACCTTTCAAATGGGGGGAAATCCTGCCTTTCGCCAGGCTTCTTCTCAATTACACCCCGGATCACCCAGCACATAGACCTCTCTTCTCTGACAAGCCAAAGGAGGCCCTTGCAGCACAATTCGGCCTTCTGCGATGAAACTTTGGGATGCAGTGTGTTCTGCATGTGCTGAATGGCGTAATCCTCTAAATGCCCTCAGGAGGCCTAGGTGACTTTGCATGTTCCAAGTGCCTAGCAAGGCTCAGGGTAAATCTCTACTTTATTTCGGGCTGGACCTAAAGCCTACTTTCTGCCTCACTTAGAGAGACGTCGAGCACGAGTCCCCAAAGTGGATTGGAGCCCCGGTGGTTTCTTTCAGGGCCGCTTAGGTGTCCTCAACGTGGCAGACCCGCATGGAAAGAAAGCCTGCCCAAGAACCGTGCTCCTGGGGCTGTTGCAAAGCTGTGGAACGCTAGCCTTAGAGAACAGATTAGTTCCCGGCCCTTTCACCTGCGTAGTGAGGCATGGTCCCAGAGCCGTGTATCCCTTGATGGTGCTCAGAAGGCTTTGGGTCCACGGTGCACTTCCTCGGAAAGAAGTGCCCCCGTCAGAGGCTTGAGCACTCTGAGGCATACTAAAGCTAAAGCCGTCCACTGACTGAGACTTCCTAGAAACTGGTGCACCCCTGCCTCTGGGAATGGGAAAATGTGCACCTTACCTCGTGGATCGAGGTCACATTTAGTTGGCACTTTAGTTACAGTATGCTCTGGGCTGAGCTCCCAGGAAGGAACCGCAAGCGCCCGGTTTCTTTTGCAAAAGCTCACTGCTCCTCAGCGGCATCTGTGGAGTGAACAGTGTCCTGGGGGCGTGGTGTGCAGGCAGCTTGGAAGCTGCACCGAAGTTGCTTTCCAAAGGGGGAGAGTCGGGCTTCTCCCACATGCTCCAGTTTCCCACGTGACCCCACAGCGCATTTACCGGCACCCTCTGACTGACTACTGGAGACTTTCGGCCACACGGGGCCTTTCTATGATCACACTTCGTTGCAGGCGGGCTCTTTTGCATGCCGTGCCTAGCATTACCCGCTTAATGACTTAGTCAGGCCTAGGTGACTTTGGATCGTCCAAATGTCTCACAAGTTGACCGGTTTTTCTGTTCTTTCTGTCAGGCTGGACCTACAGTGTACCTTGCGTCACAATAGAGAGATGACAGGTAAGAGCCGCCAGGGGGCTCTGAAGGCTCAGGGATTCTTTCAGGGCTGTTCAGAGGGCCTCCTCCGAGGGAGAGCCACGTTGAATGTAATACTGGCAAAAACGTTGTCCTGGGGCTGCTTTACAGCGGTAGAAATCAAGCTCTGCAAGCGAGGATCAGTTCATTGCCCTTCCCTCTGCATAGAAAGGGTTGACCCCCACAGCCTGTTCTGCGCTGTGTTGCTCGGAAAACAAACAGGGGACTCGCGGCACACACGCTCTCCCTCAGAAGGGAATTCATACGCGACTCTCTGAGGCCTCCGGAGAGCCGTAGAGGAGTTAAAGCACTCTATCGAGTCAGGGTTCATGGAGATGGCTGCACAGCAAAGTGTGCTGATAGGAAACACTCGTGCTTACCTTGAGGCCCGGGGTCACGTTTACTTCGCACTTTAGCTAGGGCAAGCCGTGGGATGAGCTCCTAGCAAGGCACTGGCCACCACCTGGATTCGTAGGAGAAAACTCACTTTCTTCCCTGAGGCATTCCTAGCACTGACTAGAAGACGGGTAAGAGCACTTTCAGTCATCGTGAGGCCGCCACTATCTACCTTTCAAACGGGGGGAGATCCTGCCTTTCGCCAGGCTTCTTCTCAATTACACACCGGATCACCCAGCACATAGACCTCTCTTCTCTGACAAGCCAAAGGAGGCCCTTGCAGCACAATTCGGCCTTCTGCGATGAAACTTTGGGATGCAGTGTGTTCTGCATGTGCTGAATGGCGTAATCCTCTAAATGCCCTCAGGAGGCCTAGGTGACTTTGCATGTTCCAAGTGCCTAGCAAGGCTCAGGGTAAATCTCTACTTTATTTCGGGCTGGACCTAAAGTCTACTTTCTGCCTCACTTAGAGAGACGTCGAGCACGAGTCCCCAAAGTGGATTGGAGCCCCGGTGGTTTCTTTCAGGGCCGCTTAGGTGTCCTCAACGTGGCAGACCCACATGGAAAGAAAGCCTGCCCAAGAACCGTGCTCCTGGGGCTGTTGCAAAGCTGTGGAACGCTAGCCTTAGAGAACAGATTAGTTCCCGGCCCTTTCACCTGCGTAGTGAGGCATGGTCCCAGAGCCGTGTATCCCTTGATGGGGCTCAGAAGGCTTTGGGTCCACGGTGCACTTCCTCGGAAAGAAGTGCCCCCGTCAGAGGCTTGAGCACTCTGAGGCATACTAAAGCTAAAGCCGTCCACTGACTGAGACTTCCTAGAAACTGGTGCACCCCTGCCTCTGGGAATGGGAAAATGTGCACCTTACCTCGTGGATCGAGGTCACATTTAGTTGGCACTTTAGCTACAGTATGCTCTGGGCTGAGCTCCCAGGAAGGAACCGCAAGCGCCCGGTTTCTTTTGCAAAAGCTCACTGCTCCTCAGAGGCATCTGTGGAGTGAACAGTGTCCTGGTGGCGTGGTGTGCAGGCAGCTTGGAAGCTGCCCCGAAGTTGCTTTCCAAAGGGGGAGAGTCGGGCTTCTCCCACATGCTCCAGTTTCCCACGTGACCCCACAGCGCATTTACCGGCACCCTCTGACTGACTACTGGAGACTTTCGGCCACACGGGGCCTTTCTATGATCACACTTCGTTGCAGGCGGGCTCTTTTGCATGCCGTGCCTAGCATTACCCGCTTAATGACTTAGTCAGGCCTAGGTGACTTTGGATCGTCCAAATGTCTCACAAGTTGACCGGTTTTTCTGTTCTTTCTGTCAGGCTGGACCTACAGTGTACCTTGCGTCACAATAGAGAGATGACAGGTAAGAGTCGCCAGGGGGCTCTGAAGGCTCAGGGATTCTTTCAGGGCTGTTCAGAGGGCCTCCACCGAGGGAGAGCCACGTTGAATGTAATACTGGCAAAAACGTTGTCCTGGGGCTGCTTTACAGCGGTAGAAATCAAGCTCTGCAAGCGAGGATCAGTTCATTGCCCTTCCCTCTGCATAGAAAGGGTTGACCCCCACAGCCTGTTCTGCGCTGTGTTGCTCGGAAAACAAACAGGGGACTCGCGGCACACACGCTCTCCCTCAGAAGGGAATTCATACGCGACTCTCTGAGGCCTCCGGAGAGCCGTAGAGGAGTTAAAGCACTCTATCGAGTCAGGGTTCATGGAGATGGCTGCACAGCAAACTGTGCTGATAGGAAACACTCGTGCTTACCTTGAGGCCCGGGGTCACGTTTACTTCGCACTTTAGCTCGGGCAAGCCGTGGGATGAGCTCCTAGCAAGGCACTGGCCACCACCTGGATTCGTAGGAGAAAACTCACTTTCTTCCCTGAGGCATTCCTAGCACTGACTAGAAGACGGGTAAGAGCACTTTCAGTCATCTTGAGGCCGCCACTATCTACCTTTCAAACGGGGGGAAATCCTGCCTTTCGCCAGGCTTCTTCTCAATTACACACCGGATCACCCAGCACATAGACCTCTCTTCTCTGACAAGCCAAAGGAGGCCCTTGCAGCACAATTCGGCCTTCTGCGATGAAACTTTGGGATGCAGTGTGTTCTGCATGTGCTGAATGGCGTAATCCTCTAAATGCCCTCAGGAGGCCTAGGTGACTTTGCATGTTCCAAGTGCCTAGCAAGGCTCAGGGTAAATCTCTACTTTATTTCGGGCTGGACCTAAAGTCTACTTTCTGCCTCACTTAGAGAGACGTCGAGCACGAGTCCCCAAAGTGGATTGGAGCCCCGGTGGTTTCTTTCAGGGCCGCTTAGGTGTCCTCAACGTGGCAGACCCGCATGGAAAGAAAGCCTGCCCAAGAACCGTGCTCCTGGGGCTGTTGCAAAGCTGTGGAACGCTAGCCTTAGAGAACAGATTAGTTCCCGGCCCTTTCACCTGCGTAGTGAGGCATGGTCCCAGAGCCGTGTATCCCTTGATGGGGCTCAGAAGGCTTTGGGTCCACGGTGCACTTCCTCGGAAAGAAGTGCCCCCGTCAGAGGCTTGAGCACTCTGAGGCATACTAAAGCTAAAGCCGTCCACTGACTGAGACTTCCTAGAAACTGGTGCACCCCTGCCTCTGGGAATGGGAAAATGTGCACCTTACCTCGTGGATCGAGGTCACATTTAGTTGGCACTTTAGCTACAGTATGCTCTGGGCTGAGCTCCCAGGAAGGAACCGCAAGCGCCCGGTTTCTTTTGCAAAAGCTCACTGCTCCTCAGAGGCATCTGTGGAGTGAACAGTGTCCTGGGGGCGTGGTGTGCAGGCAGCTTGGAAGCTGCCCCGAAGTTGCTTTCCAAAGGGGGAGAGTCGGGCTTCTCCCACATGCTCCAGTTTCCCACGTGACCCCACAGCGCATTTACCGGCACCCTCTGACTGACTACTGGAGACTTTCGGCCACACGGGGCCTTTCTATGATCACACTTCGTTGCAGGCGGGCTCTTTTGCATGCCGTGCCTAGCATTACCCGCTTAATGACTTAGTCAGGCCTAGGTGACTTTGGATCGTCCAAATGTCTCACAAGTTGACCGGTTTTTCTGTTCTTTCTGTCAGGCTGGACCTACAGTGTACCTTGCGTCACAATAGAGAGATGACAGGTAAGAGCCGCCAGGGGGCTCTGAAGGCTCAGGGATTCTTTCAGGGCTGTTCAGAGGGCCTCCACCGAGGGAGAGCCACGTTGAATGTAATACTGGCAAAAACGTTGTCCTGGGGCTGCTTTACAGCGGTAGAAATCAAGCTCTGCAAGCGAGGATCAGTTCATTGCCCTTCCCTCTGCATAGAAAGGGTTGACCCCCACAGCCTGTTCTGCGCTGTGTTGCTCGGAAAACAAACAGGGGACTCGCGGCACACACGCTCTCCCTCAGAAGGGAATTCATACGCGACTCTCTGAGGCCTCCGGAGAGCCGTAGAGGAGTTAAAGCACTCTATCGAGTCAGGGTTCATGGAGATGGCTGCACAGCAAAGTGTGCTGATAGGAAACACTCGTGCTTACCTTGAGGCCCGGGGTCACGTTTACTTCGCACTTTAGCTCGGGCAAGCCGTGGGATGAGCTCCTAGCAAGGCACTGGCCACCACCTGGATTCGTAGGAGAAAACTCACTTTCTTCCCTGAGGCATTCCTAGCACTGACTAGAAGACGGGTAAGAGCACTTTCAGTCATCGTGAGGCCGCCACTATCTACCTTTCAAACGGGGGGAGATCCTGCCTTTCGCCAGGCTTCTTCTCAATTACACACCGGATCACCCAGCACATAGACCTCTCTTCTCTGACAAGCCAAAGGAGGCCCTTGCAGCACAATTCGGCCTTCTGCGATGAAACTTTGGGATGCAGTGTGTTCTGCATGTGCTGAATGGCGTAATCCTCTAAATGCCCTCAGGAGGCCTAGGTGACTTTGCATGTTCCAAGTGCCTAGCAAGGCTCAGGGTAAATCTCTACTTTATTTCGGGCTGGACCTAAAGTCTACTTTCTGCCTCACTTAGAGAGACGTCGAGCACGAGTCCCCAAAGTGGATTGGAGCCCCGGTGGTTTCTTTCAGGGCCGCTTAGGTGTCCTCAACGTGGCAGACCCGCATGGAAAGAAAGCCTGCCCAAGAACCGTGCTCCTGGGGCTGTTGCAAAGCTGTGGAACGCTAGCCTTAGAGAACAGATTAGTTCCCGGCCCTTTCACCTGCGTAGTGAGGCATGGTCCCAGAGCCGTGTATCCCTTGATGGGGCTCAGAAGGCTTTGGGTCCACGGTGCACTTCCTCGGAAAGAAGTGCCCCCGTCAGAGGCTTGAGCACTCTGAGGCATACTAAAGCTAAAGCCGTCCACTGACTGAGACTTCCTAGAAACTGGTGCACCCCTGCCTCTGGGAATGGGAAAATGTGCACCTTACCTCGTGGATCGAGGTCACATTTAGTTGGCACTTTAGCTACAGTATGCTCTGGGCTGAGCTCCCAGGAAGGAACCGCAAGTGCCCGGTTTCTTTTGCAAAAGCTCACTGCTCCTCAGAGGCATCTGTGGAGTGAACAGTGTCCTGGGGGCGTGGTGTGCAGGCAGCTTGGAAGCTGCCCCGAAGTTGCTTTCCAAAGGGGGAGAGTCGGGCTTCTCCCACATGCTCCAGTTTCCCACGTGACCCCACAGCGCATTTACCGGCACCCTCTGACTGACTACTGGAGACTTTCGGCCACACGGGGCCTTTCTATGATCACACTTCGTTGCAGGCGGGCTCTTTTGCATGCCGTGCCTAGCATTACCCGCTTAATGACTTAGTCAGGCCTAGGTGACTTTGGATCGTCCAAATGTCTCACAAGTTGACCGGTTTTTCTGTTCTTTCTGTCAGGCTGGACCTACAGTGTACCTTGCGTCACAATAGAGAGATGACAGGTAAGAGTCGCCAGGGGGCTCTGAAGGCTCAGGGATTCTTTCAGGGCTGTTCAGAGGGCCTCCACCGAGGGAGAGCCACGTTGAATGTAATACTGGCAAAAACGTTGTCCTGGGGCTGCTTTACAGCGGTAGAAATCAAGCTCTGCAAGCGAGGATCAGTTCATTGCCCTTCCCTCTGCATAGAAAGGGTTGACCCCCACAGCCTGTTCTGCGCTGTGTTGCTCGGAAAACAAACAGGGGACTCGCGGCACACACGCTCTCCCTCAGAAGGGAATTCATACGCGACTCTCTGAGGCCTCCGGAGAGCCGTAGAGGAGTTAAAGCACTCTATCGAGTCAGGGTTCATGGAGATGGCTGCACAGCAAACTGTGCTGATAGGAAACACTCGTGCTTACCTTGAGGCCCGGGGTCACGTTTACTTCGCACTTTAGCTCGGGCAAGCCGTGGGATGAGCTCCTAGCAAGGCACTGGCCACCACCTGGATTCGTAGGAGAAAACTCACTTTCTTCCCTGAGGCATTCCTAGCACTGACTAGAAGACGGGTAAGAGCACTTTCAGTCATCGTGAGGCCGCCACTATCTACCTTTCAAACGGGGGGAGATCCTGCCTTTCGCCAGGCTTCTTCTCAATTACACACCGGATCACCCAGCACATAGACCTCTCTTCTCTGACAAGCCAAAGGAGGCCCTTGCAGCACAATTCGGCCTTCTGCGATGAAACTTTGGGATGCAGTGTGTTCTGCATGTGCTGAATGGCGTAATCCTCTAAATGCCCTCAGGAGGCCTAGGTGACTTTGCATGTTCCAAGTGCCTAGCAAGGCTCAGGGTAAATCTCTACTTTATTTCGGGCTGGACCTAAAGTCTACTTTCTGCCTCACTTAGAGAGACGTCGAGCACGAGTCCCCAAAGTGGATTGGAGCCCCGGTGGTTTCTTTCAGGGCCGCTTAGGTGTCCTCAACGTGGCAGACCCGCATGGAAAGAAAGCCTGCCCAAGAACCGTGCTCCTGGGGCTGTTGCAAAGCTGTGGAACGCTAGCCTTAGAGAACAGATTAGTTCCCGGCCCTTTCACCTGCGTAGTGAGGCATGGTCCCAGAGCCGTGTATCCCTTGATGGGGCTCAGAAGGCTTTGGGTCCACGGTGCACTTCCTCGGAAAGAAGTGCCCCCGTCAGAGGCTTGAGCACTCTGAGGCATACTAAAGCTAAAGCCGTCCACTGACTGAGACTTCCTAGAAACTGGTGCACCCCTGCCTCTGGGAATGGGAAAATGTGCACCTTACCTCGTGGATCGAGGTCACATTTAGTTGGCACTTTAGCTACAGTATGCTCTGGGCTGAGCTCCCAGGAAGGAACCGCAAGCGCCCGGTTTCTTTTGCAAAAGCTCACTGCTCCTCAGAGGCATCTGTGGAGTGAACAGTGTCCTGGGGGCGTGGTGTGCAGGCAGCTTGGAAGCTGCCCCGAAGTTGCTTTCCAAAGGGGGAGAGTCGGGCTTCTCCCACATGCTCCAGTTTCCCACGTGACCCCACAGCGCATTTACCGGCACCCTCTGACTGACTACTGGAGACTTTCGGCCACACGGGGCCTTTCTATGATCACACTTCGTTGCAGGCGGGCTCTTTTGCATGCCGTGCCTAGCATTACCCGCTTAATGACTTAGTCAGGCCTAGGTGACTTTGGATCGTCCAAATGTCTCACAAGTTGACCGGTTTTTCTGTTCTTTCTGTCAGGCTGGACCTACAGTGTACCTTGCGTCACAATAGAGAGATGACAGGTAAGAGCCGCCAGGGGGCTCTGAAGGCTCAGGGATTCTTTCAGGGCTGTTCAGAGGGCCTCCACCGAGGGAGAGCCACGTTGAATGTAATACTGGCAAAAACGTTGTCCTGGGGCTGCTTTACAGCGGTAGAAATCAAGCTCTGCAAGCGAGGATCAGTTCATTGCCCTTCCCTCTGCATAGAAAGGGTTGACCCCCACAGCCTGTTCTGCGCTGTGTTGCTCGGAAAACAAACAGGGGACTCGCGGCACACACGCTCTCCCTCAGAAGGGAATTCATACGCGACTCTCTGAGGCCTCCGGAGAGCCGTAGAGGAGTTAAAGCACTCTATCGAGTCAGGGTTCATGGAGATGGCTGCACAGCAAACTGTGCTGATAGGAAACACTCGTGCTTACCTTGAGGCCCGGGGTCACGTTTACTTCGCACTTTAGCTCGGGCAAGCCGTGGGATGAGCTCCTAGCAAGGCACTGGCCACCACCTGGATTCGTAGGAGAAAACTCACTTTCTTCCCTGAGGCATTCCTAGCACTGACTAGAAGACGGGTAAGAGCACTTTCAGTCATCGTGAGGCCGCCACTATCTACCTTTCAAACGGGGGGAGATCCTGCCTTTCGCCAGGCTTCTTCTCAATTACACACCGGATCACCCAGCACATAGACCTCTCTTCTCTGACAAGCCAAAGGAGGCCCTTGCAGCACAATTCGGCCTTCTGCGATGAAACTTTGGGATGCAGTGTGTTCTGCATGTGCTGAATGGCGTAATCCTCTAAATGCCCTCAGGAGGCCTAGGTGACTTTGCATGTTCCAAGTGCCTAGCAAGGCTCAGGGTAAATCTCTACTTTATTTCGGGCTGGACCTAAAGTCTACTTTCTGCCTCACTTAGAGAGACGTCGAGCACGAGTCCCCAAAGTGGATTGGAGCCCCGGTGGTTTCTTTCAGGGCCGCTTAGGTGTCCTCAACGTGGCAGACCCGCATGGAAAGAAAGCCTGCCCAAGAACCGTGCTCCTGGGGCTGTTGCAAAGCTGTGGAACGCTAGCCTTAGAGAACAGATTAGTTCCCGGCCCTTTCACCTGCGTAGTGAGGCATGGTCCCAGAGCCGTGTATCCCTTGATGGTGCTCAGAAGGCTTTGGGTCCACGGTGCACTTCCTCGGAAAGAAGTGCCCCCGTCAGAGGCTTGAGCACTCTGAGGCATACTAAAGCTAAAGCCGTCCACTGACTGAGACTTCCTAGAAACTGGTGCACCCCTGCCTCTGGGAATGGGAAAATGTGCACCTTACCTCGTGGATCGAGGTCACATTTAGTTGGCACTTTAGCTACAGTATGCTCTGGGCTGAGCTCCCAGGAAGGAACCGCAAGCGCCCGGTTTCTTTTGCAAAAGCTCACTGCTCCTCAGAGGCATCTGTGGAGTGAACAGTGTCCTGGGGGCGTGGTGTGCAGGCAGCTTGGAAGCTGCCCCGAAGTTGCTTTCCAAAGGGGGAGAGTCGGGCTTCTCCCACATGCTCCAGTTTCCCACGTGACCCCACAGCGCATTTACCGGCACCCTCTGACTGACTACTGGAGACTTTCGGCCACACGGGGCCTTTCTATGATCACACTTCGTTGCAGGCGGGCTCTTTTGCATGCCGTGCCTAGCATTACCCGCTTAATGACTTAGTCAGGCCTAGGTGACTTTGGATCGTCCAAATGTCTCACAGGTTGACCGGTTTTTCTGTTCTTTCTGTCAGGCTGGACCTACAGTGTACCTTGCGTCACAATAGAGAGATGACAGGTAAGAGCCGCCAGGGGGCTCTGAAGGCTCAGGGATTCTTTCAGGGCTGTTCAGAGGGCCTCCTCCGAGGGAGAGCCACGTTGAATGTAATACTGGCAAAAACGTTGTCCTGGGGCTGCTTTACAGCGGTAGAAATCAAGCTCTGCAAGCGAGGATCAGTTCATTGCCCTTCCCTCTGCATAGAAAGGGTTGACCCCCACAGCCTGTTCTGCGCTGTGTTGCTCGGAAAACAAACAGGGGACTCGCGGCACACACGCTCTCCCTCAGAAGGGAATTCATACGCGACTCTCTGAGGCCTCCGGAGAGCCGTAGAGGAGTTAAAGCACTCTATCGAGTCAGGGTTCATGGAGATGGCTGCACAGCAAACTGTGCTGATAGGAAACACTCGTGCTTACCTTGAGGCCCGGGGTCACGTTTACTTCGCACTTTAGCTCGGGCAAGCCGTGGGATGAGCTCCTAGCAAGGCACTGGCCACCACCTGGATTCGTAGGAGAAAACTCACTTTCTTCCCTGAGGCATTCCTAGCACTGACTAGAAGACGGGTAAGAGCACTTTCAGTCATCGTGAGGCCGCCACTATCTACCTTTCAAACGGGGGGAGATCCTGCCTTTCGCCAGGCTTCTTCTCAATTACACACCGGATCACCCA
Organism: Mesoplodon mirus; assembly: GCF_964341445.2. Classification (NCBI taxonomy): domain Eukaryota; kingdom Metazoa; phylum Chordata; class Mammalia; order Artiodactyla; family Ziphiidae; genus Mesoplodon; species Mesoplodon mirus. The sequence goes on along the minus strand of NC_138983.1, from coordinate 97,754,851 downwards.
GCACATAGACCTCTCTTCTCTGACAAGCCAAAGGAGGCCCTTGCAGCACAATTCGGCCTTCTGCGATGAAACTTTGGGATGCAGTGTGTTCTGCATGTGCTGAATGGCGTAATCCTCTAAATGCCCTCAGGAGGCCTAGGTGACTTTGCATGTTCCAAGTGCCTAGCAAGGCTCAGGGTAAATCTCTACTTTATTTCGGGCTGGACCTAAAGTCTACTTTCTGCCTCACTTAGAGAGACGTCGAGCACGAGTCCCCAAAGTGGATTGGAGCCCCGGTGGTTTCTTTCAGGGCCGCTTAGGTGTCCTCAACGTGGCAGACCCGCATGGAAAGAAAGCCTGCCCAAGAACCGTGCTCCTGGGGCTGTTGCAAAGCTGTGGAACGCTAGCCTTAGAGAACAGATTAGTTCCCGGCCCTTTCACCTGCGTAGTGAGGCATGGTCCCAGAGCCGTGTATCCCTTGATGGGGCTCAGAAGGCTTTGGGTCCACGGTGCACTTCCTCGGAAAGAAGTGCCCCCGTCAGAGGCTTGAGCACTCTGAGGCATACTAAAGCTAAAGCCGTCCACTGACTGAGACTTCCTAGAAACTGGTGCACCCCTGCCTCTGGGAATGGGAAAATGTGCACCTTACCTCGTGGATCGAGGTCACATTTAGTTGGCACTTTAGCTACAGTATGCTCTGGGCTGAGCTCCCAGGAAGGAACCGCAAGCGCCCGGTTTCTTTTGCAAAAGCTCACTGCTCCTCAGAGGCATCTGTGGAGTGAACAGTGTCCTGGGGGCGTGGTGTGCAGGCAGCTTGGAAGCTGCCCCGAAGTTGCTTTCCAAAGGGGGAGAGTCGGGCTTCTCCCACATGCTCCAGTTTCCCACGTGACCCCACAGCGCATTTACCGGCACCCTCTGACTGACTACTGGAGACTTTCGGCCACACGGGGCCTTTCTATGATCACACTTCGTTGCAGGCGGGCTCTTTTGCATGCCGTGCCTAGCATTACCTGCTTAATGACTTAGTCAGGCCTAGGTGACTTTGGATCGTCCAAATGTCTCACAAGTTGACCGGTTTTTCTGTTCTTTCTGTCAGGCTGGACCTACAGTGTACCTTGCGTCACAATAGAGAGATGACAGGTAAGAGTCGCCAGGGGGCTCTGAAGGCTCAGGGATTCTTTCAGGGCTGTTCAGAGGGCCTCCACCGAGGGAGAGCCACGTTGAATGTAATACTGGCAAAAACGTTGTCCTGGGGCTGCTTTACAGCGGTAGAAATCAAGCTCTGCAAGCGAGGATCAGTTCATTGCCCTTCCCTCTGCATAGAAAGGGTTGACCCCCACAGCCTGTTCTGCGCTGTGTTGCTCGGAAAACAAACAGGGGACTCGCGGCACACACGCTCTCCCTCAGAAGGGAATTCATACGCGACTCTCTGAGGCCTCCGGAGAGCCGTAGAGGAGTTAAAGCACTCTATCGAGTCAGGGTTCATGGAGATGGCTGCACAGCAAACTGTGCTGATAGGAAACACTCGTGCTTACCTTGAGGCCCGGGGTCACGTTTACTTCGCACTTTAGCTCGGGCAAGCCGTGGGATGAGCTCCTAGCAAGGCACTGGCCACCACCTGGATTCGTAGGAGAAAACTCACTTTCTTCCCTGAGGCATTCCTAGCACTGACTAGAAGACGGGTAAGAGCACTTTCAGTCATCGTGAGGCCGCCACTATCTACCTTTCAAACGGGGGGAGATCCTGCCTTTCGCCAGGCTTCTTCTCAATTACACACCGGATCACCCAGCACATAGACCTCTCTTCTCTGACAAGCCAAAGGAGGCCCTTGCAGCACAATTCGGCCTTCTGCGATGAAACTTTGGGATGCAGTGTGTTCTGCATGTGCTGAATGGCGTAATCCTCTAAATGCCCTCAGGAGGCCTAGGTGACTTTGCATGTTCCAAGTGCCTAGCAAGGCTCAGGGTAAATCTCTACTTTATTTCGGGCTGGACCTAAAGTCTACTTTCTGCCTCACTTAGAGAGACGTCGAGCACGAGTCCCCAAAGTGGATTGGAGCCCCGGTGGTTTCTTTCAGGGCCGCTTAGGTGTCCTCAACGTGGCAGACCCGCATGGAAAGAAAGCCTGCCCAAGAACCGTGCTCCTGGGGCTGTTGCAAAGCTGTGGAACGCTAGCCTTAGAGAACAGATTAGTTCCCGGCCCTTTCACCTGCGTAGTGAGGCATGGTCCCAGAGCCGTGTATCCCTTGATGGGGCTCAGAAGGCTTTGGGTCCACGGTGCACTTCCTCGGAAAGAAGTGCCCCCGTCAGAGGCTTGAGCACTCTGAGGCATACTAAAGCTAAAGCCGTCCACTGACTGAGACTTCCTAGAAACTGGTGCACCCCTGCCTCTGGGAATGGGAAAATGTGCACCTTACCTCGTGGATCGAGGTCACATTTAGTTGGCACTTTAGCTACAGTATGCTCTGGGCTGAGCTCCCAGGAAGGAACCGCAAGCGCCCGGTTTCTTTTGCAAAAGCTCACTGCTCCTCAGAGGCATCTGTGGAGTGAACAGTGTCCTGGGGGCGTGGTGTGCAGGCAGCTTGGAAGCTGCCCCGAAGTTGCTTTCCAAAGGGGGAGAGTCGGGCTTCTCCCACATGCTCCAGTTTCCCACGTGACCCCACAGCGCATTTACCGGCACCCTCTGACTGACTACTGGAGACTTTCGGCCACACGGGGCCTTTCTATGATCACACTTCGTTGCAGGCGGGCTCTTTTGCATGCCGTGCCTAGCATTACCTGCTTAATGACTTAGTCAGGCCTAGGTGACTTTGGATCGTCCAAATGTCTCACAAGTTGACCGGTTTTTCTGTTCTTTCTGTCAGGCTGGACCTACAGTGTACCTTGCGTCACAATAGAGAGATGACAGGTAAGAGTCGCCAGGGGGCTCTGAAGGCTCAGGGATTCTTTCAGGGCTGTTCAGAGGGCCTCCACCGAGGGAGAGCCACGTTGAATGTAATACTGGCAAAAACGTTGTCCTGGGGCTGCTTTACAGCGGTAGAAATCAAGCTCTGCAAGCGAGGATCAGTTCATTGCCCTTCCCTCTGCATAGAAAGGGTTGACCCCCACAGCCTGTTCTGCGCTGTGTTGCTCGGAAAACAAACAGGGGACTCGCGGCACACACGCTCTCCCTCAGAAGGGAATTCATACGCGACTCTCTGAGGCCTCCGGAGAGCCGTAGAGGAGTTAAAGCACTCTATCGAGTCAGGGTTCATGGAGATGGCTGCACAGCAAACTGTGCTGATAGGAAACACTCGTGCTTACCTTGAGGCCCGGGGTCACGTTTACTTCGCACTTTAGCTCGGGCAAGCCGTGGGATGAGCTCCTAGCAAGGCACTGGCCACCACCTGGATTCGTAGGAGAAAACTCACTTTCTTCCCTGAGGCATTCCTAGCACTGACTAGAAGACGGGTAAGAGCACTTTCAGTCATCGTGAGGCCGCCACTATCTACCTTTCAAACGGGGGGAGATCCTGCCTTTCGCCAGGCTTCTTCTCAATTACACACCGGATCACCCAGCACATAGACCTCTCTTCTCTGACAAGCCAAAGGAGGCCCTTGCAGCACAATTCGGCCTTCTGCGATGAAACTTTGGGATGCAGTGTGTTCTGCATGTGCTGAATGGCGTAATCCTCTAAATGCCCTCAGGAGGCCTAGGTGACTTTGCATGTTCCAAGTGCCTAGCAAGGCTCAGGGTAAATCTCTACTTTATTTCGGGCTGGACCTAAAGTCTACTTTCTGCCTCACTTAGAGAGACGTCGAGCACGAGTCCCCAAAGTGGATTGGAGCCCCGGTGGTTTCTTTCAGGGCCGCTTAGGTGTCCTCAACGTGGCAGACCCGCATGGAAAGAAAGCCTGCCCAAGAACCGTGCTCCTGGGGCTGTTGCAAAGCTGTGGAACGCTAGCCTTAGAGAACAGATTAGTTCCCGGCCCTTTCACCTGCGTAGTGAGGCATGGTCCCAGAGCCGTGTATCCCTTGATGGGGCTCAGAAGGCTTTGGGTCCACGGTGCACTTCCTCGGAAAGAAGTGCCCCCGTCAGAGGCTTGAGCACTCTGAGGCATACTAAAGCTAAAGCCGTCCACTGACTGAGACTTCCTAGAAACTGGTGCACCCCTGCCTCTGGGAATGGGAAAATGTGCACCTTACCTCGTGGATCGAGGTCACATTTAGTTGGCACTTTAGCTACAGTATGCTCTGGGCTGAGCTCCCAGGAAGGAACCGCAAGCGCCCGGTTTCTTTTGCAAAAGCTCACTGCTCCTCAGAGGCATCTGTGGAGTGAACAGTGTCCTGGGGGCGTGGTGTGCAGGCAGCTTGGAAGCTGCCCCGAAGTTGCTTTCCAAAGGGGGAGAGTCGGGCTTCTCCCACATGCTCCAGTTTCCCACGTGACCCCACAGCGCATTTACCGGCACCCTCTGACTGACTACTGGAGACTTTCGGCCACACGGGGCCTTTCTATGATCACACTTCGTTGCAGGCGGGCTCTTTTGCATGCCGTGCCTAGCATTACCCGCTTAATGACTTAGTCAGGCCTAGGTGACTTTGGATCGTCCAAATGTCTCACAAGTTGACCGGTTTTTCTGTTCTTTCTGTCAGGCTGGACCTACAGTGTACCTTGCGTCACAATAGAGAGATGACAGGTAAGAGCCGCCAGGGGGCTCTGAAGGCTCAGGGATTCTTTCAGGGCTGTTCAGAGGGCCTCCTCCGAGGGAGAGCCACGTTGAATGTAATACTGGCAAAAACGTTGTCCTGGGGCTGCTTTACAGCGGTAGAAATCAAGCTCTGCAAGCGAGGATCAGTTCATTGCCCTTCCCTCTGCATAGAAAGGGTTGACCCCCACAGCCTGTTCTGCGCTGTGTTGCTCGGAAAACAAACAGGGGACTCGCGGCACACACGCTCTCCCTCAGAAGGGAATTCATACGCGACTCTCTGAGGCCTCCGGAGAGCCGTAGAGGAGTTAAAGCACTCTATCGAGTCAGGGTTCATGGAGATGGCTGCACAGCAAAGTGTGCTGATAGGAAACACTCGTGCTTACCTTGAGGCCCGGGGTCACGTTTACTTCGCACTTTAGCTAGGGCAAGCCGTGGGATGAGCTCCTAGCAAGGCACTGGCCACCACCTGGATTCGTAGGAGAAAACTCACTTTCTTCCCTGAGGCATTCCTAGCACTGACTAGAAGACGGGTAAGAGCACTTTCAGTCATCGTGAGGCCGCCACTATCTACCTTTCAAACGGGGGGAGATCCTGCCTTTCGCCAGGCTTCTTCTCAATTACACACCGGATCACCCAGCACATAGACCTCTCTTCTCTGACAAGCCAAAGGAGGCCCTTGCAGCACAATTCGGCCTTCTGCGATGAAACTTTGGGATGCAGTGTGTTCTGCATGTGCTGAATGGCGTAATCCTCTAAATGCCCTCAGGAGGCCTAGGTGACTTTGCATGTTCCAAGTGCCTAGCAAGGCTCAGGGTAAATCTCTACTTTATTTCGGGCTGGACCTAAAGTCTACTTTCTGCCTCACTTAGAGAGACGTCGAGCACGAGTCCCCAAAGTGGATTGGAGCCCCGGTGGTTTCTTTCAGGGCCGCTTAGGTGTCCTCAACGTGGCAGACCCACATGGAAAGAAAGCCTGCCCAAGAACCGTGCTCCTGGGGCTGTTGCAAAGCTGTGGAACGCTAGCCTTAGAGAACAGATTAGTTCCCGGCCCTTTCACCTGCGTAGTGAGGCATGGTCCCAGAGCCGTGTATCCCTTGATGGGGCTCAGAAGGCTTTGGGTCCACGGTGCACTTCCTCGGAAAGAAGTGCCCCCGTCAGAGGCTTGAGCACTCTGAGGCATACTAAAGCTAAAGCCGTCCACTGACTGAGACTTCCTAGAAACTGGTGCACCCCTGCCTCTGGGAATGGGAAAATGTGCACCTTACCTCGTGGATCGAGGTCACATTTAGTTGGCACTTTAGCTACAGTATGCTCTGGGCTGAGCTCCCAGGAAGGAACCGCAAGCGCCCGGTTTCTTTTGCAAAAGCTCACTGCTCCTCAGAGGCATCTGTGGAGTGAACAGTGTCCTGGTGGCGTGGTGTGCAGGCAGCTTGGAAGCTGCCCCGAAGTTGCTTTCCAAAGGGGGAGAGTCGGGCTTCTCCCACATGCTCCAGTTTCCCACGTGACCCCACAGCGCATTTACCGGCACCCTCTGACTGACTACTGGAGACTTTCGGCCACACGGGGCCTTTCTATGATCACACTTCGTTGCAGGCGGGCTCTTTTGCATGCCGTGCCTAGCATTACCCGCTTAATGACTTAGTCAGGCCTAGGTGACTTTGGATCGTCCAAATGTCTCACAAGTTGACCGGTTTTTCTGTTCTTTCTGTCAGGCTGGACCTACAGTGTACCTTGCGTCACAATAGAGAGATGACAGGTAAGAGTCGCCAGGGGGCTCTGAAGGCTCAGGGATTCTTTCAGGGCTGTTCAGAGGGCCTCCACCGAGGGAGAGCCACGTTGAATGTAATACTGGCAAAAACGTTGTCCTGGGGCTGCTTTACAGCGGTAGAAATCAAGCTCTGCAAGCGAGGATCAGTTCATTGCCCTTCCCTCTGCATAGAAAGGGTTGACCCCCACAGCCTGTTCTGCGCTGTGTTGCTCGGAAAACAAACAGGGGACTCGCGGCACACACGCTCTCCCTCAGAAGGGAATTCATACGCGACTCTCTGAGGCCTCCGGAGAGCCGTAGAGGAGTTAAAGCACTCTATCGAGTCAGGGTTCATGGAGATGGCTGCACAGCAAACTGTGCTGATAGGAAACACTCGTGCTTACCTTGAGGCCCGGGGTCACGTTTACTTCGCACTTTAGCTCGGGCAAGCCGTGGGATGAGCTCCTAGCAAGGCACTGGCCACCACCTGGATTCGTAGGAGAAAACTCACTTTCTTCCCTGAGGCATTCCTAGCACTGACTAGAAGACGGGTAAGAGCACTTTCAGTCATCTTGAGGCCGCCACTATCTACCTTTCAAACGGGGGGAAATCCTGCCTTTCGCCAGGCTTCTTCTCAATTACACACCGGATCACCCAGCACATAGACCTCTCTTCTCTGACAAGCCAAAGGAGGCCCTTGCAGCACAATTCGGCCTTCTGCGATGAAACTTTGGGATGCAGTGTGTTCTGCATGTGCTGAATGGCGTAATCCTCTAAATGCCCTCAGGAGGCCTAGGTGACTTTGCATGTTCCAAGTGCCTAGCAAGGCTCAGGGTAAATCTCTACTTTATTTCGGGCTGGACCTAAAGTCTACTTTCTGCCTCACTTAGAGAGACGTCGAGCACGAGTCCCCAAAGTGGATTGGAGCCCCGGTGGTTTCTTTCAGGGCCGCTTAGGTGTCCTCAACGTGGCAGACCCGCATGGAAAGAAAGCCTGCCCAAGAACCGTGCTCCTGGGGCTGTTGCAAAGCTGTGGAACGCTAGCCTTAGAGAACAGATTAGTTCCCGGCCCTTTCACCTGCGTAGTGAGGCATGGTCCCAGAGCCGTGTATCCCTTGATGGGGCTCAGAAGGCTTTGGGTCCACGGTGCACTTCCTCGGAAAGAAGTGCCCCCGTCAGAGGCTTGAGCACTCTGAGGCATACTAAAGCTAAAGCCGTCCACTGACTGAGACTTCCTAGAAACTGGTGCACCCCTGCCTCTGGGAATGGGAAAATGTGCACCTTACCTCGTGGATCGAGGTCACATTTAGTTGGCACTTTAGCTACAGTATGCTCTGGGCTGAGCTCCCAGGAAGGAACCGCAAGCGCCCGGTTTCTTTTGCAAAAGCTCACTGCTCCTCAGAGGCATCTGTGGAGTGAACAGTGTCCTGGGGGCGTGGTGTGCAGGCAGCTTGGAAGCTGCCCCGAAGTTGCTTTCCAAAGGGGGAGAGTCGGGCTTCTCCCACATGCTCCAGTTTCCCACGTGACCCCACAGCGCATTTACCGGCACCCTCTGACTGACTACTGGAGACTTTCGGCCACACGGGGCCTTTCTATGATCACACTTCGTTGCAGGCGGGCTCTTTTGCATGCCGTGCCTAGCATTACCCGCTTAATGACTTAGTCAGGCCTAGGTGACTTTGGATCGTCCAAATGTCTCACAAGTTGACCGGTTTTTCTGTTCTTTCTGTCAGGCTGGACCTACAGTGTACCTTGCGTCACAATAGAGAGATGACAGGTAAGAGCCGCCAGGGGGCTCTGAAGGCTCAGGGATTCTTTCAGGGCTGTTCAGAGGGCCTCCACCGAGGGAGAGCCACGTTGAATGTAATACTGGCAAAAACGTTGTCCTGGGGCTGCTTTACAGCGGTAGAAATCAAGCTCTGCAAGCGAGGATCAGTTCATTGCCCTTCCCTCTGCATAGAAAGGGTTGACCCCCACAGCCTGTTCTGCGCTGTGTTGCTCGGAAAACAAACAGGGGACTCGCGGCACACACGCTCTCCCTCAGAAGGGAATTCATACGCGACTCTCTGAGGCCTCCGGAGAGCCGTAGAGGAGTTAAAGCACTCTATCGAGTCAGGGTTCATGGAGATGGCTGCACAGCAAAGTGTGCTGATAGGAAACACTCGTGCTTACCTTGAGGCCCGGGGTCACGTTTACTTCGCACTTTAGCTCGGGCAAGCCGTGGGATGAGCTCCTAGCAAGGCACTGGCCACCACCTGGATTCGTAGGAGAAAACTCACTTTCTTCCCTGAGGCATTCCTAGCACTGACTAGAAGACGGGTAAGAGCACTTTCAGTCATCGTGAGGCCGCCACTATCTACCTTTCAAACGGGGGGAGATCCTGCCTTTCGCCAGGCTTCTTCTCAATTACACACCGGATCACCCAGCACATAGACCTCTCTTCTCTGACAAGCCAAAGGAGGCCCTTGCAGCACAATTCGGCCTTCTGCGATGAAACTTTGGGATGCAGTGTGTTCTGCATGTGCTGAATGGCGTAATCCTCTAAATGCCCTCAGGAGGCCTAGGTGACTTTGCATGTTCCAAGTGCCTAGCAAGGCTCAGGGTAAATCTCTACTTTATTTCGGGCTGGACCTAAAGTCTACTTTCTGCCTCACTTAGAGAGACGTCGAGCACGAGTCCCCAAAGTGGATTGGAGCCCCGGTGGTTTCTTTCAGGGCCGCTTAGGTGTCCTCAACGTGGCAGACCCGCATGGAAAGAAAGCCTGCCCAAGAACCGTGCTCCTGGGGCTGTTGCAAAGCTGTGGAACGCTAGCCTTAGAGAACAGATTAGTTCCCGGCCCTTTCACCTGCGTAGTGAGGCATGGTCCCAGAGCCGTGTATCCCTTGATGGGGCTCAGAAGGCTTTGGGTCCACGGTGCACTTCCTCGGAAAGAAGTGCCCCCGTCAGAGGCTTGAGCACTCTGAGGCATACTAAAGCTAAAGCCGTCCACTGACTGAGACTTCCTAGAAACTGGTGCACCCCTGCCTCTGGGAATGGGAAAATGTGCACCTTACCTCGTGGATCGAGGTCACATTTAGTTGGCACTTTAGCTACAGTATGCTCTGGGCTGAGCTCCCAGGAAGGAACCGCAAGCGCCCGGTTTCTTTTGCAAAAGCTCACTGCTCCTCAGAGGCATCTGTGGAGTGAACAGTGTCCTGGGGGCGTGGTGTGCAGGCAGCTTGGAAGCTGCCCCGAAGTTGCTTTCCAAAGGGGGAGAGTCGGGCTTCTCCCACATGCTCCAGTTTCCCACGTGACCCCACAGCGCATTTACCGGCACCCTCTGACTGACTACTGGAGACTTTCGGCCACACGGGGCCTTTCTATGATCACACTTCGTTGCAGGCGGGCTCTTTTGCATGCCGTGCCTAGCATTACCCGCTTAATGACTTAGTCAGGCCTAGGTGACTTTGGATCGTCCAAATGTCTCACAAGTTGACCGGTTTTTCTGTTCTTTCTGTCAGGCTGGACCTACAGTGTACCTTGCGTCACAATAGAGAGATGACAGGTAAGAGTCGCCAGGGGGCTCTGAAGGCTCAGGGATTCTTTCAGGGCTGTTCAGAGGGCCTCCACCGAGGGAGAGCCACGTTGAATGTAATACTGGCAAAAACGTTGTCCTGGGGCTGCTTTACAGCGGTAGAAATCAAGCTCTGCAAGCGAGGATCAGTTCATTGCCCTTCCCTCTGCATAGAAAGGGTTGACCCCCACAGCCTGTTCTGCGCTGTGTTGCTCGGAAAACAAACAGGGGACTCGCGGCACACACGCTCTCCCTCAGAAGGGAATTCATACGCGACTCTCTGAGGCCTCCGGAGAGCCGTAGAGGAGTTAAAGCACTCTATCGAGTCAGGGTTCATGGAGATGGCTGCACAGCAAACTGTGCTGATAGGAAACACTCGTGCTTACCTTGAGGCCCGGGGTCACGTTTACTTCGCACTTTAGCTCGGGCAAGCCGTGGGATGAGCTCCTAGCAAGGCACTGGCCACCACCTGGATTCGTAGGAGAAAACTCACTTTCTTCCCTGAGGCATTCCTAGCACTGACTAGAAGACGGGTAAGAGCACTTTCAGTCATCGTGAGGCCGCCACTATCTACCTTTCAAACGGGGGGAGATCCTGCCTTTCGCCAGGCTTCTTCTCAATTACACACCGGATCACCCAGCACATAGACCTCTCTTCTCTGACAAGCCAAAGGAGGCCCTTGCAGCACAATTCGGCCTTCTGCGATGAAACTTTGGGATGCAGTGTGTTCTGCATGTGCTGAATGGCGTAATCCTCTAAATGCCCTCAGGAGGCCTAGGTGACTTTGCATGTTCCAAGTGCCTAGCAAGGCTCAGGGTAAATCTCTACTTTATTTCGGGCTGGACCTAAAGTCTACTTTCTGCCTCACTTAGAGAGACGTCGAGCACGAGTCCCCAAAGTGGATTGGAGCCCCGGTGGTTTCTTTCAGGGCCGCTTAGGTGTCCTCAACGTGGCAGACCCGCATGGAAAGAAAGCCTGCCCAAGAACCGTGCTCCTGGGGCTGTTGCAAAGCTGTGGAACGCTAGCCTTAGAGAACAGATTAGTTCCCGGCCCTTTCACCTGCGTAGTGAGGCATGGTCCCAGAGCCGTGTATCCCTTGATGGGGCTCAGAAGGCTTTGGGTCCACGGTGCACTTCCTCGGAAAGAAGTGCCCCCGTCAGAGGCTTGAGCACTCTGAGGCATACTAAAGCTAAAGCCGTCCACTGACTGAGACTTCCTAGAAACTGGTGCACCCCTGCCTCTGGGAATGGGAAAATGTGCACCTTACCTCGTGGATCGAGGTCACATTTAGTTGGCACTTTAGCTACAGTATGCTCTGGGCTGAGCTCCCAGGAAGGAACCGCAAGCGCCCGGTTTCTTTTGCAAAAGCTCACTGCTCCTCAGAGGCATCTGTGGAGTGAACAGTGTCCTGGGGGCGTGGTGTGCAGGCAGCTTGGAAGCTGCCCCGAAGTTGCTTTCCAAAGGGGGAGAGTCGGGCTTCTCCCACATGCTCCAGTTTCCCACGTGACCCCACAGCGCATTTACCGGCACCCTCTGACTGACTACTGGAGACTTTCGGCCACACGGGGCCTTTCTATGATCACACTTCGTTGCAGGCGGGCTCTTTTGCATGCCGTGCCTAGCATTACCCGCTTAATGACTTAGTCAGGCCTAGGTGACTTTGGATCGTCCAAATGTCTCACAAGTTGACCGGTTTTTCTGTTCTTTCTGTCAGGCTGGACCTACAGTGTACCTTGCGTCACAATAGAGAGATGACAGGTAAGAGCCGCCAGGGGGCTCTGAAGGCTCAGGGATTCTTTCAGGGCTGTTCAGAGGGCCTCCACCGAGGGAGAGCCACGTTGAATGTAATACTGGCAAAAACGTTGTCCTGGGGCTGCTTTACAGCGGTAGAAATCAAGCTCTGCAAGCGAGGATCAGTTCATTGCCCTTCCCTCTGCATAGAAAGGGTTGACCCCCACAGCCTGTTCTGCGCTGTGTTGCTCGGAAAACAAACAGGGGACTCGCGGCACACACGCTCTCCCTCAGAAGGGAATTCATACGCGACTCTCTGAGGCCTCCGGAGAGCCGTAGAAGAGTTAAAGCACTCTATCGAGTCAGGGTTCATGGAGATGGCTGCACAGCAAACTGTGCTGATAGGAAACACTCGTGCTTACCTTGAGGCCCGGGGTCACGTTTACTTCGCACTTTAGCTCGGGCAAGCCGTGGGATGAGCTCCTAGCAAGGCACTGGCCACCACCTGGATTCGTAGGAGAAAACTCACTTTCTTCCCTGAGGCATTCCTAGCACTGACTAGAAGACGGGTAAGAGCACTTTCAGTCATCGTGAGGCCGCCACTATCTACCTTTCAAACGGGGGGAGATCCTGCCTTTCGCCAGGCTTCTTCTCAATTACACACCGGATCACCCAGCACATAGACCTCTCTTCTCTGACAAGCCAAAGGAGGCCCTTGCAGCACAATTCGGCCTTCTGCGATGAAACTTTGGGATGCAGTGTGTTCTGCATGTGCTGAATGGCGTAATCCTCTAAATGCCCTCAGGAGGCCTAGGTGACTTTGCATGTTCCAAGTGCCTAGCAAGGCTCAGGGTAAATCTCTACTTTATTTCGGGCTGGACCTAAAGTCTACTTTCTGCCTCACTTAGAGAGACGTCGAGCACGAGTCCCCAAAGTGGATTGGAGCCCCGGTGGTTTCTTTCAGGGCCGCTTAGGTGTCCTCAACGTGGCAGACCCGCATGGAAAGAAAGCCTGCCCAAGAACCGTGCTCCTGGGGCTGTTGCAAAGCTGTGGAACGCTAGCCTTAGAGAACAGATTAGTTCCCGGCCCTTTCACCTGCGTAGTGAGGCATGGTCCCAGAGCCGTGTATCCCTTGATGGGGCTCAGAAGGCTTTGGGTCCACGGTGCACTTCCTCGGAAAGAAGTGCCCCCGTCAGAGGCTTGAGCACTCTGAGGCATACTAAAGCTAAAGCCGTCCACTGACTGAGACTTCCTAGAAACTGGTGCACCCCTGCCTCTGGGAATGGGAAAATGTGCACCTTACCTCGTGGATCGAGGTCACATTTAGTTGGCACTTTAGCTACAGTATGCTCTGGGCTGAGCTCCCAGGAAGGAACCGCAAGCGCCCGGTTTCTTTTGCAAAAGCTCACTGCTCCTCAGAGGCATCTGTGGAGTGAACAGTGTCCTGGGGGCGTGGTGTGCAGGCAGCTTGGAAGCTGCCCCGAAGTTGCTTTCCAAAGGGGGAGAGTCGGGCTTCTCCCACATGCTCCAGTTTCCCACGTGACCCCACAGCGCATTTACCGGCACCCTCTGACTGACTACTGGAGACTTTCGGCCACACGGGGCCTTTCTATGATCACACTTCGTTGCAGGCGGGCTCTTTTGCATGCCGTGCCTAGCATTACCCGCTTAATGACTTAGTCAGGCCTAGGTGACTTTGGATCGTCCAAATGTCTCACAAGTTGACCGGTTTTTCTGTTCTTTCTGTCAGGCTGGACCTACAGTGTACCTTGCGTCACAATAGAGAGATGACAGGTAAGAGCCGCCAGGGGGCTCTGAAGGCTCAGGGATTCTTTCAGGGCTGTTCAGAGGGCCTCCACCGAGGGAGAGCCACGTTGAATGTAATACTGGCAAAAACGTTGTCCTGGGGCTGCTTTACAGCGGTAGAAATCAAGCTCTGCAAGCGAGGATCAGTTCATTGCCCTTCCCTCTGCATAGAAAGGGTTGACCCCCACAGCCTGTTCTGCGCTGTGTTGCTCGGAAAACAAACAGGGGACTCGCGGCACACACGCTCTCCCTCAGAAGGGAATTCATACGCGACTCTCTGAGGCCTCCGGAGAGCCGTAGAGGAGTTAAAGCACTCTATCGAGTCAGGGTTCATGGAGATGGCTGCACAGCAAAGTGTGCTGATAGGAAACACTCGTGCTTACCTTGAGGCCCGGGGTCACGTTTACTTCGCACTTTAGCTCGGGCAAGCCGTGGGATGAGCTCCTAGCAAGGCACTGGCCACCACCTGGATTCGTAGGAGAAAACTCACTTTCTTCCCTGAGGCATTCCTAGCACTGACTAGAAGACGGGTAAGAGCACTTTCAGTCATCGTGAGGCCGCCACTATCTACCTTTCAAACGGGGGGAGATCCTGCCTTTCGCCAGGCTTCTTCTCAATTACACACCGGATCACCCAGCACATAGACCTCTCTTCTCTGACAAGCCAAAGGAGGCCCTTGCAGCACAATTCGGCCTTCTGCGATGAAACTTTGGGATGCAGTGTGTTCTGCATGTGCTGAATGGCGTAATCCTCTAAATGCCCTCAGGAGGCCTAGGTGACTTTGCATGTTCCAAGTGCCTAGCAAGGCTCAGGGTAAATCTCTACTTTATTTCGGGCTGGACCTAAAGTCTACTTTCTGCCTCACTTAGAGAGACGTCGAGCACGAGTCCCCAAAGTGGATTGGAGCCCCGGTGGTTTCTTTCAGGGCCGCTTAGGTGTCCTCAACGTGGCAGACCCGCATGGAAAGAAAGCCTGCCCAAGAACCGTGCTCCTGGGGCTGTTGCAAAGCTGTGGAACGCTAGCCTTAGAGAACAGATTAGTTCCCGGCCCTTTCACCTGCGTAGTGAGGCATGGTCCCAGAGCCGTGTATCCCTTGATGGGGCTCAGAAGGCTTTGGGTCCACGGTGCACTTCCTCGGAAAGAAGTGCCCCCGTCAGAGGCTTGAGCACTCTGAGGCATACTAAAGCTAAAGCCGTCCACTGACTGAGACTTCCTAGAAACTGGTGCACCCCTGCCTCTGGGAATGGGAAAATGTGCACCTTACCTCGTGGATCGAGGTCACATTTAGTTGGCACTTTAGCTACAGTATGCTCTGGGCTGAGCTCCCAGGAAGGAACCGCAAGCGCCCGGTTTCTTTTGCAAAAGCTCACTGCTCCTCAGAGGCATCTGTGGAGTGAACAGTGTCCTGGGGGCGTGGTGTGCAGGCAGCTTGGAAGCTGCCCCGAAGTTGCTTTCCAAAGGGGGAGAGTCGGGCTTCTCCCACATGCTCCAGTTTCCCACGTGACCCCACAGCGCATTTACCGGCACCCTCTGACTGACTACTGGAGACTTTCGGCCACACGGGGCCTTTCTATGATCACACTTCGTTGCAGGCGGGCTCTTTTGCATGCCGTGCCTAGCATTACCCGCTTAATGACTTAGTCAGGCCTAGGTGACTTTGGATCGTCCAAATGTCTCACAAGTTGACCGGTTTTTCTGTTCTTTCTGTCAGGCTGGACCTACAGTGTACCTTGCGTCACAATAGAGAGATGACAGGTAAGAGTCGCCAGGGGGCTCTGAAGGCTCAGGGATTCTTTCAGGGCTGTTCAGAGGGCCTCCACCGAGGGAGAGCCACGTTGAATGTAATACTGGCAAAAACGTTGTCCTGGGGCTGCTTTACAGCGGTAGAAATCAAGCTCTGCAAGCGAGGATCAGTTCATTGCCCTTCCCTCTGCATAGAAAGGGTTGACCCCCACAGCCTGTTCTGCGCTGTGTTGCTCGGAAAACAAACAGGGGACTCGCGGCACACACGCTCTCCCTCAGAAGGGAATTCATACGCGACTCTCTGAGGCCTCCGGAGAGCCGTAGAGGAGTTAAAGCACTCTATCGAGTCAGGGTTCATGGAGATGGCTGCACAGCAAACTGTGCTGATAGGAAACACTCGTGCTTACCTTGAGGCCCGGGGTCACGTTTACTTCGCACTTTAGCTCGGGCAAGCCGTGGGATGAGCTCCTAGCAAGGCACTGGCCACCACCTGGATTCGTAGGAGAAAACTCACTTTCTTCCCTGAGGCATTCCTAGCACTGACTAGAAGACGGGTAAGAGCACTTTCAGTCATCGTGAGGCCGCCACTATCTACCTTTCAAACGGGGGGAGATCCTGCCTTTCGCCAGGCTTCTTCTCAATTACACACCGGATCACCCAGCACATAGACCTCTCTTCTCTGACAAGCCAAAGGAGGCCCTTGCAGCACAATTCGGCCTTCTGCGATGAAACTTTGGGATGCAGTGTGTTCTGCATGTGCTGAATGGCGTAATCCTCTAAATGCCCTCAGGAGGCCTAGGTGACTTTGCATGTTCCAAGTGCCTAGCAAGGCTCAGGGTAAATCTCTACTTTATTTCGGGCTGGACCTAAAGTCTACTTTCTGCCTCACTTAGAGAGACGTCGAGCACGAGTCCCCAAAGTGGATTGGAGCCCCGGTGGTTTCTTTCAGGGCCGCTTAGGTGTCCTCAACGTGGCAGACCCGCATGGAAAGAAAGCCTGCCCAAGAACCGTGCTCCTGGGGCTGTTGCAAAGCTGTGGAACGCTAGCCTTAGAGAACAGATTAGTTCCCGGCCCTTTCACCTGCGTAGTGAGGCATGGTCCCAGAGCCGTGTATCCCTTGATGGGGCTCAGAAGGCTTTGGGTCCACGGTGCACTTCCTCGGAAAGAAGTGCCCCCGTCAGAGGCTTGAGCACTCTGAGGCATACTAAAGCTAAAGCCGTCCACTGACTGAGACTTCCTAGAAACTGGTGCACCCCTGCCTCTGGGAATGGGAAAATGTGCACCTTACCTCGTGGATCGAGGTCACATTTAGTTGGCACTTTAGCTACAGTATGCTCTGGGCTGAGCTCCCAGGAAGGAACCGCAAGCGCCCGGTTTCTTTTGCAAAAGCTCACTGCTCCTCAGAGGCATCTGTGGAGTGAACAGTGTCCTGGGGGCGTGGTGTGCAGGCAGCTTGGAAGCTGCCCCGAAGTTGCTTTCCAAAGGGGGAGAGTCGGGCTTCTCCCACATGCTCCAGTTTCCCACGTGACCCCACAGCGCATTTACCGGCACCCTCTGACTGACTACTGGAGACTTTCGGCCACACGGGGCCTTTCTATGATCACACTTCGTTGCAGGCGGGCTCTTTTGCATGCCGTGCCTAGCATTACCCGCTTAATGACTTAGTCAGGCCTAGGTGACTTTGGATCGTCCAAATGTCTCACAAGTTGACCGGTTTTTCTGTTCTTTCTGTCAGGCTGGACCTACAGTGTACCTTGCGTCACAATAGAGAGATGACAGGTAAGAGCCGCCAGGGGGCTCTGAAGGCTCAGGGATTCTTTCAGGGCTGTTCAGAGGGCCTCCACCGAGGGAGAGCCACGTTGAATGTAATACTGGCAAAAACGTTGTCCTGGGGCTGCTTTACAGCGGTAGAAATCAAGCTCTGCAAGCGAGGATCAGTTCATTGCCCTTCCCTCTGCATAGAAAGGGTTGACCCCCACAGCCTGTTCTGCGCTGTGTTGCTCGGAAAACAAACAGGGGACTCGCGGCACACACGCTCTCCCTCAGAAGGGAATTCATACGCGACTCTCTGAGGCCTCCGGAGAGCCGTAGAGGAGTTAAAGCACTCTATCGAGTCAGGGTTCATGGAGATGGCTGCACAGCAAACTGTGCTGATAGGAAACACTCGTGCTTACCTTGAGGCCCGGGGTCACGTTTACTTCGCACTTTAGCTCGGGCAAGCCGTGGGATGAGCTCCTAGCAAGGCACTGGCCACCACCTGGATTCGTAGGAGAAAACTCACTTTCTTCCCTGAGGCATTCCTAGCACTGACTAGAAGACGGGTAAGAGCACTTTCAGTCATCGTGAGGCCGCCACTATCTACCTTTCAAACGGGGGGAGATCCTGCCTTTCGCCAGGCTTCTTCTCAATTACACACCGGATCACCCAGCACATAGACCTCTCTTCTCTGACAAGCCAAAGGAGGCCCTTGCAGCACAATTCGGCCTTCTGCGATGAAACTTTGGGATGCAGTGTGTTCTGCATGTGCTGAATGGCGTAATCCTCTAAATGCCCTCAGGAGGCCTAGGTGACTTTGCATGTTCCAAGTGCCTAGCAAGGCTCAGGGTAAATCTCTACTTTATTTCGGGCTGGACCTAAAGTCTACTTTCTGCCTCACTTAGAGAGACGTCGAGCACGAGTCCCCAAAGTGGATTGGAGCCCCGGTGGTTTCTTTCAGGGCCGCTTAGGTGTCCTCAACGTGGCAGACCCGCATGGAAAGAAAGCCTGCCCAAGAACCGTGCTCCTGGGGCTGTTGCAAAGCTGTGGAACGCTAGCCTTAGAGAACAGATTAGTTCCCGGCCCTTTCACCTGCGTAGTGAGGCATGGTCCCAGAGCCGTGTATCCCTTGATGGGGCTCAGAAGGCTTTGGGTCCACGGTGCACTTCCTCGGAAAGAAGTGCCCCCGTCAGAGGCTTGAGCACTCTGAGGCATACTAAAGCTAAAGCCGTCCACTGACTGAGACTTCCTAGAAACTGGTGCACCCCTGCCTCTGGGAATGGGAAAATGTGCACCTTACCTCGTGGATCGAGGTCACATTTAGTTGGCACTTTAGCTACAGTATGCTCTGGGCTGAGCTCCCAGGAAGGAACCGCAAGCGCCCGGTTTCTTTTGCAAAAGCTCACTGCTCCTCAGAGGCATCTGTGGAGTGAACAGTGTCCTGGGGGCGTGGTGTGCAGGCAGCTTGGAAGCTGCCCCGAAGTTGCTTTCCAAAGGGGGAGAGTCGGGCTTCTCCCACATGCTCCAGTTTCCCACGTGACCCCACAGCGCATTTACCGGCACCCTCTGACTGACTACTGGAGACTTTCGGCCACACGGGGCCTTTCTATGATCACACTTCGTTGCAGGCGGGCTCTTTTGCATGCCGTGCCTAGCATTACCTGCTTAATGACTTAGTCAGGCCTAGGTGACTTTGGATCGTCCAAATGTCTCACAAGTTGACCGGTTTTTCTGTTCTTTCTGTCAGGCTGGACCTACAGTGTACCTTGCGTCACAATAGAGAGATGACAGGTAAGAGTCGCCAGGGGGCTCTGAAGGCTCAGGGATTCTTTCAGGGCTGTTCAGAGGGCCTCCTCCGAGGGAGAGCCACGTTGAATGTAATACTGGCAAAAACGTTGTCCTGGGGCTGCTTTACAGCGGTAGAAATCAAGCTCTGCAAGCGAGGATCAGTTCATTGCCCTTCCCTCTGCATAGAAAGGGTTGACCCCCACAGCCTGTTCTGCGCTGTGTTGCTCGGAAAACAAACAGGGGACTCGCGGCACACACGCTCTCCCTCAGAAGGGAATTCATACGCGACTCTCTGAGGCCTCCGGAGAGCCGTAGAGGAGTTAAAGCACTCTATCGAGTCAGGGTTCATGGAGATGGCTGCACAGCAAAGTGTGCTGATAGGAAACACTCGTGCTTACCTTGAGGCCCGGGGTCACGTTTACTTCGCACTTTAGCTCGGGCAAGCCGTGGGATGAGCTCCTAGCAAGGCACTGGCCACCACCTGGATTCGTAGGAGAAAACTCACTTTCTTCCCTGAGGCATTCCTAGCACTGACTAGAAGACGGGTAAGAGCACTTTCAGTCATCGTGAGGCCGCCACTATCTACCTTTCAAACGGGGGGAGATCCTGCCTTTCGCCAGGCTTCTTCTCAATTACACACCGGATCACCCAGCACATAGACCTCTCTTCTCTGACAAGCCAAAGGAGGCCCTTGCAGCACAATTCGGCCTTCTGCGATGAAACTTTGGGATGCAGTGTGTTCTGCATGTGCTGAATGGCGTAATCCTCTAAATGCCCTCAGGAGGCCTAGGTGACTTTGCATGTTCCAAGTGCCTAGCAAGGCTCAGGGTAAATCTCTACTTTATTTCGGGCTGGACCTAAAGTCTACTTTCTGCCTCACTTAGAGAGACGTCGAGCACGAGTCCCCAAAGTGGATTGGAGCCCCGGTGGTTTCTTTCAGGGCCGCTTAGGTGTCCTCAACGTGGCAGACCCGCATGGAAAGAAAGCCTGCCCAAGAACCGTGCTCCTGGGGCTGTTGCAAAGCTGTGGAACGCTAGCCTTAGAGAACAGATTAGTTCCCGGCCCTTTCACCTGCGTAGTGAGGCATGGTCCCAGAGCCGTGTATCCCTTGATGGGGCTCAGAAGGCTTTGGGTCCACGGTGCACTTCCTCGGAAAGAAGTGCCCCCGTCAGAGGCTTGAGCACTCTGAGGCATACTAAAGCTAAAGCCGTCCACTGACTGAGACTTCCTAGAAACTGGTGCACCCCTGCCTCTGGGAATGGGAAAATGTGCACCTTACCTCGTGGATCGAGGTCACATTTAGTTGGCACTTTAGCTACAGTATGCTCTGGGCTGAGCTCCCAGGAAGGAACCGCAAGCGCCCGGTTTCTTTTGCAAAAGCTCACTGCTCCTCAGAGGCATCTGTGGAGTGAACAGTGTCCTGGGGGCGTGGTGTGCAGGCAGCTTGGAAGCTGCACCGAAGTTGCTTTCCAAAGGGGGAGAGTCGGGCTTCTCCCACATGCTCCAGTTTCCCACGTGACCCCACAGCGCATTTACCGGCACCCTCTGACTGACTACTGGAGACTTTCGGCCACACGGGGCCTTTCTATGATCACACTTCGTTGCAGGCGGGCTCTTTTGCATGCCGTGCCTAGCATTACCTGCTTAATGACTTAGTCAGGCCTAGGTGACTTTGGATCGTCCAAATGTCTCACAAGTTGACCGGTTTTTCTGTTCTTTCTGTCAGGCTGGACCTACAGTGTACCTTGCGTCACAATAGAGAGATGACAGGTAAGAGTCGCCAGGGGGCTCTGAAGGCTCAGGGATTCTTTCAGGGCTGTTCAGAGGGCCTCCACCGAGGGAGAGCCACGTTGAATGTAATACTGGCAAAAACGTTGTCCTGGGGCTGCTTTACAGCGGTAGAAATCAAGCTCTGCAAGCGAGGATCAGTTCATTGCCCTTCCCTCTGCATAGAAAGGGTTGACCCCCACAGCCTGTTCTGCGCTGTGTTGCTCGGAAAACAAACAGGGGACTCGCGGCACACACGCTCTCCCTCAGAAGGGAATTCATACGCGACTCTCTGAGGCCTCCGGAGAGCCGTAGAGGAGTTAAAGCACTCTATCGAGTCAGGGTTCATGGAGATGGCTGCACAGCAAACTGTGCTGATAGGAAACACTCGTGCTTACCTTGAGGCCCGGGGTCACGTTTACTTCGCACTTTAGCTCGGGCAAGCCGTGGGATGAGCTCCTAGCAAGGCACTGGCCACCACCTGGATTCGTAGGAGAAAACTCACTTTCTTCCCTGAGGCATTCCTAGCACTGACTAGAAGACGGGTAAGAGCACTTTCAGTCATCGTGAGGCCGCCACTATCTACCTTTCAAACGGGGGGAGATCCTGCCTTTCGCCAGGCTTCTTCTCAATTACACACCGGATCACCCAGCACATAGACCTCTCTTCTCTGACAAGCCAAAGGAGGCCCTTGCAGCACAATTCGGCCTTCTGCGATGAAACTTTGGGATGCAGTGTGTTCTGCATGTGCTGAATGGCGTAATCCTCTAAATGCCCTCAGGAGGCCTAGGTGACTTTGCATGTTCCAAGTGCCTAGCAAGGCTCAGGGTAAATCTCTACTTTATTTCGGGCTGGACCTAAAGTCTACTTTCTGCCTCACTTAGAGAGACGTCGAGCACGAGTCCCCAAAGTGGATTGGAGCCCCGGTGGTTTCTTTCAGGGCCGCTTAGGTGTCCTCAACGTGGCAGACCCGCATGGAAAGAAAGCCTGCCCAAGAACCGTGCTCCTGGGGCTGTTGCAAAGCTGTGGAACGCTAGCCTTAGAGAACAGATTAGTTCCCGGCCCTTTCACCTGCGTAGTGAGGCATGGTCCCAGAGCCGTGTATCCCTTGATGGGGCTCAGAAGGCTTTGGGTCCACGGTGCACTTCCTCGGAAAGAAGTGCCCCCGTCAGAGGCTTGAGCACTCTGAGGCATACTAAAGCTAAAGCCGTCCACTGACTGAGACTTCCTAGAAACTGGTGCACCCCTGCCTCTGGGAATGGGAAAATGTGCACCTTACCTCGTGGATCGAGGTCACATTTAGTTGGCACTTTAGCTACAGTATGCTCTGGGCTGAGCTCCCAGGAAGGAACCGCAAGCGCCCGGTTTCTTTTGCAAAAGCTCACTGCTCCTCAGAGGCATCTGTGGAGTGAACAGTGTCCTGGGGGCGTGGTGTGCAGGCAGCTTGGAAGCTGCCCCGAAGTTGCTTTCCAAAGGGGGAGAGTCGGGCTTCTCCCACATGCTCCAGTTTCCCACGTGACCCCACAGCGCATTTACCGGCACCCTCTGACTGACTACTGGAGACTTTCGGCCACACGGGGCCTTTCTATGATCACACTTCGTTGCAGGCGGGCTCTTTTGCATGCCGTGCCTAGCATTACCCGCTTAATGACTTAGTCAGGCCTAGGTGACTTTGGATCGTCCAAATGTCTCACAAGTTGACCGGTTTTTCTGTTCTTTCTGTCAGGCTGGACCTACAGTGTACCTTGCGTCACAATAGAGAGATGACAGGTAAGAGCCGCCAGGGGGCTCTGAAGGCTCAGGGATTCTTTCAGGGCTGTTCAGAGGGCCTCCTCCGAGGGAGAGCCACGTTGAATGTAATACTGGCAAAAACGTTGTCCTGGGGCTGCTTTACAGCGGTAGAAATCAAGCTCTGCAAGCGAGGATCAGTTCATTGCCCTTCCCTCTGCATAGAAAGGGTTGACCCCCACAGCCTGTTCTGCGCTGTGTTGCTCGGAAAACAAACAGGGGACTCGCGGCACACACGCTCTCCCTCAGAAGGGAATTCATACGCGACTCTCTGAGGCCTCCGGAGAGCCGTAGAGGAGTTAAAGCACTCTATCGAGTCAGGGTTCATGGAGATGGCTGCACAGCAAAGTGTGCTGATAGGAAACACTCGTGCTTACCTTGAGGCCCGGGGTCACGTTTACTTCGCACTTTAGCTCGGGCAAGCCGTGGGATGAGCTCCTAGCAAGGCACTGGCCACCACCTGGATTCGTAGGAGAAAACTCACTTTCTTCCCTGAGGCATTCCTAGCACTGACTAGAAGACGGGTAAGAGCACTTTCAGTCATCGTGAGGCCGCCACTATCTACCTTTCAAACGGGGGGAGATCCTGCCTTTCGCCAGGCTTCTTCTCAATTACACACCGGATCACCCAGCACATAGACCTCTCTTCTCTGACAAGCCAAAGGAGGCCCTTGCAGCACAATTCGGCCTTCTGCGATGAAACTTTGGGATGCAGTGTGTTCTGCATGTGCTGAATGGCGTAATCCTCTAAATGCCCTCAGGAGGCCTAGGTGACTTTGCATGTTCCAAGTGCCTAGCAAGGCTCAGGGTAAATCTCTACTTTATTTCGGGCTGGACCTAAAGTCTACTTTCTGCCTCACTTAGAGAGACGTCGAGCACGAGTCCCCAAAGTGGATTGGAGCCCCGGTGGTTTCTTTCAGGGCCGCTTAGGTGTCCTCAACGTGGCAGACCCGCATGGAAAGAAAGCCTGCCCAAGAACCGTGCTCCTGGGGCTGTTGCAAAGCTGTGGAACGCTAGCCTTAGAGAACAGATTAGTTCCCGGCCCTTTCACCTGCGTAGTGAGGCATGGTCCCAGAGCCGTGTATCCCTTGATGGGGCTCAGAAGGCTTTGGGTCCACGGTGCACTTCCTCGGAAAGAAGTGCCCCCGTCAGAGGCTTGAGCACTCTGAGGCATACTAAAGCTAAAGCCGTCCACTGACTGAGACTTCCTAGAAACTGGTGCACCCCTGCCTCTGGGAATGGGAAAATGTGCACCTTACCTCGTGGATCGAGGTCACATTTAGTTGGCACTTTAGCTACAGTATGCTCTGGGCTGAGCTCCCAGGAAGGAACCGCAAGCGCCCGGTTTCTTTTGCAAAAGCTCACTGCTCCTCAGAGGCATCTGTGGAGTGAACAGTGTCCTGGGGGCGTGGTGTGCAGGCAGCTTGGAAGCTGCCCCGAAGTTGCTTTCCAAAGGGGGAGAGTCGGGCTTCTCCCACATGCTCCAGTTTCCCACGTGACCCCACAGCGCATTTACCGGCACCCTCTGACTGACTACTGGAGACTTTCGGCCACACGGGGCCTTTCTATGATCACACTTCGTTGCAGGCGGGCTCTTTTGCATGCCGTGCCTAGCATTACCCGCTTAATGACTTAGTCAGGCCTAGGTGACTTTGGATCGTCCAAATGTCTCACAAGTTGACCGGTTTTTCTGTTCTTTCTGTCAGGCTGGACCTACAGTGTACCTTGCGTCACAATAGAGAGATGACAGGTAAGAGCCGCCAGGGGGCTCTGAAGGCTCAGGGATTCTTTCAGGGCTGTTCAGAGGGCCTCCTCCGAGGGAGAGCCACGTTGAATGTAATACTGGCAAAAACGTTGTCCTGGGGCTGCTTTACAGCGGTAGAAATCAAGCTCTGCAAGCGAGGATCAGTTCATTGCCCTTCCCTCTGCATAGAAAGGGTTGACCCCCACAGCCTGTTCTGCGCTGTGTTGCTCGGAAAACAAACAGGGGACTCGCGGCACACACGCTCTCCCTCAGAAGGGAATTCATACGCGACTCTCTGAGGCCTCCGGAGAGCCGTAGAGGAGTTAAAGCACTCTATCGAGTCAGGGTTCATGGAGATGGCTGCACAGCAAAGTGTGCTGATAGGAAACACTCGTGCTTACCTTGAGGCCCGGGGTCACGTTTACTTCGCACTTTAGCTCGGGCAAGCCGTGGGATGAGCTCCTAGCAAGGCACTGGCCACCACCTGGATTCGTAGGAGAAAACTCACTTTCTTCCCTGAGGCATTCCTAGCACTGACTAGAAGACGGGTAAGAGCACTTTCAGTCATCGTGAGGCCGCCACTATCTACCTTTCAAACGGGGGGAGATCCTGCCTTTCGCCAGGCTTCTTCTCAATTACACACCGGATCACCCAGCACATAGACCTCTCTTCTCTGACAAGCCAAAGGAGGCCCTTGCAGCACAATTCGGCCTTCTGCGATGAAACTTTGGGATGCAGTGTGTTCTGCATGTGCTGAATGGCGTAATCCTCTAAATGCCCTCAGGAGGCCTAGGTGACTTTGCATGTTCCAAGTGCCTAGCAAGGCTCAGGGTAAATCTCTACTTTATTTCGGGCTGGACCTAAAGTCTACTTTCTGCCTCACTTAGAGAGACGTCGAGCACGAGTCCCCAAAGTGGATTGGAGCCCCGGTGGTTTCTTTCAGGGCCGCTTAGGTGTCCTCAACGTGGCAGACCCGCATGGAAAGAAAGCCTGCCCAAGAACCGTGCTCCTGGGGCTGTTGCAAAGCTGTGGAACGCTAGCCTTAGAGAACAGATTAGTTCCCGGCCCTTTCACCTGCGTAGTGAGGCATGGTCCCAGAGCCGTGTATCCCTTGATGGGGCTCAGAAGGCTTTGGGTCCACGGTGCACTTCCTCGGAAAGAAGTGCCCCCGTCAGAGGCTTGAGCACTCTGAGGCATACTAAAGCTAAAGCCGTCCACTGACTGAGACTTCCTAGAAACTGGTGCACCCCTGCCTCTGGGAATGGGAAAATGTGCACCTTACCTCGTGGATCGAGGTCACATTTAGTTGGCACTTTAGCTACAGTATGCTCTGGGCTGAGCTCCCAGGAAGGAACCGCAAGCGCCCGGTTTCTTTTGCAAAAGCTCACTGCTCCTCAGAGGCATCTGTGGAGTGAACAGTGTCCTGGGGGCGTGGTGTGCAGGCAGCTTGGAAGCTGCACCGAAGTTGCTTTCCAAAGGGGGAGAGTCGGGCTTCTCCCACATGCTCCAGTTTCCCACGTGACCCCACAGCGCATTTACCGGCACCCTCTGACTGACTACTGGAGACTTTCGGCCACACGGGGCCTTTCTATGATCACACTTCGTTGCAGGCGGGCTCTTTTGCATGCCGTGCCTAGCATTACCTGCTTAATGACTTAGTCAGGCTTAGGTGACTTTGGATCGTCCAAATGTCTCACAAGTTGACCGGTTTTTCTGTTCTTTCTGTCAGGCTGGACCTACAGTGTACCTTGCGTCACAATAGAGAGATGACAGGTAAGAGTCGCCAGGGGGCTCTGAAGGCTCAGGGATTCTTTCAGGGCTGTTCAGAGGGCCTCCTCCGAGGGAGAGCCACGTTGAATGTAATACTGGCAAAAACGTTGTCCTGGGGCTGCTTTACAGCGGTAGAAATCAAGCTCTGCAAGCGAGGATCAGTTCATTGCCCTTCCCTCTGCATAGAAAGGGTTGACCCCCCACAGCCTGTTCTGCGCTGTGTTGCTCGGAAAACAAACAGGGGACTCGCGGCACACACGCTCTCCCTCAGAAGGGAATTCATACGCGACTCTCTGAGGCCTCCGGAGAGCCGTAGAGGAGTTAAAGCACTCTATCGAGTCAGGGTTCATGGAGATGGCTGCACAGCAAAGTGTGCTGATAGGAAACACTCGTGCTTACCTTGAGGCCCGGGGTCACGTTTACTTCGCACTTTAGCTAGGGCAAGCCGTGGGATGAGCTCCTAGCAAGGCACTGGCCACCACCTGGATTCGTAGGAGAAAACTCACTTTCTTCCCTGAGGCATTCCTAGCACTGACTAGAAGACGGGTAAGAGCACTTTCAGTCATCTTGAGGCCGCCACTATCTACCTTTCAAATGGGGGGAGATCCTGCCTTTCGCCAGGCTTCTTCTCAATTACACACCGGATCACCCAGCACATAGACCTCTCTTCTCTGACAAGCCAAAGGAGGCCCTTGCAGCACAATTCGGCCTTCTGCGATGAAACTTTGGGATGCAGTGTGTTCTGCATGTGCTGAATGGCGTAATCCTCTAAATGCCCTCAGGAGGCCTAGGTGACTTTGCATGTTCCAAGTGCCTAGCAAGGCTCAGGGTAAATCTCTACTTTATTTCGGGCTGGACCTAAAGTCTACTTTCTGCCTCACTTAGAGAGACGTCGAGCACGAGTCCCCAAAGTGGATTGGAGCCCCGGTGGTTTCTTTCAGGGCCGCTTAGGTGTCCTCAACGTGGCAGACCCGCATGGAAAGAAAGCCTGCCCAAGAACCGTGCTCCTGGGGCTGTTGCAAAGCTGTGGAACGCTAGCCTTAGAGAACAGATTAGTTCCCGGCCCTTTCACCTGCGTAGTGAGGCATGGTCCCAGAGCCGTGTATCCCTTGATGGGGCTCAGAAGGCTTTGGGTCCACGGTGCACTTCCTCGGAAAGAAGTGCCCCCGTCAGAGGCTTGAGCACTCTGAGGCATACTAAAGCTAAAGCCGTCCACTGACTGAGACTTCCTAGAAACTGGTGCACCCCTGCCTCTGGGAATGGGAAAATGTGCACCTTACCTCGTGGATCGAGGTCACATTTAGTTGGCACTTTAGCTACAGTATGCTCTGGGCTGAGCTCCCAGGAAGGAACCGCAAGCGCCCGGTTTCTTTTGCAAAAGCTCACTGCTCCTCAGAGGCATCTGTGGAGTGAACAGTGTCCTGGGGGCGTGGTGTGCAGGCAGCTTGGAAGCTGCCCCGAAGTTGCTTTCCAAAGGGGGAGAGTCGGGCTTCTCCCACATGCTCCAGTTTCCCACGTGACCCCACAGCGCATTTACCGGCACCCTCTGACTGACTACTGGAGACTTTCGGCCACACGGGGCCTTTCTATGATCACACTTCGTTGCAGGCGGGCTCTTTTGCATGCCGTGCCTAGCATTACCCGCTTAATGACTTAGTCAGGCCTAGGTGACTTTGGATCGTCCAAATGTCTCACAAGTTGACCGGTTTTTCTGTTCTTTCTGTCAGGCTGGACCTACAGTGTACCTTGCGTCACAATAGAGAGATGACAGGTAAGAGCCGCCAGGGGGCTCTGAAGGCTCAGGGATTCTTTCAGGGCTGTTCAGAGGGCCTCCTCCGAGGGAGAGCCACGTTGAATGTAATACTGGCAAAAACGTTGTCCTGGGGCTGCTTTACAGCGGTAGAAATCAAGCTCTGCAAGCGAGGATCAGTTCATTGCCCTTCCCTCTGCATAGAAAGGGTTGACCCCCACAGCCTGTTCTGCGCTGTGTTGCTCGGAAAACAAACAGGGGACTCGCGGCACACACGCTCTCCCTCAGAAGGGAATTCATACGCGACTCTCTGAGGCCTCCGGAGAGCCGTAGAGGAGTTAAAGCACTCTATCGAGTCAGGGTTCATGGAGATGGCTGCACAGCAAACTGTGCTGATAGGAAACACTCGTGCTTACCTTGAGGCCCGGGGTCACGTTTACTTCGCACTTTAGCTAGGGCAAGCCGTGGGATGAGCTCCTAGCAAGGCACTGGCCACCACCTGGATTCGTAGGAGAAAACTCACTTTCTTCCCTGAGGCATTCCTAGCACTGACTAGAAGATGGGTAAGAGCACTTTCAGTCATCGTGAGGCCGCCACTATCTACCTTTCAAACGGGGGGAGATCCTGCCTTTCGCCAGGCTTCTTCTCAATTACACACCGGATCACCCAGCACATAGACCTCTCTTCTCTGACAAGCCAAAGGAGGCCCTTGCAGCACAATTCGGCCTTCTGCGATGAAACTTTGGGATGCAGTGTGTTCTGCATGTGCTGAATGGCGTAATCCTCTAAATGCCCTCAGGAGGCCTAGGTGACTTTGCATGTTCCAAGTGCCTAGCAAGGCTCAGGGTAAATCTCTACTTTATTTCGGGCTGGACCTAAAGTCTACTTTCTGCCTCACTTAGAGAGACGTCGAGCACGAGTCCCCAAAGTGGATTGGAGCCCCGGTGGTTTCTTTCAGGGCCGCTTAGGTGTCCTCAACGTGGCAGACCCGCATGGAAAGAAAGCCTGCCCAAGAACCGTGCTCCTGGGGCTGTTGCAAAGCTGTGGAACGCTAGCCTTAGAGAACAGATTAGTTCCCGGCCCTTTCACCTGCGTAGTGAGGCATGGTCCCAGAGCCGTGTATCCCTTGATGGGGCTCAGAAGGCTTTGGGTCCACGGTGCACTTCCTCGGAAAGAAGTGCCCCCGTCAGAGGCTTGAGCACTCTGAGGCATACTAAAGCTAAAGCCGTCCACTGACTGAGACTTCCTAGAAACTGGTGCACCCCTGCCTCTGGGAATGGGAAAATGTGCACCTTACCTCGTGGATCGAGGTCACATTTAGTTGGCACTTTAGCTACAGTATGCTCTGGGCTGAGCTCCCAGGAAGGAACCGCAAGCGCCCGGTTTCTTTTGCAAAAGCTCACTGCTCCTCAGAGGCATCTGTGGAGTGAACAGTGTCCTGGTGGCGTGGTGTGCAGGCAGCTTGGAAGCTGCCCCGAAGTTGCTTTCCAAAGGGGGAGAGTCGGGCTTCTCCCACATGCTCCAGTTTCCCACGTGACCCCACAGCGCATTTACCGGCACCCTCTGACTGACTACTGGAGACTTTCGGCCACACGGGGCCTTTCTATGATCACACTTCGTTGCAGGCGGGCTCTTTTGCATGCCGTGCCTAGCATTACCCGCTTAATGACTTAGTCAGGCCTAGGTGACTTTGGATCGTCCAAATGTCTCACAGGTTGACCGGTTTTTCTGTTCTTTCTGTCAGGCTGGACCTACAGTGTACCTTGCGTCACAATAGAGAGATGACAGGTAAGAGCCGCCAGGGGGCTCTGAAGGCTCAGGGATTCTTTCAGGGCTGTTCAGAGGGCCTCCTCCGAGGGAGAGCCACGTTGAATGTAATACTGGCAAAAACGTTGTCCTGGGGCTGCTTTACAGCGGTAGAAATCAAGCTCTGCAAGCGAGGATCAGTTCATTGCCCTTCCCTCTGCATAGAAAGGGTTGACCCCCACAGCCTGTTCTGCGCTGTGTTGCTCGGAAAACAAACAGGGGACTCGCGGCACACACGCTCTCCCTCAGAAGGGAATTCATACGCGACTCTCTGAGGCCTCCGGAGAGCCGTAGAGGAGTTAAAGCACTCTATCGAGTCAGGGTTCATGGAGATGGCTGCACAGCAAAGTGTGCTGATAGGAAACACTCGTGCTTACCTTGAGGCCCGGGGTCACGTTTACTTCGCACTTTAGCTAGGGCAAGCCGTGGGATGAGCTCCTAGCAAGGCACTGGCCACCACCTGGATTCGTAGGAGAAAACTCACTTTCTTCCCTGAGGCATTCCTAGCACTGACTAGAAGACGGGTAAGAGCACTTTCAGTCATCTTGAGGCCGCCACTATCTACCTTTCAAACGGGGGGAAATCCTGCCTTTCGCCAGGCTTCTTCTCAATTACACACCGGATCACCCAGCACATAGACCTCTCTTCTCTGACAAGCCAAAGGAGGCCCTTGCAGCACAATTCGGCCTTCTGCGATGAAACTTTGGGATGCAGTGTGTTCTGCATGTGCTGAATGGCGTAATCCTCTAAATGCCCTCAGGAGGCCTAGGTGACTTTGCATGTTCCAAGTGCCTAGCAAGGCTCAGGGTAAATCTCTACTTTATTTCGGGCTGGACCTAAAGTCTACTTTCTGCCTCACTTAGAGAGACGTCGAGCACGAGTCCCCAAAGTGGATTGGAGCCCCGGTGGTTTCTTTCAGGGCCGCTTAGGTGTCCTCAACGTGGCAGACCCGCATGGAAAGAAAGCCTGCCCAAGAACCGTGCTCCTGGGGCTGTTGCAAAGCTGTGGAACGCTAGCCTTAGAGAACAGATTAGTTCCCGGCCCTTTCACCTGCGTAGTGAGGCATGGTCCCAGAGCCGTGTATCCCTTGATGGTGCTCAGAAGGCTTTGGGTCCACGGTGCACTTCCTCGGAAAGAAGTGCCCCCGTCAGAGGCTTGAGCACTCTGAGGCATACTAAAGCTAAAGCCGTCCACTGACTGAGACTTCCTAGAAACTGGTGCACCCCTGCCTCTGGGAATGGGAAAATGTGCACCTTACCTCGTGGATCGAGGTCACATTTAGTTGGCACTTTAGTTACAGTATGCTCTGGGCTGAGCTCCCAGGAAGGAACCGCAAGCGCCCGGTTTCTTTTGCAAAAGCTCACTGCTCCTCAGCGGCATCTGTGGAGTGAACAGTGTCCTGGGGGCGTGGTGTGCAGGCAGCTTGGAAGCTGCCCCGAAGTTGCTTTCCAAAGGGGGAGAGTCGGGCTTCTCCCACATGCTCCAGTTTCCCACGTGACCCCACAGCGCATTTACCGGCACCCTCTGACTGACTACTGGAGACTTTCGGCCACACGTGGCCTTTCTATGATCACACTTCGTTGCAGGCGGGCTCTTTTGCATGCCGTGCCTAGCATTACCCGCTTAATGACTTAGTCAGGCCTAGGTGACTTTGGATCGTCCAAATGTCTCACAAGTTGACCGGTTTTTCTGTTCTTTCTGTCAGGCTGGACCTACAGTGTACCTTGCGTCACAATAGAGAGATGACAGGTAAGAGCCGCCAGGGGGCTCTGAAGGCTCAGGGATTCTTTCAGGGCTGTTCAGAGGGCCTCCTCCGAGGGAGAGCCACGTTGAATGTAATACTGGCAAAAACGTTGTCCTGGGGCTGCTTTACAGCGGTAGAAATCAAGCTCTGCAAGCGAGGATCAGTTCATTGCCCTTCCCTCTGCATAGAAAGGGTTGACCCCCACAGCCTGTTCTGCGCTGTGTTGCTCGGAAAACAAACAGGGGACTCGCGGCACACACGCTCTCCCTCAGAAGGGAATTCATACGCGACTCTCTGAGGCCTCCGGAGAGCCGTAGAGGAGTTAAAGCACTCTATCGAGTCAGGGTTCATGGAGATGGCTGCACAGCAAAGTGTGCTGATAGGAAACACTCGTGCTTACCTTGAGGCCCGGGGTCACGTTTACTTCGCACTTTAGCTAGGGCAAGCCGTGGGATGAGCTCCTAGCAAGGCACTGGCCACCACCTGGATTCGTAGGAGAAAACTCACTTTCTTCCCTGAGGCATTCCTAGCACTGACTAGAAGACGGGTAAGAGCACTTTCAGTCATCTTGAGGCCGCCACTATCTACCTTTCAAACGGGGGGAAATCCTGCCTTTCGCCAGGCTTCTTCTCAATTACACACCGGATCACCCAGCACATAGACCTCTCTTCTCTGACAAGCCAAAGGAGGCCCTTGCAGCACAATTCGGCCTTCTGCGATGAAACTTTGGGATGCAGTGTGTTCTGCATGTGCTGAATGGCGTAATCCTCTAAATGCCCTCAGGAGGCCTAGGTGACTTTGCATGTTCCAAGTGCCTAGCAAGGCTCAGGGTAAATCTCTACTTTATTTCGGGCTGGACCTAAAGTCTACTTTCTGCCTCACTTAGAGAGACGTCGAGCACGAGTCCCCAAAGTGGATTGGAGCCCCGGTGGTTTCTTTCAGGGCCGCTTAGGTGTCCTCAACGTGGCAGACCCACATGGAAAGAAAGCCTGCCCAAGAACCGTGCTCCTGGGGCTGTTGCAAAGCTGTGGAACGCTAGCCTTAGAGAACAGATTAGTTCCCGGCCCTTTCACCTGCGTAGTGAGGCATGGTCCCAGAGCCGTGTATCCCTTGATGGGGCTCAGAAGGCTTTGGGTCCACGGTGCACTTCCTCGGAAAGAAGTGCCCCCGTCAGAGGCTTGAGCACTCTGAGGCATACTAAAGCTAAAGCCGTCCACTGACTGAGACTT
The DNA here is from genome assembly GCF_964341445.2 of Mesoplodon mirus. NCBI lineage: Eukaryota > Metazoa > Chordata > Mammalia > Artiodactyla > Ziphiidae > Mesoplodon > Mesoplodon mirus. Next base: position 97,722,468 of record NC_138983.1, on the reverse strand, counting down.
CCTAGAAACTGGTGCACCCCTGCCTCTGGGAATGGGAAAATGTGCACCTTACCTCGTGGATCGAGGTCACATTTAGTTGGCACTTTAGCTACAGTATGCTCTGGGCTGAGCTCCCAGGAAGGAACCGCAAGCGCCCGGTTTCTTTTGCAAAAGCTCACTGCTCCTCAGAGGCATCTGTGGAGTGAACAGTGTCCTGGTGGCGTGGTGTGCAGGCAGCTTGGAAGCTGCCCCGAAGTTGCTTTCCAAAGGGGGAGAGTCGGGCTTCTCCCACATGCTCCAGTTTCCCACGTGACCCCACAGCGCATTTACCGGCACCCTCTGACTGACTACTGGAGACTTTCGGCCACACGGGGCCTTTCTATGATCACACTTCGTTGCAGGCGGGCTCTTTTGCATGCCGTGCCTAGCATTACCCGCTTAATGACTTAGTCAGGCCTAGGTGACTTTGGATCGTCCAAATGTCTCACAAGTTGACCGGTTTTTCTGTTCTTTCTGTCAGGCTGGACCTACAGTGTACCTTGCGTCACAATAGAGAGATGACAGGTAAGAGTCGCCAGGGGGCTCTGAAGGCTCAGGGATTCTTTCAGGGCTGTTCAGAGGGCCTCCACCGAGGGAGAGCCACGTTGAATGTAATACTGGCAAAAACGTTGTCCTGGGGCTGCTTTACAGCGGTAGAAATCAAGCTCTGCAAGCGAGGATCAGTTCATTGCCCTTCCCTCTGCATAGAAAGGGTTGACCCCCACAGCCTGTTCTGCGCTGTGTTGCTCGGAAAACAAACAGGGGACTCGCGGCACACACGCTCTCCCTCAGAAGGGAATACATACGCGACTCTCTGAGGCCTCCGGAGAGCCGTAGAGGAGTTAAAGCACTCTATCGAGTCAGGGTTCATGGAGATGGCTGCACAGCAAACTGTGCTGATAGGAAACACTCGTGCTTACCTTGAGGCCCGGGGTCACGTTTACTTCGCACTTTAGCTCGGGCAAGCCGTGGGATGAGCTCCTAGCAAGGCACTGGCCACCACCTGGATTCGTAGGAGAAAACTCACTTTCTTCCCTGAGGCATTCCTAGCACTGACTAGAAGACGGGTAAGAGCACTTTCAGTCATCTTGAGGCCGCCACTATCTACCTTTCAAACGGGGGGAAATCCTGCCTTTCGCCAGGCTTCTTCTCAATTACACACCGGATCACCCAGCACATAGACCTCTCTTCTCTGACAAGCCAAAGGAGGCCCTTGCAGCACAATTCGGCCTTCTGCGATGAAACTTTGGGATGCAGTGTGTTCTGCATGTGCTGAATGGCGTAATCCTCTAAATGCCCTCAGGAGGCCTAGGTGACTTTGCATGTTCCAAGTGCCTAGCAAGGCTCAGGGTAAATCTCTACTTTATTTCGGGCTGGACCTAAAGTCTACTTTCTGCCTCACTTAGAGAGACGTCGAGCACGAGTCCCCAAAGTGGATTGGAGCCCCGGTGGTTTCTTTCAGGGCCGCTTAGGTGTCCTCAACGTGGCAGACCCGCATGGAAAGAAAGCCTGCCCAAGAACCGTGCTCCTGGGGCTGTTGCAAAGCTGTGGAACGCTAGCCTTAGAGAACAGATTAGTTCCCGGCCCTTTCACCTGCGTAGTGAGGCATGGTCCCAGAGCCGTGTATCCCTTGATGGGGCTCAGAAGGCTTTGGGTCCACGGTGCACTTCCTCGGAAAGAAGTGCTCCCGTCAGAGGCTTGAGCACTCTGAGGCATACTAAAGCTAAAGCCGTCCACTGACTGAGACTTCCTAGAAACTGGTGCACCCCTGCCTCTGGGAATGGGAAAATGTGCACCTTACCTCGTGGATCGAGGTCACATTTAGTTGGCACTTTAGCTACAGTATGCTCTGGGCTGAGCTCCCAGGAAGGAACCGCAAGCGCCCGGTTTCTTTTGCAAAAGCTCACTGCTCCTCAGAGGCATCTGTGGAGTGAACAGTGTCCTGGGGGCGTGGTGTGCAGGCAGCTTGGAAGCTGCCCCGAAGTTGCTTTCCAAAGGGGGAGAGTCGGGCTTCTCCCACATGCTCCAGTTTCCCACGTGACCCCACAGCGCATTTACCGGCACCCTCTGACTGACTACTGGAGACTTTCGGCCACACGGGGCCTTTCTATGATCACACTTCGTTGCAGGCGGGCTCTTTTGCATGCCGTGCCTAGCATTACCCGCTTAATGACTTAGTCAGGCCTAGGTGACTTTGGATCGTCCAAATGTCTCACAAGTTGACCGGTTTTTCTGTTCTTTCTGTCAGGCTGGACCTACAGTGTACCTTGCGTCACAATAGAGAGATGACAGGTAAGAGCCGCCAGGGGGCTCTGAAGGCTCAGGGATTCTTTCAGGGCTGTTCAGAGGGCCTCCACCGAGGGAGAGCCACGTTGAATGTAATACTGGCAAAAACGTTGTCCTGGGGCTGCTTTACAGCGGTAGAAATCAAGCTCTGCAAGCGAGGATCAGTTCATTGCCCTTCCCTCTGCATAGAAAGGGTTGACCCCCACAGCCTGTTCTGCGCTGTGTTGCTCGGAAAACAAACAGGGGACTCGCGGCACACACGCTCTCCCTCAGAAGGGAATTCATACGCGACTCTCTGAGGCCTCCGGAGAGCCGTAGAGGAGTTAAAGCACTCTATCGAGTCAGGGTTCATGGAGATGGCTGCACAGCAAAGTGTGCTGATAGGAAACACTCGTGCTTACCTTGAGGCCCGGGGTCACGTTTACTTCGCACTTTAGCTCGGGCAAGCCGTGGGATGAGCTCCTAGCAAGGCACTGGCCACCACCTGGATTCGTAGGAGAAAACTCACTTTCTTCCCTGAGGCATTCCTAGCACTGACTAGAAGACGGGTAAGAGCACTTTCAGTCATCGTGAGGCCGCCACTATCTACCTTTCAAACGGGGGGAGATCCTGCCTTTCGCCAGGCTTCTTCTCAATTACACACCGGATCACCCAGCACATAGACCTCTCTTCTCTGACAAGCCAAAGGAGGCCCTTGCAGCACAATTCGGCCTTCTGCGATGAAACTTTGGGATGCAGTGTGTTCTGCATGTGCTGAATGGCGTAATCCTCTAAATGCCCTCAGGAGGCCTAGGTGACTTTGCATGTTCCAAGTGCCTAGCAAGGCTCAGGGTAAATCTCTACTTTATTTCGGGCTGGACCTAAAGTCTACTTTCTGCCTCACTTAGAGAGACGTCGAGCACGAGTCCCCAAAGTGGATTGGAGCCCCGGTGGTTTCTTTCAGGGCCGCTTAGGTGTCCTCAACGTGGCAGACCCGCATGGAAAGAAAGCCTGCCCAAGAACCGTGCTCCTGGGGCTGTTGCAAAGCTGTGGAACGCTAGCCTTAGAGAACAGATTAGTTCCCGGCCCTTTCACCTGCGTAGTGAGGCATGGTCCCAGAGCCGTGTATCCCTTGATGGGGCTCAGAAGGCTTTGGGTCCACGGTGCACTTCCTCGGAAAGAAGTGCCCCCGTCAGAGGCTTGAGCACTCTGAGGCATACTAAAGCTAAAGCCGTCCACTGACTGAGACTTCCTAGAAACTGGTGCACCCCTGCCTCTGGGAATGGGAAAATGTGCACCTTACCTCGTGGATCGAGGTCACATTTAGTTGGCACTTTAGCTACAGTATGCTCTGGGCTGAGCTCCCAGGAAGGAACCGCAAGCGCCCGGTTTCTTTTGCAAAAGCTCACTGCTCCTCAGAGGCATCTGTGGAGTGAACAGTGTCCTGGTGGCGTGGTGTGCAGGCAGCTTGGAAGCTGCACCGAAGTTGCTTTCCAAAGGGGGAGAGTCGGGCTTCTCCCACATGCTCCAGTTTCCCACGTGACCCCACAGCGCATTTACCGGCACCCTCTGACTGACTACTGGAGACTTTCGGCCACACGGGGCCTTTCTATGATCACACTTCGTTGCAGGCGGGCTCTTTTGCATGCCGTGCCTAGCATTACCTGCTTAATGACTTAGTCAGGCCTAGGTGACTTTGGATCGTCCAAATGTCTCACAAGTTGACCGGTTTTTCTGTTCTTTCTGTCAGGCTGGACCTACAGTGTACCTTGCGTCACAATAGAGAGATGACAGGTAAGAGTCGCCAGGGGGCTCTGAAGGCTCAGGGATTCTTTCAGGGCTGTTCAGAGGGCCTCCTCCGAGGGAGAGCCACATTGAATGTAATACTGGCAAAAACGTTGTCCTGGGGCTGCTTTACAGCGGTAGAAATCAAGCTCTGCAAGCGAGGATCAGTTCATTGCCCTTCCCTCTGCATAGAAAGGGTTGACCCCCACAGCCTGTTCTGCGCTGTGTTGCTCGGAAAACAAACAGGGGACTCGCGGCACACACGCTCTCCCTCAGAAGGGAATTCATACGCGACTCTCTGAGGCCTCCGGAGAGCCGTAGAGGAGTTAAAGCACTCTATCGAGTCAGGGTTCATGGAGATGGCTGCACAGCAAACTGTGCTGATAGGAAACACTCGTGCTTACCTTGAGGCCCGGGGTCACGTTTACTTCGCACTTTAGCTCGGGCAAGCCGTGGGATGAGCTCCTAGCAAGGCACTGGCCACCACCTGGATTCGTAGGAGAAAACTCACTTTCTTCCCTGAGGCATTCCTAGCACTGACTAGAAGACGGGTAAGAGCACTTTCAGTCATCGTGAGGCCGCCACTATCTACCTTTCAAACGGGGGGAGATCCTGCCTTTCGCCAGGCTTCTTCTCAATTACACACCGGATCACCCAGCACATAGACCTCTCTTCTCTGACAAGCCAAAGGAGGCCCTTGCAGCACAATTCGGCCTTCTGCGATGAAACTTTGGGATGCAGTGTGTTCTGCATGTGCTGAATGGCGTAATCCTCTAAATGCCCTCAGGAGGCCTAGGTGACTTTGCATGTTCCAAGTGCCTAGCAAGGCTCAGGGTAAATCTCTACTTTATTTCGGGCTGGACCTAAAGTCTACTTTCTGCCTCACTTAGAGAGACGTCGAGCACGAGTCCCCAAAGTGGATTGGAGCCCCGGTGGTTTCTTTCAGGGCCGCTTAGGTGTCCTCAACGTGGCAGACCCGCATGGAAAGAAAGCCTGCCCAAGAACCGTGCTCCTGGGGCTGTTGCAAAGCTGTGGAACGCTAGCCTTAGAGAACAGATTAGTTCCCGGCCCTTTCACCTGCGTAGTGAGGCATGGTCCCAGAGCCGTGTATCCCTTGATGGGGCTCAGAAGGCTTTGGGTCCACGGTGCACTTCCTCGGAAAGAAGTGCCCCCGTCAGAGGCTTGAGCACTCTGAGGCATACTAAAGCTAAAGCCGTCCACTGACTGAGACTTCCTAGAAACTGGTGCACCCCTGCCTCTGGGAATGGGAAAATGTGCACCTTACCTCGTGGATCGAGGTCACATTTAGTTGGCACTTTAGCTACAGTATGCTCTGGGCTGAGCTCCCAGGAAGGAACCGCAAGCGCCCGGTTTCTTTTGCAAAAGCTCACTGCTCCTCAGAGGCATCTGTGGAGTGAACAGTGTCCTGGGGGCGTGGTGTGCAGGCAGCTTGGAAGCTGCCCCGAAGTTGCTTTCCAAAGGGGGAGAGTCGGGCTTCTCCCACATGCTCCAGTTTCCCACGTGACCCCACAGCGCATTTACCGGCACCCTCTGACTGACTACTGGAGACTTTCGGCCACACGGGGCCTTTCTATGATCACACTTCGTTGCAGGCGGGCTCTTTTGCATGCCGTGCCTAGCATTACCCGCTTAATGACTTAGTCAGGCCTAGGTGACTTTGGATCGTCCAAATGTCTCACAAGTTGACCGGTTTTTCTGTTCTTTCTGTCAGGCTGGACCTACAGTGTACCTTGCGTCACAATAGAGAGATGACAGGTAAGAGTCGCCAGGGGGCTCTGAAGGCTCAGGGATTCTTTCAGGGCTGTTCAGAGGGCCTCCACCGAGGGAGAGCCACGTTGAATGTAATACTGGCAAAAACGTTGTCCTGGGGCTGCTTTACAGCGGTAGAAATCAAGCTCTGCAAGCGAGGATCAGTTCATTGCCCTTCCCTCTGCATAGAAAGGGTTGACCCCCACAGCCTGTTCTGCGCTGTGTTGCTCGGAAAACAAACAGGGGACTCGCGGCACACACGCTCTCCCTCAGAAGGGAATTCATACGCGACTCTCTGAGGCCTCCGGAGAGCCGTAGAGGAGTTAAAGCACTCTATCGAGTCAGGGTTCATGGAGATGGCTGCACAGCAAACTGTGCTGATAGGAAACACTCGTGCTTACCTTGAGGCCCGGGGTCACGTTTACTTCGCACTTTAGCTCGGGCAAGCCGTGGGATGAGCTCCTAGCAAGGCACTGGCCACCACCTGGATTCGTAGGAGAAAACTCACTTTCTTCCCTGAGGCATTCCTAGCACTGACTAGAAGACGGGTAAGAGCACTTTCAGTCATCGTGAGGCCGCCACTATCTACCTTTCAAACAGGGGGAGATCCTGCCTTTCGCCAGGCTTCTTCTCAATTACACACCGGATCACCCAGCACATAGACCTCTCTTCTCTGACAAGCCAAAGGAGGCCCTTGCAGCACAATTCGGCCTTCTGCGATGAAACTTTGGGATGCAGTGTGTTCTGCATGTGCTGAATGGCGTAATCCTCTAAATGCCCTCAGGAGGCCTAGGTGACTTTGCATGTTCCAAGTGCCTAGCAAGGCTCAGGGTAAATCTCTACTTTATTTCGGGCTGGACCTAAAGTCTACTTTCTGCCTCACTTAGAGAGACGTCGAGCACGAGTCCCCAAAGTGGATTGGAGCCCCGGTGGTTTCTTTCAGGGCCGCTTAGGTGTCCTCAACGTGGCAGACCCGCATGGAAAGAAAGCCTGCCCAAGAACCGTGCTCCTGGGGCTGTTGCAAAGCTGTGGAACGCTAGCCTTAGAGAACAGATTAGTTCCCGGCCCTTTCACCTGCGTAGTGAGGCATGGTCCCAGAGCCGTGTATCCCTTGATGGGGCTCAGAAGGCTTTGGGTCCACGGTGCACTTCCTCGGAAAGAAGTGCCCCCGTCAGAGGCTTGAGCACTCTGAGGCATACTAAAGCTAAAGCCGTCCACTGACTGAGACTTCCTAGAAACTGGTGCACCCCTGCCTCTGGGAATGGGAAAATGTGCACCTTACCTCGTGGATCGAGGTCACATTTAGTTGGCACTTTAGCTACAGTATGCTCTGGGCTGAGCTCCCAGGAAGGAACCGCAAGCGCCCGGTTTCTTTTGCAAAAGCTCACTGCTCCTCAGAGGCATCTGTGGAGTGAACAGTGTCCTGGGGGCGTGGTGTGCAGGCAGCTTGGAAGCTGCCCCGAAGTTGCTTTCCAAAGGGGGAGAGTCGGGCTTCTCCCACATGCTCCAGTTTCCCACGTGACCCCACAGCGCATTTACCGGCACCCTCTGACTGACTACTGGAGACTTTCGGCCACACGGGGCCTTTCTATGATCACACTTCGTTGCAGGCGGGCTCTTTTGCATGCCGTGCCTAGCATTACCCGCTTAATGACTTAGTCAGGCCTAGGTGACTTTGGATCGTCCAAATGTCTCACAAGTTGACCGGTTTTTCTGTTCTTTCTGTCAGGCTGGACCTACAGTGTACCTTGCGTCACAATAGAGAGATGACAGGTAAGAGCCGCCAGGGGGCTCTGAAGGCTCAGGGATTCTTTCAGGGCTGTTCAGAGGGCCTCCACCGAGGGAGAGCCACGTTGAATGTAATACTGGCAAAAACGTTGTCCTGGGGCTGCTTTACAGCGGTAGAAATCAAGCTCTGCAAGCGAGGATCAGTTCATTGCCCTTCCCTCTGCATAGAAAGGGTTGACCCCCACAGCCTGTTCTGCGCTGTGTTGCTCGGAAAACAAACAGGGGACTCGCGGCACACACGCTCTCCCTCAGAAGGGAATTCATACGCGACTCTCTGAGGCCTCCGGAGAGCCGTAGAGGAGTTAAAGCACTCTATCGAGTCAGGGTTCATGGAGATGGCTGCACAGCAAACTGTGCTGATAGGAAACACTCGTGCTTACCTTGAGGCCCGGGGTCACGTTTACTTCGCACTTTAGCTCGGGCAAGCCGTGGGATGAGCTCCTAGCAAGGCACTGGCCACCACCTGGATTCGTAGGAGAAAACTCACTTTCTTCCCTGAGGCATTCCTAGCACTGACTAGAAGACGGGTAAGAGCACTTTCAGTCATCGTGAGGCCGCCACTATCTACCTTTCAAACGGGGGGAGATCCTGCCTTTCGCCAGGCTTCTTCTCAATTACACACCGGATCACCCAGCACATAGACCTCTCTTCTCTGACAAGCCAAAGGAGGCCCTTGCAGCACAATTCGGCCTTCTGCGATGAAACTTTGGGATGCAGTGTGTTCTGCATGTGCTGAATGGCGTAATCCTCTAAATGCCCTCAGGAGGCCTAGGTGACTTTGCATGTTCCAAGTGCCTAGCAAGGCTCAGGGTAAATCTCTACTTTATTTCGGGCTGGACCTAAAGTCTACTTTCTGCCTCACTTAGAGAGACGTCGAGCACGAGTCCCCAAAGTGGATTGGAGCCCCGGTGGTTTCTTTCAGGGCCGCTTAGGTGTCCTCAACGTGGCAGACCCGCATGGAAAGAAAGCCTGCCCAAGAACCGTGCTCCTGGGGCTGTTGCAAAGCTGTGGAACGCTAGCCTTAGAGAACAGATTAGTTCCCGGCCCTTTCACCTGCGTAGTGAGGCATGGTCCCAGAGCCGTGTATCCCTTGATGGTGCTCAGAAGGCTTTGGGTCCACGGTGCACTTCCTCGGAAAGAAGTGCCCCCGTCAGAGGCTTGAGCACTCTGAGGCATACTAAAGCTAAAGCCGTCCACTGACTGAGACTTCCTAGAAACTGGTGCACCCCTGCCTCTGGGAATGGGAAAATGTGCACCTTACCTCGTGGATCGAGGTCACATTTAGTTGGCACTTTAGCTACAGTATGCTCTGGGCTGAGCTCCCAGGAAGGAACCGCAAGCGCCCGGTTTCTTTTGCAAAAGCTCACTGCTCCTCAGAGGCATCTGTGGAGTGAACAGTGTCCTGGGGGCGTGGTGTGCAGGCAGCTTGGAAGCTGCCCCGAAGTTGCTTTCCAAAGGGGGAGAGTCGGGCTTCTCCCACATGCTCCAGTTTCCCACGTGACCCCACAGCGCATTTACCGGCACCCTCTGACTGACTACTGGAGACTTTCGGCCACACGGGGCCTTTCTATGATCACACTTCGTTGCAGGCGGGCTCTTTTGCATGCCGTGCCTAGCATTACCTGCTTAATGACTTAGTCAGGCCTAGGTGACTTTGGATCGTCCAAATGTCTCACAAGTTGACCGGTTTTTCTGTTCTTTCTGTCAGGCTGGACCTACAGTGTACCTTGCGTCACAATAGAGAGATGACAGGTAAGAGTCGCCAGGGGGCTCTGAAGGCTCAGGGATTCTTTCAGGGCTGTTCAGAGGGCCTCCTCCGAGGGAGAGCCACGTTGAATGTAATACTGGCAAAAACGTTGTCCTGGGGCTGCTTTACAGCGGTAGAAATCAAGCTCTGCAAGCGAGGATCAGTTCATTGCCCTTCCCTCTGCATAGAAAGGGTTGACCCCCACAGCCTGTTCTGCGCTGTGTTGCTCGGAAAACAAACAGGGGACTCGCGGCACACACGCTCTCCCTCAGAAGGGAATTCATACGCGACTCTCTGAGGCCTCCGGAGAGCCGTAGAGGAGTTAAAGCACTCTATCGAGTCAGGGTTCATGGAGATGGCTGCACAGCAAACTGTGCTGATAGGAAACACTCGTGCTTACCTTGAGGCCCGGGGTCACGTTTACTTCGCACTTTAGCTCGGGCAAGCCGTGGGATGAGCTCCTAGCAAGGCACTGGCCACCACCTGGATTCGTAGGAGAAAACTCACTTTCTTCCCTGAGGCATTCCTAGCACTGACTAGAAGACGGGTAAGAGCACTTTCAGTCATCTTGAGGCCGCCACTATCTACCTTTCAAACGGGGGGAAATCCTGCCTTTCGCCAGGCTTCTTCTCAATTACACACCGGATCACCCAGCACATAGACCTCTCTTCTCTGACAAGCCAAAGGAGGCCCTTGCAGCACAATTCGGCCTTCTGCGATGAAACTTTGGGATGCAGTGTGTTCTGCATGTGCTGAATGGCGTAATCCTCTAAATGCCCTCAGGAGGCCTAGGTGACTTTGCATGTTCCAAGTGCCTAGCAAGGCTCAGGGTAAATCTCTACTTTATTTCGGGCTGGACCTAAAGTCTACTTTCTGCCTCACTTAGAGAGACGTCGAGCACGAGTCCCCAAAGTGGATTGGAGCCCCGGTGGTTTCTTTCAGGGCCGCTTAGGTGTCCTCAACGTGGCAGACCCGCATGGAAAGAAAGCCTGCCCAAGAACCGTGCTCCTGGGGCTGTTGCAAAGCTGTGGAACGCTAGCCTTAGAGAACAGATTAGTTCCCGGCCCTTTCACCTGCGTAGTGAGGCATGGTCCCAGAGCCGTGTATCCCTTGATGGGGCTCAGAAGGCTTTGGGTCCACGGTGCACTTCCTCGGAAAGAAGTGCCCCCGTCAGAGGCTTGAGCACTCTGAGGCATACTAAAGCTAAAGCCGTCCACTGACTGAGACTTCCTAGAAACTGGTGCACCCCTGCCTCTGGGAATGGGAAAATGTGCACCTTACCTCGTGGATCGAGGTCACATTTAGTTGGCACTTTAGCTACAGTATGCTCTGGGCTGAGCTCCCAGGAAGGAACCGCAAGCGCCCGGTTTCTTTTGCAAAAGCTCACTGCTCCTCAGAGGCATCTGTGGAGTGAACAGTGTCCTGGGGGCGTGGTGTGCAGGCAGCTTGGAAGCTGCCCCGAAGTTGCTTTCCAAAGGGGGAGAGTCGGGCTTCTCCCACATGCTCCAGTTTCCCACGTGACCCCACAGCGCATTTACCGGCACCCTCTGACTGACTACTGGAGACTTTCGGCCACACGGGGCCTTTCTATGATCACACTTCGTTGCAGGCGGGCTCTTTTGCATGCCGTGCCTAGCATTACCCGCTTAATGACTTAGTCAGGCCTAGGTGACTTTGGATCGTCCAAATGTCTCACAAGTTGACCGGTTTTTCTGTTCTTTCTGTCAGGCTGGACCTACAGTGTACCTTGCGTCACAATAGAGAGATGACAGGTAAGAGCCGCCAGGGGGCTCTGAAGGCTCAGGGATTCTTTCAGGGCTGTTCAGAGGGCCTCCACCGAGGGAGAGCCACGTTGAATGTAATACTGGCAAAAACGTTGTCCTGGGGCTGCTTTACAGCGGTAGAAATCAAGCTCTGCAAGCGAGGATCAGTTCATTGCCCTTCCCTCTGCATAGAAAGGGTTGACCCCCACAGCCTGTTCTGCGCTGTGTTGCTCGGAAAACAAACAGGGGACTCGCGGCACACACGCTCTCCCTCAGAAGGGAATTCATACGCGACTCTCTGAGGCCTCCGGAGAGCCGTAGAGGAGTTAAAGCACTCTATCGAGTCAGGGTTCATGGAGATGGCTGCACAGCAAACTGTGCTGATAGGAAACACTCGTGCTTACCTTGAGGCCCGGGGTCACGTTTACTTCGCACTTTAGCTCGGGCAAGCCGTGGGATGAGCTCCTAGCAAGGCACTGGCCACCACCTGGATTCGTAGGAGAAAACTCACTTTCTTCCCTGAGGCATTCCTAGCACTGACTAGAAGACGGGTAAGAGCACTTTCAGTCATCGTGAGGCCGCCACTATCTACCTTTCAAACGGGGGGAGATCCTGCCTTTCGCCAGGCTTCTTCTCAATTACACACCGGATCACCCAGCACATAGACCTCTCTTCTCTGACAAGCCAAAGGAGGCCCTTGCAGCACAATTCGGCCTTCTGCGATGAAACTTTGGGATGCAGTGTGTTCTGCATGTGCTGAATGGCGTAATCCTCTAAATGCCCTCAGGAGGCCTAGGTGACTTTGCATGTTCCAAGTGCCTAGCAAGGCTCAGGGTAAATCTCTACTTTATTTCGGGCTGGACCTAAAGTCTACTTTCTGCCTCACTTAGAGAGACGTCGAGCACGAGTCCCCAAAGTGGATTGGAGCCCCGGTGGTTTCTTTCAGGGCCGCTTAGGTGTCCTCAACGTGGCAGACCCGCATGGAAAGAAAGCCTGCCCAAGAACCGTGCTCCTGGGGCTGTTGCAAAGCTGTGGAACGCTAGCCTTAGAGAACAGATTAGTTCCCGGCCCTTTCACCTGCGTAGTGAGGCATGGTCCCAGAGCCGTGTATCCCTTGATGGGGCTCAGAAGGCTTTGGGTCCACGGTGCACTTCCTCGGAAAGAAGTGCCCCCGTCAGAGGCTTGAGCACTCTGAGGCATACTAAAGCTAAAGCCGTCCACTGACTGAGACTTCCTAGAAACTGGTGCACCCCTGCCTCTGGGAATGGGAAAATGTGCACCTTACCTCGTGGATCGAGGTCACATTTAGTTGGCACTTTAGCTACAGTATGCTCTGGGCTGAGCTCCCAGGAAGGAACCGCAAGCGCCCGGTTTCTTTTGCAAAAGCTCACTGCTCCTCAGAGGCATCTGTGGAGTGAACAGTGTCCTGGGGGCGTGGTGTGCAGGCAGCTTGGAAGCTGCCCCGAAGTTGCTTTCCAAAGGGGGAGAGTCGGGCTTCTCCCACATGCTCCAGTTTCCCACGTGACCCCACAGCGCATTTACCGGCACCCTCTGACTGACTACTGGAGACTTTCGGCCACACGGGGCCTTTCTATGATCACACTTCGTTGCAGGCGGGCTCTTTTGCATGCCGTGCCTAGCATTACCTGCTTAATGACTTAGTCAGGCCTAGGTGACTTTGGATCGTCCAAATGTCTCACAAGTTGACCGGTTTTTCTGTTCTTTCTGTCAGGCTGGACCTACAGTGTACCTTGCGTCACAATAGAGAGATGACAGGTAAGAGTCGCCAGGGGGCTCTGAAGGCTCAGGGATTCTTTCAGGGCTGTTCAGAGGGCCTCCTCCGAGGGAGAGCCACGTTGAATGTAATACTGGCAAAAACGTTGTCCTGGGGCTGCTTTACAGCGGTAGAAATCAAGCTCTGCAAGCGAGGATCAGTTCATTGCCCTTCCCTCTGCATAGAAAGGGTTGACCCCCACAGCCTGTTCTGCGCTGTGTTGCTCGGAAAACAAACAGGGGACTCGCGGCACACACGCTCTCCCTCAGAAGGGAATTCATACGCGACTCTCTGAGGCCTCCGGAGAGCCGTAGAGGAGTTAAAGCACTCTATCGAGTCAGGGTTCATGGAGATGGCTGCACAGCAAACTGTGCTGATAGGAAACACTCGTGCTTACCTTGAGGCCCGGGGTCACGTTTACTTCGCACTTTAGCTCGGGCAAGCCGTGGGATGAGCTCCTAGCAAGGCACTGGCCACCACCTGGATTCGTAGGAGAAAACTCACTTTCTTCCCTGAGGCATTCCTAGCACTGACTAGAAGACGGGTAAGAGCACTTTCAGTCATCGTGAGGCCGCCACTATCTACCTTTCAAACGGGGGGAGATCCTGCCTTTCGCCAGGCTTCTTCTCAATTACACACCGGATCACCCAGCACATAGACCTCTCTTCTCTGACAAGCCAAAGGAGGCCCTTGCAGCACAATTCGGCCTTCTGCGATGAAACTTTGGGATGCAGTGTGTTCTGCATGTGCTGAATGGCGTAATCCTCTAAATGCCCTCAGGAGGCCTAGGTGACTTTGCATGTTCCAAGTGCCTAGCAAGGCTCAGGGTAAATCTCTACTTTATTTCGGGCTGGACCTAAAGTCTACTTTCTGCCTCACTTAGAGAGACGTCGAGCACGAGTCCCCAAAGTGGATTGGAGCCCCGGTGGTTTCTTTCAGGGCCGCTTAGGTGTCCTCAACGTGGCAGACCCGCATGGAAAGAAAGCCTGCCCAAGAACCGTGCTCCTGGGGCTGTTGCAAAGCTGTGGAACGCTAGCCTTAGAGAACAGATTAGTTCCCGGCCCTTTCACCTGCGTAGTGAGGCATGGTCCCAGAGCCGTGTATCCCTTGATGGGGCTCAGAAGGCTTTGGGTCCACGGTGCACTTCCTCGGAAAGAAGTGCCCCCGTCAGAGGCTTGAGCACTCTGAGGCATACTAAAGCTAAAGCCGTCCACTGACTGAGACTTCCTAGAAACTGGTGCACCCCTGCCTCTGGGAATGGGAAAATGTGCACCTTACCTCGTGGATCGAGGTCACATTTAGTTGGCACTTTAGCTACAGTATGCTCTGGGCTGAGCTCCCAGGAAGGAACCGCAAGCGCCCGGTTTCTTTTGCAAAAGCTCACTGCTCCTCAGAGGCATCTGTGGAGTGAACAGTGTCCTGGGGGCGTGGTGTGCAGGCAGCTTGGAAGCTGCCCCGAAGTTGCTTTCCAAAGGGGGAGAGTCGGGCTTCTCCCACATGCTCCAGTTTCCCACGTGACCCCACAGCGCATTTACCGGCACCCTCTGACTGACTACTGGAGACTTTCGGCCACACGGGGCCTTTCTATGATCACACTTCGTTGCAGGCGGGCTCTTTTGCATGCCGTGCCTAGCATTACCTGCTTAATGACTTAGTCAGGCCTAGGTGACTTTGGATCGTCCAAATGTCTCACAAGTTGACCGGTTTTTCTGTTCTTTCTGTCAGGCTGGACCTACAGTGTACCTTGCGTCACAATAGAGAGATGACAGGTAAGAGTCGCCAGGGGGCTCTGAAGGCTCAGGGATTCTTTCAGGGCTGTTCAGAGGGCCTCCTCCGAGGGAGAGCCACGTTGAATGTAATACTGGCAAAAACGTTGTCCTGGGGCTGCTTTACAGCGGTAGAAATCAAGCTCTGCAAGCGAGGATCAGTTCATTGCCCTTCCCTCTGCATAGAAAGGGTTGACCCCCACAGCCTGTTCTGCGCTGTGTTGCTCGGAAAACAAACAGGGGACTCGCGGCACACACGCTCTCCCTCAGAAGGGAATTCATACGCGACTCTCTGAGGCCTCCGGAGAGCCGTAGAGGAGTTAAAGCACTCTATCGAGTCAGGGTTCATGGAGATGGCTGCACAGCAAAGTGTGCTGATAGGAAACACTCGTGCTTACCTTGAGGCCCGGGGTCACGTTTACTTCGCACTTTAGCTCGGGCAAGCCGTGGGATGAGCTCCTAGCAAGGCACTGGCCACCACCTGGATTCGTAGGAGAAAACTCACTTTCTTCCCTGAGGCATTCCTAGCACTGACTAGAAGACGGGTAAGAGCACTTTCAGTCATCGTGAGGCCGCCACTATCTACCTTTCAAACGGGGGGAGATCCTGCCTTTCGCCAGGCTTCTTCTCAATTACACACCGGATCACCCAGCACATAGACCTCTCTTCTCTGACAAGCCAAAGGAGGCCCTTGCAGCACAATTCGGCCTTCTGCGATGAAACTTTGGGATGCAGTGTGTTCTGCATGTGCTGAATGGCGTAATCCTCTAAATGCCCTCAGGAGGCCTAGGTGACTTTGCATGTTCCAAGTGCCTAGCAAGGCTCAGGGTAAATCTCTACTTTATTTCGGGCTGGACCTAAAGTCTACTTTCTGCCTCACTTAGAGAGACGTCGAGCACGAGTCCCCAAAGTGGATTGGAGCCCCGGTGGTTTCTTTCAGGGCCGCTTAGGTGTCCTCAACGTGGCAGACCCGCATGGAAAGAAAGCCTGCCCAAGAACCATGCTCCTGGGGCTGTTGCAAAGCTGTGGAACGCTAGCCTTAGAGAACAGATTAGTTCCCGGCCCTTTCACCTGCGTAGTGAGGCATGGTCCCAGAGCCGTGTATCCCTTGATGGGGCTCAGAAGGCTTTGGGTCCACGGTGCACTTCCTCGGAAAGAAGTGCCCCCGTCAGAGGCTTGAGCACTCTGAGGCATACTAAAGCTAAAGCCGTCCACTGACTGAGACTTCCTAGAAACTGGTGCACCCCTGCCTCTGGGAATGGGAAAATGTGCACCTTACCTCGTGGATCGAGGTCACATTTAGTTGGCACTTTAGCTACAGTATGCTCTGGGCTGAGCTCCCAGGAAGGAACCGCAAGCGCCCGGTTTCTTTTGCAAAAGCTCACTGCTCCTCAGAGGCATCTGTGGAGTGAACAGTGTCCTGGGGGCGTGGTGTGCAGGCAGCTTGGAAGCTGCACCGAAGTTGCTTTCCAAAGGGGGAGAGTCGGGCTTCTCCCACATGCTCCAGTTTCCCACGTGACCCCACAGCGCATTTACCGGCACCCTCTGACTGACTACTGGAGACTTTCGGCCACACGGGGCCTTTCTATGATCACACTTCGTTGCAGGCGGGCTCTTTTGCATGCCGTGCCTAGCATTACCTGCTTAATGACTTAGTCAGGCCTAGGTGACTTTGGATCGTCCAAATGTCTCACAAGTTGACCGGTTTTTCTGTTCTTTCTGTCAGGCTGGACCTACAGTGTACCTTGCGTCACAATAGAGAGATGACAGGTAAGAGTCGCCAGGGGGCTCTGAAGGCTCAGGGATTCTTTCAGGGCTGTTCAGAGGGCCTCCACCGAGGGAGAGCCACGTTGAATGTAATACTGGCAAAAACGTTGTCCTGGGGCTGCTTTACAGCGGTAGAAATCAAGCTCTGCAAGCGAGGATCAGTTCATTGCCCTTCCCTCTGCATAGAAAGGGTTGACCCCCACAGCCTGTTCTGCGCTGTGTTGCTCGGAAAACAAACAGGGGACTCGCGGCACACACGCTCTCCCTCAGAAGGGAATTCATACGCGACTCTCTGAGGCCTCCGGAGAGCCGTAGAGGAGTTAAAGCACTCTATCGAGTCAGGGTTCATGGAGATGGCTGCACAGCAAACTGTGCTGATAGGAAACACTCGTGCTTACCTTGAGGCCCGGGGTCACGTTTACTTCGCACTTTAGCTCGGGCAAGCCGTGGGATGAGCTCCTAGCAAGGCACTGGCCACCACCTGGATTCGTAGGAGAAAACTCACTTTCTTCCCTGAGGCATTCCTAGCACTGACTAGAAGACGGGTAAGAGCACTTTCAGTCATCGTGAGGCCGCCACTATCTACCTTTCAAACGGGGGGAGATCCTGCCTTTCGCCAGGCTTCTTCTCAATTACACACCGGATCACCCAGCACATAGACCTCTCTTCTCTGACAAGCCAAAGGAGGCCCTTGCAGCACAATTCGGCCTTCTGCGATGAAACTTTGGGATGCAGTGTGTTCTGCATGTGCTGAATGGCGTAATCCTCTAAATGCCCTCAGGAGGCCTAGGTGACTTTGCATGTTCCAAGTGCCTAGCAAGGCTCAGGGTAAATCTCTACTTTATTTCGGGCTGGACCTAAAGTCTACTTTCTGCCTCACTTAGAGAGACGTCGAGCACGAGTCCCCAAAGTGGATTGGAGCCCCGGTGGTTTCTTTCAGGGCCGCTTAGGTGTCCTCAACGTGGCAGACCCGCATGGAAAGAAAGCCTGCCCAAGAACCGTGCTCCTGGGGCTGTTGCAAAGCTGTGGAACGCTAGCCTTAGAGAACAGATTAGTTCCCGGCCCTTTCACCTGCGTAGTGAGGCATGGTCCCAGAGCCGTGTATCCCTTGATGGGGCTCAGAAGGCTTTGGGTCCACGGTGCACTTCCTCGGAAAGAAGTGCCCCCGTCAGAGGCTTGAGCACTCTGAGGCATACTAAAGCTAAAGCCGTCCACTGACTGAGACTTCCTAGAAACTGGTGCACCCCTGCCTCTGGGAATGGGAAAATGTGCACCTTACCTCGTGGATCGAGGTCACATTTAGTTGGCACTTTAGCTACAGTATGCTCTGGGCTGAGCTCCCAGGAAGGAACCGCAAGCGCCCGGTTTCTTTTGCAAAAGCTCACTGCTCCTCAGAGGCATCTGTGGAGTGAACAGTGTCCTGGGGGCGTGGTGTGCAGGCAGCTTGGAAGCTGCCCCGAAGTTGCTTTCCAAAGGGGGAGAGTCGGGCTTCTCCCACATGCTCCAGTTTCCCACGTGACCCCACAGCGCATTTACCGGCACCCTCTGACTGACTACTGGAGACTTTCGGCCACACGGGGCCTTTCTATGATCACACTTCGTTGCAGGCGGGCTCTTTTGCATGCCGTGCCTAGCATTACCCGCTTAATGACTTAGTCAGGCCTAGGTGACTTTGGATCGTCCAAATGTCTCACAAGTTGACCGGTTTTTCTGTTCTTTCTGTCAGGCTGGACCTACAGTGTACCTTGCGTCACAATAGAGAGATGACAGGTAAGAGCCGCCAGGGGGCTCTGAAGGCTCAGGGATTCTTTCAGGGCTGTTCAGAGGGCCTCCTCCGAGGGAGAGCCACGTTGAATGTAATACTGGCAAAAACGTTGTCCTGGGGCTGCTTTACAGCGGTAGAAATCAAGCTCTGCAAGCGAGGATCAGTTCATTGCCCTTCCCTCTGCATAGAAAGGGTTGACCCCCACAGCCTGTTCTGCGCTGTGTTGCTCGGAAAACAAACAGGGGACTCGCGGCACACACGCTCTCCCTCAGAAGGGAATTCATACGCGACTCTCTGAGGCCTCCGGAGAGCCGTAGAGGAGTTAAAGCACTCTATCGAGTCAGGGTTCATGGAGATGGCTGCACAGCAAAGTGTGCTGATAGGAAACACTCGTGCTTACCTTGAGGCCCGGGGTCACGTTTACTTCGCACTTTAGCTCGGGCAAGCCGTGGGATGAGCTCCTAGCAAGGCACTGGCCACCACCTGGATTCGTAGGAGAAAACTCACTTTCTTCCCTGAGGCATTCCTAGCACTGACTAGAAGACGGGTAAGAGCACTTTCAGTCATCGTGAGGCCGCCACTATCTACCTTTCAAACGGGGGGAGATCCTGCCTTTCGCCAGGCTTCTTCTCAATTACACACCGGATCACCCAGCACATAGACCTCTCTTCTCTGACAAGCCAAAGGAGGCCCTTGCAGCACAATTCGGCCTTCTGCGATGAAACTTTGGGATGCAGTGTGTTCTGCATGTGCTGAATGGCGTAATCCTCTAAATGCCCTCAGGAGGCCTAGGTGACTTTGCATGTTCCAAGTGCCTAGCAAGGCTCAGGGTAAATCTCTACTTTATTTCGGGCTGGACCTAAAGTCTACTTTCTGCCTCACTTAGAGAGACGTCGAGCACGAGTCCCCAAAGTGGATTGGAGCCCCGGTGGTTTCTTTCAGGGCCGCTTAGGTGTCCTCAACGTGGCAGACCCGCATGGAAAGAAAGCCTGCCCAAGAACCGTGCTCCTGGGGCTGTTGCAAAGCTGTGGAACGCTAGCCTTAGAGAACAGATTAGTTCCCGGCCCTTTCACCTGCGTAGTGAGGCATGGTCCCAGAGCCGTGTATCCCTTGATGGGGCTCAGAAGGCTTTGGGTCCACGGTGCACTTCCTCGGAAAGAAGTGCCCCCGTCAGAGGCTTGAGCACTCTGAGGCATACTAAAGCTAAAGCCGTCCACTGACTGAGACTTCCTAGAAACTGGTGCACCCCTGCCTCTGGGAATGGGAAAATGTGCACCTTACCTCGTGGATCGAGGTCACATTTAGTTGGCACTTTAGCTACAGTATGCTCTGGGCTGAGCTCCCAGGAAGGAACCGCAAGCGCCCGGTTTCTTTTGCAAAAGCTCACTGCTCCTCAGAGGCATCTGTGGAGTGAACAGTGTCCTGGGGGCGTGGTGTGCAGGCAGCTTGGAAGCTGCACCGAAGTTGCTTTCCAAAGGGGGAGAGTCGGGCTTCTCCCACATGCTCCAGTTTCCCACGTGACCCCACAGCGCATTTACCGGCACCCTCTGACTGACTACTGGAGACTTTCGGCCACACGGGGCCTTTCTATGATCACACTTCGTTGCAGGCGGGCTCTTTTGCATGCCGTGCCTAGCATTACCTGCTTAATGACTTAGTCAGGCTTAGGTGACTTTGGATCGTCCAAATGTCTCACAAGTTGACCGGTTTTTCTGTTCTTTCTGTCAGGCTGGACCTACAGTGTACCTTGCGTCACAATAGAGAGATGACAGGTAAGAGTCGCCAGGGGGCTCTGAAGGCTCAGGGATTCTTTCAGGGCTGTTCAGAGGGCCTCCTCCGAGGGAGAGCCACGTTGAATGTAATACTGGCAAAAACGTTGTCCTGGGGCTGCTTTACAGCGGTAGAAATCAAGCTCTGCAAGCGAGGATCAGTTCATTGCCCTTCCCTCTGCATAGAAAGGGTTGACCCCCCACAGCCTGTTCTGCGCTGTGTTGCTCGGAAAACAAACAGGGGACTCGCGGCACACACGCTCTCCCTCAGAAGGGAATTCATACGCGACTCTCTGAGGCCTCCGGAGAGCCGTAGAGGAGTTAAAGCACTCTATCGAGTCAGGGTTCATGGAGATGGCTGCACAGCAAAGTGTGCTGATAGGAAACACTCGTGCTTACCTTGAGGCCCGGGGTCACGTTTACTTCGCACTTTAGCTAGGGCAAGCCGTGGGATGAGCTCCTAGCAAGGCACTGGCCACCACCTGGATTCGTAGGAGAAAACTCACTTTCTTCCCTGAGGCATTCCTAGCACTGACTAGAAGACGGGTAAGAGCACTTTCAGTCATCTTGAGGCCGCCACTATCTACCTTTCAAATGGGGGGAGATCCTGCCTTTCGCCAGGCTTCTTCTCAATTACACACCGGATCACCCAGCACATAGACCTCTCTTCTCTGACAAGCCAAAGGAGGCCCTTGCAGCACAATTCGGCCTTCTGCGATGAAACTTTGGGATGCAGTGTGTTCTGCATGTGCTGAATGGCGTAATCCTCTAAATGCCCTCAGGAGGCCTAGGTGACTTTGCATGTTCCAAGTGCCTAGCAAGGCTCAGGGTAAATCTCTACTTTATTTCGGGCTGGACCTAAAGTCTACTTTCTGCCTCACTTAGAGAGACGTCGAGCACGAGTCCCCAAAGTGGATTGGAGCCCCGGTGGTTTCTTTCAGGGCCGCTTAGGTGTCCTCAACGTGGCAGACCCGCATGGAAAGAAAGCCTGCCCAAGAACCGTGCTCCTGGGGCTGTTGCAAAGCTGTGGAACGCTAGCCTTAGAGAACAGATTAGTTCCCGGCCCTTTCACCTGCGTAGTGAGGCATGGTCCCAGAGCCGTGTATCCCTTGATGGGGCTCAGAAGGCTTTGGGTCCACGGTGCACTTCCTCGGAAAGAAGTGCCCCCGTCAGAGGCTTGAGCACTCTGAGGCATACTAAAGCTAAAGCCGTCCACTGACTGAGACTTCCTAGAAACTGGTGCACCCCTGCCTCTGGGAATGGGAAAATGTGCACCTTACCTCGTGGATCGAGGTCACATTTAGTTGGCACTTTAGCTACAGTATGCTCTGGGCTGAGCTCCCAGGAAGGAACCGCAAGCGCCCGGTTTCTTTTGCAAAAGCTCACTGCTCCTCAGAGGCATCTGTGGAGTGAACAGTGTCCTGGGGGCGTGGTGTGCAGGCAGCTTGGAAGCTGCCCCGAAGTTGCTTTCCAAAGGGGGAGAGTCGGGCTTCTCCCACATGCTCCAGTTTCCCACGTGACCCCACAGCGCATTTACCGGCACCCTCTGACTGACTACTGGAGACTTTCGGCCACACGGGGCCTTTCTATGATCACACTTCGTTGCAGGCGGGCTCTTTTGCATGCCGTGCCTAGCATTACCCGCTTAATGACTTAGTCAGGCCTAGGTGACTTTGGATCGTCCAAATGTCTCACAAGTTGACCGGTTTTTCTGTTCTTTCTGTCAGGCTGGACCTACAGTGTACCTTGCGTCACAATAGAGAGATGACAGGTAAGAGCCGCCAGGGGGCTCTGAAGGCTCAGGGATTCTTTCAGGGCTGTTCAGAGGGCCTCCTCCGAGGGAGAGCCACGTTGAATGTAATACTGGCAAAAACGTTGTCCTGGGGCTGCTTTACAGCGGTAGAAATCAAGCTCTGCAAGCGAGGATCAGTTCATTGCCCTTCCCTCTGCATAGAAAGGGTTGACCCCCACAGCCTGTTCTGCGCTGTGTTGCTCGGAAAACAAACAGGGGACTCGCGGCACACACGCTCTCCCTCAGAAGGGAATTCATACGCGACTCTCTGAGGCCTCCGGAGAGCCGTAGAGGAGTTAAAGCACTCTATCGAGTCAGGGTTCATGGAGATGGCTGCACAGCAAACTGTGCTGATAGGAAACACTCGTGCTTACCTTGAGGCCCGGGGTCACGTTTACTTCGCACTTTAGCTAGGGCAAGCCGTGGGATGAGCTCCTAGCAAGGCACTGGCCACCACCTGGATTCGTAGGAGAAAACTCACTTTCTTCCCTGAGGCATTCCTAGCACTGACTAGAAGATGGGTAAGAGCACTTTCAGTCATCGTGAGGCCGCCACTATCTACCTTTCAAACGGGGGGAGATCCTGCCTTTCGCCAGGCTTCTTCTCAATTACACACCGGATCACCCAGCACATAGACCTCTCTTCTCTGACAAGCCAAAGGAGGCCCTTGCAGCACAATTCGGCCTTCTGCGATGAAACTTTGGGATGCAGTGTGTTCTGCATGTGCTGAATGGCGTAATCCTCTAAATGCCCTCAGGAGGCCTAGGTGACTTTGCATGTTCCAAGTGCCTAGCAAGGCTCAGGGTAAATCTCTACTTTATTTCGGGCTGGACCTAAAGTCTACTTTCTGCCTCACTTAGAGAGACGTCGAGCACGAGTCCCCAAAGTGGATTGGAGCCCCGGTGGTTTCTTTCAGGGCCGCTTAGGTGTCCTCAACGTGGCAGACCCGCATGGAAAGAAAGCCTGCCCAAGAACCGTGCTCCTGGGGCTGTTGCAAAGCTGTGGAACGCTAGCCTTAGAGAACAGATTAGTTCCCGGCCCTTTCACCTGCGTAGTGAGGCATGGTCCCAGAGCCGTGTATCCCTTGATGGGGCTCAGAAGGCTTTGGGTCCACGGTGCACTTCCTCGGAAAGAAGTGCCCCCGTCAGAGGCTTGAGCACTCTGAGGCATACTAAAGCTAAAGCCGTCCACTGACTGAGACTTCCTAGAAACTGGTGCACCCCTGCCTCTGGGAATGGGAAAATGTGCACCTTACCTCGTGGATCGAGGTCACATTTAGTTGGCACTTTAGCTACAGTATGCTCTGGGCTGAGCTCCCAGGAAGGAACCGCAAGCGCCCGGTTTCTTTTGCAAAAGCTCACTGCTCCTCAGAGGCATCTGTGGAGTGAACAGTGTCCTGGTGGCGTGGTGTGCAGGCAGCTTGGAAGCTGCCCCGAAGTTGCTTTCCAAAGGGGGAGAGTCGGGCTTCTCCCACATGCTCCAGTTTCCCACGTGACCCCACAGCGCATTTACCGGCACCCTCTGACTGACTACTGGAGACTTTCGGCCACACGGGGCCTTTCTATGATCACACTTCGTTGCAGGCGGGCTCTTTTGCATGCCGTGCCTAGCATTACCCGCTTAATGACTTAGTCAGGCCTAGGTGACTTTGGATCGTCCAAATGTCTCACAGGTTGACCGGTTTTTCTGTTCTTTCTGTCAGGCTGGACCTACAGTGTACCTTGCGTCACAATAGAGAGATGACAGGTAAGAGCCGCCAGGGGGCTCTGAAGGCTCAGGGATTCTTTCAGGGCTGTTCAGAGGGCCTCCTCCGAGGGAGAGCCACGTTGAATGTAATACTGGCAAAAACGTTGTCCTGGGGCTGCTTTACAGCGGTAGAAATCAAGCTCTGCAAGCGAGGATCAGTTCATTGCCCTTCCCTCTGCATAGAAAGGGTTGACCCCCACAGCCTGTTCTGCGCTGTGTTGCTCGGAAAACAAACAGGGGACTCGCGGCACACACGCTCTCCCTCAGAAGGGAATTCATACGCGACTCTCTGAGGCCTCCGGAGAGCCGTAGAGGAGTTAAAGCACTCTATCGAGTCAGGGTTCATGGAGATGGCTGCACAGCAAAGTGTGCTGATAGGAAACACTCGTGCTTACCTTGAGGCCCGGGGTCACGTTTACTTCGCACTTTAGCTAGGGCAAGCCGTGGGATGAGCTCCTAGCAAGGCACTGGCCACCACCTGGATTCGTAGGAGAAAACTCACTTTCTTCCCTGAGGCATTCCTAGCACTGACTAGAAGACGGGTAAGAGCACTTTCAGTCATCTTGAGGCCGCCACTATCTACCTTTCAAACGGGGGGAAATCCTGCCTTTCGCCAGGCTTCTTCTCAATTACACACCGGATCACCCAGCACATAGACCTCTCTTCTCTGACAAGCCAAAGGAGGCCCTTGCAGCACAATTCGGCCTTCTGCGATGAAACTTTGGGATGCAGTGTGTTCTGCATGTGCTGAATGGCGTAATCCTCTAAATGCCCTCAGGAGGCCTAGGTGACTTTGCATGTTCCAAGTGCCTAGCAAGGCTCAGGGTAAATCTCTACTTTATTTCGGGCTGGACCTAAAGTCTACTTTCTGCCTCACTTAGAGAGACGTCGAGCACGAGTCCCCAAAGTGGATTGGAGCCCCGGTGGTTTCTTTCAGGGCCGCTTAGGTGTCCTCAACGTGGCAGACCCGCATGGAAAGAAAGCCTGCCCAAGAACCGTGCTCCTGGGGCTGTTGCAAAGCTGTGGAACGCTAGCCTTAGAGAACAGATTAGTTCCCGGCCCTTTCACCTGCGTAGTGAGGCATGGTCCCAGAGCCGTGTATCCCTTGATGGTGCTCAGAAGGCTTTGGGTCCACGGTGCACTTCCTCGGAAAGAAGTGCCCCCGTCAGAGGCTTGAGCACTCTGAGGCATACTAAAGCTAAAGCCGTCCACTGACTGAGACTTCCTAGAAACTGGTGCACCCCTGCCTCTGGGAATGGGAAAATGTGCACCTTACCTCGTGGATCGAGGTCACATTTAGTTGGCACTTTAGTTACAGTATGCTCTGGGCTGAGCTCCCAGGAAGGAACCGCAAGCGCCCGGTTTCTTTTGCAAAAGCTCACTGCTCCTCAGCGGCATCTGTGGAGTGAACAGTGTCCTGGGGGCGTGGTGTGCAGGCAGCTTGGAAGCTGCACCGAAGTTGCTTTCCAAAGGGGGAGAGTCGGGCTTCTCCCACATGCTCCAGTTTCCCACGTGACCCCACAGCGCATTTACCGGCACCCTCTGACTGACTACTGGAGACTTTCGGCCACACGGGGCCTTTCTATGATCACACTTCGTTGCAGGCGGGCTCTTTTGCATGCCGTGCCTAGCATTACCCGCTTAATGACTTAGTCAGGCCTAGGTGACTTTGGATCGTCCAAATGTCTCACAAGTTGACCGGTTTTTCTGTTCTTTCTGTCAGGCTGGACCTACAGTGTACCTTGCGTCACAATAGAGAGATGACAGGTAAGAGCCGCCAGGGGGCTCTGAAGGCTCAGGGATTCTTTCAGGGCTGTTCAGAGGGCCTCCTCCGAGGGAGAGCCACGTTGAATGTAATACTGGCAAAAACGTTGTCCTGGGGCTGCTTTACAGCGGTAGAAATCAAGCTCTGCAAGCGAGGATCAGTTCATTGCCCTTCCCTCTGCATAGAAAGGGTTGACCCCCACAGCCTGTTCTGCGCTGTGTTGCTCGGAAAACAAACAGGGGACTCGCGGCACACACGCTCTCCCTCAGAAGGGAATTCATACGCGACTCTCTGAGGCCTCCGGAGAGCCGTAGAGGAGTTAAAGCACTCTATCGAGTCAGGGTTCATGGAGATGGCTGCACAGCAAAGTGTGCTGATAGGAAACACTCGTGCTTACCTTGAGGCCCGGGGTCACGTTTACTTCGCACTTTAGCTAGGGCAAGCCGTGGGATGAGCTCCTAGCAAGGCACTGGCCACCACCTGGATTCGTAGGAGAAAACTCACTTTCTTCCCTGAGGCATTCCTAGCACTGACTAGAAGACGGGTAAGAGCACTTTCAGTCATCTTGAGGCCGCCACTATCTACCTTTCAAACGGGGGGAAATCCTGCCTTTCGCCAGGCTTCTTCTCAATTACACACCGGATCACCCAGCACATAGACCTCTCTTCTCTGACAAGCCAAAGGAGGCCCTTGCAGCACAATTCGGCCTTCTGCGATGAAACTTTGGGATGCAGTGTGTTCTGCATGTGCTGAATGGCGTAATCCTCTAAATGCCCTCAGGAGGCCTAGGTGACTTTGCATGTTCCAAGTGCCTAGCAAGGCTCAGGGTAAATCTCTACTTTATTTCGGGCTGGACCTAAAGTCTACTTTCTGCCTCACTTAGAGAGACGTCGAGCACGAGTCCCCAAAGTGGATTGGAGCCCCGGTGGTTTCTTTCAGGGCCGCTTAGGTGTCCTCAACGTGGCAGACCCACATGGAAAGAAAGCCTGCCCAAGAACCGTGCTCCTGGGGCTGTTGCAAAGCTGTGGAACGCTAGCCTTAGAGAACAGATTAGTTCCCGGCCCTTTCACCTGCGTAGTGAGGCATGGTCCCAGAGCCGTGTATCCCTTGATGGGGCTCAGAAGGCTTTGGGTCCACGGTGCACTTCCTCGGAAAGAAGTGCCCCCGTCAGAGGCTTGAGCACTCTGAGGCATACTAAAGCTAAAGCCGTCCACTGACTGAGACTTCCTAGAAACTGGTGCACCCCTGCCTCTGGGAATGGGAAAATGTGCACCTTACCTCGTGGATCGAGGTCACATTTAGTTGGCACTTTAGCTACAGTATGCTCTGGGCTGAGCTCCCAGGAAGGAACCGCAAGCGCCCGGTTTCTTTTGCAAAAGCTCACTGCTCCTCAGAGGCATCTGTGGAGTGAACAGTGTCCTGGTGGCGTGGTGTGCAGGCAGCTTGGAAGCTGCCCCGAAGTTGCTTTCCAAAGGGGGAGAGTCGGGCTTCTCCCACATGCTCCAGTTTCCCACGTGACCCCACAGCGCATTTACCGGCACCCTCTGACTGACTACTGGAGACTTTCGGCCACACGGGGCCTTTCTATGATCACACTTCGTTGCAGGCGGGCTCTTTTGCATGCCGTGCCTAGCATTACCCGCTTAATGACTTAGTCAGGCCTAGGTGACTTTGGATCGTCCAAATGTCTCACAAGTTGACCGGTTTTTCTGTTCTTTCTGTCAGGCTGGACCTACAGTGTACCTTGCGTCACAATAGAGAGATGACAGGTAAGAGTCGCCAGGGGGCTCTGAAGGCTCAGGGATTCTTTCAGGGCTGTTCAGAGGGCCTCCACCGAGGGAGAGCCACGTTGAATGTAATACTGGCAAAAACGTTGTCCTGGGGCTGCTTTACAGCGGTAGAAATCAAGCTCTGCAAGCGAGGATCAGTTCATTGCCCTTCCCTCTGCATAGAAAGGGTTGACCCCCACAGCCTGTTCTGCGCTGTGTTGCTCGGAAAACAAACAGGGGACTCGCGGCACACACGCTCTCCCTCAGAAGGGAATACATACGCGACTCTCTGAGGCCTCCGGAGAGCCGTAGAGGAGTTAAAGCACTCTATCGAGTCAGGGTTCATGGAGATGGCTGCACAGCAAACTGTGCTGATAGGAAACACTCGTGCTTACCTTGAGGCCCGGGGTCACGTTTACTTCGCACTTTAGCTCGGGCAAGCCGTGGGATGAGCTCCTAGCAAGGCACTGGCCACCACCTGGATTCGTAGGAGAAAACTCACTTTCTTCCCTGAGGCATTCCTAGCACTGACTAGAAGACGGGTAAGAGCACTTTCAGTCATCTTGAGGCCGCCACTATCTACCTTTCAAACGGGGGGAAATCCTGCCTTTCGCCAGGCTTCTTCTCAATTACACACCGGATCACCCAGCACATAGACCTCTCTTCTCTGACAAGCCAAAGGAGGCCCTTGCAGCACAATTCGGCCTTCTGCGATGAAACTTTGGGATGCAGTGTGTTCTGCATGTGCTGAATGGCGTAATCCTCTAAATGCCCTCAGGAGGCCTAGGTGACTTTGCATGTTCCAAGTGCCTAGCAAGGCTCA
Source organism: Mesoplodon mirus (assembly GCF_964341445.2). NCBI lineage: Eukaryota > Metazoa > Chordata > Mammalia > Artiodactyla > Ziphiidae > Mesoplodon > Mesoplodon mirus. Next base: position 97,694,596 of record NC_138983.1, on the reverse strand, counting down.
GGGTAAATCTCTACTTTATTTCGGGCTGGACCTAAAGTCTACTTTCTGCCTCACTTAGAGAGACGTCGAGCACGAGTCCCCAAAGTGGATTGGAGCCCCGGTGGTTTCTTTCAGGGCCGCTTAGGTGTCCTCAACGTGGCAGACCCGCATGGAAAGAAAGCCTGCCCAAGAACCGTGCTCCTGGGGCTGTTGCAAAGCTGTGGAACGCTAGCCTTAGAGAACAGATTAGTTCCCGGCCCTTTCACCTGCGTAGTGAGGCATGGTCCCAGAGCCGTGTATCCCTTGATGGGGCTCAGAAGGCTTTGGGTCCACGGTGCACTTCCTCGGAAAGAAGTGCTCCCGTCAGAGGCTTGAGCACTCTGAGGCATACTAAAGCTAAAGCCGTCCACTGACTGAGACTTCCTAGAAACTGGTGCACCCCTGCCTCTGGGAATGGGAAAATGTGCACCTTACCTCGTGGATCGAGGTCACATTTAGTTGGCACTTTAGCTACAGTATGCTCTGGGCTGAGCTCCCAGGAAGGAACCGCAAGCGCCCGGTTTCTTTTGCAAAAGCTCACTGCTCCTCAGAGGCATCTGTGGAGTGAACAGTGTCCTGGGGGCGTGGTGTGCAGGCAGCTTGGAAGCTGCCCCGAAGTTGCTTTCCAAAGGGGGAGAGTCGGGCTTCTCCCACATGCTCCAGTTTCCCACGTGACCCCACAGCGCATTTACCGGCACCCTCTGACTGACTACTGGAGACTTTCGGCCACACGGGGCCTTTCTATGATCACACTTCGTTGCAGGCGGGCTCTTTTGCATGCCGTGCCTAGCATTACCCGCTTAATGACTTAGTCAGGCCTAGGTGACTTTGGATCGTCCAAATGTCTCACAAGTTGACCGGTTTTTCTGTTCTTTCTGTCAGGCTGGACCTACAGTGTACCTTGCGTCACAATAGAGAGATGACAGGTAAGAGCCGCCAGGGGGCTCTGAAGGCTCAGGGATTCTTTCAGGGCTGTTCAGAGGGCCTCCACCGAGGGAGAGCCACGTTGAATGTAATACTGGCAAAAACGTTGTCCTGGGGCTGCTTTACAGCGGTAGAAATCAAGCTCTGCAAGCGAGGATCAGTTCATTGCCCTTCCCTCTGCATAGAAAGGGTTGACCCCCACAGCCTGTTCTGCGCTGTGTTGCTCGGAAAACAAACAGGGGACTCGCGGCACACACGCTCTCCCTCAGAAGGGAATTCATACGCGACTCTCTGAGGCCTCCGGAGAGCCGTAGAGGAGTTAAAGCACTCTATCGAGTCAGGGTTCATGGAGATGGCTGCACAGCAAAGTGTGCTGATAGGAAACACTCGTGCTTACCTTGAGGCCCGGGGTCACGTTTACTTCGCACTTTAGCTCGGGCAAGCCGTGGGATGAGCTCCTAGCAAGGCACTGGCCACCACCTGGATTCGTAGGAGAAAACTCACTTTCTTCCCTGAGGCATTCCTAGCACTGACTAGAAGACGGGTAAGAGCACTTTCAGTCATCGTGAGGCCGCCACTATCTACCTTTCAAACGGGGGGAGATCCTGCCTTTCGCCAGGCTTCTTCTCAATTACACACCGGATCACCCAGCACATAGACCTCTCTTCTCTGACAAGCCAAAGGAGGCCCTTGCAGCACAATTCGGCCTTCTGCGATGAAACTTTGGGATGCAGTGTGTTCTGCATGTGCTGAATGGCGTAATCCTCTAAATGCCCTCAGGAGGCCTAGGTGACTTTGCATGTTCCAAGTGCCTAGCAAGGCTCAGGGTAAATCTCTACTTTATTTCGGGCTGGACCTAAAGTCTACTTTCTGCCTCACTTAGAGAGACGTCGAGCACGAGTCCCCAAAGTGGATTGGAGCCCCGGTGGTTTCTTTCAGGGCCGCTTAGGTGTCCTCAACGTGGCAGACCCGCATGGAAAGAAAGCCTGCCCAAGAACCGTGCTCCTGGGGCTGTTGCAAAGCTGTGGAACGCTAGCCTTAGAGAACAGATTAGTTCCCGGCCCTTTCACCTGCGTAGTGAGGCATGGTCCCAGAGCCGTGTATCCCTTGATGGGGCTCAGAAGGCTTTGGGTCCACGGTGCACTTCCTCGGAAAGAAGTGCCCCCGTCAGAGGCTTGAGCACTCTGAGGCATACTAAAGCTAAAGCCGTCCACTGACTGAGACTTCCTAGAAACTGGTGCACCCCTGCCTCTGGGAATGGGAAAATGTGCACCTTACCTCGTGGATCGAGGTCACATTTAGTTGGCACTTTAGCTACAGTATGCTCTGGGCTGAGCTCCCAGGAAGGAACCGCAAGCGCCCGGTTTCTTTTGCAAAAGCTCACTGCTCCTCAGAGGCATCTGTGGAGTGAACAGTGTCCTGGTGGCGTGGTGTGCAGGCAGCTTGGAAGCTGCACCGAAGTTGCTTTCCAAAGGGGGAGAGTCGGGCTTCTCCCACATGCTCCAGTTTCCCACGTGACCCCACAGCGCATTTACCGGCACCCTCTGACTGACTACTGGAGACTTTCGGCCACACGGGGCCTTTCTATGATCACACTTCGTTGCAGGCGGGCTCTTTTGCATGCCGTGCCTAGCATTACCTGCTTAATGACTTAGTCAGGCCTAGGTGACTTTGGATCGTCCAAATGTCTCACAAGTTGACCGGTTTTTCTGTTCTTTCTGTCAGGCTGGACCTACAGTGTACCTTGCGTCACAATAGAGAGATGACAGGTAAGAGTCGCCAGGGGGCTCTGAAGGCTCAGGGATTCTTTCAGGGCTGTTCAGAGGGCCTCCTCCGAGGGAGAGCCACGTTGAATGTAATACTGGCAAAAACGTTGTCCTGGGGCTGCTTTACAGCGGTAGAAATCAAGCTCTGCAAGCGAGGATCAGTTCATTGCCCTTCCCTCTGCATAGAAAGGGTTGACCCCCACAGCCTGTTCTGCGCTGTGTTGCTCGGAAAACAAACAGGGGACTCGCGGCACACACGCTCTCCCTCAGAAGGGAATTCATACGCGACTCTCTGAGGCCTCCGGAGAGCCGTAGAGGAGTTAAAGCACTCTATCGAGTCAGGGTTCATGGAGATGGCTGCACAGCAAACTGTGCTGATAGGAAACACTCGTGCTTACCTTGAGGCCCGGGGTCACGTTTACTTCGCACTTTAGCTCGGGCAAGCCGTGGGATGAGCTCCTAGCAAGGCACTGGCCACCACCTGGATTCGTAGGAGAAAACTCACTTTCTTCCCTGAGGCATTCCTAGCACTGACTAGAAGACGGGTAAGAGCACTTTCAGTCATCGTGAGGCCGCCACTATCTACCTTTCAAACGGGGGGAGATCCTGCCTTTCGCCAGGCTTCTTCTCAATTACACACCGGATCACCCAGCACATAGACCTCTCTTCTCTGACAAGCCAAAGGAGGCCCTTGCAGCACAATTCGGCCTTCTGCGATGAAACTTTGGGATGCAGTGTGTTCTGCATGTGCTGAATGGCGTAATCCTCTAAATGCCCTCAGGAGGCCTAGGTGACTTTGCATGTTCCAAGTGCCTAGCAAGGCTCAGGGTAAATCTCTACTTTATTTCGGGCTGGACCTAAAGTCTACTTTCTGCCTCACTTAGAGAGACGTCGAGCACGAGTCCCCAAAGTGGATTGGAGCCCCGGTGGTTTCTTTCAGGGCCGCTTAGGTGTCCTCAACGTGGCAGACCCGCATGGAAAGAAAGCCTGCCCAAGAACCGTGCTCCTGGGGCTGTTGCAAAGCTGTGGAACGCTAGCCTTAGAGAACAGATTAGTTCCCGGCCCTTTCACCTGCGTAGTGAGGCATGGTCCCAGAGCCGTGTATCCCTTGATGGGGCTCAGAAGGCTTTGGGTCCACGGTGCACTTCCTCGGAAAGAAGTGCCCCCGTCAGAGGCTTGAGCACTCTGAGGCATACTAAAGCTAAAGCCGTCCACTGACTGAGACTTCCTAGAAACTGGTGCACCCCTGCCTCTGGGAATGGGAAAATGTGCACCTTACCTCGTGGATCGAGGTCACATTTAGTTGGCACTTTAGCTACAGTATGCTCTGGGCTGAGCTCCCAGGAAGGAACCGCAAGCGCCCGGTTTCTTTTGCAAAAGCTCACTGCTCCTCAGAGGCATCTGTGGAGTGAACAGTGTCCTGGGGGCGTGGTGTGCAGGCAGCTTGGAAGCTGCCCCGAAGTTGCTTTCCAAAGGGGGAGAGTCGGGCTTCTCCCACATGCTCCAGTTTCCCACGTGACCCCACAGCGCATTTACCGGCACCCTCTGACTGACTACTGGAGACTTTCGGCCACACGGGGCCTTTCTATGATCACACTTCGTTGCAGGCGGGCTCTTTTGCATGCCGTGCCTAGCATTACCCGCTTAATGACTTAGTCAGGCCTAGGTGACTTTGGATCGTCCAAATGTCTCACAAGTTGACCGGTTTTTCTGTTCTTTCTGTCAGGCTGGACCTACAGTGTACCTTGCGTCACAATAGAGAGATGACAGGTAAGAGTCGCCAGGGGGCTCTGAAGGCTCAGGGATTCTTTCAGGGCTGTTCAGAGGGCCTCCACCGAGGGAGAGCCACGTTGAATGTAATACTGGCAAAAACGTTGTCCTGGGGCTGCTTTACAGCGGTAGAAATCAAGCTCTGCAAGCGAGGATCAGTTCATTGCCCTTCCCTCTGCATAGAAAGGGTTGACCCCCACAGCCTGTTCTGCGCTGTGTTGCTCGGAAAACAAACAGGGGACTCGCGGCACACACGCTCTCCCTCAGAAGGGAATTCATACGCGACTCTCTGAGGCCTCCGGAGAGCCGTAGAGGAGTTAAAGCACTCTATCGAGTCAGGGTTCATGGAGATGGCTGCACAGCAAACTGTGCTGATAGGAAACACTCGTGCTTACCTTGAGGCCCGGGGTCACGTTTACTTCGCACTTTAGCTCGGGCAAGCCGTGGGATGAGCTCCTAGCAAGGCACTGGCCACCACCTGGATTCGTAGGAGAAAACTCACTTTCTTCCCTGAGGCATTCCTAGCACTGACTAGAAGACGGGTAAGAGCACTTTCAGTCATCGTGAGGCCGCCACTATCTACCTTTCAAACAGGGGGAGATCCTGCCTTTCGCCAGGCTTCTTCTCAATTACACACCGGATCACCCAGCACATAGACCTCTCTTCTCTGACAAGCCAAAGGAGGCCCTTGCAGCACAATTCGGCCTTCTGCGATGAAACTTTGGGATGCAGTGTGTTCTGCATGTGCTGAATGGCGTAATCCTCTAAATGCCCTCAGGAGGCCTAGGTGACTTTGCATGTTCCAAGTGCCTAGCAAGGCTCAGGGTAAATCTCTACTTTATTTCGGGCTGGACCTAAAGTCTACTTTCTGCCTCACTTAGAGAGACGTCGAGCACGAGTCCCCAAAGTGGATTGGAGCCCCGGTGGTTTCTTTCAGGGCCGCTTAGGTGTCCTCAACGTGGCAGACCCGCATGGAAAGAAAGCCTGCCCAAGAACCGTGCTCCTGGGGCTGTTGCAAAGCTGTGGAACGCTAGCCTTAGAGAACAGATTAGTTCCCGGCCCTTTCACCTGCGTAGTGAGGCATGGTCCCAGAGCCGTGTATCCCTTGATGGGGCTCAGAAGGCTTTGGGTCCACGGTGCACTTCCTCGGAAAGAAGTGCCCCCGTCAGAGGCTTGAGCACTCTGAGGCATACTAAAGCTAAAGCCGTCCACTGACTGAGACTTCCTAGAAACTGGTGCACCCCTGCCTCTGGGAATGGGAAAATGTGCACCTTACCTCGTGGATCGAGGTCACATTTAGTTGGCACTTTAGCTACAGTATGCTCTGGGCTGAGCTCCCAGGAAGGAACCGCAAGCGCCCGGTTTCTTTTGCAAAAGCTCACTGCTCCTCAGAGGCATCTGTGGAGTGAACAGTGTCCTGGGGGCGTGGTGTGCAGGCAGCTTGGAAGCTGCCCCGAAGTTGCTTTCCAAAGGGGGAGAGTCGGGCTTCTCCCACATGCTCCAGTTTCCCACGTGACCCCACAGCGCATTTACCGGCACCCTCTGACTGACTACTGGAGACTTTCGGCCACACGGGGCCTTTCTATGATCACACTTCGTTGCAGGCGGGCTCTTTTGCATGCCGTGCCTAGCATTACCCGCTTAATGACTTAGTCAGGCCTAGGTGACTTTGGATCGTCCAAATGTCTCACAAGTTGACCGGTTTTTCTGTTCTTTCTGTCAGGCTGGACCTACAGTGTACCTTGCGTCACAATAGAGAGATGACAGGTAAGAGTCGCCAGGGGGCTCTGAAGGCTCAGGGATTCTTTCAGGGCTGTTCAGAGGGCCTCCACCGAGGGAGAGCCACGTTGAATGTAATACTGGCAAAAACGTTGTCCTGGGGCTGCTTTACAGCGGTAGAAATCAAGCTCTGCAAGCGAGGATCAGTTCATTGCCCTTCCCTCTGCATAGAAAGGGTTGACCCCCACAGCCTGTTCTGCGCTGTGTTGCTCGGAAAACAAACAGGGGACTCGCGGCACACACGCTCTCCCTCAGAAGGGAATTCATACGCGACTCTCTGAGGCCTCCGGAGAGCCGTAGAGGAGTTAAAGCACTCTATCGAGTCAGGGTTCATGGAGATGGCTGCACAGCAAACTGTGCTGATAGGAAACACTCGTGCTTACCTTGAGGCCCGGGGTCACGTTTACTTCGCACTTTAGCTCGGGCAAGCCGTGGGATGAGCTCCTAGCAAGGCACTGGCCACCACCTGGATTCGTAGGAGAAAACTCACTTTCTTCCCTGAGGCATTCCTAGCACTGACTAGAAGACGGGTAAGAGCACTTTCAGTCATCGTGAGGCCGCCACTATCTACCTTTCAAACAGGGGGAGATCCTGCCTTTCGCCAGGCTTCTTCTCAATTACACACCGGATCACCCAGCACATAGACCTCTCTTCTCTGACAAGCCAAAGGAGGCCCTTGCAGCACAATTCGGCCTTCTGCGATGAAACTTTGGGATGCAGTGTGTTCTGCATGTGCTGAATGGCGTAATCCTCTAAATGCCCTCAGGAGGCCTAGGTGACTTTGCATGTTCCAAGTGCCTAGCAAGGCTCAGGGTAAATCTCTACTTTATTTCGGGCTGGACCTAAAGTCTACTTTCTGCCTCACTTAGAGAGACGTCGAGCACGAGTCCCCAAAGTGGATTGGAGCCCCGGTGGTTTCTTTCAGGGCCGCTTAGGTGTCCTCAACGTGGCAGACCCGCATGGAAAGAAAGCCTGCCCAAGAACCGTGCTCCTGGGGCTGTTGCAAAGCTGTGGAACGCTAGCCTTAGAGAACAGATTAGTTCCCGGCCCTTTCACCTGCGTAGTGAGGCATGGTCCCAGAGCCGTGTATCCCTTGATGGGGCTCAGAAGGCTTTGGGTCCACGGTGCACTTCCTCGGAAAGAAGTGCCCCCGTCAGAGGCTTGAGCACTCTGAGGCATACTAAAGCTAAAGCCGTCCACTGACTGAGACTTCCTAGAAACTGGTGCACCCCTGCCTCTGGGAATGGGAAAATGTGCACCTTACCTCGTGGATCGAGGTCACATTTAGTTGGCACTTTAGCTACAGTATGCTCTGGGCTGAGCTCCCAGGAAGGAACCGCAAGCGCCCGGTTTCTTTTGCAAAAGCTCACTGCTCCTCAGAGGCATCTGTGGAGTGAACAGTGTCCTGGGGGCGTGGTGTGCAGGCAGCTTGGAAGCTGCCCCGAAGTTGCTTTCCAAAGGGGGAGAGTCGGGCTTCTCCCACATGCTCCAGTTTCCCACGTGACCCCACAGCGCATTTACCGGCACCCTCTGACTGACTACTGGAGACTTTCGGCCACACGGGGCCTTTCTATGATCACACTTCGTTGCAGGCGGGCTCTTTTGCATGCCGTGCCTAGCATTACCCGCTTAATGACTTAGTCAGGCCTAGGTGACTTTGGATCGTCCAAATGTCTCACAAGTTGACCGGTTTTTCTGTTCTTTCTGTCAGGCTGGACCTACAGTGTACCTTGCGTCACAATAGAGAGATGACAGGTAAGAGCCGCCAGGGGGCTCTGAAGGCTCAGGGATTCTTTCAGGGCTGTTCAGAGGGCCTCCACCGAGGGAGAGCCACGTTGAATGTAATACTGGCAAAAACGTTGTCCTGGGGCTGCTTTACAGCGGTAGAAATCAAGCTCTGCAAGCGAGGATCAGTTCATTGCCCTTCCCTCTGCATAGAAAGGGTTGACCCCCACAGCCTGTTCTGCGCTGTGTTGCTCGGAAAACAAACAGGGGACTCGCGGCACACACGCTCTCCCTCAGAAGGGAATTCATACGCGACTCTCTGAGGCCTCCGGAGAGCCGTAGAGGAGTTAAAGCACTCTATCGAGTCAGGGTTCATGGAGATGGCTGCACAGCAAAGTGTGCTGATAGGAAACACTCGTGCTTACCTTGAGGCCCGGGGTCACGTTTACTTCGCACTTTAGCTCGGGCAAGCCGTGGGATGAGCTCCTAGCAAGGCACTGGCCACCACCTGGATTCGTAGGAGAAAACTCACTTTCTTCCCTGAGGCATTCCTAGCACTGACTAGAAGACGGGTAAGAGCACTTTCAGTCATCGTGAGGCCGCCACTATCTACCTTTCAAACGGGGGGAGATCCTGCCTTTCGCCAGGCTTCTTCTCAATTACACACCGGATCACCCAGCACATAGACCTCTCTTCTCTGACAAGCCAAAGGAGGCCCTTGCAGCACAATTCGGCCTTCTGCGATGAAACTTTGGGATGCAGTGTGTTCTGCATGTGCTGAATGGCGTAATCCTCTAAATGCCCTCAGGAGGCCTAGGTGACTTTGCATGTTCCAAGTGCCTAGCAAGGCTCAGGGTAAATCTCTACTTTATTTCGGGCTGGACCTAAAGTCTACTTTCTGCCTCACTTAGAGAGACGTCGAGCACGAGTCCCCAAAGTGGATTGGAGCCCCGGTGGTTTCTTTCAGGGCCGCTTAGGTGTCCTCAACGTGGCAGACCCGCATGGAAAGAAAGCCTGCCCAAGAACCGTGCTCCTGGGGCTGTTGCAAAGCTGTGGAACGCTAGCCTTAGAGAACAGATTAGTTCCCGGCCCTTTCACCTGCGTAGTGAGGCATGGTCCCAGAGCCGTGTATCCCTTGATGGTGCTCAGAAGGCTTTGGGTCCACGGTGCACTTCCTCGGAAAGAAGTGCCCCCGTCAGAGGCTTGAGCACTCTGAGGCATACTAAAGCTAAAGCCGTCCACTGACTGAGACTTCCTAGAAACTGGTGCACCCCTGCCTCTGGGAATGGGAAAATGTGCACCTTACCTCGTGGATCGAGGTCACATTTAGTTGGCACTTTAGCTACAGTATGCTCTGGGCTGAGCTCCCAGGAAGGAACCGCAAGCGCCCGGTTTCTTTTGCAAAAGCTCACTGCTCCTCAGAGGCATCTGTGGAGTGAACAGTGTCCTGGGGGCGTGGTGTGCAGGCAGCTTGGAAGCTGCCCCGAAGTTGCTTTCCAAAGGGGGAGAGTCGGGCTTCTCCCACATGCTCCAGTTTCCCACGTGACCCCACAGCGCATTTACCGGCACCCTCTGACTGACTACTGGAGACTTTCGGCCACACGGGGCCTTTCTATGATCACACTTCGTTGCAGGCGGGCTCTTTTGCATGCCGTGCCTAGCATTACCCGCTTAATGACTTAGTCAGGCCTAGGTGACTTTGGATCGTCCAAATGTCTCACAAGTTGACCGGTTTTTCTGTTCTTTCTGTCAGGCTGGACCTACAGTGTACCTTGCGTCACAATAGAGAGATGACAGGTAAGAGTCGCCAGGGGGCTCTGAAGGCTCAGGGATTCTTTCAGGGCTGTTCAGAGGGCCTCCTCCGAGGGAGAGCCACGTTGAATGTAATACTGGCAAAAACGTTGTCCTGGGGCTGCTTTACAGCGGTAGAAATCAAGCTCTGCAAGCGAGGATCAGTTCATTGCCCTTCCCTCTGCATAGAAAGGGTTGACCCCCACAGCCTGTTCTGCGCTGTGTTGCTCGGAAAACAAACAGGGGACTCGCGGCACACACGCTCTCCCTCAGAAGGGAATTCATACGCGACTCTCTGAGGCCTCCGGAGAGCCGTAGAGGAGTTAAAGCACTCTATCGAGTCAGGGTTCATGGAGATGGCTGCACAGCAAACTGTGCTGATAGGAAACACTCGTGCTTACCTTGAGGCCCGGGGTCACGTTTACTTCGCACTTTAGCTCGGGCAAGCCGTGGGATGAGCTCCTAGCAAGGCACTGGCCACCACCTGGATTCGTAGGAGAAAACTCACTTTCTTCCCTGAGGCATTCCTAGCACTGACTAGAAGACGGGTAAGAGCACTTTCAGTCATCTTGAGGCCGCCACTATCTACCTTTCAAACGGGGGGAAATCCTGCCTTTCGCCAGGCTTCTTCTCAATTACACACCGGATCACCCAGCACATAGACCTCTCTTCTCTGACAAGCCAAAGGAGGCCCTTGCAGCACAATTCGGCCTTCTGCGATGAAACTTTGGGATGCAGTGTGTTCTGCATGTGCTGAATGGCGTAATCCTCTAAATGCCCTCAGGAGGCCTAGGTGACTTTGCATGTTCCAAGTGCCTAGCAAGGCTCAGGGTAAATCTCTACTTTATTTCGGGCTGGACCTAAAGTCTACTTTCTGCCTCACTTAGAGAGACGTCGAGCACGAGTCCCCAAAGTGGATTGGAGCCCCGGTGGTTTCTTTCAGGGCCGCTTAGGTGTCCTCAACGTGGCAGACCCGCATGGAAAGAAAGCCTGCCCAAGAACCGTGCTCCTGGGGCTGTTGCAAAGCTGTGGAACGCTAGCCTTAGAGAACAGATTAGTTCCCGGCCCTTTCACCTGCGTAGTGAGGCATGGTCCCAGAGCCGTGTATCCCTTGATGGGGCTCAGAAGGCTTTGGGTCCACGGTGCACTTCCTCGGAAAGAAGTGCCCCCGTCAGAGGCTTGAGCACTCTGAGGCATACTAAAGCTAAAGCCGTCCACTGACTGAGACTTCCTAGAAACTGGTGCACCCCTGCCTCTGGGAATGGGAAAATGTGCACCTTACCTCGTGGATCGAGGTCACATTTAGTTGGCACTTTAGCTACAGTATGCTCTGGGCTGAGCTCCCAGGAAGGAACCGCAAGCGCCCGGTTTCTTTTGCAAAAGCTCACTGCTCCTCAGAGGCATCTGTGGAGTGAACAGTGTCCTGGGGGCGTGGTGTGCAGGCAGCTTGGAAGCTGCACCGAAGTTGCTTTCCAAAGGGGGAGAGTCGGGCTTCTCCCACATGCTCCAGTTTCCCACGTGACCCCACAGCGCATTTACCGGCACCCTCTGACTGACTACTGGAGACTTTCGGCCACACGGGGCCTTTCTATGATCACACTTCGTTGCAGGCGGGCTCTTTTGCATGCCGTGCCTAGCATTACCCGCTTAATGACTTAGTCAGGCCTAGGTGACTTTGGATCGTCCAAATGTCTCACAAGTTGACCGGTTTTTCTGTTCTTTCTGTCAGGCTGGACCTACAGTGTACCTTGCGTCACAATAGAGAGATGACAGGTAAGAGTCGCCAGGGGGCTCTGAAGGCTCAGGGATTCTTTCAGGGCTGTTCAGAGGGCCTCCACCGAGGGAGAGCCACGTTGAATGTAATACTGGCAAAAACGTTGTCCTGGGGCTGCTTTACAGCGGTAGAAATCAAGCTCTGCAAGCGAGGATCAGTTCATTGCCCTTCCCTCTGCATAGAAAGGGTTGACCCCCACAGCCTGTTCTGCGCTGTGTTGCTCGGAAAACAAACAGGGGACTCGCGGCACACACGCTCTCCCTCAGAAGGGAATTCATACGCGACTCTCTGAGGCCTCCGGAGAGCCGTAGAGGAGTTAAAGCACTCTATCGAGTCAGGGTTCATGGAGATGGCTGCACAGCAAAGTGTGCTGATAGGAAACACTCGTGCTTACCTTGAGGCCCGGGGTCACGTTTACTTCGCACTTTAGCTCGGGCAAGCCGTGGGATGAGCTCCTAGCAAGGCACTGGCCACCACCTGGATTCGTAGGAGAAAACTCACTTTCTTCCCTGAGGCATTCCTAGCACTGACTAGAAGACGGGTAAGAGCACTTTCAGTCATCGTGAGGCCGCCACTATCTACCTTTCAAACGGGGGGAGATCCTGCCTTTCGCCAGGCTTCTTCTCAATTACACACCGGATCACCCAGCACATAGACCTCTCTTCTCTGACAAGCCAAAGGAGGCCCTTGCAGCACAATTCGGCCTTCTGCGATGAAACTTTGGGATGCAGTGTGTTCTGCATGTGCTGAATGGCGTAATCCTCTAAATGCCCTCAGGAGGCCTAGGTGACTTTGCATGTTCCAAGTGCCTAGCAAGGCTCAGGGTAAATCTCTACTTTATTTCGGGCTGGACCTAAAGTCTACTTTCTGCCTCACTTAGAGAGACGTCGAGCACGAGTCCCCAAAGTGGATTGGAGCCCCGGTGGTTTCTTTCAGGGCCGCTTAGGTGTCCTCAACGTGGCAGACCCGCATGGAAAGAAAGCCTGCCCAAGAACCGTGCTCCTGGGGCTGTTGCAAAGCTGTGGAACGCTAGCCTTAGAGAACAGATTAGTTCCCGGCCCTTTCACCTGCGTAGTGAGGCATGGTCCCAGAGCCGTGTATCCCTTGATGGGGCTCAGAAGGCTTTGGGTCCACGGTGCACTTCCTCGGAAAGAAGTGCCCCCGTCAGAGGCTTGAGCACTCTGAGGCATACTAAAGCTAAAGCCGTCCACTGACTGAGACTTCCTAGAAACTGGTGCACCCCTGCCTCTGGGAATGGGAAAATGTGCACCTTACCTCGTGGATCGAGGTCACATTTAGTTGGCACTTTAGCTACAGTATGCTCTGGGCTGAGCTCCCAGGAAGGAACCGCAAGCGCCCGGTTTCTTTTGCAAAAGCTCACTGCTCCTCAGAGGCATCTGTGGAGTGAACAGTGTCCTGGTGGCGTGGTGTGCAGGCAGCTTGGAAGCTGCCCCGAAGTTGCTTTCCAAAGGGGGAGAGTCGGGCTTCTCCCACATGCTCCAGTTTCCCACGTGACCCCACAGCGCATTTACCGGCACCCTCTGACTGACTACTGGAGACTTTCGGCCACACGGGGCCTTTCTATGATCACACTTCGTTGCAGGCGGGCTCTTTTGCATGCCGTGCCTAGCATTACCCGCTTAATGACTTAGTCAGGCCTAGGTGACTTTGGATCGTCCAAATGTCTCACAAGTTGACCGGTTTTTCTGTTCTTTCTGTCAGGCTGGACCTACAGTGTACCTTGCGTCACAATAGAGAGATGACAGGTAAGAGTCGCCAGGGGGCTCTGAAGGCTCAGGGATTCTTTCAGGGCTGTTCAGAGGGCCTCCACCGAGGGAGAGCCACGTTGAATGTAATACTGGCAAAAACGTTGTCCTGGGGCTGCTTTACAGCGGTAGAAATCAAGCTCTGCAAGCGAGGATCAGTTCATTGCCCTTCCCTCTGCATAGAAAGGGTTGACCCCCACAGCCTGTTCTGCGCTGTGTTGCTCGGAAAACAAACAGGGGACTCGCGGCACACACGCTCTCCCTCAGAAGGGAATACATACGCGACTCTCTGAGGCCTCCGGAGAGCCGTAGAGGAGTTAAAGCACTCTATCGAGTCAGGGTTCATGGAGATGGCTGCACAGCAAACTGTGCTGATAGGAAACACTCGTGCTTACCTTGAGGCCCGGGGTCACGTTTACTTCGCACTTTAGCTCGGGCAAGCCGTGGGATGAGCTCCTAGCAAGGCACTGGCCACCACCTGGATTCGTAGGAGAAAACTCACTTTCTTCCCTGAGGCATTCCTAGCACTGACTAGAAGACGGGTAAGAGCACTTTCAGTCATCTTGAGGCCGCCACTATCTACCTTTCAAACGGGGGGAAATCCTGCCTTTCGCCAGGCTTCTTCTCAATTACACACCGGATCACCCAGCACATAGACCTCTCTTCTCTGACAAGCCAAAGGAGGCCCTTGCAGCACAATTCGGCCTTCTGCGATGAAACTTTGGGATGCAGTGTGTTCTGCATGTGCTGAATGGCGTAATCCTCTAAATGCCCTCAGGAGGCCTAGGTGACTTTGCATGTTCCAAGTGCCTAGCAAGGCTCAGGGTAAATCTCTACTTTATTTCGGGCTGGACCTAAAGTCTACTTTCTGCCTCACTTAGAGAGACGTCGAGCACGAGTCCCCAAAGTGGATTGGAGCCCCGGTGGTTTCTTTCAGGGCCGCTTAGGTGTCCTCAACGTGGCAGACCCGCATGGAAAGAAAGCCTGCCCAAGAACCGTGCTCCTGGGGCTGTTGCAAAGCTGTGGAACGCTAGCCTTAGAGAACAGATTAGTTCCCGGCCCTTTCACCTGCGTAGTGAGGCATGGTCCCAGAGCCGTGTATCCCTTGATGGGGCTCAGAAGGCTTTGGGTCCACGGTGCACTTCCTCGGAAAGAAGTGCCCCCGTCAGAGGCTTGAGCACTCTGAGGCATACTAAAGCTAAAGCCGTCCACTGACTGAGACTTCCTAGAAACTGGTGCACCCCTGCCTCTGGGAATGGGAAAATGTGCACCTTACCTCGTGGATCGAGGTCACATTTAGTTGGCACTTTAGCTACAGTATGCTCTGGGCTGAGCTCCCAGGAAGGAACCGCAAGCGCCCGGTTTCTTTTGCAAAAGCTCACTGCTCCTCAGAGGCATCTGTGGAGTGAACAGTGTCCTGGGGGCGTGGTGTGCAGGCAGCTTGGAAGCTGCCCCGAAGTTGCTTTCCAAAGGGGGAGAGTCGGGCTTCTCCCACATGCTCCAGTTTCCCACGTGACCCCACAGCGCATTTACCGGCACCCTCTGACTGACTACTGGAGACTTTCGGCCACACGGGGCCTTTCTATGATCACACTTCGTTGCAGGCGGGCTCTTTTGCATGCCGTGCCTAGCATTACCCGCTTAATGACTTAGTCAGGCCTAGGTGACTTTGGATCGTCCAAATGTCTCACAAGTTGACCGGTTTTTCTGTTCTTTCTGTCAGGCTGGACCTACAGTGTACCTTGCGTCACAATAGAGAGATGACAGGTAAGAGCCGCCAGGGGGCTCTGAAGGCTCAGGGATTCTTTCAGGGCTGTTCAGAGGGCCTCCACCGAGGGAGAGCCACGTTGAATGTAATACTGGCAAAAACGTTGTCCTGGGGCTGCTTTACAGCGGTAGAAATCAAGCTCTGCAAGCGAGGATCAGTTCATTGCCCTTCCCTCTGCATAGAAAGGGTTGACCCCCACAGCCTGTTCTGCGCTGTGTTGCTCGGAAAACAAACAGGGGACTCGCGGCACACACGCTCTCCCTCAGAAGGGAATTCATACGCGACTCTCTGAGGCCTCCGGAGAGCCGTAGAGGAGTTAAAGCACTCTATCGAGTCAGGGTTCATGGAGATGGCTGCACAGCAAAGTGTGCTGATAGGAAACACTCGTGCTTACCTTGAGGCCCGGGGTCACGTTTACTTCGCACTTTAGCTCGGGCAAGCCGTGGGATGAGCTCCTAGCAAGGCACTGGCCACCACCTGGATTCGTAGGAGAAAACTCACTTTCTTCCCTGAGGCATTCCTAGCACTGACTAGAAGACGGGTAAGAGCACTTTCAGTCATCGTGAGGCCGCCACTATCTACCTTTCAAACGGGGGGAGATCCTGCCTTTCGCCAGGCTTCTTCTCAATTACACACCGGATCACCCAGCACATAGACCTCTCTTCTCTGACAAGCCAAAGGAGGCCCTTGCAGCACAATTCGGCCTTCTGCGATGAAACTTTGGGATGCAGTGTGTTCTGCATGTGCTGAATGGCGTAATCCTCTAAATGCCCTCAGGAGGCCTAGGTGACTTTGCATGTTCCAAGTGCCTAGCAAGGCTCAGGGTAAATCTCTACTTTATTTCGGGCTGGACCTAAAGTCTACTTTCTGCCTCACTTAGAGAGACGTCGAGCACGAGTCCCCAAAGTGGATTGGAGCCCCGGTGGTTTCTTTCAGGGCCGCTTAGGTGTCCTCAACGTGGCAGACCCGCATGGAAAGAAAGCCTGCCCAAGAACCGTGCTCCTGGGGCTGTTGCAAAGCTGTGGAACGCTAGCCTTAGAGAACAGATTAGTTCCCGGCCCTTTCACCTGCGTAGTGAGGCATGGTCCCAGAGCCGTGTATCCCTTGATGGGGCTCAGAAGGCTTTGGGTCCACGGTGCACTTCCTCGGAAAGAAGTGCCCCCGTCAGAGGCTTGAGCACTCTGAGGCATACTAAAGCTAAAGCCGTCCACTGACTGAGACTTCCTAGAAACTGGTGCACCCCTGCCTCTGGGAATGGGAAAATGTGCACCTTACCTCGTGGATCGAGGTCACATTTAGTTGGCACTTTAGCTACAGTATGCTCTGGGCTGAGCTCCCAGGAAGGAACCGCAAGCGCCCGGTTTCTTTTGCAAAAGCTCACTGCTCCTCAGAGGCATCTGTGGAGTGAACAGTGTCCTGGGGGCGTGGTGTGCAGGCAGCTTGGAAGCTGCCCCGAAGTTGCTTTCCAAAGGGGGAGAGTCGGGCTTCTCCCACATGCTCCAGTTTCCCACGTGACCCCACAGCGCATTTACCGGCACCCTCTGACTGACTACTGGAGACTTTCGGCCACACGGGGCCTTTCTATGATCACACTTCGTTGCAGGCGGGCTCTTTTGCATGCCGTGCCTAGCATTACCCGCTTAATGACTTAGTCAGGCCTAGGTGACTTTGGATCGTCCAAATGTCTCACAAGTTGACCGGTTTTTCTGTTCTTTCTGTCAGGCTGGACCTACAGTGTACCTTGCGTCACAATAGAGAGATGACAGGTAAGAGCCGCCAGGGGGCTCTGAAGGCTCAGGGATTCTTTCAGGGCTGTTCAGAGGGCCTCCACCGAGGGAGAGCCACGTTGAATGTAATACTGGCAAAAACGTTGTCCTGGGGCTGCTTTACAGCGGTAGAAATCAAGCTCTGCAAGCGAGGATCAGTTCATTGCCCTTCCCTCTGCATAGAAAGGGTTGACCCCCACAGCCTGTTCTGCGCTGTGTTGCTCGGAAAACAAACAGGGGACTCGCGGCACACACGCTCTCCCTCAGAAGGGAATTCATACGCGACTCTCTGAGGCCTCCGGAGAGCCGTAGAGGAGTTAAAGCACTCTATCGAGTCAGGGTTCATGGAGATGGCTGCACAGCAAAGTGTGCTGATAGGAAACACTCGTGCTTACCTTGAGGCCCGGGGTCACGTTTACTTCGCACTTTAGCTCGGGCAAGCCGTGGGATGAGCTCCTAGCAAGGCACTGGCCACCACCTGGATTCGTAGGAGAAAACTCACTTTCTTCCCTGAGGCATTCCTAGCACTGACTAGAAGACGGGTAAGAGCACTTTCAGTCATCGTGAGGCCGCCACTATCTACCTTTCAAACAGGGGGAGATCCTGCCTTTCGCCAGGCTTCTTCTCAATTACACACCGGATCACCCAGCACATAGACCTCTCTTCTCTGACAAGCCAAAGGAGGCCCTTGCAGCACAATTCGGCCTTCTGCGATGAAACTTTGGGATGCAGTGTGTTCTGCATGTGCTGAATGGCGTAATCCTCTAAATGCCCTCAGGAGGCCTAGGTGACTTTGCATGTTCCAAGTGCCTAGCAAGGCTCAGGGTAAATCTCTACTTTATTTCGGGCTGGACCTAAAGTCTACTTTCTGCCTCACTTAGAGAGACGTCGAGCACGAGTCCCCAAAGTGGATTGGAGCCCCGGTGGTTTCTTTCAGGGCCGCTTAGGTGTCCTCAACGTGGCAGACCCGCATGGAAAGAAAGCCTGCCCAAGAACCGTGCTCCTGGGGCTGTTGCAAAGCTGTGGAACGCTAGCCTTAGAGAACAGATTAGTTCCCGGCCCTTTCACCTGCGTAGTGAGGCATGGTCCCAGAGCCGTGTATCCCTTGATGGGGCTCAGAAGGCTTTGGGTCCACGGTGCACTTCCTCGGAAAGAAGTGCCCCCGTCAGAGGCTTGAGCACTCTGAGGCATACTAAAGCTAAAGCCGTCCACTGACTGAGACTTCCTAGAAACTGGTGCACCCCTGCCTCTGGGAATGGGAAAATGTGCACCTTACCTCGTGGATCGAGGTCACATTTAGTTGGCACTTTAGCTACAGTATGCTCTGGGCTGAGCTCCCAGGAAGGAACCGCAAGCGCCCGGTTTCTTTTGCAAAAGCTCACTGCTCCTCAGAGGCATCTGTGGAGTGAACAGTGTCCTGGGGGCGTGGTGTGCAGGCAGCTTGGAAGCTGCCCCGAAGTTGCTTTCCAAAGGGGGAGAGTCGGGCTTCTCCCACATGCTCCAGTTTCCCACGTGACCCCACAGCGCATTTACCGGCACCCTCTGACTGACTACTGGAGACTTTCGGCCACACGGGGCCTTTCTATGATCACACTTCGTTGCAGGCGGGCTCTTTTGCATGCCGTGCCTAGCATTACCCGCTTAATGACTTAGTCAGGCCTAGGTGACTTTGGATCGTCCAAATGTCTCACAAGTTGACCGGTTTTTCTGTTCTTTCTGTCAGGCTGGACCTACAGTGTACCTTGCGTCACAATAGAGAGATGACAGGTAAGAGCCGCCAGGGGGCTCTGAAGGCTCAGGGATTCTTTCAGGGCTGTTCAGAGGGCCTCCACCGAGGGAGAGCCACGTTGAATGTAATACTGGCAAAAACGTTGTCCTGGGGCTGCTTTACAGCGGTAGAAATCAAGCTCTGCAAGCGAGGATCAGTTCATTGCCCTTCCCTCTGCATAGAAAGGGTTGACCCCCACAGCCTGTTCTGCGCTGTGTTGCTCGGAAAACAAACAGGGGACTCGCGGCACACACGCTCTCCCTCAGAAGGGAATTCATACGCGACTCTCTGAGGCCTCCGGAGAGCCGTAGAGGAGTTAAAGCACTCTATCGAGTCAGGGTTCATGGAGATGGCTGCACAGCAAACTGTGCTGATAGGAAACACTCGTGCTTACCTTGAGGCCCGGGGTCACGTTTACTTCGCACTTTAGCTCGGGCAAGCCGTGGGATGAGCTCCTAGCAAGGCACTGGCCACCACCTGGATTCGTAGGAGAAAACTCACTTTCTTCCCTGAGGCATTCCTAGCACTGACTAGAAGACGGGTAAGAGCACTTTCAGTCATCGTGAGGCCGCCACTATCTACCTTTCAAACGGGGGGAGATCCTGCCTTTCGCCAGGCTTCTTCTCAATTACACACCGGATCACCCAGCACATAGACCTCTCTTCTCTGACAAGCCAAAGGAGGCCCTTGCAGCACAATTCGGCCTTCTGCGATGAAACTTTGGGATGCAGTGTGTTCTGCATGTGCTGAATGGCGTAATCCTCTAAATGCCCTCAGGAGGCCTAGGTGACTTTGCATGTTCCAAGTGCCTAGCAAGGCTCAGGGTAAATCTCTACTTTATTTCGGGCTGGACCTAAAGTCTACTTTCTGCCTCACTTAGAGAGACGTCGAGCACGAGTCCCCAAAGTGGATTGGAGCCCCGGTGGTTTCTTTCAGGGCCGCTTAGGTGTCCTCAACGTGGCAGACCCGCATGGAAAGAAAGCCTGCCCAAGAACCGTGCTCCTGGGGCTGTTGCAAAGCTGTGGAACGCTAGCCTTAGAGAACAGATTAGTTCCCGGCCCTTTCACCTGCGTAGTGAGGCATGGTCCCAGAGCCGTGTATCCCTTGATGGGGCTCAGAAGGCTTTGGGTCCACGGTGCACTTCCTCGGAAAGAAGTGCCCCCGTCAGAGGCTTGAGCACTCTGAGGCATACTAAAGCTAAAGCCGTCCACTGACTGAGACTTCCTAGAAACTGGTGCACCCCTGCCTCTGGGAATGGGAAAATGTGCACCTTACCTCGTGGATCGAGGTCACATTTAGTTGGCACTTTAGCTACAGTATGCTCTGGGCTGAGCTCCCAGGAAGGAACCGCAAGCGCCCGGTTTCTTTTGCAAAAGCTCACTGCTCCTCAGAGGCATCTGTGGAGTGAACAGTGTCCTGGGGGCGTGGTGTGCAGGCAGCTTGGAAGCTGCACCGAAGTTGCTTTCCAAAGGGGGAGAGTCGGGCTTCTCCCACATGCTCCAGTTTCCCACGTGACCCCACAGCGCATTTACCGGCACCCTCTGACTGACTACTGGAGACTTTCGGCCACACGGGGCCTTTCTATGATCACACTTCGTTGCAGGCGGGCTCTTTTGCATGCCGTGCCTAGCATTACCCGCTTAATGACTTAGTCAGGCCTAGGTGACTTTGGATCGTCCAAATGTCTCACAAGTTGACCGGTTTTTCTGTTCTTTCTGTCAGGCTGGACCTACAGTGTACCTTGCGTCACAATAGAGAGATGACAGGTAAGAGTCGCCAGGGGGCTCTGAAGGCTCAGGGATTCTTTCAGGGCTGTTCAGAGGGCCTCCACCGAGGGAGAGCCACGTTGAATGTAATACTGGCAAAAACGTTGTCCTGGGGCTGCTTTACAGCGGTAGAAATCAAGCTCTGCAAGCGAGGATCAGTTCATTGCCCTTCCCTCTGCATAGAAAGGGTTGACCCCCACAGCCTGTTCTGCGCTGTGTTGCTCGGAAAACAAACAGGGGACTCGCGGCACACACGCTCTCCCTCAGAAGGGAATTCATACGCGACTCTCTGAGGCCTCCGGAGAGCCGTAGAGGAGTTAAAGCACTCTATCGAGTCAGGGTTCATGGAGATGGCTGCACAGCAAACTGTGCTGATAGGAAACACTCGTGCTTACCTTGAGGCCCGGGGTCACGTTTACTTCGCACTTTAGCTCGGGCAAGCCGTGGGATGAGCTCCTAGCAAGGCACTGGCCACCACCTGGATTCGTAGGAGAAAACTCACTTTCTTCCCTGAGGCATTCCTAGCACTGACTAGAAGACGGGTAAGAGCACTTTCAGTCATCGTGAGGCCGCCACTATCTACCTTTCAAACGGGGGGAGATCCTGCCTTTCGCCAGGCTTCTTCTCAATTACACACCGGATCACCCAGCACATAGACCTCTCTTCTCTGACAAGCCAAAGGAGGCCCTTGCAGCACAATTCGGCCTTCTGCGATGAAACTTTGGGATGCAGTGTGTTCTGCATGTGCTGAATGGCGTAATCCTCTAAATGCCCTCAGGAGGCCTAGGTGACTTTGCATGTTCCAAGTGCCTAGCAAGGCTCAGGGTAAATCTCTACTTTATTTCGGGCTGGACCTAAAGTCTACTTTCTGCCTCACTTAGAGAGACGTCGAGCACGAGTCCCCAAAGTGGATTGGAGCCCCGGTGGTTTCTTTCAGGGCCGCTTAGGTGTCCTCAACGTGGCAGACCCGCATGGAAAGAAAGCCTGCCCAAGAACCGTGCTCCTGGGGCTGTTGCAAAGCTGTGGAACGCTAGCCTTAGAGAACAGATTAGTTCCCGGCCCTTTCACCTGCGTAGTGAGGCATGGTCCCAGAGCCGTGTATCCCTTGATGGTGCTCAGAAGGCTTTGGGTCCACGGTGCACTTCCTCGGAAAGAAGTGCCCCCGTCAGAGGCTTGAGCACTCTGAGGCATACTAAAGCTAAAGCCGTCCACTGACTGAGACTTCCTAGAAACTGGTGCACCCCTGCCTCTGGGAATGGGAAAATGTGCACCTTACCTCGTGGATCGAGGTCACATTTAGTTGGCACTTTAGCTACAGTATGCTCTGGGCTGAGCTCCCAGGAAGGAACCGCAAGCGCCCGGTTTCTTTTGCAAAAGCTCACTGCTCCTCAGAGGCATCTGTGGAGTGAACAGTGTCCTGGGGGCGTGGTGTGCAGGCAGCTTGGAAGCTGCCCCGAAGTTGCTTTCCAAAGGGGGAGAGTCGGGCTTCTCCCACATGCTCCAGTTTCCCACGTGACCCCACAGCGCATTTACCGGCACCCTCTGACTGACTACTGGAGACTTTCGGCCACACGGGGCCTTTCTATGATCACACTTCGTTGCAGGCGGGCTCTTTTGCATGCCGTGCCTAGCATTACCCGCTTAATGACTTAGTCAGGCCTAGGTGACTTTGGATCGTCCAAATGTCTCACAGGTTGACCGGTTTTTCTGTTCTTTCTGTCAGGCTGGACCTACAGTGTACCTTGCGTCACAATAGAGAGATGACAGGTAAGAGTCGCCAGGGGGCTCTGAAGGCTCAGGGATTCTTTCAGGGCTGTTCAGAGGGCCTCCACCGAGGGAGAGCCACGTTGAATGTAATACTGGCAAAAACGTTGTCCTGGGGCTGCTTTACAGCGGTAGAAATCAAGCTCTGCAAGCGAGGATCAGTTCATTGCCCTTCCCTCTGCATAGAAAGGGTTGACCCCCACAGCCTGTTCTGCGCTGTGTTGCTCGGAAAACAAACAGGGGACTCGCGGCACACACGCTCTCCCTCAGAAGGGAATTCATACGCGACTCTCTGAGGCCTCCGGAGAGCCGTAGAGGAGTTAAAGCACTCTATCGAGTCAGGGTTCATGGAGATGGCTGCACAGCAAACTGTGCTGATAGGAAACACTCGTGCTTACCTTGAGGCCCGGGGTCACGTTTACTTCGCACTTTAGCTCGGGCAAGCCGTGGGATGAGCTCCTAGCAAGGCACTGGCCACCACCTGGATTCGTAGGAGAAAACTCACTTTCTTCCCTGAGGCATTCCTAGCACTGACTAGAAGACGGGTAAGAGCACTTTCAGTCATCTTGAGGCCGCCACTATCTACCTTTCAAACGGGGGGAAATCCTGCCTTTCGCCAGGCTTCTTCTCAATTACACACCGGATCACCCAGCACATAGACCTCTCTTCTCTGACAAGCCAAAGGAGGCCCTTGCAGCACAATTCGGCCTTCTGCGATGAAACTTTGGGATGCAGTGTGTTCTGCATGTGCTGAATGGCGTAATCCTCTAAATGCCCTCAGGAGGCCTAGGTGACTTTGCATGTTCCAAGTGCCTAGCAAGGCTCAGGGTAAATCTCTACTTTATTTCGGGCTGGACCTAAAGTCTACTTTCTGCCTCACTTAGAGACACGTCGAGCACGAGTCCCCAAAGTGGATTGGAGCCCCGGTGGTTTCTTTCAGGGCCGCTTAGGTGTCCTCAACGTGGCAGACCCGCATGGAAAGAAAGCCTGCCCAAGAACCGTGCTCCTGGGGCTGTTGCAAAGCTGTGGAACGCTAGCCTTAGAGAACAGATTAGTTCCCGGCCCTTTCACCTGCGTAGTGAGGCATGGTCCCAGAGCCGTGTATCCCTTGATGGTGCTCAGAAGGCTTTGGGTCCACGGTGCACTTCCTCGGAAAGAAGTGCCCCCGTCAGAGGCTTGAGCACTCTGAGGCATACTAAAGCTAAAGCCGTCCACTGACTGAGACTTCCTAGAAACTGGTGCACCCCTGCCTCTGGGAATGGGAAAATGTGCACCTTACCTCGTGGATCGAGGTCACATTTAGTTGGCACTTTAGCTACAGTATGCTCTGGGCTGAGCTCCCAGGAAGGAACCGCAAGCGCCCGGTTTCTTTTGCAAAAGCTCACTGCTCCTCAGAGGCATCTGTGGAGTGAACAGTGTCCTGGTGGCGTGGTGTGCAGGCAGCTTGGAAGCTGCCCCGAAGTTGCTTTCCAAAGGGGGAGAGTCGGGCTTCTCCCACATGCTCCAGTTTCCCACGTGACCCCACAGCGCATTTACCGGCACCCTCTGACTGACTACTGGAGACTTTCGGCCACACGGGGCCTTTCTATGATCACACTTCGTTGCAGGCGGGCTCTTTTGCATGCCGTGCCTAGCATTACCCGCTTAATGACTTAGTCAGGCCTAGGTGACTTTGGATCGTCCAAATGTCTCACAAGTTGACCGGTTTTTCTGTTCTTTCTGTCAGGCTGGACCTACAGTGTACCTTGCGTCACAATAGAGAGATGACAGGTAAGAGTCGCCAGGGGGCTCTGAAGGCTCAGGGATTCTTTCAGGGCTGTTCAGAGGGCCTCCACCGAGGGAGAGCCACGTTGAATGTAATACTGGCAAAAACGTTGTCCTGGGGCTGCTTTACAGCGGTAGAAATCAAGCTCTGCAAGCGAGGATCAGTTCATTGCCCTTCCCTCTGCATAGAAAGGGTTGACCCCCACAGCCTGTTCTGCGCTGTGTTGCTCGGAAAACAAACAGGGGACTCGCGGCACACACGCTCTCCCTCAGAAGGGAATTCATACGCGACTCTCTGAGGCCTCCGGAGAGCCGTAGAGGAGTTAAAGCACTCTATCGAGTCAGGGTTCATGGAGATGGCTGCACAGCAAACTGTGCTGATAGGAAACACTCGTGCTTACCTTGAGGCCCGGGGTCACGTTTACTTCGCACTTTAGCTCGGGCAAGCCGTGGGATGAGCTCCTAGCAAGGCACTGGCCACCACCTGGATTCGTAGGAGAAAACTCACTTTCTTCCCTGAGGCATTCCTAGCACTGACTAGAAGACGGGTAAGAGCACTTTCAGTCATCTTGAGGCCGCCACTATCTACCTTTCAAACGGGGGGAAATCCTGCCTTTCGCCAGGCTTCTTCTCAATTACACACCGGATCACCCAGCACATAGACCTCTCTTCTCTGACAAGCCAAAGGAGGCCCTTGCAGCACAATTCGGCCTTCTGCGATGAAACTTTGGGATGCAGTGTGTTCTGCATGTGCTGAATGGCGTAATCCTCTAAATGCCCTCAGGAGGCCTAGGTGACTTTGCATGTTCCAAGTGCCTAGCAAGGCTCAGGGTAAATCTCTACTTTATTTCGGGCTGGACCTAAAGTCTACTTTCTGCCTCACTTAGAGAGACGTCGAGCACGAGTCCCCAAAGTGGATTGGAGCCCCGGTGGTTTCTTTCAGGGCCGCTTAGGTGTCCTCAACGTGGCAGACCCGCATGGAAAGAAAGCCTGCCCAAGAACCGTGCTCCTGGGGCTGTTGCAAAGCTGTGGAACGCTAGCCTTAGAGAACAGATTAGTTCCCGGCCCTTTCACCTGCGTAGTGAGGCATGGTCCCAGAGCCGTGTATCCCTTGATGGGGCTCAGAAGGCTTTGGGTCCACGGTGCACTTCCTCGGAAAGAAGTGCCCCCGTCAGAGGCTTGAGCACTCTGAGGCATACTAAAGCTAAAGCCGTCCACTGACTGAGACTTCCTAGAAACTGGTGCACCCCTGCCTCTGGGAATGGGAAAATGTGCACCTTACCTCGTGGATCGAGGTCACATTTAGTTGGCACTTTAGCTACAGTATGCTCTGGGCTGAGCTCCCAGGAAGGAACCGCAAGCGCCCGGTTTCTTTTGCAAAAGCTCACTGCTCCTCAGAGGCATCTGTGGAGTGAACAGTGTCCTGGTGGCGTGGTGTGCAGGCAGCTTGGAAGCTGCACCGAAGTTGCTTTCCAAAGGGGGAGAGTCGGGCTTCTCCCACATGCTCCAGTTTCCCACGTGACCCCACAGCGCATTTACCGGCACCCTCTGACTGACTACTGGAGACTTTCGGCCACACGGGGCCTTTCTATGATCACACTTCGTTGCAGGCGGGCTCTTTTGCATGCCGTGCCTAGCATTACCTGCTTAATGACTTAGTCAGGCCTAGGTGACTTTGGATCGTCCAAATGTCTCACAAGTTGACCGGTTTTTCTGTTCTTTCTGTCAGGCTGGACCTACAGTGTACCTTGCGTCACAATAGAGAGATGACAGGTAAGAGTCGCCAGGGGGCTCTGAAGGCTCAGGGATTCTTTCAGGGCTGTTCAGAGGGCCTCCACCGAGGGAGAGCCACGTTGAATGTAATACTGGCAAAAACGTTGTCCTGGGGCTGCTTTACAGCGGTAGAAATCAAGCTCTGCAAGCGAGGATCAGTTCATTGCCCTTCCCTCTGCATAGAAAGGGTTGACCCCCACAGCCTGTTCTGCGCTGTGTTGCTCGGAAAACAAACAGGGGACTCGCGGCACACACGCTCTCCCTCAGAAGGGAATTCATACGCGACTCTCTGAGGCCTCCGGAGAGCCGTAGAGGAGTTAAAGCACTCTATCGAGTCAGGGTTCATGGAGATGGCTGCACAGCAAAGTGTGCTGATAGGAAACACTCGTGCTTACCTTGAGGCCCGGGGTCACGTTTACTTCGCACTTTTGCTCGGGCAAGCCGTGGGATGAGCTCCTAGCAAGGCACTGGCCACCACCTGGATTCGTAGGAGAAAACTCACTTTCTTCCCTGAGGCATTCCTAGCACTGACTAGAAGACGGGTAACAGCACTTTCAGTCATCTTGAGGCCGCCACTATCTACCTTTCAAATGGGGGGAAATCCTGCCTTTCGCCAGGCTTCTTCTCAATTACACACCGGATCACCCAGCACATAGACCTCTCTTCTCTGACAAGCCAAAGGAGGCCCTTGCAGCACAATTCGGCCTTCTGCGATGAAACTTTGGGATGCAGTGTGTTCTGCATGTGCTGAATGGCATAATCCTCTAAATGCCCTCAGGAGGCCTAGGTGACTTTGCATGTTCCAAGTGCCTAGCAAGGCTCAGGGTAAATCTCTACTTTATTTCGGGCTGGACCTAAAGTCTACTTTCTGCCTCACTTAGAGACACGTCGAGCACGAGTCCCCAAAGTGGATTGGAGCCCCGGTGGTTTCTTTCAGGGCCGCTTAGGTGTCCTCAACGTGGCAGACCCGCATGGAAAGAAAGCCTGCCCAAGAACCGTGCTCCTGGGGCTGTTGCAAAGCTGTGGAACGCTAGCCTTAGAGAACAGATTAGTTCCCGGCCCTTTCACCTGCGTAGTGAGGCATGGTCCCAGAGCCGTGTATCCCTTGATGGGGCTCAGAAGGCTTTGGGTCCACGGTGCACTTCCTCGGAAAGAAGTGCCCCCGTCAGAGGCTTGAGCACTCTGAGGCATACTAAAGCTAAAGCCGTCCACTGACTGAGACTTCCTAGAAACTGGTGCACCCCTGCCTCTGGGAATGGGAAAATGTGCACCTTACCTCGTGGATCGAGGTCACATTTAGTTGGCACTTTAGCTACAGTATGCTCTGGGCTGAGCTCCCAGGAAGGAACCGCAAGCGCCCGGTTTCTTTTGCAAAAGCTCACTGCTCCTCAGAGGCATCTGTGGAGTGAACAGTGTCCTGGTGGCGTGGTGTGCAGGCAGCTTGGAAGCTGCACCGAAGTTGCTTTCCAAAGGGGGAGAGTCGGGCTTCTCCCACATGCTCCAGTTTCCCACGTGACCCCACAGCGCATTTACCGGCACCCTCTGACTGACTACTGGAGACTTTCGGCCACACGGGGCCTTTCTATGATCACACTTCGTTGCAGGCCGGCTCTTTTGCATGCCGTGCCTAGCATTACCTGCTTAATGACTTAGTCAGGCCTAGGTGACTTTGGATCGTCCAAATGTCTCACAAGTTGACCGGTTTTTCTGTTCTTTCTGTCAGGCTGGACCTACAGTGTACCTTGCGTCACAATAGAGAGATGACAGGTAAGAGTCGCCAGGGGGCTCTGAAGGCTCAGGGATTCTTTCAGGGCTGTTCAGAGGGCCTCCACCGAGGGAGAGCCACGTTGAATGTAATACTGGCAAAAACGTTGTCCTGGGGCTGCTTTACAGCGGTAGAAATCAAGCTCTGCAAGCGAGGATCAGTTCATTGCCCTTCCCTCTGCATAGAAAGGGTTGACCCCCACAGCCTGTTCTGCGCTGTGTTGCTCGGAAAACAAACAGGGGACTCGCGGCACACACGCTCTCCCTCAGAAGGGAATTCATACGCGACTCTCTGAGGCCTCCGGAGAGCCGTAGAGGAGTTAAAGCACTCTATCGAGTCAGGGTTCATGGAGATGGCTGCACAGCAAAGTGTGCTGATAGGAAACACTCGTGCTTACCTTGAGGCCCGGGGTCACGTTTACTTCGCACTTTAGCTAGGGCAAGCCGTGGGATGAGCTCCTAGCAAGGCACTGGCCACCACCTGGATTCGTAGGAGAAAACTCACTTTCTTCCCTGAGGCATTCCTAGCACTGACTAGAAGACGGGTAACAGCACTTTCAGTCATCTTGAGGCCGCCACTATCTACCTTTCAAATGGGGGGAAATCCTGCCTTTCGCCAGGCTTCTTCTCAATTACACACCGGATCACCCAGCACATAGACCTCTCTTCTCTGACAAGCCAAAGGAGGCCCTTGCAGCACAATTCGGCCTTCTGCGATGAAACTTTGGGATGCAGTGTGTTCTGCATGTGCTGAATGGCATAATCCTCTAAATGCCCTCAGGAGGCCTAGGTGACTTTGCATGTTCCAAGTGCCTAGCAAGGCTCAGGGTAAATCTCTACTTTATTTCGGGCTGGACCTAAAGTCTACTTTCTGCCTCACTTAGAGACACGTCGAGCACGAGTCCCCAAAGTGGATTGGAGCCCCGGTGGTTTCTTTCAGGGCCGCTTAGGTGTCCTCAACGTGGCAGACCCGCATGGAAAGAAAGCCTGCCCAAGAACCGTGCTCCTGGGGCTGTTGCAAAGCTGTGGAACGCTAGCCTTAGAGAACAGATTAGTTCCCGGCCCTTTCACCTGCGTAGTGAGGCATGGTCCCAGAGCCGTGTATCCCTTGATGGTGCTCAGAAGGCTTTGGGTCCACGGTGCACTTCCTCGGAAAGAAGTGCCCCCGTCAGAGGCTTGAGCACTCTGAGGCATACTAAAGCTAAAGCCGTCCACTGACTGAGACTTCCTAGAAACTGGTGCACCCCTGCCTCTGGGAATGGGAAAATGTGCACCTTACCTCGTGGATCGAGGTCACATTTAGTTGGCACTTTAGCTACAGTATGCTCTGGGCTGAGCTCCCAGGAAGGAACCGCAAGCGCCCGGTTTCTTTTGCAAAAGCTCACTGCTCCTCAGAGGCATCTGTGGAGTGAACAGTGTCCTGGGGGCGTGGTGTGCAGGCAGCTTGGAAGCTGCCCCGAAGTTGCTTTCCAAAGGGGGAGAGTCGGGCTTCTCCCACATGCTCCAGTTTCCCACGTGACCCCACAGCGCATTTACCGGCACCCTCTGACTGACTACTGGAGACTTTCGGCCACACGGGGCCTTTCTATGATCACACTTCGTTGCAGGCGGGCTCTTTTGCATGCCGTGCCTAGCATTACCTGCTTAATGACTTAGTCAGGCCTAGGTGACTTTGGATCGTCCAAATGTCTCACAAGTTGACCGGTTTTTCTGTTCTTTCTGTCAGGCTGGACCTACAGTGTACCTTGCGTCACAATAGAGAGATGACAGGTAAGAGTCGCCAGGGGGCTCTGAAGGCTCAGGGATTCTTTCAGGGCTGTTCAGAGGGCCTCCACCGAGGGAGAGCCACGTTGAATGTAATACTGGCAAAAACGTTGTCCTGGGGCTGCTTTACAGCGGTAGAAATCAAGCTCTGCAAGCGAGGATCAGTTCATTGCCCTTCCCTCTGCATAGAAAGGGTTGACCCCCACAGCCTGTTCTGCGCTGTGTTGCTCGGAAAACAAACAGGGGACTCGCGGCACACACGCTCTCCCTCAGAAGGGAATTCATACGCGACTCTCTGAGGCCTCCGGAGAGCCGTAGAGGAGTTAAAGCACTCTATCGAGTCAGGGTTCATGGAGATGGCTGCACAGCAAAGTGTGCTGATAGGAAACACTCGTGCTTACCTTGAGGCCCGGGGTCACGTTTACTTCGCACTTTAGCTAGGGCAAGCCGTGGGATGAGCTCCTAGCAAGGCACTGGCCACCACCTGGATTCGTAGGAGAAAACTCACTTTCTTCCCTGAGGCATTCCTAGCACTGACTAGAAGACGGGTAACAGCACTTTCAGTCATCTTGAGGCCGCCACTATCTACCTTTCAAATGGGGGGAAATCCTGCCTTTCGCCAGGCTTCTTCTCAATTACACACCGGATCACCCAGCACATAGACCTCTCTTCTCTGACAAGCCAAAGGAGGCCCTTGCAGCACAATTCGGCCTTCTGCGATGAAACTTTGGGATGCAGTGTGTTCTGCATGTGCTGAATGGCATAATCCTCTAAATGCCCTCAGGAGGCCTAGGTGACTTTGCATGTTCCAAGTGCCTAGCAAGGCTCAGGGTAAATCTCTACTTTATTTCGGGCTGGACCTAAAGTCTACTTTCTGCCTCACTTAGAGACACGTCGAGCACGAGTCCCCAAAGTGGATTGGAGCCCCGGTGGTTTCTTTCAGGGCCGCTTAGGTGTCCTCAACGTGGCAGACCCGCATGGAAAGAAAGCCTGCCCAAGAACCGTGCTCCTGGGGCTGTTGCAAAGCTGTGGAACGCTAGCCTTAGAGAACAGATTAGTTCCCGGCCCTTTCACCTGCGTAGTGAGGCATGGTCCCAGAGCCGTGTATCCCTTGATGGTGCTCAGAAGGCTTTGGGTCCACGGTGCACTTCCTCGGAAAGAAGTGCCCCCGTCAGAGGCTTGAGCACTCTGAGGCATACTAAAGCTAAAGCCGTCCACTGACTGAGACTTCCTAGAAACTGGTGCACCCCTGCCTCTGGGAATGGGAAAATGTGCACCTTACCTCGTGGATCGAGGTCACATTTAGTTGGCACTTTAGCTACAGTATGCTCTGGGCTGAGCTCCCAGGAAGGAACCGCAAGCGCCCGGTTTCTTTTGCAAAAGCTCACTGCTCCTCAGAGGCATCTGTGGAGTGAACAGTGTCCTGGTGGCGTGGTGTGCAGGCAGCTTGGAAGCTGCACCGAAGTTGCTTTCCAAAGGGGGAGAGTCGGGCTTCTCCCACATGCTCCAGTTTCCCACGTGACCCCACAGCGCATTTACCGGCACCCTCTGACTGACTACTGGAGACTTTCGGCCACACGGGGCCTTTCTATGATCACACTTCGTTGCAGGCGGGCTCTTTTGCATGCCGTGCCTAGCATTACCTGCTTAATGACTTAGTCAGGCCTAGGTGACTTTGGATCGTCCAAATGTCTCACAAGTTGACCGGTTTTTCTGTTCTTTCTGTCAGGCTGGACCTACAGTGTACCTTGCGTCACAATAGAGAGATGACAGGTAAGAGTCGCCAGGGGGCTCTGAAGGCTCAGGGATTCTTTCAGGGCTGTTCAGAGGGCCTCCACCGAGGGAGAGCCACGTTGAATGTAATACTGGCAAAAACGTTGTCCTGGGGCTGCTTTACAGCGGTAGAAATCAAGCTCTGCAAGCGAGGATCAGTTCATTGCCCTTCCCTCTGCATAGAAAGGGTTGACCCCCACAGCCTGTTCTGCGCTGTGTTGCTCGGAAAACAAACAGGGGACTCGCGGCACACACGCTCTCCCTCAGAAGGGAATTCATACGCGACTCTCTGAGGCCTCCGGAGAGCCGTAGAGGAGTTAAAGCACTCTATCGAGTCAGGGTTCATGGAGATGGCTGCACAGCAAAGTGTGCTGATAGGAAACACTCGTGCTTACCTTGAGGCCCGGGGTCACGTTTACTTCGCACTTTAGCTAGGGCAAGCCGTGGGATGAGCTCCTAGCAAGGCACTGGC
The DNA here is from genome assembly GCF_964341445.2 of Mesoplodon mirus. Classification (NCBI taxonomy): domain Eukaryota; kingdom Metazoa; phylum Chordata; class Mammalia; order Artiodactyla; family Ziphiidae; genus Mesoplodon; species Mesoplodon mirus. Next base: position 97,663,141 of record NC_138983.1, on the reverse strand, counting down.
CACCACCTGGATTCGTAGGAGAAAACTCACTTTCTTCCCTGAGGCATTCCTAGCACTGACTAGAAGACGGGTAACAGCACTTTCAGTCATCTTGAGGCCGCCACTATCTACCTTTCAAATGGGGGGAAATCCTGCCTTTCGCCAGGCTTCTTCTCAATTACACACCGGATCACCCAGCACATAGACCTCTCTTCTCTGACAAGCCAAAGGAGGCCCTTGCAGCACAATTCGGCCTTCTGCGATGAAACTTTGGGATGCAGTGTGTTCTGCATGTGCTGAATGGCATAATCCTCTAAATGCCCTCAGGAGGCCTAGGTGACTTTGCATGTTCCAAGTGCCTAGCAAGGCTCAGGGTAAATCTCTACTTTATTTCGGGCTGGACCTAAAGTCTACTTTCTGCCTCACTTAGAGACACGTCGAGCACGAGTCCCCAAAGTGGATTGGAGCCCCGGTGGTTTCTTTCAGGGCCGCTTAGGTGTCCTCAACGTGGCAGACCCGCATGGAAAGAAAGCCTGCCCAAGAACCGTGCTCCTGGGGCTGTTGCAAAGCTGTGGAACGCTAGCCTTAGAGAACAGATTAGTTCCCGGCCCTTTCACCTGCGTAGTGAGGCATGGTCCCAGAGCCGTGTATCCCTTGATGGTGCTCAGAAGGCTTTGGGTCCACGGTGCACTTCCTCGGAAAGAAGTGCCCCCGTCAGAGGCTTGAGCACTCTGAGGCATACTAAAGCTAAAGCCGTCCACTGACTGAGACTTCCTAGAAACTGGTGCACCCCTGCCTCTGGGAATGGGAAAATGTGCACCTTACCTCGTGGATCGAGGTCACATTTAGTTGGCACTTTAGCTACAGTATGCTCTGGGCTGAGCTCCCAGGAAGGAACCGCAAGCGCCCGGTTTCTTTTGCAAAAGCTCACTGCTCCTCAGAGGCATCTGTGGAGTGAACAGTGTCCTGGTGGCGTGGTGTGCAGGCAGCTTGGAAGCTGCACCGAAGTTGCTTTCCAAAGGGGGAGAGTCGGGCTTCTCCCACATGCTCCAGTTTCCCACGTGACCCCACAGCGCATTTACCGGCACCCTCTGACTGACTACTGGAGACTTTCGGCCACACGGGGCCTTTCTATGATCACACTTCGTTGCAGGCGGGCTCTTTTGCATGCCGTGCCTAGCATTACCTGCTTAATGACTTAGTCAGGCCTAGGTGACTTTGGATCGTCCAAATGTCTCACAAGTTGACCGGTTTTTCTGTTCTTTCTGTCAGGCTGGACCTACAGTGTACCTTGCGTCACAATAGAGAGATGACAGGTAAGAGTCGCCAGGGGGCTCTGAAGGCTCAGGGATTCTTTCAGGGCTGTTCAGAGGGCCTCCACCGAGGGAGAGCCACGTTGAATGTAATACTGGCAAAAACGTTGTCCTGGGGCTGCTTTACAGCGGTAGAAATCAAGCTCTGCAAGCGAGGATCAGTTCATTGCCCTTCCCTCTGCATAGAAAGGGTTGACCCCCACAGCCTGTTCTGCGCTGTGTTGCTCGGAAAACAAACAGGGGACTCGCGGCACACACGCTCTCCCTCAGAAGGGAATTCATACGCGACTCTCTGAGGCCTCCGGAGAGCCGTAGAGGAGTTAAAGCACTCTATCGAGTCAGGGTTCATGGAGATGGCTGCACAGCAAAGTGTGCTGATAGGAAACACTCGTGCTTACCTTGAGGCCCGGGGTCACGTTTACTTCGCACTTTAGCTAGGGCAAGCCGTGGGATGAGCTCCTAGCAAGGCACTGGCCACCACCTGGATTCGTAGGAGAAAACTCACTTTCTTCCCTGAGGCATTCCTAGCACTGACTAGAAGACGGGTAACAGCACTTTCAGTCATCTTGAGGCCGCCACTATCTACCTTTCAAATGGGGGGAAATCCTGCCTTTCGCCAGGCTTCTTCTCAATTACACACCGGATCACCCAGCACATAGACCTCTCTTCTCTGACAAGCCAAAGGAGGCCCTTGCAGCACAATTCGGCCTTCTGCGATGAAACTTTGGGATGCAGTGTGTTCTGCATGTGCTGAATGGCGTAATCCTCTAAATGCCCTCAGGAGGCCTAGGTGACTTTGCATGTTCCAAGTGCCTAGCAAGGCTCAGGGTAAATCTCTACTTTATTTCGGGCTGGACCTAAAGTCTACTTTCTGCCTCACTTAGAGACACGTCGAGCACGAGTCCCCAAAGTGGATTGGAGCCCCGGTGGTTTCTTTCAGGGCCGCTTAGGTGTCCTCAACGTGGCAGACCCGCATGGAAAGAAAGCCTGCCCAAGAACCGTGCTCCTGGGGCTGTTGCAAAGCTGTGGAACGCTAGCCTTAGAGAACAGATTAGTTCCCGGCCCTTTCACCTGCGTAGTGAGGCATGGTCCCAGAGCCGTGTATCCCTTGATGGTGCTCAGAAGGCTTTGGGTCCACGGTGCACTTCCTCGGAAAGAAGTGCCCCCGTCAGAGGCTTGAGCACTCTGAGGCATACTAAAGCTAAAGCCGTCCACTGACTGAGACTTCCTAGAAACTGGTGCACCCCTGCCTCTGGGAATGGGAAAATGTGCACCTTACCTCGTGGATCGAGGTCACATTTAGTTGGCACTTTAGCTACAGTATGCTCTGGGCTGAGCTCCCAGGAAGGAACCGCAAGCGCCCGGTTTCTTTTGCAAAAGCTCACTGCTCCTCAGAGGCATCTGTGGAGTGAACAGTGTCCTGGTGGCGTGGTGTGCAGGCAGCTTGGAAGCTGCACCGAAGTTGCTTTCCAAAGGGGGAGAGTCGGGCTTCTCCCACATGCTCCATTTTCCAACGTGACCCCATAGCGCATTCACCAGAACTCTCTGACAGACGAATGGAGACTTTGAGCCACACTGGGCCTTTCTATGATCACACCTGTTTGGATGCGGGGTGTTTTGCATGCCATGAGTAGCATTACCCGCTTAATGACTAAGTCACGCCTAGGTGACTTTGAATAGTCCAAATGCCTCCCTATCTTACCTGTTTTCCTGTATTTTCTGTCAGGCTGGACCTACAGTGTACCTTGCGTCACAACAGAGAGATGACAGGTAAGAGTGCCAGGATGCACTTTAGGCTCTGGGATTCTTTCAGTGCAGTTCAGCGGGCCTCCACAGAGGGAGAGCCATGTTAAATGTAATATTGGCAGAAACGTTGTCCTTGGGCTGCCTTATAGCTGTAGAAATCAAGCTAGGCAAGCGAGAAGCTGTTCATTGCCCTTCCCTCTGCATAGAAAGAGTTGACCCCAACCGTCTGTGCTGTGTTTTGTGGCTCAGAAAACAAAAAGGGGACACCCAGCACACACGCTCTCCCTCAGAAGGGAATTCATACGCGACTCTCTCAGGCCTATGGAAAGCCGTAGAGGAGGTAAAGCCCTCTCTCGAGTCAGGGTTCATGGAGATGGCTGCACACCAACCTTTGCTGCTGGGAGACACTCGTGCTTACCTTGAGGCTAGGGGTCACGTTCACTTGGCTCTTTAGCTAGGGCAAGCGTGGGATGAGCTCCTAGCAAGGCCCTGGAGACCACCTGGATTCGTAGGATAAAACGCACTTTCTTCACTGAGGCATTCCTACAAGTGACTAGCAGACAGGTAATAGCAATATCTTTCAGTCAGCCTTGAGGCCACCACTCTCTACCTTCCAAATGGGGAAAACACTGCCTTTTTCCAGGCTTCTCAATTACAACCTGGCTCACCCAGCACATGTACCTCTCTTCTCTGACAACCCAAAGGAGACCCTTGGAACACAATTCGGCCTTCTGCGATGAAACTTTTGAATGCAGTGTGTTCTACATGTGGTGAATGGCATAATCCTCTAAAAGCCCTCAGGAGGCCTAGGTGACTTTGGATGTTCCAGATGCGTAGGAATGCTCAGGGTCAATCTCCACTTTCTTTCGGGGTGGACCTAAAGTCCAGTTTTCCGTATCACTTATAGGGCCGTCGAGCAGGAGTCCCCAAACTGAATTGGAGCCCCGGTGTTTTCTTTCAGGGCAGCGTAGGTTTCCTAAATGTGGCAGACCCGCATGGAAATAAAGGCTGCCAAGAACCGTGTTCCTGAGGCTGTTTCCAAGCTGTGGAACGCTAGCCATAGTAGAACAACTTAGTTTCCGGCCCTTCCAACTGCATAGTGAGGGATGTTCCCAGAGCTGTGTAGCCCTTGACTTTGCTCCGAAGGCTTTTTGTACACAGTGTACTTCCTTGAAAAGAAATGCCCACATGAGAGTCTTGAGCGCTGTGAGGCATACTAAAGCTAAAACCGTCCATTGACTAAGACTTCCTGCAAACTGGTGCACCCCTATCTCTGGTCGTGGGAAAAGGTGCACCTTACCTCGAGACTAGAGGTCACATTAGTTGGCACTCTAGCTACACTATGCCCTGGGATGAGCGCCCAGGAAGGAATCACAAGCACCTGGTTTCTTTTGGAAAATCTCACTGCTCGTCAGAGGCATCTGTGAATTGTATAGTATCCTGCTGGTGTGGTTTTCAGGCAGCTTGGAAGCTGCACCGAATTTGCTTTCCAACTGGGGAAAGTCGGGTTTCTCCCACATGCTCCATTTTCCATCGTGACCACACAGCGCATTTACCGGCACTGTCTGACTGACGACTGGAGACTTTGAGCCACACTGGGCCTTTCTATGATCACACTTGTTTGGACGCGGGGTGTTTTGCATGCCATGTGTAGCATTACCCGCTTAATGACTAAGTCAGGCCTAGGTGACTTTGGATAGTCCAAATGCCACCCAATTTTACCGGTTTTCCTGTATTTTCTGTCAGGGTGGACCTACAGTGTACCTGGCTCACAACAGAGAGATGACAGGTAAGACTTGCCAGGATGCACTTTAGGTTCAGGGTTTCTTTCCGTGCAGTTCAGGGGGCCTCCACAGAGGGAAAGCCACGTTGTATCTAATACTGGCAGAATCGTTGTCCTGGGGCTGCCTTACAGCTGTAGAAATCAAGCTATGCAAGCGAGAAGCAGTTCATTGCCCTTCCCTCTGCATAGAACGAGTTGACCCCAACCGTCTGTGCTGTGTTATGTGGCTCGGAAAACACAAGGGGGACTCCCAGCACACACGTTCTCCCTCAGAAGGGAATTCATACGCGACTCTCTCAGGCCTATGGAAAGCTGTAGAGTTAAAGCCCTTTCTCGAGTCAGGGTTCATGGAGATGGATGCACACCAACCTTTGCTGCTGGGAGACACTCGTGCTTACCTTGAGGCCTGGGGTCACGTTTACTTCGCACTTTAGCTAGGGCAAGCGTGGGATGAGCTCCTAGCAAGGCCCTGGAGACCTCCTGGATTCGTAGGAGAAAACGCACTTTCTTCACTGAGGCATTCCTACAAGTGACTAACAGACGGGTAACAGCAATGTCTTTCAGTCAGCCTTGAGACCGCCACTATCTACCTTCCAAATGGGGAAAACGCTGCCTTTTTCCAGGCTTCTCAATTACAACCTGGCTCACCTAGCACATGTACCTCTCTTCTCTGACAGCACAAAGGAAACCCTTGGAACACAATACGGCCTTCTGTGATGAAACTTTTGAATGCAGTGTGTTCTGCATGTGGTGAATGACATAATCCTCTAAAAGCCTTCAGGAGGCCTAGGTGACTTTGGATGTTCCAGATGCGTAGGAATGCTCAGGGTCAATCTCCACTTTCTTTCGGGCTGGACCTAAAGTGTAGTTTTCCGTATCACTTATAGGGCCGTCGAGCAGGAGTCCCCAAACTGAATTGGAGCCCCGGTGGTTTCTTTCAGGGCAGCGTAGGTTTCCTCAACGTGGCAGACCCGCATGGAAAGAAAGGCTGCCAAGAACCGTGTTCCTGAGGTTGTTTCCAAGCTGTGGAACGCTAGCCATAGGAGAACAGATTAGTTCCCGGCCCTTCCTACTGCATAGTGAGGGATGTTCCCAGAGCTGTGTAGCCCTTGAGTGTGCTCAGAAGGCTTTTGGTACACAGTGTACTTCCTTGGAGAGAAGTGCCCACGTGAGAGTCTTGAGTGCTGTGAGGCATACTAAAGCTAGAGCAACGAGTACTAGCCCACTCTCGGATGAGGAATCTGAGCCTCGGAGGGGTTAGCTGATACCCGTACAGGTAGCAATCCAGCAGTGCTCCACAGCCCACCACGCTCCTCAGCAAGACTGGCTCACACTGGAATTGCCCTTTTTTTTTTTTTTTTTTTTTTTTTTTGCTGTACGCGGGCCTCTCACTGTTGTGGCCTCTCCCGTTGCGGAGCACAGGCTCCGGACGCGCAGGCTCAGCGGCCATGGCTCACGGGCCCAGCCGCTCCGCGGCATATGGGATCCTCCCAGACCGGGGCACGAACCCGTGTCCCCTGCATCGGCAGGCGGACTCTCAACCACTGCGCCACCAGGGAGGCCCTGGAATTGCCCTTTTTACAGTTCAAAACCTCTGTGAGACAGATGCCTCTCCATGCCCTGTGCAGTTCCCCCACCATACTTGTCAGTAGCAATTGTGATGTGATAGCCCACAGGGCAAAGGCATTTTTCTGTGCTGGCATCAGCCCTCTGGGTGTTGAATGGTGACAGTAAAACGCGGTTGAGCAGGCTGAGCGTGGAGGTGTGGCTGAGCACTGGGGTGGCAGGACCCAGGCTGGCCCGGAGCCCTGGCGCCCACACCCTCAGCCAGCTCTGTGCCCCTGTCCCCCGTCTCCCGTCGTGTCCCCCCACCCCGGTCCATAGTGCCGTGAGCCCTTGGAAGTGTGCCTGCCTTGGCCCTAAGGCCTGACTGTGGGTGGGAAGTTGGAAGCACTAGGGCTATGCTTAGTTTGGGGGTGTTTTGTTGTTGTTGTGGGTTGAATGTGCTCTTGTGTATATCTACACGTCTCTTGGAGACCTCTCCATTAGCTAGAGAGCACTTTCTGGTAGTTAGCGCACTTACTTGCAGGTGAAGTCCAAGGAGCATCCAGTTGGTTTCCCAAGAGCTGAGAGCGGGCGTCTAGGAGGACAGAGCAGATGTTGCACATAGTGTTGAGCTAGACCCCCCGTCGTTGAGAAAATAGTCTCCTTGCTTCCGGCAAACGCTGGAGGTGAGGGGGAGACCCCTAACCCCAACTTTTGGGTTAGGGTTGAGAAAGTAGACTCCCGCTTCCAGCAAATGCTGGAGATGGGGGTGGCGGGGTGCTGCTGCACCCGCCGTGGAGGGCGGGGCTCCGAGCCCCACTTGTGAACTTGGCATCATTTCCAGCAGCCTCTCTTTGGGACCAGAGACGTCAAAAGACCCTCGTTGGTCCTCTAAGACAGTTTGCATTTTGGTTTGGTGGCTCTGAGGCCTGGACCAAGGGGCACTTGATCCATACTTTTTTAGGCTACCTGGCCTTTGATTGCACAGGAAGCCTTGGGAATGTTTACGGTCGGATTCGTTTTTTTCTTCAAATGTAAATTTCAATATGTAGATTCCACACATCACCAGTGTTGATGCTGAACATTGTGACAAGTAGATGAACGCTTTCAACTTTGAATCCAACTTTCTGGGATTTCTCTGGGCAGAATTTTAAATGTTGGGATGATGGCCCAGTTGGGAGATGTGGCAGCTTAAACCTTTTAAAATTGAAGGACAGTTTGCTTAACCACATAAGGGTGTGGTTTGGGAGGGTTTTCCTGAAGCTTTGTCTTCAGCATTGTTTGTTATTTTCTTCTGCTTAACCAAAGATACCATGTGCAGTATAAAGGCTGTCTGAGCTTTATGTCATGATAATGTGGTTCTGGAAGTTTAGAAACACACTCTGGCTTCAGATCTGCATTAAATAGATCACTTGCGTGGCCAAAGACCTCAAACCTTTCCCTCCTGGGAAAAAGGCTTCTATTTCTTAGGCTGAAACGCCAGTGTGCAACCACATGCTTGTGCCTTTAGCGGTGATGGTTAAATTTTCTATGAATTGAATAAGTCATGTTTTTTAAAAAGTTAATGAGGCATTTAATTAATTAACAACGTCGGGCTTATGGCCTTTATGGTTACATTTTGCGTGTAATGGCATTCGCCTTATAGCCACTGAACAGAGAGCTGTCCGACAAAAACAGTTTGACTTTGCTCGGGAATGGCTGGGCTGCCCTTCAGACACTCCCGTTTATTTCTAGCGGAGAAAATAAACCAAGGAATGTGTTGCGTCGACAGACTCGCCCCGCCTCTTCACCTTTCAGTTAGAGAAAGTGTTGGTGGCGACGGTTGCCATCCATTTAGAGGCCATCACCCTCCTAATTAGGAGAGTGTAGTTAGCCCACTTGACCCCCAACAGAGAAGGCCTGTGGGATGCTCGTCACAGCTGGATTGCACCCCTCTAACTGGGGCCCTCTTGGGCCTTTTGAATCTTCCCAGCTGACCAGGTACCAAAGACCTGAGTTATAGGTCTAGTACTTCATGTTAATTGAACTTGGGGTTTAATATCTCTGGGCCTCAGTTTCCAAGTGTTGAATGAGGATAGTACTACCTTCCTTTCCTGGTAGCTCCTGGGTTCCTGTGGGTGACAGAAGATGTCCTCGTCTGGGGAAATGAGAAGCACTGTGTAAATAGTGGGATCAACGTGGTTGAGTTAGGACAGCCCGTGGCAAAAAGTCTGACCTGGCCGTGGGGCTACTGCTGCCTTTGCTGCCATCTTCCAGGAGAAGAGAGTTGACTTACCCACCAGCTTGGACGGCCTTTCATTTCTAGGTACCCTTGAATCTGCCCTAGTAGTGATGAAGGTTTCCAGGTGAAGGCCATGATTGTCACAGCAAATAAACCCTGGGTTGAGTAAATTGATGTGTGCACAGCAGTTGGTGGCGTTCAGAGCTGATCCCAGAGCCACATGACAGGGCCTCTCCCTGGCTGGGGCACACAACTCATTAGCTTGCAGCCGTCCACTCAAGTCTGGCTAGTGAGGGCCTGCTAAAAGAGCAGCAGCTTCATGCGGTATCCTGGATACCAGGGCTCGGGGCAGGTGGCCTGGGAGCCCAGAGGATTGTGGGCTTTCTGGCAGGTTGGGATGTAAACAGAGAAACGCATTCGTGGGCGTGCCTTTTCTCTTCTCCCTCTTGTTTTGGAAGGGAGCTGCTGCAGTGACCTGAAGTAACAGGGCACCGATGGCCAGGTTTACCAGCATGCCCCATTGGGTTCACGTGGTAAGCAAATGGAACATTCTAGTTCGCTCCCAAGTGAGTGGTCACCTTTGATTGGCATGCCCCCCAAAGGGCATAAAAGGTTTTACAGAACCCATCTCACACTTATGGGCGGCTAGAATGACCCCCGTTTTGGGTTTAACAGATGAGTTACCTGAGAGATGTCACAAGGAGGACTGTTCTGACCCCATCGCATCCCCGCTTACCCAGCAGACCATGTGCTGGGCCACATGCACGTTCTGCCTACTCCCAGCTCTCAGAACATGACAGCTCTCTGCTGGGCACGACTTACTCAGTATAAACAGTGTAACGTGTTTTCCGGTGGCAAATGCTTTCGATGTGTCTGAAAACTTTCTTAAGGTAATAAAACATTGAATAAATTCCTGCTCTACTTACTGGGAGTGGTTCATATTAATATTTTAACAAGCCAAAGAAATAAGGTTAATAACAGTGATTCTAATGCACAGTGTTGACACAGAACATCTCCGGCGGGGGGGCGGTGAACGTCTTATTTGATTCTTGAAATGTGGAGGTTGCAGCCTGTGGTGTATCAGGTTCCTGTCATTAACTTGAGTAAATATGAAAATATTAGACTGATTCTGCCCCGAGAGGGTGGAGTTAGGCAAAATAGAGGGTGGGGTTATTGGAGGCATTTTGTGTCATTCCTCGAGGATGGAGGGAGAGAGCTTCTCTTTAACTCTACTTAACATACAGACAAGAGCATCTGAGGCCCAGGTTCTGATTTTGGGTCTTAACAGAGGGCGCGAGGATGTAGCTGACCTGGGTGTCCCTGCTTCTCTAAGCTGGGGAATGTTCTCCGGCTGATTTAACCTCTCTTTAAGTGTTGGTCAGCCATACTTTTATCTAAACTTGTGTTATCGTCCACTGCCACCGACTGAACAGACCCATCAAGTGAGAATGGTCTGTGCTTGGCAATGTGTCATCTAAGATGTTAGCAGCCGTGACACCTCTGTACTAGTCACGTCGGCCCCTGGGCTGAGGGCTTTCATCGCTATCCGAATGCGTCCTCTCAGCAGCCCTGTGGAAGCTTGGAGAAGTTCAAGGGTAACTTGCCCATGGCCAGGCCACTGGTGCAGCAGAGCCTTAGACAACACTGTCTGCATCTCCAAGCCCTTCTCATGCACTCTCGCCCCCCAGCAGGATGCCTGCCGCCTGCCCGCGCCATGGTGGGCTTTTGGCCCCAAGGATGTATGCCTTTGAAAGTGGGCACCGCCAAGCTATGGGGAGGTCACGCTTACAAGGTTCACTGTATGGTGGTCTGATGGTATCTCCTCTCCTCTCCTCTCCTCTCCCCGTAGGAAGTGGTCTTGTACTGCCTGGAGAACAAGATTTGTGATGTGAACCACCGTGACAACGCGGGTTACTGTGCCCTGCACGAGGCTTGTGCAAGAGGTTGGCTCAACATCGTACGACACCTCCTTGAATATGGCGCCGATGTCAACTGCAGTGCCCAGGATGGAACCGGGTCAGTGGCGGTGTTGCTCTTGGCCTGGCCCTGCTGGGGCATAGGCAGTGGTTCTCAGGGTGTGCGGGGAACCCCAGAAGGAAAGATGGAGAGTGAGTGCCATGTAAGCACACTGATGGCGGAGTCCTCTAGAATGGAATCAGACAGATCTTTCTGGCAAATTTACATAGAACTTTAAAAGTCTGTGACGCTCTTATGGACAGAAGTCCCTGAAAATGTTGAGCCTGCATGAATAATCAGGGGTGTTCTCTTTTAAGACCCTGGACTCTTCACCAGCGTCTGTTGAATCACAATCTTGAACATATATGTGAGTTGAAAGTTGCAGGAGTACCGACAGGTCCAGTGGCAACTGGCTTGATAGGACCTGCCGTGTCCACCCACATCCCCGGGCCTGGCCCCCACTCTGTCCTTGACCTCGGTTTATTGGCCAGAGGCCCAGGTCTGAGTCAGCCCAAGCATCTTCCTGGTTGTACCTGGGATGCCACCACGAGGCAGGGCACTGGGGCTTTCCTGACAGTCATAACATTAGCAAAACCATAAGGTATTTGGTGGTTCATGGTTTCCAAATAGCATCCTTTCTGGATGGGACTGCGGACAGTGTTCCTGACCCCAGCGGACACGGGCAGGAGGACTCTGTATCCGCCTGAGAACTCGCCCTGCCTGTCGACTGCTTCTGGGCGAGAGGGTTGATCACTCATCTCCAAGTTGGTTTCAGGAGAGGTTCCACTTTGCCCCTAGTTTCTTTTACAAACTGCACTTTTTGGGTTTTGTTTGTAATGGTGTAACAATGGCTTCTCGTATCTGCTTCCATGATGCTGGGGTTCTTCCCCCCACCCCGCCGTACGTTACCTTCTTACAGTCTGTCACTATTTAAGTTCATTGGAAACGTTTTCATCGTGGCCTGAGTTCCTCCTTGGGCCATGCATTAAGAGAGATTTGCATTGAAGAATTAGTCCCTTCACCTGTCCCGTAAAGGGTTATGTGTTGAAATAACAGAGTAATTTGTCGCAGCGACCGTACACTCACCTCCTCGGTGAAATAGCGCGCCTACGAGGCTTGGCCGCCCACGCTCGATTTTGCCCCGTGTCCTTAGAAACAAGCGTCATGTGCACAGGTGTAATCCTCCGCACCTCTCCTAGGCCTCTCCACGATGCTGTCAAGAATGATCATCTCGAAATTGTCCGCTTGCTCCTCTCCTACGGTGCTGATCCTACCCTGGCTACGTACTCAGGTAGAAACATCAAGAAAGTGAACCACAGCGAACTTCTGGAGAAGTTCTTAACAGGTACAGCACAGGTCAAGACACGGTCTTGTTCAAGCATCTAGACGGTGACTTCACAGCCTTTCACCTGGGTTCCCCCTACCCCCACCCCCCGTTTACTCTAAGTGACCCTTTACTGGGAAAAGCGGCCCAACGTTAGTCTGTCAAAGAAGAGATACATACTTTGAGTTTTGCAAGGTGGGGGGCTGGAAAACTCTAAGGTAGCCAGGCTAGCTTTTGTTTGGCAGGCTGGGGCGGTGAGGCGGGCAGTCCCTCAGGAAGGCGGGTGGACGCGTGGGGAGGTTTCAGTCAGATACCTGGAGGCGTGTGCAGTGGGACTTATCAGGAGGTGACACCAGCCCCAGCGTGAGATGTTCCCGAACTCCAGCAGCATTTGCCTCTTACCAGCAGGCGTTATCTTGTTTCTCTCTCTCTCTCTCCCCCTCTCTCTCCAGACTGTTTAAATAACCTGCAGGCTCCTGACGACGGTAACCCCGGTTGCTCTTCGGAGTTCTCTGGCAGCTGTGTGTGTGCTGAGCAGCCTTGTTCGTTTCAGTTGGGCTTGTGGGGGTGGGGGTGGGGGTGGTGCTGTGAGCAGGGCTTGCTTGGGAAAGAATTTTTCCAGGGTCCTTTTTGGAGAACAGCTGGAATCTTGCTCCAGCTTACTGACCTCTCTCTTGTTTGCCCCCCCAGTTAGAACCAGATGATGAAAGTCGTTACGATGTTTTAGCAAATCTCCCAGGACCGGAGGACCAGAATGACAGCAACGAGGCCTATGGTGACCTATTGGAGTTTGAATTTTCCGAAGACCCCCTTTTGCCGTGTTATAACGTCCAGGTGTCCGTCGCTCAGGGGTGAGCGTGGCCAGCGTGTGGTCGAGAGCCAGCCCATCTGCTCTGTGGGGTGGCAGGAGTTAGAAATCCCCTTCAGCAGATGAGGGTGGATGGGTTGGGGGGTGAGTGAATTCCTCACCAAGTGTCCACCGACCTCACATAATGCAGTGGAACTTTTCCAGAAAAGTTTGGGGGATGGGAGGGCTCCCCAGCCTACTGCCCTCATTGGAACACACCCCTAGAGCCCAAAGGACACGGGAGTCAGCGACTGCAATTGCACAGTTTCAGTCACTAAACGCTTGGGGAAGGGATCCTCCCCAAACGGCTACCATAGGGGCCTTCCAAGGTGCGTGAGGTCCACGGGACGATACTGATGTGTACCTTCTTCTCGTATAAGATTAGAGAAAGCCGTATGTGGCACCTGGGATCTTATGTGTCTTCAGATTTGCTTAGATCGAGTCTTGTCCCCACGGTCGGGCCACTGTGCCCCATGACCAACCCTTCGGAGTGAACACATCAGGAGACCTTGCTCTGCTGTGTGTTGACCCCGTTGCTTAAGGAGTAGCATCCTCCTTGGACTCTGAGGCTGGGACCGTGTCTGCCTTTGTGGTGACATTGTATTCGGGATAGAGATCATAAAGCGTGGCAGGGTATCAGGAAGGATTGTACCACCTCCCTTGTCGAAAAAGCCTCACTCCCGGCAGCATTGAGTGGCGGGTTGGAGGTGTGGGAAAGGAAAGGAAAGCCAGGTGACCTCGAGTGTTTCTCATGCTCTCTCCGTGAGGGCCGGAGGAGAGGAGAGGTCAAAGAGGTGTTTGCCATCTCCATTGGGTTGGCATACAGACTGGTTTTCCCCAGTGACTAGAACGGGGTGCACTTACTTGGAGAGGGGTGACCTGAGTTGTGGCCAGAGCCAAGGCAGCACTGGGGTGGCCTGCAACGAGGCTGGTTCAGGGGCGCTGCTCCTGCTTTTGTCTAAGTTGGCTGATCCGCCCTAGGTGGTCTCTTAACACATGCACATGAGTCCAGAGTTCCCCCGCTAGAAGTAGATCTTCCGGGCTTCCCTGGTGGCACAGTGGTTAAGAACCCACCTGCCAGTGCAGGGGACACAGGTTCGAGCCCTGGTTGGGGAAGATCCCACATGCCACGGAGCAACTAAGCCCGTGTGCAGCAACAGGCCCAACGCAGCCAAAAATAAATAAATAAATAAAATTAAAAAAGAAAAAGAAGAAGTAGATCTTCTAAGGACAGTGAGAAGTGGGGTGGGGTTGGGGTAATCAAAGCGGAAGTAGCAGGCCCTTTCACTGCCAGGAGACGGGTAGTTCATAGTTGGGAGCGCCTCTAATTTTGCCGGAAACTCAAACCACTGTCCTTTCTCTGGTGTAGGCCTCGTAACTGGCTGTTGCTCTCAGACCTGCTCAAGAAACTGCAAATGTCCTCGGGCATATTCCGCTGCAATTTCCCAAATGTGGAAATTGTCACCATCGCGGAGGCCGAGTTCTACCGGCAAGTATCAGCAAGTATCAAGTATCTCTTGCCTCAAAGACCTGGAGTCCTTTAATCCGGAGAGTAAGGAGCTCTTAGATCTGGTGGAGTTCACGAACGAGCTTCAGACTCTGCTGGGCTCATCCGTGGAGTGGATCCTCCCCAGAGACCTGGACTCAGACGACGACTGGTGAGCTCGCCGGGGCCCACCGTGTACAGTGTGTCATGGTGTTAATCCTTGTGCATATGTGTCACAATACGACTATTTCTGTAAAGAAAGGACACTATGAGACACGACTCCAGTCGGAAGGACTTTGAAACATGTTTTTTTCTTTTTAAACTTTTAAGTCAGTTTTTATGAAGTTGTTAATAAAGTTTCTTTACTTTTCAATGTACACATGCTTTGGAATATGTTTGTTTTTACTCGGAACAATTGTTTCTTTTCTTTTTTAAGGAGAAAAAAAAAAAGGCAAAGGAGCTCCACACTTGGACTTAATTTCATACAAAGCTCCGACGACAGAGGCCATAACTGTTGAGAGTTGCTTTGGGGGCAAATTAAACCAGTAAAATTTTAAACTCCTCCTCCATATTAAAGGGATTGAATAAATTGGCCACTTTGGTGCCCCTGTGTCCTGCGAATTGTCCAATTGGAGATGGAGGTTTAGAAAGTGAGTTTCAGTCTTGTTTAAGTCTCTTCCCATCAGACTGGTCTCGTGATTTCCTACACACCATGTTACTTCCTGTCTACCTTTCCTTGGTGTTGGTCATGCCTGGATTGTCTCCTGTACCTGCGCAAACCTTGGTCCATTCTCATTTGTACCATGGAAGTTTGTCATGCTGGATACTGTCAGAACTAATTTTACTTAAGTTTGCGTTAAGGTGCAAAGCACACGTTTTGTATATTATCTGTTTTTTGTGTTTGTCTATATTTTATGGTTTCGCTTCAAGAAATATTATGGGAATTGAAATAGCAAGATGTAAAGAGCAAAAATGTCATCATTCTCTTTCAATTGTTAGAACATCTATCTGCAATCATAATTATGATGCACTGTGGTATGTGTTAAAATAGTAAATACATGTAACGTCCCGTAGGAGCAGCAAACTCAGTGGTGTTGGTGAGGGTGTGTCATGGAAGTAATCACAAAGCAGGTGACTGTTGGTTGGGGTCCTGAAACATTAGTGTGCCTTCCCTGTGTCCAGTAGTGGTCTGGAGGGGTCAGGAAGCCTGCCTTTGAATTTGAGGGAACAGAGGGTTTGAGGTCCTCTCTCTTCTATTGCTCTAGTACACTGCATAGCAGCAGTATACTGGATTTATAGTTGACGTTTAAATCGCTGATTGATCATTAAGATTGGGATGTATCTTTGGAAATGAAAATAGGAAGAATCGTGTGCTTTTTCTTTTTTTCCCTATATCTGAAAATGTATGCTGAGTGGTTGGGAATAAAGTTTGCAGTATTCAGTGTATTCAGTTTTAGTATCTAAGTAGAATTAAATTGTTGCTGTAAACTGGAATAGCACTTTGTTACTGACAAGTTTTAGAATGCATCTGTTCGTCAATTACCTGTTTGGGAAGATTGTAGTTAATGATTTTGAGAATGTGGCTATAAACCTCCAACTGACTCAAGAAAAGCAAATAAGTCAAGATTGACAAATGTATATGCTCTTCATCTTATTTTGTGTGTGGGTTTTTTTTTTCCTTTTAGTTATTTCTCAAGGTATAAAGAATTCTATCACACTTAAGACAAGTTAAGTAAACTTCACGGGGTGTATTCTGACATGGCATGGAGCAGATCACATGGCCTAGATCTTAAAGGTGATTTTATGTTTAAACTTTAATGAAAACATATGTGATTGAAACACATTAATACATTGATACAGAGGGCAGTTAATTTTTGTCTTTTTATGTGTGTGTGTGTGTGTGTGGTACTGTTGTGGCCTCTCCCGTTGCGGAGCACAGGCTCTGGACGCGCAGGCTCAGCGGCCATGGCTCACGGGCCTAGCCGTTCCGCGGCATGTGGGATCTTCCCGGACCGGGGCACGAACCCATGTCCCCTGCATTGGCAGGCGGACCCTCAACCACTGCGCCATCAGGGAAGCCCTAATTTTTGTCTTTTGATACATGTGAGCGCAGCTTTCATTTTGCCGAAAGAATATGACCAGTTTTCAGTTTGGGATTCTACCATTTAGTAAAGATAGTCCACTTAATTTTAGAAATAAGAGATTTAATATATAATACCTAATAATAGTTTTATGTATGTTTTTTTACTGAAAACATTTATTGTAATACTGTGAAGAAACTATGCCATTCTAGTCTTCAAGACTTAAACGAATCAAGTGTTTATTAGCTGTTGTAGTTTTTAAACTAATAAAAGTCAGTACATCAGCAATTTGTAAATACAGTTTTTAAAATAATGCCTTAACAACTTTACAGTGGTTATAATGACTGTGTTTAGGCCTAAAGTTAGTTAATAATTTGACATGAAGGCTTTTTAATAGTTTGATGGTGCAGATCAGGGATAGGTAAACTCTGGCTGGTGGGCCAGATCCAGCCCGTCGCCTGGCTTTGTAAAGGAAGTTTTTCTGGAACAGAGTCGCACCCATTGTTTACATGGTAGTTGTGGCTCCTTTCACCCTACACCAGTGGGGCAGAGTCGTTGCAACAGAAACTGTATAGCCCACAAATCTGGAAATGTTTAAATTTAGATTTTAAAAATTGAAAAATTCTTTGAGCCTGTACAGGGCGAGTCCATTGACCCCTGAGGTAGAAAACAGTCAGGAACTTGGGTGCGGAAGCCAAATGGCCTAGGTTCAAAGTCCCTTTCTCCCATTTCATAGCTAGTGACCATGGGCAAATCACTTAACCTCTATGCCTCATTATGAGGTTTAAATGCACTTATTTGTATAAATAGTGCCTGGCACATACTAAGCACTGTGTAAGTGATTGCTGTTGTTTCTGCTTGGAGCTTTAATAAGTTATTGTTAATAGAAAAACGACACTAATGATTTTCGTTTTAGAGTAACAAAGGCACTTTGAGTCTTTTACTTTTTCAGGAATGTAATAAGACTTTTTTCATTTACAGTCAGTGTTCCCTGTTACCAAAATTTACTTTATGAATATAAAGAATTCAATGTCTTCAAGACAGTACTTTTGCTTAAATGTCAAACCATTATTTCCCCAAGGCACATCAAACTGGCTCTGCATAGTCCAGGCCTCTAAAGCTTGTGTGCACACCCTAGGTAGCATGTGAGATACATTTTGTAAATATAGTTTTTTAAATAATGCTTGAGACTTCCCTGGCGGTCCAGCAGTTAACACTATGTGCTCCCAATGTAGGGGGCTTGGGTTCGATCTCTGCTCAAGGAACTAGATCCCACGTGCCTGCCATAACTAAGAGCCCACATGCCACAACTAAAAGATCCGGCATGCTGCAACTAAAGACCCGGCACAGCCAAACAAACAAACAAACAAATAAATAAATAAATCTTTATAAAAAAATAAGTAAAATAAAATAATGCCTTAGGAGGTAGGAAAAGAAAATATGAGAACATTTTTACCTTTGTATTATTTTAAGAAATCTGTGTAGTTTATCATGTACATAAATTCTATGTATGGAACTTTGTGTATATAATTTGTTAATAAATAAGATGCATATTAAAAAGTTTTCTTATGGTTTGCCCAGTCAGGTGTTTGGAGGCCATTGGAGGACAGGATGATGAAATATAGGGCCTCAGCAAAGATAGAATTTAGAACCAATTCCCTGACTTAGAAGATAAGGAAAATAATTCATAGACTGTAATTGAGTTGTCCAACTTTACATAAGTGTTCAGAAACAGGAAATCCAGTGGCTAGAATCTAATCACTGACCGAGAAGAATCTGGGTCACTCACTGGACTCGTAAACCAGAAGTGACTGTTGAATTTCTCAGGTTGATGCTCCTGGCATATATGCTTGATCTGTGTGTGTGTGTAAATCTCTGACATAATAAGCCATACTCAGGCACACCCTGTTTCCTTATTCAAGCATCTTAATTTCATCCCATTAAATCTTTGAAGTATCAGACTACCAGAAGGCATGAAGAAACCTGGGCTGAGAGTCTTCATTCCAGGAGACGTGATCTTGACTGCATGGCTGGTTTGAGGCGCATCACTCTGAACTGCCACATGCTCATTGGTGACCTGGGTGCAAGTGCTTTGGCAGAATCTCTTAGTGAGGATTTATGGCTTAGAGGGAAATTCTAAAATTGAAAATATTGAATTTTTAATATGAAATATGCTTAGCTTTTGGCATGATACTATTGTGATAGGATTTTTTAAAGCCTCATTTTACTGATAGCTTTTATTTTGCTTTTAAACTTTCTCTAAGAGTTGCATATATCCTTTACAGAAAATACAGAGTAACAAGAGAACAATTACCTATCATTTTAATACCCAGATATAATCACTGTTCATTTTGACGTATATACTTTCAGTCTTTTTTTTTCTACAAATATATATGTACACTTAGGGATTACAAAAATAGAATTGTAGTATACTTGCTATTTCATATGCCTGCTTTTTTCACTTAATGATGTATCATGTAGTATTGCGTCATATTGATGTCCCATAGTTTAATCAATTCTTTGCAATTCTATTTAGACAGTTTGCTTTTCCCTGTCAGAAACAATGTGAATACGTTGTATATACCTCTCTGTGTCCATCGGGATTACTTCTGTAGAATAAGGTACTACAAGTGTGACATATTTTTAAGACATTTGATACACATGGCCAAATTACCACCCAGAAAGGCTATGCCAATTTGTAGTCCACCCCAACAGTAGATGTGAAGCCTGCCTCTCACAAACACTGGCCTGTAGCACTTGTAAAAAAATGTAAAACTACAAAAATGAGTACCTCTCCATTTTCTTTGCAAGTGGGATTACTCCAAATTTTATAACTTTTTTCAATTAATTTAGTATGAACATTTTAGCAAGTCAGTAAATTTGCATCTCCTGCATCATTTTTTGTGATTGTTCAGTATTCCATTATATGAATATGCCACAGTGCACATAGCTTATCCATTCTTGTATATAAGCTTTGTCCAGTTTTTCAGTTACAAATAGTACTCTGATATATATCCTTACCTATATCTCTGACTATTTCTTTTGGTTAAATTCTTAGAAAGAGAGTTGTTGGATCCAAAGTGTATAGACATTATTTAAAGGCTTTTCTTACAGAATCTTGGCTTCCTCTGATAGGAGAATAACCACATTGTGTTTTATTTTGTATTCATTTGATTGACTGGTGAGGTTTACTGGCTGTTTGTATTAATTTGGCTATTTGGTTAATTATACCCTGTGTCCATTCTTCTGTAGTGAGAGTTTGTAAGGGTTGTATCATATCCTGTCAGATCCGTATGTCTGACTTGCTATTTCTATGTGTCATGGGGGTGTTGAAAGACTCCAGTTATTTTAATGTGATGGTCCACACAACACTTAAACAAAAGACTCATGATAGTTTCCTTTCATGTAATATTTTTTAATCCCTGTGCTTTAGTGATGATCCCTTTGGTTTAAATGAGTAGGTTGTTCAGCCCCAGAACTACTAGAATTCATGACCAGTTTTTCTGGTTTTTGTCTGACCTTTTACTGCGAGGGTTCTTGACCATCATACTTTCATGATAGGTTTTTAGTATGTATTCTCTATTCACACATTGTTGAAAGTTTTTATTATTTGTATCCTCTTAGACTTGTCTTTTTTTCCTCTAAAACTAACAGTTATTACATTTCTTCTATTTTGTTTTCCCCTTTGAACTAGTTTCAAGTGTGATTTGGAGCTGAAGATCATGATCAAAAGAATGCAGTGCATTTCTGAGCTCCACCAGGTTTTGCTTGTGAGGTTTACATGCCCCTGCCGCCCTTGCTAATTATGAACTGAGATTCATTTTGTGATGCTTTTTGCTCATAGGTTATATACAGTTATTCTTCAGTTCTGTAATTGTAAAATATGTTGTCTGATTTATTGGTACTAAAGCCAGGGTTATCATTGCACATCCAAGAAGAGGTTTTTAAATTGGATTATGCATTATGTGTGTGCGTATATGTTTGTTTTTTCTCATACCCAAAATTACAAACCTGCCATGACTTGTCTTGTGCAGGACTCTTCCACACGTGAGAAAATGAGAGTTGTCTATATGTTAAATCTGTAGAGTTAGCAAGTGACCTTTTGTCTTTCATCGAAAGCACTTGACCTGCAGCAGTGCGGCCTCACTAGTGAAGGAGCAAAGGCTTTACTAAAGGCCCTTGAAACCAACAGAACTCTGCTCGTTCTGGATATAAGAAAACATCTGCTTGTTGGTATGTGGTCACTTTTTTAAAATTGATGAACACATAGCAAAACAAAAAGAATTTGTTCAGGTATTGACAGTTTTTTAAAATTTAATGTGTTTAACTTTCCTCATCATATACAGTTGGCCCTTGAACAACGTGGGGTTAGGGGTGTCGACCCCTACGCAGTTGAAGATCTGGGTATAAGTTTATAGTCAGTGGCTCCACATCTGTGGATTCAACCAACCGTGGATCATGTAGGACGATAGTACATATGTATTGAAAACTATGCGTGTGTCAGTGGACCCACGAGGTTCAAACCCATGTTGTTCAAGCTTCAACTGTACTTTTCTAGTGTTGCACTTCCCTTAAGATTTTAGCAGCTACTGTACTAATTAAAGTGAATTATACTTGTAAATTTTTCTTATCTCTACTCTGAATAGAGGTGAACCTAGATACTAAGCCTGCTTCCACCAAGAGCATTCTTTCTTTCCTGTGCAACCTCTGAATTCTTGCCAGGAGTACTTTATTCATTTGTCAGATTCACAAGTAATTTTGTAATCATCTTCTGTGTGCCAGAGACGGGTTTAGGGACTAGGGATAAAGCAGTGAACCAGACAGACAAAAGTCTTGCCCTCATGGAGCTTACATTCTAGTGAAGGAGATCAGATAGAAATGAGTAAACAGGTAAGTCATATAATTTTAGAGAGTAAGAAGTGCAAAACTATCTTAATGTAAGGAGAGTGAGGGAGAGCAGGTAGGACTCCATTGGATAGGTTTGTTAGGGGACAGCTTCACTGGAGAAGTGGCATTTGAACGGAGACCTGAATGAAGAGAGGAGCAAGCCATGGAAGATGTGGAGTAAGCACATTCCAAGACAAGGAGGCAATGAGTATGTAGGCATGTAGGTGGGTGGAGTATTTAAGGAAAAGCAAGGAGGCCAATCTGGGCAGAGTACCGAGTGAAGAAGAGTGTGGTATGACATGAGGTCAAGGAGCTAGCCAGGGGTCTGCTCTTGTAAAGTCTTGAAGGCCAGAGTAAAGATGTGTATTATTCTAAATGACTAGAGGGGTTTGAACTGGAAAAAGGCATGATCCAAATCGTATCTGAATAAGGTGACCTGGTACAGAGAAGGGACTTGGGAGGATAAAGAAGAGGAACAGGGGGCTTCCCTGGTGGCGCAGCGGTTGAGAATCCGCCTGCCGATGCAGGGGACGCGGGTTCGTGCCCCGGTCCGGGAAGATCCCACATGCCGCGGAGCGACTGGGCCCATGAGCCATGGCCGCTGAGCCTGCGCGTTCGGAGCCTGTGCTCCGCAACGGAGAGGCCACAACAGTGAGAGGCCCGTGTACCGCAAAAAGAAAAAAAAAAGAAGAGGAACAGGGAGACCAGTTAGGAGACTATCACAGTGCTCCAAATAAGAGATGTTTATGGCCTAGGTTAGGTTGGAAGTTTGCAGCAAGTGAAAAGTGATTGAATTCAGGTTGTGTTTTGAGGGTGTAGCTATCAAGACCTGCAGATAGATGTGAGGTATGAAGGAAATAGTACCAAGGAGACAAGTCGTTGATGATTATGTGTGCAACTGGGTAGTATCCCTTAGAAGAAGGGGGCTGATGGGAGGAGCAGCTTTTGAGGGAATATCAGGACTTGGTTTGTTATCTTGGATGCCCTGGTTTGATATCTTAGATGCTCTTTAGGTATCTAAGCGTCTGGACGGTGCTCAGACTGTACTTTGTATCCAAAGGTAGCCAAAGCCACTTTAGATGCAAAATGTTTCAAGTTGACCTTTGCTGCTGCCAAAATAGTAGCCACTGTGGGCAGTCTGCAAGATGGCATCTTAGGTTTCTGAGGAAGAAATTAGAATACACAAAGGGGGAAATAAGTGTATAATTATATAATGTATACACAAAGAGGGAAATAAGTGTATAATTATATAATGTAAATTTCATATTTAAATTTATGGGAAAAGCAATAATTAGTTGGCTTTTGGTTTTAAATGGAAATAGCCACTTATTGGAAAATAATTACTCTAATTTCAATTCATTTTACTTTAGATCATTCTGTGATGAAAACAGTTACCAAAAAAGTTCTCCAGATGGAAGGAGTGCCAAGTCAGAGGTATATAACATGTTTCAGTTCTCTTGGAAGAATTTCTCTTTAATGGCTTGGTTTTCTTTCTTTCTTAAAATTATCAAGGAACTTTCTGCCATCTTAAAACTAAGATTTGAGTCAAATCAAATGGCTTTTCTGTTTTTGAAAATGTTGTGTGATGCTTTAATTTAGGTTCCCAGATATGCAGATTGAAAACCTTTTAACTTTTTATGTTCTGTTACATATTATCGTTAGTCACAAATAGTCTTTTTTTTTTGGTGGTAAGAATGAATGGCAGGAGCAGCATTTGTGAAACCAAATCTAATATGAAACTGACCCTTTCTTGTGAGTAAATTTGAATTTTGAAACAGCAAAACAATAAGGTTTAATAAAAAGCAAAATAAATTTTTTATGTTTATGATCTGCCAATTTCCCAGAAAGAGTTTTGTGGTGACTTTAGTTATATGCCAGATACATTAAAATCACCAGTGGACAACACATCTTTTATTCAGGTGCCCTCTGAAAGTTTTAAAGATTTGTTGACTTCATATCACTGAACGGTCCACTTTAAAATGGTTAAAATTATAAATTTTCTGTTTTGTGTAGTCTACCACAATTTTTAAAAAATGTTTTGTTTGAAGATTTTTGGGTTTTATAAAGGTATGTATTAGCATAAAAATGAAAAATTTAAAAGACCACCTCTAATCCCATTATCCTATCAAGCAATATTTACATTTTTATTTTCTCTTCCTGCTGTCTATAAACATAATTCCACATAGCTTCAATATAATTTGCCATTCTTATCTTTTCATACTAAATTTAAATTCTGTGATTCATAGTTATACTTTTTACCATTGCATTCACAAGGTTTCATTGAGTAGGTCAATTTTTTAAATTGGTGAAAAATTGGAAATAACCTCAAATAAACTATTGTAAACATCTTCATAAATACAGCTTTTTTTTTTCTACTTCAAGTTGTATGTTTTTGATTCTCTATTAATCAACTTGCTTGGACAATAGTGTATTAAATAAGTTGTTAAGAGTGTTTATGAAGTCAAAAAAAGCTTATGATCGTCTGCCAATTGTTATTTCAAGAGAGTGCTATTTTAATAATCAAATAGTACATTCAAAGAATTTAAGATTTGTGATATCACACTAATTAGATATTATTATTAAAAATTTATGTTATATGTAAAGCATTCTTAAAATAGCTACATTGACTTTTGCTATGATATTAGAAATGGAAAGATATATAAATAAAATATGTATATGTAAAACATATTAGGAATTCTGTAAAACTAGTACAGAATAATAGGGCATCATGGAATGAGAACAGTTAAACATTTTTTTTTTTAGTTTGCATGATTAAACAAAGTGGAAATGTAACTGAAGTATACAAGCTCATTGAGCTCTTTTAAGAGTAATTTTATTTCTTGGGCTTTTTTTTTTGTATTTGCCTCAGTTATTTGGAGACATAGAGGTAAGCCAAATCAGTATCTGGGTATATACCTAGATCCAGGTGAGTATAGGGGTGAAATAATGGTGTGAATTGTGTCACATTTATATTGTACTTATGTATGCCTAATAAAAGATGGGAACTATTATTAGAAATTTTTTAATCTCCTAACAAGAAAAGTGTAATTTAAAAAAATTTTAATACAAATGTATTTGCATTAGTTTCTGAAAGTAAAGGAAGGGTATACACATACAAACCATATGCATACAAACATTTTTTTTGATGGCAATTAAGTTAAAAAACACAATAAAATAGCACAAAATGAACTGAGCTCCTATATATTTTTAAGAGGCATGTAAATCACACAGGATCGTGTGGTGATTATCAATAAGCTACACTCTATGAAATATTTGTCCTGTATTACCGCATACACTCCATTTTACCCTGCATCCTAATGCTGCTAAAATATAGTAGAAAGTAGCAGCATAGCACAGGGAGATCAGCTTGGTGCTTTGCAATGACCTAGAGGGGTGGGATAGGGAGGGTGGGAGGGAGGCTCAAGAGGGTGGGATATGGGGACATGTGTATGCATATGGCTGATTCGCTTTGTTGTGTAACAGAAACTAACACAGAATTGTGAAGCAATTATACTCCAATCAAGATCTATTAAAATAAATAAATAAAATAACATAAAATATAGTAGCTTTGAAGAATAAATATAACCATTTTAACCTATGATGTTTGTTTTCAGTAAATTCAAATTAAATATTTAAATGTGAATTTTAATATATGGCTTGTTCTAAGTAAAATATTAACACGTAGGTCTAGTTTTTGCAACCAAATGTTTCATATAAAGATACTTGCCTCTTTACTACTGAAATATAGGGTAAGTCTCCACATTTCACTCTTTCATCCAGTGGGTTTCATTTGTTTTTTTTTGTGTTTTCTATATGAAATCAAAGGAGCAGTGAAGGTTGACAGGCTTATAGGAGGGTAAAATTGACTCACCTACCCCCCAGCAACTTGCAGCCTTATAACTTGTATTGTTTTTACATAGAAAAATTCATCTTAAATTTAACTTTTGGTCTACTTCTGAAGATTCTGTTTGGCAGAAGTCATGGGTGTATCTGTGTTTCTGTGTCCTCGAGATTCAGAAATGCCAAAGGTGTTCTAAGATTCAAGAAACTTGAGTGTTTCTGCATGATACATAAAATGTATCATACTTTGGGATTTTTTTTAAACTTTATTTTTGCATTTCTGCACATCTCAAAACTTTTGTTTTAGTTAAAATAACTTGTTACTGTAGAGAACTTATATTTTTTAAAAATGCTGGCTTATGTAAAACCTTTGTACAAAACCGATCCTCTTTTTAATGGGCTTGGCATCATTGTCAAGTGCCTTTTTGATTCCTTTCGACGTGTGCACGTGTGACAGTTGCTCTGTAGACCTTTGGTGCATCTTGATTCCTTGTTTTCATGCTTTGTCAAACGTAGTCTTGGCCGCAAAGAAGCCTGTAAGTAATGGAAGGAAACACTCTGCTGGTCAAGAATGTTACCCTCCTGAACCGCTACCACCTGGAGTGTCTGGTTTCCGGCCATTGTGTCCTGCAGAAAGTGCAAAAAGCAACAGGTAAGCTGTTTGCATTCCCTGTCTTTTTCAGTCATTTAGAGTTCTTTATTTTGGAACTTGTATTATGTGGGTGGTCTCTGGTGCTTTGTGTAGAGGAAAAAAGGTAACTCACACATGGCTTCTGCCTAATGAGCCCTCTAAGGAAGAAAAATTAAAAGTAATTGGGAGTTTCAAGTTGTTTCTCAAGTGTCACAACAGAGGTAACTCTGTGGGAGTCTTGAGGAGACTAAAATGATCACCAATTGTGCATGTGAGGAAAGTTTCATTAAAGGCAGGTGTAGTTGAGCGAAGCCCTACAGCACAGAAGTAGGAATTTGGATACGTACGAATGGGAAAAAAGACATTTTAGGCATGGGAAATAGTTTAATGCAGAATGGATGAAAAATATGCATGAGACCTATTCTAAATCAACTGGCTTATTAACTCAGTAAATCAGATTTAGTGAGTCAAACTAGCATTACCTGATTTCTTATCCAGGGGATAGTTGTTCATAGTAATTTTTGTCACAGAACAGTAAATAAAATGGTTGAATTATAGCTTTAGGCTTGCTAAGTGAAATAGATGGCTCTAGATGATCTTCAGGTGACTTACTTGGTAGTAATCATGAAATTGGGGATGAACAATTGCTTAAGAAAACAAAGAGAATTCATTTTAAATAGTACGTGAAGTCGTTACTGTGTAAAATATCTGTTCAGTTGCTCATGTTAAATGGATGTTTCTAATCCCCACTGGACAACCGACTACTTTTTGCAAATGGTAATGTGAATTGCTGTTGCATAAACTATAGTGCTGAATCCCCAGTGTTTGCACTTGAGTTTCACAGCTCTGTGGTTTCCTGTCTTCTTCCTGAGACACTTAATCGCAGGTCCATCCTCGTCACACAGGGGGGTAAATTAGAGAACGATTAATATCACCATTTAAAGAAGAGAGACTGAAATCTCAACCATCGTGAACATAAGAGCTGAAGGGGCCTCTCAGCAGTTCAGAGAGTTATTACCAAGCCAGTAGGCTGAATTCTGTTCTGTTTTCTCCGTAGCAGAGCCCTCCAGGTCCTTGTTTTCAGCTTATTTATTTTTATACAGAATTCAGTATGGATACTGTTCATACTACTAAATAGTTGTATTAACTGGGTTTAACTGGTGAAGTATTTACATGAAGATCTAACTTCGTTTTGTTGCTATCTTTTTAGGGGCTTTCCATTCATCAAAGCTCGTGATGTATGTAATCAGTTGGTGGTGTGTAGCTATCATATTTATGATATATAGGGCTTGAATTGGGAAAGGTGGATGGTCATTCTTCTTGCTTTTTAAACTGACAGAGCCTTACAAGAAGCATTTCCCTCTCTGAAATAAATCCATGTAAGACATGTTTGGTCGCTCTCCCAATGCAACTGTGTAGTTGTGTGGATTTGGCGCACAACGGGCAGCCTTGTGGTGATGTCTGTAAACAAGGAATCCTGTTTTCCAGTCCGCAAATCAGCTGTTACCCAGTGAGACGAACTTGACTGCCATTTCTGACCCCTCACGTGGAGCTGTCATACTCAAGAATGTTCACATGTTTTCAAGAAACGTTGTTTGCGGGCTATATGTACAAATTCCTGATCTGAAAGCCAATATAAAGCAACATCTCCCAAACCTCTGCTCTCTCACCAAGGCCACACACGTTCCCTCGCTTATGGCCTCGTGGCAAGCGAATACTGTCAGTATCAGATTCTCTTTCCCAGTGGTCTTGGGAGACTGCATAGTTGCTCTGTGAAAGGCACCACTGCTGAGGTTGAGAGAAGAGCATCTTGGGTGTCAGTCCTGGCCTTGCATTCCCAGAGAGAGGGGTGTGCACCTCGTTCTCCTGTTAGGGTTTTCCTAGGCTGCAGGGTTTGCTGCTTGTTGTCAACATGATGTCCTAGTGACTTGTCTTCTGCGTGGTTATATAATCCCAGCACAGCTCTTTATGATGTGTAGACTTTTATGGGGTTGTGGCCAGGTCAGTTTTAAATGTTTGGAAATGTCCTGTTGAACAACACTGCAGTGGCAGTGAAGCTTGCTGGGAGAATCGTTGCCCTAGTTTTGGCTTAAGGGTGGTGAGAAGATGAAGTTTTTGATGGGTCAGTTTTAGTTGTGTATGTGTATGTGATTTATTTTTTAAAATTCTAATGTCTATTATTCACAGCTTAGGTATGTTGACTTTCTGATTATTCATCAGTCCCTTTACTGATGTATTTTCCTCTGAAAAACTACATTTTCTTCCAGACTGTTTTTGTCTGATGGTGAAGAACAAATTTTTCATTTGCAGTATAAAGTTGATCTGAGAAAAAATGTTTACCTTGGATCTTCACTTGGCTTCTGTGAAAGAAACTTAATAAAATAATATGGGCAATTCCCATTACTAATCCTAACCACGTACAACAGAGGTCTGTACAGTAACATAGCAAAAATAAGTTCCTGTACTTTTACTTAGTCATTGCCTGTTTTACACTAAAGAGCAGTGAGAGACATTTATAAATAATGATACCTCAGATCACTTTTGTTAAATGTCCTCTAACATTTGGATATTTGGTATCTGGCTTGTGTTGTCTTTTATACAATCTTGTCTTCTTTCTTTGCACTTTAGTGTAACAACTCTGGGGTTTCCTATCTTCTTCTTGTGACACTCAGGTCCATCAGAATTTCCTGTGACTGTGGCAGTAGAGAGTCCTTCCTCCTCAGAAATCGAAGAGGTCGATGATTCCTCAGAACGTGTTCAGGAGGAGCCAGAGAAAATCCATTTGAAACAAGAAGCATTGCAGGTACAAAGTTATCACTTTAAAGCTATAGTGAAGATTATTTTTCAAACGGAAGGCTGATTGCAACACTGCACAGCTTGTGTGAGGGTTCTGTTTTCTCCTCCCACCTGCATTGTATCCCCTTGAATGGTTCCTTAAGCTTAGACCAAGGTGAATGGTGGACATTTGAACTCTAAGAAACGAAAATCAAAACATGTCGTTAGTAATATATTTTCCTTTCCTTAGAACCTTAGTATATTAGATTTAGGGAGAAGCTTAGTGGTCATAAGATAAGGAAATTGAGTTCTGAATGACTACAGTCAGCTGATTCAGTGCTCTTGTTTTACAGATGAGAAAATTGACAGTTCTAGTTGAACTCTCTTTTTTTTTTTTTTTTTTTTTTTTTTTCTTTTTGCGGTATGCGGGCCTCTCACTGTTGTGGCCTCTCCCGTTGCGGAGCACAGGCTCCGGATGCGCAGGCCCAGCGGCCATGGCTCACGGGCCCAGCCGCTCCGCGGCATATGGGATCCTCCCAGACCGGGGCACGAACCCGTATCCCCTGCATCGGCAGGCGGACTCTCAACCACTGCCCCACCAGGGAGGCCCTGAACTCTCTTTTTATAAGAGGAAAATATGGCCTCATTTTAAATAAAAGTAAAGTTGAAAAAAGTTTTGATGTTGATATTCTACTTTCCTAAAATCAAAAATATCAAGAAGCTACATTCTATTACCAAATAAACCTGACCTCTAATGTCATTCCATACTTTTGTTTGTATGGACAGAAAAGAAAAATTGATTTTCATAAGAAATTTTTGCACCTCAAAATTAATATATTTATTTTATTTCAACTTTAATGTAGAGCTGAACATTTCTAGTAAATAAAGGAACACCATTTGGGGGGGACCTTGTCTTTGTGCTACAAAGTCCATGTTTAATTTTTTAAAATTATTTAATATGACTTTCTCTTCATATGAAACATGACACTTGACAGGTTTCAGAACTGATTATCCCATTATTGTAGGACTACGGGAATTACTCTTTGATTTTCAAGAGAGAAAGTTAGATTTTTATTTTTTAATTAAAATTAATGATAATATAGAGAAATTTTAAGAAAAGAACTTAGAAAATTATGAAATGATAGAGTAGGAGAAATCTATAGTTCATGTAGAGTTACTCCCTTTCGTTTTATAAATGAGCACCTACAATTTGTAGAACGTAAGTGGCTTATTAGTAAATGGCAGAGTATGACAAGACCCTAGAGCATCTAACCCGCATTCCTTGTTATTTTAGATGTGGTGTATTCATTTCCTTCACGAATAGACCACGAGACTGTATTTGTAAAAGCAGTAATAGACAGTGGGGAAGTCCAAGAAGTTTAAACACTGGGACCACAGAATAGCAGATTCAGAATGCACTGAGAACCCTTTTAGCTCTTCTCTGTTTTGACAAGACACTACAATGATGGTATCAAAGTGTTTAAGTATATATGCCCACAACAATCAAGAGATTTCAACATAGTTTTGAAAGAGAGAAGACAGGTGGAAGAGTGTGAAACTGAAGCAGTAGAACAGAGGAAAAGCATCACCTAGAATATGCACAGGGACCACCTGCAACTGAGGAGGATTCTGACCCCACCTGCAGAAGTAGCTCCGTGCTTTGATGTGCATGTAGGAGAGAGTGTGGAGTTAGTTAAAAGTGTGACTGAGATAGGGGAGCTCATTGAAGGGTTGTGTTTGGAGGAGTGGACTCCGAGCCCCGCCCTCACCCTCCTGAAATGAGATGATTTCATTTTGAAAGCAGTGAAACTGGCGAGAACTGGGGCAGCTAGTGTGAGTTTTTACACCCTAGAAAATTATTTGGGGGAGATCCTATTACAGTTACTGCCCGCTTCTTCCTGCATAAGAAGCCAATCAATCGTTGACTTCAGGGAGCTTTCTGCACTCATTCTTAAATAGAAAATAAGTGTCATTTGCCTGTTAGTTGAGTAAAGCTTACAACATGAGGGGGAAAAAGAGTGAAAACATATCCTAGTAGGACCAGGGACAATTTAGGGAACAGAATAATTTAAGAAAAAACCCTAATTAGTATCCTGAGAGAGGTTTAAAAAGAGCTAGCAACTATAAAATAAGACTAGGGTATTAATGAAAAGGAGAATGGTCAGAAAGCAAGAGAGGTCTCCTGGAAATGAAAATATGGTTGCTGAAATAAATTCAGTAGGAATTTAAAAAATTTCTCAGTATATAAAAAAGAAAGACACAATGGAAAATGTGATAGAAATATGTTAGAGAGGCTGCATCTGGGAGATCCCACATGTTACTATTAGAAACTCCAGACCCAGAAAAAAAATGGAGTGAAGCTGTCAAAGGGCAACAAAATTCCCCACAGCTGAAAGTAGACATCAGGCCTCACATTGAAAATAGTTATGCAAGATGAGCAAGAATAGACTCATACCTAGGCACCCTTCTTTGTGAAACTTTAAAATACTGAAAAAATAAATTAAAATAGAATAAAATACTGAGAGGATACAGCCATTCCAGAGAGAAAAATACTGGTCACCTAAAAAAAAAGGTTACAATCTGACTTTATCATACTTGTCATGAGCACCATGGATCCTGGAAGGCATTAGAAAGATACCTCCAAAGTTTTTCAGGCACATAATTTTCACCCTAGGGGTTTGTATCCAGCCAAACTATGAGTCATAAGTGGAGGCTGAAGAAGATATTTTGTACAGAAAGAAATTTGAAAAATTGACCTCCTGTGCTACAGCTTAAGCTATTTATAGACATAATCCAGCAAAATGAGGCAATAAACCAAGAAGGAAGGTAATAGGGGATTCAGTGCAGATTGCAGCTAGTCTAGAGTGGAGAGGCTTCTATTGATTGTGTGACTGAGAGCTTAGAAACACCTTGAGGCATATCGTACTTACTAGGTGTTAGGCACTGTTGGAAGGGAGGAGGGAGAGGAAGAGGAGTAGGAACTTGAACTCCAGAGGAGAAAAGGCTATACGGACATAAACCTGAAGCACACTGAACTATGGTTGATTTTTAACCTACTATTGGTGAGGAAGGGAAGAATCCACTTCAACTTGACACTATAGATGTCCCCCTTTTCAGTGACACACAGGGGTAATGACCACGTATGTAATTTGTTGTCCAAACCAGAACTTGTCCAAACTCCCTACAGTTCAATAGTGTAAGGAGGCACTCGAATGCTGTAACATCAGGACAACAGGTATAAACTGGAACAGCCCAAGGTGGCTTGGGGTATGTGGTCACCCTGCACAAGGGCAGTGACACTGGCACAGTATGGAACGAGGTGTAGTCTATACACAGAGACACAGTACATCTGCAGTGGGCAATATTAATTTCATTGTAATAATGGCAATACTGTCTTGGTTTGCAGCTTTTATTGTCAACTTGCATGTAATCACAAATAACTAAAGTAAACTATACTTAGTATGTGTTAGTATTAACTTGGTATGTACTGAAATGTATTGTGTAGTAGTATGTACTTAGTATATATTAGGCTCTAAGTGTTTTTGCATATATTAACTCATTTAATCCTCTGAATAGCCTTATGACGTTGGTGCTAATATCATTCCTACTTTTGAGAACAGGAAGCTAAGACAGGGAAGGAACTTGCCCAGGCTGTACCTAGTTTAAGGTTGGATCGAGCCTTTGAGTTTAGGCTCTCTGCCTGTTCTCTTAAACCTTACTCCGTACTGACTCTCAAATAACAGAAGAATTAACTGCACATAGAATAGAATATAAATTTCAACTTTGACAATGTAAGAGCTAGGTTTGGAAGGTAGACAGGAGGCAGAAAAAAGGGAAGATGGTATGAATGTCCTCATTTTACACAGCGTGACGTTGAGAGAGTTTCTAGTTGATCAACAATGTAGGTTTTTAAGTATATGACTACATGTCAAAGAGATCATGAGCCGTGGAATAACTCATGATGACATAACTTTACTGAGCAGTGTGGACATAGGAAAGAGTGTAGAGGAACTAAACCCTTACTTATTAGTAAGTTAGAAAGTGAACAGATAATGCCTCCAATTTAGTGCCAAAATAGTCATGTGAGAGTATTACTTGGAAATGCAGAAGAATTCAAAATGACAGTAGTTGGACCTCCCTGGTGGCGCAGTGGTTAAGAAACTGCCTGCCAAGGCAGGGGACATGGTTTCGAGCCCTGGTCTGGGAAGATCCCACATGCCGCGGAACAGCAAAGGCCGTGCGCCACAACTACGGAGCCTGCGCTCTAGAGCCTGTGAACCACAACTACTGAGCCCACGTGCCACAACTACTGAAGCCCGCGCGCCTAGATCCTGTGCTCCATAACAAGAGAAGCCACCGCAATGAAGAGTAGCCCCCGCTTGCCTCAACTAGAGAAAGCCTGTACGCAGTAACGAAGACCCAACACATCCAAAAATAAATAAATAAATAATAATAAAAAATAACAATAGTTGACGTAAACCTCATAAAAAAGGAAATCCAAACAGCCAGTAAACACAGAAAAGTGTACAACTTCATTAAGTAATAAGAGAAAAGTGAGTCAAAACCAAGGAAACTACATGCCAACCAGATTGACAAATACATAAATAAAGTCTGGTAGTATCAGGTATTGTAGACCTGAAGTACTATGGGAATCCTCT
The DNA here is from genome assembly GCF_964341445.2 of Mesoplodon mirus. Lineage (NCBI taxonomy): Eukaryota > Metazoa > Chordata > Mammalia > Artiodactyla > Ziphiidae > Mesoplodon > Mesoplodon mirus. Next base: position 97,630,069 of record NC_138983.1, on the reverse strand, counting down.
ACCCTGTTTATACTGGAATGTAAATCGACACAACTACTTTGGAAAGCATTTAGCCCTCTCCATCAACTGAAGGTATATAAATAGCCTGTGAGCCAGCAGCCCTCACCACCACCCTGTGTAAATGCAGCAGAATAACGGGTACAGCAGGATTCCTGTCCACGATTTGCATTAGCACAAACTGAAAACAAACCAAATGTCCATTAAGAGTCAAAAATAAATGATGTGTATTCGTACAGTGGGAAAACTGTCCAGCAATAAAATTGAATGAACTAGAGCTACAGGCAGCAATGTGGATGAATTTTTTAAACCAATGTTGAGAGAAAGAAATAAGATAGAAAAGACTTCATATACTATGATCCTCTACATAAAGTTAGATGTTGACACAACTAAACTCTTTTGTTAGGGATGCATACAGGTTAAAGGAAATGATTGTCAAGAAGTGAGGATGGTGTTTAACAGGGAAGAGGGAAGGAGCTTGTGATGAGAAAAGGATATGGGGGGGGTTGCGATGCTGACAAGTATCAATACTTTCAGATTCGATTTCAGATTTCAGTGTTTATGTAAGTATTCTCTTTTTAAAGAGAAAATTTCATTTTAACCCCTTCACTGCTGTTTGCATTCACATGTTCATTCATTCAGCATTAATTCACATGTTGTATGTACCAAGCACTCTTCTAATTTTATATGTGTTTTAGCTCATGTAATCCTCACAAGAGCTCTGTGATATGGGAGCTTATCTCCATTTTATAGATGAGGAAGTTGAGGCCTAGAGTTATAGAACTTGTCCAAGGTTATATAGCTAATGGGTAGTGCCAGGCCCATTTGCCTCAGAGAAGCTGAATTTTTACAATCTAAAAGAGAAATTTAATGACTAATTATAAGCAAAAAAAATTGCACATTAAAGAAGATGACAAATTTTCATCTATCCAGTTAGAGAAAAACACAGTCTGTCTTTCACACACGTACATCTTGTATTGGCAGGGATTTTCCTTATTAAGCAATTATTTATTGACCATCTACATTGTGCTAGGCACAGGTGCTGGGGATAAACACTTAATAATATACACCCCGTCTTCAAATAACTCGCACTCTAAGTGAGGAAGTAAGCCAACAGTTATAGTAGAGGTTATATATCAAGTGATACATCGCTGATGGCAGTGTAAAACCTCAGAAATCTTTTGGAAAGAAGTTTGGAGATAGGTACCTCAGAGCCTTAAAAATGTTCATTTGCTTTGATCTCAAACTCATTTTTATGGATTTATTGTAAGAACGTTATTCTCAATATGGAAAAAAGCCTTCATGCATAAAAATGGTTATTTTGTCTGATAATACTGAAAAGTTGGAAAGAATTTAAATGTGTAAAATGGTTAACCAGTAAACCCACTCAGTGGAATATTTTGTAGCCCACACAAAAAAATCAAGGTTATGAATCCCCTGATTATATGAGAAATGATTGATTTCAATGTTAAATGGAGAAAAGTTGAACATAAAATTTGATATCCAATATGATGGGAGCTTTGTCCCAGAAAAATCACCCTAGCCGGTGTACAGAAGGGTGGAAGGGAGAGCAGATGGCAGGAAGGAAAATTATTCCAAAGCCTCATCATTAGTCTTAAAGTAATAGAATATCAAGCAATTTTACTTTCTAACTTTTTTGGTTCCATATTTCCATGTAAGGGACATGAATTCTGAATTCTTTGTAGGAGGAGGGTACACTTTTTCACAAAAATTTAGCACTGTGTTCTAATTCCCTCCATTAGAGGGAGAAACTGTTGCATGTAACTGCACTTTGATGTGCTATTTAGAACCAATCAGGAATTTTAGTCTACTTTCCTCTGACCGTGGTGAGGGTCTTTTGTTTGCTTATTTGTTTAGAATTTCTTTGAAATCAGTTTTAGATGATTGATTAAACCATTATATTAAAAGTAGAGGAATTTTGCAATTTTTTCCCTTTTTCCCCATTGAAAACTTGACTGGCTTTAGTAATGAAACATTAAAGAATTTGAAGTTCTTAGACTCTCAATTTTTAAAACATGTTCTGAATATAAAAATGTATGTTCATTGAGCAAATGTTTGAAAACAATGAACAATTTCTTGAAGGAAATAAAAGCCACCTCTGCATGTACACACACCTAATCTGCTCTTTTGTCTTAAAAAAGTGTCAAATATTTTGCCATGTCACTAACTACTCTTCTACATCAGAGAATTTGATTAAGCTTATGCATCATCTCCCAGGAAAAACGCACAGATATATTTTGAATGTAGAATTCCTGAAGCCCATTCATTAACTCTGGTTGAGACCTCTTGTCATTCTTTTCTTAGTGGCTTCATAGCGCATTCCTTCAGACGGTGAGCTGTTTTTATTTAAAGCGGCCCCAATTCGGAGGCTCTTAGATTTCTTCTAGGGTTTGGTTATAAACAATCTCATGACATCATGTTGGTAGATAAATCTTTGCCCACATCTTTGATTTCCTTAGGGTAAACTCCTGATGTAGGATTGTTGTTAGGTCCCAAGAACTACTCTCCAGAAAGTGATACCAGCTCCTCTCCCAATGATGGCATATAATAGAGTTCCTCATTCTTTAAGTGATTGTTCAAAGCAGTTAAAAGGTATAAATATATCATACTGCTTTCATAAGTATAGGAATTCTGATTGTTTATCGCTGCATAAGAAACCACCCCTAAACAGTGGCCTAAAACAATCACAATCATTTATTTTGTTCACGAACCTGGAGGTTGAGTAGGATATTGATTCTTTTACTACACTCTTACTGACTGAAAACAATACCTATTTGACTAGCTCACAGTTCTGCAGGTCAGAAGTCCAGGCACAGCGTGACTGGGTTTCCTGCTCAGATACACACGGGAACATGTGAGTTCCCTCCTGAGAGTGTTAAAGCACATGAAATTTAAGTGTAAGACATTGAGCCCCAAACGCTGGATGTTCACCCTAGTTTGTGTGGGTCACAGAGCTGAAATCAAGATGTCAGTCTGGCTGTGTTAGCATCCAGTGGCTCTGAGAAAGCAAGCCTCCAGGCTTCTTCGGCTTGTTGGCATAATTCAGATTCTGCAGTTGCAGGACAGAGGTCCCCATTTCCTTGCTGGCTCTCAGTCGGGGGACAGTCTCAGCTCCTAGAGGCCTCTCGCTTGCCTTCCCTGGCACAGCATTGGACTTCTTCAGAGCCAACAATGGAGAGTCTCCCTCTTGTCCCTTTTGTACTTCAATTCAGGAAGAGTTCAGGTCCTTTTCATGGGGTGCCTGAGTAGGCCACATCCACCTAAAATAATCTCCCTATCTTAAAAGATCAACTGATTTTGAACCTTAATTCCATGTGCAAAATCCCTTCACTACAGCACCTACATTTAGAGTTTGATTGGATAAGTGGAAGGTTTGTGTACATCAGTAAGTGGTAGTCTTGGGGGCTCTGTCAGAATTCTGCCTATTGCAAGCAGTGTCCCCACTTCAAGGACCGAAGTGTCTTAGTTCCTAAAACTCCTAAGATAGCTTATCAGTGTTCATTTTATTTCAGTGACCTTGGTGAAGGGAAGACTACCACCTCCGTGAGCAGGAATGGCAGCCAGCTTCCTGAGTCCACAGTGTGGCTCTGCTACTTAGTGGTGTGACCTTGGCTGTGCTGCTCTACTTACTCTACTCCTCTGCCTCTGTTTCCCTCATCTGTAAAATAACATGGAGTTAGTGATCGTTCTTTCCTCGTACGGTTTAATAAATTTATTTTATCTATTTTTGGCTGCGCTGGGTGTTTGATATTGCTCACGGGCTTTCTCTGCTTGCGTCGAGCGGCGGCTACTCTTCGTAGTGGTGTACGGGCTTCTCATTGCGGTGGTTTCTCTTTTTGCAGAGCACGGGCTCTAGGTGCACAGGCTTCAGTAGTTGTGGCACGCGGGCTCAGTAGTTGTGACTCGGGGGCTCTAGAGCATAGGCTCAGTAGTCGTGGCGCACGGGCTTAGTTGCTCGGAGGCACATGGGATCTCTCCGGACCAGGGCTCGAACCCGTGTCCCCTGCACTGGCAGGCGGATTCTTAACCACTGCGCCATCAGGGAAGCCCCCTCTTAGGGTTTTGATGATTAGATTATTTAATGCCCAGGGAACTCCAGGAACAGTGCTTGACTGTAAATTGCTTTAAAAGTGATTACTCTTGGGGCTTCCCTGGTGGCGCAGTGTTTGAGAGTCCGCCTGCCGATGCAGGGGACATGGGTTCGTGCCCCGGTCCGGGAAGATCCCACATGCCGCGGAGTGGCTGGGCCCGTGAGCCGTGGCCGCTGAGCCTGCGCGTCCGGAGCCTGTGCTCCGCAACGGGAGAGGCCACAACAGTGAGAGGCCCGTGTACCACAAAAAAAGAAAAAAAAAAAAAGAAATGCAAATAGGGGAGCCTGCTTTGGTAGAGTGGGGAGCCCATTATAAAACAGTAACCTGTAGACAGAGTAATTAGTAGGTACAGTTTTTTGTAAAGACTAAATTGAAGGCAATTTTCATTGAAAATATTCGGGAATGGATAAGAATTTTCCTCTCATTTATTTTGCTGTTTTGGTAAGTTTGAATTGAAGTTATTTTTGTCTTAGACATAAAAATTATTATTAATCTTCAGGGAAGATATAGGTCAGTGGTTCTCAACTGCGAGCAATTTTGCTGAAAGAGGGAAGTGGAGATGGATAGTTGATGGAGTGGTGTTTTGTCAGTGAATGAGTTGGTATTGGGAAGGAAGGAACAAACACATTCTTGGAAACTGGAGGAAAGGTGGTAAAGAAGTGTGGGAATGGAGGTGTGACAGGCGGTGGACAGGGTGCATGGTACATATTGAAGCTGATAGTGAGACAGTGGGATGTCTCCTAGAGGATGAATCTGGAAAGGGCTGAGAATTTGGGGGAGAGAGAGGCTTGTAGTCTGGAGTAGGATGTTGACTTTTAAGATTTTAGAAGTATTTCATGACTGTAGCTCTGGGGAAATCTAAACTGCTCTTCTGTGATTCTAATAACCTTTGTCTTTTCTCCTTTCCTCCTCTGGGCCAGGCTTGGGCAGTTGGCCACAATGGCTGGTATAGATCAGTCAGATTTTCATTTACTAGGTCGTCCCCAGATGAATTATACTGTTAGTAGTCCACCTAAAGAAGGAAAGAAGGCACCTGAAGAGGAAAAATCAGAATCAAAGCAGAGTGCCCCAGGACCTACGCAAAATGTCCAAGTAAGTGGAGAGGACAGCACTTAATGATTCTAAGAGTGATTAGCAAAAAGGAAATGATCAAGTCAGAGAGAAAATAATAATGGTCAGTCTCTAATAGTTCACATGCTTGGGAGCTAGAAGACTCTGGAGTCCTCTCCAAATCTGAGATTAGTAAATGTGGGCCCATTTCATGATACTGTATTGTTGTACATAAGAAAACTGGAAGTTCTTTAGAAAATGTATGAGTTAAAGCAAACTCTCCTTAATGAAGAAAGAAAACATTACAGAAAATATTCCAAATTTTAAATTGTATAAATGTCTGTTCTATTCATATTTTATCTAGGTTTCTATTTGTATGAAGTCAGCTTACAATGAAGGAACACTAATGAAGGTACACATACTGATATAATTTTTAAAATAAGTAATCTTGACATAGCTGATACGTAAGATATTATAGTGACTCAACTGGTCAGGGGAATGGGAGGGGAAACCTGTCAGCTTTTCCTCCAGCCTCACTTGGAGCCCCCTTCGCCCAGCTCAGCCAGTCTCAGACTGGTCTTGGGAACTGACAGCTTGAGAACACAGTCTGGTCACAAACTATATACTGTTTACTTGTGCCTGGAGGATAGAAAAGAAATTAATCATCCTACAGAATAGGGTTTCATTTTAGAGAGGGAAAGGAAATGGGTAATAACTACCCCAATCACCAAAGTCTGAATATGTAGCTGACATAGCCTTGGATATAGCTAGGTTAAGCTGAGAATCACTTGGCAGGATATAATTAGAAAAAAACTGGCTCTGAAATCTTTTGAATAATCAATTGACTGTGTTAATAATAAGATCACAGAGTAACACTGAAGTTTTGAACTCTACTTTTTAATGGCTGGCTTTGTTCATCACTGAATTTTTGTCTTTTGTCTTCCCCTCCAGTTTCAGAAAATTACAGGTGATGCTGGGATTCCTTTGCCTGTCGACTCCTTCCATGTCCCAGTCTCTACTCAGGAGGCCTAAGAAACTTCCAAAGACAACCTGGGGGTCGCAGTCACAGAGTAGCGGCAGGAGTCTTTTGAAGATTTCATTGCTAGAACATGTTCTCCTTCAGCAGACGTCATTTCTGGAACTGGAAGTCAAAGAAAAGAAGAGGAATTATCTAGAAATAGCAGGTCTCCTTCAGAGAAAATGACCAAAGCATAATATACCAAAAACTACTCTGCTAAGAAACAACCTGGGAAGGACCTGCATTCCTGCTCTGACTCACCTGTAAAGCAGAAAAGCAAAGGAATTGGGCAAAATAATTCTTTGCTTATTGAACCAATTAGAAGTGAGTCTTCAAAAAAACACATTTCTGTTAAGAAAGAGAGTACAATAGTGACTGTTTCATCAAAGACAACTAAAAGTAAACTCAGTCTACTAGAACATTCTGAAAGTGAGACTCTTGGATCTGATTGTGAATTTCCAGAAAGCATCCATATTCCATCACGCCTAACATAGGTCTACATCTTTTAAAATCTTTTAAAATTATGTTTTTGCCTTCAAATTTTAATAAATTACTTATGTTTTTATTATAGCATATGGTGTTTTGAAATACTTGACTGGAAGACATTTGAGAAAGATTTATCTATACTTTTTTATTATAATGAAAGTTTTGGTGTATTTTTCCTTGTGACAGTTTGCACCATTCATTCAGCTAGTGTTTACTGAGGGCTTCATATGTACAGTACTTTTCTGGGTGCTATAGCTTTCATCAGTGAACAAAATAAAGCCTTTACTCTCCTGGAACTAACACTCTGTGGTGGGAGAAAACGTAAACAACAAAACAGGGTAACGGGTAAAAAGAGATGGGAATAATAAATGGAATCGTTTTACCATTTGGTTAACTGTCAAACTATTATAAATCGTATGGCCAGAAGCCACTGACATATTTTAATTCACAATAACCAGAGAGCATCAAACATTTACAAAGGCACTTAACCGTGTTTATGGATTACAGCAACACTATGAGGTAGGGAACTATTACCATCCCCATTTTATAGATGAGGAGTCTGAGGAGACATTATGTGAGTTGCCCAGAATTACACAGCTATAACTAAGTGGGAAGCTGGGATGTGACCAGAACAGAACCCATGCTCTTTTTTTTTAATGTATGGACTTTATTATGTTTCATTTGTTTCTGATTTATGTGATTTTTTTAAGACTTTTTTTGATGTCGACTATTTTTAAAGTCTTTATGGAATTTGTTACAGTATTGCTTCTGTTTTATGTTTTGGTTTTTTGGCCGCAAGGCATGTGGGATCTTAGCTCCCCGACCAGGGATCGAACCCTCACCCCCTCCATTGGAAGGCAAAGTCTTAACCACTGGACCACCAGGGAAGTTCCCCTTATGTGATGATTTTTATGGCAGTTTTTTAAAATTTTATTTTTTTATTGACGTACACTTGAATTACAGTGTTGTGTTAATTACTGCTGCACAGGATAGTGACTCAGTTATACATTTATATACATTCTTCTTCATATTCTTTTCCATTATGGTTTATCACAGGATATTGAATATAGTTCCCTGTGCTATACAGTAGGACCTTTTTAAAATATATCCACTTTTTAAAAATAAATGTATTTATTTATTTTATTTTTGGCTGCGTTGGGTCTTCGTTGCTACACGCGGCCTTTCTGTAGTTGTGGTGAGCGGGGGCTACTCTTCTTTGCGGTGTGCAGGCTTCTCACCGTGGTGGCTTCTCTTGTTGCAGCGCACGGGCTCTAGTGCATGGACTTCAGTAGCTGTGGCACACAGGCTTCAGTAGTTGTGACTCGCAGGCTCTAGAGCGCAGGCCCAGTAGTTGTGGCGCACGGGCTTAGCTGCTCCACGGCATGTGGGATCTTCCTGGACCAGGGCTCAAACCCGTGTCCCCTGCATTGGCAGGCATATGCTTAACCACTGTGCCACCAGGGAAGTCGCATGTAGGACCTTTTTGTTTATACATCCTGTATATACACCAGTTTGCATCTGCTAATCCCAAACTCCCAATCCAACCCTCTCCCACCCCCTCCTCCTTGGCAACCGCCAGTCTATTCTCTATGTCCTTGGCTATGTTTCTGTTCACACATAGGCTGTAACCAGGCTCTTAATTACTTTGTTATCCTGTTTCCTTGTTAAGAGAAGAAGGGTTTAAGGAAGGCACTGAGAGAAGCCAGTGACCACTAGAAGTGCAAAAACAGTGGGGCTGTCAGAAAGCACACCTGTCTCCTTCCCCCATCTGAGCAGAACTTTTAAACGGCAGAGTATGTAAGAGTATGTGATGACACATCTCTGGATTAAATGATGTCTCCCTGGTAAAACATGTACAGATAAGTCTTTAGTTCAATCAGAGTGAAAGGTGAGATCAGAGAAAAGCTGGAGTGTCAGATTTCTTGTAGAAGGTCCTGCCTGATTGTTACTAAGAGGGCTACTACAGTACTAGTTAGTTCCTTAGTCATGGGTTGAGTGTTAGAGGAGTGAAACAACGAGCAAGATGTAGTGTTGGCCCTTTAGCAGTGGAGTGAGAGGGGAAGACGCACAGCAGATGTCTCATCCTGCACGTGACATGCTGTGACGGGCATATTCAGGGCGTTTAGTCAGTGTTTGTGGAAGAAGAGGGGGAGCCATGAGGCAAAGAAAAGTCATCAAAAGAGGCAGTCCCTAAGCTAAGTCTTAAAGGACTCGTGAGAAACTGGTGAGTCAGCCGGTGAAAGGCAAGGATACTCAAGGCAGAGTGGACAGCGGAAGTCCAGAGCCGTGAGTGTGCGAGGGGTGTGTCACAGAGCCACAGGCACAGGCTCTGGAGGATCAGTGCAGTGTCCCCAGGCAGCGGCAAGTGCCCCTAAAGGAGGCAGCGAGGAGGAGGAGAGCAGGTCTTAACCACACATGTGCGGGGAGCTGGTTTCCTCAGAAAATAGCTAAGAATGGAAAGGACAAGTTCAGGTGGCATTTTAGACCACTGACGTCAGTATGGATGAGGACTCTGAAGAAGCCTGGAGATAATTATGCCCCACTCTTCTGAGGAGCAGTGCTTTATATTTTCAAGTGGGATTTTCACGCTGCCACCTCCTCTCCTGTCCCTACTGAAAGGTTTATAGGCCGGCAGAAGGGAGAACCTGGCTTAAGTAAAGTTAATCAGGTTCCTTTACTGTACAGCTTCTCGGGGCTGCTGTAGGCTAATGTTCATTCTGGATCGTCACAGCAGGCGTATGGTACACAGCCATCCTCAAAGCTATTTGACCCTAGAGTCCTTTTTTAATAGAATGTCTAACAACTGGTTCCACCAAACAGCAATTTCGTAACTTCTAGACCAGGTAATAGCAAGAAGAAAGGGGTCTGAAATAAGGTATAGATGAAGGGAGGAAATAAGTTCTAATTGTATTTAGGAAATTACCAGCAAGACTTGACCTTGGGAAGTAAGGAAGAAGTAGGAGGCGGAGGCTGAACCCCCATCTGTGTGACTAAGGTTGGGTGGTGGTATCATTGAGTTTGGAAATAGGGGATAAAGAACTGAAGTGGGGAAAAGACTTTAGTTCTGGACATGTAGAATTTGAAAGCACCTGTAGAATTCCGAAGACAAACTGGTAGATAACTGGACATGCACGTGAAGACATGGAAAGATAAAAATTTGAATGTCATCAGCACATATCAGCAGTCATTAAAATCATGAAAATGGATGAGATTTCAGAGAATTGTGAGTACCGACAACGTTTAAGTAATAAGCAGAGAAAGAATTCTGGGAAGGAGAGAGGTGATAGAGTTTCAAGAAGGAGGAAGTAGATGACAGTGTCATCCTTCAGAGAATGTGAGCGTCCATTGGATTTGGGCAGTTAGGTCCCCAGTGACCTTAGAGCAGTTCAGTGAAGTGGTGGACAAGAAAGCCAGACTGCAATACATTGAGGGCATAGGGCTGCCTGTCGGGGCCAGGCGGGGCTAGTGAAACAGTGGGAATAGGCTACTCTCAAGGAGTTTGGATGAAAAGAGAAAATAATTAGCAATAAAGAATTTTTTAGAATGAGAAGGACTTCTATTTTATATGTTGAAATGGAGGAACTGATAAAGGAGATCCTGAAGATGTAGACAATAATTTAGAGAACTGGGGAAACACGGACATATGAATAAGAAACAAACCTTACAAAGTATATAAAAATCACTTGTATCCTTCAAGTTGGATGGATACTGGTAAGTTTGGGAGGAAATAAAGGTAAGAAGAGATAGAAGTTAAGTAAGTTTATACTGATAGCCCCAGTTTTCTTTGACCCAGATTTTTCAGAGACACATATATACACATACATAATTACAGTTTTAAAATTCTTTCGTAGTTACATGTTTTATTAATCACGTCTGAGAAAAGTCATTGATTTTCATTTTCTACAGCATTATCTTGTAAGGACAAGATACAGTGACAACTTCCAAGCCTTTTGCCTATCAGAGCTGAAACTGAAAGTATCTCCATAATTGAATGTTCACTTCTTATTTGTAATAAGTTTATCCTTAGAAGGATACTTTATAGTGTTTGATCACAGATGAGTTTGGGCATTGCTATCACTCAATAATGTTAAGCATCTGTCAGGTTCTCTCCTACGCTTTATATTAATTTTTTCTCCTTTAAGCAAATATTTATTGGCGGCCTGTGGGAATAAGATACACCTAGGTCTTCTTTCCTTGGTATATTCACAAAAGGCTCTGAAACTAAATTTCCAAGTCAGGCCATAGTAAGGCCTGGCATAATACGTTTTCATTGTTAACAGATTTTTTGTGTTTGTGGTTTTCTTTCCTTTTCTTTTTTTTTTTTTGTTGAAGCAAAGATAAGATAACTCAGTAGTTGTCCATTGATTAATAAGTCAAAGAAGACATTGATGAAGCATGGTATTTTGTATATCCTTTCCACAGAATAGGTAATGGATCGTCCTGAAACTCTGGTGAGATGCTTATCATTTTCAGATTTTGGAGTGGCAGAGAAAACCCTATTACACCTTGAATTATCACTAGAAACATGAATTCAGCCAAATAAAAACAGTGCCTCTGCCTACTGAGGTTGTCAATTTCCATCTTAACAAAAGTGAACATTTCCCCTTTAGATTAAAGTCAAGAAAATCCTCTCTGTCCAGGATGCAATAATGGGGTGCCAGAAAGAGGAAAACTGAAGGTATTCCCTCTTGACACCTGAACAGTGAATTCATTCTGATATCAACTATTTGTTATGATTCTACTATGACCAGGTGCTTTATTGTGTTTAGAGATCAAGTTACTGTTCATTCTTGGTAAGTAAGAAAAATCCATGTTTTAGGACTCTGAATAGTAACTTTATATATTTTATATATATATTTAAAATAAATATATATATATTATATATAATATATATTTCACCTATTCAACAAAACTGTAATTTTCATCATCTCTTACGAATGAACTGTATTTCCTCTTTGGAAAGGGCTTATAGTGAATTAAAGTCTCCATATACTTTTTATATAAGACCATGGAAACCAAATTCTCAATTGGGAGCAAACTTAGCTTTTGCTATGAAGGTTAATGCTTGCCTGGCCTTAGAGTGGTAGGCCAGGAACCCAAGTTGGAGTTTTTTTCCCTCTAAGTTACTTTCATTGATGCCACCCTGAAAAAATTTGGAGGGAGTATTCTTTGAAATAGCTTTATCTCAGTAACCCTTTAAATATGCTTCAAGGTATGGGGAACATAACTGTCAAAATGTTCAAGCAACTCTTGTTGATTTAAGTATAACTGATCAGGAGCAATACAGGAAAGAGCTAGGTACAAAAGACAAAAGGCGCGAGGCTATTTCATGTATTGTTTTTGGCTCATTGTACAGAACAGAGAAAGTCTCATACACTCACACAGCCAAGGTCCCCTGCTGTTCTCTCCTTTTAGTAGAAATAAAAGAGAGCTAGTTTCTCAGTAGCATCATTCTATCCTTAAGTGGGTACACAGTGATATTCTAATGGTCTCTGGAGCAGAGAATAATTCTGTGGCAGCTCTGACCTCCAGTCACCGGGTTCTCTGTAACTTAGTCTTTCATGGCCAATGACTATAATCATTATTTCGATTTATATTTAGCATCTCAAAATGGAAAGGATTCCATGGACAACAAAACAGGAAGTGATTTCATGAAGTGTTTTAGTATGGATAAAACAATAAACTATAAAAATACAAATCATCAGTAAAGCTTTTTCTTTCCGGAGAACTATATTCAGAAATTAATGTAAGCATATAAGGTGCACATGTGTGTTTTTTCACCCTTGATCATGTCTGTGTGTGTGTGTGTGTGCGCATTCCACTGCTACAGGAGACATGCAAAATAATATCAGATTTGCTACTATATGAAGTACTGGTTTCTCCCAAGAACTGTGTGCTCGCAGGGTTCGTTCAGGAAGGTGAGTGCCCTACCACATCGCAGTCGTATCTCATCACCTTCGGCGGGAATAGTTTACACTTTAACCTCACATGCAGGCTTATTAAATTAGTATTATTCATCAGAACTTGCTTGTTAATAAAACAAGCTGAATTAGCCACTGCAGAATCATATTTGGAAATTCAATGACAATTTTACATTTTTAATAAAGGCTCAGAAATATTATTGCAGAGCAGGTGGTACAGAAAACTGTGGTCAAATTTGACATTCATTAATCATTGAAGTGTCGAACGTGACAGGTGAAAATTGATATTGAATTCTTTCCTCTAATATTTGGAAGAGTTCTAACAGGTAAATCAAATGAGATAACAAGACATATCAAGTCTCACTCATTTCTTTGATCACCTCTTCCCCACATATCACTCCTTTGCCTGCCATGTTTTGAATAATTCAATGCCCATAGTCTTTCCACTTCAGTGCATTATAAAACACACTCAAGCTGGGTTTCAATCATATTAGACTGAAAGCTGAACATTTTATGGAGGATTATTTAAAACAAAATGCGACTTGAGCCCAACAGCGTTTGAAACCAAACAATCCTGGGAGTTCAGTAAGGACATGTCAACACTGTGGAGAACTTTTGGATTCAGAAAATTCAGTAATCCTATTTGATGTATGTTAACCTTATCAATATTAACAACCTTCTGCTGGATTTCAGCACTGATTTGAGAGCTGAGTTACTACTGGTCTTATATTTTAACTAGTTGTGAAAGCACTCAGAGAGTTGTTCTTGGGTTGAACTTGACTTGCCCCTGGGAATGCTCTCTGTTCTATCCATCTTGAAAAGTTTATTCAAGTGCATTTCTCTGCCTTCCCTATTCTCATCTGTACCCCTTGGGAAAACGAAAGATGCTCAAATATAGATGTGAACACTGCAGATGCTCTGCTTGGCAATGGCGTCTTTCAGCTTCCCAATAAAAAATTATATTGCTGACCACCCATTTGACTGAAAAGTGACTCATTTTACTGACAGATATCTGGATTGAGATGCCAAAAGAAATAGGTCATTTCACATTTCCTTTTGAAGTCATAGCTTTGCGTTGCCACACTACTTGTTCAAAAGTTAGATCATGAAGGTTCCTTCCTATGACCTCCAAGTAATTAATCAAAATATTCTTCAATAGGCTATATAAAAAGCAAGCAGAATATTCCTACTTATCAATATTTCTCTTGAGTCATATAGTTCTTGTAATTTCAAGGAAGAGAAACTCAAATGGAAAGTGTTACAATAGCCAAGCATACCAGCACTGTTATCTAACCATTCAGCAATTTTCTCTGCCAAGTAACTCTGAATCTTAGACTACTGAGAATGTCTTTTTAATTAATTAAGATTCTCTTTTGAGTTAAAAAATGGTCACAATTTTATAAGTAAAATTAAAACACAAATAGACCATCTGAGATATTTCCATTAGGCATTATATATATATATATATATATATATATATATATAATTTTAATATATATACATATATAAATGCATTGGGATAAATCTCCATCTTCTGTGTCAGTCGGACATAGGTCCATTTTCTTAGGAATAGGGAACTCCTTTCACAATGGAAGTGGGGAAATTTGTTAAACCATCCTTCTAGAAAATAATTCCATGAAGCCGCCATTTAAGGTTGTCTGGATCTTGGTTCCTTCTAGCAATCTACTACTCCAACAGTGTGTAGTTCATCAAATTCAGGTCTTTCTGAAGCCAGGCTAGAAAAACAGAGTGAGCTGGACGACTGAGGTAACTGACCAAACAGGAGGAGGAAGAGGAGCAAAACACTTTCCCAATTTCATTCTTTCCCAGATTCTCTGTGCTTGACAAGGGAAAAAATATTCGGGTCTGAGTGCCTTTCATTCTTAGCCATTGTTGGTTCAAAGTCAGAGAAAATAAAAGAGGTAAAAACGAAAATATGGAGTCCAGAATTCCGTTAGCTCTCTTGCATGCAATGTCACAACATCAAAGGCCTTCCCAAATGAAGGGATAAACTTTTAAAAATATAGCCCAGGGCTTCCCTGGTGGCACAGTGGTTAAGAATCCGCCTGCCAATGCAGGGGACACGGGTTCGTGCCCTGGTCCAGGAAGATCCCACATGCCACGGAGTGGCTGGGCCCATGAACCATGGCCACTGAGCCTGCGGGTCCGGAGCCTGTGCCCTGCAAGGGAGAGGCCATAACAGTGAGAGGCCCATGTACCGAAAAAAAAAAAAATATATATATATATATATATTTATAATAAATATATATATATATATATATATATATATATATATATAGCCCAATGCTTTCAATCTAAACAAGTAAACACTAAAAATATATTTTAGAAATCCAGCAAACACACTAACCACACTCAAAGCAAAGGAAGGCTTATGGCTTACCAAATGACAGCTGCTGTCTATGAGAGAGAGAAAGAGAATACTCCAAAATTCTATCTGACCTCGCAAAGCTCAGCACAGCAACTATTCTTCTTTCCTAACATCATGGCATAACGAATTTGAATAAAACTTGCCAAAATGTCATCCGCTGCCTCCAGAAGCAGATTAAACTACGGAGTGTCCAGAAATCCAGATGAAGAAAACTGTTTAGAGAAGACCCTTCTCCTATTAGTGGACCACCAGGGTTTATCTGGGTAATAAAATGATAATAGGCCTTTTTGTCATCTTCTTTTTATAATTTATACGTTTAAATTTCAGTTAACATTTTAAAAATATCCAATCAGAATGACAGGCATTTCCAGAAGTATCAGTTATTTTCATCCATTAAACGAATGTCCCAACTTTGCTTTTTCAGGGTCGGCAACAGGGAGTTCCCTCTTCCCTCCTAAAGAAGGTTCTCTCTCATTGCCACACTATCAAGGCTGCACCAAATGTGGTTGCTTCCTGTGGGCCTGATCAGGCTAAGGGCAGATTTGACTCTTTCCTTCTCTGAGTCGGACTAAATCGTCTTAGTAACATCTCTCCACACTGTTGACCATGTTTTTCACGGGGGCTGCTGCTGAGCCTTTATCTCATCCTTTCATGGTGGAGAGAGAGAGGATTCTAATGACTTTTACTTCTAGGGGAGAGGGGACTGTAGTGATTATGTTGTCATTTTGTATTATGTCCTTTTGTCATGAATTTGTTTTCCATTTCATGTTCAAATGGGCCCACCATTCCCACTTTGTGAGGTCATTCAGCACCCTCATTTTGCACCTTTAACATCTCTCTCAGTATCACTTGGAAATGTTTGAAATGGCATGAGCTTGTCCTTATATTCCTATCAGCTGTAAACCCGGAGCCCCAACATGAACCTAACCATTGAGCAGAACACCTCTCCACTACCTGTGTAACACTGTGTAGGCTCCTTAACCTCTTGGTTTTTTTAAGTCCTCAGTTGTAGAAAATTTCAGGGTGCTATGAAATTATATTTGGGGCAGGACAAGGTTGAGAAGAGTGTGTCTTTGCTTTTATTCTTCCAAACTGGAATGTCTTTCCTCTCTTCCCCATGGGTCCAAATCTCACTTGTCCTTCAGGCCCACTGCAAAGGAACCTTCCCTGATTCCCCAGTCCACACAAATCTCTGCCTCTTAGGGTCAGTGCCATACAACCTAGCTGTCTCTTATGTTAATCTTGCCTCTCAAGCCAATCTCAGAATGTGGCTCTCTCTTGCCCTCCTGGGGCCCCTGGGGATGGGCCCGCCCACCAGCATGGCCCACGTGGGGTGTCTAGTAGACTAGGGCATTGGTGGGAAGACCCAGGTGTGAGGGGTCAGGCAGAGTACCTCTGCCTCCACCCTGCTCTCCTCCACAAAACTGCCCCTCATCCTGAAGCCTGCCCCTCAAGTCACAGGTTCCTCATATGACTTCACTGGGTAGTGATGCCCTCACAGACCTTCTCACAGTTTCCATGGCAGGGTAACTATGCAAAAGTGCTGCCCTCAGAGAAACTTCCCTACCCGGGAGGGAACTTCTTTCCTTGGAGAAAGTTCTCCACCACATAGCAATCTCTTTGGTTGTCTGAGAGAGAATGTCTGACCAGATCTTCTATATTTACTCTAACCTGTCCTTTGTTCCCCGGGAGGGCAGTGCAGCAGGTACACCGAGACCGGGCATCTGTACAAGAGGCATGGTGTACACACAACCTCCCCTGGCTGCCACATGTTCCTGAGGGGCTTGAACACCACATACACCTCAGCACTCTCCCAGCTCTAAAGAATACCAATGACCTGGGACACCTTCAGTGCCCACAGGGCTCACAGCTGAGGACAAGTGAAAGGTAATCCCTGGACAAGTGTGCAGGAAGTTTCTGATCTTTGTAAATGTAGCCTTCCTCTTTGGGCTACAGGATGCTTGCATTCAGACCCTTTCCTGATTGGCCTCTTAGCAAAAGACAAGTGCATTTTTGTTGGCAAAAGGTAAATGGAGCAGTTTGAGGAAGACGGCCACTCTTGAAGCGCACTTTCAAACCTAGGCACCTCTGTGCTGTCATGCAGACATCTCTATCGGTCCCCTCAGACACATCCCATACTGAGTTGCTGAGTACTCAGGGAGAGGGTGGTGCCATATTGATGGGAAGACCGGAAGAATGAAGGGGGGTGATGAAATGCTAGTGAGACTGGAGGGCTGAGGAGATGGTGTCCCAGGAGGCTGGGTTGATGTGAGCCTAGACTTGGTACCCAGACCCCGGTTCTTAGTCTCCTGATCACTCTGCCTCAGTATTTCGCCCTGTTCTAATCTAGATAAAAGTATCAGAGGGCTCGAGTTCAGTGTGGCTGAAACAGGCCGTATAAATGGGGCCCAAGAGGGGTTGCCAAAGTGGGAGGGGATCTTAACCAATTTATACTAGATTATTCCTTTCCAAAACGTGAAAGACATTTCCATTAAAGCCTCAGAAGTGACAGACTGCAAGAAATGTTTCCTCTCTTGTGGAAGGGAGAGATGGGGAGGATCATGATTGCAATTTTTTTCGGGTTCTAGTGTTTTCCCTGGAAACGGTGAAGAGACTTCCTCATCTGCTACAGCCGTAGGCCCTGGGGATTGCTTTTGCAGCCAGTGTCCCTTCTCTAGGGACTCATAGAGGTGATGGGCCAAGGCTGTGTTCTGGGTATCAAGTAGATTAAAGGTCTTCAGCCAGAAACTGGGAGAGACAGGAAACTGGGAAATTCTGGCAGGAGACTGTGCACAGCAGAAGTGACTGATCAGTTCTGAATTTCTCCTTTGGCCCCGCCAGCAAAGGTGGAAGCAGAGAAGCCAGTCCTCAGATGTGCTCTGAAAAGAAAGCACTCTCCGGAAATGTCGGACAAAGACCTGGGTAGCCCCAGACCACAAATCCGGCGATTGTAGCATGATGCCAGGAGGCAGACCCCACAGAACCTTGCAGGTGAGACATCCTCAAGAGAGGGCAATGCTTTAACTGCGTAAGGCAGCGAATGCCTCTTCCTGCAGTGACCCCCCACCCCACCCCAGTGCCCACGGCCACAGACTAGAACCTGCATCGTTCTGTCTGAGCCTTCCCCAGCCAGGAGCCTCCTTCCACACTAAATGGCCATAAGCCAGAAGCCTCAGAAACTGAGGTTTGTAATGAGAGTCTGCCCTGAACATCCCAGGGCAGAAGCTGGCCTGGAAGAAAACCTGACGCTCATCTCCTCAATCCTCAGGGGCCCCGTTGTGAGCTGAAGAAAGAAAAGTCTACACTCGGTGAGCCAAGGAGGATGCAGGAGCAGAGACAGGGTGCAGAGAAGCCTTAACTGTCTACACATGGGCTCCTGCCCTGAGCCATTGTCAGCGGCCACCACCACAAACCAGGGGGGAGCTGGGCTTTTTGAAAGGGAAATCCTGCCTGGGGTCTCAGGAGGCAGGATAGAGAGACACAGGTGGACCTGCTCCCTGAAGCAAGAACAGGATGGAGAGTCAAGCAGCACGCACCCTGCCCCGAGGGTCACATGCTCCTTTATTGCCAGCCCTTTCTGTCCCCAGTGGGGTCCCTTACTGCTCAATAAAATGTTTTGGTATAATATTTCTAGGGTCGCCAGTGCTCAGACTTAGGTCACTACCCCTGTGCTAGGCACTCCTGCCACCTGGGAAAGGTTCCAAAGCTGGAACAGCTCCAGGGGGTGCCAGGGATCAGAGCAAAAACTTGAGAGGCCGGGGATGAAGGAGTTTGGGCACAGTCCCTAAAGCATCTCTGTGGTTGAGCTTCTGTGAGAAGGCACATCGTGTGTGTGTGTGTGTGTGTGTGTGTGTGTGTGTGTGTGTGTGTGTGTGTGTGTGTGTGTGTGTGTGTGTGTGTTGAGGAGACGGGGTCTCTAGAGGAGGCAGCTAGGGGGAGGGCCTGAGGCTGGAAATGGGGAATGGCGTGCGGCCTCTGAGTAAGCACAGGCACTTAAGCCCTTGAGGTTTCTGGGAAAGCTAGAGCCACAAGGGCCACGAGATAAGGCAAGTGTAGCAGCAGAACCCAGGTGCCAGGTCTTTCCTCAGAACCTAGACTTCTCCACGAGGCCGGGCCTTCCACGCTGAGGTAGGAGGGATCCTGGCCAGAAGGTCAGCCAGGAGCTCTGGGAGGAAGGTTGCTGCGGTGGGGGCTCTGCTACCATGGAAATCACTTCATTTCCTTCCACTCAAATAGCCTGCTGACTGGGTTCCTGCTCTGTTGAGTAAAAGGGTCGCTGACTCTCCCCAGAAGGTCGTTCAGTTCACATCCCAAAAGTCCCTCTATTCAGGCCCTGGGGAGGTGTAGCGACTCCTGAGGGCGCTCTTTCCTGAGGCTGGCTGACAGAAGTGGGGGAGGTTCCTGAGAGTTCCCAGGCGCTGGTTGAAGTCCCCAGAGAATGGTCACGCAGGTTTGGGAGTCAAGTAGGTGGAGAGAGACGGTCGGGGGCAGAGGGCCCCTTCCGGAATCCAGAGCTCACATGGTTACTCCCCCCCATTTCCAGAAACTATCTCTTCCCCCACACCAGCCCCCATGGCCCAGTCCCGGGAATCCGGGAGCCCAGAGCACTTGTGGCCACAGAGTCACTGGCACGCAGCCCTCGGGGTGGGCGGGGCCGGCTGCAGGCAGATGGGGACGAGGTGTGCTCCCGGGAGGCCTCGGGCTGAAGGTGGCCCTCTGAGAGAAGCACCCCAGCTTGGACAGGAAGGTTACAGGCGGGGGAGAGCAACCTAGGGCGCCCCCTCGGAGCAGTGGGAGTGGGAAGAGGGGCAGGGGTGGAGGGACCCCGCGATGGGAGGCGAGTGGGCTCTCCGCAGAGGCCAGCTTAGCCCGCGGGAGCTGCCTGTGAGCAGGGGGCGGGAGGGCACTGCCGCCCGGTGGCTGCTGGGCTTCCCGGATCGCGGCTCTGCACACGAGTCACAGGGTCCTGTGACTCTGTATCCCTCCCTCAAACCGCCCCCCTCGTGAGGCCCCGCCGCTGGGTGGCCTGTGTCGACAGGCCCACTGGGGATTCAGTCTTGTTCTGAGAACCTCCATTCCCCTCCCGACCCCAGGTTCAGGGGTCGACAGGCCCACTGCCCGCCCCTCTCAGACCCGCCTCTGCCCGCCTGCCTGGCCCTGCGCAGCTTGTGGCCCGGGGGCCTCGAATGTCCCCGCACACTCAGCCAGCGGCCTCTGCTGTGTCTGCTCCTCCTGCTGGGTCTTCTGCTGCGGCCGGTAACCGTGAAGACCACGCCGGGCACCTCCAGCACCCCAAGTCTGCGGGAGCGCTCGCGGGCCCTGATGCGGGACTTCCCATTGGGGATGGGTGGCTGCAGTGTGTGCGGGCTGCTGGGGGCCGCTCGGGGCCTAGCCTGGCCCCGGGCAGGGGAAGAGGTCCGGAGCATGCAGAGCTAGTGGGGAGGCTCCCTCACACCACCCCTGGATGTCCTCTCCATCATCTATGGATGCCCTTCCCCTTCTCTGTCATCCCCTCCCTGGTGGGAACCCCTAAGCCCAGGCCTCAGCTGCTCCTAGTACAGTCTGTGTGACAGTGTGAGGTGGGGGACCCACAGGCTGGCCCAGGCCAGGCAATGTGTCCTGCCTGATCCCAAGACCTAAGGAGCCCACCTATTTGCCTTGACCTCCCTCCAGCCACAACGACATGCCCCTGGTCCTGAGGCAGTTTTACCACCACGGGCTACAGGATGTTAATCTGCGCAATTTCAGTCATGGCCAGGCCAGCTTGGACAGGCTGAAAAATGATCTCGTGGGTGCCCAGGTACCAAAGGGACACACAAGGTGCCACCATGGCTGCTGGGGAATGTGGGGCAGTTTGGGGGCCTCAGAGACCACAGGTGAGTCACATTGGAACTAAGTTACCATAGTGACCTAGAAAGTGCCATGCCATGGATGCTGGGGGCTACAGGGGTCACAGTGAGCCAACCTGACGGGCATCCACGTACCACAGAAAAAGCAACGCATTACATGTGACTTCTGGGCACAGTGAGTGCTGTGCCAGCTGAGGAGGCTATGAGAAGCCCAAGGAGCTCCAAAGCCCAAACTAAGCCCTTGCCTTCCCTCAGTTCTGGTGAGCCTACGTCCCATGCCGGACCCACGAACGCGATGCTGTGCGCCTCACCCTGGAGCAAGTTCACCTCATCTGCCTCATGTGTGCCTCCTATTCTGAGCTGGAGCTTGTGACCTCAGTTAAAGGTAGACGGGGGAATTCCCGGGTAGTCCAGAGGTGAAGACTCCATGCTTCCACTGCAGGGGGCTCGGGTTTGATCCCCGGTGGGGGAACTAAGAGCCCTCATGCTGTGCGGCACAGCCAAAAAAACAAAAAAAAATGGTCAACAGACTGGTGGTGGTAGGTGTTAGGAACTTCAGTTAGCTACCCCTGCCTCTGAAAATGATCATCTGACCTACCTGCTCCCAGCTCTCAACAATACTCAGAAGCTGGCTAGCCTCATTGGTGTGGAGGGCGGCCACTCACTGGACAGGAGCCTCTCCATCTTGCGTACCTTCTATGCGCTGGGTGTGCGCTACATGACACTCACCCAGACCTGCAACACGCCCTGGTGAGCACAGTGCAGGTGGTAAGGGCCCAGTGAGGCAGGGATCTGCCCAAGATCACGCTGGGGCCCAAAGCAAGTTTACCCCTGGGATCCAGCCCTGAACCTGGGGTCGGGAGGGGAATGGAGGTTCGCAGAACAAGACTGAATCCCCAGAAGGGCCCTCCTACTGCCAGGCACAGCCCAGTTTGGGTCCCTCCTCTTGCACCAGGGAGTTGCAGGTGTAGACGGTTCGACAGAACCTCTTTCTACGCTCTTGTAGCCAAGTCATGGCCACCAGTCAGACTGCCTCCTGGCCATCCTGCAGGGCACAGAGCTCAGCAAAGGGTATCCACCCCTTCTACAGCAATGTCAGTCGGCTCACTGGCTTTGGCGAGGTAAGGACCCGGCTTCCATACCCTGCCCCACATGAATGTACAGCCCCGCCTGTTCCCTACAGATAAATACACACAAGATAAATGCAGCCCTCATGCCCTCTCCCCATCCTGTCCCTGCAGAAGGTGGTGGCAGAAATGAACCGCCTGGGCATGATGGTGGACTTGGCCCATGTCTCGGATGCTGTGGCACGGCGAGCCCTACAAGTGTCACAGGCACCTGTCATCTTCTCCCACTCAGCTGCCCGGGGTATGTGCAAGAACACTCGCAATGTTCCTGATGATATCCTGCACCTTCTGGTGAGAGACTAACCTGGCCCTCAAACCTAAAGCAAGAGATTCAAACCAGGAGCCCTTGAACCTGAGCCTCTTCTCCCTCCATTTCCTCAAACGCCAGGTTAAATATCTTCTGCCCGCAAAACCCACGGTCCACAGCCCCTGAACTCTTCAGCCCTAGGTGGGAGTCTAGGTGGTAAGATACTCCTCCAAACCCAGAAACCCAGGGCCAACACACCACCCAGACCAGGGCTGAGGCTCCTCCATTCACACAAACCCAGAGAGGAGACGACTCTGACCTCAAAGCCAGGGCTGAACACCTTCCTCACAGGGGCCGAGAGAGTGAACAGGCAGCTGGCTGTGCTGGGGGCCAAGCTGACTGTCCACCGGTCCACCCCTGCAGAAGAAAAACGGTGGCATCGCGATGGTGTCCTTGTCCGAGCGGGTGCTGCAGTGCAACCCGTTAGCCAACGTGTCTACTGTGGCAGGTGAGCCTCACCCTGGGCTCTCTGAAAACTCGGATTTGGAGCTGAAGCTGGGTCCAAATTTAGGGAGGACTTCAGAAGAGCCCCAGTGCTTTGACCCACCTGTTGGCAATAGGTACAGCACCCAAAAACCCAAGAATGGACAGTACACAGCACCTTGGCGCCATGTGGAACTGGAGCCACAGAATCAAAACTGCGATACTGATGGGTATCAGGGAAGCTGTCAGACACTGCTTTATGTCAAAAACATAAAGAAAATATCCACTATCAGAACCGTTGTTTGACTGACTTTTTTTCACATCTTTCTGACAAAATTCGTGAAGTTGTGAGTACCGCGTCATTACACTTCTGTTCAAGATGTAAATCTCTGGCTCACAGTCATTGTTTAGCTTCTGTATATTGCAGTGTACATGAAGGTCTGTATTAGTCTGGTTGGGCTGTTATAGTGAAATACTATAGACTGAATGACTTAAACAGCAGAAATTTATTTTCTCACAGTTCTGGAGGGTGGAAGTCCAAGATTAAGGTATTGAATACCATAAGAATTGGTTTCTGGTGAGAACAATCTTCCTGGCTTGCTGATGGCTGTCTTCTTGCCGTGTCCTCACACGGCCTTTCCTCTACGAGCAGAGGGAGAGAGATCTCTGGAATCTATTCCCCTTCTTATAAGGACACCATCAGTCCCTGTCAGATTATTACCCCACCCTTATGACTTCAGTTAACTTCAGCTACCTCCCTAAAGGACCTATCTCCTATCTTCTACAGTCAAATTAGGAGGGGTTTCAACATATAATTTTGGGGAGGACACAATTCAGTCCATAACAACAACTTAAGATAGCTTTCTCTGATTTTCAGTCTTTCACTAATACTTCCCTCTTTGTCTACGAATTATTGAAGTTTCCTTAATTAAATTTTTTAAATTTTCTTACATTATCCCTTCCCTTTAAATGCTGTCTTCACTTCTTAATTGGCATTTCTTGCAAATGAAGGCACCTTTCCTCACAATGTATTGATTACTCTCCCCACTGTAACACAGCGTCTTCTCCCATGACTTTCCTGAAATGGTTCCATTTTTGTTCATAAAAGTTTAGTCATCAAATCAGATGGTTTATTTTCGGTTCCCATAGCATTTTGCCTTTGGGAAACAACTGACTCCATTAAATGGTGCTTCTTTTAAAACTACCTTCCTTTATGTTTTATAGCAATCTTAGGATTTCTGTTGGCATACCACCTAGCTTCTTTCTGATCATTCTTTTTATTTTTATTTTTCAGTTGTTTCTCTCCTCACTCCTTAGCGTTAGATACTACATACAGTTGGCCTTCTTCTCGTCTCTTATATACTCTCTCTCTTACTCCAGCAGCTTTGTTTACCATTTAATATATTATCTGCCAGGCGCCTTCCATCTGTTACCAACATCTCTCCCTCTGTCTTTGTCATTTCAGCCTTCGCTATGCTCTCTGAGCTCTCACAGGCAGATCTATTGAACACAGGAATCTCAGTGGAAAATATGAGTACGTTATTTCTCTACTAAGTAAAGCCCTTACAGATCACATGGTCCCGATCCATCTTGCAGCCACGTCATCTGGACTATTTGACCTCCAATGTCACAATAGCACAGGACCAGACAAGAGGGACACTGGCTCCTAATGACCTCAGCTCAGAAGTGATACACTTTATTCTGCTTCTTTGCCACTGGCCACAACTAATCAAAGAAAAACAGTTTAACTACAAAGGAGGATGAAAAATGTAGATAAGCACATAGGATATTTGATGAGCGCTATCTCGAGGTGACATCACCTCCCATCAAACTTTTATTTCACAGAGAAAACACAGACTATAAAGCAAAAACACCCCTAACTAACTTTTTCTCTTTACGGACAAGAATAGCTTGTCGACATAGTTTATAAATACCTATTCTCACTTCCTCAGTATCTTCCATTCATTTTCCCACCTCATTGGTATTGTTAAGCCTTTCCTCTTTAGAGATTTTATTTTGGCCCCCTCCCATTAAAAAGCTGCCCCCCTCCCATTAAAAATTACTCTTGCTTGATGCCAAGTAATTCTCTAGTTACCTTTTCTCTCTTCCTAATTTCACAGTGCAGTTTATCAAAAATTGTATTTATTCTCATTGTATTTTCTTATCTTTATGTACCTCGTGACTCACACAATTTTGCTATTTCCTTCTTACTTATCTACACTGGAATTGCATTCACCAACATTTAATTTGTGATTAAATTGAGTGAATATTGTTTGGTCATTCTGTCACCTTTCAGCAATATTTGATTTTGTTGATCAAACTTGTCATCTCAGAAAAATCTTTCACTTTAACAACAGTAGCATCTTAACCTGCTACTTCTTCCTCCTGCCTCTGGACATCCTTCTCTCTTTCACTGGGCACTCTCACTTTGCCCTCTGCCAAGAGATGTGTATTTCTCAGAAGCTCTCTTCTGCCCTTGATAGATGGTCTCATCTACTCTTGTGATTCCAGCCATCATACATATCACAGATCTTGACCTAAAACGTACATATCTCTCTCCTGAGTCTCTTACAAACTTAACTAATTGCCAACTGAACAACTCTGCCCAAATACAACATGGACACTTAAAATTAATTATGTGATGTTACTGAACGATTAATTTTACCTTCAATACTTACTTCCACTATTCATCTCTCTACATCATTTATACCACCACTATTTGTACAGTTGTCCAAGTTGGATACTGGGTGAACGCTGAAGACTCTGGACTCTGACAACCCTCAGAATGGGAGAAAATATTTGCAAACCAAGCAACTGACAAGGGATTAATCTCCAAAAAATAGAAACATAAACAAATTTGTAAAATATATAAGCAACTCAAGCAGATCAATATCAAAAAAAAAACAAATACCATATAATATCACTTATATGTGGAATCTAGAAATATGGTACAGATGAACTTATTCGCAAAGCAGAAATAGAGACACAGATGTAGAGAAGAAACACATGGATATCAAGGCGGGGGGAAGGTGGGGATCAATTTGGAGATTTGGATTGACATATATACACCACTATGTATAAAATAGATAACTAATGATAAACTATGGTACAGCACAGGGAACGCTACTCAATGCTCTCTGGTGACCTAAATGGTTAGAAATATTAAAAAGAGGGAATATATGTATAGGTATAACTGATTCACTTTGCTGTACAGCAGAAACTACCACAACATTGCAAAGCAACTATACTCTAATAAAAATTAATTTAAAGGAATAATAAAACTCTGGACTCTGTATAATCATCCCTCACCTTCACAATTAATTCAGTAACCAAGTACTCTCTAACCTAAATTCCTACTATCTCTCAATATTGTCTACTTTTATTCAAGCCTCTTGCCACTACTTGGTTCTGAGCTACATTTTCTCTTATTTATGGAACATAAACAGTCTCAACTTTTAACAGAATAAATCTTTTAACAGAATAAATATTCATTGAGTACCTACAACACTGGTAAATAACGACATTGTTCACATGCAGTTTACAATGTAGTAGGGGCAACGAACTATAAAATAGAACTATACCTCTCATAGGTAACTGGACAGCCAAGTTTTATAAGAACACGTAGAAAGGGAATTTAATCTCTAATGGAAGTCATGAAAAGCCAGAAATTCAATGTTTATTTTGAAACTTATATGATGAGAGTGCATTAACCGAGGATTGAATGAATAAAGTATGATACAAATTGATGACATTACCTGGAGAAAGTTCAGCATTAAGAGAAGTCTAACCCTGAAGTCTACTGAGTATTGCTGAAAATTTATGGAAGAAGGAGATGCTAAGTAAGGATAGAGAAAGCAGATGAGGGTGGACTAGTAGGCAAGAGCACAGTGCTTGAAGCCTTTTCCCCAAAATTAAAGAGAAGCTATCAAAGAGCTCTAAGCCTTTGAGTGAAATTTAGGTTGCAATGCAGAGAATAAACAAGACAGAAATAATACTGGAGTCAGGGAAAAAGTGAACTGGGATGTTACATCCGAGTAAGAAATGTAAAAGATATGACAATGGACATAGAGAAGAATGGACATATATATGTGTGTGTGTGTGTGTGTGTGTATGTGTGTGTATATATGTGTGTATATATATATGTGTGTATATATATATATAGTATAATTATGACAACTCTTAGGGATTGTTCCAGAGTTTAAGGGAGGGGAGAAGAGTAAAGAATGACTCTCAGTTTCTTGCTTGATTAACTGGGTTAAAACAGTTTGCAATAAAAAAGATTTAGCTTAAGTCATTTAATCATTTTAAGTGCATTCTGAATCCTATACAAATAAGTTTGAGAAATTTAAGAAAATTGTGTTTCCTTAAGTTTTGCATATCTTTTGTTATTCCATGTAAATTCCCTTCTTTTTCATATGATTAAAGAAAAGTTATGAAAAAATGAGAGAAAATAAGATCTTATGAAAAATTATGAATGATCTTTATCTGTTTTTGTGCTTACTGTAATTTCTTATTGTTTATCTCTCTATATACATATTCTGAGATATCTTCTCAGACCTGCTGAATCGATCTGTGAGGAGTAAGTTTAACTAATCACTCAGATGAACCTAAAACTGGTTCATCTACAGGAATAACCAACATAAGAAAGTAGTCATGGTAGTCTCAAAATTAGAGAAGACTTCCCAATTATTCCCATTATGTCAAAGAGAGAATATGAGCAGGTACTTCAAGTATCCGAACTTCATATGATTAGATTCTGCAAAAGCATTTTAAATAGAAAAAATACATAGAAGAAAGGTTAAGACAAAACTTCCCCAGGATAAAATGGGTCCCATATTTTCACCAGATGCCTTTACTTAGGAAAAAGAAATGTTAAAGACTTGTAACAGTATCCAACCTGGAAAACAAAATACAGAAAATTTCACCACTAAGCCTGAGCTCTGTACAACTCTGATTTAGTGTTTTTTCAAGCCTTACACAGCAGTCTCTATTTTTAAAAGATTTATAAGTAACCCATTTTGTAGGAAAACACCTAACTTTCATCATAAGAATTATGACACTTTATACTTTTATTCCAGCCTAACTTTTATACTCTATTTTCTACCATTTGGCAACTTATACCCTACACTCTAGTCAAAAAAATCTCATTTACAATCACTTAAATATACTGTGTTGGTTCTCAAGTCCAGGATGTTCCTTCTGCCTGGTATGCCCCTGACCTTCTCTCCACGTGGAAAATTACTACTGACATTCAAAACCTA
The DNA here is from genome assembly GCF_964341445.2 of Mesoplodon mirus. Taxonomy (NCBI): domain Eukaryota; kingdom Metazoa; phylum Chordata; class Mammalia; order Artiodactyla; family Ziphiidae; genus Mesoplodon; species Mesoplodon mirus. The sequence continues at coordinate 97,602,129 of NC_138983.1, read as the reverse complement.
ATTAAAGACCCCCTCATTGTTGGCATTCTCTTTAATATCCCCTAGCAAGGTTATTGACTCCAAGTTCTGTTTTACAAACTTACATTTTTATGATCTATTTATTTAATAGCCTCTCCCTATTTGATTGTAATGAGTTGTTTATGCATCTCTCACACTCTCTTTTGAGTTCCTCTGGCCTTTATTTTTTCTTTTATCTCTTACCCGTAAGCACAGTGCTTGCCCCATAGTACGTGCTCAACGTGTTGGCTGAGTGAAAAAAGACACCTTTTAGCTCTTATCATTTGTGAAATTTCATTTAAAATGACATCAGATTACCCTTTGTTTCCTAACTTAATTTCTAGTACTATAGAATGTACACTCAGAACACCGTCAGCGGCCTACAGAAACAGTGTTCTCACTGGACTTCATGCATATAGTCAACTCCCTTATAACTTTCTCTGGCATACAACTGCCAGACATGTTATTAAGAAAAAAAAAAAAGATGTACCAACCCCTCACCTATTGGAAAACTTCCAGAAGCTCTCCATTCCTTATGGTATCTTTTCTACTTGATTTTTCAAATACCTCTGTCTTACTTCATCTATTCAGAACTGCCTTTTCCACCTTTGGCTTTTCATTTTCAATTTCATTCATATCATTATCTGCACTTACCCATAGAACCTAAGCATATTTCAGTATCTTAGGCAAGTTTCCTCACTAGAGGTCAAAGGGGCAAGGACTATTGTGATAAAATATTAAATAAATAGACGATAGAACTTTGTTCTATTGGTCTGGGAAAATTACTACCTGAAACAAAATAATTCTGGAAACTGAAGGGATCAGACCAGTCAGCTTTGTTTACTTCAGACTCAAATCAATGTCTTGTCTTTACCTGAGCTCTGGTTACATTTAGAAAAAAGTACTGTAAATACAGTGAATGAGCAAGGCCACTATCTGAGACGTGTCTGGGTCCTTAGTATAGTAACTGGGGGAATGGTAAGCGTTGGTCAATGTTTGCTGATTGATGACTCAATACATCTGGTTAAGCCTCACCATCAGAATTCAGATTTTTTAACAAGCTTCTCAGTCTTTTCAACCCAAAGAAAAAACTAAAGAAAACCAGATGACAAGAATTTCAAATTGTAAAATATCCTGGTTGTCAAATTTAAATAGGGATATCCTGTGCAATGGAGAGGCTGGCTGCTGCCAATTTCACATTTTGTTCTCTAGTGTCCGGACGAAGCCTGCTCTGCCAGTGAGCTGACAGGTCGAGAGCACTCCAGCTTCCACAGACACCCGAGAACTTTCTATTTTTCATGGTCTTCCTGCCTTACCTAAGGGAAGGACTATATTCACAATGAAAAGAGTTATGATTAATCACCAATAGAGAGATTCTTCCACTTTCTGGGTGCCCACGTTAAAAGTCTGGTATAGTCAACACTCCCTCTAACATAGATCGTGTATTGAAATGAGAAAACTATCACCTAATATGGCCAGAGAGATGAAGGGACTTGGCCCAGCTGAGTCCAGGAGACACCTCTAATTCAAAACCTCAACCATTAACATAGTGATTGTGATCAAGGAGACTTACAGCACATAAGAGATTCAAAAAGCATATTAATCCACCTCCGGCAACACTGCCAGTTTAAAAGAATGATTAACCTTCTCTCCCACTTGATTCAACCTGGCTATGTATTATACCACTCTAAAGGCTAGCAGACTCTATGCTTATGGCTTCCATTAGGTAGCACTTAGTATACACGAAAACTTTCTTCAAGAAGTAATTAGTTTTGAAACCATAAACCTTTCAGTTGGGAAAAGTGAAAAAGAAAGGAGGTGCAAGTAAAGGGAACTAGGAAAAAATAAGAAAATACCCTCAAATATAAACATGTTGATTCAAAAAATAATTTAAAGGGGATTTAAACGATACTAGGTGAGCATTTATTCTGTTTCTGCTTTAAATAAAGCATTCTGTTCTATTTGTTAGGTGTTGTACTTGTTTAGTATCTAATGTCTGTTAAAAACCTCTCGAAAGAGATGTATTCATTCTGGTATCCTAAGCACCTATCTGGATGAACAGCACAAGCAATGGGAAGTCATGGGGCATAATGGACCTTGCAAAGGCTCTGGAATCCATCTCTTACTTATGGTCTTTGAGACTCAGGCTCCTCCTCTATGTAGTGTTCATAAAACTTAGTGGAGATAGAACACTAGGGACACAGAAGGTCAAAGCAGGTATTTACTACGATTTTTCAAATATCTTCCTTTAGGAAAACAAATATATTTTATTTGCAATGAGGCTTTCTTGTGAATTTTATTCTTCTAAAGAAAAATATTTTTAGTGAACAATTGATTCGTTTGCCTCCCTGTGCTACTTTATTGACAATACTCAGGTAGGGGTGGTTTTCTCTCAAGCAGTTACCTCCATGTGATTTGTATTTCAGACCTTCCTAAAAGCATGTTTGCCTGCTCTTTCTTTCCACCCCATCCCAGCTCTACTTAAAATATTGTGATCCTCTATTAAAATGCACAGAACCCTATAAGGAGAAGCAAAATGTTTGTCACTGCCAGCTCTGGTATGCATATATCAGAGAATAAATTATAACTGATGAAGACAGAAATGGGACCCATATCTGACTGACTTCAGAAACCAGAAGTGTAGGGCTTCCCTGGTGGCGCAGTGGTTGAGAGTCCGCCTGCCGATGCAGGGGACACGGGTTCGTGCCCCGGTCCGGGAAGATCCCACATGCCGTGGAGCGGCAAGGCACGTGAGCCATGGCCGCTAAGCCTGCGCGTCCGGAGCCTGTGCTCCGCAACGGGAGAGGCCACAACAGTGAGAGGCCCGCATACAGCCAAAAAAAAAAAAAAAAAAAAAGAAACCAGAAGTGTAGCTACTACAAGCTGATGAATTGGAACTCAGATCAAGGCCTAGAGTGGAGAGGAGTCTTCTGATCAGAAGGGGAAAGTAAACAAGGGCAGCGTTTAATTATTTAATAATAAGTAAGAGAATGACTATGGTGTTTTTACAGAACAGGATATAATATTGAAATAAAACCCCCCAAAGTGACACAGAAACATAATGCAATCCTCTTAAGCTACAACCCTTCCTAAACCAAACCATACCATTCTCTTCACACAGCCTGGAAAGTAAAAAGAAAGGGAATACTGATCTGCATCACACTGGCATTAGAAGCAGATCTAGTTTTAATGAAGTTTTACTTCATGGACTGAAGTTTCCCCCAAAAAAGGGTAAGCTTTTTTCTCAAGAAACATCACTGTGTAATAATCAAGGAGCCAGGGATGGTGGTATTCATTGTTCTAAGTACAGGGATTTCTTTTGCAGAAAGAAGTACCAATCAGAAAGAGAACTGACCAATAATTACTTAACAAAACTGCTTCAGAAGTAGATTTCTAAATCTACTTTTAGATTGATAGTTAGAAAAATCTTACTAAGTTTATTCATTTAGAGGAAATCTGTGCAAGCCTCTGAAACCAAGAGGTATTGTATCAAAGGAGATAAGGTCACTAGACACTTATGTAAGAGCTACTTCTTCCTCAAATGGCCACCATATAGTCATTTTGACTATTACATTACCAAGAAGTAACAATGCACCTTTAGGAAACTAGTATGAAAGAAAAACATAATAAAATTTTTTGCAGGTGACTCTTTGATCTCATAGGTGTGTGTTAATTTTCCAAAGTTGGGACTGGATCCCGCCTTTACAAAATGCTCCTTGAAATATCGCATTGAAAATCTTCTCTTTTACTCCTTATTGTAAACACTGTATATGTTTTTAAGAAGACCAATAAAAAATATGGACTATGGGGCTTCCCTGGTGGCGCAGTGGTTGAGAGTCCGCCTGCCGATGCAGGGGACACGGGTTCGTGCCCCAGTCCAGGAAGATCCCACATGCCACGGAGTGGCTGGGCCCGTGAGCCAGGGCCGCTGAGCCTGCGCATGAGGAGCCTGTGCTCTGCAACAGGAAGTGCCACAGCAGTGACAGGCACGCATACCGCAAAAAAAAAAAAAAAGTATATATATATATATATATATACACACACACACACACACACACACACATATATATATATGGACTATGAAATTATTTTTCCAGTAGTGAAATTATGGAGAATACGACTTGCATTTCTACTATATTCCCGCAAAAAGAGGAAGTCCTTTTCCACAAAGACTCTCATCAATGTTAACTCTGGGAGAGAAGTATTTGTAGTTGTCTCATGCTTTGTGGTGAGAGACTCTCACTTTTCCCCGTCTCTATTGTGGGAAACAGGGCACACTTTGGGCTGAGAATTCATGCTGTGGTCGGAAAAGAAAGAAACGAAAACTACCCTCATTAACACTGCTCTTTAACAAGTTCAGCAAATGGGCCTCAGGCATTCTAAACAGCAGCAATTAAAAAATAACTTTAGATTTCATACATTTCTTCCAGTAGGATGAAAAGCTGAGGTATGTTAACTTTAATTTTATGGTTTGGGTGAATACAGAGTTCGATTACTCCCTGTCAAAGCAGAAATCAGCCTCTTACAGGGAATAAGTGCTAATTAAGCAAAACAGAGTAAGCATGTTATATGAAGTATATTTATTCTTTCCTGTGCACTGTGGCTGCACAAGCTCTAACCACAGTTTCCGGAGGGACCATCAGTGCTCCCTAAGAATGCCAATGCAGTGTTCCGTCCAGTTAGTGGGGTGCAGAGACCACTCAGAATGCTGATGCTTTCCACAAAGGAGATGGGGCTAGGGAGGCAAATGCAATCAGGGAGTATTACCTCTGTCTTGTGTGCCTGCTACAAAACAGTGTCCTCTCAAGACTACTCTATCCCTTCTTTGCTTTATACGTGTATGTGTAAGTTTGTGTAGGTAAGCTTTACAAGTCTCTCATAAGAGAAAACTGAAAATGCCCAGGAAAAACACAAAACTGCTTCAACAGAGAAAGGTCTCTCTGTTCCAGTTGAAGAGGATATAGAGTTAATAACAGGAAATATCCATCCCCTGAAACTGTAGGAAACATGGATGCTTCCACAATTTACTCAAGGTCTCACTGACCAGGCTGTAATTTTTATTATTATTTCTTATGATTATGGTAGATAAAAAGTCTTAGTATGCTAAAACTCTTGAACACTTGTTGACCTTTTTTCTTGATAGCTTTCCTCCTGCCAGGCTCCAGCCAACAGTAGCAGTAACAGATATCCAGATCTTAAGAGGATAGAAGTATAATGGTGCACTGAATATGGAAAGGAAGAACCAGTAATGGTTCCTATACATTCATAACGCGAATCAGCATCAAACTAAGGAAAAAAGCTTCCCCAAGAAGAAGTTGACAGCAAATAGTTTCGCCTCTTAATGCACTGAGGAAACAACTTTGAAGTTATCCGTAGCCACCGCTTCTGAAGCGACCAGTAGCTTTGCAACTATTACTTTACTTGTATTAGATTAATTTATATTAGAGTTTATTTAATGTAATTGCTCACAAATTTTAAACCATTTTGTAGAGTAGTGTTCTGTATCTGTTTAAATGAAATGCTTTCCTAAGCTCAAGATCAGTGTTTTTATGTTGTGTAAATTATGAAATTACTGTGGAATATCTGGTAAACTTGATAGGAAACCCCAGATGTCAGCACTTTGCTGGGCAAGATTTAAAGTGGCCCACACCATTAACCCTCATCAGGAGCAGTAGCAGTGGGCTAAGTCATAAGGGCACGCCCATCCATTACATTCACCCAGGATACTGTGAGTGAGAATCAAAGGGCAGTGAGACAGAGACCTCTATGCTCAGATTCCACTGCCAAGAAATGGCCTAAGTCAGCTCTTGTTGTTGAAGAAAATAACCCTTTAGGAATCAGACTGAATCCTATTTTAAGTTTTAGAGGAGGAAGGATACTATTTAAACATTGATGAAATGTGCCTCTCTTTTTTTATCAGCATAGAAATTTATTTCAATTCAAAAGAATATGGTTATATTTAGCATAGTGTAATAATTATCTAAAGCACATATCATCGCTGGCTCTGAAACAGTTCTAAAGATGTCATTCTTTTGAAGTAAAAAATATGCAGTAAAAATGGACAAGGAAGCAAAAATATGAAAAAAACAGTTTGCTGAGTATGGGAAGTTGTTACAAGAGGGGCACACCAAGATAACTGTAACAGAGTCCAAATTACATAACATGCAGCAAGGAGTTCTCTTGCTTTAACAACTCCTAGAAAATAAACCAGTAATCTCAATGCAAGAATATCACCACTGGGATAACAGGACAAATTTTCTGAGGGACACAGGTAGTAATTCACTATACTTCCCCTTTCTCTAATACCTTTTCTCACACCAGTTTCTTTTCTTTCCTCGAGGATAGATTTTATCCTGTTGAAAACAATTTTAGTTTTATTTGTAAAGTGGAGTAAATAATATCCTGAGTGAAGTAGGCAGCGTTTTCGCTGAAGATGCTCAGGAATCAAACTTTTGAAAAAGGCCAATCAGCTAGCTAGCTAGCAGTTACCATCAGTGGCTTGCAGAAAAAAAAATTACAGATGATATGTTTGTTAAATAGATAAAAAGAATAAGCAGTTTAAAATGGGTGAAAAATCCCAGGATCTATTGTGACCTAGACCAGAGGTCCCTAACCTTTTTGGAACCAGGGACCGGTTTCCTGGAAGCAAATTTTTCCAGGGAGGGGAGGCGGGGTGTGTGGGGTTCAGGCGGTAATGTGAGCCATAGGGAGCGGCAGATGAAGCTTATAGCTGGCCTGCTTGCGACTCACCTCCTGCTGTGCAGCCCAGTTCCTAAGAGGCTGTGGACTGGTACCCGTCCGAGGCCAAGGGGTTGGGGACCCCTGACCTAGACACTCAAAAGCAGACAGTTGACCTTTGATTAAGCCCATTTTCCTGTGGAGTGAGCCATAAGGGGCTCCAAGACACAGTTTGGTTTCAATGTTTCAGTGTTCACAGCCAGAGGGCAAACTCAGAATGTCTCCTCCTCTTGCAAAAACTGGACCACGAATGAGAAGTCTTTTTTAGAGTAGCCCTTCTCGCACAACATCCCTGCAGATCTGATGGGCTTGACTGCCCAGAAGGATTGGGCTCTTCGTGCTGGTAGCAGAGCCTCATGCTAATCCCAGATCCTTAGCCATGACTGTTGCTCCAAATCCGCCCTGATAGTAATTAGCCAGGTGAACTCCATCCATCACCCCAGGTACGGGATTGTAAGTGTCACTTGACCAACATCGTCCTAAGCTCGTATTTAGGATTTTAGCCAAGAGTTTTGGGTCAAGCCCTAACCTGAGTCCCAGATTCATAGCTTCAGCAGTTCCAATCCTACTAATAGCTAACAGCAAGTGTTTGAAGATCTTCGAAGCCTGGCCAGTCCCGACAGCTCTACGATGCACCACATGGGAGCCCATGCACCACAGCAGCTCAACCCCTCCCATCCTAAATGTGAGGTTGCCAGACCGAGCCGTTCCCACACCACCAGAAACAGGAGCATCCGAGAAAACTGCTCCCATTTTCTCAACTTCTTTGGCCAATTCTCTCAAAACCATAGGATCAACAGTACTGGAATCTATTAATAGTCTTTCTTCACTTTTTTTTGAATTCCATTTGCTTCAGTATAAGCTTCTAGCGCACTGATGCACTGTAATAATTCTGTCACCTTTTTCGGCTACATCCGCTGCAGAAGACACTACCGGGTTCACTTGCAACTAGCAGCTCTTTGCATGCATCAGGGAACACATCAGCAATAGTGAGTGGCTAGCCATGTTTCAAGAGCTCTTTTGCCATTGGATTCCCCACGTTGCCTACTCCAATGAATCCAACTGGAGTCTTGGAAGCTACTGACCTAGAACACAGCGCTGCAAGGCTGGCCACCGATGGCTGCTGCAGACGACTCCCTGTACCAGAGGCAGGAGGTGGCTCCACGGAGACGGAAGGAGGCTGACACGTTGCCCGCGCCCCTCCTTCCCACGGTGACCTCCTCGACTCCCGGCTCACCCACTGGCTGCTATAGGGTGTGTGGTGCGGAGGGCCGGCTCGGCTGTGGCGATTCTTAATACCTCTTTGGTACTAGGTTACACATACAATTTCACCTAGTGAGAGATTTAACAGAAGGAATTTTTTTCGACGGCATTTTTGTGGCACAGCAGATAGAAGCGAGGTCACTATTTCTTTGAAAAACTGAACTAAAAATTTATAGAAAGTCATGATTCATTCTACAAATATGCTGAGTCAAAGAAATGTGGAAATTGATGCGATGGAGGAAGAGCGCTAGACTTCCCTGATGCTCAACTGGGACCTTTCTTCTGGTGTCAGAACATGGTTGTTTAACTCCTGTAATCCCAGTGGATTTTCCAAAAATTCCAGAATCTTCAGATTTTGGTAGCCCCTGTTTACTGCCTTTCCCCCCCCATGCCAAACCCCCACCCCACCCCGCACACATTTATTTTTGGCCAGTTGTCCTCCGGGGGGCTTTTCTTTATATAGTTATTGCAGCAGTTTGTTAGACTACTGACCCCCAGTGAAAATGCCCCTCCCCCCCGTTTTCTCACCCTGTGTAGTTTTGTTCCACCTTGACCTGGGTTTGGTCACATGACTTGCTTTGGCCCAATGGCATATCAAGAGCTGAAGCTTGGAGAGTACTCGTGCTTTAGGGCTTGTCCTCATGGAAACCTGACATGTTAGGAAGCCTCGCTAACCTAGTGGAGAATAGGCCCAGGCCACAGCCAGCATCAATGGCCAGACATGTGAAAGCAACCAGCCCCAGTCCAGCAACCAGATGATGGCAGCCTCAGTAGTCACCTCAGGTGAAAGCAGGATAGATCCACCCAGGGGATCCCAGCCCATTCTGCTGATTCACAAATTGTGAGGAGATAAAGTGCCTGCTGTTTTAAACCACCAAGCTTAGGAGTAGTTCATCACACAGGAAGAGATATAACTATCTTCACTGTTAGATTATCTTCCCATTTTATACCATGTTTCCCCTCAAACGACTGTTCCTTTATCCAAGATTCTACAAAAGAAATAACAACTGATGAGGCTGACAGAGCCTTAACATTTTTTAAAAGCCTTATAAACTTTTAAAATAACTATGTTAATAAAATCAATATTTATTTGATCACAAAATTATTTTCTTCAGTTGCCTTAAGAAGTAATGCAGAATTGTACTAAGTTTATAAATCTGGAGGCTCTAAAAATGTGTTATTCCTTGGATTCAAGTCCTAGTGTACTTTATGTGGGCATTCACATTTGCAAAATGATTCCAGGAAATTTGCGATTTCATTTTACAACTTTGGCCTAAGGAGTCTTATGATATTTTACCTGAGAAAAATAATACATTAATTTCACTTTCAGCTATTAAACCCATGGCTTCCTGTATTTTCTAAATTCCCTATCAGTAAAGAAGACTACGTATAGCATACAAGACTGTCATGATTAGGAGGAAGGTAGTACAGAAAGAACCTGCCAAATTAGGCATTGCCCAGTCATGTCAGTATACTAACGTGGGGAGCCACAGGCAGCTTGAAGCCTGGAAAAAAGACAGATACAATGTAATGATTATCCTAAGGATCCGGATAATGATTCCTATGATTTTCTTTTAAATTTTTTTTTTTCTTTTTTGCGGTACGCGGGCCTCTCACTGTCGCGGCCTCTCCCGTTGCAGAGCACAGGCTCCGGACGCGCAGGCTCAGCGGCCATGGCTCACGGGCCCAGCCGCTCCACAGCATGCGGGATCTTCCCGGACCGGGGCACGAACCCGTGTCCCCTGCATCAGCAGGCAGACTCCCAACCACTGCGCCACCAGGGAAGCCCTCTTTTAAATATTAATGGCAGAGGATTCTGGGGAAATGATGGTGGCTACAGAGAAGATTTTTATCCCTGAATATGCCACCCCTCCCCTCAATACACAAGCCCCCACCCCCACAAAGAAGAAAGAAAAGCATCTAGAATAGCAAGATCAAAAACCCACAGACAACATCTACAACAAGGTGTCCACATTAACTGCAACATACAGCCAGGTAGGAACAAATCAACAACAGGAAAAAGACCTACATATGTGTATCCCAAGGTGTGTGGGAGGAAGACGAGGGAAGGACTCTCTCTCTCTTTCAGGAGAGCCAAAGGTTACTATGGTTCAAGAACTCACTGAGATTGAAAAACTCACTGAGAACAGCGACAGAAACCGGGAGTGAACGTTGCAGGCTCCACTTTGCAGCTGAGTGCAAGAACTTTGAAATGTTCTGAGGATGCCAAGTGTTCTGGGGTCTGTGAAACCTTGACACCTATCAAACCAAAGCACCATTCCAGAACAAATCCCCATACTCAACAAGGACAAGAAAGAGGAGCCCTGGGTAAATGGGCAGAGAAGGGCCAAGGAGGAAGATTTTAGAAATTTTAAGGTCATTTTTAAAAATTATGTTGTGAAAAGAATAGAAGATAGTGAGCCCTGGAGTTCTGAAGCTAGAAATTATATTCTGATCTATGATTCCCTCCTAAAGTGGAAACTTATTTCATTTAAAAATGAGTGACAGAAGAGTATTCCACTCACATCCTGTAGAAAATCAGTGAGAAAAAAAAAGAAAAAAGAAGGGTGAAAAGAAAGTTCCAGCAAATCCTGAAAACGTGACAGAAAGACACGTCCACAGAACAAATGAAATTTATTGCCTGGTATTGCGGAAAAAGTAAAAGAAATTTTAAAAGGAATAGAAACTGGTTTTAAGAAAAACATAAAAGAAATTAGAAAAAATCAGAAATGAAGTGATTGGAGTATAGCAAGATTTGAAAAGGTGAAAAAATTCAGTAAGTAATTTGTTTAAAAAAAATCATGTCTCGAGAGAAGGTTAAACTAGAAGGAACACAAGTTTGAATAAACACAGTGGATAATGCCTCCTTGGAGAAATAGCTGATTTCAAATCCAGCATAAGAAACGAACTAGATGTTCCTGTTACACCTTGTCGTACAAGAGAGCTGGGAAGACTTCAAAGACTACTGTGGTTGTGTGGAAAGGACTCAGGAACCAACTTGAACAGGATCCGTGAACCTAAGAGGGGACAATCTCTGCATCGATATTTATAACAACCTCACTGAAAACAACAACAAAGAAAGAAAATACCTCATTAGTCATCTTCGGAAGCTACTTTGCAGTCAACCTTTCTCTCTCCTGTTTTTTTCTTTTTTTGTAAAACTGGTAAATAAAATAAAAGAAACATTTATTCTTCCTTTCCTAATTAAACTGTAACTCAGGGCAACCAAGTAGTTGATGAAATAATCTTCTAACTAGTAAATGAATAATAATCTAATTAGTAGACTATCACCATTTGGTACCCTTAAGAAATTAATGGATCTAGACATTGATCATTAATGGCTGCAACATCACAGTAAGACAGACACTTTATAGTTCCTTTTGGAATTCATCAATATTATCTATGAAGTAAACTTGACAAAAAATCACACCTGAATTATGTCAGTGCTCTAGATCTATCTACCAACTGACAGTAAATACATGGGCCAAAGGAGCATGATAAATATATAAGCATAAAGGGGATGCAATCAGCATAATCCAGACAGTTGGGAACCCTACTGGATGAATGCTTTGAATTCAATGACAAATACTTGCAAGAAAAATGAGCAAATTGAGTTCTTTTAAACCTATACTTTAAAAGAAATTGTGTTTGGATCAGCAATCAAATAAATAATGGTTATTAAAATAAAAATACATGTATAGGACAATCAAGGAAACATGAACTGACTGGCTATTTGTTGATATTAAGGAATTATTATTATTTGCGGATGTGTGATAATGACATAGTTGAGCTTACAAAGGGCAGTTCTTGCATTTTAGAAATATGTATACTGACGTTTTCACTGAGAAAAAGAAACCTGGGATTTGCTCTAAAATTGCTGGGGATTATGGCGGTAGTAGTCAGAGAGGGTGTAGAGAAAATGTATTGGCCTGAAATGGACATTTGATGAGAACAATTGATGAACGTTTCTACTTCTTTCTTTTTACTTCTGTAGATGTTTGAAATTTTCCATACTAAAACATGTTTTATAAATGTAGATGGCTTGCAATTTGCTCTTCTGAGCTCTCAGAAGGCAAAAAGCCATTCTTAAATTAGGAGCTTTCTTCTCTAGCCAAAAATTCTAATGATAATTGTGTCCCAACTGGCCAGTGCACTCAGATTGCTCTGAGATCTGTTGGTGGAAAAAAATAAAGAGGCTCTTTAGTCTTAGAAGAAAACAACAAAGAGTAAAGGCTGCTGCTAGGTCTAGGGCAATAGTGTAGTATCAGTATAAGACAAAATATTAGTTTCTTCCAAAATCCACTTGTTACTACTGTGTATACTTTTGCAGCAAAATATCTTTTCTACATTGTCAGCATTAAAGTAAGTTTACTATTTAGGTGGCATTTAAATTATCATATGCTCAAAGCCTAGAAAGAATCCCCTAGGCTGAAATGACATTAAATCTTATTTTGGCCATTGTAGTGTATTCTCCAGTCCTACTTGCTTTGTCTATAACTGTCCTAAAAAGGTGTGAGGAGATCTGCCAATATTAATGCCAGGATTCAAAATGAGTTCTTTGCAGCTTGCTTCCTTCAGGATCTTCTGCCCTCAGACCCATGTATTTACTTACTGCCTCAGATTATTGTATATGTCACATCTTTCCAACTAGAAGACAAGCTCCTTTAAGGGCAGTGACTAGTCTCATCAACATCGAATTTACTCCAACACCAGTGCTTTCAAAATGTGTGTTGCTTAGTATATGTCTGAGCGTAAGAAGTTACAGAAACAATTCTACTCTAACTAAATAATAATGATACTGCTGCTACCATTTCTACTACTGCTGCTAATAAAATGTATGAAATAGAGTATACATGGGAAGATAAAGATCACACTGGAAATCCCAGACTGTAAAATGAATGACCCCAAAGCCACTGGCCAATCCATTGACTGTAAACAGTTACTTGTGAATTGGTCAACATTTAAATGCATAATTGAGAGAAGGGTTAAAACAAATGTTATTACCAAAAAACACAATTTTTGTACCTACAATTTTTGAGCTCAACTAACCTGTAGTTTTAACAGAAATAGATGAGATTCAAAGTATTCATTCAGGTTCCTAAATGATCCATTCCCTATCTTTCCTTATGAAACAATCAGTTAAAACTCTAATCATTTGTCAAGGATTCACCAATCTCTACTTCCTTTATTTTCCAAGGTTTGGTATCATTACAAAATCAAGTCCTTTGGCGGAATGTAATAGTTTCAAAATCCCTCATCAGTATTATTCACTGGGATAAAATAATATGAAAATTTAAAAAACACTGACTGTGTGCTGAGAAATGATCCTTCAGTGATTCACTCCAGGTGGAGACTAGCATTCAGGCTGCACCTGAGGTAGAACTTGAATTCCAAAGTGGACCTTTAAACCACAGCTCAGCTTCTCTTTTTAAAACCATCAGAAATAAGCCTGTTGCCTGACCCTTGAGATTCTGCAAAGAGACCATATTTACATCTTTTGTCTCTTTTAACTTCCCTAGTCCCCTTCTCTACTTTCAGAATAGTGATTCCCAGATAAGTACAATGAGTTCAAACAGTGTGGTTAAAGGGGTAATTAGTCTGCTCTGCAGCCAAGTTACTCACAGAAGAAATAAGTTGGCTTTCACAGTTGTTAGTTTCTTCCTGGGCTTTGTTTAGAGGGGTCTCAGCTCAAGCAAGCGGCCTGTCACAGCCTGAAATAACTCTGTGGAAATCTAATGGCATATATGTAAAATATGTCTATGAAACCTTTTATTCAATCTTAGATCCATAATTTTACTACTTCTTTAGGCCTGGAAAAGGATATTCAGCTACAAAAGGATAGAAAAGAAAATGTGTATAATACCTCATGCCCTCCTCACACCCTAGAACCTTATTTTACCCGTTTCATCAGAAAATGATGTATGCTGTAAGAAACATTTTTTAAATTATTTGATCAAATATTTAAGTGCACTAAGTCTCTGTATTTATTAAAGCAAATATAGTTACCTTTCTGTCCCTTTCTAAAACAAAGCAAAAGATACAGTTCTTTTTTCTTAAGACTCAGGGTTTATATATATTATTACACTATATTGACACCCAGACATGTTTATAGGAGGCTTTTGAGACATACAGAACTAGTTATTCCCATACCAAATGGCACTTCTTTTTCCTCTGCCTTCTGCTTCTATTTTTTCTGTTGTGATTATATCCTACTGAGGCTGCTACATGTCTTTGTTTGATTTGAGGTTCTAAAGGTAAGACTGTATAGTCTCCTTTTTACAGAATAATAATGGGTTTTATGACTGTTTGCCTTCAGAAGCCTCCTTTTCCACTCATTCTCATTTCATATCTATGGTGAGGTGTCTAAAACAGATGAGTTAGTTCTGAACTGGTGATACATAAATCAATTATTATTTGATTCATATTCAAAGCAGCTCCTCCTAAAATAGTGGCCTTCCTGCCTGTGGGATGTAGTCTAACCTATTGCCTGGATCTACACCCACCAACATCCATATTTTGTCTATTGTTACCTTGGACACTTGTAGGAACTGAGTGAGTTTCTGTTTCTATAGTGTCCATTGACAGACAAATGAATAAAGAAAATATGGCACATATGTAGAATGGAATGTTATTCAGCCTTAAAAAATAAGGGAATCTTGCCATTTGCAACAACTTGGATGAACCTTGAGGGCATTATGCTAAGTGAAATACTCAGAGAGAGAAAGACAAACACTGCATAATCTCACTTTTACGTGTAATCTAAAAACGCTGCTCTCACAGAAACCGAGTAGAATGGTGGCCGTCAAGGGCTGGGGAGTGGAGGAAATGGGGAGTTGTTGGTCAAAGGGTATAACCTTCCAGTTATAAGATGAATAAATCCTGGGAGTCTGATGTACAGCATGGTGACTATAGTTAACAACACTATTGCATACTCAAAAGTTTCTGAGATAGTAGATCTTACATGTTCTCATCACACACACACACACACACACACACACACAAAGGTAATTAATTGTGTAAGGTCATGGATGTGTTAACTAACCTTATTGTGGTAATCATTTTGCAATATATACATGTATCAAATTATGATGCTGTACACCTTAAACTTATACAGTGTTATATGTCAATTACATCTCAATAAAACTGGAAAGAAGAAAAAGATTCACATGGAGAAGGGTGAGGCTGGTAGAAAAAAGCCACTGCCTTGAGCAGTACCGAGGTGGGCGGAAAGCCATGGGGCTCTATGAGCACTGCTGGGGAGGCTCTGTTCCCACGTGTGGGGAGGGGGTAGGACAGCACAGCTGTGATCCTTATTGCAGACCCTAGGCAGCCTCAGGCAACTTTTCGAAGTTAGATGCTGAAAACCAATAAATGAAATTATAAGGAAGAATTACATAAATGCTTTTATTCTACTTCTGGTCCTCTTGGCAACCTTTTCCATCTAAAAGCTGCGCCCTGCAGTTCTCAAAGCAGGAACATTAACATGGACCAGAAGTTTCCAAACTTTTCATCATCAACCCCTACGCCAAAAGAAAAGTTGAAATTTTATGACCCCTAGTATATGAAGTATCTTGTGTGTTTTTAATATTTATCAAGAGAACATTTAACGGTTACCTACTATGTGCCAAGAGAAAATAAAAATAAGACACAGACTTTAAATGCAGACTTTGTTCCGGTATTATTCTTCCTTTTAACTTCAGTATAAGAACTATTGAGCTATTTGCTGTCCCAGTAAGGGGATAAGCAGACGATTACAGAATCCTGTGATCTCTTCCCAAGTTTGCAACTATAGGGTTGGTCCTAGAATTGCTCAATAACTTTGTATTTTGATTTAAGGGGAAACTAAAAGAACTTCCTGTCCCAAAGTAACTCTGCTTTGCGGAGACTGGAGGTGCCGTGCAACTGACTCAAGATACTGTTTATTTGTTTAAACAGTTAAATAAGTAGTTTCTATTTAACAAGTGAGCACAAATTTTCACAACAGTACCTACCCCATGACATAACTCAGACAAAAACTCTGAGGGAAAGGAAAACTATATGGGCAAAAAGTCCAGGTTCCATCCACTGTACATGGGATATTGATAGGCTTGTAAAACTTACAGAGGTACCTGGGGGTACCCAGGAACCCTGGGTATTTAGTATACAGATCAGCAAAGGATGGTGGAAAATAAGACGACACCAGGTCAGGGGAGAAATTAAGCAGGTGAAGCTGGTCCTTTATATTCTTTTCCCTTCTGATACACCACTGCTCGTTCATGTCCAGAATATGTTCTGTATCCTCAGTAGACCTACACACACACACACACAGACACGTGTGTAGCACACAAACATGCACGCATGCATGCATGTACACATACATGGAGTCCCCAGTCTTCTCAGTTAAAATTCAGCTTGTAGTAACTAAAGAAAATGTATAATGCCCTATATTTTATAGATTTTAAAAATACTTGCACTTTAAGAGAAAACTTTTAATGTCTGAAAATCCCTTCTGACGAAGGAAGTTATTTCTGATATTGGAGGTTGACAGTTTCACAGAGAAAACTTCAGGAGCACAGAGACATGCCTGACCCTCTCCCCACGCACCATCTGGGGAGAATTCACCAACAGAGGCTCAATCCCTCTGCTAAGTCAAAATCAAGTATACCAACATCATTATTTCACAGAGAATACCCTACCTCATGTTAGGCATTCATATGTATTTTATTTGTTGAAGAGAGGAAGAAGATATAAAGGAGGGAATCATCTGAAATTACAGAGTACAGCATTTAAGTCAATATAGATATTTAAATTTAAGGTAAAATTCAATGATAATTTGAAATTATATGTGGAGTTTTATTTACTAAAGAATATTTTGCAAAGTTCAACTCCTATTTTAACTTATATTTTCAGAGAAGGTATTGGTCCAAATGAAGAATACCTTCAATCATTGTTCTTTTATTGCAAGCAAAAAAGGATTTATACTTCTTTTCATGAAATATGGTTGTTTGACAACAGAAGGATAAATAGTTTATATTTTTAGAAACAACAGTCAGGCTACTGATATTCTTAATTAGTTTTAATAAATATGAATGCTTCTTATCATCTACCCTTGAGCTTGTACCTGAGGAGCTAAATACCTCCGGGAAGATATGTGCTCCAGACCCGGAAATATGCAGTTCAGAGAGCCCACCACCAGAGGGCAATAAAGAAGTCAAATCTTGAAACCCTGGAGTGAAAATAGTGGGAGTTTAAATAAAAGCAACATTTCACAGTATGCTTTTCTGACCAACGTTATATCTAATAACTTAATGGATTGTATGTACATGGATTCTGAAAAGTCAGCAGCACACTTCACTGGTCAATTTCTATGATAAGGGGAACATAATTGGAGTGTAGAAAAACAGTATACTTACATCTTAAAATTCCACCCCTACAGAATCTACTACTCACTATTGAAAAATGATAAGAAGAATAGCTTTCTGTGTCTCAGTCACCAGTTAACATTTTCAAGAGTAGAATTTATCTTCCTATGATTCTCAAATACACAGGAAAAATGCATATCTAGGACAATGGATAAACTCTATATGACATGTGAAAATAATTATTCAAATGGAAAAAGTAAAAGATCTACAAGGAACAGTTTTATATGCATTAGTGTGCATATATACATAAAGAGGCTCTAAGAAACATAAAAATCACTTCCAGGAAGTAATTTTAGGTAGAAGAGAATTAACATGGATGAGGAAGAAAAGAGAGTTGGTTTTAAGATAGTTTCATTTACTTGTTTTTTTTTTGTGTTAATTTACTTGTTTTATTTATTTGGTCTTTGGAATATAAGGAAACAGTGGCTTTCACATCCGTATCCCAGTGGAACAAAGGGACCGAGGTCTATACTGGAGCCTAGCCATTGTTTGACTATCTTGTAATAATACTGGTGAAATACAGCCAAATCATTTGAACTACAAGCATCCTCTCTGACAATAATCTTAAGACATCAACATTATAAATTAAAGAAAGGAAAGAGAGAGTACTGTTTTCTTTAGAGAGAAAATACAGATTCTGGATCAAATCAATAATGTCAGCAAACCTCATGGCTATAAAATATTCTGCTGCCTATCATTTAGATCATGCCTCTAGAAGAGGGAAACTGGGTGATAATTTCCCCAGATTTTATATTTAATTCAAATATTTTAGGTAAGAGGCATCTCTAGTAAAGCAATGTATCATTGATTTTTTCCAATAGGATAGCTCACAGGAGTTCCTCTTTCCTTCTCAAATACATATGGGGAAATGGAGGTGGGTGTGGGTTAGAGGAACTATCTAAATAGAGCATAGTAATCAACAGTTTGTTTTTTTAAAATTGACATTTCTATTTAAATTGTTTCCAGAGACAGGAACACACAGAGACAATTCTATGTGACAACAGTGGAAGAGACCAGAGTGATGCAGCTGCAAATCAAAAAATGCCAACACCAGTGATTGATGGCCACCACCAGCATCTGGTTAAGACAAAGAAGGATCCTCCCCTTGAGGCGTCAGAAAGAACATGGCCCTCTCAACACTCTGAGTTTGATCTTCTGGCCTCTAGAGCTGTGATAAAATAAATTTCTGTTCTTTTAAGCTAACAAGTTTGTGGTATCTTGTTATGGTAGCCCTAGAGATAACAGTATTTGATTCCTGAGATGGCAACTGTATTCTGACTATGTAAAGACTATTCCAAGATGATCAACAGACACAGAGATAAAGAAAGGCAAAACTGAGACTAAGCCCAGTTCTTTTTATTCCCAGAATAATAAATGATTTTTTAAATTAATTTAGATCTCTTTGTCTAACCCCTCTGCTTTTCAAAAGACTATGTGCGACCAATCAAGTATTAATATGTTATACTTTCATTTTAATTCATCTCAAATTATTTCTAATTCCCTTTATGAGTTCTTACTTGACCCATGAATTATTTAGGAATATATTGTTTAATTTCCATTTGTGATTTTCAACAAATTTTTTTCTGTTAACGATTTCTTATTGCATTCTGTTGTCATCTGAGAGCACTCTTTGTATTGTTTATATCCTTTAAAATGTACTGAAATTTGTTTTATGGCCTAGCATATAGTATATCCATGTGCATTTGAAAAGAATGTATATTCTGATGCTGTTGGGTGGAATGTTTTATAGATGGCTGTTAGGTCTAGTTGACTGATAATGTTGTTCAAGTTTTTTTAATTTTCTTGTTGATTTTCTGTCTGTTCTACTATTGAAAGAAAGGTATTAAAGTATCCAACTATTATTGTAGAACTGTCGGTTTCTCTTTTCCGTTGTGTCGATTTTGCTTCATTGTATTTTGAAGTTGTGTTGTTAGGTGCATGTAAGTTTATAATTATTATACATTCTATGGTATAATCATTTATCAGTTTAAAATGTCTTTGTCTCATGGACTTGAGGATATGGGGAGGGGGAAGGGTAAGCTGTGACAAAGCGAAAGAGCGGCATGGACATATATACACTACCAAACGTAAGGTAGATAGCTAGTGGGAAGCAGCCACATAGCACAGGGAGATCAGCTCGGTGCTCTGTGACCGCCTGGAGGGGTGGGATAGGGAGGGCGGGAGGGAGATGCAAAAGGGAGGGGATATGGGAACATATGTATATGTATATGTATAACTGATTAAATTTTTTTTAAAAAATGAAATAAATAGTGAAAAAATAAATAAAAATAAAATATCTTTGTCTCTAGTAAAAATTTTCGTCTTAAAATATATATTTTTCTGATATTAGCCACCCCAGTTTTGTTGTTGTTTTCTTGTTTTGTTTTGTTGTTACTGTTATGGTATATCTATTCCAACCCTTTTACACTTCACTTATACATTTTCTTGACTCTAAACTGGGTCACTCTAAAGTGGGACTTTAAAGTGGGTCACTTTCTTGTTGATGTTATATACATATGTAACTGTATATTACATTCAAAAATTACATATATAATAACAAATTATGGCAGACTTTGAACTGGACCTTTTTTTTTTTCGATACGCGGGCCTCTCACTGTTGTGGCCTCTCCCGTTGCAGAGCACAGGCTCCGGACACGCAGGCTCAGCGGCCATGGCTCATGGGCCTACCCGCTCCGCGGCATGTGGGATCTTCCCAAACCGGGGCACAAACCTGTGTCCTCTGCATCGGCAGGTGGACTCTCAGCCACTGCACCACCAGGGAAGCCCTGAACTTCACCTTTAAATGAGTATGATTTAGACAGTAGAGCTTCCCTACCAAATGCAAATAACTCACTTGAACTCTCTTTTTTGTAAAGGACAGACCAATTCTTCCAAAGGGAATTCTTGAACTCATTAGATATGTGATATTCATTATAATTAGTTGCACTTAACACCACAGAAAAGACTTGGTCAAAGGCTATTTTACTCTTTTCTTCCTCACTGGATGATTAGCTAGGTTCATTTTTAAATGATATTTAAATGTAGGGCATCTCTTCCTTTCAAATCTCAGAAAGAAAGGTGTGCTTCAGTTTCCCTGCAGAAAGCTCTAGTATCTTGCCCCCCTTTTGAAAGAGGAACTAATCCTTCTTTCTCTATTCTTCTTTGTCTTCTTCCCTTCATCAGCAATGAGCCTCTTTATCATTTTTGTCAGTCCAAAGAATAATTTTTCTCTTTCCAGGCCAGTCAAAAATTGTACACTACAAAGTAAACGGAAAGAGCCTTATTTATAAAAATAAAACAGCTATGGCATTAGTTCTTAAAGAGTATAAAACTTTGATCCCTCATTCCAACAAAAAGTCTTGTTAGCATTTAGGGTTCAATGAGAGGCAGTACACAAAAATGTTTTGGTGACTCATTTGACATCTTTAGTAATAGGTTTGAATTCATAATGGTGAATATCAGACATATTTGTGTTAGGCAATTAAAATTAAATTATATCTAGACGTATTTTAAATTACCACATTAACATTAGCAAGTAATCTTAGAACTCATCTTGAAAGTAAAAGGTACTTTTATACTTTATAATGAAAAAATCAATAAAATGTGCCTTTATGAAGAGAAAATGTAATTATAATACCAATTAATGTTAACTGGTCACTTTTTATTGAAGTAGAGTTGACATACAATATTATGTTTCAAGTGTTCAACATAGTGATCCAACATCTAAATACATTTGAATTGGTCACTATGATAAGTCTAGTAACCATATATCACCATACAAAATTATTACAGTATTATTGACTATATTCCTTATGCGGTAGATTGCATCCCCAAGACATTTATTTTATAACTGGAAATTTGTACCACTTAATCCCCTTCACCTATTTCTCTCAGTCCCCATCCCCCTTCCCCTCTAGTAATCACCAGTTTGTTCTCTGTATCTACAAGTTTGTTTCTCTTTGGTTTTCTTTTTTAGATTTCACATGTAAGTGAAATCATACAGTATTTGTTCTTCTCCGTCTGACTCATTTCACTTAGCACACCTAGTACTCTAGGTCAATCCATGTTGCTGCAAGTGAAGAGATTTCATTCTGTTTTAGGACTAAGTACTGTTTCATTATATATGTGTGTATATATACACCACATCTTCTTTATCCACTCATCTATTTATGGACACTGGTTTCTTCCATATCTTGGCTAGTATAAGTAATGCTCCAATGAACAGAGGGGTGCATACATCCTTTCTTATTAGTGTCTTTGTTTTCTTTGGATAGATACTCAGAAGTTGAATTGTTGGATCATATGGTAATTCTATTTTTAACATTTGGGGGAACCTCTGTACTGTTTTCCATAGGGGCTGCACCAATTTACATTCCCACTAACAGTGCACAAGGGTTCCCTTTTGGATGATGGCCATTCTGACAGGTGTAAGGTGATATCTCACTGTGGTTTTGATTTGCATTTCCCAGATGATGAGTGATATTGAGCATCTTTTCATGTGTCTTTTGGTCATTTGTATGTATTCCCAAAGCAATGTAACCCCTATCAAAATACCAATGGCATTTTTCACAGAATTAGAACAAATAATCCTAAAATTTGTATAGAATCATCCAAACAAACAAACAACCTCCAATAACCAAAGCTATATTGAGAAAGGAAAACAAAGCTGGTGGTATGACATGCACTGATCTCAGACTATACTACAAAGCTATAGTAATCAAAACAGTATGGTATTAGCATAACAACAGACACATAGGTCAGTGGAATAGAATAGGGAGCCCAGAAATGAACCCACAGTTATGTGATCAATTAATCTACAACAAAGGAGGCAAGAACATACAATGAAATAAAGACAATAAATGGTGTTAGGAAAATTGGACAACTACTTGTAAAAGAGTGAAACTGAATTATTTCCTTATACCATACATAAAAATAAACTTAAAATGGATTAAAGACTCACATTTAAGACCTGAAACCATAAAACCCCTAGGAAAAATACATTGACATCGATCTTAGCAATATTTTTTGGGGGTCTATCTCCTCAGGCATGGCCAACAGAAGTAAAATTAAACAAGTGTCATTATATCAAACTGAAAAGCTTTTGCAGAGAGGAGAAAACCATCACAAAATGAAAAGGTAACTTACTGAATGAAAGATTTTTTCAAATGATATATCTGATAAGGAGTTAATATCCAAATTATCTAAAGAAATCATACAATTTAATACCAAAAAACCCCAGATATTCCAATTTAAAAATGGGCAGAGAACCTGAACTGGTCACTTTTTAAAGTGTTTGATACAGTACTTAGATGCATTCTTTTTTCATTAGCCTTGAATATCAATACTCTTAACATCTCCGTTTATAAATGAAGAAATTAAGGAATGGAGAGATAAATGACTTGTCTAAGGTACAAAGCTTATTACAAAAAAGATTATACTAAACCAGACCTCTGATTCAGATTCCTATACTTTAATCATTATGGCTTACTGCAGAAGATCAGAGACAGAATTTGACATTGAAAGCTTAGATTCCAGTTTTTAATGAGACTTCTTCACCATACCTTTATGTCTAAGGGAAAAAATTCTGGTCTGTACTGCCATTAATGGTAATACTGCTTTAGAGAAATGTTCTGGAGGGAAAGGATATTATTCAAATTTATTTTTAAAGTTTTTTTTTTTTTGGTTTGACTTTGTTTCTTAGTTTTCTCATGCTAGGATGGGAGGGCAAACAAAACCTAAACTAACAATACCAACTATACGTGTGTGTGTATGTGAGTGTGCCTGTACTTATAAGTATGAAAATACAACTTACAAGAAAAGGCAAGGCCAGAATCTATAAGGCTAAGGATTTTGACTTTATCATAGATGCAAGAGAAAGCAATTAAATGAAAAGATAGTTGTGTAGATACTAGGCTGTTCAAGTAGAGCAAAGGAGAAATGGTAGTGGCTAAGATGGTGGCAATGAAGATGAAGAGAAACATTATATAAGTGATGAGAGAGAGAGAGATGAGATTCCAGAGGACCTAATGATGCAGTCTATGCAGAAAGTGAAGAAAAGGAAGGAATTGAGGACCATTCCCAGGTTTTTGCATTGAGTTACTTTTTGTGTGAATCATGGCACCATTCACTGAGGAAGAAAAGATTTGCAGGATGGGACAGTTTGGAAGAAGGAATAATTGAAGTTTCATTTTAGACATCTCAGTTGTACAGACGTCAAGCAGTGTTCCTCATATTTCTCCAATGAAAAGAATCACCTGGGGATCTTACTGCACATATGGATTATCACCTTTTCTGCTAGAACTTCTGGTTTGGTAGTCTGAGTTGAACACAAAGTACTGGATTTTCTCACACTGCAGAAGAAAAAAAACACACTGAAGGAGGTGGAAAAGAGCTAACCTAAGTAACTTTGGAAAATAGTATTTTAATATACTGTAATTAACCATGCATAATATATACTGAAAAGCTAAAGACAAAAAGAAATGTACACAGAACCCGGAGGAAGATGGCGGAAGAGTAAGACGCGGAGATCACCTTCCTCCCCACAGATACATCAGAAATTCATCTACACGTGGAACAACTCCTACAGAACACCTACTGAACGCTGACAGAAGACCTCAGACCCCCCCAAAAGGCAAGAAACTCCCCACATACCTGGGTAGGACAAAAGAAAAAAGAATAAACAGAGACAAAAGGATAGGGACGGGACCTGTACCAGTGGGAGGGAGCCATGAAGGAGGAAAGGTTTCCACACACTAGAAGCCCCTTCGCGGGCGGAGACTGCGGGTGGCGGAGGGGGAAAGCTTCGAAGTAGCGGAGGAGAGCACAGCAACAGGGGTGTGGAGGGCAAAGCGGAGAGATTCCGGCAGGGAGGATCGGTGCCCTCAGGCACACACCAGCCCAAGAGGCTTGTCTGCTCGGCCACCGCGGGGGGGGGGGGGGGGGGCGCTGGGAGCTGAGGCTCGGGTATCGGGTTTCAGTCGGAGCGCAGGGAGAGGACTGGGGAGAGGACTGGGGCTGGCGGCAGGAAGAGAGCCTGAAGGGGTTAGTGCACCACGGCTAGGCCGGAGGGAGTCCGGGGGAAAAAGTCTGGAGCTGCCGAAGAGGCAAGAGACTTTTTCTTCCCTTTTGTTTCCTGGTGCGCGAGGAGAGGGCATTAAGAGAACTGCTTAAAGAAGCACCAGAGACGGGCGCGAGCCGCGGCTAAAGGCGCGGACCCCGGAGAAGGGCGTGGGACGCTGGGGCTGCTGCTGCCGCCGCCACAAGGCCTGTGTGTGAGCGCAGGTCACTGTCCACCCCGCCTTCCGGGGAGCCTGTGCACCCCGCCACTGCCGGGGTCCCGGGACCCAGGGACGGCTTCCCCGGGAAAGCGCACGGAGCACCTCGGGCTGGTGCAACGTCACGCCGGCCTCTGCCGCCGAAGGCCCGCCCCACACTGCGCGCCCCTCCCTCCCCTCTGCCTGAGTGAGCCAGAGCCCCCGAATCAGCGGCTCCTTTAAACCCGTCCTGTCTGAGCGAAGAACGGACGCCCTCCGGCGACCTACGCGCAGAGGCGGGGCCAGGTCCAAGGCTGAGACCCGGGAGCTGTGAGAGCAGAGAAGAGACAGGGAAATCTCTCTGTGCAGCCTCGGAGGCAGCGGATTAAAGCTCCACGGTCCACTTGATGTGCCCTGCGTCTGTGGAGTGCATGAATGGACAGCGAATCATCCCAAATTGAGGAGGTGGACTTTGAGAGGAAGATTTTCGATTTTTCCCCCTGCTCTCTTTTTGTGAAGGTGTTTGTGTATGCTTCTGTGTGAGATTTTCTCTGTATAGCTTTGCTTCCACCATATGTCCCAGGGTTCTATCAGTCCGTTTTTTTTTCAATAATTACTTTTTAATTTTAATAACGCTACTATATTTTATACTTTATTCTATTTTACTTTACCCGCTCTTTTTTTCCTACCTTCCCTTCCTCCCTCCCTCCCTCCGCCCCTCCTTTCCTTCTTTCTCTCTTTCTTTCCTTTCTCCCTCCCTTCTTCCTTTCACTCTTTTTCTTTCCTTCCTCCCTCCCTCCCTCCTGTCTCTTTCCTTCCTCCCTCACTACCACCCTTCTTCCTTTCACTCTTTTTCTTTCCTTCCTCCCTCCGTCCTGTCTTTCTTTCCTTCCTCCCTTCACTCTTTTTCTTTCCTTCCTCCCTCCCTCCCTTTTCTTTCTTTCCGTGCTTCCTCCCTCCCTCCCTCCTTTCTTTCTTCCTTCCTTCCTTCCTTTCCTTCTTCCTTTCTTTCTCTCTTTCTTTCTTTCTTCTACTAATTCTTTCTTTCTACTTTTTCTCCCTGTTATTCTGAGCCGGGTAGATGAAAAGCTCTTGGTGCTGCAGCCAGGAGTCAGTGCTGTGCCTCTGAAGTGGGAGAGCCAACTTCAGGACACGGGTCCACAAGAGACCTCCCAGCTCCACATAATCTCAAGCGGCGAAAATCTCCCAGAGATCTCCATCTCAACACCAGCACCCAGCTTCAGTCAACGACCAGCAGGCTACAGTGCTGGTCACCCTATGCCAAGCAACTAGCAAGGCAGGAACACAACCCCACCCATTAGCAGAAAGGCTGCCTAAAAACATGATACGGCCACAGGCACCCCAAAACACACCACCAGACATGGACCTGTCCGCCAGAAAGACAAGATCGAGCCTCAACCACCAGAACACAGGCACTAGTCCCCCCCACCAGGAAGCCTACACAACCTACTGAAACAACCTTAGCCACTGGGGACAGACACCAAAAACAATGGGAACTCCGAATCTGCAGCCTGCAAAAAGGAGACCCCAAACACAGTAAGAGAAGCAAAATGAGAAGACAGAAAAACACACAGCAGGTGAAGGAGCAAGATAAAAACCTACCAGACCTAACAAATGAAGAGGTAATAGGCAGTCTACCTGAAAAAGAATTCAGAATAATGATAGTAAAGATGATCCAAGATTCTATTTCCAAGATCCAAAATCTTGGAAATAGAATAGACAAAATGCAAAAAACAGTTAACAAGGACCTAGAAGAACTAAGATGAATCAAGCATCGATTAAAAACACAATAAATGAAATGAAAAATACTCTAGATGGGATCAATAGCAGAATAACTGAGGCAGAAGAACGGATAAGTGATGTGGAAGATAAAATAGTGGAAATAACTGATGCAGAGCAAAATAAAGAAAAAAGAATGAAAAGAACAGAGGACAGTCTCAGAGACCTCTGGGACAACATTAAATGCACCAACATTCGAATTATAGGGGTTCCAGAAGAAGAAGAGAAAAAGAAAGGGACTGAGAAAATATTTGAAGAGATTATAGTTGAAAACTTCCCTAATATGGGAAAGGAAATAGTTTATCAAGTCCAGAAGGCAAAGAGAGTCCCATACAGAACAAATCCAAGGAGAAATACGCCAAGACACATATTAATCAAACTGTCAAAAATTAAACACAAAGAAATCATATTAAAAGCAGCAAGGCAAAAACAACAGATAACACACAAGGGAATCCCCATCAGGTTAACAGCTGATCTCTCAGCAGAAACTCTACAAGCCAGAAAGGAGTGGCAGGACATAATTAAAGTGATGAAGGAGAGAAACCTGCAACCAAGATTACTCTACCCAGCAAGGATCTCATTCATATTTGATGGAGAAATTAAAACGTTTACAGACAAGCAAAAGCTGAGAGAGTTCAGCACCACCAAACCAGCTTTACAACAAATGCTAAAGGAACTTCTCTAGGCAAGAAACACAACAAAAGAAATATACCTACAATAACGAACCCAAAGCAATTAAGGAAATGGGAATAGGAACATACATATCAATAATTACCTTAAATGTAAATGGACTAAATGCTCCCACCAAAAGATACAGATTGGCTGAATGGATACAAAAACAAGACCCATATATATATACTGTCTACAAGAGACCCACTTCAGACCTAGAGACACATACAGATTGAAAGTAAGGGGATGGAAAAAGATATTCCATGCAAATGAAAATCAAAAGAAAGCTGGAGTAGCAATTCTTATATCAGACAAAATAGACTTTAAAATAAAGACTATTAGAAGAGACAAAGAAGGAAACTACATAATGATAAAGGGATCGATCCAAGAAGAAGATATAACAATTGTAAATATTTATGCACCCAACATAGGAGCACCTCAATACATAAGGCAAATACTAACAGCCATAAAAAGGGAAATCGACAGTAACACACTCATAGTAGGGGACTTTAACACCCCACTTTCACCAATGGACAGAACATCCAAAAGGAAAATAAATAAGGAAACACAAGCTTTAAATGATACATTAAACAAGATGGACTTAATTGGTATTTATAGGACATTCCATCCAAAAACAACAGAATACACATTTTTCTCAAGTGCTCATGGAACATTCTCCAGGACAGATCATATCTTGGGTCACAAATCAAGCCTTGGTAAATTTAAGAAAATTGAAATTTTATCAAGTATCTTTTCCGACCACAATGCTATGAGACTAGACATCAATTACAGGAAAAGATCTGTAAAAAATACAAACACATGGAGGCTAAACAGTACACTACTCAATAACGAAGTGATCACTGAAGAAATCAAAGAGGAAATTAGAAAATACCTAGAAACAAATGACAATGGAGACACAATGACCCAAAACCTATGGGACACAGCAAAAGCAGTTCTAAGGGGGAAGTTTATAGCAATACAATCCCACCTTAAGAAACAGGAAACATCTCGAGTAAACAACCTGACCCTGCACCTAAAGCAATTAGAGAAAGAAGAACAAAAAAACCCCAAAGTTAGCAGAAGGAAAGAAATCATAAAGATCAGATCAGAAATAAATGAAAAAGAAATGAAGGAAACGATAGCAAAGATCAATAAAACTAAAAGCTGGTTCTTTGAGAAGATAAACAAAATTGATAAACCATTAGCCAGACTCATCAAGAAAAAAAGGGAGAAGACTCAAATCAATAGAATTAGAAATGAAAAAGGAGAAGTAACAACTGACACTGCAGAAATACAAAAGATCATGAGAGATTACTACAAGAAACTCTATGCCAATAAAATGGACAACCTGGAAGAAATGGACAAATTCTTAAAATGCACAACCTGCCAAGACTGAATCAGGAAGAAATAGAAAATATGAATAGACCAATCACAAGCACTGAAATTGAAACTGTGATTAAAAATCTTCCAACAAACAAAAGCCCAGGACCAGATGGCTTCACAGGCAAATTCTATCAAACATTTAGAGAAGAGCTAACACCCATCCTTCTCAAACTCTTCCAAACAATTTCAGAGGAAGGAACACTCCCAAACTCATTCTACAAGGCCACCATCACCTTGATACCAAAACCAGGCAAGGATGTCACAAAGAAAGAAAACTACAGGCCAATATCACTGATGAACATAGATGCAAAAATCCTCAACAAAATACTAGCAAACAGAATCCAACAGCACATTAAAAGGATCATACACCATGATCAAGTGGGGTTTATTCCAGCGATGCAAGGATTCTTCAATATACGCAAATCAATCAATGTGATACACCATATTAACAAACTGAAGAAGAAAAACCATATGATCATCTCAATAGATGCAGAGAAAGCTTTCGACAAAATTCAACACCCATTTATGATAAAAAACCCTGCAGAAAGTAGGCATAGAGGGAACTTTCCTCAACATAATAAAGGCCATATATGACAAACCCACAGCCAACATCGTCCTCAATGGTGAAAAACTGAAACCATTTCCACTAAGATCAGGAACAGGACAAGGCTGCCCACTCTCACCACTCTTATTCAACTTAGTTTTGGAAGTTTTAGCCACAGCAATCAGTGAAGAAAAGGAAATAAAAGGAATCCAAATTGGAAAAGAAGAAGTAAAGCTGTCACTGTTTGCAGATGACATGATACTATACATAGAGAATCCTAAAGATGCTACCAGAAAACTACTAGAGCTAATCAATGAATTTGGTAAAGTAGCAGGATACAAAATTAATGCACAGAAATCTCTGGCATTCCTATACACTAATGATGAAAAATTTGAAAGTGAAATCAAGAAAACACTCCCATTTACCACTGCAACAAAAAGAATAAAATATCTAGGAATAAACCTACCTAAGGAGACAAAAGACCTGTGTGCAGAAAATTATAAGGCACTGAAAAAAGAAATTAAAGATGATACAAATAGATGGAGAGATATACCATGCGCCTCGATTGGAAGAATCAATATTGTGAAAATGACTCTACTACCCAAAGCAATCTACAGATTCAATGCAATCCCTATCAAACTACCACTGGTATTTTTCACAGAACTAGAACAAAAAATTTCAAAATTTGTTTGGAAAAACAAAAGACCCCGAATAGCCAAAGCAATCTTGAGAACAAAAAATGGAGCTGGAGGAATCAGGCTCCCTGACTTCAGACTATACTACAAAGCTACAGTAATCAAGACAGTGTGGTACTGGCACAAAAACAGAAAGATAGATCAATGGAACAGGATAGAAAGCCCAGAGATAAACCCACGCACATATGCTCAACTTATCTTTGATAAAGGAGGCAGGAATGTACAGTGGAGAAAGGACAGCCTCTTCAATAAGTGGTGCTGGGAAAACTGGACAGGGACATGTAAAAGTATGAGATTAGATCATTCCCTAACACCATACACAAAAATAAGCTCAAAATGGATTAAAGACCTAAATGTAAGGCCAGAAACTATCAAACTCTTAGAGGAAAACATAGGCAGAACACTCTATGACATAAATCACAGCAAGATCCTTTTGGACCCACCTCCTAGAGAAATGGAAATAAAAACAAAGATAAACAAATGGGACCTAATGAAACTTCAAAGCTTTTGCACAGCAAAGGAAACCATAAACAAGACCAAAAGACAACCCTCAGAATGGGAGAAAATATTTGCAAATGAAGCAACTGACAAAGGATTAATCTCCAAAATTTATAAACAGCTCATGCAGCTCAATAGCAAAACAACAAACAACCCAATCCAAAAATGGGCAGAAGACTTATATAGGCATTTCTCCAGAGAAGATATACAGACTGCCAACAAACACATGAAAGAATGCTCAACATCATTAATCATTAGAGAAATGCAAATCAGAACTACAATGAGATATCATCTCACACCAGTCAGAATGGACATCATCAAGAAATCTAGAAACAATAAATGCTGGAGAGGGTGTGGAGAAAAGGGAACACTCTTGCACTGCTGGTGGGAATGTGAATTGGTACAGCCACTATGGAGAACAGTATGGAGGTTCCTTAAAAAACTAAAAATAGAACTACCATATGACCCAGCAATCCCACTACTAGGCATATACCCTGAGAAAACCATAATTCAAAAAGAGACATGTACCAAAATGTTCATTGCAGCTCTATTCACAATAGCCCGGAGCTGGAAACAACCTAAGTGTCCATCATCGGATGAATGGATAAAGAAGATGTGGCACATATATACAATGGAATATTACTCAGCCATAAAAAGAAACGAAACTGAGCTATTTGTAATGAGGTGGATAGACCTAGAGTCTGTCATACAGAGTGAAGTAAGTCAGAAAGAGAAAGACAAATATGCTAACACATATATATGGAATTTTAAAAAAATGTCATGAAGAACCTAGGGGTAAAATGGGAATAAAGACACAGACCTACTTGAGAATGGACTTGAGGATATGGGGAGGGGGAAGGGTAAGCTGTGACAAAGCGAAAGAGAGGCATGGACATATATACACTACCAAACGTAAGGTAGATAGATAGTGGGAAGCAGCCGCAGAGCACAGGGAGATCAGCTCGGTGCTTTGTGACCGCCTGGAGGGGTGGGATGGGGAGGGTGGGAGGGATGGAGATGCATGAGGGAAGGGATGTGGGAACAGATGTGTATGTATGACTGATTCACTTTGTTATAAAGCAGAAACTAATAAAAAAAAAGAAATGTACACAAATATTGAACTTGTTAGTAAATTTATTTTTCACACGTGTACAGGTTAATGATTTTTAAATATTTTATGTGTATTCCAGAATTGAGCAAATGAATAAATAGACTGCAAATAATGAGAATCAGGTTTCTAATTGTTAAAGAAAAGAGTTACAAATAAGGAAAGGGTAAGGGAGGCTAGAATAAACCCTGTGGTGTTGGATTGGAATCAAGGTATCAATTTGAATTCATATATCAATTTGAAGTTATATATATATGTAGATAGACAGATGATAGATAATGTGTGTGTGCACACGTGTGTGTGTATACACACACACCCAGATAGATAATATGAAAATAGAGATACTTGTATATTTTTATGTATTCGTATATATATTTTTAGCTCTCTCTGCTGAAAACACAATGAGGTAGCTTGGATAGCGATAAATCCACCTCATACCAAGATTCTGGTTTCTGAATACCATTATTAATGCAAGGAACAAGAACTCCGTGGAGAAATGACTGATTCAAGGCTGAGACAGAGGAAAGTAAAAGATGGGTCTGGAGCATTTTGTGGTGTCACAAAATAAGATATTACTCCAAAAATTGTATGGCCATGTAGGAAAAATATAGGAGACAGCTGGAAGGAGTACCAGTGACCAAATATGGAACACTTTGAGAAACAAAACTATTAATGATTGTAATAAATTTTAACCCGTAGAATAAAATAATTATCCACAAGTTCACACTGATGTATGTATATATATGAACAAATAACCAGATAAATACATAAATGAAGGAGAAAAATAGCTCTTTCTTATACTCAAATTATAGTTAATAAAGGTAGAAGGAATGATGGGAATAGAAAATGAACAATCATCAAACACCACAGTAATGGGTGGAGTCAAAAATTATTGATGGATGCTAAAATTAGTATGGGAAAATTAAACAAGAAGCAGAATATTTGAACAATCTCAAATAATTACAAAGGGAAAAATAGTGATTTTGCAGCTATCATTATAACTAAGTCATCAAAGTTAGCATCCCCAGTAGTGAGACATACAGATTTGTTTGTACCTCTAATATGTACTGAAAATGGCATATCTCTCCTGAAGTGTTCTTGTCAAGAAATACATATCCTCAGTCTAACCATGAGAAAATATCAAACAAACCCTATTTGAGAAAAATTCTACAAAATGACTGGCTAGGATTTTCCATTAGTTCAAGGTCATAACAGACAAAAAAAGACTGAGGAACTATCCTAGATTAGAGAAGAATGGGGAGATATGACAAGCAAATGCAATAAGGGATCCTAGATTTGAATCTGGACCTCAAGACAATAGGCAATATTTGAATACGAGTCTATAAATCGTTAGTAGCATTGTGACAATGTAAACTTTCTGCTTTCAATAATTATACTCTAGTAATAGAAAATGTTAACATTTGGGGAAGCTGAGTAAAGGGTATATGGGAACTCATACTGCTATGTTTGAAGTTTTTTGATAAGTAAGATTTGATAACACAGTTTTATAAAACCTTAGTTTGGACATTTCTGAACCTCTTTTTTGTTTCCTTATGGAAGAAAGCTGCTTGTTTAGGGTTAATACTAATTCAATGGGGGTAAGATTTACACAGGACCAACCCTAACATTCATAGTGTGTGGCACAGGAAACAACTTTGAATGGCCATTTCAAGGAACAATATACTTAAGTGTATACAATGAGTAAAATGGATGAACTACACAAATTAATGAGTTGAAAAACCATAGAATCATAGAATTTTCTCACTGTAAAGGCTCTTACTTTCATAACTTTTCAGAACTTTTCCGTTCCTATGGGTAAATACCAAAGAGCAGGATTACTAGATCACTGTATGGTAAAAGTACGTTTATTTTGTAAGAAACTGCCAAGTATCCCGCTAGGCACAAATGAGAATTCCAATTGTTCTGCATCATCACCAACTTCGGTATTTCAGTTTGGGGATTTTAGCCATTTAAATAGGTGTGTAGTGGTATCTCATTATTGTTCTAATTCAAAATTCACTGATGACATGGAATGTGTAGCATCTTTTCATATGCTTATTTGCCATGTGTCTATTTTCTTTGTTTAACCATAGTAGTTTTGTTGTTGTTTTTTTAACCAAGGCCTGCTAACTCTTGTCCTCCTGTGTCTATTTATGTTGTCTTTTTTCTTTCTTTCTTCTTTTTTTGAACTTTTGATCATTTAGTCTTTTTCCTGGTTATGTCCAATTATTTTTTATACTAAAATTGGGCTTAACTTATTTTAGGAAACTATAAAGATACCTCCACATTCTGGATATTATTATCTTTCTCTTGAAAAGATTTACTTTGGCCCAAGGCAGACACTTACTATAGGGACTGGTATCCTTAGTCCATTCTCAGTTTGAGCTCATTCAAAGCCATTTTTCAGTCTGTGTGAAGGTTGGTCTATTTCTGTCTTGTCCTTCCCTACGGGTGTTGCCCTTTGGGATTACCATGTGAAAGTTTGGATTCTCCCTGTTCCCAACTACCCCTGTATTTGTTAGGCTTTAAATGTAATGGTTCCCGCAGCCCTGTGAGACTGAAGATACACTTAGCTTCTCATTCCATTAGTTGTTGCCTTTAGCTTGAGCTGTTGCCCATTGGCTTCTGTGGTTAGAGTCTTTTGAACTCCTTGACTTTTCAGTTCGTAGGCTGTAAGATTTGAATCAGCAAATGCCCAAAGGAGAAAAGCTGCACCAAATGTCAAGCTTGTGTATGTGTTTCCCTTCTCTCAACAACTTGGCCCACATGTCTTGGTGTCTCTCTAACATTCAGATGCCAGCGAACAGATGTTTTCTTACTTTATCCAGCTTTTCTAAAATTTCTTTAGACTTCACCTGATCTTATGTTATTATTCAACTATCATCTCAATTACCCCTAGGAAGAAAATTTACAATTTTATGTTTTATTTTTTATTTTCTATATTACCTCAGTTTCTGTAGAGACGTTTTACCTCACTGTTCGGTCTAGTTCCTGTGTTAGCAGTAAGATGGAGATAAGCTGGAGGCTAAGAATACTGGGGGGAAATCACTGATGAATGATATGTCTCATTCTTTTTGTTTTTCCTCTCCTTATTTATTACTCTGGCAGCCTACACCTGCCTTTCTTCATTTGACCCAGTTGCCCAAATAAGAAACCCACTCTGGTAAAGACCTGACTTTACTCTCATAAATGTCTGCATGTTAGGATTAGCTAGATGATGAACACCATGCCAGAGTTCTTTGTGTGAGACTTTTGCAGACTTTTGTTAGCCCTTTAGTTTGCCTCTTGCAAACGCTGCTCAGATTGTTGAGGTTTTCTAAGATTCTGTAGGTCAAACCTCTCTACCTGCATACCAGATGAGCCCTTCTCTCTTTCCTGACCTCACTTGTGGGAGGTTAGCCCTCGGTTCTTCTTTTTCCCCATCCAATCATAATCGTTCATGAATTCCAAAAGGCCCTCAAAGTATCTGTCGTCCCTTTCTCTCTTCTTTTTTCTATCAACACTGTTAAATATTAACCATATATTTGCATACCTCTTTCTTACTTACAGTGGAATATTGGAAGGCTCGATCATTAAGTGTGAGCCCCACCAAACTAGGACTCATACAACACTCTCCTCCAGGCCAAAACTTTTGATATCCACTGGGTTTTTCTTATACTGTCTTATATGTAGCTAAATTTGTAATGATTTAGTTAATGCCTGAGTTATGTGACAATAAGAAATCAGTCAAATTAGCACTACAGAAGTGCAGCTTAGACCTAGGGACCAGAACCAAGGGCCACAAAAACCTGTTAACCAATAAGTTTCACTTGTACTTCATGTTTAACAACTGCTGAGGGTGAATGGGAAGTGAGGGAAAAAGAGTTTAACTTCGTATCACAGAAACTTGCACTAAAATGAAGAGGAAAATGACCCAGTTCCTGGTTCAAGTCACTGTAATCTGCTTCAATAAATAATAACAGCACACAAGGAAAACAAACACTATATGATAGGAACAATGGATAATTAATTACCAGATCAGGGAGGACAGATTACACTTGCTATGGGATTTCATTAAAGAAGGATTCCAAAAAGTACTGGCTTCTTCTGAGAAGACTTCTCAGAACAGGTAGCATTTAAACTGAGTCTTGAACAAGTATATAGAGGGTAGGGAACAGGCCTTCCGGGCAGGGAACAGGCACAGTGTCAGGAATGGCACAAAGGGCTTATGGAATAGGGGACAAAACTGGCTGAACACAGGACTGCTACGTGTTGGGGAATATGGGGGAAGGCTGGCTGAGGTTGGTTAAATGAAACATAATTAGATGGAAGAGAATGTAGGTGCAAAGACACATGGAAGACTGTGGAAAGCCCCTGAAGATGGAGGTCAGCATAATAATATGAAGAACTCAGTGGTACTTTGACACTGTATGAATGTCTAGGTTTAAAAAATCAGTAAAACACAATAAAAGAATAAACTACTGATATAATGATATGTAACCAGAGGCCAGATACCAAAGAATACACACTGTGTCTTTCCATGTATGTCATATATGGTGATAGAGGTCAGCTTAGGTGTTGCCCTGGGAGAGTATGGAACAGAAAGAAGTAACAGAGAACCGTGTAGGGTGTTAGAAATATTTTATAATATCTTGATCTGGTGTTGCATACATGGGTGCATAGAGATGTAAAAATTCAGTTATTAGCAATGCAGTTAACCTACTAGAGTTTTTTTTTAATGTATGCATACATTAAAAAAAACTCTAGTAGGTTAATTAGGCTGTCAGTTGTATGAAGTAAATTCTGGTCAAGGAATAGCCAAGGTAGTAATGCAGTAATAAGTTACAAATGTACTCACTGTGCTCTAGAATGTCACAATTGGAATACAAGAAATATGTGTAAGAAAAAAGACAAATATTCAACATTGATGGTTGGATGAGCTGAATAAGTTAGATCACTCTACTTTCAATTTAAGAACTTGGCCAGTGTTTGGATACCTCTGAACAAAGAAAAAAAAGAAATATAATTTTTATTATGCATATGCTATGTATCAATCCCTGACTTATATATATATATATATATATATATATATTTTTTTTTTTTTTTTTTTTTTTTATGGTACACGGGCCTCCCACTGTTGTGGCCCCTCCCGTTGCGGAGCACAGGCTCCGGACGCGCAGGCTCAGCGGCCATGGCTCACGGGCCCAGCCGCTCCGCGGCATGTGGGATCCTCCCAGACCGGGGCACGAACCTGTATCCCCTGCATCGGCAGGCAGACTCTAAACCACTGCGCCACCAGGGAAGCCCCTGACTTATATTTTGACACATATAAACATGGGAAATATTGTACCTTGTAACTGAGACAATGAAGATGAGTGAGGTAGCTGGTTTTGACACTAGAGGCTGAGAAAACCATCAGCTCATAATTGTAAGAAGTCTGAAGTCGGAGGAAAAGAATCAAGAGGAAATAGTGGTAAGTGCCAGGAGCTTCTGGAAACTACATCAGAGATGAAGACTCCAGGACTGTTGAGCTTTCTAAGATTCCCAATAACTCAGGTAAAAACAGAGGGCTTAAAACTGAATCCTGGGGATATATGTATGCATATAGCTGATTCACTTTGTTACACAGCAGAAACTAACACAACACTGTAAAGCAATTATACTCCAATAAAGATGTAAAAAAAAAAAAAACTGACTCCTGCAAAGTAACAATTGTTACGACAAACAGTAAAGAATTATAAGAAAAATAATCACATGCCTGTCCCAACAGAGAAATAGCCTAAGCTCCATCTCACCATTTCTCCGATTGGCCTTTCACAAAATACAGTCCCATCAGGTTTGTCAAGTAACTGTGAGTAAGACTGAATTAAACAAAAATAAATCAATTCCTTCCTCCAAAACTTTTCAGAGTATGTAATGTAACAAAGTGAAACTTGAATTTCATGTCGGGATGTAGAGTACAGCTCTTCCCAAATGCTTCTGTCTTGTAACTACATTAACATCATCTAAAACCAGTGTTCTGCAGGACAGAGGTTGTGAAACGCTGCTCTCATCGTGTAAGATATCAAGTCTTTCTGAAAATCCATTCTTCCTTCTGCCCTTTCTCCTGTTGTCCCTGTGACCTGGAATGTCTGTCCTAAGCTCCACCTGCCAAAACCCTACCCATTTTTAGGATCCAAGAGATAATAAAAGGCTTACATTACTGAAAGGCAGAGAAAGAAATCCCTTCCTAGGGACCTACATTTCCTTCCTAGGGAAAAGAAAAATTATAAAGTATACCACAGTGACCTTAAGTCTATGAATGTAACTATGTTGTGTTACTTGGAGTTCTGTAAAAGTCAATGTGCTACAATATACATGGATATGAATGTTTGATCTCTTACAAGTAGAACTTGCTGATAACTTTCATCATGAGCGAGGTTAATGATTAAGGGAGCCATTGTATTTGGCTCAGCCCTTATAACTAGGGAATATTAAAATTGGAAAGGTCCCTAGATATTGGCAAATCTATCCACCTCATATTCTAAGGAAACTGAGACCTTCATAGATTGGATACTTATATTAACAAAGGAAAAGGATATAAGATTGGCAGACCTACCTTTTAGATTAAGAATTTTGAGATTTTTATAGACTACTAGGACATTATGTCCACTGATATTGAGACAATGTGTTTCTTAGTCATCATTTCCTATTGCACTGACCAAGTGAGGTGCCAGTCAGTAGTTGTACAAAGGGAAAAAGAAAACTTTAGAAACTCCCAATTTATATACACAGGGAAATTCATCATTCATGTTATTTAAGCTAACTGGATGCAGTTTATCAGCTACATTGAGGAATGGTGAAGTGAAGTGTCTATACAATTAACATGTTAGTTTGTGTCATGACCTCCCTGTTGTTCAAGTGAGTTAACGGTTAGCACTCAACTAGGCACTTAAGAGTCCATTATAAATCTGGACTAAACGTTTATTTGTGGCATCTTTATTCTTCTTTGGTGCCCTTAGGCAGAATTAGCCCTCTTATGTTTTGATAAATTCAAGTATTAAACAGGGCTAAGGTTTCACAAGTTCTTTGGTCTAAACATGGGGGTAAGGGAGACCAATGAGCTGGAGTACTTCTAGATTTAAGAATAGTCAGATTGAGGAAGAAGAGTCTTATGCCAGAGGTGAAAGAAGACTGATTATAATTACCTATTTTTAAAAATTCCAACCCTTTTCAATGTTCTAAAGTGACCAGGAAGTACATGGGTATGCTAGGAAGTAACGGAGTCAAGCAAGAATATTCTCTAAGAGTTTGTGGATGGCAATGAAGAGGAAAGGAAGATAGAGACAATCCTGGAAAAGGTTTTGGTTGGCCATAATAATGAAGTCAGAAGGAGAAGAAGAAAAAGAAGAAGAATGACACATGCAATGGGAAAGAGAAAGCAAGAATAGAGAAGCAAAAGGGAGAGTAGAAAAATGAGACAAATTTGGAGAAGGAAATGAGGAAGAAAACTGGGTGAAAGAAGGAAGCACTGATGGTAGACCACTTGACACTCAAACATTAACACGATGCACATTTAAGATGTGCCATCAACGGCCATGGTCATTACCCTCAAATAGTTTACAGTATGTGTTTCAGAGACATTTATAAATTGAAAATGCCATTAAAATAAGTGCCAGGGTATAAGTATTCATGCAATTGTATGGGAGAATAAAAAGTCCCCCCATCAAAGAGCCTTCTGAGACATTGGAAAAAAAGGAAAAACCTAAAAAGCATAAGACTCTTCCTATTTTCATTTCCAATGATACATCCCAATCTTGATGATCAATCAGCGATTTAAATATCAACTATAAACACAGTATTTTATGAGCTGCTATGCAGTGTACTATACTAGAGTAATAGAACAGAGAGGACCTCAAACCCTCTGTTCCCTCAAATTGAAAGGCACGCTTCCTGACCTCTCCAGACCACTACTGGACACAGGGAACACACACTAATGTTTCAGGACCCCAACCAGCAGTCACCTGCTTTGTGATTACTTCCATGACACACCCTCACTAACACCACTGACTTTCCTGCTCCTACGGGACATGACACATATTTCCTATTTTAACACATACCACAGTGCATTATGATTGCAGGTAGGTGTTCTAACAACTTAAAAGAGAATGATGACTTTTTTCTCTTTACGTCTTGTTATTTCCCTACTCATAATATTTCTTGAAGAGAAACCATAAAAATATAAACAAACACAAAAAACAGATAATATACAAAACGGGTGCTTTGCACCTTAACACAAACTTAAGTAAAATTAGTTCTGACAGTATCCGGCATGACAAACTTCCATGGTACAAATGAGAATGGACCAAGGTTTGAGCAGGTACAGGAGACAATCCACGCATGAACAACACCAAGGAAAGGTAGACAGGAAGTAACATGGTGTGTAGGAAATCACGAGACCAGTCTGATGGGAAGAGACTTAAACAAGACTGAAACTCACTTTCTAAACCTCCATCTCCAATTGGACAATTCGCAGGACACAGGTGCACCAAAGTGGACAAATATTCAATCCCTTTAATGGGGAGGAACAGTTTAAAATTTTATAAATTTAGTTTGCCCAAAAGCAACTGTCAAATGTTGGCAGGACACAATGAAGGCTTACCTTTGTTAACATAGTTAAGTCTCTCTCTCTCACAACTAGCCCACTTGGCTCCACGTTCCTTAGCGCACCCGATGCACTTACACAGCATTGATGGGCTTTACACAACTGGAAGGTCACATCTTTATTTCTTATTGCAGGAACACAACATCTGGAAACTTTATTTCTATCAGAAGCTAAAGCAAAATTATTGTAAAAAGAGTCATTTAAACCATACATTTTATCACCGTTAAAAAGCATCTGCTCTGTGATAAGGATTAGAAATGACTCCTGTCCTTAAAGCCTCATTAAGGAGGAAGATCTATAAACTCAAAATTTCAACCACATGAGATAAAGCACAGAAGTGCCTATGGAGGCCAAAAGTTATATCTAAGTGACGGCTTCATGATAACCCTGAAGTACAGTCTGGAAAGATGAGGCTATGCAGAGGTGGAGTAGGTGGTGCATTAGCTGCACAGGGAGCACCTGTGCAAAGACACTCAAGCCTGACACCTGCTGGGCACTGTAAATACTGCAGGTGGGGATGACTAAAGAACAGGGGTCCAAGTGTGAGAAGAGACAGAAATAAAAATAGAGATGTTGGTCCAAGGAAGCCTGGGAGAGAGCATGGCTTGTATCCCACAGGTGATGAGGCCTGGGGCTACCACTGGCTGAGTAAGGGTGCCTCCGCTGATTAGAAAAAGGCGCCCCGCAGCTGAAGGACCAATTAGATAAAGAGAGTGATCACAAAAAGCTCCCCTTCCTCAGGGCCAAAGAGCCCCAGGAGGCTTGGCAAAGCACAGTTCAGACTACAGGCCTCTGTGCAGAGCACACGCTGGGCGGCTAGTATGCACTAACTCTGTGTGGGCAAGCCATTAGCAGCATTATTTTAGGCATATCTTGTCATGTTAGAAGATCACTCAACCCGAGTAGGCAGATGAACTTAGAGGAACTGAGACCAGGGGCCGCGAAACCACCCAGGGGTTTCTGCCATAGTCTGGGCAAAATGTAATGTGGATGAAGAAGCAAATTTAGGAGGAGGCTAAAATTTACAAGCTAGACCCACTGGATGAAAGTCATAAAGAAAGTTCCGTGAAGGAATTCTGAAGAGAATGGGCTCTGCATTTTTCTTACAATCAATGTAAAATATTAGGCAAAATTAAGTACAGTGGCTTTTAAGGTCCCTTCCAGCTCTAACTTCTTTTGATTTCTAACTTATTACTCTGGTTAAGTAAAGTCCCTTCAGAGGTACAGAACAGTTCCTACACCTGAATGGGATGCAAAGAATAATCAGACTTCTCTTCACCAGGGAATGAGTTGAACTGTCCTTGCAGAAGAGGTAACACATGGTGAGAACCCCAGATCCTAGAAAAGGGCCAAGCACACGATAAGTATTCAGCTTTTTGAAAACAAATGAACAATCATTTCCTCTCCTAGATCTTCACACCCTTTCTCTGCTGGCTGCTTTCTTTCAGCTTATAAACTTCCTCAGTATACCCACTTAAAAAGCCCTCAGACCTATGATTCTTTGGATCTTCTTGTGGGTAACCTAAGTCTCTCCCATGCCTTCAAACACCTCTCCTCCCCAAAAGCCCAGATCTGAACCTTGGGCCCAGACCTGTCTACCAGGCCCCTCTAAAGCACTGAAGATAAAGTAAGATCCTCTCCCCACCCCCAATACCTTCCTACTGTGCTCTGTATCTCACAAAAAGATGCAGCTGTAAACTGTCACCCACGCTTGCTGCCCTCCCTTTTCTAACTGGTCACCAAGCCCCACCCATTCTCTCTCAGATCTGCAAAATCCAGTCCAACCTTTTATAACTTAAGTGGGAACCTTAGATTACAATTCACCCTGCACCCAATCAAGTGCCTTGCACATGGAGGTCCAAGTGAGTCTCTAAACCAGAAGTCCATCTCACTGTTCTTTAGGGTTTCCCACAGCCTTCAGGATAAACATCTAAACTTCTGACAGGACAAACAAGGCCCCGTTCTGTTGGGCCCCACTAGGTTTCCAGTATCAACTCTCATTTCTTTCCCAAACCCTGAGTTCCAGTCCTGTACAGTAGTTTTGCCATATTTTCTTATATTTCTCAAACTTTGACACACACTGCTCCCTCCTGCCACCCCAGGAGCTTCTACATATCCTTAGAAAAGATGGCACCTTCTCCAAGAAGCCTACCCTGAACTTTCCCTTCCAAGATTCTGTGCTCTGCAAAGGGGAAAGGTTGGGGGGGGGAGGGATACATTAGGACTTTGGCGTTAACATAGACACACGACTCTATATCAAACAGATCATCAACAAGGACCTACTGCACAGCACAGGGAACTCTACACCATGGCCTGGAACAAACTGTACGGGAAAAGAATCTGAAAAGGAATGGATATATGTATAACGGAATCACTTTACTGTACGCCTGAAACTAACACAATATTGTAAATCAACTATCCTCCAATATAAAATAATAATTAAATTAAAAAGAAAGATTCTGTGCTCTGTAGCACCAGAACTCACTTCTTCCAGAGAACTGACTACTGTGCTTGTGCTTACCTGCCGCCCAGTAGAAGGGGAGATTACCTAGGGCAGAAGCATCGTCTCCAGCAGCCCTTGGTTCTGACAACTCATTCAAGTGCCAGGATACTTTACACACATAACCTGCTTAATTAATTCTAAGAACCCACAGAAAGAGTGGTTTTTAATGTCATTTTACAAGTGTGGGGATTGCAGTTCAAAAGTAACCTGCCCAGGCCACAGACAGCATAAGACCTGGAATTCAAACCCTAGGCTGCCTTCACACCAGTGCTCTTTCCACTATATGATACGACTACTGAAAAACAGATTTTTTTTCCTGAGCCCTGTTTTAATGGAAAGGAAATGAAGCTGGGATATACCAATTTCCTAATCGCTTTGGCGTGTACCAGGCAAAGTCGTTCAACAGACCAGGTAATATCTGTGGAACAATTAACGATGCTCCAAACTGTCCTAAGTGTTCTACATTGTAGGGTCTACAAGCATTAACACAGTTCGACCTTGTAACCTCCAGAGAGAGTGAGTCCTGTTCAGCCCATGCTACAGATGAGAATACTGAGACCTAGAAGCCTTAGAGCACTCGGCCGGGGTCACCGAGCCGGCAGGAGTCCTAGGCCACACGCCCCATCTAGCGCACGCACACCCGGACACTGGGCACCGGTTCTAGTGCCCACCCTCCACCTTGCACCATCTAAAACCCCGCTTTGC
The DNA here is from genome assembly GCF_964341445.2 of Mesoplodon mirus. NCBI lineage: Eukaryota > Metazoa > Chordata > Mammalia > Artiodactyla > Ziphiidae > Mesoplodon > Mesoplodon mirus. The sequence goes on along the minus strand of NC_138983.1, from coordinate 97,558,949 downwards.
AGTGCCCACACAAGAGCCCCTGGAAGCGGGAAATACAAAGCTGTCTCAAACAGATGAACCAGTTTGCAGGGCAGAAGTTGAGACACGGATGTAGAGAACAAACGTATGGACACCAAGGGAGGAAAGCCGCAGGGGGTGGGGATGGTGGCGTGCTGAACTGGGCGACTCGGATTGACGTGTATACACTGATGTGTATAAAATTGATGACTAATAAGAACATGCTGTATAAAAAAATAAAATAAAATTCAAAAATCAAAAAAAAAAAGAATACTGTCTACTGTCCTCCGCGCCCCCTGGAACACTCACTGTAAATATCCAGGAGGTGCTTGCAGAATGAATGAATCCATGAACAAACAAGCTCACTCATTTCAAACGTGCAGTCACGTGCGAAATGTGACCTTCTGAGAAGTTAAGCTTCTGGAAGGAGCCCATTTTCTTAATGTATTCAGCATCGAGTCATCACAAAATATGAACTCTTATAAAGTACTGCCCCCTCACTTCCCATGAGAAAGCAAAATTTCTCAGCAGGGAAATGGGAGGGTAGCAGACATTACCCGCAAAGCTTTAGGAAAGCTGCGGCTCGCTGAGCACGTCACTAGGGCCCCTGACCGCCTGCCTGGTAGTAGGACAGACACACCAGGAACGGCTGCTGACCGGCAGAAAGAGCGCCCGGCCAGGCAGGCAGCACACCCCGCACCCTGCCAAGCGAGGTCTGGCCAGCAAGGGAAAGACGATCTCCACTGCAGAACCGCCCACCACTAGAAAGCCAGGTCCTGCCAGGGCCTGGACACATGAGGCCTTCCTTACAAGGGTTACACATCTGTGGCCTTGCTCTGCCTCGAAGAAAAGACAGTGACGGGGACAACGTGACCATCTCCAGATGAACTTTCAACTTCGTTTCAAGTGCCTGGGTGCTGGGTCACAGTGGATTTCTAAACTCTTCCAATATTCAAAAATACCAATTTCTAAGATGCAGAAGGGTTGTTAAACATACACTTAGCACAGACCCCAGTCCCACTCCTGAGTATTTTCTCAAGTGAGGTAAAAACCCAAGTTCACATGGAAACCTGCCCTGGAATGTTTACAGCAGCTTTATTCCTGATCCCCTCAAAACTGGAAACATCCCACAAGTCCTGCCACCTGCAGGCGAATGGACAAACGGAAAGTGGAATACAACACAGCCAGAAAAAGGAGTGGCTTCTCATACCCGCAACAACAGGGATGACGGACTTCCCTGGTGGTCCAGTGGCTAAGACTCCACACTCCCAATGCAAGGGGCCCGGGGTCCATCCCTGCTCAGGGAACTAGATCCCCCACGCCACAACTAAAACATACTGCACGCGGCAATGAAGATCCCATGTGCCGCAACTAAGACCCAGCACAGCCAAGTAAATAACTACCTAAATAAATATTTAAAACAACAGCAACAAAAAAAACAAACCCGGGAGGAATCTCGCATAGGTTTTGCTGAGCCAAAGCAGCCAGAATCAAAAAGCTACATGCTGTTGTTCCGTTTATCTGACTTTCTGGAAAAGCTAAAACCTTCGGGACATTAGTGGCCAAGAGGCTAGAGGCACCCTGGCGCCAAAGGGCAGCAAATAGGATGACAGGATTGCTCTGCCGCCTGATGGCGATCAAAACTCCTACAACTGTGCACTACAAGTGAACTACGCTTCACGGCTACTAAGGATACACAAGTTATTACATTTTGAAAAATGTGCCGACCAGCCATCCCCGGCATGACAAGTGCAGTAAGAGGGGCGGGGAGGCGAGGCAAGTGGATCAGCTGGAGTTCTGAAGGTTCTCCCCACTTTCAGTTTCCCTCCCCTGGCATGTCTCCCCGCCCGGCCCACTGCTGCTCAGGCCGCCCACCCGGGCCGCCTGGAGTTACCCAACCGGAAAAGCCAGAGCCCAGGCTCAGCCGCGCCTCCAGGCACAGGAAGGGCAAAAATAGAAAGCGCCAGTGCGCAGTGGAGGGCTGGAAACCCTCGGACCTCAGATAACTGCGGAGAACCGGGGCTCGGAGTCAACATCGGCTCCAGGCGGTCCCAGCGTCCCGACCCCGGCCGCGACACACTTTCCACAAAACTGACACACACGCGCGGGTCGCGCGGGCTTCCCCGCCGGGTCGCCTGGAGGCCGGTCCCCCGCAAGCTGAGCGCACGAAAGGGCGCCCCAAAGGCGCCGGCCCAAGCCGCCCGCTGCGCTTTCCCTCCGGAAGGTGGGCTGCGGGGCCCAAGCGTAAACCCTGAGACAAGGTACACGCGCACCACGCCGCCACAGGGGACGAGAGGCCGGGCGCCCACCTGGCCGGACACCCTACATTTCTGCAATCACCGGACTTGTGTGTAAATTTCCCTTTGGCGTGTCATTTTCCAAAGGCCACTCAAGATCAGGGGACAGCACGCCTCCTCTCCAAGTGTCCTGCCAGCCCACCCACTCAAGATCAGAGGGACAAAATGCCTAACTAAAACAAAACAAAACAGAAACACAAAAAACTGGAGAGAGGGAGGAAAGGGTGCCCTCAAAAAAAAAAAAAAAAAAAAAAAACTAAGCACGTTGACAGCGCTAAGAATAAACTACCAGGCAAAAGAAACCCTACATGTCAAATCCTAAAGTACAGAAGGGCAAGCCCGCCGGCAGTCCAGGCCCGGGGAGACCGGGGTCCCCAGCCCTGCAGAGCCAACCGCAGACCGGCTCGGGCGCCCCTCAGAAGCCCGGGGTCCCCGCGGCCGAGTCTGCGCCCCCGGCCGGCGCCGGCTCCCCTCTGCCCACCCTGCGCGCGGGGGCTGGAAAAGGCCGCGGAGAACCACGGCGGGGCGGGAAGGGGGGCTCCAAAGAAGGTCTGGCGACTCGAGTCGCTCCGTTTCTCGGTGGGCTCAGCGCCCGCCGTGGGGGAAGAGGGGCGGGGGTCCGGGAGGAGGGGACGGGTGGCACTTACGTAGACCGGCAGCGGCCACGGGCAGACGGCGGGCTCGGCCCCCACGAGCGATTCCAGCCTCAGCTCCAGCTTCTCCCCCATGTCTTCGCGCGCCGCCCCCGCACCGTGCTAGTCTGCCGGTTGGGGGAGGGGCGCGGCGCCGCCGGCGGGGGCGGAGCAAACAGGCAGGCGGGCAGTGAGGGGAGGGGGCCTGGCCTGGGCCTCAGCCGCCGCCGCCGCGCTCCCGTCCGGCCCCCGGCTCCCTCTTTGTGGTCACAGGCCCCGGGCCTCCAGCGCTGCTGCGAACTCAGGCCTGCGTGAGGCGAGCACAATGAGCCGGAGACCGGGCCGAACCACTCGCGGCGCGCGCGGCCCACCCTGTGGACACGCCCGCTCTCACGCACGCACGCACGCACGTCTTCGGCTGCCCCCAGCCACACCCACCGGCCCGAAGTGGGGACCCGAGGAGACCCCTCGGGGCCTGGGGTGGCGGGTTCGACTCCCGCCCTTGACGTACCGTGACACCCCCCCCCCAATAAGAAGACTATAATTCCTCATTAAATATGACAGCTGGAATCCCGGCTTCTGCTCACAAAAATGCCGTGTATTTAGCCTATGCTAGGCACCAGACCGCGGACGCTCAGTACTGGCAAAAAAGGAAATGCCCTGCCCTCGTGGCACTGCCATTTTAATTGGAATAGTAGGGACAATGTTCAAGGGAGAAAATAAAGTGTCATCATCGCCACGGGGATGGTTAATCTCATGTGCGCACTGCGTGGGGCCCCGGCAACCACAAACATTATTCCAGATGTGGCCAGGAAGGTATTTTTCAGAAGAGATTAACACTGAAATTGGTCCACTTTGCGTAAAGGAGACTGTCAATGCCGCGGCGTGGGTGGGCCTCGTCCATCAGTTGAAGGACTGGAGAGAAAAATGAGGTTCCCTAGAAAGAGGGAACTGTTCCTCCAGTGGCCTTGGGACATCAGCTCTTCCCTGTGTCTCCAGCCCAGAGTCCTGCCCGGACTTGCCTGCCTCACAGTCACATGAGTCAACTCCTTAAAACAAAACTATATATGTAAAAATACTGAATATATACAAGCTTATTAATTTGTATATGTGTGTATACATATTATATATATGTATACACATGTTTATATGTGCGTGCGTTTGTATTATATGTGTAAGTACTATATACAGTATACATACAAGCCTATATATTTGTGTGTATATATTGTATACATGTATGTATGTGTATATATATAGTATACATATTATAAATGTGAACATGCTGTATATATACACACACCCATATATTGATATATGGGTGTGTGTATATATACAGTAGATGTACGCTGTACGTATGTATGTATACAGTGTATATTTATATATAGGTGTGTATATATGTTGTATACCTGTATGTGTATATGTTGCATAGGTATTATATGTATATATGTATATACTATATATAGACACACTTGCATATGTATTTATATGTGTATGTACATGCGCATATTTACATATAGGTGTGTATGTGTGTGTATACATTGTGTATATGTATGTGTATATATCTTATATATATGATATATATGTATATATATGATGAATTTATATGTACAGTACATATATATTTTTATGCTACACGCTTTTATATGTTAGGTGTATATATGTGTCTATATGTATGTACGTGTATTGCATATATTATATATGTATGTATACTGTATATATACACATCTAAATATCTTTGTATGTGTGTATATATGTATGATATATATGTACTAGGTGTGTCTATTGCATATGTTATATGCATGTGTACATAATGTATATATACAAACTATGCATTTTATATGTGTGTATGTATAGTGTATATGTATATGTGTATTGTATGTGTGTATACATACTGTATATATACAAACGATGCATTTTATATATGTGTGTATATATGTATGTGTGTATTGCATATACTATATGTGTATATGTCTGTATGCATACTGCATATATACACAGCTGTATATTTTTGTATGCGTGTACATATGTATGTGTGTGTGTGTATATACACACACACACCCTATGGATTCTGTTTGTCTGGAGAAGCCTCACTGATACGGACACTTATGACAATTGAGCACCTGCTCTTTGCCAGCCAGGGAGCCAAACGCTTGTCTTTTCGGTGTCTCCCTTAAGTGTCACAAGTCCCGGGAGGGAAGGTGATGCCGCTCCTACCAGTTGAGGTGCCTCAGGGTCAGAGAGGTGCACAGGGCGGGGGGCTGGAGCCTGGTGGAGCCCAGGTGGAGTTCTAGCAGCAGTACAGCCGAGCAGTGCCACTTCCCCAGGTGCTTCACACAAAGACGCCGAGGGAGAGACAGGGTCTGAAAGAGGGGATGAGGAAGCTTCCATGGGTCCGCAAGCCCAGACCAAGGCTGACTCGTCAAGGGTGTTAGAGGTCAGGACTGTGGTTTCCCTGGGGGTGGGGTTACACAGAGCCATTCCCATTCTGAAAAAGTATCCATTCTGCTCTTGTTTGTATGTTTACCCCCCTCCCCCAAATCTTTTAAAAACAGATTCTCTTGGCTGCTGGGAGCACACATGGGGAAGTTGTGTGTGAGGGGGTGTGATCCAGGGGACAGGGAGGATAAGCCCCCCACTCGTAGGGTCAGGAGTGGTTCAGCTTTGTGAGCTAAGGATGGCCCGCGAGGTCCCAGAGAGAAGGGTCCCTACTCCGTCCCTGCTCCGTGCATCCCATTCCCAGCCTGAGAAGCCCAGAGCTACCCCCCCCCAACACACACACCAGGGAGGAGAGCCAGTCACCCTGGCTCACAGGCTGCGGCTCCAAGGCTCCTGGCACTAGGAGCTATTTTCAGCTTTCATGCCCTAGGACATGGCCAGAGCTATTGTCTCCGGAAACTCTCTGTCTGTCTCTCGCCCGCCCTCCCTCCCTCCCTCCTCCGCCTCTTCCCCTCCCGCTCCAGCTGTCCTGCCCTCCACCCTGCATTTCTACACAGGATGGCTCACAGACAGCTGCTCCCCGAGTCCACCCGCCACCATTCGATGGATGTCAGAGCAAGCCCTGGGGACTTCCCTGGAGGTCCAGCGATTAAGACTCCGAGTTTCCACTGCAGGGGGCGCGGGTTCAATCCCTGGTCAGGGAAATAAAATCCCACATGCCGCACGGCACGACCAAAAAAATAAATGAATAAAAAATAAAGTTATAGTGATGAAACATCCCTAGTGGTGCAAGGATGGGACGAAAAGCTCTATGGTATAGAATAAAGGTCCAGAAGGAGATATACGAGAACCTGATATGACAGAAAGTGGGGAAATTAAGGAGTTTCCAATAAATGGCATTTGGACAATTGCATACCCACGTGGGAAAAAGTAAACTAGAAAAAAAATAAAAGCAAGCCCTGGTCAGGTGTGACCTTGGGCCCAGGGCCATTGGCACATGTTGTCGTGTGGGATGTTCTTCCTTAGACTCCTCCCTCCCTCCTGTGTCACTTTCCCCGCCAGGTAAAGAACTCTGCCTGGTCAGTAAGACCCTAGAGGTCCTTGGCCATTGCTATTGCAGTTGGAATTGTTACTGTTTACATAGGGTGACCAACACCCACCCCTAGTTTGCCCAGGACCGCTCAGGTTTGAGCGCTGGAACTGTGGGGAAACCCTCATTCCGGGGAACCCCAGAAGGCTGGTCAGCCTATTTAGCATGGATCTCTCACTTGATCTCCCAACCCCCGAGAGCCAGAAAGGGAATCTCACCCCTCCTTCCATGGTAACCTTCATTCATTCATCCACTCATCCCTTTATTCAACTCCTTTATTCAGCAAGTATTTATGAAGCATTTACTACACATCAGACACTCCTCTAGGTGCTGGGGACAGTAAACTGAGAAGGTGTGATGGATTACATGGGGATGATGTCTCGGAGACCACTGCAGGGCAGGGGAGGTGGGAGAGGAAAGGGGCAGTTCTAAATGCAGGCTCTGACGGGATTGGGGCAGACCTTGCCCTGGGCCAGGCTGGTTGCTTCAACACAGCTGTCCTCACCCAGGGCCATCCTGCCCCCGCCTCCCCCAGTTTTTTGGTGATGTCTGGGGAAATCTGTGGTGGTCACTACTGGGGTGGAGAGGCCCCTGGAATCAAATGGGTGGGGCCAGGGATGCTGCTGAACCCCACACAGTGCCCAGGAGGGGCCCCCAGCAGAGGATGACCCGCCCCAAATAACCCCAGTGCCGTGGGGGAGACCCTGCACTAATATTATTCAGACCCGCTGGTGCCCCTAGATTCCTGCACAGGCAGGGACTCTAACCGGGTCACCTCTGTATCCCGAGGTGACCTAGAGTGGGGCAGCCAGGAGGGCTGAGTATCGGGGGTGAAATGACAAATCTCTGTGCCCACTCTCCCTGCCACACCCCAGGGTCGATGGCCTCTATCTCCTCCCTGTGCAGGTAGCTTTTCCCTGAGCCATTTCTTCTTGTCAAGGTCCCGGTCACAGGTTGGGTTCCCTGAAGATGACGTTGAGAGCAAGGATTGGAGTGCAGGTGGTTGATGTGAGACGTGCAGAGAACAGATACAGCTGCCATAGGGTCCTGAAATTCCACTCCTGGGCATTGACCCGGAGAAAACTCTAATTCAAAAATATACATACAACCCTGGGATTTCCCTAGTGGTCCAGTGGTTAAGACTCCATGCTTCCAGTGCAGGGAGCAGGGGTTCCATCTCTGGCCAGGGAACTAATATCCCACATGCCTTGTGACAAGAAAAAAAGAAAGAGAGAAAGAAAGAAAAAGAAAGAAAGAAAGAAAGAAAGAAAAGATACATGCACCCCAATGTTCACTGCAGCACTATTTACAATAGCCAAGACATGGAAGCTACCTAAATGTCCACTGATGGATGAATGGATAAAGAAGATGTGGTACATATATACCATGGAATATTATTCAGCCATAAAAAGAATGAAATAACGCTATTTGCAGCAACGTCGTGGATGGACTAGAGATTATCATACTAAGTGAAGTAAGTCAAAAGAGAAAGACAAATATATGATCTCACTTATATGTGAAATCTAAAATATGGCACAAATGAACTTGTCTACGAAACAAAAACAGACTCACAGACACAGAGAACAGACTGATACGGGTTTGGGTCTCTCAGGGCCTTGGCTGTTTTATCAGTTTATCAAGCCTCTCATGAACCATGCTGAGTCTGAAGAGTTACTACGATACAATTTGATTTTACAGCACTATCCCCAAAATTTAAAAACAATCTCAAAAGCAAGCCAATCCCCCACTCCTAGAAGAGTCAAACTAGGCACATTTTTGTTCCCAGAATCCAGTACAGAATTTGACCAAAGAACATAGCAGAAACTCAATGGCATTTGAGAGAAAGAGAAAGTCTCTTTGGTTTTAGCCTCACTAGAATGTCCATTAGTCTATGCCATTTCTTTGAAATTTCTGACCTGCGAACTTCGAACCAGGAGGAATCTTTTAGCCTGACGTTGATTTGTCACCATGAATTTGCCATGTGCAGTGCACAGCCCTGAGCATCTATCACACGTGGACTCTTGAGCTATCCTTCCTGTTTGATGACCTTGTGGTTCATACTGCAGTACTGAACTAATTATGGGTTCTGTCTAGTGACATGACACCTCCAGTTCTGAGGCGTAGATTAGACAGTCCTATGCCGCCATGGCCATTTTCACTGCCTTCTGCTATGGAACTGCCTAGACCAAAGGCAGCTGCCTTGAAGAGAACATTTCTTTCTCCAACATAATTGACAAATCCAGTGTCAGCTTGGGTCCACATGTAAGGGGAGTCACTTGAGCCTACGGTAGACCATATGTGTCAATGCCGACAAGTTCTATAAAACATGTTTTCCTTACAATTGAGTCTTTGTCTCAGTCAAGCCTGCTTGGGAAAAACTGGACCTGAAGGGTACAGTTGGCTGTGGCTGCTATTGCAGCAGCTGGCTGCTGGACAGCTGCCTGAGACGTTTCTGCCCTGTAAACTCCTGCACACTCTCAAGTCAAGTGCCAGGTATACTAAAGACCCTCCAGGTGCCTTATTCATTCCACTCCAGGTATTGCTCAGTCACCTGCAACTCCCTAATGCCCCTTTTCTTTATGTCAGACCTTTACTTAAGTGGCTCGAAAGAAACAGCCACTTTCCCACACCATAAGCTGCAGCCATCAGCCAAAATCAAAGTATCTTATGGCTGGTAGTGTGGGTTGGATGGTGGCCCCCAAAAGGATATATCCATGTCCTCATCCTTGACGGTTACTTCATTTGAAAAAAAATGTTTTTGCAAATGTCATTAAGGATCTTGACATGGGATTTCCATCCTATATTATCTGGATGGGTCCTAAATAGGATGACAATTGTCCTTATTATACAAGAAGGGCAGAGGGACATTTGAGACACACAAAAGAGAAGATACAGACACAGAAAGGGGGTGATGTGAAGACAGAGACAAAAACTGAGTGATGTGGCCTCAAGCCAAGGAAGCTGGCAATCACCAGAAGCTGAAAGAGGCAAGGGGTAGAATCTCCCCTAAAGCATCTGTAGGGAGAGCAGCCTTGCTGACACCTTGATATCAGACTTCTGGCCTCTACAACTGTGAGATAGTAAATTTCTATTGTGTTAAGCGTCCAAGTTTGTGGTAGTATGTTACAATAAGCACGGGAGAATAATACAGCATGTCTTAAACCTTTTATAGGCTTCAGCAGTTTACTGCACAAACTTAAATATTTTCAAACAGTCAAAGGTCCCAACATCCCACCATACATTAAAGACCAAGGCACTGGAATACCTTCCTTGGCAGTACCAAAAGATTTTCCACATGGACATTTTCCTCTCCAAAATGTCTGCTCCTTTCTTTTTATTTCTCAGTGTTCCCAAGTAATGCACCAAATGTTAGGGTCTTTTAATTACCTTTCAGCAGCTACAATGCCTTAATTCCATTTGGTTTGGCATAAATTAGAAAATAAGAGAAAAGATGGAGGGCCGAATATTCCTGTTACTGTTGATAACCCTGGCTTGAGAATCCAGTTGGAATGAAATGATCACATAACTGAACCCCAGAATGGGGCAGATTTACTAACTAGTAATACACAGAATGAGAGAAACAGAAGACACTCACTCACACTCTCAAGGGAGAGAACAGAATTAGTCAAGGCAAGCATGCTCACTTAATTCTTTTCAAGCTTTCTATATAAGTCACTTGATCACCCTGGGGCAGAGTCAGTAAAGAAGCAGCGCTGATAGGGCCCTACGAGCTCTCTTGACAGGACTAAAACATCACGAGCAGGAAAGGAACATTCCCTCACTCCCCACCACCACCACCCCCAGCAGTAAAAAATGATCATCCACATTGACAATGTAAAAGAAATCAGAAGCTACGTTAACTCTGATTTACTCTTAGTATACCAAAAGCTTATCAGGAGCCTTGTGCAAAAGCGTCTTGATTGGGCTTCTCTGGTGGCGCAGTGGTCCGGGAAGATCCCACATGCCTCAGAGCGGCTGGGCCCGTGAGCCATGGTTGCTAAGCCTGCACGTCCGGAGCCTGTGCTCCGCAACGGGAGAGGCCACAACAGTGGAGGCCCACGTACCACAGAAAAAAAAAACCCAAAAAACCCATCTTGATTAGTTGCTAATAAAAGTCTTTAGAAGCAGAACCCTCCACATGCAGCAAAGGGAAGATGCAGACCTGTATGCTTCAGGATTTTCTCACCAAAACCCCACACAATTTCTTTACTATTCCAGCCAAGTATGGCCTAGCCCTACCCTCATCCCTGTTTTTCTTGGTGTAGTAATAAAGAAACATAGATGGAAATAAAGAAGACATATCAGGTAGAAAGATATAAAATAGTGGGGAAAATAATATGTGAAGTCAAGTACCACCACCATTTACTAGCAGTGAACTTTCAGCACCAACATTAATATTTTTTCCTGTTATATCTGTAAATGATAATAACTAATATGTACAAAACAATTTTCAATTTAATCAAATCTCATTTTTATAACTAACTACTTCACAACAAGTAACATGTTAAGGCAACATCAATAGATGAAAAAAGGTAGTCCCTGGCCCCAAGGAATGTTGCCCAGGAGAAGACAGAGATATGTAAAAAATACAATCACAATACAGTGTAGCGAGTGCAACAACCAGGAATGAAGAAGTGCAAGGGTAGCAAAAAGGAGCGTGTGATCACAACACTAAAAAGAAGACTGCACAAAAGACATAATATGTAAACTGAGGTTTGAAAACTGAAGTGGGTTTCCCAGGTGCCCCATAGGGAGAAAGGAATTCTTGGAGGAGGGAAAAGCATAAAAGAAGACAGTGAATTGTTCATATAATCCAGAAGTGAAGTAGGCAATGGCAGGAGAAATGATTGGACACAGGCGTCATGAATACTTGCAGGTCTGCATTTTAGCAAGTCCATTCTAAAGGAAACTTTGAGGATCAACTCGGGGGCGGGGGACAGTGGGGGGACAGAGCTAGTCATCCCTGCCAGAAACACTGGAACCAGTTTCTACCAACCCACCAATAGAACGACTTCAAAGGCAACATGATATCACAGAAAGGGCTTGTTCTTTTGTTTGTTTGTTTTTAGTTCATTAGGCCTCACTTAAAATTCTGATTCCACAATGCACTTGCTTTGGGATCTTGAACAACGCTCATAACCTCTGCAAGTTTCAGTATAGTAAGTTTATGTGATTACCTTCATCTGTAATATCTCTGCGATGCAATTTTAATGGAAACTCAAGTTCAGGTCAAAGACAAGTTTCTCTGTGACTTCTCCTCTGAATTGATTCAAAAGCCGTCTCTCCCATCCTCATTTGGCTTCTCTTATGGAATCTCATAAAAACTTCTATGACCTCTTTCGGGTTCTTTTTGTTGTTGTTGTCTGTTTGTTTGTTTTTTAATTTAAGTATAGTTGATTTACAATGTTGTGTTACTTTCAGGTGTACAGCACAGTGATTCCTTTTTCACATTCTTTTCCCTTATAAGTTATTACAGAATATTGAGTAGAGTTCCCTGTGCCATAGAGGAGATCCTTGTTGTATCTATTCTACGCCTTCTTTGAATGACCGTAGCACTTGTTGTCTGTATCAGTTTTATGTCTCTGGTTGCTTTGTGACTGAAAATGAAAAATTTCTATTTGTTCATGTCCTGGCCCTTCCTTAAAAATCTGTTCATTTATGTATTTCATATTTATTGACTACATCTTAGACACCTTGTTAACTTCTGGTTCTAGATGTTAGTAAAATATAGACCTTCCTGCTCAAAAGGTCGCAGTATTTGTGGGAAAACAAAAAAATGAACAACCTATGTCTCAAAGAGCTTTGTACTTCCCAAAGAGAACACACCTAGTAGGTACAATAAATACATGTATCATACATAAATGTATAAATAGTTAATGGGATTGAAAACTAGAGATAACTGCTTTTCGATTCTGAGGAAATGATGATTATATTTCACCAGGAGCTCAATACCACTCTGAGACTGAGGGCTTAACCCCCGTCCTCACTCACTGCATCGCTTTTCTGTATAAAAATACACAAGTCTGTATATACGCTCTAGAAAAAGGCTTATCTGGCATGAATTTCAGATAGCAAGAAGAAAACTTCAAGAGGTTCAGAGAAGCATCCAGAAGTTCAGATGATTGGCACTAATACAACTTGCTTGACAGGAAAATAGAGCTGTAAATCTCACAAAATTAGATCATCTTTGAAGAATTTCAAAACCTCCTGCTATTAATTGGAAATCCTAGAAGAACTGCTTCTTTTAAAGCACACTGATAATATGCTTTACAGCTTAATATTCAGAAGCCTATGTTTTGGCTAAGTGAGCATCAGGAAAGAAGGAAACTTGAGGTTCAGTTCCATCTACTCTGGAACCTCTGGTCAAGACATCTACTTCTGTGCTCAGCCATCTTATCACCTGTAAAATGGAGGCAACTCTAAGAACACATAGTTACACAGATGTTGCACAGTTTCACGTGTCATTGTCCTCATTTGTTTCAGAAAAACCAATAACATCTAAGCTACGACTGCAAAGAGTGCAGTGTTCCTTGGGGTCATCTAGTGCAGCTCTGTCAAAGGAAAGAAAAGGAAAGGGGCCTAGAATAACTATAATTTTCCCAAGAGGACACTATTATTTTATGGTAAATCTGAGTCAAGAACCCTGATCTCTTTGATGACATTCCATTGTTCTTTCGTTGGGTTCTGAACAACCCAGAGAAAGAAAGAGAAATAAAACTCGTATGTGCTGTGTCACTGGTACAGGATGTGGCAAGATTGGAATTGGAGAACTACATATTAACAGGTATTTGGGAAATTCTTCAAACTAATTAAGATATATACCAGGTCCATAAAAAACAGTATGTTTTCTCAAGATGATTCTGTGGAATGAACAGAACTGGTAACTGAAGGTGTCTGTGTGCTGCAGTTCCAAACAGGATGGGTGAATGCTTGTCTTCTGGCACCTTGAAGACTCCACCCCAACATACACATTAAAATAAAATTAACATTTCAACTGGGTCATACTTAATTCTGCATGTTCTTGTAAGTCAGCAAAATATTCCATATATCATTTAAGTTGTCACTCACTTTATTTTTTTTTTGCGGTACGCGGGACTCTCACTGTTGTGGCCTCTCCCGTTGTGGATCACAGGCTCCGGACGCGCAGGCTCAGTGGCCATGGCTCACAGGCCTAGCCACTCCACGGCATGTGGGATCTTCCCGGACCGGGGCACGAACCCGTGTCCCCTACATCGGAAGGCGAACTCTCAACCACTGCACCACCAGGGAAGCCCCGTATCTGATTTTTGTATTAGGACTCGTCTAATTTTTTATATACATTGGAAAATAACTCATGTCTTTCTAAGGTGTATATCTTTGATTATATTTTCTATTTTCATAAAGCTTCTTGTATTCTCTACTCAAAACAGGTATAAATAATGGCTGCATGTAACTAATCAATAATCAGCCATTTTGTCCAGATTTTCAAATGTGTTGGTATAAAGCTACCATAGTATTCTTTTGTAATTAAAAAAAAATTCACTCTGTTTTATAGCTAGTCCCATCTCTATCATATTTGCCAAATATTGCTTATTTTATTGGTCTTTCTAAAGAACAATCTTTTGGTTTTATTTGTCAAGTTTACTGCTTTTCTTCTCTATTTTTGACTTTTCTCTTGATTAATTTTGTCCTTCCACTCTTTGGGATTTACCTTGTTCTTTTTCTATGTCTACTGTCCATTTCCTATAGCTTCAAGAGCCATTTTCAACAACTCAACGAGTTCTGCCGGCTGTGTCATGGCCACTTCATCATATGCCATTAAAACTTAATCTCATACACGGGGTGAAGACTCAGCAGTCTTATTTTGCTTTCAAAATTGTTCTATGGCCTTGGATCCTTCTTCTTCTCCTAAATTAGCACTATCATCAGGGAAAATTCTAGTGGGCCTAGAATTCTAGGCTTGCCTCTCCTGTAGTTTCATAATCAAAGAAAAAAACATTTACACCCTTTTTTTGATGTTGATTGAAAATTTAGCAACTCCTTTTGCACTGTATTCAAATCCCAAAACATAAGCAAGCCTTCATGCACAGAGGCTCACTGAAATGTCATAATTTTAAACTTTGTATGACCTGGAACAATGACCTTTCCAAATACTCCACACTCTTCCTAGGTGTTCAGACTTTTTCATTCCTACAACATCTTTTACACATGGTCGATTTGTGTCATAAGTTCTTCCTCACTCCCACTTCTGAGTATATATCCAAAGGAAACAGCATCATGATTTGAAGAGATATCTGTACTCCCATGTTCATTGTAGCATTATGCACAAGAGCCAAGGTATGGAAACAACCTAAGTGTCCATAGTAGATTAATGGATAAAGGAAATATGGTATATATATACAATAGAATATTATTCAACCTTAGAAAAGAAGAAAATCCTATCATTTAAGTCAACATGGATAAAACTGGAGGACACTATGCTAAGTGAAATAAGACAAAGACAAATAGTGCATGATGTCACTTATATGTGGACTCTAAAAAAATAATGAAATAAATCAACTCTTCCCTCCCTGGACATTTTCCTCAGCAGAATCTAGCAGCCTCTACTATGAGTCTTATCTTTTTTTTTTATTGTTGTACCAGATCACAACCCCAGGGAACCTATGTATTTACCGATGTATATCTGCATTATAGTTTACCATTGTTCTTTTTCTTTGTAATTCATTCCTTCCACTTCTGGCATCAGAACCTCATTTTTACTTTGGAGAAGTCCTTGTGATTCAGGTAGGCTGTGTGTCTCCTCCCTAGGCTGTGTGACTTGGGGCTGGCTAGACACAGTGTTTTACATATACTCCATATGTCTTAAGTACTTATTTCTCTGTTTTCCATCATTTTCCCTCCAAATTTTTGTGTAGTTATTTTTTAATTGACATTTGTATTCCTTTCTTTTGTTTGACTAAGGTACTGTTCAACCAATCTTCTGAGTGGTTAATTTCAGCTTTTTTAATTCTAGAAGTTTCTTTTGGTTGCATTTCACAGATCATTTTTGCTTAAATTGTACATGTTGTCCTTTTCTTAATACATAAATCATAATTTAAAATAATAGTTTCATTGAGATATAATTTACTTTCCATATTATTTAAAGTGTACAATTTAATGTGTTATGCATCTACCACCACAATCAATTTTAGAACTTTCATCCACCCCCCAAAAGAAAAAGAATCTATTATAGGTCACTCACTCCCCCATTTCTCCAAACCCTAGTCAGCCACTAATATTCTTTGTCCCTACAGATTTGTCTAGACTGGACATTGCATACAAATGGAATCATACAATTACTTAGCATGTTTTCAAGGTTCATCCATGTTGTAGCATGCATCAGTACTTGATGTCTTTTTATGGCTGAATAATATTCCATGGTGTGGATATTACTATGTTTCATTTATCCATTCACAGTAAATGGCCATTTGGGTTATTTCCACTTTGGGGCTCTTATGAATAATGCTGCTGTGGTTGGATTTACGCGCAAGTTTTGTATGCAGGTCTAGATTTGTTTTTTCAATTAACAGACTATTTCGGAGCAGTTTCTGGTTTACAGAAAAATTAAGCAGAAAGGACAGAGTTCTCATACCTCCTTACCTCTCTAGCCAGTTTCCCCTATTATTAACATCTTACATTAGCGTAATACATTTGTTATAGTTAATGAACCCATATTGATACATTATTACTAACTAATGCCCATGGTTTACTTTAAACTTCATTCTTTGTTTTGTACATTATATGATTTTTTGACAAATGTGCAATAACCTGTATCCACCATTACAGAACCATACACAGGAGTTTCTTTGCCTTTAAAATTCCGTGCTTCACCCATCCTTTTCTCCCTCCCCACAACCTCTGGCAACCACTGATCTTTTGACTGTCTCCACACTTTGGCCTTTTCCTAAAGTTCATATAGCTGCAATCATATAATATGCATGTAGCCTTTGCAGATTGGCTTTTCTTCACTTAGCAATATGCATTTAAGCTTCTTCCATGTCTTTTCATGGCTTCATAGCCTTTTCTCTTTATTGCTCAATGCTATTCCTTTGTACCAATATACCATAGTTTGTTTATCCATTCACCTATTGAAAAACATTTGGTTGATTTCAAGTTTTGGCAATTATGAAAGAAACTGTTATAAATACCCATGTGCAGGTTTTATGCGGACATAACTTTTCAGTTCCTATGGGTAAATACCAAAGAGCATGATTACTAGATCACTGTATGGTAAAAGTATGTTTCATTTTGTAAGAAACTGCCAAGTATCCAGCTAGCAGCAAATGAGAATTTCAGTTGTTCTGCATCGTCAACAACTTTGGTATTTCAGTATTTGGATTTTAGCCATTTGAATAGGTGTGTAGTGGTATCTCATTATTGTTCTAATTTAAAATTCCCTGATGACATGGAATGTGTAGCATCTTTTCATATGCATATTTGCCGTGTGTCTATTTTCTTTGCTTAATCATAGTTGTTTTGTTTTTTAACCAAAGCCTACTAACTCTTGTCCTCCTTGTCCATTTATATTGTCTTTTTTCTTTCTTTCTTTTATTTTTTTTTTGAGCTTTTGATCATTTAGTCTTTTTCCTGGTATGTCCAATTATTTTGTACATTAAAATTGGGCTTAACTTATTTTAGGAAACTATAAAGATACCTCCACATTCTGGATGTTGTTATTGTTCTCTTGAAAAGATTTCCTTTTGCCCATGGCACACAGTTACTATAGGGACTGGAAACCTTAGTCCACTCTCAGTTTGAGCTCATTCAAAGCTGTTTTTCAGTCTGTGTGAAGGGTGCTCTATTTCTGTCTTGTCCTTCCTCTATGGGTGTTGCCCTTTGGGATTACCATGTGAAAGTTTGTATTCTCCCTATTCCCAACTACCCTTGTATTTGTTAGGCTTTAAATGTAATGGTTCCCCCAGCCCCGTGAGACTAAGGATACGTGTAGCTTGTCATTCCATTAGTTGTTGCTTTTAGCTTGAGCTCTTGCCGTTTGGCTTCTGTGGTTACAGTCTTTTGAACTCCTTGGCTTTTCAGCTCCTAGGCTGTATGAGTTGAATCAGCAAATGCCCCAAGGAGAAAAGCTGCACCAAATGTCAAGCTTGCATCTGTGTTTCCCTTCTCTCCAGAACTTGGCCCACGTGTCTTGGTGTCTCTCAAACATTCGGATGCTGGTGAACAGAGGTTTTCTTACTTTATCCAAGTTTTCTAAAATTTCTTTAGACTTCCCCTGATTTATGTTATTATTGAAGCATCATCTCAATTATCCTTAGGAAGAAAATTTACAATTTTATATTTTATTATTTTATTTTCTATATTACCTCAGTTTCTGTAGAGACCTTTTACCTGATAGTTCAGTCTAGTTCCTGTGTTACCAGTAAGATGGAGATAGGTGGAGGCTAAGAATATTGGGGGGAAAATCACTGATGAATGATATGTCTCATTCTTTTTGTTTTTCCTCTCCTTATTTACTCTGGCAGCCTACATTTGTCCTTCTTGATTGGACCCAGTTGCCCAAATAAGCAACCCACTCTGGCAAAGACCTGACTTTACTCTCATAAATGTCTGCATGTTAGGATAAGCTAGATGATGAACACCATGCCAAAGTTCTTTGTGTGACCAGTCAGAATGGCCATCATCAAAAAATCTACAAACAAGAAATGCTGGAGAGGCTGTGGAGAAAAGGGAACCCTCTTGCACTGTTGGTGGGAATGTACATTGATACAGCCACTATGGAGTACAGTATGGAGGTTCCCTAAAAAACTAAAAACAGAACTACTGTCCGACCCAGCAATCCCACTACTGGGCATATACCCTTAAAAAAACGTAATTAGAAGAGACATGTACCACCATGTTCATTGTGGCAGTATTTACAATCGCCAGGACATGGAAACAACCTCAGTGTCCATCGACAGATGAATGATAAAGATGTGGCACATATATACAATGGAATATTACTCAGCCATAAAAAGAAATGAAATTGAGTTATTTGCAGTGAGGTGGATGGACCTAGAGACTGTCATACAGAGTGAAGTGAGTCAGAAGGAGAAAAACAAATATCGTATGCTAACACAGATATATGGAATCTAAAAAAAAAAATTCTTCTGAAGAACCTAGGGGCAGGACCGGAATAAAGACGCAGACATAGACAATGGACTTGAGGACATGGGGAAGGGAAAGGGTAAGCTGGGATGAAGTAACAGAGTCGCTTGGACATATATACACTCCCAAATGTAAAATAGATACCAGTGGGAAGCAGCCGCATAGCACAGGGAGATCAGCTTGGTGCTTTGTGACCACCTAGAGGGGTGGGGTAGGGAGGGTGGGAGGGAGACACAAGAGGGAGGAGATATGGGGATATATGTATATGTATAGCTGATTCACTTTGTTATAAAGCAGAAACTAACACAGCATTGTAAAGCAATTATACTCCAATGAAGATGTTAAAAAAAACAAAAAGTTAGAGAGTAAAAAAATTCAAAAGAATTGGCCACACTCCTCCAACAGATTCTCTAACCTTTAGCAGAACAAAATTCACACTGAATCTGGTTTATGAGTAAAAGACAACTGACTTTAAAGTCAACTTTAAAGTGGATCAGAGATGACATTTCTTTTCCATGTGCCTGCTTTGGAGCCATATTTATGCTGACCACTCAAAACCTTCCTCTTGAGTATTCTGTGATATATTAGAACCAGGAATAAGGGGTGTTAGTGCTGCAAGTGGTCTGCGATTTAATTCACATATCCTTTCTGCACCAGACTCTTTAAGATCATTGAGTTAGCCTAAGAATTTTGAAGCTGTAGAATTCAAGACAGTACATTACAATAGGCCAATATTACTATTCTCCTGCTCTGACATTCTCCACTGATGGACAGATGAAGGAGAAGGAAGGGCAGTCACCAGTAACTGAGAGTAAATGAAACTGGAATATTGTAATTCAGTATCATTTGAGTGACTGAATTGGCTGGCAGGGTGTTCTCCAGTTAAGAGTGAGGGAAGATTAATTCTGCACATGACACCACTACTGTATTTATACAAGTCTACTGGGACAGTTGTTTGCCTTGAATTGTTTTCTTCATTCATTTCAGTCAGACAGTTGTGTTGACTGATTTTCCTTTCTGATGTATGAAATGACTGTTTGACTGAATTTACCATTTAATTTACACTAATGCACTGTAAAAACGATACATTAGTCAAATTGGATTGGCAGGTATGAAAATGTTTACCCCAGAACTAGACAGAAATATAATATTGCCTTCTACAGAAATTAAGTCATATGCCCTGGATTCTGGGGAAATGTTCCAATTTTAACTATTTTGCCACGTTTCAAAAATGTAGGGTCACTGATCCCATAGTAAAAATAAGAAGATCTGTGAAGTCCAGAAAAACACAGTTTTGTGTGACTCTGACAATCACAACACAAAAGAAAAAACTATGATGAGATAAATTTTACTGAGTTTCATACTTATCAAGAGGTGTTTCTATGTTAAACTTCTAAGTCTTATTCTAGAAGTTCTTTAGGAACAAACACTTCAAATATATTCATAGAAAACCCTCTTTATTTGTAATTTCATTCTTCCAATATTTATAGTTACTATGACAGGCCATTTCTCCACATCCCATCCCATGATTCTCTGCTCCTATTGAACATTTGGAAATTCGTGGCATGAGCAGGAAAGTGAAGCAGTTTTTGAGATTATTGAATAATGCTGATTTTATAAAGACTGCTTTGTTCCATAGTTGACAAACTTATAATGGTACCGATGGTTGGATACTACTCTTAGAGATGAGAAAGCTCTTGAGGAACCTTCCATATTCCATTCACCAATCTGTGTTCTTGTTCAAAGCAAAATTAATTCCTTTCAAAATTATATTACCTTAATTTTTAATCTTAAAATAAGATTAAAAATTAAAATAATTAAAAATTAAAAATAAAATTAAAAATCTTCATTTTTAATCTTAAAATAATCTATCTGTGAGAATGGGAATTTTGGGTAGGAAAAAGTGACAGAAGATGGGACAAAAAGAGAATCCATAGAAAGACAAAACAGAATTTTTTAAATGGTGGGTACAAACTTCTGTTTCCAACTATATCAGTTTACCTTAGGAAAACGTACTAGAAAGGCCAAATAAATCATAAGCAACATTGGACTGTGAGCGTTAGAAAGCTACTGAGGTAGCCATGACCTAGAAAAGTAAAATAGAGAAAGAAACTCACTGAAGTGAGAACAATATTCTGCACATGCTTTTCTAGCCCAGCCATTTAGAAACTACTGATGAAGAGCAAAAGTCTGAGAAACCAAATGTGGCTCCTAAGAGGTAGAAAAGCCAGTAGATCTTAGGACAATGTCATAGGACTAAGGAAACCAGGTTGGAATTGAGAAATAACAAGGCAGCTAGAGTTTTAAGGACCAAACTCACAGAGAGAGTAAAGATTCAGAGAACAGAGCTGGATTCAGCAACAGTGTTCCCTTGCAGTATTTTCCATGTATAATAGGTAGATAAGGCAAGATGCTAAGAAGTCAAACAAAAGCTAACTGAAGTCAAAGCAAAGACTTAGTTGGCTCATAATGCTGAAGAGACAAAATTGGGGTTCAGAACCTATGAAAGATTTGTGGCCCAATGGAAAGCTAATGATATGAATTAGGACATTGAAAGTCTCTACATATGTGTGTGTGTGTGTGTCTCTCTGTGTGTGTCTCTGTGTGTGTGTGTGTGTGTGTGTGTGTGTGTGTCTGTGTCTGTGTGTTAGGAAGGTTGATGCAACATCTATACTGAACCTTATAAAGAAGGAAAATGAGTATGAAGTTGGTCCAGTGACTGAGGTGATCTTCCCCTCTTCTCCCTACCTAAGAATAGGAAATTCTCTCCTCAAGAAAATATAGTTGACCCGTGAACAAGGTAAGGGTTAGAGACACTGACTCCCTGTACAGTCAAAAATCCACATATAACTTTATGGTCGGCCCTTCTTATCTGTGGTTCTGAATCTGAGGATTCAACCAACCACAGATCATGTAGTACTGTATTACTTATTGAAAAACAATCCATGTATAAGTGGATCTCTGCAGTTCAAACCCAGGTTGTTCAAAGGGCAACTGTAACGTCATTCAGGTTCCCTACGACTTGTCATATCCCAAGTCTGGTATTCACTGAAGAACCACCAAGACTACCAAGAAAAGGAGAATTAGAATAAAAAACAAAACAGAATCAGAATCATACATGACCTAAACATTAAAGTTCATACATATTTTGGTAAATATTATCAAGTTCAAGAAAATAGATGACAAGGTGGAGAACTTAACTTCACAACTAGAAACTATAAACTGATTGAAGTTGAACTGATAGAATTAAAAATTATACGAAATTTAAAATTCGGTAGTGGATTGGACACAGGTAAAGAGAGGTAAGTGAACTGGAAGATAGCGTAGTAACAATATTAAGACTAAAACATGGGAAACGAAAAGAATAAAAAGTACACAAAAGCGCATTTGAGACATATGGGCCACAGTAAACATTTTTATCATATGTGTAAGCTGGAGTCCAAAGAAAAAAGGAGAGAGAGATTGGGATGAAAACAATATTTCAGAAATATTAACAGCTGAGAGTTCTCTAAAACTAAAAAGAATATGTGGAGCCATAAATTCAATAAGCACTAAAGAATGCAACAAGAACAAATACAAAGAAAAGCACACCTAAGATCACCACAGTACAATTCATGAATAGTAAAGAAAAACATGACATCTTAAAAGCAGCCCGAGGAAAAAGAGAGAGATTACTTTCAAAGGAACAATAGGATTAAGATTACAGCTTTCTTCTCAGTGAAACTGGATACTAGAAAATAATGAATAACATTTTTAAGTGCTAAAGAAAAGAACTGCCCATTGGGAATTCTAGAGGCAGAGAAAATGTTGTTTGGAAGGAAAGATGAAATAAGAAATTTGCAGACAAACAAAATTTAGAAAATATGTTCTCATCAGAACTGACGGAATTAAATTATAAAGGGAGACCCGCAGGTAGAAGGAAGATTATCACAGACGAAAATAAGGACTTTATAAAGAATTATGTATAAATAAGTGGATAAACCTAAATAAAATCTAACAGCACAAAAGAGTAATAATAAAATATATCAAAAATTAGAATGCATTAAAACAAATGGAAGAGGAAAAGTAGTAAAAGAAATTTAAGATCTCAGCATTGCTTGAGAAGCAGTAAAAGAGCTAATAAGTCATGGTACATGTGTAACTGCTACTTATGTAAAAATAACAAGCTAATACAAGGGAAAATGGAATTTGAAGAAATCTAAAAGGAAGAAAGAAGAGCAAAAAGAACATAACAAGGTGGGACAAATAGTAAACGAGGAGTAAACGGTCTATAAGAAAATACATTAACCGTAAATACTCAAATTAAAGGACAAGGATTATTGAAACAAACAAAAAACCTAATTCTATGCCACCTACAAGAGACAAGAGTCAGATTGAAAATTAAAGGATTCAAAACTTACGTCCTAACAACAATAAGTAAAATTGAAGAAGAGTTTTTAATGTTAACATAGATTTGAAAGGAAAAAGTATCACTGGTGATAAGGCAGGATAATAAAACCCACTGTTACTTTACAAGGAATATATTATAAATCTAAACTTCAATGCAATAGATGAAGGGAAATTCCAAAAATCTAAGTAGAAATAGAAAAACCTAAATTACCTAGATCAGTAACGTAGAACCACAAGAACAAATGAGCAGATTAGAGAAGATCTGAATACCATCATTAAAAACTTTGGCCTACATTTACATAAAACACTGCACCAACAATGATGGAATATATATATTACGCAGAAATTTTTAGGTGCATATGGCACATTTATAAAATTGACTATATTCCAGTTATAAAACAAGACTCCGAATAAGCAAGAAATTTAAAAATATATAACCAATATTTTACCAAATAGTTGGATATTAAAAACATACTTCTGATCATTATGTACGTCAAAGATAAAGTCGCAATGGGAATTAGAATTTTATTAATTGAATGATAATGAAAATATGCCATAACAAAACCTGTGGGTTGCAAATAAAGCTGTGGTCACAGAGAAGTTTATGTATTCAAATTAGATTCTCTAAATGTAAAAGGGACAGGAATAAAGCAACTAGAAGATAACCTATCACCCTGAGGTAGGCAGCTCCTGGACTGTACCTGGTGGGGAAGGCAGGGCAGAACTTCAGGAGGCCAGCTGAGAGCACGGTGAACGCCACGTCAGGAGCAGTCTCCAAGAGAGAGCACTTAATGTACAAAGGGATGACTAAAATATATTTAAGAGCTAGCACCTGACTCCTCTTAAGGATGACTTAACGTTGCTGGGGAAAAAATAAGAAGTGCTCGGTGTACAAGGTGAATAGCTTTATAATTCCCAGGAGAATCTTGGTACCAGGACCACACAATGAAGAACTTGGAGTCCCCGTGGCTAATCCAGCAGAGAGAAAAGGAGAAACAGAGATGCGAGAGAAACTAAAGGGAACTCTTGGTGCAATTTGGTGCTGCTGCAGGCCCAAGTCCAGGTATGTGCTCTCTAGCTCCCCATCTTAAATAAAAGCCACCATGTTCCTTAGTCTTTCAGGTACTTAGAATTTCTCTTTAGAACCTGAAAATGGGGTCAGGTTTCCTGTCTGCATTGCTACAGTCCAAAATAGAGGCAGGATGGTTGAAATAGTTCTCTATCTGGCAGAGGAGGCCTTGAAGCTGTGAGCCACTCCCTGCAAACCAGCAGGACATGAAGGATTCTTGAGCAGATCTGAAGCTACTGGGAGGCCTTTCAGGAGTTAAATCCCATAGTAAATACTGTACCTTCATTGGCCCCTTCTCCCTCTCTTTCCAGTCTTCCTCCACTCCCATGGGGCCCTTTGGGGTTAAATGAGCACTATTTGACTTGTACTTGGTGGTCCCAGAACTTGACTTGGGCTTGGAGACTTCCATGAAAAGTCTGCCTTCCACCTACTGGCTTGGGTTTCTTGGTCTCTGTGCTCCAGGCTAATCCCTTCAACCTGATTTTTCCATTTCTGCCAATAATTCCCCTCTCCAAACCTTCCTAATGCTCTTCTGGGGTGGGGGAGACTTACTGAGGGCAATGTTTATTTCTAGAGGGAGAGGTAACCACATGACTTCACAGTGGTCGTCCCCTTGATTCCTCAGTTTCTGTCTAGATTAGTCGTGGGTGTCTGTGCACCCCAGCCTCACCCCAGGAGGCTGTAGAACACTGTCCTTATCTCAGCCCTGAGCCGCTCTCTATCCTCCTTCCCTCTCTCTCCTTACCCTTCTTTACCCACAGACTCGCAGGCTTTCTGGACCCCTGAGGAAGATAAGCGCTTCACAGAACCTCTGCTACAGAACAAAACATACTGAAACAAAGCTATTGAAACAACAGAAAAAGAATACATGAGGATTGTTTCTCCTGAGCGTTCAATTACCTAGAGGGCCTTTAGCAAACTTTGATTGATAAATCTAACCTTTCTGTCCTTGGCAATAGTTGATCACACTGTGAGGAAAACAAGTTAGGGAATGGAAAAACAGTATTTGGATTTCAATGAAATAATAAAGATGCAGGGACTATCTTTGACTTTTGCAAGGTGAGAAGAGAGTTTACATTTTGATTATTGATGGCAGGAATCCCTTTTAAAACAGGGCCAGTCTGCATGATGCATTTAAAAATCAGCCTTTTCAAATATAGCCATAGCACCCACGAGATCTCTTGATTTCTCTGGGGTCAGATAAACCATCACATTTCACAGTGGTGCCCTGTATATGAAAGTGATAAACATAATCTGGAAGCATGGCAGTGGCTAAAAATATGGAGCTGGCAGCCACACGTTGAAAGGATTTTTTGCTTTTAATTCATTGCATAAAATGCTAATGTCCAAATTCAGGCAGGTAGATCTTACCAACCATCAAGAGCTTCAACCCTGCTAACAGCTAAGTATGCACTTTTAAACCCTACTTTGACTGCTCCAGAAACTTACTGGGTTTCTTTAATGCCTCTGTTACTATTTCTTTTGTGTCATTTTGTTTTTCTTTAAAAACATAGCTGTTTGACCTTGGGGAAGTTAGATTATTTCCTTGAGACTTGGTTGCCTTCTCTGTGACTATCTGGGTATAATTTTAGTATTGCTCGATAGAATTTTGGGTGATAATGAAAATATTCTATATCTGTACTATGCAAAGCAGTATTCAATAGCTACATGGAGCTAATAAACATCTTTGAAATACGGCAAATGCAACAGAGGAACTGAATTTTTAATCTTATTTTTAAATTTGTTTACATATAAATAATGCCACATAGCTAGCATCTGTTGACAGTACAGATCTACATAATATTTTAAGGACACTCTCCACTCAAAAACTCTACCATTCATTAACTCAATCTAAATATTTTTGCCCTCTGACAAACAGAAAATAATTTATGCTTCCCTTGAAATGATCTGTCAAGACCTTTATCAGTTTGGGGACATTATATTCTTAAAATTGTCTTTGCTTTATGAAACTTTAATAATGTTGGCGTTCCCTGCCCTTGCTATCACCTTTGTGATGGTGGGAAATATTGTGGATGATCAAGGACCATTTCAAGAGATCATGGAGAGAAACCTCCTTCTGGATTTAACTTCATTATGACGATGTCAAAATGCTTAATTACCTAAAATAAAACCCATACCGTTTTTATGCTGTTATATTCTACATGTAGCTGGAAAAATGTTAAAAATATTTTTAAAGAACTGCACATCTATTTTTGAAGCTGATTTGGCTGTTCAAGGCTTGCTAGCACTTTATCCATCTCAGTACTATTTCACTTAGTAAACAAATGCAGTTGCCATAATTGCTGCATATGTGTCTGTGTTCCCTTCTAGGTTATATGTTTTTGAAGTTAGAAACTATATTTATATCACAGCCCCTATGTATAGCACAATATCCATTGCTAATTCAGATTGTGTTTTAAGATATGAGACAAAATTTAAGACTTTTATTATAGTCATAAACATCTAGCAAACCAACCAGAAAATAAAAGCTAATTTTCAATTGGTTGGCCAAGAACAAAAAAGAGAGGAATACCTAGTGCAAAACCATATCTCTAATTACTACTGTTGGATTTAGAGCATGCAAATGCTAAACTTCTTTTAAAATATCTTCTTATCAAAGATTTGAGGTTGGACCTGAAAAAATTATATCAAAAGTAAAAATAATCATGTGGTCTGACCAGCCTGGATCACACAAAGTAAGTGATACTATATATAAAGTAGATAAACTACAAGGTCCTACTGTATAGCACAGGCAACTATATTCAATGCCTTGTAATAACCTATAATGGAAAAGGATCTGAAAAAGAAATATATATATCTGAATCACTTGGTTGTACACCTGAAACACAACATTGTCAATCAACTATACTTCAAGTAAAAAAAACAAAACAAAACAAAGTAAGTGGAAAGGGAAGTATAGTTTTATAAATTCACCTCTGATATCCAATGGACCAACTTAAAGACAACAGAAACTACAACTTTCTAGGAGACAGGACATGGCCAGCAAACCAGGCCGTTACCCTCGGCCATACCTGCCCAAAAATAGACAGACTAGCCTGCATTCATGAATACATAGGAATTCTTCATTTATCTGGCATTATTAGGCAATGAGGTACTGTATGTTAGAAGTTTTTTTTTAATGACAAATTTAAGAGGAGTTATTTTAACCTTCACTCGGTAATTTTTTTCTAAAATTAAGAAATGTATCCACTGGTGTAACTAATGTTTCCGTGATAACTCGGGGTCATCAGTTCAATCAACGTCTGCATGAATAATGCAAATGGAAACAAGACAGGCATGCTTACTGAAACTGAAAATGACATATCACTGGCTGGAATAACTGAGGAGAGAGCAAGAAAACAAAAATGAAAACAAACCGTGATCAAGAAACAATCAGTCAAGTTCTGACTTTCTGTACTTACTTTCAAAAAGAGATACCACAAATCCCAGCGAGAGACTCCAGCAGCATTAGCTGTCTTTCTCCTTTGTTTCCACCTTCCTTTCCTTTTCCTTCTACCCTAGATTATTCCAGGAAATGTTTATAGCTGCTTCCAAGACAAATTCTAATACTTTCTCTCACACAAACTTCACAAT
The DNA here is from genome assembly GCF_964341445.2 of Mesoplodon mirus. Classification (NCBI taxonomy): domain Eukaryota; kingdom Metazoa; phylum Chordata; class Mammalia; order Artiodactyla; family Ziphiidae; genus Mesoplodon; species Mesoplodon mirus. The sequence continues at coordinate 97,531,325 of NC_138983.1, read as the reverse complement.
ATTTCCATGGGATAAGTAGTGTGGAGGTAAAAGACAATTCATCACAGGGACATCTCCCATGAAAATAAAATTAGAAACTAGCTTCTAAACATGCAGAGAGAAGGGCGTGGTGTCAGGCACTAATTTCCTTGAGAATTCCTCTCCATTTCTAATAGACCTTCTTATTTACCAAGATCCCTTTTTATTGGTGTCCTATTCCAGACTGTTCCACTCTGCCCATCCTCATCCTGTCAAATACATTCACACTCTTTTGTGACCCTACTTATTTGCCCATTAAATAATCAATCATAGAACTGTCGGAATTAAATATAGAGTGAAATTAAAATACTGGAGTCACTTGGAGGGTTTAAGCAGCTCCACCAGAAAATACTAGGCATGGATTTAAAGAGGCTGTGCGGGACTTGCTCTTGTCCAAGTTCTTTCTCAAGAAGTATCTGAAATAAGCCTAAATTCAGAGTTAATCACATTGGCCTGCTTTCTCAGGTGGACTGGAATTCACTGCTCTTTCCCCTCAACTCCCTGATGTCAGTGGCACTTTCCGGAGATGAGGTGGACTTCTCTGCCTACTGCAGAAGCTCAGTTCCCCCCGGGCCCACTCCCTGTCTGAATCCCACACTTGAGGCCAGATGCCAGCCTTCCCAGAACATTCGTGGTCTCATTTCCGTTTTTGACCTGCTCAGATTGAGTCCCTGTAGACTCTTTCTCAGCTTGAAACCTGATCTTCAACCCCTTTCCCTGACCTCGATGGTTACCTTCCTACATTAGGCCTCAGGTGCTTTAGCTATAAAATGATATAGTTGCCCTTAATTCTAAAGTCTTCTTCCTAAAGCTCTACAACGTGCTGGCTCCTTGAAAATGTTTCTCTTTGCTGGTTTTAATTTTGTAGAGAATTAAAACCACAGCTACTCTAAAAGACAGTAAGTTACACTGGATAAGGAAAGTGTGCTTTTGTAGTTAGATTAACAGGGATGGAAGACGACTTTGTATGTTTTAAGATACTCATGATCCATTCTCGTGAGAGTCAGGGGAAGAAGGGCAAGAGAGTTAATAAAATACCAAACGATTGTGACAAATTAAGTTCACAAAGATGTAGCTGATTAGTTACTACTTGAATAAGCCACACATATCCAATTCAAGTTTTCCTTTATTTTTCTAAGAAGGGATCCCAGTGAACTGAGTCCCATGTTCAGGAACTCCACGTTCAATGGCTTAGTCTTTAAAAACTGTTCTGTTGCTGGAAGGTGAAATATTGCCCATCAGTCCTAATTGATGTTTAGCTATCACGCACATTTGAAATAAATTTATTACTTTGCCTGATCTCAGTGTAATACATTCCAAAGGGACAAAGAGCACACGAAAATTTATGGAGTCTCCATCTTCTACAATAAAGTGTGCCATAAATTACATATTATTTGGCCATGAAATTCACAAGCCATAGAAACCACACCATTAGCAATGTATACAGTGGTAAACAGCAGGTAATGATAATGATATAAAACAAAATAGACTGTGTATGTTGGCACAGCTGCCAATAAAGCAATCATTAAATACATTCATATGCATCTATGCTAGGTAAGCTCTTTGAGGGCAATTGCTATGAATTCTACATACCTGTCAGGATATTATATATAGCCCAGTTTCTAGGGCCCTTATTCAGAGACGCTGAGAAAGGGTTACTGTGGGTAAATTCAGACCTTTTCTCAATATAGAATTTGGTCAACATGCATTCTGAACAGCAAAATTTCACACTGCTTTCAATTTTCCTACAGTAATTGCCACCTCAACAAATGCAGGATTAAGTAGAATGGATTATAAGAAGTTAGAAAGGAAAGATGGAAGAAAAGAAGGAAGGTAGAAAAAAGGTGGGTATGGAGTACTTCAACATTTACATAAAGAGTGGACCTAAAACTAACCTGAGGTTACCCTAAACTATTAGCGTATGCTATAGAAACTTAAATGAAAAAATAAAAAAAACCCAGCAAGGGAAACTCAAAGATTCTTTGTTTTTTTCACTCTATTGCATATACACGTCCAACTTAAACAATCTATATGCTCATGTGCAATAAGAGAGCATAGTTTTGCAAGGCTATTTGGGTTCTATCAGCATGTAAAGGTCGGACAACTCAACTTTAGCAGAGCTAGCCTTCAGGTGAATAACTGCTTCTTTCAGGTTGTGAGCATCTGAATTTTCCGGAAATATTTCCCAAAAAATGAAAACTAAAAGAGTCCTAGGACAGCGTCCTTTAGAAGTTTTATAGTATCAGAGTTTTTGGAGGAAGAGTATCTTTGTCGATTATCAACACGATGATTCCAAGCAGGTCAATTTATGCTGAGAAGATTATATAACAGAACCCACTTCACCTCCATTATACTGACAATGGTCTTCCTTACTTCAACCTTGTGCTTCTTAGTAAAGTTGAAAATACTAAGCCAAGAACAGACAGTGACAATGCCAGAGACTCAGATGTACCTATAGGTGCCTTCAGACAACATCGCCACCCAGGCTAAAGTCCTGGTTTAAAACATCCCAACATGAATGACTCTCAAAAACCGTATGCTAAGCAAGTGAAGCCAGATCAAAAGGGCACCTACTGTATTATTCAACTTACATGAAATTCTAAACTGGGCAAAATTCATCTCTAATGATAAAAAACAGACCTGTGGTTGCCTTGGGTTGGGAGATGGGGATACTTTTGCAAAAGCCTAGGAGGAAACTTTCTAGGGTTTTAGAATTGTTATCGATCTTTATGGGGGTGGTAGTTATACAAATGTATACATTAATTAAAAGTCACTGGACCGTTGACTAAAAATGTCTGCATTTTATTGTAGGTAAATGATACCTTAATAAGGTTGATTACAAAATGAACCAAAACCAAAACAAAGCAGAAGGAAAACCTCTCAAGACCTCAAAGGAAATACACTGTTTTCTTCCAGGGTACCAGATTGGAAATGAGGCATTGGTCTGTTCGACCTCAGATTATCCCTAGGATTATCTAGTCTATTTTAAAGCACTAGAGTCCCGTATCAGAAAAACTCACCCCATGTTTTATTACTTTGATTTCTTCTCTGCCTCTTCTCCCAACATGGTGAAGTCATTTACGGAAGAAAAACCAGCTTTTTCCAACTTTGCGTCATCACATATTCTTTCCAAAGCTATTATTTATGGAATAAAATTTGGCTACACTTTGTAAAAATCTAGCTTTTTGAGCCTTACAAATCTTAACAGTTAACGCATTGCCTCCATTGGAATTTGGAAAAAAATATTTTGAAAATGAATAGCTGAGATTTGACATTTTTGTTTTTTGTGATTTTCTCTTCCCCTAAGTGAGAAGTGAGTATGAATGAGAAACACATACATAAAGAAAAAAAATTATCTTGCTGCCTTTGCATGGTTATAATTTATAGGAGACCCTTTTCAACAATACTCTATTATCAGAATCAATAAAATATAATCTCCATGAAGCCCAGGCCAGGATATTTGTCTCTTTTTCAGTAGACTGCAATAGAAACCACAATCATGGATTTGCTTCTTGATGATCTTTGTAATACTGTAACAGCTGACCATTTCCTCATGCCTCTTCACCTTAACTTAAACCTGGTTTTTCACTAATGACCTCACATTTCCTTCTCTATCACTTGGTTGTCGGCCTCTTTTCCAACTCCAACTCCAACTCACATTTCACTCTGGAACCAAAGGAAGACTTCCACCTTCCTGCTTTTTAGTGATACCTCAAGGTCATTACCATATTGTGATCACCCTGAAGAATAGCCAGACAATTGCTATTGCAGAGCCATCTGACAGTCTGTGGCTCTAAAAATTAACTAAGGACCACATTTGTCCAAAATATCCTAGTTTAAGATTTTGGTAATACAGCAACAGTAATTCCGAAGTCATTTATGACAATCAGTGTGGGAAGCACCCTCCTTCAGGAAGATCCTTTGCCATACAATACTCTTTCCCTGTCAGGTAATAAGGAAGCACGGCCGTGGAAAGTAACCTCCTGTGGAAAGAAATACTTGGCTTCGAGACGGCTTGAAGTTCATACATTTTTCTTGAATTAGATTCCCCATTAATTACTTTATCCACAAAGAGGTAATTATCAGAATTCTGTAAGCAATTAAGGAGATGCTACTGCACATTCTTTCAGCTTGTTGACCTTTCTCACTTTATTTCATGTGGCTATCTGAAACTTCAGTGATTTACATGTCTTTCTTTTTTTTTTTAGCAGATTTCTGTGTGTGTGTGTCCCCATGATGAAACCATCATTAAAATAAGATATCATGAATAGACTCTTAAGAAGCAGAGTCTACTTAAAGTCCCGGAAAATGTGAAAACACTAACATTCATGGACAACTCTACATTCTGAAAGTTACTCCAAATTTTATTGATCTCTATTTTCTCTAGGAGTTTTTCAAATTTTCTACCATGATCATTTGTTAGTTTTATAATTACATAATAAAGGCATTACATCATACAATCTTTTGTAATCCATTGCCGCTTTAAAACTATTTGTTTCCTTGTCCTCAGCAGATATGTCATAGATTATTAGTACACAAGCAAAGACTTTCAACATAACAGTACTTTACAGTGAGAAGAACTATACTGAGCTATCTCTATCTTAAGACAATGCACTAGGAAAGCGCTAGGAATTCTTAAGCACTAGAAATACAGACACGATCAAGGGGCAAGTTCCTTGCCTTCAAGTATACATAATCATTATAGCAAATGCTTAAATAGCACTTAGTATATAACTCACCACAGCAGTCTTATTATACTCCTTTTTAATAGGTGAGCAGAGGAAGCCACAGGGAAGTCATAGGGTAAAGCCAGAATTTGAACCTAGGTAGACTATAATACACTCTCCACTGCTTTAACTACTACGTTAAAATATGTATATATAAAAGTTATATATATATATATATATATATATATATATATATATATAAAACTCCAAGTATTTGAAAGTTACAAAACACTTATCTACCAAAACTCAAAAAGGAGCATACAAACTTGCTTAGAAAATAAACATGTAAAAGTTCATGAATAAACCACAATATAACCTGCTCCACATAATATACTGACTGCAGTGTCCTGGGCCTCTCCCATCCTTAGGTAGCCGGAAATTACAACAAAATAATACTTTTCACCTTTGGAAGGCACACCATCTCTCATATCAAGCAACCAATTACTTCCTTAGAGAGAATAGGAAATTAACCTAAATATCATAAATAAATAAATAAATAAATAAATAAATATAGCATTACTGATGTAGAATCTTTGTTTAAAGACGATAACTTCAATAGCAGAGGGAACTTTACCATTGCAGGCTTCAGATAACCTCTATATTTCTCAGATTTTATGCTAAATCATAAAATGCCATATTGTGTCTGAAGCTATTTTTTCAATAGTCCATTTTCTTAAATGGACTAGCAAAGCAGTAAATACTGAGGAACATTTTGGCTCCCAAATCCTAACAAACAATAGAGCAGGGGTCAGTAAATTATGGATAGTGGGCCAAATCTAGTCCTCTACCAGCTTTTATAAATGAAGCTTTATTGGAACACAGCCATGTTCCTCAGTATATGTATTGTTTGTGTCTGTTTTCACATCACAGCAGCAGAGCTAAGTAGTTGCAAAAGAGATTGTATGGCTTGTAAAGCCTAAAATATTGACTGTCTGACACTTTATCTAAAAAGGTCTCCAACACCTGCAATAGTATATAATGAAAGTGATGCTATGTAACATCTAAGACTAGGTCATAAAAGGTCATGCAACTTTTGCATGATTCTCATGGAATGCTTGAACCCTGGACACTCATTCTTGGGATACTCTATCTTGAATCCTAACTACCACATTATGAGAAGTCCAAGCCACATGGGCAGCCATCTATAGGCACTCCAGTCAACAGTCCTTGTTGGGCCCAGTCTTCAAGTCATCCCATCTCAAGGGCCAGAAATGGGAATTAAAATGATCTAGATGATTCCAGCCCCAGCCATTTCAATCCTCATGAGCTGAGGTTTCAGACATCAGTCATGGAGTAGAGACAAGCCATCTCCTCTGTGTACTGTTTGAATTGCTGACCCACAGAATCTGGGCACATATTAACTTTTTTTTTTGTTTCAACACTAAGTTTGGACTTCTTAATTATGTAGCAGTACATAACTGTGTTATCTATTAGATAACACAGTTAGATATCTATTATCTAATAGATAATATGGCACTATGTCTGTACACAGGAGATCTACATTTCACAGAGCACATACTTTTAGATGTGAATGTTGACTGCTCAATTTCTAAGAAGAACGTATACACACATCTAGGTAAAAAATGTTTATGTATATGTAAATATTAGACCTATATAAACTAATCAATATTATCCATAAAATGAGGGGCCCTTGATAATGGCTAACATTTCTTTCTGGTATTTATTGTGTTCCAAGAACTGATAAATTCTTTCATTGTATGAATTTTCTCTTTTAACCCTCATAGTAACTCGCTGAGAGAAATAATGTTATCTCTATTTTATAGATGAGAAAACTGAGGCAAAAACAGATAACATGCTCAAGAGTACTCAACAAGTAAATTTGAGAGTCAAGATTTGAACCCAAGTTCTCAAGTTTTAGATCCCTTACTCATAGTCACTAAGCTATATACTGAGGGAGGGGATGAAAGCTGAAGCCATTACCTCATGCTCAAGAAGTTAGACAGAAACTTAGCAGGTATGGTTGAAAGAAGACAGGACTTGGAGTCGTAAGTCCAGAGCCTGAGTGATGAAATGACTTCTCCTCTCCTCTAGATATAGGTTTGTGTTTAGAAAATGAAGAAGAGCACTGCACATTTGGATTGTTGATTTCTGGACTTCATGATGACCAGAGAATGGAAGTTTACCAGGGAGCTATTCTGCAATGACATAAATTATTGATTCAAAATCAAACCTTTAGTATAAATTACTGATTCAAAATCAAATCTTTATCATGTCTCCCTTGCATCAGAAGTCTTTCCCACTCTTCATTTCTTTTTAAACCCTTTCCTGTCTACTCTTGGCCAAAGCTTGAAGCCTGATTTAACATTTGGAAAGAAAATAATGAAATAGTCATAACACAGCAATTCCAATGCCTACTGAAACAGAAGCTCTAAATAATTTTTCAGATAATTTAGGAAATTAAAAATATTTACATCATAGATGCAAAGACAGAAGTTACTTGTGTAATAAAATAAATGGTGAGACAAAAGGTTTCTGGTCAAGTAGATTTGTTTAAATAGGAACACTAATCTGAGTTCTACCCCTGTGCCAAAACCCAGTGACAGGTTGCATACAGCTTCTAAAGGGATAGTTCAGTGCATTGGGTCAAATTCATGCCCTAAAATGTGGTATTATTAGTAGTACTAGAAGACAGAGTGTGACTGTCTTCTTTGGGACATAGATGAAGACCCCAAGATAGACAATATCAAGGACAAGTTATGTAGAATAAGATATTATCTCAGTCCTTGGGACATGTCATCCAGTATAGAACAAAAAGTAGATTTATTATCAAGTACATGAAGCCAGAGACAGTAAGCAATGAGTGGTAGTTGGTTAAAATAGACAGGTTTTAGAAGTAGAGGCATGGATGTAGAAAACAAACTTAGGGTTACCAGGGGATTGTGGAGGAGAGGTTAAAATGGGAGATTGGGACTGAAATATACACACTACTCTACATAAAATAGATAACAAATAAGAACCTGCTCTTCTTATTAGCACAGGGAACTCCACTCAATACTCTGTAATGGGCTATTTGGAAACGACTCTAAAAAATAATACAAGTGGGGCTTCCCTGGTGGCGCAGTGGTTGAGAGTCCGCCTGCCGATGCAGGGAACACGGGTTTGTGCCCCAGTCCGGGAAGATCTCACATGCCGCGGAGCGGCTGGGCCCGTGAGCCATTGCCACCGAGCCTGCGCGTCTGGAGCCTGTGCTCCACAACAGGAGAGGCCACAACAGTGAGAGGCCCGCGTGCCGCAAAAAAAAAAGAAAAAAAAAAGTGGGTATATGTATATGTATAACTGTTTCACTTTTCTGTACACCTGAAACTAACACAACACTGTAAATCAACTATACTCCAATAAAATTTTTTTCAAAAATAGGTTTTAAGAACCATAGTCAGGGAGCAGTGTGGATTGGAAAGACCTGACAAGAAATATTTCTGCATCCTCAGGCAGTGCTCCCCAAGCTGGCTATTGCAAGGGTGAGCATTTAAGAGATCTTTGACATAAGGAGGACATGAGATTAACAATCTATCCCAATGTGCATGAATTATTCTCCTCGGGGCTATCAGAAATCAGATGGCATCCTAGAGCAAGGGTCAGCAGATCTTTTCTCTAAAGGGTCAGATAGTAAATATTTTGGATTTTGTGTACCATACGTATCCGTTGCAATTGCCTATCTGCTGCTGTAGCACAGAAACAGCCATGCACGATACCTTAATGAATGGGTGTGGCTGTGTTCAAGCAAAACGTTATGCACAAAACCAGGAGTCAAGCGAGATCTGATCAGTGAGCCAGAGTTTGCGGACCCCAGTTCTGGGTCAGTGTTCACAGCTGAATGAGTCATGAGGCCTTAAGTTCCAGTTCTCATTGTACTACTTTCTACCTGGGTGAACTTGGGTTCATCCTTTTATTTATATGGGCCACTATGTTAGTCAAGTTTCTCCAGAAAAACAGAACCAACAGCAGGTCTATACAATGTGCCCATATATATTGATAGATATAGATCTAGATATCAATATTGATACCTAGATCTATATCCATATCTATATAAAGATAGAGAAAGAGAGAGAGAGATTTTAAACAATTGGTTCACACAATAATAGAGGCTTGGTAAATTCATAATCTGCAGGTTAGGCTGTCTAGAGACTCTAGGAAGAGTTGCAGTTCAATTTCTGTAAGTCTTCTGGCAGAATTCCTTTTTGCCACAGGGAAGTCAGTCTTTGTTTTATTAGAACTTTAACTGATTGGATGAGGCCCACCCATATTATGGAGGATAATCTGCTTTACTCAAAGTACACCACCAATTTAAATATGAATTTCATCCAAAAACACCATCACAGGGACTACCCTGGTGGCACAGTGGTTAAGGATCTGTCTGCAAATGCAGGGGACACGGGTTTGAGCCCTGGTCTGGGAAGATCCCACATGCCGTGGACCAACTAAGCCCACGCACCACAGCTACTGAGCCCGTGCACCTAGAGCCCATGCTCTGCAACAAGAGAAGGCACCGCAATGAGAAGACCGTGCACCACGACGAAGAGTAACCCTCGCTTGCTGCAAATAGAGAAAGCCCACGGGCAGCAACAAAGACCCAACGCAGCCAAAAATGAAAGAAAGAAAGAAAGAAAGAAAGAAAGAAAGAAAGAAAGAAAGAAAGAAAGAAAGAAAGAAAGAAAAGAAAAGAAAAAAAGAAAGAAAGAAAGAAAGAAAGAAAGAAAGAAAGAAAGAAAGAAAGAAAGAATTAAAAAAACACAAAAACGCCATCACAGAAATATCCAGAATAATATTTGACCAAATAACTGGGCATGGTGGCCCAGACAAATTGACATGGAAAATTTACCACCTAAGCCATAGTTTTGGCATCTTTTACTGAGAAATTTGACTTATCTGAACTATTTTCATACCTAGAAGATACCTTCTACAGGTAACATGATTTGGCGCCCAAAGCCATAAGCTAGAGCATTTCATTCCAGGTCCCTCCTCAAATATCCATGATAGGTAGAAATTGGACATCAGTAGTTCTTGAAATCTCCCCAGTGAATATAATATGCAACCAAGGCTGAGAATCTGGAGATGTAGAGAGAATTTAAATTGAACTTTAGTTAAACAGTAAAACAAGCTCTGACTCTACTGGCTGGAGCTAGACAAGGGATATGCATTTAGTGGGATGAGAAGATAAAGAACACTAGGGAGTAAATCAAATGCTTTACACCTGTGCTTAGCTAATTGTTACTCAGATAATTCAGACAATCTTACAGCATCTGAACCCTGAAATTCCTTAGTTCTGTTTAAAAAAACATAACTCTTCAAGTAACTGAACTCTGAGAATCATGTAAATCATAAAGAAAAAGAAGAAATCTTATTTTCTGAAGTAGTTGATTTCATATATACTGTTTCACTTTCATGATATTAACTAGTTATCTTTCTTTCCATTTTATGTTTGAGGAAAGTAAGGCTTTAAAAATCTCAGTCATTTTCTCAAGGTCACTTGTTAAGGGTGTGGTAGGCAGCATAATGGCTCCTAAAAATGCCCTCACCCTAATCCCTGGAACCTATTAATATGTTACCTTACATGGTGAAGAGGACTTTGCAGATATGACTGAAGTTATAGATCTTGAGATAGAAAGATTATCCTGGATTACCTCATGGAACAAATCTAATTGCATGAGTCCTTAAAAGCAGAAAACCATTCCCAACTGTAGAAAGAGAAAGATAGAGATGACTTAATAGAAGCAGAATCACAGCGATGCAACATTTTGGGTTTTGTAGGTGGAGAAAGGGGACTCTGAGTCAAAGACTATAAGTGACCGCTGGCAGCAGATAAAGTCCAGGGAACAGAAACACCCCTAAGAGCCTCCAGAAAACAATGTAGCTCTGCCAACACTTTTTTTTTCTTTTTTAACCATCTATATTGGAGTATAATTGCTTTACAAGGGTGTGTTAGTTTCTGCTTCATAACAAAGTCAATCAGCTATACATACACATATATCTCCACATCCTCTCCCTCTTGCCTCTCCCTACCACCCTCCCTTCCCTATCCCACCCCTCTAGGTGGACACAAAGCATAGAGCTGATCTCCCTGTGCTTTGTGGCTGCTTCCCACTAGCTATCTATTTTACATTTGGTAGTGTATATATGTCCATGCCACTCTCTCACTTCATCCCAGATAACCCTTCCCCCTCCCTGTGTCCTCAAGTTCACTCTCTATGGCTGCATCTTTATTCCTGCCCTGCCCCTAGGTTCTTCATAACCATTTTTTCTCTTTTTTTTATATTCCATATATATGTGTTAACATATGGTATTTGTTTTTCCCTTTCTGACTTACTTCACTCTGTATGACAGTCTCTAGGTCAATCCACCTCACTACAAAAAACCCAATTTCATTTCTTTTTATGGCTGAGTAATATTCCATTGTATATATGGGCCACATTTTTTTTGTTGTTGTTGTTGTTGTACGTGGGCTTCTCACTGTTGCGGCCTCTCCCGTTGCGGAGCACAGGCTCCGGACGCGCCGGCTCAGCAGCCGTGGATTAGGGGCTCAGCCACTCCGCAGCATGTGGTATCTTCCTGGAGCGGGGCAGGACCCGTGTCCCCTGCATCAGCAGGTGGACTCCCAACCACTGCGCCACCAGGGAATCCCTGTGCCACATCTTTATCCATTCGTCTGTCGATCCTGCCAACACTTTTACTTGACTCAATTGAGACCAATGTCAGACTTGTAAGGTAATAAATTTACCTTGTTTTGAGTCACTAAGTTTTTGGTAATTTGTATGAAAGCAATAAAAAACAAATACAGAGGTTCTACAAGAGCCAGGCTATATATTTATACTTAAGTATTTCTGAAATGAATTTAACATTGTGACTGACAGCAACAGCAGCAGCTTCCATGGGATCCCATCACACACCTGAGGAAAAGCAGCCTAATACAAAGCAGTGACAGCAGCAGGTCATTGCCCCACACTTGGAGTAGAGGGGCACTTGCTCTACTGTAGCAGCAGCATAGCCTGAATGGGAACCCATCCTCCTGTGGCACTAGTCCCATCAACATTAGTGTAATCTGCTAGCATCTGCTGAGCCAACAGGCCCCACATATACAAACCCTCCAACTCAGCAGCATTAAGTGAGCCAGGCTCAGGGTTTCCTGAAACTCATATCCAATGGCACTGGAAAGACCAGATATCACCTACACTTATGAAAACATAAAAAAACAAAAACAGAACACTGGGAACTTCAGAAAGAAAAGGGGAACAATGGAATGGGTGAAAACAAATGGGGTAAATAGAAGAGACTATCATTAGTCTCATGAGTTTCTTAAATACTATATGATGGTCAAAGCAAAAATTAGGACACCATCTGATGTGGTTCTCAATGTAGAGAAAGGAAATACTACAGAAAATCATACTTTAAAACTGGGGAATATTAAGAGACCTAAATGGAAGTAAAATTTTGAAACTTCACTTGAAGTCATAAAACACTGATTCTAGTAGCCTATGATAAGTTACATATGTATACTGTAATGCCAAAAGCAACCACTAAGAAAACTATACACACAGTATACACACATGATTATAAATAAAAAAATTAAAATGGGCTTATTAAAAAATGTTTAAGTAACCCACAAGAAGGCAAAATAAGAGAAACACAAGATTGAGAAACTAAGGTAAAAGACAAAACAAAAAATAAAATGGTAGACCTAATCTTTAACATAGCAATAATTACATTAATGTAAATGATCTAAGTAACCAAGTCAAAGACAGAGATTGGAAGAGTAGATTAAAAAATCACAAGCATGATCCAAGTATATACTGTCTACAAGAAGCTTACTTTAAACATCCTGATATAGGTAGTTCAGAGTAAAAGGATGAAAATGATATATCATGTGAGCATTAATCAGAAAAAGCAGGAATGGATAAATTAATATCAGATAAAGTAGATTTCAGAGCAAAGGAAATTATTAGGGGCAAACAGGGTCATTACATAAAGATAACAGGAATAATCCACCTAGATGACCTAGTGATACGAAATGTGTGTGCACCAAACAACAGAACTTCAAAATACATGAAGCAAACACTGAAAAAGGTAGTAAAAGGAGAAAATTTTAAATCCACAATTATTATTTGAGACGTCAACACAGCAATTTATAGAACTACCAGACAGAAAAATCAGCAAGGAGATGGAAGAGCTGAAAACATCATCAATCAACAAGACATAACTGACATTTAAAGAACACACTCAATAAGAGCAGAATACATATTCAAGTGTCTGTGGAACATTCACTCATATACCATATATTGGGTGATAAAATAACATTAGCAGATTTAAAAGAATTAAAATCATAGAGTTCTCTAGCCATAATGGAATCAGACTAGAAATCAATAACAGAAAGACAACAGGAGAATCTTCAATCACATGAAAACTAAACATCACAATTCCAAAGAACTCATGGGTAAAAAAGACAGCGTCAAGGAAAAAATTTTTAATGCATAGAATAAAAGAAAATGGAGATATAACAGATCAAAGTTTGTGGAATGAAGTGAAAGTAATGCTAAAAGGGAAGTTTATAGAACTAAATTGGGAAATAAAATATTTCAAAGCAATAATCTCATTTTCTATATTACAATAGTAAAAAAGGAAGAGGAAAAAACACTAAACAAGCAGAAAGAAGGAAATAATAAAGATGAAACAGAAATCCATGAAACTGAAAACAGGAAAATGGGGGGGGAAATCAATGAAACAAAAGGCTGGTTCTTGGAAATAAACAATTTAATCAATAAAGATCTAGCAAGACTGATAAAGGTAAAAACAGAGATGGCACAAATCACAGATATCAGATATGCAACCAGGGATACCATGACATATCCTGCAGGTTAATACGGGACAAGTTATTATGAACAAGTCTACACTCTAAATTCAAAAATGTAGATGAAATGGGCCAATTCTTCTACACCCAAAACTACCCAAACTCAGCCAAGATGAAATAGATAATCTCAATTTTCCTGTAACCATTAGAAACACTGATTTTTCATATAAAAATTCCCAAAAGAAATATTCAGGCTTAGATGTTTCACTTTTACCCAAGACTTAAAGAATTAAAACCAATTTTACATGATTTGATAAGAAATAGAAGTAGAGGGAACCGTTCCTAATTAATTTTATGAAGCCAGTATTACCTTGATACCAAAACCAGACAGGAATACTATAAAAAGAAGAAGACTATAGACCAATATGTTTTATGAAATTGCCTGTAAAGATCTTCAGCCAGATATTAGCAAATTAAATCCAGAAATATATAAAAAGAATAATATATCATGACCAAGTGGTATTTATTCCAGTTATGCAAAGTTGGTTAAATATTTGAAAATCAAACAATGTAATCTACCATATCCAATAGATTAAGGGGGAAAAGTCATGTGATCCTATCCATTAATGCAGAGAACGCATTTGACAAAATCCAATCCCATTCATGATTTGGCACATATATACAATGACATATTACTCAGCCATAAAAAGAAACAAAATTGAGCTATTTGTAATGAGGTGGATAGACCTAGAGTCTGTCATACAGAGTGAAGTAAGTCAGAAAGAGAAAGACAAATACCGTATGCTAACACATATATAATGTCATGAAGAACCTAGGGGTAAAACAGGAATAAAGACACAGACCTACTTGAGAATGGACTTGAGAATATGGGGAGGGGAAAGGGTAAGCTGTGACAAAGCGAGAGAGAGGCATGGACATATATACACTACCAAATGTAAGGTAGATAGCTAGTGGGAAGCAGCCGCATAGCACAGGGTGATCAGATTGGTGCTTTGTGACTGCCTGGAGGGGTGGGATAGGGAGGGTGGGAGGGAGGGAGACGCAAGAGGGAAGAGATATGGGAACATATGTATATGTATAACTGATTCACTTTGTTATAAAACAGAAACTAACACACCATTGTGAAGCAATTACACTCCAATAAAGTTGTAAAAAATAATAATAAAGTTAAAAAATTTAAAAAAAGAAGAAAAAAACCCCCAAGAAAACTAGGAATAGAAAAGGAACATACTGAAACTCATCAAGAGGATCTACAAACAACCTATACCGACATTATATTTAACTGTGAAAGACTGAATGCTTTCTCTGTAAGATCAGAAACAAGGCACCGATATCTGCCCTCACCACTTTTATTAAATATATTAATGGAGGTTCTAGTAAGAAAATAAAGCAAAAATAAATAAATACATAAATTTAAAAGTTAAAATTTTAAAACATTTATTTAAAAGATAAAAGGACTATTCCTACTACGTTGAATAGGAAGGAATATATCCTACTGAATGTTGAATAGTAATATATACTACTATATTAAATAAGGAAAAGTAAAACGGTATCTGAAGAGGAGATGATAATCTAAATGGAGAAAATACCAAGGAATCCACAAAAAGCTTGAGAAATAATATTAGTTTGTAAATGTTTTAGAGTACAAATCAACACAGTTTTATCAAATTATATATTAATAACAAATGTGTAGAAGCTTAAATAAAAATATGTGATGCCATTTACAACTGACCTAAATAAATACTTAAATATAAGCCCAATAAGACATTTATAGGTCCTCTATACTAAAAATTACAAAATGCTGATGAAGAAAAATGTAAAAGTCCCAAACAAATAGTGAGACATACCTTGTTCATGGATTAGAAAACACAACATAATAAAGATGTCAATTCTCCCCAAGTTAAGAGGCTTAACAGAGTTACTCTTAAAATGCCCTCAAGGTTTTTGTGGATATAGACAAGCTTATTCTAAGATTTATATGGTAAGAAGAGGCTGAAGAATAGCTAAAACAATTTGTAAAGGAAGATTAAAATGGGAGGAATTCATCTACCCAATTTCAAGATTTTGCAGTAATGATGGAGGGTAGATACACAGATTAATGGAATGGAATAGAGAACCCAGAAATAGACTGACATAAATACATTTAACTTGTTTTTGACAGCAGTGTGAAAGCTATCAAGGAAGAATAGACTTTTCAAAAAATGGTACTGAAACAGTTGGACATCCCTCGACAAAAACAAACAAACAAAAAATGAACCTTAACCTAAACCTCCACACCTTACACAAAAATTAAATCAAAGTGGATCATAATCTTCAATGTAAAAGCAGGACATTTTGAGAAAAAAAAATAGGAGAAAATCTTTGGCATCTAGAACTACGTGAATAATTCTTAGACTTGACACCGAAAGTATGATCAATAAAAGCAAAAATTAATAAATTGGATCTCATCAAAATGAGTTAAAAATGCTTCATAGAAGATCATTTTAAGTGGATGAAAACTCAAATTACACAGTGGGAAAACATATTTGAAAATCCCACATGAGACAAATGACTTGTATCTATAATATACAAAGAACTCTCCAAACAACTTAAAAAAACCCAACTAGAAAATAGGCAGAAGACAGGAACAGACATTTCATGGAAGAGAATATACACATGGCAAAGCAGCACATGAAAAGATGCTCAACATCATTAGCCATTAGGGAAATGCAAATTAAGACCATAATGAGATATCAGAGAATAACGAAAATTAAAGTATAGTGACAACATCAAATGCTGGTGAGTACATAGAAAAATGATATCACATCACTGGTGGGAAAATAAAATGGTTTAGCCACTCTGAGAAACAGCTTGACAGTCTCTTTTAATCCTAAAAGTAGATTCACCCTACAACACAGTAATTGTACTCTTGAGCATTTATCCAAAAGAAACAAAAACTTCATTAAGTTCCCACAGAAACTTACACATAAATGTTCATAGCAGTTTTATTTATAACAGCCCAAAACTGGCCACTACCCAAATGTCTTTCAATGGATGAATGTTGAAACAAATTGTGATAAAATCTTATGATAGAATACTACTGAGCAACAAAAAGGAACAAATTATTAATATATGCAAAAATTGAAATGAACTTCAAGGGAATGATGCCGAGGGAAAAATTTTAAAAAGCCAATCTCCGAAGATGAAGTAATTCATGATGATATTTACATATTATTCAATATGTAACAAAACTGTGGAGATGGAGAACAGATTAGAAGTTGCCAAGGGTTAGAGATGGGGGTAGAAAGTACAGCGGGGGACCTTTGTGAGGTTTTTGTGGTCCCAGTACAAATAATACAGCAATCTTGGTTTTAACCCCGAAAGATGTTTAAAAGCAATTCCTAATAAGAGGTGTCCAGATATTTAGCAATGGCAGCAGATTAGAGGTATAGCTACCCAACATGACAGCTTCAAGACAGATGGTACTAATTCAATGCATATGCTAATTTTTAAAAGGCCAATCACAATACTTAAATGGTATATATCTTAACGATATTATTCTAAGGATCCAGCTATACCAGATGGACTAGCAGGATTTTCTGTACATTCAATCTTATTTAAGACAGTTATATCTTATAATAAGACAGTTAAAAAAAGAAAAAGAAAAAAAAAACAAACCAACGACAGTTGGATATTCTCATAGGAAGATGAGGTGAAAATATGTAGCAGCGGTTCAAAAGCTTAAGCAGTGGCACCTAAATTTGGCTGCACATTAGAATCATCTGAAGCACTTTTTAAAAACCCTCACACCAACAGTTGGTCATCCTAAACCAATAAAATCATTTAAAATCTCCTCAGACGATGCCATTGTCTAGCCAGAAGTGAGAACCAGCGGACTAAGCAGAAGGAGATGTTTCTACAAAGATTTCTTAACAATAAGTTCTTTCACCCAATCAGATTTACCTTCCTGCAAAGGGGTAAAGAAGGCTAGATGTTGTCCATACTTGCTTAGCTTTAATGAGCACTTGTGACTTGCCCAAAACCTAGATCATGTTTCCCTTAAATTTCATGTGATTTCCTAAGTTTTTCAAATCCAGGGCTAAGGGGTTTGCCAGGATGAGATTTTAAGTGCTCACACAGGGGAAGTCCCTGGCAAACCAGGACAGAGGTCACTCTACATTGAAATGTAAAGCATCCTAAATAACCCTGCCACTGCCCCCAGATACTCGTCTGTGCCAACCAGTGGAGAAAAGGCATTCTCCATTACCACCACGGCAAATGCTGCTGTACTTGCCTTGGCTACTCCCTATCTTTTCCAGGCATCTCTCCCCTTCACCTGCTGGTGGACGCTTTGGCAGCTGCCAATGCAGATATTTTCAAACTTTAAGGTGAATAAAAATCATCTGGAGGGCCAGTTATAACAGAGATCACTGAGCCCCACTAGAGTTGCTGATTCCATAGGGCTGGGACAGGGCCCTAAAACTTGAATATCTGACACATTATCAGGGGACGCTGGTAAAGCTGGTCAGGTTGTTACCGAATGCACGTTCGTGTGTCTGAAGCACAGTGGGGCCAAACAAACCGAAAGGTTGCAGTCTGGAGCAGAGAAAGGTTTATTGCAGGATCGAGCAAGGAGAGGGGTGGCTTGTGTTCCAAAAACCCTGAAATCTCCAAAGGATTTCAGCAAAGCATTTTTAAAGGCCACGTGAGGGAGGGACGTCCCAGGGAATGTGATCAGCTCGTGCACAATCATCTGACTGGCTGATGTTGAGGCTACAGGGCAGGTAACATTATCCATCCTTAGGTGCCAGAAGGTCTGGGGACTGTGTGCTCATGATCATCAAAGAGTTAATTTCTTCCATTGGGTGGTGGTTTTTAGCATCTGAAAACTCAAGAAATATGCCTGAGATACTATTATCTGAGGACTTCAGAGAGGAACTACAGCAGAGGCTATGGGGGATGGGTCTGTCCTAGGAAGGCCCCATAGGGTACTGCTTGCTTACAAGGTGACCATACTTTGAGAACCACTGCTCTAGTGGCTTGGAATGTTAAAGTAATGGAAGAATCCCTTCCCAGATCTAGATTCTAGTATCACCAGCTATTTTGGTGGGGGGAAGGGTAAGTTTTGTCCTTGCTTGGACTTCTTGTTCATTTATATCAAAGCCTATTTGAGGCAGTGCACTTGGCAGTCCTGCAGATCTGTCTTTGGCTTCAACGGTGTTTGGAATGAACAGACCCAGGGACGCTCCTTGCTCCAGCCCCCGACCACCCTCCAACATTTCTTCCTGCCGCAACCTTTGGAATCAGCCACTCAGCTATCCTCAGCCTCCAGGACAGGCCAACACCGTTTTTGGAGCTTAGCTCCTTATCACTGATCAACCACGAGTCCCCAGGTTCGTCAGAATTATTCCATCGAGGTGGAGGCCGCCATCCACCGCCTGTTCAACATGCATCTGTGGACACTTACCTCTCTCTAAGCTTCTATTTCCACAGCAACAGTGGGACTCTGGACAATGGGGGCCACAGTTTTCGCCAACTGGCTGAAGAGAAGTGTGAGGGCGCCCAGCGACTCTTGAAAATGCAAAACAAGTGCTGCGGCCGCGCCCTCTTCCAGGATGCGCGGAAGCCTTCTCAAGATGAGTGGGGTAAAACCCAGGACACTGTGGAAGCCGCCATTCTTAGGGAGAAGAACATGAACCAGGCACTATCGGATCTGCGCGCCCTGGGTCCTGCCCGCGCAGACTCCCACCTCTGTGACTTCCTGGAGAGCCGCTTCCTGGACGAGCAGCTGAAACTCATCAAGAAGATGGGCAACCACCTGACCAACCTCCGCAGGCTGGCTGGTCCGCAGGCTGTGCTGGGCGAGTATCTTTTCGAAAGGCTCATGCTCGAGCACAAACAGGAGTCTCTGAAGTCCAGCGGCCTCTGAGGAGCCCCTCTGGCGTCAGAGCTTCTGCCTGAAGCCCAGCTCTGCAGCCACTAGGCAGCTTTGTAACCGCCCTGGAGCCTTCTCCCAAGCCTTGGACCAAATGGAAACAATAACACTTTTTGCAGAAGGAAAAAAAATGCCTATTTGAAACACAAACAGAATAAAGAGAAAAAAAAGAAATATATATATATATATATATTCATGTTCTTTTAACATATGAATTGCCCCACTTTATCTGTGTGAGATACGTTTGTTCCCGTTATTGGGCTGGTTCTCAAGCTTTGCTGCTCGTATGAATTACCTAAAGAGCTTTTTTTTTTTTTTTTTAGTATTAAATATATTTTTAAATTAGTTTCTGTTTTATAACAAACTGAATCAGTTATACATATACATCTGTTCCCATATCCCTTCCCCTAAAGAGCTTTTAAGAGAAACTTTGGTGTCTGGGTCCCAGCCCCAGAGATTTTGATTCAGTAGGTCTAGGGAGGAGCCTGGGCACGGGGAGGTCTCAGAGTTCCCCAGGTGATTCTAATATGCAGCAACTTTGTGAACCACCTCTTGGCTTCAATCCAGCTAGTGATCAGATATTAAATCTAAGACACATGGGCTAGTGCGTGAGCTCTGCTGCTAGGCGTGTTCCATTTTCTTCCTCCTGGAAGATTCGTGTCAGGGAAAATGATTGATAGTTGTGTTACTTCTCTGAAATGGATAGAAATTTCCAATTAGCGTGAACAGGGGAGGGTGAATGGGTGAATGCAATAAGGTGTATCATTTATGTATTTCCCTATGTGTATGGCTAGAAGCTTTTGCAACTGACGTCTGCCCTACTTTTCATGCGAATGGTAATGCTTGTCCTCCTAATGCAGCTGTAAACTTTATAAGCCCATAGGTAGACAGCATCACAAAATATTTACCCCTCCCCACTGGCCCACTCTCAAGCTTCACTCCCCTTCCCCAATACACAAATGTACATCAATGTGCTTGAGACCAATATCAACATACTGACCTTCAATTCTTCCACTTTGCAGCTTCCCTCTTATCAGGAGATGTCAGCATTTAGTGCCCAGAGGAGGCATTTCCAGTCATCTCAGCTTAGAGGTCAAATATCCAAATATCCAAATATCCAAAGTAAAAAAGGTTAAAGAAAAGAAGAAGAAGAAGAAAGCAAGGAAGAAAAGAAGGAAACAATTTTCTTATCTCATAGTAATAAGGCAGTTTTCCTTAAAAAAAAATAAAGACTTAAGCCTTAAATTCTCTTTCCTAATCAAAATGTGCTTTTCCGTCTTTAGTCCTCTTATATCCTGTATTATTCATGATGTTTAATTCTTGAAATAGCACATGGCTGAAAACAGAAGCTAACCTCTTGTCCACTATGAATTAAATCTTCTTTTCCTAGGACCCGTCTACAATGTACAATTTGGGGTTTGCCAACATAATTATTTTCTCTGAAATAAGGTACAGCATTTTGCCTTTTCAATATATAGTTATACAATACATTGTTAACACAACATAGTCAATATAGTCAATACAACTATAACACACATGATATGATGCCACTTTGGTGCTTTTCTTCATCCATGTAATTCTGAAATTTGACAGTATAGTTTTCATATTCTAATGAGCTGAGTATTACCTTTGCAAGGATAGAAAAATAAAATAACTTCATAATATTCTTGTGTGGTTTGCCCCTGGGGTGGATTACCATAATGGGGGCATATTTGAGCCTTTCTCCAAGTCATTAAAAAACCTCCAGCGTGGGGTGGGACAGGGAGGGTGGGAGGGAGACGCAAAAGGGAGGGGATATGGGAACATATGTATATGTATAACTGATTAAATTTGTTATAAAGCAAAAAATAAATAAATTAAAAAAAAAAAAAAAAAAAAAAAAACCTCCAGCGAGTAGCCCCTTGTCCTCTCCAGGAAACTGCGGGAAAGTATCTTT
The DNA here is from genome assembly GCF_964341445.2 of Mesoplodon mirus. Lineage (NCBI taxonomy): Eukaryota > Metazoa > Chordata > Mammalia > Artiodactyla > Ziphiidae > Mesoplodon > Mesoplodon mirus. Next base: position 97,509,909 of record NC_138983.1, on the reverse strand, counting down.
AATCACAATAATCCTGGGGGGAGAAATCTCGGAAATAAGACATCTGCTTCTGTGCCTTGTTGTTTTGCACAATAGCAATGATTGCTTTAGCAGCTTCTATTGCCATATGTGTATAGTAAGTAAATGAACATAAAATTGAATGAACGCATAAAAGAAGGATAAACCCACCCAGTTTAACAAATCCACTCTCTCACCTGCTGTGCCCTGAAACGTGAAAGAAAGAATCACGGGATCATAAGGATTCATAAAATAACAGTCTCTGTTAACAATATTGACAGGAGGTATAAGGATGATTTGTCTGATGTGGGACCAACAGCTTAACTGCTTAATTCTTTTTTTTAAGGGCAAATCATTCATTTATTGTTTAAAGATCGCAAGACAACATCTGAATTTTTGTAGCACAATTTAAATGTTTTACTTTTTTGATAAAGCAGAGTATAATAGAAAAACAATTAGTTTCCAGTAATATCTATATCTCTATTCAGAATTAAGTCTTCCACAGACATGTAACCTGGAAACAAAAGCCTGTTCCAATAAGCAAAGCTTCAACAGAGCGGCTACTTTTCGGGCCAGGGAAAGGTTCATCCCTATAGGATGATGACGTGCTGTGTAAAATGGCTGCAAGGTCACAGCCTTAAGGGCGTTGGAAGTCTGTTATCCTATTCCACATTAAGGAGTTTGGTGAACTTCAAACGACCGTTCGTCTGCAACCAAGCTGCCAACCTTTAACTGATATTTCAAACAGGTAAAAAATAAATGAAAAGAAATCCCTACACTGATGTTCCTCGATTTACACTGTTCAATGGCTCATTAACATGTAATTCTGGCTAAGAATTACATTTGAGATTCCTTGCTCAGATTCTGGTTAACAGTACTAATCTTTAGAAATTCAAGTTCTCATTCATCAATAATTTGTCAGCTAGGATACCTTCAGGCATCAGCTGCAACTACAGAACAGGTGCCCAGCCTCAGCGCTTCAGAAAGACAGAATGTACACCACCACCAGCAGACACAATACCTGTCACTAGACGGCACGTGTGCAGGACAGCAAGACAGAAACGTCTATGCAGATGTGCCGCGGAGCAGCCGGAGAAAGAGGACTTCACCGCCCAGGGTCAGAAGGGACGGGGTAAGGAACTGAAGTAGCACCGACGAATGTGGTCAGAAGGACCAAGACAACTGATGGTTGCAAGGCAAGTTTTATTATGCTCCGGTTGCAGATTATAGAGACTAGAAATGGAAGGTTGCCAAATGGTGGTTTACATTATCTAATGACTGTCTCGGCTCAAGGTTTACTTCCCTAACCTGCATGTGCAGGGGGGAGACAGCTTTGCTTGTCTCATTTTACTTTCTTTCTGATTTCTGGGCCCTGGTGATTTATCTCCCATGGAATGGAACAAGGAGGGGAACAAGTAGGGACAGTCCCTTCGAGCAGCAGCGGCATGCCTGGCATGTCCGTAGCCTGATCTCAAGGCTGACTGTTTCCCTCAGTTCCCTTTTTTTTATTTTTTAATTTTTGCTGCAAAATAATTCCATGAAGCGTAGTGCCGAGAGTAGTATATTGTTGCATGAGGATACGAAACAGACATGAGAAGATTATTATCAAAAATAGGCAAATTATGGCCAGGGTAATAAATCCTGACAACCCTCCAGTGATCCACGACTGAGGGTTTAACCACTTTAAATGGTCCAGTAAAGTTTTAATTACATCTTCTTGCCAAATATCATCAAGATGTGCATTTTGTATATCCTGAATTTCAGCATTTAATTTCTTAAGATCAAGACTAATATTATTATCTGACCAAACGCTCAGCAGATGCATTTTTACTTTTTCCCATTCCCAAATACAGTCATTGTACTTGTAAGGAGTAACACAAATCCATGTATACTTTTCATGACAAGCTAAACGCATCCTCAATTTTAATGCTGCCATCTGATCTCCAATCCCCCAAATTGAGTTTTTAAATTCATCTAACTTGTTATTCATCTGTAAATCTATGTGACTTTGTAAAGATAAAGCAAGACTGGTATTTTGAGATAATTGATCAGCAAAGTGAGCATGATTAATACTCTGTGAAAGAGCAAGATGGGCAGTAGCCACGGTAGCAGACAGAGCAGCCAAGGCAAGTCAACTTACTATTAGCCACCCAATAAAGCGTCTCCTTCTCTGCAAGGCTTTAGAGAGTTCCACCCATGCCTGTACTCCAGTATCTTCATACCAAGGTTCTCTCAGATGTACAGGCGCCATAACATATATGGGTTGCTTTAGTATAAGCACAGATTGTGTTCCTGCAGAAGGGAACATACAACTGTAAAAATACAATGAACACAGCTAATAGTATATCCTCCTTTGGAAGAATTACCAATGTTAATAGAACCAATCAAAAGTGTATATGGAGGAGCAACACAAGTTATAACAGGTGTATTGGAATAAGTTAGAGCTAGTTTCCATATATCCCAGTTCTTTTGAAATGCGATAAACCTATCTATGACGGGAATAGAAGAGATAAGAATTTACCCCTTGGTATAATCTATAGTACACCATATTTGGTTATTATTCCAAGATGCATTGCAACATTCAAAATTGGATCCAGGAAAGTTAATGGTCATAAAAGGAGGAAATTGATTTTTTGATTTTCTCTTTAGTAACCATATGTCCAGCCATAAGTATCCCTTGTCCTCCAAGTAAACGCTTCATACACAAATAATTTCCTGAATCCTCACCTGTAACCTTGGCTACAGTAATAGCGGAATCCCTAAGCGGTGAGGCGTATGAGATTCGACCTCTAAGATTAATAGGTTGCCCATTTTTATAGCAAATGGTGGTATCCTTAAGATCCTCTCGTCGGCTGGTAGCCGGGCATGTAAGAGTAATGTTGGTTCCTGTAAAACGAAGGATGCCTGGAGAGCCTGACAAACTAATTGATTGATCCGTTCCCTCATAAACATCTGTATGCTCATAACTAATAGCCTTTACACATCCAGTTTCCAGATTCAATGGGCTAAGATGGACAGGATAGGTACTAAACCAGTTAGTATAATTTACAGACATATTGATTTGTTTTATATTCCCAATAAGAGGCCCATAAACAGTATCATTGTAAAATACAGGAAACTCTGCTTCAGACCAAGATATGGGTTTTAATAGTGGAGGATCAGGTACATAGGCCCAGTAAGTTGCTGCATTAACAGAGGGAACACATGAAATGGTTGCCAACATAGCCAAAAATAAAGTCACAGGTGTAACAGGATTATTCTGTTGTTTCACTAACTCTTGAGCTCGTGAAACCAATTGTTTAATTTGTCCCCAAGTTGGAACATCACTCCTTTGAGTCGTCCTGGCAAGTGGTCTCCTCTTCTTCTTCTTTTGCTGAATCAACACTGTCAAATTTTTAGGAGAGATGCAGAGCTTCTTCATCTTCTGAACTAGTTGTGAGCTGTGGCGAGCCATCTATTTGCTTGACTAAGCAAGCGCTCAGGAAGCCAGAGAGGTCCAGGAGCTGATCTGGGAAATATACACACGTGACCACGTCCCCAAATCAACACAGGATCAGGACAACGCCAAGTGCTGGTTAGCGGATCTTTCCCGAGGACCTCCAGAGATTGAAAGGCCAATCTTGGCTCAGCCACCAACCTTTCCCCTGTCAACAGTGAGAAAATTTAAAATAAACAGAGCATGATTTATAAGGTTATGTAGTGTTGTTCTATATAATTCCCCCATTTTTATTTTTTCAATAGTTAGCTTTAAAGGTCTATTTGCACGTTGTATAATACCTTGTCCTTGAGGGTTATATGGAATGCCTGTAATATTGGTAATTTGTAATGAATTACAAAATGTTGCAAAAGCAACACTAGTGTGAGTGGGCCCATTATCTGTTTTAATAATTTTGGGAAGGTTCATGAAAGCAAAACAGTGTGATAAATGAGTGATAACATGTTTAGTAGCTTCTCGGGTCTGTGCTGTAGCACAGAGGAAACCAGAATAAGTATCAATAGTGACATGAACAAACTGTAGTTTCCCAAAAGACGGGATATGAGTAACATCCATTTGCCATAAATGACTAGGTAATAATCCACGAGGATTAACACCATAATGTGGAACAGGAAGGTGAGGTAAGCACTGTGGGCATTGCTTAACAATTTGTCGGGCGGCTCCACGAGGAAGGGAAAATTGTTTGCGTAATGTAGCCGCCGACTGACGGTGTAAAGCATGCGATTGCTGTGCTGCTTGTGAAGCAGTTTGATCATAACTTACCATAATATGAGGGTGTCCAGGACATGGACCATGAGTACCAACAGTATGAAGATAATGAATGCAATACCTTAGCCATTCTTGACAGCATGACGAACGGAAAGGAGGAGGACGGTAAATTGGGATATGTCCTGCTTTAGGGAAAAGAGATTGAGGAGGAAGAGTAACTTTAACTTTATTTTTGGGAGGAAAATGCACAGGATAAAGATCACGTTTAGATCGAGTTAAAACATCTGCAGTCGCATTCATTTTAGACAATGGACCAGACAAGTCAGAATGAGCACGATATGCAGAGCTGCAACAGGACCATCGTGGGAACGAATAAGCTGTTGAAGTAAACGAAAAGAGGATGATAATTCAGGGTCATTAGTATATCCTCTGGTTGCAGTCTCCAGAAGAAATAATAAGCTAATAAGATATTTACTATCAGAAAACAAATGAAAAGATATAGAAGGCAAATGTTTAAAAGCCATAATGACAGCATACAGTTCAACACGTTGAGCTGAAGTCAAGGAAGTTTGTTTAATGAGTTTTGTTCCGTCGTCAATGATTACAGTAGCCACTCCTGAAGAAGAACCGTCTGTAAAAACCAAAGGTACATGAGGAATAGGCTGTTGCCTAATTATAGAAGGAAAGATATAAGAGTTAAGTTTGCTGAATTGGATCAATTTATCAGCAGGCTAATGGCATTCCAAGGTACCTGAAAATCCTGCAAGAACAAGACCCCATTCATTACTATGTTGAAAAAGCCAATTTTGTTGACTAACTGAATAAGGGATAATAATTTGAGAAGGTTCTATACCTATAAGTTGTAAGCATCTAGTTCTACCTTGCATTATTAACTTAATAATAAGTTCATAATAAGGGTTAATAACTTTAGAGGATGTAGTTTTCATACGAATCCATTCAATAATTCCAACAGTTTGCCATAAGATGGCAGTAGGCACATGAGGTGTTGGACAAACAACTAAAGACATGGGCAGGTGAGTATGTATTTGAGTTAATTGTGCAGAGCTGATAGCTCTATTAACTATTTGGAAAGCTTGAAATCCTCTGGAGTCATAGATCGTGAAGTAGAAGGATCTGAGTCACCTTTAAGAATATCAAATAAAGGCTCTAACTGAGCAGTAGGAAGTTCTAAGGAAGGCCTTAGCCAATTAATATCTCCAAGTAATTTTTGAAAATCATTTAATGTTTTTCAATTATCAACTCGAATTTGCAGTTTTTGAGGCCTAATGGTAGAGTTATCAATATATTTTCCCAAATAGAAAAATGGAGATTGTCTTTGAATTTCTTCTGAGGCAATGACCAGGCCAAATGATTGTAAGGATTGTTGTAAAAATTGGGAAGCAGTCTCTAATCAAGAAATATTATCAGTGGCTAAAAGTATATCATCCATATAATGTATGAGATATAACGTTGGAAACCTTTTTCTCACAGGAGTTAAGGCCTGAGCCACATATATTTGGCATAATGTAGGACTATTTGCCATGCCCTGAGGCAATACTTTCCATTGAAATCTCCTCATGGGTTCCTTAAAATTTAAGGAAGGCAAGCTAAAAGCAAAATGTTTTCTATCTTCAGGAAACAAAGGAATAGTGAAAAAACACTCTTTAAATCTATAACTAAAAGATGATAATTGTGTGGTATGGCTGTTGGAGAGGGTAGGCCTAGTTGAAGAGCTCCCATTATTAGCATAGTTTTATTAACAGCTCTTAGACCCTGTAATAACCTCTATTTTCCAGACTTTTTCTTGATAATAAAAATAGGAGTATTCCAAGGACTATTGCAAATTTCTAAATGCCCTAATTGTTCCAGTACTAATTGTTCTGCAGCTTCTAATTTCTCCTTTGTGAGGGGCCATTGGTCCACCCATACAGGGTCATCACTCAGCCAAGTAATTGGACCAGCAGTGAGTGGAGGAGAATCCAAGGCCCCTAAGAAAAACCCAAACCTTGTCTATCACTTTTTATTTTCACATCAATAGGATAGACAGTTCCTTTTTGATTTGTTCCCAGCCCTTTTGTGGGAAGAAATCCTTGATCCAACACCATATTAGAGACATGAGAATTTGGACTATAAAGTAATACTCCCATTTCCTTTAATATATCTTGGCCCAAGAGGTTTAAAGGCAGCCCAGGCAAAACATAAGGCTGGAAGTATCCTGAATGGCCTTCACTATCTTGCCATAATAATAACTGACTACTTTGCATAGGAGAACTCTGTCCTGTTCCTTGAAGTTCTGTAATAATAGGACTAACGGGCCAAAGTTTAGGCCAGTGCATCTGCGTCATAACAGAGACATCAGCTCCAGTGTCTAACAACCTGAAAAAACCTTTCCATTCATGGCTCATTTCATTTCTGGACATTCTTTCCCTATCTTCTGAATCCAGTAGGCAGCACTAGATGATCCAAAAGCCTTTGTTTCTCTCTTTTGATGTTGTAAAATTTGTCCATGAGGTACAAAGGGCAAAAGTAGCAATTGTGCAATTTTATCACCAGGAGAAATCGTTATTATATTTTTAATAGTTTGTGCCATGATTTTTATTTCTCCTTCGTACTCAGAGTCTATGAGTCCTGGCATAATAGTTAAACCCTTCATGGCGACACTACTTCTTCCCAATAATAGTCCAATCAAACCCTTGGGTAAAGGTCCATAGATGCCCATAGAGAGGGCCTGAGGACCCATTGCAGGAGTTAATACATATCGGGCGGAGGTACTGAGGTCCAGTCCTGTGCTTCCTGCTGTTGCTCTGGAGAGCGAAGATATTGTATGTTTTTGTTTTTGGTTAATGTCTGATTGATAGTTTGAGGAGGATACACAGACGTTGCCCCTACTATTTGTTGGGGCCGGGGAAGGCCCCGGGAGGAGTTTCCCGACAGTGGTGTCCCATCCCTGTGGGCCACTGAGCGACAATCTCGTGCCCAACGTTTTCCCCTATTGCATTTAGGGCATAAACCAGGGATTTTCGGACCATCTGGAGGTTTTTGAGTAGGGAAGGAAGGAGCAGGGTTACAATGAAAAGATCCACATTCTCCAGCAAAATGACCTGCCTTTCCGCATTGAAAACAAGTCTTTGTTCTCTTTTGATTGTTTTTAAACCCCACTTTAGTTAACGCTGCAGCCCTAGCAGCACCCTGTATATAAGCAGGCCCAAGGTCTGCACAAAGGCGAATATAATCCTCCAGTGTTCCCCGTTTTCTCCAAGGTCGAATCGCAGCCTGACCTGCATTATTAGCATTTTCAAAAGCAAGTTGCTTAACTACAATTGTACCAGAGAGTCCATCCACAATGAGTCTCCCCACCACCTGTAACAATCTATCTACAAAATCAGCATATGGTTCATCAGGTCCCTGTCTCATTTTTGAAAGATCCTCAGTTTTGTGTGTAGAAGGTAATTTCCTCCAGGCTTGTAATGCCAAATGATTTATTTGAGGATAAGCAACAAAGGTATAAGTTAATTGATCTTGTAAAGAAATATATGGTCCTTCCCCAATCAGCATATGATAATCCACTGGAATATCATGGGTAGCATTCTTTTCTGCTTGTTCAGCAGCCCGTTCATAAAAATCAAACTTCCATATTAAATAATCTCCACCATTTAAACAAGCTCGTGCAATAGACTTCCAATCAGCGGGGGAAAGAGCTTCTCCTGCAATAGTGTCAACCATAGCAGTAGTAAAAGGAGCAGTGGGCCCATACTGAGCACAAGCAGATTTTAAATCTTTCAAAACTTTAAAAGGAAGAGCCTGATGCTCCCTAATAGCCTGTTGAGGATGATTAGGATCAGGTCTTTCTATGACAGGACAACAGAAAATAGGATCTTCTCCTCGTTTTATTGCTGCTTATACAGCACGTTGCAAGAGACTGAGCATTTTTACAGATGTAGATTTTTGAGGAAGACAGTCCTTACTAATTTGCAGCTTTTTCACTGACTTATCTATCATAGCCATTAGAAAATCATCCTCAGGGTGATTCTCTCTTTTATGTTTTTTTTTTCTCTCTCTTTTATGTTTAAAAGCCTCATCGGTTAAGTCAAAATGTTCCTCTTCATCTGAAATATTTAAATTAATTAGCTCTTTTGGTTTAGGAAGTGGCGACACAGTAGCTGATAATACAGTCTTGTCTTCTGTCAGAGGCTTATGTTTTTCTGACTTTACATTCAAATCAACACTATCATGAGAAGAACCTAAACATATTTTTATCAGATTCCACAAACTAAATGTAACAACAGCAGTATGAGTAGGCCCTCGAGACTCATAATAATTTTTTAAATCTTCTCCAACTTTCTGCCAGATTTCTGTGTCACAGAGCCGCCATCAGGAAACCAGGGAGATACATCATGGATATGCTGCCAAAATTCAGTCAACTGTGAGGTAGAAACTTTATTACCCCGAGCTATAAGCATGGAAAGTAAAACCTGAGCAAATAATTCACGCTCCTTGGAGCCCTTTTGCCCCATCTTCTTTTACTTCTGACTGTTGCCTTATGCCTCTATTAGTTTCACTTTTACTCGTGGCCACACATATTTTGCATAAGGGTTCTCTTACCTGCACTTTCTTTTCCTTTTAATTGCCTTCACGCTTCAGGTCCCTGTTCGGGCACCACTTGCCATGGACCAGCCTCAGAAAGAGGATTTCACCGCCCAGGGTCAGAAGGGACGGGGTAAGGAACTGAAGTAGCACCGACGAATGGGGTCAGAAGGACCAAGACAACTGATGGTTGCAAGGTAAGTTTTATTATGCTACAGGTACAGATTATATAGACTAGAAAAGGGAAGGTTGCCAGACGGTGGTTTACATTATCTAATGACTGTCTCGGCTCAAGGTTAACTTCCCTGGGAGAAAACCCATAAACCCAGAATCATCCAAAATAACCTGCATGTGCAGGGGGAGACAGCTTTGCTTGTCTCATTTTACTTTCTTTCTGATTTCTGGGCCCTGGTGATTTATCTCCCATGGAATGGAACAAGGAGGGGAACAAGTAGGGACAGTCCCTTCGAGCAGCAGCGGCATGCCTGGCATGTCCGAAGGTGCTCTCAAGGCTGACTGCTTCCCACACATATGTTGGCTTGTTTAAGCCTCAAGCCCTCGATCCTTTGTTGAAATACAATAATTTCATTCCTATGGTTTTCAATACCAAAAACTCTACCTCCAGGAGGGTTAAAGTCTAATTTGTACTCCAAACCAAGTAGCAGTGCAGTTCGCTACTACTGAGGCTGAATCCATAAAGACTTCAAGACCACGACCAGAAGACAAGTTATTATATATAATACCCTAGAAGGCCTGAAACATAATTATCATATACATAGCTGGTCCTTCAGAGCTTTTTACCTATAACATGTTTTTTGATGAAAGTTATTTAATGTACTGGAGATAACTGTGAACTACTGATCAAATATTTGAATACTTATACTTACCTGGAATTTCATTTCTGCTGAAAGAAAAAGGAAGAACAGGACTCACCTAAAACAAAACAAACTTTAGAAATGAAAGTAAACATCTTATCACACACTATCACTTTTGGAAGCAGCATAGAGGGGCAGTCAACAGTAAAACACTGGTGAAATAGGACAAAACTCTAGGCCAAAAATCCATTATTATTATCATCAGTCACAGTACCACAACTGTGCCCTTCATAATTAATAAGCACTCCTAAGAATCTTCATTTGGCACCAGATGATGTGTTTAAGAGAAACACTCTGGGAGGTTTTGAATCAGACTTGGTTTTTGTTAGCCAAGTTACAGGAGAATTTTTAAAGTGGGGGGAAGGGAAGAAGGAAACGGACCAGAAAAAGAATTGAAGCCATCATCTACAAACCAACAAAGCACTGAGAGTTCCAAACGTTATGTCAGACACTAAAATGACTGACACAGGCTCAAGCGGTTTATAAAACCTAGAAAAAGACTACACCAGCAAAGTCCCCATTTATCTGTAGAGTTCAGAAACTAAAACAAGGAATATTTCAGCTTAACACCTGATCTCAAGAGAATCATATACACTTCACATGAATAAAAATACCTGAAACCAAACATTTTTAAAAGCTCCAATACCCAAAATAGAAAGAAAAAAATTAATTCAGAAGACTCAATCCACCCATGATAATCACAAAACGGCTGGGCAATCTCTATCTCCCTTCCACACTAACCATCCATCCCCTGGAAGACCAAGGGAGATCAGACCTTCCAGACTTACCTTCCAGACCTTCCAGACACCTGGCTGCGGCAAAATTCGATGGAATCTCCTTGTGGAACAGCAGTTTCCCATCTCTTGTGTCTCTCCCTGTCATGATCATGCAGGAAGCAAGTCTGGCTGTGCTATTTCTTATCATTGTGTGTCACCCATCTGCAACATGATATTGAAAAAGTAGTTCCCTTTCCCCCAGAAGGCTGAGGCTCAGCTACAGGGGTAATTCTCCTGGGCACACAGTCATTATTTAGGCCGACTCAGTGACTTCAACAGGCTTAATCATGTGATCAGGCTTGTTGCCAGCTGCATAATGCTCCCACATCTGTAGATAGAGCCACTCTAGTTCCATCGTGTATTGTTTGGTGTTGAACAGAGGGCTAGATGTTCTCTGCTTCCAGACTTTGCCACGAATTTTCTTCAGGTATTCTACATCAGTTCCCAGTTTCACAGCTATCTCTTCATATTCTTGTCTATTTTTAGCAATCAGCTCAAGACAGCCTAAACAAGTGAGCTGGGAAGCTGCAACTCGGGAAGCAAGAGTCTCTCCTGGCATAGTCACCATGGGGGTCCCTGCCCAAAGGACGTCCATCCCTGTGGTGTGTCCATTACAGAGTGGAGTGTCCAAGCAGACATCAGCCAGCTGGCCTCTCCGAACATGTTCCTCTTTAGGAGCAACAGGGGAAAAAATGAGACGGTTCGGGCGAAGGCCCATATTTTGTGCGTACTGTTGAATATTAGCTTCTCCTGCTGCTGGAAAACGCAACAGCCACAGTACACTATTGGGAACACGCTTCAGAATATTTGCCCACACCTGCAAAGTAGATGGGTCAATTTTGTATAACTGATTAAAGTTACAGTACACAATGGCATCTTCCGGTAACCCGTACTGAGAACGTGTGGTTACAATAATGGTACGGGGAACCTCCTCTCCAGTGGCAGCCTTAGTGTTGATCAGGGTAGTTGCCAGTCCATTGCTAATATTGAATCCATTCATTGTAATCTGAATTTGTCCTCTGTTAATCATTTCAATAACTGCTTCTGCAACAGTATTCATAGGAATGACAGGCATATTAAGAGTTGTATTACTGCTGTCTGCGTTGTCTTCTCCATCAGGACATTTCATCTTGACTATTTGCACATCTGATAGACTATCAAGAAATGCTTGGAGGTCGATGCCATTCAGCACAATCCGATTGTCATAAATGTGCCCATTGGACTTAAAATCGATGACGGCTTTTTTCTTCAGGTGAGGGAACATATTAGCATGGTCACCAATAAAGAAAGTATGGGGCATATAAGCCAGTTTCTCAGAATACTGCTCAGCAACTTCAGCAGGTGAAGTTTCCTGATCAGTGATGATATAATCCATGAAAAGCGCGCCACTAGTCCCAGGGTACCCCAGCCACATTGCCTGAATAGGAGCTGGCCTGAGAGCAAAGAGTTCATTTCGAGCACCCCTGGTATAACCATTCAGATTTACAAGGATGTGTATACCATCTTGATGGATGCAATCAGCTGCTTTCCCATTGCATGGAATCTGAGAAAGATCAATGAAATGATTGGCTTCTGCCATCACCTTCGCTCGGAAGTTTGTGCCATCATGTGGGCTCAGGGCATAACAGAATATCTCAAATGTATCAGGATTGTGCATGCCTGGAATAGACTGCATAAGATGAGAAGTAGGATGATTCCCAAAGTCAGAACTCACGTATCCTACACGCAGTCGACCATCACTGAGCTTCAAGTCTTTTGGATGTTCATACGGTGGTTTATGAAGGACACTTATATTAGCCAAGCAGAGGTTCCCATGCCTCTCAGCAATAGCCTTCCTGAAGCCATGAGAAAGAGGATAGAGCATACTATGATGAGGCTGCACAGAAGGCAACCTATTCTTCTCCAACTGGTCAGCCACAATGCTGACCAACTTCTTCATTCGCTCATCATAGTCTGTCCAATCACAGACAACCTGCAGGCAATGAGCCAAATTACAATAAGCGTCAGGAAAGTCAGGTTGAAGTTTCAGAACAGTGCGATAAGAAGCAATTGCTTCTGGAATATTCCCTGAATCGTGGTGAATGAAAGCCAGATTGCTGTGGGCATCCGCAAATGCAGGGCTGATCTGAACGGCATGAGTATAACACTGCAAGGCTCCCTGAACATCCTGCATCTCCCGTAGGGTGTTTCCCATATTGCAGTAGGCATCAGCAAAGGTAGGACTGATTCGAATAGCCTCCTTATAATGCATCAGAGCTTCATGCAGTTTTCCCTGCTGCTTCAATACACTTGCTAAATTTGAATGGGCGTCAGCAAAGTCTGGGCAGAGCTCTAATGCTTTACGATACAAGCGAACTGCCTCTTCACTGTTTCCCTGTTCTCCTTTGATATTGGCTAGGTTATTCAGAGAGTCTGCATGGGTGGGACACAGCCGGAGAGCTGTATGATAACAATCTTCTGCTTCAGCAACACTGCCCTTCTCTTTGAGAGCGTTTCCTAGGTTGCAGTAAGCATCAGGGAAATGTGGTTGCAAGTCAATAGCTCGCCTGTAGGTGTCTATTGCCAGATCCATCAGGCCTTGCTCATGGTATACACAAGCCAGGTTGCCATGTACCACTGCATGATTTGGACTCAAGCTTAGGGCACGAAGGTAAGCTGCCACAGCTCTGTCAAAAATCCGTGCCTCATTGAAGACATTTCCTAAATTGATATAAGCATCCAGAAAATTGGGGTCAAGGGTGACAGCCTTTTCAAAGTGATGAATTGCAAGCCAAATCTCCCCTTGCGCATTGAAAACACAGCCAAGATTACTCCAAGCTACTGCAAAGTTCGGTTGCGTCTCAATTGCTTTCAAATAACATGCCTTGGCTTCTTCTAAGCCACCCAGGGCTTTGAGCAGGTTCCCCAGGTCACTGCGAACACAGTACAAATAAGGATTGTACTGAAGAGCAGACACGTAAGCTTGTACTGCCCCTTCCATGTCGCCTGCTGCTACCAATGCGGCTGCCAGGTTAATATAACCATCGATGAAATCTGGTTTGAGATGCAATGCATGCCGGTAATGCTCAGTTGCTTCCTGCAACTGCCCTCTTTCCTTGTACACATTCCCCAAATTCGAATAGGCTTCTGCCAGAAGAGGGTTCTGTTTAATTGCCAGAGTACTAAAGTGGGCAGATCTGTCCAGCCTTCGACACTGGAAGTGTATAGATGAAAGTAATAAAAGTACACCAGTATTGCCTGGCTCTTGTCTCCAGAGCTGCATGCAGTGTCTCTCAGCTGTCTCAAAATCTCCTGCCTGATATTCTCGATGTGCCAACTCAGCTAACCCTTGGAAGGAAAGCATACGTTTCGTTGGTTCTGTGCTGTGGGCCACGTTGCCCACGGAAGACGCCATCTGGAGCTTCTGGAGAGAGTGAAAAAAGGGGGTAATTGAGTCCCGCTGCCGCCACTACTGGCAAGAACGTTTCTAGAGGGAGCAAACACGAGCGCAGCAGCCGTACCACTGCTTTGGCAGGCTTAAGCGGCGGCAACAGTTACAGGCACCGAACCTTAGGAACTCTGGTTGGCCATCTACCTCTCATGCTCTTGAAATCTTAATTCTTAACCCTGCCCTCTTCCACCATTTTTCTCCTAATCAGGGAATAAAAATTACCTATCCATTTGCCTTACAAGAAATCAAAAGTCAGTAGTCCAAACACTTTTTAAAATATTGTTTTCTGTCCAGTTGGAAATGAAATACATGATTGACTTTTCTTCATCATTCATATAGTCAACGTGGAAAACATTAGGGCCATGAATTTCAATACAGTAAGATGAGAAAATTTTAAATCGGCCTTCCCAAACCACTAATAAGTAACCGATGTTGTATATAATGCTAAGATCTTAGAGACTGAGTTTGATATTTTAAAAGTTCTGAAAACATTAGCTAATTTCTCCTCATCAAATTTCTCATGACTCAAACCTGAGTATTACTTTTTAAGAGATAAATCTATTTATTTTTATTTATTTATTTTTATTTTGGCTGCATTGGGTCTTCAGTGCTGCGTGCAGCCTTTCTCTAGTTGCGGCGAGTGGGGGCTACTCTTTGTTGTGGTGCCGGGGCTTCTCATCACAGTAGCTTCTATTGTTGTTCCACAACTCTATGGGTTCCTTTTTAGGTCCTATGAAGAACCCTAGAAATTAGTTCATGTAATTATAGGTTTTTGCAAAATTGTCAAAAGTGAGATATTTTAACTTCCATCAGGTAAGACCAGCGTCTATTTCTTTGCCAATTTTCCTTCTATCATAGTCCACTATGTTGGATCATATTGGATTGGTCACAGGCTTTTTTGAAATCTGGCTAAGGACATGTTTTAAGTGAGGCTATTATGTGATTTTCAGACACCACCATATGTAACTGACTGTATAATATCCCATTACAGGAATAACTTCCAGTACTCTTACTGACTACTCTACTGACTTAACTAGCACAAGACACAGAAGCATAAGGACAAAAACCACCTTACAGTATAGCCATGTCTTGCACTTCACAGCTCTCAAAGCATGTGCATTTGAAGAAGAAAAAATGAACTGAAAAATATAAAACCAGAAGTTATTCTGTGGAAAATTATTTCAATCACCAGGCATGTGAAAGATAAGTCAAAGATTCAGTTTTCTTCAATGCTTAGTCAAAACGGAAATTTCCTGCTGTCAAGAATATACTCCAGGGCTTCCCTGGTGGTGCAGTGGTTGAGAGTCCACCTGCCGATGCAGGGGACACGGGTTTGTGCCTCGGTCCGGGAAGATCCCAAATGCCGCGTAGCGGCTAGGCCCGTGAGCCATGGCCACTGCTCCTGCATGTCCGGAGCCTGTGCCCCGCAACGGGGAGAGGCCACAACAGTGAGAGGCCAGCATACCGCAAAAACAAAAAAACAAAAAAAAATATACTCCAGGGGCTTCCCTGATGGCACAGTGGTTAGGAAGCCACCTGACAATGCAGGGGACACGGGTTCGAGCCCTGGTCCGGGAAGATCCCACATGCTGCGGAGCAACTAAGACCGTGTGCCACAACTCTGGAGCCTGCGCTCTAGAGCCCGTGAGCCACAACTACTGAGCCTGCGAGCCACAACTACTGAAGCTCGCGTGCCTAGAGCCCGTGCTTTGCAACAAGAGAAGCCACCGCAATAAGAAGCCTGCACACCACAACAAAGAGTATCCCCCAGTCGCTGCAACTAGAGAAAGCCTGCGCACAGCGACGAAGACACAACACAGTCAAAAATAAATAAATAAATAAATAAATAAAAGGATATACCCCATCAATAATGTGTGTAATGGAATGGTGTGAATGAGTATTTTATCAGAATTCCTGTAATGCACAATCCTATAGCAGTACTGAAATCAGTAATGCATTTTTAATAGTAAATATTTATGAGGAAGTAATCCATAGAGGTTTTCTCAAAGTTAACAATGAAAATTAATGTGACATTATCAATAATAAATTGTGACGCTGAAATAAACTTTTCTAAACTATTAATAACTAAAAGCAAACTCTAATCAACCATGTTAAAAGAAATCTATGTCTATAAACTACAAAGTTTATTTCTGAAAATTTTATTTCTAAAACACATAAACTGTCATATGAGGAGGCAGTTAAAGAATATATAGCTACAAGAGTGGGGAAAAGGTTTTATAGAGACACATCTGGCAGTAGTTAATTTTCAAATGTCATTTTTCTAGATTTTGTGACACCTATAGTATTGATATTTGAAAGCATTTAAAAAATTGTAATTTGAAGATTTGCTACTTCCAGGTAGAGTAACATATTTGGAAGCAAAACAACATTTCCACTGAGAAAAATTTAAAAAGCCAAATAAAATAGTCAGCATTCAATCAAAAAGTTCTAGACATACCAAGAGATAGAATCATATGACTAAAATTCTAAGAAAGGAACAGATAATACAAAAATAGTTATATAAGATATTGTGTATCTTTATCAGGAAAAGTCTTTATCAAGAAAAGACTTTAAAATCATCAGAATTAATATTATATTTTATTTATTTGTATATTTTATTTATATATTTATATAAAGGACTTAAAGATAAAGCCCTAGTTAAGGCAGTGACAAAAGCAGTAGCAGTGGGAGTGAAAAGAAATGGTTATATTCAAGGATATTTTGTCAGTAAAAGTCCAAGATCAAATGTCTGACTGCATACATGGGATGGATAGACGGAGTGGGAAAAATCAAAGTTAACTATAGAGGTTCTAGTGAAGATGGGGTTGCAAACACCCAACCCAAGGGGTTGCGATCATCCCCAAGGTCTAGGAGACTCAAAGGGAAGGTCATGGTCGAGGAAAAGTTAATTGCTGGGAAAATAAGACTCCCAGTCTCTCCATCTCCTTATACTAGTTTTTTTTTTTAACATCTTTATTGGAGTATAATTGCTTTACAATGGTGTGTTAGTTTCTGCTTTATAACAAAGTAAATCAGTGATACATATACATATGTCCCCATATCTCTTCCCTCTTGCATCTCCCTCCCTTCCACCCTCCCTATCTCACCCCTCTAGGTGGTCACAAAGCACAGAGCTGATCTCCCTGTGCTATGCAGCTGCTTCCCACTAGCTATCTATTCCTTATACCAGTTTTGTTTTTCTGCTCATATACGTAGCAGCATTTCATTCAAGGGGAAAGTCATTGATCTGACTGGTCAAATTAAACACCATAGTTCAAGGCACATTTACAGTGGTTAGTTCCTCCACAATTTAGAAAGGAACGTTCACAATTTCCCTCTTCCTACACCGCAGAACACATTGGCCATTCCTCCAAAGTTTCCACTCCATAGAGTGGACCAGAGATGACGTTAGCCCAGAACTGAGAGCTTGGCATGAGATGGTGTCAACCCCACCTAGAGCTCTGGCATAAGTTATGACCCAACCCAGTTCTACAGAGAGCTCTGCGTGGAATCTTGTCTCAGCCATAATAATGTGATTCTGCTTTTCATTTGGTTGTCTTCTTTGCTTAACTTTCCCTGGCCACTCTGACAAACAAAATTTCAGGCAATCCTGGGCCACTCACTAACTTTATTCCATCTAATGTTATCCAGATTCCCAAGAAAATTACTAACAATAAAGGGGGAAATTTGGAACATGGTGAGTTTTAGGTGCCTGAAATATACAGGTAACTGAATCCACTTAAGTAGCAAATTATTTGGATCTCAAATATGCCAGTAGAAGAGCAGACTAAGCTCAATTTAATGTACTCTTACTGGAGACACATGTAAATTCTGGGTCAATTTTGAAAAAGTTAAAAGCACATAGCTGAGATTAAAAGAAAGAAAGGAACACCTGCATGTTTCAGAAAGTAACAGAGAAATTAAATCCAGAGAAATAAGAGCAGACTGATGTCTATGGGTTCCGTTCCTTAGTATAGGCCTTATGTAAATAGGGGCTGGAGCTAGAAATCTAACATTACCTTGAGGCCAGGAATTTAGACTCAGGATGGAACAATATTGAGAAGTTAGTACAGATATCCTACAGAAATTTCATGAGGAACTGCTTAGTCCATTAAGAGGGCCAAGGGAGGTGGTGAGGAAGACTGATATCTCTTGAAAACCTTCAGGTACAGAAAACATCAACACCTCTGAAAAGTAGGCCTGTCCTTCCCAGAGTTGTGATGGCCAGCTTGTCACTAACCTGGAAGGCCCTGTAGGAATCAGAAACTGCAAGGAGAGTAATTCAAAGAAAAACAGATGCAGGATGGGTGTGGCAATAAATCCTAGGACCCTACCAGAAACAAAATTAAAAGCACTCTAGAGGGAAATTTTAACAAACCAGGGCAGAGAGTATCCTAACCAGAATAGAATAATAATTCTGAGGAAGTTACTTTACTTATTTAAGTAATATTCAATGCATTTCCATGGCCAGGCCCTTTTGAAGAATTCTAAAACATATACAAACAATTCATTTACATCTTATATATCCCACTATCCAGAGCAAAATTCACTTAAGAACTGTACTGGTGGAAATTGGGCAGCACTATGGAGAAAATAAAATGTGTTTACCATCAAAAAACATGAAGGTAAGAAAGATAATGTCTAATTTTTTAATTATCCTGTGGTTTCTTGAAATCTTTTGAAACCCAAATTAGAGAAACCTAGGAGGAAATGAAGATTTAAATATTTAGAGATTTATCAACTCATCTCTAAAAGCTTTATTAATCTCTTCTTTTAATAACATTCCTGAGAGGTATAAATGTGTCCAGTGATAGGGTTGAATAAGCCTGAGAGAATTTCAATTGTTTACCATTCTTGGTCAGCTCTTAAGACCTTTCAGGAGCATCTTGATTTTCATGGCCTCATCCAACAAAAGCAGGATATTTTACAGAAAGTCCTGGGCCACTTTTTGGCTTGCTTTTGTGTCTATGTTTTTGGTTTTTTCACATCGGGTGGTACATTAGGCTACCTATTGCATACTCCCTCATTCATGCATGCATTCATTCAAACAATATTTACTGAGTTGAGACATTTAATTAACACTCAATAAATGATGTTTAGATGAATGAATGCGCTTTCTATCAAAGTAAGTGTAAGTACTGAGAAAAATTACAGAATGTATGATCCCAGCCCCACAAAAGCTTATAACTGTGTTGAGGATATAACAGATGCTGATGAAATAACTAACATATCATATTGGACAGTTTCTAAGTTCAAAAATGAGTTTTTATAAATAATCAGAGCCTAAGGAGGACAAAGAAGGGACAGTTCATTATGGGTTGAATCTATCAATAAATGTACATTTCAGATGAGATTTGAGATTGACCTCAAAGAAGAGGACTTAGATATATGAACAGAGAACAAAAAAGGCATGGTGATAGCATGTGCATAGATAGTGTGGCCGATATTTATGTTCTTCATTAAAGATAGTCAGAGATAACCCAAATGTAACTGTTTCCATGGGTCCATTCTCAGTATCCAAACAAAACGGCCAATCCTATCTTAGTCAAACTAATGAAAAACACAGTCTTTAACAAAGAGATTGTGAAGGAAAGGGGGAGAGAAAGGCTTGCATCCCACACCACACAACAAAACTTATTGAATTCTTTGTTTAATTTTCTCCCTCTGAAAATTTCCTCTCCCCCCTCTGTACGTGTCTCTTCTCCCACATCTGGCCACACTCTACCAGCCATCTTTCCAGATCTTTCCAGAACTCTCCATCCTAGTTTCATTAGGCCACAATTTAAACATCTCACAGGTCTCCAGGATGCATCCCCATCACTTATTCCACAAAGACAAACAAAGGACACTTCTCAGGATCACGTTTCTTTTTTTTTTTTTTTTTTCTTTTTGCGGTATGCGGGCCTCTCACTGCTGTGGCCTCTCCCGTTGCAGAGCACAGGCTCCGGACGCGCAGGCCCAGCGGCCATGGCTCACGGGCCCAGCCGCTCCGCGGCATATGGGATCCTCCCAGACCGGGGCACGAACCCGTATCCCCTGCATCGGCAGGCAGACTCTCAACCACTGCGCCACCAGGGAGGCCCAGGATCACGTTTCTTTGAAGGAAGAGGTCATGAGGGTGATTATAAATAATATAAGGTGGAGAGCAGTGACTTAAAATACCATTTTTCAGCTTAGAATGTGAATACAGGGAACTTTGGGAAACTAGAAAATCTAGAAAGGATTCACTGATAATTATTTATGTTCAATGAATAAAATTAAATGTAATAATACGGCTAAACTCTGACAGATAAACTTTTTCAAAAGTTGCTTTCACACACCGTCACTATTGGGATGTTTGATAAACACACCTTTCTTCTTTACTTTCTTCTTTCTTTGCAGATACTGGCACCAAACTTTCAAACAATAAGAACCTTCCCATAAGTCCCTTGCCAGGCAAGATTAAGGTATAACAATCCAAACAAATTTTTGAAGAAGATAACTGGTTGAAAGCATAAGAAAAGAGCTGGGTTTCTCTTATTCAACAGTCACATAATGAGTAATGTGGGAATTGGTTTAAAAAGTCTCTCTGCATGAAGGGCTAAGGTTAAGATTAGAACTTCTGAGGCCAGAAGAGCAAAATGACTACAACAATCCACATATTTTCAAGAGCCGCCCTTTGGATATGAGGGATTGATTTTTCCCACTACTTTTTCAGCAACCCAACTGGTGTCTTTATTAAACGACATAAGAGAATACAGTGTGGCCAAGAAGGCTTAGATTTCCTTAGCCCCAAGTCAGATATTCTCCAATGACTGTCCACTCTAATTAAAAAGAGAGATTTACAGAAGGAAACTGGATACAACTGAGTGTACCTTAATTTCAACCCTTTACCTGAGTTATTTGTTTTGCTTTCAATTCTCCGCTGAAGTGCCTACATTAATATATTTTTAAGAACATTTCCTTAAGTTGAAGTATTCATTCAGTATATTCATTTACTATAATTTAGAAAAGCCAAATGATTTAGGCAAATTCATTTCTATATTGCCACAGCAGTGTACTGTGAACTAAATGACACCTGGCAGTTCTTTACTCAGATACTAACTCAATTAGAAGGCAGAACAAGGATACCTACCCATTCAGGGAGGGAAAGGTCACTTAGCCTCTGTAGCTGTCTTAGGTCTCTTATCATCACAGTAACAAATTGAAGACTAAAAACCATATGATCATCTCAATAGATGAAGAAAAAGCTTTTGAAAAAAATTCAATATCCATTCATGGTAAAAACTCTCCAGAAAGTGGGCATAGAGGGAACATACCTCAACATAATAAAGGCCGTATATGACAAGCTCATAGCTAACATACTCAATGGTGAAAAGCTGAAAGCATTTCCCCTAAGATCAGGAACAAGAAAAGGATGCCCACTCTCACCACTTTTATTGAAGGTAGTTTTGGAAGTCCTAGCCACAGCAATCAGACAAGAAAAGTAAATAAATAAAAGGACTCCAAGATGGAAAGGAAAAAGTAAAACTGTCACTGTTTGCAGATGGCATGATACATAGAAAATCTGAAAGACACCATCAAAAAATTATTAGAGCTCAAAAATGAACTTGGTAAATTTGCAGGATACAAAATTTATATATAGAAATCTATTGTATTTCTATACACTAACAGTGAACTATCAGAAGGAGAAATTAAGGAAACAATCCCGTTTACAATCCCGTAAAAAAGAATAAAATACATAAGAATAAATCTGCCTAAGGAGGTAAAAGACCTGTACCCAGGGAACTAGACGACACTGATACAAGAAATTAAAGATGACACAAACAGCTGGAAAGATATACCATAGTCACAGATTGGAAGAGTTAATATTGTTAAAATGACCATCATACCCAAGGAAATCTACGGATTCAATGCAGTCTGTATCAACATATCAAGGGCATTTTCCACAGACCTAGAACAAATAATTTTAAACTTTGTATGGAAACACAAAAGATCCTGAATAGTTAAAACAGTCTTGAGAAAGAAGAACACAACTGGAGGAATCATGCTCCCTGGCTTCAGACTGTGCTACAAACCTACAGTAATCAAAACAGTATGGTACTGGCACAAAAACATCGATCACTGGAACAGAATAGAGAGCCCAGAAAGAAACCCATGCACTTATGGTCAATGAATGTATGACAAAGGAGCCAAGAATATGCAATGGAGAAATGTCTGGGCTTCCTTAGGGATGGTTTCATCAATTAATTTGTTTTCTTAAATGGACCATACTTTTCCATGTCTTTGTATACCTTGTGATTTTTTTGGTTGAAAATTTGTCTTTCAAATATTATAATGTGGTATCTATGGAAATCAGATTCTCCCACTTTCCCAGGGTTTCCTGGGCTTTTGATTGTTGAAGGCTGTAGTAGTCTGTTTAGGGACCATTCCAAACTATTTTTGCAATGACTGTTTTCCTTATCGTATGTACGCACTGAAGTCTCTGTTCCTTTAGTTCATGTTTAGCTAATGTTTTGACAGAGATTTCCTTGAATTCCTGCACCTAAAACAAACAAAAACAAATATACACAAGCACATCCACATGCACACTCAAAACCACACACCTCTGCCCATTGTGCAGATTGCTGGATCACTCCTTCAACATTTAGCTGACCCGCATTGAGTTCAGGGCTCAGCCCATGGTCAAAGCTTAGAGACTCCTCTGGTGTTTTCAGAACATGCATCTTATCTTGAGTATGCATGTGGCTTTCTTAATTTCTCTGGACACGGGTGTACTTTTTGTAGGTTCTAATTTCCCAAAGAATCTCCCCCAACTTTGGCTCCTGCATCTTCTGTGGTCTATTGTATTTCAATGCACAGTCTTCTGCCCCAGCCATCTGTGCTTTGTTAGTTCACCTTGCACTTTCTTTGAGCAATGACCGCTGCTTTTCCAGACTGTGTTCCAAGTTAGCTAAGACAGAGATAAGCATCTTGTGTCAGTCCTTCAGGTAGCTCCCAGACAGGTTAGAACAGATACACATGATAATCTGACAGTACGGTCTCTTCTGCTCCCTCCTGAAGCAGGATTGAGGGTCCCATACTAGGAATGGTCTGCTGCTACTTTAAGACTATCACTGCATTAAGACTCCACCACTTTAAGACCATCACTACACTAACAGTGGATGGGGCAAGGGCAAGTAAAAATGCCACAAAGCTTTCCTGCCATTTTCAAATTGCCTCTTCCCTGGTTCAGTATGTGTTTGCTTGCTATAAATCTTTGGCTGATTTCAGGACTAAGAGAAACTCAAAGAACTCCACAGCAAAAAACAGTATAATCAAACTCTCAGAAGCCAAAGGACACAGAAAGAATCTTTTCTTCCAAAGGAGAAAGAAAAAAGAAATTTGTTACAAAGCAGGGATCCTCAAAAAGATTAGAGCTGGGCTTCCCTGGTGGCACAGTGGTTGAGAGTCCGCCTGCTGATGCAGGGGACACGGGTTCGTGCCCCGGTCCGGGAAGATCCCACATGCTGCGGAGCGGCTAGGCCTGTGAGCCATGGTTGCTGAGCCTGTGTGTCCAGAGCCTGTGCTCTGCAATGGGAGAGGCCACAACAGTGAGAGCCCCGCGTACCACAAAAAAAAAAAAAAAAAAAAAAAAAAAGATTAGAGCTAATTTCCTATATGAAACCACGGAAGCAAGAGGCCAGACATATTTAAAGTGCTGAAAGAAAAAAAATTGTCCACCAAGAATTCTATATTTGGCCAAACTGGTTTCAAAACATAGGGAGAAATTAACGCATTCCCAGATGAACAAAGGCTGAGGGCATTTATTTTACAACTTCCTACCACTGCCCTATGAGAAATGCTAAATTGAACCTTCAGGTTGAAATGAAAGGACACTAGACAGCAACTCGAAGCTGTAGAAAGAAATAGAAATCTCCAGTAAAGATAAATACATGGGCAAATACTAAAGCTAGTATTGTGTTATTGGCTTGTAACTCTACTTTTTATTTCTTACATGATTGAAAAAACAAATGCATAAAATAATCATAAATCCATGTTATTGGGCTCACAAAGTATCAAGGTGTAATTTGTGACAACAATAATGTAAAGAGGAGGAATGGAACTGTAGAGGAACAGAGTTTCTGTGTGCTACTGAAGTTGGTTTCAATTGAAATTATATTGTTTTAACTTTAGAATGGTAAATGTAATCTTCTTGAGAACCACAAAGAAAATATCAATAGACTATATGCAAAAAGAAATGAAAAGGGAATCAAGAGTTCACCACAAGAAAATCGGCTAAGCACAGAAGTCAGTAATGGAGTAAATCAGGGGCAAAAAATGCATAAGACATACAGAAAACAAGCAGGAAACAGACAGAATTAAGTTCTTCCTCATCAGTAAGTTTTGAAAAAGTAAGTGGATTAAGCTCTCCAATAAAAAGATAAACATTGGCAGAATGGACTTTAAAAACAACCATAATCCAAGTATATGCTGTCCGCAAAAAACTCACTTGATTTCAAAAGACACAAGTTGCTTGAAAGTTAAAGCATAGAATAAAATATCCCATGAAAATAGTAACAAAAAAGAAGGAAAGAGAGACAGAAAAAGAAAGGAAGGAAGGAAGGAAGATAGATCTGGGATGGCTATGTTACTATCACACAAAATAAACTTTAAATCAAAAACTATCACAAGAGGAAAAGGAGGCCACTATATGTTGATAACAAGTTCAATCTATCAAGAAGATATAACAACTATAAACATATATGTACCAAACAACCCCCAAATATGTGAAGCAAACATTGACAGAATTGAAGGAAGAAATAGATAGTTCTAAAATAATAGTTGGAGATCAATACCTTGCTTTCAATAATGGAAAACACATCTAGACAGAAGATCAGTAGAGAAGTAGGGGGACTGAATGACACATTTAACCAACTAAACCTAACAGCCGTATATAGATCACTCCACTCAACAACAGCAGAATACACATTTTTCTCAAGTACACATGGAACACTCTCCGGGAAAGACCATATTTTAGGCCACAATACAAGTACCAATACATTTTTAAGAAATTGAAATCATACAAAGTATCTTCTTTAGCCACAGTGAAATGAAGGTAGAAATCAATAACAGAACCATTGATAGCCATTTCCCATCATGCCTGCCACACATGATATAAAGCAATGAAGGGAAAAACATAATTTACCACTTAGAAAAGTGGGAAAGAGGACATACCATTGACCCAGAGTGTGTGCTGTTTCCCGTTGTCAGGGAGAGAAATAAATTAGCATCATTTATTCATTAGTGTGTAAATTTCTTGGTCAATCATTGGGCAGCCAGTGTTTCTGCCTGATGGGAAGATTTCCTATACTCAGTGTTGAGTGGAGCCAACCTTGAAAGGGACATTTTAAAGGATTATACTGTGATGGGCTTCGCAGTACCCTTCCTCCTATGCCAGTATTTAGGCTGGGGTATTTCCATGGAGTGTGTACAATCGTAGGCCCCAGTTCACCAGAATTTAGTTTGACTCGTTTTGTTAATACATTCCCTCAGTACTTTGTCTTTTGTATCCTTTTGCATTTACTTCATTCTTTATTATCACTGCAAAACAACTTTGTTTCCTGTTCAGATGCCAAAAAGTGGATATCAATACCTCCTGAGTTTTACACATCACAGATCAGTTTTGGATATCAGGGACAGAGACAACAGCTATTTCCAATAACTTTGAGACATACTTTGAACATGTGATTAACATGTTGAGTGTTGAAATGTGTGTCGAGCTCATTATACGTGCTCTAAAAGGTTTCAAACTGCAAATATTTAAAACTCTCTATCTTTGAATAGTTTTCCTGTGCTGTCCCTTTGTGTCAGACTGTTAATGTGCAGTCTGGCACCTTCAAATAATGTGGCTTTGTAACCAATTACTTACATGTTGTTTTATCCACAGAGAATCTTTTTTTAAAAAATAAATTTATTTATTATTTATTTTTGGCCATGTTGGGTCTTTGTTGCTGCACAAAGGCTGTCTCTAGTTGGGGCGAGTGGGGGCTACTCTTCGTTGTGGTGTGCGGGCTCCTCATTGCTGTGGCTTCTCTTGTTGTGGAACACGGGCTCTAGGCGCTGGGGCTTCAGTAGTTGTGGCACGTGGGCTTCAGTAGTTGTGGCTCATGGGCCCTAGAGCACAGGCTCAGTAGTTGTGGCACATGGGCTTATTTGCTCCGCGGCATGTGGGATCTTCCCGGACTAGGGCTTGAACCCATGTCCCCTGCAGTGGCAGGCGGATTCCCAACCACTGTGCCACCAGGGAAGTCCCCACACAGAGAATCTTAAGGTCAAAACATACAACTCGATTAACTACACTTCCTCCTGTTCACATTTCCCTCATCTTTTCTTCATCTTCTGTCTATGTTTCCTTGGCCCTGTTTATATTAAGTGCTTTTGCCATTATATTTGATTGTCTGTATTCCGGTGAGTTACCACGATGCTTTATGAGACACGCTAGGATATAAATGCATTTAAGTAATATGTATATATATATATATATATATATATATATGTATATATATATATATATATATATACACACATATATATGTAGTTTGCTTGAGTGCAGTGTTTTTTGTTTTCTGTACTGAATTCATTAGCATGGGTCAGTATAATATTTAGCATAGGTCGATATGTAATTTGTAAACTAATAAAGTCTTAAAAGTGAGGAAATAAGTCTTTCAAATTTAATTATTTATTTTAAAGAGCAGAATAGCATACATAAACAGGTGCCTAATGAAAACTTGTATTCTAATTTGGAACTCTCATGAACACCTATTGCCTGGGCCCAGGCAAAACCTAATACACAAGTAATAATCATTGTTAAGTGCATCTTTTTTTTTTTTTTTTTCTTTTTGCGGTATGCGGGCCTCTCACTGTTGTGGCCTCTCCCGTTGCGGAGCACAGGCTCCGGATGCGCAGGCCCAGCGGCCATGGCTCACGGGCCCAGCCGCTCCGCGGCATATGGGATCCTCCCAGACCGGGGCACGAACCCGTATCCCCTGCATCGGCAGGCGGACTCTCAACCACTGCGCCACCAGGGAGGCCCTTAAGTGCATCTTTGACAAGGATTCATCAAGTATCAAAGAGGTCTATAAATTGGGAGAAATTATGATCAAAGACAAACATAGACCACAGATATTTAATTAATGCTCAATTATTTATGAGTTTAACTTTGGTTAACCTCATTTTCCTTCTTCTAGACAATTTCCAATTCGTCTCCACAAAGAGACCAGAATACTTACCTTCCAAAACAAGATTTATTGTGTTCCTTTAATTCAAAGCATACAGTGACTTCTACTTTCACTCCACCAAGTTTTGCTAGGAGAGAAAAGGAGACATTATATTTTGTCTTGAATTACATATGCCACCATACTTGACTTAGCCCATCCTACTGGAAGCACTTTGACGCAGATTCTACAGTGTTGTCTTACATCCTCTACGGAATCAAGCCAAGGGAATCACACATAGTTACAGCTGGAAAAACGTTTGTTCTGGGTTGATACTTTTAGCCTTTACCACCAAGACTTTATCACCAGGATCTATCTTTACAGTCTCTGAACAGGAGACCTTCTTGCCTTCCATTTTCATATTGACAAGGAAGGTAAAGGGAAGAACTGAGAAGTACCCAAAGTCAGCTAGCAGCCAGCACAGATAAATCATCTGTGGAGATATTGTTTCTTTCCAAAGATATAAACATGAGAGGAAGTCCTAGTGTTTGAAACAATTGTGCATCATAAAATTCCATGAAAACCTAGAAATCCAGATGCAGATCAGTAACATATTGGCTAAATAAGCTGTTATGTTCATGCAATGGACAAGTGTACAGACATTAAGAAGAACGAGATACTCATTTCTATGAGATTCTCTTTTCACTGAACTCATCAGTGCTGCAAAAACAATGTTACATAATACTTTTTCTTTAACATTATATCAGGCATCCTCATCTTGTCCTGCGTTTATTGCCAGTGTTACTAAAGTTTATCATTTACCTCTTTCTCTTTTAGACATATAATTTCTTCTTATTTTGGAAGCATTCATCAATCCCTATTTTACTCTTTCTTTTAAATTACAAATGAATATTGAATTTTATAAACTATCTTTTGGGGGATATTTCAAGTGATTGTATAGTATTGCTCTCCTTGGACCTTGTTATATGGTAAATTATATTTTGTTATTTTATATATGCTATTTATTATATTTCATATTATGTTTATTACATTTATTATATTATAATTACATTATAATTAAGGTAGCATTTTGTTTTAGATAGACAAAACAACCAGTGGAATAGGAAGCATCTTAAAATTAGATGCAAGAGCATAAGGGAATTGAGATTAAACTAAAATTCACATTTTGGATCAGTAGCAAAAATTATTCAACAAATGTGGGAAAATATGGCTATCATTACTAAATTCTAGATACAGCAAGTAGTTAAAAGTTAAAAAATAATGAAACTGTAAAAGTATCAGAAACCTGGGAGACATGAAATAAAGTATTCATGAGGAATACCTTTCTAAGATACAAAGAAAAAAGGATACATTTAATTATATAAGAAATAAAATTTGCCTCATGGCAAAATGCACTACAAAGTTCAGAAAACAAGCAAAAGAAATTGGGAAATATATTAAGAAATGGATATGCTTTCTTTACAACTTTTGAGAGAAGCACATGTTTCTTTTTCCTTTAACCTGTTATGGGGGTATTAATCTATAATGTAAGTACATGGTTCCTTTCCTTTAACCTGTAATGTGAGATTTAATCCATATTGTAAGTGCATGGTTCCTTTCCTTTCATCTGTAACGTGAGTGTCAACATGGGGCAGTGTTTCCAAGCACAGACTTTGGATGTTCCTGTACTGGTCCCATCACTGACCATCCACAAAACTTACAAATGTTGCTTCACTTTCCTGGGGGTTAGAGTCTTAGCTAAGAAATGGAAGCAAAATAGAATTTTCCCACAGGGATGATAGAAGGTTTAAAGGAGTAAATATGTAAGTGACTTAGCACAGTGCCTAGTACAAGAGAGATCAATATAAGTACTTATCAATTTTTTAAAGAGACAGATGAAAGAAAGAAAATGTGGTGTTTTCAATCTATTGATATATATTCTTGACATTAAACTACCTTTTCATTCATTGGATGACCTAACTTGCTCATGCTTTTTCTTACTCTAGTGAACTTGGGTAGCTAATATCAACGTTTAAAATTTTTGCTTTTATATTTACAAGTAAATTTGACCTGTAAATTTCTTTTTCCTTACAGTCCTAATCTATTTTCAGTATTAGGATTATATAGACTTCATAAGATGAATAAAGAAGCATTCTTCCTTCGCTATCTCTAGAAGTTTTTCTTTGTTAATATTGATGTTATCTGCTTAATAGAAGTTCGATAGAATTCACCTCCCAAATGATCTGGCTGGGTCTGGTATTTTCTTGGTGAAAGATTGTAAACTATTGACTTCATTCCTTTACTGGTGAAAGAACTCCAGCTATAGATTTCCTCTTGTGTCAGTTTTGGTAAACTTTAGGAGCTAGGAAATTGTCCACTTTACAGAAATGTTCAAATTTACTGGCATTTTATATATTCTCTGTTTGTACTCTCTGCTATAACATTGTCCTGATTCTTTCTGTATATTATTTACTTATGTTTTTGTTTTGCTTAATCAAAGTATGTTTTTTAAATCTTTTCAAAGAATATTCTTTTGACTTACTAAATCACTTCAATTTATACTTTTTTCTGTTTTATTAAGTTCTGCTCATATCTTTATTTTCTATTTTTTCTATGTTCTCAGGGTTTATTGTTTTACTCTTCGGATGTCAATTAAAACACTTGGTTATTAATTTTAAGAAATCTTTTTAGTTCTAAATAGTTGAACTTTTTGAAGATTCCAGCTTAGTTGTAAGTATCTAAGGGTCAGCTCGTCCACATTGTTGCTAGCCTAAGGCTAAGTTCACCCTACCGCAATGTATATATTGACATTTTTTCCCCTCGACTTTCTGTGTTTTGCTACTTCTCACTTTTCTTTGGAGAGAAGCCCTTTGAAATACCCTTAACTTATTTTACAGCCAATAAGTCTTTAAAATAATGTGTATTTTTAAAAGATAAATCTACTTATATAATTAGGCAGGGCTTCCCTGGTGGCGCAGTGGTTGAGAGTCCGCCTGCCGATGCAGGGGACACGGGTTCGTGCCCCGGTCCGGGAAGATCCCACATGCCGCGGAGCGGCTGGGCCCGTGAGCCATGGCTGCTGAGCCTGCGTGTCCGGAGCCTGTGCTCCGCAACGGGAGAGGCCACAACAGTGAGAGGCCCACACACCACAAAAAAAAAAAAAAAAAAAAAAAAAGGCAGAAAATCTGACCTGCCATATTTTTAAAAACAGCATAAATTCACTCTTCTCCATGATTAATCTGCTGTATTACACAACCTTCGAGTTTTTAGCTTTATCAATGACATGTACTTGAAAAATGTTTTAGAGATCCTACCCAGTCTTTTAAAACATCCTTGTTCCTTGTTTCAGTTCTAGTTTTATGTATATTTTCTGCCTTGCACCTGATTATTCCAACATCTGATGGATGGCCTTGGGAAATCTAATTCTGCTATTGATTGGTTTTTGCTGATTCTCTCCACTTCTAGCTGATTTCTTCATTATTGTGTAAATTTAGATCATGAGCTCATGTTTACCTAAACTTTATCTGTGGGAATGCTATAGGCCTGTGTTGAAGGTCTACCACTCCAGAAAGGGTTTAGTTTTGTGTTTGGAATACCACCGATTTGGGAGCATTTTAAGTTAATTTCTTAGCTTCTGTTTGCAAGACCGCACAAAAATTTGCAACCCAAACACTGGGAACACGGATTTGGGGTTCAGAATTCTCAAGATTTCCTACCTGTTTCCTACCCAGAGCAGAGGCCAAGAGAATTTGGTCTTAGTCTCCCTTTGCCAGCAGATATGTTTTCTCCTGGCACACCCTTTCATTGAAGGTGAAGCTAGGGATAGATAGGTTTAGTTCTAACTTCCCATCTAGTAGGGATGGAGTTTTACCTCCTGCCTCTCACGTGGTTATGGCCATTTAAAAACAAGTCTCTATGTCAGGTGTGTCATTAAACCATGGCCTGTATTACAAATCCAGACAGATGCCTATTTTTATGGCCTATGAGCTATGAATAATTTTCACATTTTAACTGGTAACGTTTTAAATGGTTACATAAGTACCTAAATAATATCCTCAATTTTGCTCTTTGGTCTACAAAGCCTAAAATATTTGCCACTTGGCTCCATAAAAACAGGATTTCCAGCTTCTGTTCTAAGCTATCAAGATCTTCAATCCACTCCTAATATAGCTATAACTCTCACACATGTACCACCCTTCTTTCATGGGTCCTGGAAATTTCTACTGCATACTTCAAAAATCAACCACGCACTTAAAAATAAGTTGTGTACATTTAACCTAGCATACCTAACCCTTTTCCTTTAGGAGAGTTTTTCAAGTAATCTTGCCCACCGTATTCTTTAGAGCTTCATTAATAATGGCAAAAAAATTAAAACAACTTAACATTCAACAAATGGGAATTGTTCATAACAATTATAGAAGCACATACAGTAGAAAACTATACACTGTTATTGAAACAGTGAGACATAACTAGTTTTATTCTTACAGAACTATGTTTATTTGGGTCCCTTTTGTTTAAATAAGTATATTTCTGTGTATGTATGTATATAGTCATGTATTTATATACACATACATTATTTGTATGATATAGTTATATAAACGTATGAAATACCTACCTATACACATACCTTTGATTTATATTTGTATACATACACAGGAATATAATTACATATATTATATAGTTATATACATTGAACTGAAAAATGGTAGTATACATATATATCGTGTATAAATGTGTGTCATCTATGTGCATGTGTAGAAAAGCAGGTTGAGAGATATGGAAGCATGAGTTAGACAGGGTTCACGATTATAAAAGTACTTATGTGTAGATAGTGAGGTTAAGGCCCATTTGATTGAAAATATTGCATATTTTTAATCAATTGTTATGATGAACAGATTCCTATGCAAATAAAATTATAAATAGCTATACATACTTGTATGTGTAATGTTTAATTAAAATATATATAGTATTATAGATGTATTATATTTATATTACATAATATAATTGTCTTATACTCATACATTATGTATTGTGTTATATAGAATATATTAACTATAGTGTATTATATCAGATAATAATAATTATACATTTATAATATATATAAATATATATTTATAATTTATATATTATGATATAGTTGTTTTATAATCAATATTACAGGATATATCATATTAATATTATGAACATACTAACCATATAAATATACTTCATTACCCATATATTTTGTATATAATATATGCTAGGCAAAAATATATATTAATATAATACATAATTGTTATACATTAATATAAATATTAGTATATTAAATTTATATATCCATATAATATTTAATATTGGTATATTTATATTATATTTAATATATACATAGCTAATGCTCTTTAAAGCCATCTGCTACAAGTAGAATAAGACCAGGAGTATGGCCAAAGCTAATTCTAAAAATATTAGATTACTTATATTCATTTATATGTCATTTTCCTGGAATCTGCATCTGGCTATTAGAGAGGACACACAGCAAAATCAACAAAAAGTGCCCAGGAGGACATAGGATCCTTTATTTATCGGAACCTCAAAGGAAACACAGTGCTATCCAATCCCCCATCAAAGAGCCAAGAGCAAAGCTTGAAGCACCCAGTAAAAGCCCATTCAAACAAAAAAGCTTTCCCACTTAAACAGGAAAAAGTTAAGTTCCCAAGAGACTCCCTACATCAACCACCGAAGCTCATTTGGTAGTAAAAACAATAACGTTCACCGAACAACAAGAAACCCCAAACATTAGTTGTTTTAGCACAAACACAAAAAAGCAGCTAATTAGTGTCTCCTGTTTGAAAGAAGGGGGTGGGAAGTGGGCAGAAGACCTGGTAGGAAAGATAAAAAGAAAAGGAAAAGGAAAATAAGTTTCCAGTTTGACACTCAAGCTGTCTTCTGCATCCATTTCGTCAAGACCACCAAGTCAATGTGGAGGCTTTTTCCTCCTTCCCTTTCTTTTCATGAGACTGATCACAACCAGCACTGCAGATTCCATCGAATTAAGGAATGCTGTTGCCTACATGTGTGAATGAGCTGTGAGTAAAGTACTGAAGTAGAGGACACCTAAAGTGAAACGTCTTCATGAATGTCCACGTGGCTGAGCAGGAAGTTAACCTTTCATAGATGTGCTAAAGAAGAAGAGTTGGCTTTTATTTTATTTACTTTTCCCTGGACTGTGTTGAATGAGTATCATCTACAAGTTTAGGCTACTTTTTGCTGAGGATTAATGCACTGGGAGAGCTGAGAGAAAACTGAACAGTAGAGCTGTCTTTTTCTTGACCAGTTCACCTTACTTTCCCAAACTCTAAGTCTTTCCCTAATTCTTTCTCCTTTTTAGTGTAGTAAAATGAACAGAACACAAAATTCACCATTTTGATCATTTTACAATTCACTGTACCATTCAGTGGAATTTAGTAGTCACAATGTTGTGCAACTATCACCGCTGTCCAGCTGCAAAACATTTTCATCACCCCAAGAGGAAACCTACACCCATTTTAAGGACTCATTCCCTATTTCCCTCTGTTCCAAACCCCTGGCAACCACTAATGTATAATATTTGCCATGTGTATGGATCTGCAACTGCTGGACATTTCGCATAAATGGAACCATACCACATGTAGCCTTTCGTGCCTGATGATAAGTTGTGCAGTGGTGGGAAAAACTAAAATGTGATGTACTGTATGATGTATGTTTTACTGAAGTGGCTTGGTCAGATTATAATGATTTATGATAAAATCACGTAAAGCAAGCATCACAATTCTCCAGGAATGTTCTGAAGAATGCTAATGTTAATTATGAATATGTGAATCCCAAATCTTTCATTTGTATTGACCTTATCTCATTAATTCTTCTCCCAACACTGCTATAACTAGAGTTGAGCTCTAAAATATACCTTCCTCTTTTCCCATAGAAATTGTCCCACAATTTCAAAAAGTTCTCAAAGGTGAAAAAGTGCACACGACACTTATCACGTTTGCAAATGCCAATGGAAATGCTAAGCTAACGCTGTCCAAAATGCAATATTCTTCTGTGAGAGCACCCAACTTTAAACAAATACACATATTCTAAATACAGCTTAGATCTGTGACATGTTTTGGTCACTGAAGTATGAGCAGACATGATGGCCTTAAATGAGCAGAAGAGGCCTTAAATGGGCTTGTGCGGTTGGGCTCACCTCTTATGTTTCAGTGAACTTTTTGAGAAGACAGGGCCTGGGAGCTGAGGCCTCACAGTTGGGCTCCAGAGGAAGATGTGTGTGAGAGACCTCAAACTGACCCAGGACACGGAGCAAAACCAGCCATCTAGAGGTCTAAAAGAGAGCCACTGCAGCTAGCCCATAGGTCCAAGAAAAATAAATTCTTGTTTATGTAACTGAGTTTGGGGTGATTTGTTCCAAAGCATTATCACAGGAAGAGCTGACTAACACAACATCCTCCAAATCATTGCTATGTAAATGGATGCCACCATGCCTACATTTAAGGCAACTGTGTCCTCAAATTGTGAGAAATCTTGAACTCTTGGTGCCTCTCCAACACAATGTACATGGCTAAATTTCCACAAATAAGTTCACTAATATGCCACAAAGATCTCCCTAAACTTGTATTAAATGTAATGCAAAGTTCTTTCTTTTCATTTTCTGCTTCTACATAGTTAAAATGCTGTTTATCAATGTAAAACGGTTCTTGCCGTTTGGCTTCTGTCGTTAGAGTCTTTTGAAGTCTTTGGCTTTTCAGCTCCTAGGCTGTAACATTTGAATCAGCAAATGCCCCAAGGAGAAAAGCTGCACCAAATGTGAAGCTTGCGTCGGTGTTTCCCTTCTCTCCAGAACTTGGCCCACATGTCTTGGTGTCTCTCTAACATTCAGACGCCAGTGAACAGAAGTTCTCCTACTCTATCCAGCTTTTCTAAAATTTCTTTAGACTTCGCCTGATCTTATGTTATTATTCAACTATCATCTCAATTACCCCTAGGAAGAAAATTTACAATTTTTAGAGAAAACGGAATCCTGGTACACTGTTGGTAGGAATGTAAACTGGTGCAGCCTCTGTGGACAAAAGTATGGAGAGTTCTCAAAAACTAAAAATAGAACTACCATATGACCTAACAACTCCACTCCTGGGTATAAATCCAAAAAGAACAAAAACACGTGTTTTCAAAAACATGTATTTGAAAAGATACATGCACCCCAATGTTCGGAGCATCAGTGTTTACAATTACCAAGATATGGAAGCAACCTAAGTGTCATCAAGTGATGAATGGATAAAGAAGATGCGGTATATATAACCAATGGCATACTACTCAGCCTTAAAAAAGAAAGAAATGTTGCCATTTGCAGCAACATAGATGGACTTGGAGGACATTGTGGTAAGTGAAATAAGCCAAACAAAAACAAACACCGTAGGATATCACCTATATATGGAATCTAAAAAATACAGCAATCTACCGAATATAACAAAAAGAAGGGGAGTCACAGATATAGAGAACAAACTAATGCTTGCCAGCGTGGAGGGGGAGGAGGAGGCAATACAGGGGTGGGGAAGTGAGAGATGTAAACTACTGGGTGTACGATAGGCTCAAAGATGTATTGTACAACACAGGGAATAGAGCCAATATTTTGTAATAACTGTAAATGTAAAGTATCCTTTAAAAAGTATACAAAATTTTTTAAAACAGAAATCATACTGAAAATTGGAAACAATTTAAATGTCCATCAACAGGAAAATGCACATATAAATTATTGTATTTCCCTACACGGGGATCCTACATAGTGAGGAAAGTACATGAACTAGCCAGATCTTTACGTGTCAGCATGGATGAACCTAGCAAAGATAACACTAAAAAAAGCAAGTAAGAAGAGAAAACATAGCAGAATACTCTATGAGGTTTAAGAACACTTAAAAATGTAGCCTAAGTAGAAAGACATCCATGCAGTGATGGAGACCAAGTTCAGAAGAGTGGTCACCCAGGGTCAGCTGGGGAGTGGCTGTGTTTGGGAAAGTGGTCACAGCAGGCTCTTCAACAGGAATGGTCATGTTTCAGTTCACACGCTGGCTGGAGGACGGAGGAGTGTCTGCGATGTTATAATGTGAGCATGCTGCATGTGAAAGCCATTGCTGACCACATCTAGGGGATCTGATACGCGGGAGCTGGTAGTGGGTGGAGGCATCCAGCAGGTGGTGGTAGAAGAGGAACGTTGTATGCATAACGCCTAAGGCCTGACCAGAGGACGACCACTGTTCTAGAAACTGGACACAAATCCAACTTCTACGGCCAATGTTAAAAGACAAACTGAGGCATGTTTAAAAGAAGACTTTACGTGAGCAAAACTAGATTCAATTCAGGCACCGCCAAAGCGGAAGTGGTGAGGAGCGCTCCAGCCACAGGAGCTGCAGAGATTTTTAGTTTCAAAGGGCAGAAGCAAAGCAAGGAAGTGACTGACTTGCTATCGCTTTAAAGCCTAGTTGGTGGTTTGTGACTGGTTGTCCTCAGCGGTGTGCGTCGCCCTGAGGCGTTGACAGGCTTAGATTTCGGTTGCTTTACGTAGGCGGCCGCATCACTAGAGCCACCGCAGGCTAACGGCCTCCTTGCAGGGTTCATTTACTAACACCAGTTGTCTGAGCCCTTACTCTTACTCGGTCACTTCACTTCCTACGCCTCACTTTCTCTTCTGTAAAGTGGATATTCAGTAGTAAATTCTCTGTGGAGTTGTCAGTACAAAACAAAGTGATTATTAGTAACCACGATCATGTCCTGAATGCATGGAACACGTCACCATTTGCCAACTACCGGGTCAAGTTAGCAGAAACGACAGAAATTAAGAGCTCTCCGCATAAATTCACACACCCGTGCACCAGGTAAGGGACCACAGGCAGACGTTCACTCAGCCTTTCGTGTGTCCCTCACGGAATACACGCTCTCTCCTGGGCGGGGGGAGCACAGACACTTACGGGAGTTTACTTTTCAAATGCGTTGATACAACCAGGTCTCACTTTTGTTTGGATGAGTCAGCAAACGCTTTTTGGAAACCCCAAAGTCTCCACACCTCCAACGTTTCGCGCTGCCTTAGTCTCAGAGCTCAAGCCCCTACTCTTCAGGCCGCGTCACCATGGGAGACAGGCTGCTTGCGGACGCGACGCACGGCGAGCGTGCTGACGTCCTCGAGCCCCGCCCCCACGGTCCCGCCCGCTGACTTAAACGGCAGCCCCGCGGCGTGGAGGGCGTAGATGCGTGCGCCAGCACCAGGCCCTGCGGGGTGTCCGGAGCGCGGCATGGGGTGGGGGGTTGGCGTAGCTGAGGCCCGTGGCCCTATGTCTTCTGGCTGCGACGCCGGTCCTGCGCACGCTGCGGGGCCGCAGCCGCCGGGCGGTGGGCGCCCGAGGGGCCAGGAGGCGAGCCGGGGCCCCCAGGCGGGTGTGGGCATCGTGTCCGCAGCCAGCGTCCCCGAGGCCGCGCTCGGGCCATGATCCCTTGGTGAAGCTGCGCCGGGACAGCGTGGCCGATATCTTTCCGCGCTCTGAGGACCTGTGCGCGCTGCAGGACTCGGTGCCTCTGCCCTCCGTGCACGCTTCCCTACAGGAGGGCCTGCTGGACTTAAGGCCGACCGCCTCCGCGGGGTGCACTGGGCGCCGTCCTGAGCACCCGCTGCCCCTGATCTGTATCCAGAGCTTCTTCCAGCCACGGCTTGTTGAGACAGGTTTGTACTTCCCGCTTCCAGGGCCCCTCGTGTGGGCGCTGAGAAGCGGGGTTTTAAATGGTGCAAGGTGGAGGGTGGGCACTAGATCTAGCGCCCAGTGACCGGGTGTGCGTGCACTAGACGGGGCGTGTGGCCTAGGACTCCTGCCGGCTCTGTGACCCCGGCCGAGTGCCTTAAGGCTTCAAGGTCTCAGTGTTGTCATCTGTAGCGTGGACTTAACAGGACCCAGTCTCTGTGGCGGTTACAAGGATGCACTGTGTTAATGCTTCTAGACTGTACAAAGTAGAACACTTAGCACAGTTTGGAGCATCGTTAATTGTTGCACAGATGTTACCTGGTCTGTTGAATGACTTTGCCTGGTACACACCAAAGCGATTAGGAAATGGATATATCCCAGCTTCATTTCCTTTCCATTAAAAGAGGGCTCAGGAAAGAAAAAATCTGTTTTTCAGTAGTCGTATCATATAGTGGAAAGAGCACTGGTGTGAAGGCAGCCTAGGGTTTGAATTCCAGGGCTTATGCTGTCTGTGGCCTGGGCAGGTTTCTTTTGCACTACAATCCCCACACTTGTAAAATGACATTAATAACCACTCTTTCTGTGGGTTCTTAGAATTAATTAAGCAGGTTATGTGTGTAAAGTAGCCTGGCACTTGAATGAGTTGTCAGAACCAAGGGCTGCTGGAGACGATGCTTCTGCCCTAGGTAATCTTCCCTTCTACTGGGCAGCAAGTAAACACAAGCACAGTAGTCAGTGCTCTGGAAGACGTGAGTTCTGGTGCTATAGAGCACAGAATCTTGGAAGGGAAAGTTCAGGGTAGGATTTTTGGAGGAGGTGCCATCCTTTCTAAGGATATGTAGAAGCTCCTGGGGTGGCAGGAGAGAGCAGTGTGTGTTGAAGTTTGAGAAATATAAGAAAATATGGCAAAACTACTGTACAGGACTGGAACTCAGGGTTTGGGAAAGAAATGAGAGTTGATACTGGAAACTTAGTGGGGCCCAAGAGAAGGGGGCCTTGTTTGTCCTGTCAGAAGTTTGGATGTTTATCCTGAAGGCTGTGGGAAACACCAAAGAACAGTGAGATGAACTTGTGGTTTAGAGGCTCACTCGGACCTCCATGTGGGAGGCATTTGATTTGGTGCAGGGTGAATTGTAATCTGAGGGTCCCACTGAAGTTATGAAAGGTGGGACTGGGTTTTGCAGATCTGAGAGAGAATGGGTAGGGCCTGGTGACCAGTTAGAAAAGGGAGGGCAGCAAGCGTGGGTGACAGTTTACAGCTGCATCTTTTTGAGAGATACAGAGCCCAGTAGGAAGGGATTGGGGGTGGCGAGAGGATCTTACTTCATCTTCAGTGCTTTAGAGGGGCCTGGTAGACGGGTCTGGACCCAAGGTACAGATCTGGGCTTTTTGGGAGGACAGGTGTTTGAAGGCATGGTAGAGACTTAGGTTATCCACAAGAAGATCCAAAGAATCATAGGTCTGAGAGATTTTTAAGTGGGTGTATTTGAGGATGTTTATAAGCTGTGAGAAAGTAGCCAGCAGAGGAAGGGTGTAAAGATCTAGGACAGGAAATGATTGTTCATTTGATTTTGAAAAGCTGAATACTTATCGTGTGCCTGGCCCTTTTCTAGGATCTGGGGTTCACACCATCTGTTATCTCTTCTGCAAGGATAGTTCAACTCCTCCCCTGGTGAAGAGAAGTCAGATTATTCTTTGCGTCCCATTCAGGTATAAGAACTGTTCTGTACCTCTGAATGGACTTGACTTAACCAGAGTAATAAGT
The DNA here is from genome assembly GCF_964341445.2 of Mesoplodon mirus. Classification (NCBI taxonomy): domain Eukaryota; kingdom Metazoa; phylum Chordata; class Mammalia; order Artiodactyla; family Ziphiidae; genus Mesoplodon; species Mesoplodon mirus. The sequence continues at coordinate 97,470,367 of NC_138983.1, read as the reverse complement.
TAGAAATCAAAAGAAATTAGAGCTGGAAGGGACCTTAAAGGCCACTGTACTTAATTTTGCCTGATATTTGACATTGAATGTAAGAAAAATTTATTGTAGAGCCCATTCTCTTCAGAGTTCCTTCACTGAACTTTCTTTATGTCTTGCATCCAGTGGGTCTAGCTTGTAAATTTTGGCCTCCTCCTAAATTTGCTTCTTCATCCATATTACATTTTGCCCAGGCTATGGCAGAAACTCCTGGGTGGTTTCACGGCCCCTGGGTTCAGTTCCTCTAAGTTCATCTGCCTCCTCGGGTTAAGTGATCTTCTAACAGAAAAAGATGTGCTTAAAATAATGCTGCTAATGGCTTTCCCACACAGAGTTAGTGCATACTAGCCGCCCAGCATGTGCTCTGCACGGAGGCGAGTAGTATGAACTGTGCTCGGCCAAGCCTTATAGGGCTCTTTGCCCTGAGGAAGGGGAGCTTTTTGTGATCACTCCCTTTATCTAGTCGGTCCTTCAGCAGCGGGGAGCCTTTTTCTAATCAGCAGAGAGCCTTTTTCTTACTCAGCTAGTGGTAGCCCCAGGTCTCACCACCTGTGGGATACAAGCCATGCTCTCTCCCAGGCTTGCTTGGACCAACATCTCTATTTTCATTTCTGTCTCTTCTCACACTTGGACCCCTGGCCTTTAGTCATCCCCACCTGCAGCATTTACAGTGCCCAGCAGGAGTCAGGCTTGAGTGTCTTTTCACACATGTTCCCTCTGCAGCTAATGCACCTCCTACTCCACCTCTGCATAGCCTCATCTTTCCAGACTGTACTTCAGGGTTATCATGAAGCCGTCACTTAGATATAACTTTTTGCCTCCATAGGAAGCTCTGTGCATAAAGGTTACGTTTATTTATCTCATGTGATTGAAATTTTGAGTTTATACATCTTCCTCCTTAATGAAGGCTTTAAGAGCAGGAGTCGTTTCTAATCCTTAGCCCAGAGCAGATGCTTTTGTTTTTATTTAGATACTTTTTAATGATGATAAAATGTATGGTTTAAATCACTCATTTTACAATAATTTTGCTTTAGGTTGTGACAGAAAAAGAGTTTACAGAAGTCGTGTTCCTGCGATAAGTAAAAATGTGACCTTTCAGTTGTGTAAAGCTCATAAATGCTGTGTATGTGCGTCGGGTGCTCTAAGGAACATGGAGCTAAGTGGGCTAGTTGTGTGAGAGAGAGACTTCACTATGTTAACAAACGTGAGCCTTCATTGTGTCCTGCCAACATTTGATAGTTGCTTTTGGGGCTAACTAAACCAGTAAAAGTTTAAACTGTTCCTCCCCATTAAAGGGATTGAATAATTGGCTTCTTTGGTGCACCTGTGTCTTGTGAATTGTCCAGTTGGGGATGGAGGTTTAGAAAGTGGGTTTCAGTCTTGTTTAAGTGTCTTCCCATCAGACTGGTCTCGTGATTTCCTACACACCATGTCTGTCTACCTTTTCCTGTCTACCTTTTGTTGGTAGTGTTCATGCCTGGATTGTCTCCTGTACCTGCTCAAACCTTGGTCCATTCTCATTTGTACCATGGAAGTTTGTCATGCTGGATACTGTCAGAATTAATCTTACTTAAGTTTGTGTTAAGCCACAAACTACATGTTTTGTATATTTTCTGTTTTCTCTGTTTGTTTATATTTTTATGGTTTCTCTTCAAGAAGTATTATGGGAAGGGAAATAGCAAGATGAAGAGCAAAAAAGTCATCATTCTCTTTCAATTGTTAGAACATCTATCTGCAATCATAATTATGATGCACCGTGGTATGTGTTAAAATAAGAAATATATGTAACGTCCCGTAGGAGCAGCAAACTCAGTGGTGTTGGTGAGGGTGTGTCATGGAAGTAATCACAAAGCAGGTGACTCTTGATTAGGGTCCTGAAAGATTAGTGTGCCTTCCCTGTGTCCAGTAGTGGTCTGGAGGGGTCAGGAAGCCTGCCTTTCAATCTGAGGGAACAGAGAGTTTGAGGTCCTCTCTCTTCTATTGCTCTAGTATACTGCATAGCAGCTAATAAAATACTGGGTTTATAGTTGACATTTAAATCGCTGATTGATCATCAAGATTGGCATGTATCATTGGAAATGAAAATCGGAGGAGTCTTATGCTTTTTAGGTTTTTCTTTTTTTTTCCTTTGTCTCAAAAGTATGTAGTACTTTACTGAGTGGTTGGGAATAAAGTTTGCAGTATTCAGTGTATTCAGTTTTCGTACCTAAATAGAATTAAACTGTTGCTGTAAACTGGAATAACACTTTGTTACTGATGAGTTTTAGGATGCATCAGTTCATCAATTACCTGTTTGGGAAGATTGTAGTTAATGATTTTAAGAATGTGGCTATAAACCTCCAATTGACTCAAGAAGAGCAAATAAGTCAAGATTGACAAATGTATAGGCTCTTCATCTTATTGTGTGTGTGTGTGTGTGTGTGTGTGTGTTTTCCTTTTAGTTACTTGTCAAGGTATAAAGAACTCTATCACTGTTAAGACAGTAAACTTCACAGGGTATAATCTGACATGGCAGGGAACAGATCACATGGTCAAGATCTTAAAGGTGATTTGATGTTTAAACTTTCATGAAAACATATGTGATTGAAGCACATTAACATATTGATACAGATGGCAGTTAATTTTTGTCTTTTCATACATGTGAGTGCAGCTTTTGTTTTGTAGAAAGAATATGACCAAATGGTGATGTGAATTGCTGTTGCCTAAACTATAGTGTTGAATCCCCAGTGTTTGCACTTGAGTTTAACAACTCTGTGGTTTCCTATCTTCTTCCTGAGACACTTAATCTCAGGTCCATCCTCGTTACACAGCGTGGTAAATTAGAGAACAATTAATATCACCATTTAAAGAAGTGAGACTGAAATCTCAACCATCCTGAACATAGGAACTGAAGGGGGCTCTCAGCCGTTCAGAGAGTTATTACCAAGCCAGTCGGCTTAATGCTGTTCAGTTTTCTCCATAGCAGAGCCTTCCAGGTCCTTCTTTTGAGCTTATTTATTTTTATACACAATTCTGTATGGATACTGTACATAATACTAAATAGTTGTATTAACTGGGTTTAACTGGTGATGTATTTACATGAAGATCTAACTTCGTCTTGTTGATATCTTTTTAGGGGCTTTCCATTCATCAAAGCTTGTGATGTATGTAATCAGTTGGTGGTGTGTAGCTATCACATTTATGATATATAGGGCTTGAATTGGGAAAGGTGGATGGTCATTCTTCTTGCTTTTTAAACTGACAGAGCCTTACATGAAGCATTTCCCTCTCTGAAATAAATCCATGTAAAACATGTTTGATAGCTCTCCCAATGCAACTGTGTAGTTGTGTGGATTTGGCGCATAAATGGCAGCCTTGTGGTTATGTCTGTAAACAAGGAAGCCTGTTTTCCAGTCCGCAAATCAGCTGTTACCCAGTGAGACGAACTTGACTGCCATTTCTGACCCCTCACATGGAGCTGTCATACTCAAGAATGTTCACATGTTTTCAAGAAACGTTGTTTGAGGGCTGTATGTACAAATTCCTGATCTGAAAGCCAATATAAAGCAACATCTCCCAAACCTCTGCTCTCTCACCAAGGCCACACACATTCCCTCGCTTATGGCCTCGTGGCAAGCGAATACTGTCAGTATCAGATTCTCCTTCCCAGTGGTCTTGGGAGACTGCATAGTTGCTCTGTGAAAGGCACCACTGCTGAGGTTGAGAGAAGAGCATCTTGGGTGTCAGTCCTGGCCTTGCGTTCCCGGAGAGAGGGGTGTGCACCTCGTTCTCCTGTTAGGGTTTTCCTAGGCTGCAGGGTTTGCTGCTTGTTGTCAAAATGATGTCCTAGTGACTTGTCTTCTGCGTGGTTATATAATCCCAGCACAGTTCTTTATGATGTGTAGACTTTTATGGGGTTGTGGCCAGGTCAGTTTTTAAATGTTTGGAAATGTCCCATTGAACAACACTGCAGTGGCAGTGAAGCTTGCTGGGAGAATCGTTGCCCTAGTTTTGGCTTAAGGGTGGTGAGAAGATGAAGTTTTTGATGGGTCAGTTTTAGTTGTGTGTGTGTATGTGATTTATTTTTTAAAATTCTAATGTCTATTATTCACAGCTTAGGTATGTTGACTTTCTGATTATTCATCAGTCCCTTTACTGATGTATTTTCCTCTGAAAAACTACATTTTCTTCCAGACTGTTTTTTTTTTGCCTTATTTTATTTTATTTATTTTTATTTTATTTATTTTTTTAATTAGTTTCTGCTTTATAACAAAGTGAATCAGTCATACATATACATCTGTTCCCCCATCCCTTCCCTCTTGCATCTCCCTCCCTCCCACCCTCCCGATCCCACTCCTCCAGGCTGTCACAAAGCACCGAGCTGATCTCCCTGTGCTCTGCGGCTGCTTCCCACTATCTATCTTCGTTACGTTTGGTAGTGTATATATGTCCATGCCTCTCTTTCGCTTTGTCACAGCTTACCCTTCGCCCTCCCCATATCCTCAAGTCCATTCTCAAGTAGGTCTGTGTCTTTATTCCTGTTTTACCCCTAGGTTCTTCATGACATTTTTTTTTTAATTCCTTATATATGTGTTAGCATACGGTATTTGTCTTTCTCTTTCTGACTTACTTCACTCTGTATGACAGACTCTAGGTCTATCCACCTCATTACAAATAGCTCAGTTTCGTTTCTTTTTATGGCTGAGTAATATTCCATTGTATATATGTGCCACATCTTCTTTATCCATTCATCCGATGATGGACACTTAGGTTCTTTCCATCTCCGGGCTATTGTGAATAGAGCTGCAATGAACATTTTGATACATGTCTCTTTTTGAATTATGGTTTTCTCAGGGTATATGCCTAGTAGTGGGATTGCTGGGTCGTATGGTAGTTCTATTTGTAGTTTTTTAAGGAACCTCCATACCGTTCTCCATAGTGGCTGTACCAATTCACATTCCCACCAGCAGTGCAACTTAATAAAATAATATGGGAAATTCCCATTACTAATCCTAACCACGTACAACAGAGGTCTGTACAGTAACATAGCAAAAATAAGTTCCTGTAATTTTACTTAGTCATTGCCTGTTTTAGACTAAGGAGCAGTGAGAGACATTTATAAATAATGATACCGCAGATCACTTTTGTTAAATGCCCTTTCATATTTGCATATTTGGATCTGGCTTGTGTTATCTATTTTACAATCTTGTCTTCTTTCTTTGCACTTTAGTGTAACAACTCTGTGATTTCGTATCTTCTTCCTCAGACACTCAGGTCCATCAGAATTTCCTGTGACTGTGGCAGTAGAGAGTCCTTCCTCCTCAGAAATCGAAGAGGTCGATGATTCCTCAGAACGTGTTCAGGAGGAGCCAGAGAAAATCCATTTGAAACAAGAAGCATTGCAGGTACAAAGTTATCACTTTAAAGCTATAGAGAAGATTATTTTTCAAACGGAAGGCTGATTGCAACACAGCACAGCTTGTGTGAGGGTTCTGTTTTCTCATGCCATCTGCATTGTATCCCCTTGAATGATTCCTTAAGCTTAGACCAAGGTGAATGGTGGACATTTGAACTCTAAGAAACTAAAATCAAAACATGTCGTTAGTAATATATTTTCCTTTCCTTAGAACCTTAGTATATTAGATTTAGGGAGAAGCTTAGTGATCATAAGATAAGGAAATTGAGTCCTGAATGAATACAGTCAGCTGATTCAGTGCTCTTGTTTTACAGATGAGAAAATTGACAGTTCTAGTTGAACTCTCTTTTTGTAAGAGGAAAATATGGCCTCATTTTAAATAAAAGTAAAGTTGAAAAACGTTTTGATGTTGATATTCTCCTTTCCTAAAATCAAAAATATCAAGAAGCTACATTCTTTTTTTTTTTTTTTATAAAGGTGTCACATTTTATTTATTATCTTCGGCTGTGTTGGGTCTTTGTTTCTGTGTGAGGGCTTTCTCTAGTTGTGGCGAGTGGGGTCCACTCTTCATCGCAGTGTGCAGGCCTCTCAGTGTTGTGGCCTCTCCTGTTGCGGAGCACAGGCTCCAGATGCACAGGCTCAGCAGTTGTGGCTCACGGGTCCAGTCGCTCCGTGGCATGTGGGATCTTCCCAGACCAGGGCTCGAACCCGCGTCCCCTGCATTAGCAGGCAGACTCTCAACCGCTGCACCACCAGGGAAGCCCCAAGAAGCTACATTCTATTACCAAATAAACCTGACCTCTAATGTCATTCCATACTTTTGTTTGTATAGACAGAAAAGAAAAATTGATTTTCATAAGAAATTTTTGCACCTCAAAATTAATATATTTATTTTATTTCAACTTCAATGCAGAGCTGAACACTTCTAGTAAATAAAGCAATACCATTTGGGGGGACCTTGTCTTTGTGCTACAAAGTCCATGTTTAATTTTTAAAAATTATTTAAATTTAATTATTTAAATTTAAAAATTATTTAATGTGATTTTCTTTTCATATGAAACATGAAACTTGACAGGTTTCAGAACTAATTATCCCATTATTGTAGGACTATGGGAATTACTCTTTGATTTTCAAAAGAGAAAGTTAGATTTTTATTTTTTTATTTTATTTAATTTTTTTTTGCAGTACACGGGCCTCTCATTGTTGTGGCCTCTCCCGTTGCGGAGCACAGGCTCCGGACACACAGGCTCAGCAGCCATGGCTCATGGGCCCAGCCGCTCAACCGCATGTGGGATCCTCCTGGACCAGGGCATGAACCCGTGTCCCGTGCATCGGCAGGCAGACTCTCAACCACTGTGCCACCAGGGAAGCCCGATTTTTATTTTTTTAATGAAAATTAATGATAATATAGAGAAATTTTAAGAAAAGAACTTAGAAAATTATGATTTAGAGCAGGAGAAATCTTTAGTTCATGTAGAGTTACCCCCTTTCGTTTTATAAATGAGCACCTACAATTTGTAGCACGTAAGTGGTTTATTAGTAAATGGCAGAGTACGACAAGACCCTAGAGCATGTAACCCGCATTCCTTGTCATTTTAGATGTGGTGTATTCATTTCCTTCACGAGTAGACCAGGAGATTGTATTTCTAAAAGCAATGATAGACACTGGGGAAGACCAAGAAGTTTAAACACTGGGACCACAGAATAGCAGATTCAGAATGCACTGAGAACCCTTTTAGCTCTTCTCCATTTTGACAAGACACAAAAATGATGGTATCAAAGTGTTTAAGTATATAAGCCCACAACAATCAAGAGATTTCAACATAGTTTGGAAAGACGGAAGACAGGTGGAAGAGGGTGAAACTGAAGCAGTAGAACAGAGGAAAAGCATCACCTAGAATATGCACAGGGACCACGTGCAACTGAGGAGGATTCTGACCCCACCTGCAGAAGTAGCTCCGTGCTTTGATGCGCATGTATGAGAGAGGGTGGAGTTAGTTAAAAGTGTGACTGAAATAGGGGAGCTCATTGAAGGGTTGTGTTTGGAGGAGTGGACACCCAGCCCCGCCCTCACCCTCCTGAAATGAGATGATTTCATTTTGAAAACAGTGAAACTGGCGAGATCTAGGGCAGCTAGTGTGAGTTTTTACAGCCGAGAAAATTGTGTTTGGGGGGGATCCTGTTACAGTTACTCCCCGCTTCTTCCTGCATAAGAAGCCAATCAATCGTTGACTTCAGGGAGCTTTCTGCACTCATTCTTTTTTTTTTTTTTTTGCTGTACGGGGGCTTCTCACTGCTGTGGCCTCTCCCTTCGCGGAGCACAGGCTCCGGATGCGCAGGCTCAGCGGCCATGGCGCACGGACCCAGCCGCTCCGCGGCATGTGGGATCCTCCCAGACCGGGGAACGAACCCGTGTCCCCTGCATCGGCAGGCGGACTCTCAACCACTGCGCCACCAGGGAAGCTCTCTGCACTCATTCTTAAATAGAAAATAACTGTCATTTGCCTGATAGCTGAGTAAAGCTTACAACATCAGAGAGGGGGGAAAAGAGTGAAAACATATCCTAGTAGGACCAGGGACAATTTAGGGAACAAAATAATTTAAGGAAAAACCTTAATTAATATCCTGAGAGAGGTTTAAAAACAGCTAGAAACTATAAAATAAGACTAGGGAGTTAATTAAAAAGAGAATGGTCAGAAATCAAGAGAGGTCTCCTGGAAATGAAAATATGGTTGCTGAAATAAATTCAGTAGGAATTTAAAAAATTTCTCAGTGTATAAAAAAGAAAGACACAATGGAAAATGTGATAGAAATATGTTAGAGAGGCTGCATCTGGGAGATCCCACATGTTACTATTAGAAACTCCAGACCCAGAAAAAAACTGGAGGGAAGCTATCAAAGGGCAACAAAATTCCCCACAGCTGAAAGTAGACATCAGGCCTCAGACTGAAAATAGTTATACAAGACGAGCAAGAATAGCCTCATACCTAGGCACCCTTCCTTGTGAAACTTTAAAATACTGAAAAAATAAATTAAAATAGAATAAAATACTGAGAGGATACATCCATTCCAGAGAGAAAAATACTGGCCACCTAAAAAGAAAATTTAAAATCTGACTTTATCATACTTGTCATGAGCACCATGGATCCTGGAAGGCATTAGAAAGATACCTCCAAAGTTTTTCAGGCACATACTTTTCACCCTAGGGGTTTATATCCAGCCAAACTATGAGTCATAAGTGGAGGCTGAAGAAGATATTTTGTACAGAAAGAAATTTGAAAAATTGACCTCCTGTGCTACACCTTAAGCTATTTATAGAAATAATCCAGCAAAATGAGGCAATAAACCAAGAAGGAAGGTAATAGGGCATTCAGTGCAGATTGCAGCTAGTCTAGAGTGGAGAGGCTTCTATTGATTGTGTGATTGAGAGCATAGAAACACCTTGAGGCATATTGTACTTACTAGGTATTAGGCACTGTTGGAAGGGAGGAGGGAGAGGAAGAGGAGAAGGAACTTGAACTCCAGAGGAGAAAAGGCTATACGGACATAAACATAAAGCCAACTAAACTATGGTTGATTTTTAACCTAGTATTGGTGAGGAAAGGAAGAATCCACTTCAACGTGACACTATAGATGCCCCCCTTTTCAGTGACACACAGGGGTAATGACCACGTATCTAATTTGTTGTCCAAACCAGAACTTGTCCAAACTCCTTACACTTCAATAGTGTAAGGAGGCACTCTAATGCTGTAACATCAGGACAACAGGTATAAACTGGAACAGCCCAAGGTGGCTTGGGGTATGTGGTCACCCTGCACAAGGGCAATGACACTGGCACAGTATGGAACGAGATGTAGTCTATACACAGAGACACAGTACATCTGCAGTGGGCAATATTAATTTCATTGTAATAATGGCAATACTGTCTTGGTTTGCAGCTTTTATTGTCAATTTGCATGTAAACACAAATAACTAAAGTAAACTGTACTTAGTATGTATGAGTATTAACTTGGTATGTACTGAAATGTATTGTATACTGGTATGTACTTAGTATATATTAGGCTCTAAGTGTTTTTGCATATATTAACTCATTTAATTCTCTGAATTGCCTTATGAGGTTGGTGCTAATATCATTCCCACTTTTGAGAACAGGAAGCTAAGTCAGGGAAGGAACTTGCCCAGGCTGTACCTAATTTAAGGTTGGATCGAGCCTTTGAGTTCAGGCTCTCCGCCTGTTCTCTTAAACCTTACTCCGTACTGACTCTCAAATAACAGAAGACTTAACTGCACATAGAACAGAATATAAATTTCAACTTTGACAACTAGGTTTGGAAGGTAGACAGGAGGTCGAAAAAAGGGAAGATGGTATGAATGTCCTCATTTTACAAAGTGTGACGTTGAGAGAGTTTCTAGTTGATCAACAATGTAGGTTTTTAAGTATATGACTACAAGTCAAAGAGATCATGAGCAGTGGAATAGCTCATGATGACATAACTTTACTGAGCAGTGTGGACATAGGAAAGAGTGTAAAGGAACTAAACCCTTACTTATTAGTAAGTTAGAAAATGAAGAGATAATGCCTCCAATTTAGTGAGAAAATAGTCATGTAAGAGTATTACTTGGAAATGGAGAAGAATTCAAAATAACAATAGTTGGACTTCCCTGGTGACGCAGTGGTTAAGAAACTGCCTGCCAAGGCAGGGGACATGGGTTCGAGTCCTGGTCCAGAAAGATCCCTCATGCCGCGGAGCAGCGAAGCCCATGCTCCACAACTACGGACCCGGCGCTCTAGAGCCTGCGAACCACAACTACTGAGCGCATGTGCCACAAGTACTGAAGCCCGTGCGCCTAGATCCTGTGCTCCCTAACAAGAGAAGCAACCTCAATGAAGAGTAGCCCTCGCTCGCCGCAACTAGAGAAAGCCTGCACGCAACAACGAAGACTCAACACAGCCACAAATAAATAAATAATAAAATAATAAAAATAATAAAAATAATAATAAAAAATAACAATAGTTGATGTAAACCTCATAAAAAAGGAAATCCAAACAGCCAGTAAACAGAGAAAAGCATACGACTTCGTTAAGTAATAAGAGACAAGTGAGTCAAAACCAAGGAAACTACATGCCAATGAGATGGACAAATACATACAATCTGGTAGTATCAGGTATTGTAGACCTCGAGTACTATGGGAATCTTCTACCCTACTTATACTGGAGTATAAATCGACACAACTACTTTGGAAAGCATTTAGCCCTCTCCATCAACTGAAGTTATATAAATAGCCTGTGAGCCAGCAGCCCTCACCTCTGCCCTGTGTAAATGCACCAGAATAACGGGTACAGCAGGATTCCTGTCCATGATTTGCATTAGCACAAACTGAAAACAAACGAAATGTCCATTAAGAGTCAAAAATTAAAGATGATACAAATAGATGGAGAGATATACCATGTTCTTGGATTGGAAGAATCAACACTGTGGAAATGACTCTACTACCCAAAGCTATCTACAGATTCAGTGCAATCCCTATCAAACTACCACTGGCATTTTTCACAGAACTAGAACAAAAATTTCACAATTTGTATGGAAACACAAAAGACCCCGAATAGCCGAATCAATCTTGAGAACGAAAAATGGAGCTGGAGCTGACTTTAGACTATACTACAAAGCTACAGTAATCAAGACAGTATTGTACTGGCACAAAAACAGAAAGATAGGTCAATGGAACAGAATAGAAAGCCCAGAGATAAACCAACACACATATGGTCACCTTTTCTTTGATAAAGGGGGCAGGAATGTACAGTGGAGAAAGGACAGTCTCTTCAGTAAGTGGTGCTGGGAAAACTGGACAGGTACATGCATGTAAAAGTATGAGATCAGATCACTCCCTAACACCATACACAAAAATAAGCTCAAAATGGATTAAAGACCTAAATGTAAGGCCAGGAACTATCAAACTCTTAGAGGAAAACATAGGCAGAACACTCTATGACATAAATCTCAGCAAGATCCTTTTGGACCCACCTCCTACAGAAATGGAAATCAAAACAAAAATGAACACATGGGACCTAATGAAACTTCAAAGCCTTCGCACAGCAAAGGAAACCATAAATAAGACCAAAAGACAACCCTCAGAATGGGAGAAAATATTTGCAAATGAAGCAACTGACAGAGGATTAATCTACAAAATTTACAAGCAGCTCATGGAGCTCAATACCAAAAAAACAAACAACCCAATCCAAAAATGGGCAGAAGACCTAAATAGACATTTCTCCACAGAAGATATACAGACTTCCAACAAACACATGAAAGAATGCTCCACATCTTTAATCATTAGAGAAATGCAAATCAAAACTACAATGAGATATCATCTGACACCAGTCAGAATGGCCATCATCAAAAAATCTAGAAACAATAAATGCTGGAGAGGGTGTGGAGAAAAGGGAACACTCTTGCACTGCTGGTGGGAATGTGAATTGGTACAGCCACTATGGAGAGCAGTATGGAGGTTCCTTAAAAAACTACAAATAGAACTACCATATGACCCAGCAACCCCACTATTGGGCATATACCATAAACCATAATTCAAAAACCATAAATTCAAAAAGAGTCATGTACCTAAATGTTCATTGCAGCTCTATTTACAATAGCCAGGAGATGGAAACAACCTAAGTTTCCATCATCGGATGAATGGATAAAGAAGATGTGACACATATATACAATGGAATATTACTCAGCCATAAAGAGAAACGAAATTGAATTGTTTGTAGTGAGGCGGATGGACCTAGAGTCTGTCATGCAGAGTGAAGTAAGTCAGAAAGACAAATACCGTATGCTAACAGATATATATGGAATCTAAGAAAAAAAATGTCATGAAGAACCTAGGGGTAAGACAGGAATAAAGACACAGACCTACTAGAGAATGGACTTGAGGATATGGGGAGGGGGAAGGGTAAGCTGTGACAAGGTGAGAGAGTGGCATGGACATATATACATTACCAAACGTAAAATAGATAGCTAGTGGGAAGCAGCCGCATAGCACAGGGAGATCAGCTCGGTGCTTTGGGACCACCTAGAGGGGTGGGATAGGGAGGGTGGGAGGGAGGGAGACACAAGAGGGAAGAGATATTGGAACATATGTATATGTATAACTGATTCACTTTGTTATAAAGCAGAAACTAACACCAAATTTTAAAGCAATTATACTCCAATAAAGATGTAAAAATAAAAAGTGTAGGCTGTTTTTATTATTGGATGCAAGCTAGTGATGCTGTAAAAGCTTTCAGCAAGTATGTGTTTCTTTCTTATATAAAGAACTGCCATTAAGGCTGCCCTAATATTTTTTAGATTACATTTACCTATAGATTACTTACAGGTTCAAATCTACAGTGGAAATAACTTTTTTTTTTTTTTTTACTAGTTTTGGAATGATGTTTTTAAACCAGTTCCTTAGAAGACTCCTATGTGACCCACACTAGTAAAATATACCTTCAGGTGCCTCCTCTGTCTGTAGGGAACAGCAGTGTAAAATATGTAAACAAATGAGTGTCCTTGTTTGCTAAAATTTAGTCTGTTGATCATGTTGTATTATTGCTCTTCCCCAAATTCTCTCTCTCCATCAGGTAACATTCCTTATTATTAGGAAGAGGAAGTTCCTTAACATGTTATTTCGACAGCATAATTTACCCATGGTAAATGGTCATTATGATGATGCTTCATTTGTTTTTGATTTATTTTACTTTTTTTTTTTTACTTTTTTTGATGATGCTTTAGATTCATTTAGAGTCCACCATTCAGAGAGGAAGAATAGCTGGCCTACATTATTTATCATACTTATTAAAAATTGCTGCATTCCCATTTGTGAGTTTGTTGAACGACTGGGTAGCATACCTCTTTATAAAGCTAAAATGGAGAGTAATAAATGAAAACACTCCCTAGCTATACTATTGATTTAATTGTTTATTAAAATAACCTCATATTGGACTTGTATTTTCCTCTTAGAAAATTGGCAAAGTGCTAATCTATTTAGTTTAACTGGACCAAGTACATGTCTTATTTAACTTTGATTCCCCAGCACAAACTCATTTATTAAGAATAAATGCTTGGGACTTCCCTGGTGGTGCTGTGGTTAAGAATCCACCTGCCAGTGCAGGGACACGGGTTTGAGCCCTGGTCTGGAAAGATCCCACATGCCGCGAAGCTGCTAAGCCTGGGCGCCACACTACTGAGCCTGCGCTCTAGAGCCCGTGAGTCACAATTGCTGAAGCTCACACACCTTAGAGCCCGTGCACCGCAACTACTGAGCCCACATGCTGCAACTAATGAAGCCCGTTCCCTCTAGGGCCCATGTGCTGCAACTACTGAAGCCCACATGCATAGAGCCCTTGCTCTGCAACGGGAAGCCACCACAATGAGAAGCCTGCACAGTGCAACGAAGAGGAGCCCCCGCTCGCCACCACTAGAGAAAGCCCATGCGCAACAATGAAGACCCAACGCAGCCAATAAATAAAATAAAATAAAATAAAATAGAATAAACAGTCGAGAATATTGGACTTTATTTTAAAAAAAAAGAGTGAATGCCTGTTGAATCGAATTAATCAGCCAAACAGTAGACAAATGAAAGTTGTGGTTAATAAGATGGGCCAGACTGAAATAGTATTCTTGTTGAGAAGCTTGCTTTAATCACCTTCTTATTTTCCAGCCTTATATAATCATGTATTAATGTGATAGAATATTTCTCATATTGAGAAAATAATAGTTTTGTATTACGCTGAATCTGCCTGGGAATAAAATAGACACCTTATCAAATTCAGTGGAGGTGTCATGAGAATTGATACCTAAGGGTTGTTGTGGGAACACATTTAAATTTTAAAAATATACAAGATTTTTGATATTGTCTCATGCCCACTATATTGTTTGGGAATCATGCAGTTTCAATTTATAAAATTGCATCATGTATTTTAGGGCTGGAGAGAAACTTGATAAGTCCTGCATTGAACCTAAAGAGGAATGCATTGCCATAAGGTGCTCATTCAAAAATCAAATAATGATGTGAATAATGTTGATCATCTCTGCTGGAGGAAAAACATGCTACACATTAAACACATTACTTATTATATATTTATTTAACAATCTTGGACTTTATTACTACAGTGTTTTGTAGTATGTATGCCTTATTTCTTTTCTTATAGTTAAATGTCTGAATTCTGAGAAATTTCAGCATGCTTTGGTGAGAGGAACAGGCATCTTATTTTCAAAAAGATGCAGGCACAGACTGTTTTTGACCCAAAGGTGTATTACTGACCAAAATTCAGCCATCTAGTCTGGAAAATAAATGAAGAATTCTGCTGCTGGTGAGATGAATACATAGGTAGAGGGAGGTGAAGAATATAAACTACTTAGCAGCCTTAAAGTTTCTCTTGACTTTGATATAAGTGCTGGAGAAACATCAATGTTATCATTCCCAGAGACCATTCATTTAGAAATGGAAATTAGAACAGATGGAAAAATACAGTGTTGGGAGTTACCTATCAGGAAACAAAATGGATGTGTGTGATATCTACCCACTGTCATGGTGAGGGCCCTGCATTACACTTACTGTCTAAAGCTTACTGTGCTGAAACCTTCACAGCAAAGGTTCCCGTTCCTCATAATGACCTCTAAGTGAAAGTGAATGAGGTTTAGCTACCAGGTGTGTGCTTCTGGAACAACACACGAAGGGCCCTATTTTTTTATTTTATTTTATTTTTATATTATTTTATTTTTTGGCTGCGTTGGGACTTTGTTGCTGCATGCGGGCTTTCTCCAGTTGCGGCAAGTGGGGGCTATTCTTCATTGTGGTGCATGGGCTTTTCATTTCGCTGGCTTCTCTTGTTGCGGATCATGGGCTCTAGGTGCACAGGCTTCAGTAGTTGTGGCTTGCGGGCTCTAGAGCACAGGCTCAGTAGTGTGGCACATGGGCTTAGTTGCTCCGCGGCATGTGGGATCTTCCCAGATCAAGGATCAAACCCATGTCCCCTGCATTGGCAGATGGATTCTTAACCGCTGCGCCACCAGAGAAGCCCACAGTGGGACCTTTTAACGTTGTTCCAAAGCTATTTTCTTTGGAATACTGTTCTGTGAGATTTGGTAGAAAAAGAATCCCATGATCAGAATGTTTGGGAAACACTGAATATTTTATCCCCACGTTATACATTCAAAATGTATATTTTTTACATCAGACCTAAAATTCCTAGAATAAACAAAAACTGAAAAAACAAACCAAAAAATCCTGCTAATTCGATTAATACAAGTTTTCCACTGAACACTTGTGAATGTTTTTGAGGCACTGGCTGATACTGAACACAGTCTTGGGAAGGTTGATCTAAGGAATTAAAATTCTGTAAATTATGAGGAAAACACTTTTAGGTGAGAAGAGATGCATATGGTAGCAGGCTTCAGTATTCTGTATTTCCATTCGGGAAATTGTTCTTATTTGATCCCTTCCACCCTTGATCCTTTTTCCTTTCAGTGGACTCTGTAGTAGGGATAAAGGGGAGAATGTCATTTACTACCCTAGAAGAGCTATTTACTCTAGTGTAAATACAGTGGAGGCTGGTAAAAGTGTGTTGATAATAAGACATATTAGCTTAGGTTCTCTTGGTAGCAAAGAACAAAAACTAAATCAAAGTTGGATATGTGAAACCCAAGGGCAGAAATACAGCCAGGCTCAGGAAAGGTCTAGGAAGCAGCTATATCATTTCCAGTAATGTGATCGCCGAACTGCTTTTCAACAAAGGGCGTCTTCCTAATGAACTTCAAAATGAGCTCTGCTGCTTGTTGAAGTTAAATATATATATATATATATATATATATATATATATATATATATATATATATATATATATGTTTATACATATATATATGTATACACACACAAGCATGCATATATACATATGATACAAAGAAAGAAAACATATATAAGTGGATGTTTTGTTATTACAACATGCATGCCAGGCATTGGTGACCATGGGAGGTCACCTCCGTGTTTCTGAGCAAGACAGCCTAACACTCATTTTTCCATTATCACTGTTGCCCAGAGTGAACTTGTCAAAGAGATACTCCACCATTCAGACTTCCAAACCCCTCCACCCCCCATCTTGCTACTCATACTTAACCATTAGTATTTGCATAATTAATGCACATAAACATTTCAGGTGAAACTGCAGACACCCTTTATTTTAATCCCTGCCCAATCCCATTCCCTTCACTTGTTCCCCAGAGGCAACTGCAATCATGATTTTCAGGCTATGGTTCTATACTTTCACTATGCACATGCACCCACGTTCACCAGGTACCCCTACCTCACCCCACCCCACCCCAGTCTACCCCCATATACCTACATTATTTATAAGGGGAAGACTGATTTTGTGTTTTCCAGGGCCCCATGGAACACCTTCTCCCTCCCACTGTGGAGATCCTGAGCTGCATCTGGTTGGGGTATGGCTGTGTTCAGAAACTCCTGGATACCTGTTTTAAAACTTAAAAAATGAGAGATTTGCCCACATGAATCAACCAGAGACCTTTATTTATTTATGAACCAATAACTTTATTGGAAGAAACGGAAAAACTGGAAGAAAAAAACTTAAGTGATAAAATAAAGTCCAGGAAAAGAGAGTCCTGCCCTTGTTGCCAAAAAAAAAAACCAAAACCAAAACTTAAGTGAACTTCTTCTGCAAGGGCACTCTTGCCGTCTGCATGGCAGGCATGGTGACCAGGGCTCTGGTCACCCCGTGGCTCTGGGGAAGTCCAGTCCAGGCTCATTTCTTCTTGTCGCTGTCGCCCAGGGTGAGCTTGTCAAAGAGTTACCCTGCCAGCTCGACGTCTGGGGCCCCCATCATGCTCAGGGTGGTGACATGACCCTCCAGCTGTCTGATGAGCGCCACCTACTGGCTGAGGTAGTGAGTTGCCAGGAAGTGGAGCAGGTGGGGGTCGCACTTGTCGGTGGCCAGCTGGTGCAGTGGAGCAGGCTCCGGGTCGCTAGCTTCTCCAGGAACAAGGCGCACTTCATGGCCTTGAGGCCGCTCTTGCACTCGTCACTGACTGGCTTCCTGATGTCTTGGAAGTTGAGGCGGCCCCCCGCGCTGGTTCTGCAGGCGCTTCAGGCCCCGGGCCCACAGTGGCGCAGGAAGAACCGGCTGAAGTGCTTCAAGGCCACGTCGTCGCGGTGGAGGTAAAAGGCCACGGCCAGGCACACGAAAGAGGCGTGGAGCTGCAGGGTGAAATGGCTGTTGACGGCGGCCTCGCAGTCAGCGTGGTAGCTCTGGCGCACCTGCGAGGGCGGCGCGGGCAGCGTGGTGGGTGTGAAGGCCAAGGTGAAGGCGAAGCCGCGGGGCCTGCGGTACCTGTCTCGGAGTCCCTTTCACGTGATTTAGCAATTTCCTTCGTCTTGGGTAAGTGCAGACTTCTCTTTTGTTTGTCAGAAAACAAAAGGCTTAGGTGTATTCTTAGAGAAAGAGCTTAACTGTGTGGATGTATTTATCCCCTCCAGCCTCATTTGTCCTTTCACTGCCACTCAGCAAGCATTTTTTTTAACCCCTCAATGATGTTGTATGGAATGAGCCACAGTGGTAGGAAATACCATTGATCTCAAATTATCTTTCATTCATTCATTCAGTAAATATTTATTGATTACTTAGTATGGCCCAGGCACTGGTATGGGATTTGGGCATATATTAGTAACAAAGAAAGACAAAGTCTGTTCCCATGAGGTTTGTATTCTAGTGGAGAAGCAGACCAAAACAAAACAAAACAAAAAACTACTGTTTTTCTCCCTTTCTTGTCTCCAGTAAATACGTATAAGATATTACACATGTATAAGTCAATATTTTCTTAGAAGTTAAGGATGTTATAGTGGAAGACATAAGACCAATCTAGGTATTTATAATTAATTAATTCAACAGCCATTTCTAGACAGTATTTCAAATATGTGTCAGTGTTTGACTCTGGAGATACACAGAAGAATCAGACATGGTCTCTGTTCTCAAGGTACAAGAAAGAGTGATGGACTGTTTTAAGTGCTCTCAATGGTTTTAAAGTTTTTGGATAAAATAGCTGTTTTCACTTACAGTTTTATTACCATGACTTTGACTAATGTACTTTTTTGGGGGGTCCCTTTATTTCTCTTTGAAAGCTCATGCTGTGCTATAATCATTGTTTATGAAGGAAGCAAAGGATCAAATATCAACTGTCACTTTGTACACTTATCTGAGCAATTTTAGAGGCATTTAATTGTTGAGTCTGTAAAGAAATAGAATAATAACAATGTCTATTTGATAAGTTGATGTTAATGATAGGATCATACATTAGAGATGGAAAAGAACTACATGATCAGTTTCTCAGTGAGATAAAATTGTATTCTATGTTTGCTTAACACCAGTGTTTAGTCTTAATATAATTGCAATCTTTCAAAAATTTCCTTGGAAGAGTCCATTGTAGACTTCACTGGAAGAATCTATTTAAATAGAAGAAATCTTGATTTTGTAGAACATTTTCTCCTTATGTCCCAAGATCATTTAATAATTAATTTATCTGGACAACTTTACTCTTCAAATATTAAAATAATACTATTGAATGGTTGTATGTCTACTAAGGGGTGATAATGGTGTTTCTCAGATTTTTTATCCCTCATCATTACTCCCTAGGTTAGAAGATAATGTTAAAATACATGTTATAACTAAGAGAAACCTAAGGTTTAAAATCTAACTTTTTAAAGGGAAATCAATAAACTAGCATGAACTGGAACCTCAAATTTCCATGAAGGAAATATACATATATCTAAACAAAAACATTGCATCCAGTTTTTCTTTAATGAGGAATGTAAAGCTAAATACAAACACAGAATGAAAAAACTTCAGAGCAGATGATGTTTTTAGAAAAATTTTAAATTTTATTTTTTAAATGTATTTATTTTATTTTTAAATTTTTGGCTGCATTGGGTCTTTGTTGGATGTGGGCTTTCTCTAGTTGCAACGAGTGGGGGCTCCTCTTTGTTGCAGTGCATGGGCGTCTCATTGCGATGGCCTCTCTTGTTACGGAGCACGGGCTCTAGGTGCTTGGGCTTCAGTAGTTGTGGCATGCCGGCTCAGTAGTTGTGGCACATGGGCTTAGTTGCTCCGTGTCATGTGGGATCTTCCCGGACCAGGGCTCGAACGGATGTTCCCTGCATTGGCAGGTGGTTTCTTAAGCACTGTGCCACCAGGGAAGCCCCCGAAATTAAAAAAATTTGATAATCAAATTTTATAGTTTATAACTTGGTCTGTGCTAAGATAATGTCTTTTAAAATATCAATATAGGACTATAAGATGAAGGTTTCTTTGAAATGTTTGTGGTCAGTGTTGGTATTATGTTAGGATTCTCCAGAAAAACAGAACCAATAGAAGATATATTTGTATATTATATAAAATAAGGAATTAGCTCACGTGATTATGGAGGCTGACAAGTCTCAAAATCTGCAGTTGCCGTACTTGAGACCAGGAGAGTCCATGGTGTAGGTCCAGTCCAAAGGCCAGGAGGCTCAAGACCCAGGAAATTCAAGTTGAAGGCAGGAAAAAACAATGTCCCTGCTCCAAGGCAGTCAGGCAAGAGGAGTTCCTGCTTACTCAGAGGAAGGTCAGCATTTTTATTTTATTCAGGCCTTCAAATGATTGTATGAGGCTCATCGACTTTAAGGAAAGCAATCTGCTTTACTTAGTCTACTATTTCAAATGTTAACCTCATGGAAAAACACCCTTTCAGGCACAAACGATAACATTTGACTAAATATCTGGGTACCCCCTTTGAAGTTGACATATAAAAATTAGCTATCACAGTATTACTCATGATAAATGCAGAGTCAACAAATAAAAATTCTCATGCTATAATCTGCAAAAACTGTTTTGACTTTCAGTTCCCTTCATTAATTTACAAATGTTACAGAACTAATAGTTACACAACTGATATTAGACAATAAGTTCTGACTCCGTGTCAATGATTAGCTCTCATTCATTCATTCAGCATATTTCTATTGAGCACCTATTATATGACAGGTATTTTATAGGTACTAACATAAAAACTTGTTCTATAAGCTCCTCATATTTGTATTTCTTTTGTAGCTAAGTGCTAGTAAATGTTACATATAATTCCTTCTTTGAAAATTAATAGATGAAGTAGGATCAATGGTATAATCTTAAGGAAGTAGACCATAAGTAGCAGCAGTCGGTGGCTTATCTCACTCTCTGTGTTTTGTGTGTGTGTGTGTGTGTGTGTGTGTGTGTATACATATGTATAAATCAATCATTTAATGAGAGGTAGTGAAAAGTGATACATCGATATTCTATATCTCTGGGCTGTTCACTCTGCATTACCTCATTATTACAGATACTGGATTAGATTTGATTATTATTACCCATATTTCACAGATAAAGAAATTGTGAATTAAAGTATGTAACATGATCAAACACAGAGCTTATAAATAGCAGAGAGTGACACTCTGAATTGGATTCCTCTCTAGGTAGTTTGGGAAGTTTGGCTGGACCATGAGCTCCATTAGAACAAAGACTGTTCAACTTGTGATGCTAATTTTCACATAGTAGGGGCTCAAAAATATAAATTAAAATATTGAGTGGCCTATGAAAAGCTTTAGTCTCATTATTTCTCCAAATTAAAAAAATGAGTGGCAGTAGATGTTGAATATATATTTAAACTCTATTTCCTTTAGAAGGAAAAAAAATCAAAGACACCCAATGGTGATAAATTACTATTATAATTTTAGTTTAATATGCATAAACATAAAACCAGGCATAGAAATTGGTATGCTTTTATAACTGTAAACCAGACAATTTGTAAATATATGCAAATACAACTATAAAACTATTAAAATTAAGAAGTTCCAATTATGCACCCGATTATGCTTTTTGTCTTAAACACAGTCCCTTGTCACTGAGAACACACTAGTTGACGAGATGCAGGTTCCCTTTTGAGTGCGCCGTGTCTGTGTCCCGACATCCGTGAAAGATCTCAGTGCTCTACCGCCCTTCTGTACTGAAGACATGACGTACTTTAGCTCATATGATGATTCATAATGTACTTTTGCTTTCAGGTAGTGGAAGTCATCATTCAAATAGTGTCTGTCCATGTTCTTTTTTATTAGTTTGTGAAAAGTAATTCTGATGCAGTTTGTTGATTTCATGAAATACCATTAAAAGCCTCAGTAACTTCAATAACTGAAGAGGCTGTTCAAACTGGGAATTGAGGGGGAAGAGAACTACTGACAGAATTTTAAGGGATAACACTCTTCCCTTTGAGTTTCATTCTATTAAACTATTTTTCACCTCCCAGTCATCACTTTAAAAGGAAATTTTAGTGTTTGCAGCTGGTAAAATGTGACTATAAGGGTGGACATGCGACAGTTGTCCTTTTTACACTAGAACATGCCAGCCTAGCAGCAGTCACACTCAGTGTGATTCAAAACACACACGCAGGCATGGACAGTGAGTTTGTGCTGCTGCATTGAGCTATAGACAGATCCAGATAATTCTGAAAATGCTTCCAGTCATTTTTCATTTGGATGTAAACACAAGAACAGATCCATGGAATTCACCAATACAGGTAGAGAACACTGAGTTAGAATGGCATGGACACACCATATATCTAGTCAATAACTATCTAGGACCTAATATATTCCAGCTTTGTGCTAAATGCTGAATGATTGCAACAGGCGTTGACTTTAATCTCATGGGCCCTAGAGTCGGTTTCAGTTCACTATGTTCACTG
The DNA here is from genome assembly GCF_964341445.2 of Mesoplodon mirus. NCBI lineage: Eukaryota > Metazoa > Chordata > Mammalia > Artiodactyla > Ziphiidae > Mesoplodon > Mesoplodon mirus. Next base: position 97,448,155 of record NC_138983.1, on the reverse strand, counting down.
ACAGAATGTATATGTGATGAATGTAAAATTAGATGCTAATGAGTTGATAATAGAATATGTATATATATATTGAAATATTCATATATATTCAATAATATTTTGTTTGAAATCTTTACTACTATTGTCACAGATACAGAAATTGCTATAGACGTTCTCATACCTTTTCCTACATAGCAATTAGGTTTAGGGAAAATAATTTTGGTGGAATGGTGTTAGTCAACCTACAAATCCAGAATGTCTTGGTTGAAAGTGTAGATACTTTGTTTCACTAAAATCAAGTGTAAGTTTTTCCAAACAAGTTAGGAAAAAAATGCAAAATCCTTATAAAATGTTCCTTATGATTCCATACCTTACTATACTATTAACCCAATGTGTTAATAAGCTTGTATTTAATGTAATCATTATTCTTCATAATTTGACATAAGTAATGTGCTCTCACATTTTAATTTTCTAAATTTTTTTTTTTTTTTTGCAGGACGCGGGCCTCTCACTGTTGTGGCCTCTCCCGCTGCGGAGCAGAGGCTCCGGATGCACAGGCCCAGCAGCCATGGCTCACGGGCCCAACCGCTCTGCGGCATGCGGGATCCTCCCGGACTGGGGCACGAACCCGTGTCCCCCGCAACGGCAGGCGGACTCTCAACCACTGCGCCACAAGGGAAGCCCTAATTTTCTAAACTTTTAAACCATATTCTCAATGACTTATTTGCTGATTTCCTTTTTTATAAAAATATGATACCTCAACCAACCACTGTTAAACTCAGCAAAAAGCAGTTTCCAAAGTAAATGTTTTGTAAAGTGTTTCCTGTGTATTACTCACATTTATTACTTTTCCTCTGACCTTTTTATATTTCAGTTCATACATGAAAAATAAACAATGTCCTTTTGACTTATTTTCTTGAAGTCTTTTGCCATTTTCCAAATATATCTGAGTAGTTAAGGTCAGTTAAACCTATTTAAAGTTTCAAATTTCTAGGAAATATCTGATATTTAGTAACTTTCTGCCCAAATGATTTTAAATCTCATTTATTATAAAGTGAATTAAAAGATTGGCATACGTTCTTTAAATAGAAAGATTATCAACCTGCTTTTGCTAATGTAGATGGTGCTCTTCAGTTCTGATTTCATACATGACAAACAACCCAGGATTAAAGTCTCATTAATAATCTGCCAAATACTGTCAGCTGTATGACTCAATGCTCCATTAGTAATGTAATCCCTTGATTTTCTTCTGCCAGAAAAGTGATTCTTTGAAACCATTGGCAGTAATATGAATTTTACATTATATGTGTGTGTGTGTGTGTGTGTGTGTGTGTGTGTGTATCTCTTGGAAGAGAGACTGAACGCCAAGACAAAACCTTGCATTCCTTTACAGGACGTGCAATGCAGATCTATTGTGGAGTAACTGCTGGATCTGGGAAGGAAGGTGAGGCTAAAGGCAGCCCATTAGAAAGGGAAGAGGCTGTTGGAACTGGGAGTTGAGGGGAAGAGAACTACTGACAATTTTAAGGGATAACACTCTTCTTGCCTTTGAGTGTCTGTGTGGTAGAGTCCATGGCCTAGAGTAGAAGGGGGAAGCTGTACTAGAGCAGCTTCTGGTGGCGGGAATATTATTTTCTTATACATGCAGCTATTGAAACATTGCTTAACATTCCTCAGGTCTTAACTGTCAAGGACAAAACACAGTAATGATAACTGGAAATGTCAGTTCCACATCCACAATAATCTATTTACAATTGCTTCCCTCTTTCACGAGTTCTCTATCAATTATCCACGCTTTTATCCCCCCCCCCCAAATCATCACTTTTTCCTTAATCACATGTGTTCCTCAGTTATGCTGTAGAGAACTGCAATTTTCCCTTCGTGGCCCTTCCCCCTTAATCCTTTTTTTTATTTTCCACATTAACAATCCCTAATTTTTAGAAGAAAGACAATAGTATATAAATGAATCAAGGTGCAGAATTCCTCAGATTATAAAAATCAATTCCTGGAGCGTTATTGATTGGTAACTATATTGATCACATCAATGTAAGTATTTTAATCAGTCTGTCTACAGAGATTGCAGCTACAAGATAAAAAAACATAATCAGTTTATTCAGTTGTTACAAATGTAGGAGGGGGAAATGGAAATAGGATTAACAAGATTTTATGCAGAACCAAGAGTCCACTTCCTTTTCTTTCCAGAGACACTATTCTATAAACCATGGTATTGCTTCTCCTAGCCAGACTATGAAGCATGTTTGGTTAGATTACATTTTGAATTATACCAGTTCCTTGGAGTAAATGTCTCTATGGGACACTTGGGTTTATAAAACTCTGTTTCATAGCTGGATGATGTAGAGCATCCCTCAGACTATCTTGTTGCAAAAGAATGCTGTTGGGTCAAATGAACAAGAGAAAACAGGTAATAATATAATATTAGAACTCTCTACAAAATAACATCTCAATTCACATTTTGCGCTACGTTCAGTGACATCTTAGAAAACCATTCTGTGTGTACGTATGTATGGAGTGCACAGATTCGTACGTACATATTGGGCTTTGATCACGAATGTTAATGTTCGCTAAAATTTGTACCTTAATGTGGATTGTAGTATGAATATATATGTAGTAAATTATTATAAAGAGATATGATTATTAATATAAAATAGTATTCTGTATTTTATAATTAGGGTTAGAGTGGTATAATTTAAAAATAATAATAATATTGAATATTTTTGCCTACCCTTCCAATATTGGACGTTAGTTAGGTAAAGCAGACACTAGTGGAAACATGCATCTTAGCTGATTGTGTATGTATATACTCTGTCCATTTTTAATTCTTTAAAAAATACAAATGTTGTATTAGAAGCCATGGAGTGTTAGAAGTCAGCGGTAGTGAAAAACTGAGGTTATTGATTATTTTGTGTTTTCATATCCACAATATGAAGTGATTTTGGAAGTTTTTTGCTAGCTACTAGAAAATAAGCTAAGATTTATGTTAGCTCTTTGAATGCATCTACCGAAGTTCCATCACTAGGAAAGTGAGGTCACCCTTCTTTGATTAAATCATCAAACATAACAGAGTACCATTTACATGTCCTCAAAGTTTTATTACAACACAATTAATAGCCAAGATTTTAGCTATTTACAAGGTCTTCTAACTATATACCAGATAGTTTGATGTGTACATGGCATGAACTACCTTATAAAATAGAGCTGCCTCTTTTTATTTTCTAAATATTATAATCTATCTATATTAGTGAACTGGAGCTGTGGATCAGATGATAAGATATGCATAACTGTGTGCACTGAGTGATTGGAATGCCACTTGTTATCTTTTTTCTGGAAATGTCTATATAAGAAAATAAAAGGTACTTAATAGAAATATGAAAAACATAGCAGCCTGATACTGTTCATTCTTACCCTTTTTGGGAATTTGAATAAGTAATTTATTCTCCCTTAACCTCAAGTTCTCTATTTAAAAAAGTGACCTTGGACTAGATCCTGTTGCAGATACTGTGGTCAAATGATTTTATGCCCAGGGATTCCAGCCGTTGGCTGTGAATCAAAATCAGTTGAGGAAATTCTGATTCAGCAAGTTCGGGGTTGAACTCTGGCATATGTACAGTTGACCCTTGAACAACTTTGGGGTTAAGGGTGTGGACCCTCACACAGTCGAAAATTCAAGTATGACTTTACAATCGGCCTTCCGTATCTATGGTTGAACATCTTCATATTCAGTCAACCCCAGACTGAGTAGTACTGTAGATTAAGTGAACCCACCCGGTTCAAGTCCGTGTGGTTCAAGGATCAACTGTACTTTTAAGAAGTGCCACAAGTGATTCTGATACTCAGCCAGGATATGGAATATTGATTCTATGCTATTTGATGCAAAGAACAAAATGGGAATCTCTCAGTCTATATATTGATTATAACTTATCTAAATATCATACCTTACTAAGAAAAAATATCATTGGGTGTAGCAATGGTAAAATAGCTACAGTGTATTTCATTATAAGAGAAGATGGTTACAGTGTTACTGGTAGAAAAATGATCAGAATAGTGTATTAGTTAGGGTTCTCCAGAGAAACAGACCTAATAGGATATTTATATTATATTGTATTGGATTGGATATATAATAGGTTATTGTATTTTATATAATAGGGTAAGCTATCGTATTGCGGTTGACCCTTGGACAATATGGGTTTGAACTGTGTGGGTCCACTTATCCACGGATGTTTTTCAGTAAATACTGCAGTGCTACACGATTCGTGGTTGGTTGAATCTGCGGACGCAGAACCGGATTATGCAGTTTTTAACTGCACTCTAACCCCCATGTTGTCCAAGGATCAAATGTATATATGTGGGGAGGGGAGATTTCTTTTAAGGAATTGTCTATTGGCTTTGGTTTATGTGATTTTGGGGCTTGGCAAGTCAGAAATCTGCAGGGTAGGTCAGCAGGTTGGAAATTAAGGTAAACGTTCATGTTGCAGTCTTGAGTCCCAAAGCTAGAAACTCAGACAGAGTTTCTCTATTGCAGTCTGGAGGCATAGTTCTTTATTCATGGGAGGACTTCAGTCTTCATTCTGAAGGCCTTCAACTGATTGGATGACGTCCAGCACACTATGGAGGAATCATCTGCTTTTCTCAAAGTCTACTGATTTACAAGTTAATCACATCTAAAATACACCTTCACAGCAGCTTCTAGACCAAAGAACCAGGCACCATAGACTAAGTTTACATGTAAAATTAACCATCATAAATGGTAAACATGAGTGAGGGCTAGCTGATGCAGGCAGAAGAATGCCGAAGTGGGTTCATTCAGAGGGAATGTGATTGGGTGTCAGAGGAGGGCTGGCATATGCTGTGTGGGTGGAGGAGGCAGCAAGGTTGTGGACTACTTGAATCTGTTGGGGCTCAAAACTGGTGCCCTGAGCCAGCATGAATTCTACCACAGTAAATGTGGTAGGCAACTGAGGGTGGGCAGAGACACACAGGATGTCATACTTGAGACCAATTAGGCTTCATTTAACCAGTGAGTTTCATCACGTTGATTTTCATAGTTTATTCTCATTCCCTTGTTCATCTGTTCATTATAGAACACTCCAGTCAGAGCCTTTCAACTTGCTTGAGCATTTGTTTATTAGCTTAGTGGTGTTGGTTTTGGTTGTCAGTACAGCACTCTTCATTTTTGGAGTAGTATCACTTCATACTAAGGCAGTTGTTGCCTATTGATTGAACAGGCCCGTTGTAATTTCTCTGCACTCCATAGCAATATCACTTTTCTTCAACCCAGGAAGGGTTGATTGAATAAGCAAGTTGCTTCCACTTTTAGTCTTTGAGCTGCCACTTGGATACTTACCATACTTTGAATCCACTTGCCAAACTATCATGACCCTGTTATCCTGTGTGCCCACCAGTTATATACATATTATCTTTCCTTACTATCTTGCATATGCTGAATTTTGACTTTCTTCAAATTTGGTTACCTTGGATAATACCATTACTACTTCGGGTTTTAAAGCCTTTAAAAGTCTTTTGGGACTATAAAAGGCACAGGGCTCTAGAAATGGAATCCTCAGATTTTGGTGTGCATAAGATTCACCTATAGCTATATGAAATGCAGGTTCTTGGCTCCATTTCTAGAAAATTCTGATACAATTTATATGGAGAGAGGGGGTTTTGCAAATCTGCACTTTACAGGAGCTACAGTTTCTACTATGCTTAATAGCTATTCTGTGTTGATTCATCATAATGCAATGCAACTATGCACTTAAACAAAAACTAAACCTTCTTTTGAGAATATTAGATTCATCAAACAGTTGCAGAAATAGTACAGAGAGTTCTCATATACTCTTCACGCATCTTACTCTAATGTTACTATTTTACGTAGTACATATGTTAAAACTAAAAAGACAGCGGTGCATTACTTTTAGCTAAACTCCAGACTTTATTCAGATTTATCGATTTTTTTTTTACAGTTATGTCTTTTTTCTGTTCTCGGACCTAATCAAGTATATCACATTGAATTTAGTTATCATCTCTCTTCTATGGTCTCTGACAGGTTCCCAGCCTTTCCTTGTTTCCCATGACCTTTATAATTTTGAGAAGTACTGGCCAGCCTTTTGTAGAATGGCCCTGAATTTGGCTTTGTTTGCTGTTTTTCTCATGATTAGACAGACCAGGGTTTTGGGGGTTTTGGGGAAGATTACCATAGAGGTGAAATGTCTTTCTCATCACCTTGTGTCAGTAATGACTTACTGGTGATGTTAACCTTGATCACTTGGTTAAGGTGAGGTCTGCCAGATTTCTTCACTGTGAAGTTACTATTGTTCCCTTTCCATAATCTATTTTTTGGAATCCAGCCAATACTCCGAAGAGGGAGCTTAAGCCCCATCTCCTGGAGGGAAGAGTATTTACATATGTTATTTGAAATTCTTTGTAAGAAAGATTTGTACCTTTTTCCCCATTTATCTATGTATTCAGTTATTTCTATCAGTATGGACTCATGAATATTTATTTTATATTTCTCTATAACTTTAAAGTTTAATTAATTTTATGACTCAAATTGTTCCAGCTTAGGCCATCAGGTGCTCCTTCAGTTGGGTTCTTGTGTCCCTTTGATCTGCCTCTATCCTTTTGATTTTTGAGTGCTGCCTTATTTCCTGTCCCTACATAATGCTCCAGGCTGATCTTGTGTTTTCATTGCCCCAGGCCTAGAATTAGTCATTTCTCCAAGGATGTCTGGTTTTTGTTATTTTGGAGAACCATGTTTAGAAACTAAGGCCTGGATGCTAGATGTGTTTGTTGCTACTTGGTGTCATTGTTTCTAGTCTCTCCGCAGAGTTATGGAATATATGCATGTATATTAACCAATGTATACACATATCTATAATCCTTTCTATAGGTGTCTATCTCTATACCTATTAAACTAAACGTGAGTTCATACTAATGTCTGACTCTAATCCAGTATCACATGGTTCATTCTAGCTTTTGCCTCTTGCTTATTTGTAACTTCTGTTACTAACAGTGAGAAACCTGACTCAAAGTATTTACCATTTATTTACTTATTTGTTCTACACTAGTGTAAATGTGTTTTCATATTTCTTAACTGTTCCTGTGAGAAACAAACTTACCAACTAAAATGGTGTTTATGTACAGTTATTTTTGCACCTAGTCTTAGATTTACCAATCATAACATCATTTTCCAAAGTCACTTATGTCAGTTCCTTTTTCTCCACCCCCTTCAGTGCCGTTTTATCATATATTGGGAATACAGTTAAATTTATTTGTCCCAGTATGCATTACATCCAGGATACTCTGATTAAAAATTGCATACATTAAAGTTCACCCTTTGATGTACTATTCTACGTGTTTTGACAGATGCGTAGTCATGTATCTTATGCCTAGTACCATACAGTACAGTTTCATCAACCTAAAATATTCTCTGTGAGTGGCCTTTGTAGTCATTCACTCCCAACCTCTGACAAATGCTGATTTGTCTTCCATCCCTATAATTTGTCTTTTCCAGAATGTTGAATAAACGGCATCATACAATATGTAGACTTTTGAATTTGGCCTCTTTGACTTAGCAACATGCATTTAGGATTCATCCATGTTGTTCTGTGAATCTATAGTTTCTTCCCTTTTATCCCCTGAAGTATCCATCATCTCGAATACCAAGTTTGTTTATCCATTCACCTGTTGAAGGATAATATGATATGATTATTTCCCGTTTGGGACAATTATAAAAAAAGCTGCTATAACCATTTGGGTATAGGCCTTTGTGTGAACATAGGTTTTCAATTAGCTGGGGAATATGATTGCCTGATCCTATTGTAAAACTATGCTTAGCTCTGTAGGAAACTGTCAAACTGTCTTCCCAAATAACTGTATCATTTTATATTCTCACTAGCAATGAATGTATGTTCTTGTTGCACTTCAACAGCATTTGGTATTGTCAGTTATCGGATTTTAGCTCTTCTAATAGGTGTGTAGTTATATCTCATTGTGGTTTTATTTGTATCTCTCTAATGACATATGATGTTGAGCATCTTTTCATATGCTTATTTGCCATCTGTATATCTTCTTTGGTAAAAATATGTGTATATGTATTTTTCTTTCTTTTGTTCTTATAGATTGTGTGTGTGTGTGTGTGTGTGTGTATACACACATATATAAAGTTAGGTTGCTTGTTTTCTCATTGTTGAGTTTTAAGAGTGCTTTATATATCCTAGATATGAGTCCTTTATACAATATATTCTTTTGGAAAGTAAAAAAAATGAAATGGATACAAGGTACAAATAAAAGTTTTAATCAACAGTCATATGAAAAATTTTGAAGCTGCCCAGTTGAACTTTAGGATATTTTAGAGAAGTGAATACTCATTAGCTTGCTAGTTACAGTATTATTAAAGGGAATGGTTGAAACATTGGCTCTTATATAAGTTCCTCAGAATTTTTCTAAGTAAGGAAGCTAAAATTATACCCTTATGAAAATTCTCTTACTATATAAATAAACATGAAATCTACTAAATGTCTTGAGACTTTAAAGCATATTCCTATAAATAAATGAAAATATTTGTGAGATATAAGAAGATCTCTGTGACTTTTGCTTCCCCTTTATGCGTTGAATATAGTTTACTTCTGTTTTCTAATTCTAATTATACTGTATGAAATAGCAATATTATACTGGATGCTTATTCTGAGACAGATAACATGCAAAACCATGTTACATAAATTATATTGATTTACAAATAACCCATTTGTTTGATTTCATACGAAATTTAGAAAGAATCTATATTGTGTCCAGTTTACAGAGGAAGAGCCAGAGGCAAAAGAGGCATTTATCATTCCTCATTCACAAGGAGAAACTAAGGCATACTTGTTAGTTAGGTAGAAAACATCATTCAGCTACATCTAACAAAGGAAATGATAAATATTCCCTTGACAAGTTAATAAACATGTTTAGAACAATTAATTCTGTCATGAAAAATACTGTGATAAAAGAATAATCCAAGATGAATCAAATCTTTAGAAAACAGCTTTTTCATGGGCATTGTTGTAAGCACCATGAAAGAGATAAAAATCTAACTGTTATTATTCATGGAAAAATCAAGGATTGCAGTTGGATCTATAGAGTAACAAATATAAATCTGTGATGTTAATCACCTACTGCTTAAGAGGTAAATGTCTCAGTTTCCAAAGTCTTGTGTATTTATTTATTTATTTTCTTTATTTTTAAAAATGTATTTATTTATTAATTTATTTTTGGCTATGTCGGGTCTTTGTTGCTGCATGCGGGTTTTCTCTAGTTGCAGCCATAATGTATTTATTTTTATTTCTTTGGAGATTTATTTTCTTCTTACAGATCATATGGTATCACCACTGTTTAAAATTCTCATATTATTCTTTCATTTAAAAATTATTTTGCTAAAGTACTTAAAATTTTTATACAATATTAAAGGTTACTTTCCATTTACGGTTATTACAAAATATTGGCTATATTCCCCGTATTGTACAATATATCCTTGAGCCTGTCTTACACCCAAGAGTTTGTACCTCCCACTCCCCCACCCCTATATTCCCCTTTCCCCTCATGTCTGGTAACCACTAGTTTGTTTTCTATATATGTGGGTCTGCTTGTTTCGTGTTATGTTAATTAGTTTGCTGTATTTTTAGATGATACATATAAGCAATATCATACAGTATTTATCTTTCTGTCTGATTTATTTCACTTAGCATAATGCCCTCCAAGTACATCCGTGTTGCTGGAAATGTCATTCTTTTTTATGGCTGAGTAGTATTCCATTATATATATATTTGTATATATATATATTGTGTATATATATATATATATATATATATATATATATATATATCACATCTTCTTCATCCATTTATCTGTTGATGGACACTTAGGTTGCTTCCATACCTTGGCATTGTAAATAACACTGCTTTGAATATTGGGATGCATGTATCTTTTTGAATTAGTGTTTGTTTGTTTGTTTGGTATATACCCAGGAGTGGAATTGCTGGGTCACATGGTATCTCTGCCATTCGATTTTTGAGAAAACTCCACTGTGTTTTCCACACCGATTTACTTTCTCAACAACAGTGTACAAGGGTTCTCTTTTCTGCACATCCTCACCAACATTTGTTATTTGTTGACTTTTTGATGATAGCCATTCTGACAGGTGTGGAGTGATATCTCACTGTGGTTTTTATTGGATGGGCCAAAAGGTTCGTTCAGTTTTTTCTGTAAGATGGCTCTAGTAGCACTTAGTTGTCTTTAACTTTCTTCAAAACAATTTTGTTAGATTGTATGTGACAGCTGTCATATCAGCATGCATATAAAGAAAGACTTATCAAAATTGGTAAATTTTTGTGTAGCCATTTTAATATTGAAGATGGAAGAAAACATTTTTGGCATATTATGCTTTATTATTTCAAGAAAGGTAAAAACGCAACTGAAATGCACAAAAAGATTTGTGCAATGTATGGAGAAGGTGCAGTGACTGATTGAACATGTCAGAAGTGGTTTGCGAAGTTTCGTGCTGGAGATTTCTCGCTGGATGATGCTCCATGGTCAGGTAGATCAGTTGAAGTTGATAGCAATCAAATCGAAACAGTAATTGAGAACAATCAACATTATACCACGTGGGAGATAGCCAACATACTCAAAATATCCAAATCAAGCACTGAAAATCATTTGCACCAACTTGGTTATGTGACTCACTTTGATGTTTGGGTTCCATATAAGTTAAGTGCAAAAAATCTTCTTGACCATATTTCCACCTGCGATTCTCTACTGAAACGTAATGAAAACGTTGCATTTTCAAAACACATTGTGATGGGTGATGAAAAGTGGATACTGTACAACAATGTGGAATGGAAGAGATCATGGGACAAGCGAAATGAACCACCACCAGCCACACCAAAGGCTGGTCTTCATCCAAAGAAGGTGATGTTGTGTATATGGTGGGATTGGAAGGGAGTCCTCTATTATGAGCTCCTTCCAGAAAACCAAAGGATTAATTCCAACAAGTAGCACTCCCAATTAGACCAACTGAAAGTGGCAGTCAACAAAAGCATCCAGAATTAGTCAACAGAAAATGCATTAATCTTCCACCAGGATAACACAAGACCACATGTTTCTTTGATGACCAGGCAAAAACTGTTACAGCTGGGCTGGGAAGTTGTGATTCATCTGCCCTATTCACCAGACATTGCACCTTTGGATTTCCGTTTATTTTGGTCTTTACAAAGTTCTCTTAATGGAAAAACTTTCAATTCCCCGGAAGACTGTAAAAGGCACCTGGAACAGTTCTTTGCTCAAAAAGATAAAATGTTATGGGAAGATGGAATCATGAATTTGCCTGAAAAATGGCAGAAGGTAGTGGAACAAATGGGTGAATATGTTGTTCAATAAAGTTCTTGGTGAAAATGAAAGATGTGTCTTTTATTTTTCCTTAATAACTGAAGGCACTTTTTGGCCCACCCAATATTTGCATTTCCCTGATGATTACTGATGTTAGGCATCTTTTTATATGCCTATTGGCTATCTGCATTTCTTTTTTGGAAAAATGTCTATTCAGTTCTGCCCATTTTTTAATTGGGTTGTTTGTTTTTGATGTTGAGTTTTATAAGCTGTTTATACATGTTGGATATGAACCCTATATTGGTCATATCATTTGCAAATATTTTCTCCCATTCAATAGGTTGTCTTTTCATTTTGTGGATGGTTTCCTCTGCTGTGCACAAGCTTTTAAGTTTAATTAGGTCCCATTTGTTTATTTTTGCTTATATTTTCTTTACTTTAGGAGAGGAATCCGAAAAATAGAGCAGAAATAAATGAAATACAGTCAAAAAAAATCAATGAAACTAAAAGCTGGTTCTTTGAAAAGATAAACAAAATTGATAAATCTTTAGCCAGACTCATCAAGAAAAAAAGAGAGAGGGCCCGAATCAATAAAATCAAAAATGAAAAAGAACTTACAACGGACACCACAGAAATACAAAGGATCCTAAGAGACTACTATGAGCAACTCTATGCCACTAAAATGGACAACCTAGAAAAAAATGTACAAATTCTTAGAAAGGTGCAATCTCTGAAGACTGAACCTGGAAGAAATAGAAAATATGAACAGACTGATTACCAGTACTGAAATTGAATCAGTTATTTAAAAACTTCCAACAAACAAAAGTCTAGGACCAGATGGCTTCACAGGTGAATTCTACCAAACATTTAGAGAAGAGTTAACACGGATCCTTCTGAAACTAATCCAAAAAATTGCAGAGGAAGTACCACTTCCAAACTCATTCTTTGAGGCCACCGTCACCGTGATACCAAAACCAGACAAAGATACTACAAAAAATGAAAATTACCAGCCAATATCACTGATGAACATAGATGCAAAAAGTCTCAACAAAATACTAGCAAACTGAATCCAACAATACATTAAAAGGATGATACACCATGATCAAGTGGGATTTATCTCAGGGATGCCAGGATTTTTCAGTATCCCAAATCAGTCTGACACACCACATTAACAAATTGAACAATAAAAGCCATATGATCATCTCAATTGATGCAGAAAAAGCTTTTGATAAAATTCAACATCATTTATGATAAAAACTCTCCAGAAAGTGGGTATAGAGGGAACCTACCTCAACATAATAAGGGCCATATATGATAAGCCCACAGATAACATCATACTCAACAGTGAAAAGCTGAAAGCATTCCCTCTAAGATGGGAAACAAGACAAGGATGCCCATGCTTGCCACTTTAATTCAACGTAGTTTTGGAAGTCCTAGCCATGGTAATCAGAGAAGAAAAAAAAAAAAAGGAATCCAAATTGGAAAGGAAGAAGTAAAAACTGTCACTGTTTGCAGATGACATGATACTATACATAGGAAATCCTAAAGGTGTCACCAGAAAACCACTAGAGCTCATCAGTGAACTTGGCAAAGTTGCAGGGTACAAAATTAATATGCAGAAATCTGTTGCATTTCTATATGCTAACAATGAAATGTCAGAAAGGGAAATTATGGAAACAATTCCATTTACCATTGCATCAAGGAGAATAAAATACCTAGGAATAAACCTACCTGAAGAGGCAAAGACCTGTACTCCAAAAACTATAAGACATTGATGAAAGGAATTGAAGATGACAGAAACAGATGGAAAGATATATCGTGTTCTTGGACTGGAAGAATCAATATTGTTAAAATGACCATACCACCCAAGGCAATCTGCAGATTCAGTGCAATCCCTATGAAATTACAAATGGCATTTTTTCACAGAACTAGAGCAAATAATTTTAAAATTTGTATGGAAACACAAAAGATCCTGAATAGCCAAAACAATTTTGAGAAAGAAGAACAGAGCTGGAAGAGTCATGCTTCCTGTTTTCACACTATACTACAAAGCTACAGTAATCAAAACAGTATGGTACTGGCACAGAAACACACATAGATCAATGGAACAGGATAGAGAACCCAGAAATAAACCCACATACAGTCAATTAATCTGTGACAAAGGAGGCAAGAATATATAGTGGAGAAAAGACAGTCTCTTCAATAAGAGGTGCTGAAAAACTGGATAGCTACATGTACAAGAAAGAAATTAGAATGTTCTCTAACACCATGTACAAAACTAAGCTCAAAATGGATTAAAGACCTTAGTTTAAGAGTGGACACTATACAACTTCCTAGAGGAAACCATAGGCAGAACACTCTGACATAACTTGAAGCAATAGTTTTTTGTAAAAATACTTTAATAGAATTTTAAAAATATGAACATGTGGTGGGAAAATTTTCTTCGCATTTGCATTTTTTTTCTTTTTTCACAGAATTGGTCATCTGACTGGGTATAAACTATTGGTATAAAATAGTTTTTATCAGGCATTATTCTGTTGACGTCTAGTATCCAGCAGTTCTGGTAAAGGGTTAGATGTACATCTGATTCCTTAGTAGGTCCCTTGTTTTTCTGCTCTGACATCTTTTTAGAAAGCCTTATACTTAAGTTTCTGAAATTTCATCAGCGTATGTTTCGCTATGAATCTTTTTTTAACACTTTGAACTCTGTACATTACTCTGTGGACCTATTTCAGTCTGAAAACTCAGATATTTGTTCAGCTAAGGGATATTATTTTATTAATGTCTCTGATGATTTCTTCTCTGTTTCTTATGTTAACTGATTTTAGAACTTCTGCTAGTTTTGTGTTGGACTTAATCACCATATTTCTTAATTATCCCTCATATATTTAATCACTGTAACTTTTATTTAACATTCTGTAGTATTTCCTCAATTTTATTTCCCTTTTGCCTGATTCATTGCATTATTCAGTTCATATACTGAAGATTTAAATTCCAGAAAGAGTATTTTAGTTATTTATTTATAATATATAAATGTAATATTGTGTTAATTTTTATAACTTGCTTAATCTGAATTGTAAACACAGATAATATTCTCTTATCTGGTGTATTTCCAAAGGATGTTCCACTTGATATTTGAGAGTTTAATAGGTATTACTTGAAAAAAAAATCTTTTCTAAAGTCAAATGAGTTTAGGAAACACTGCGCTTAACAAATATTAAATTTATTTCTTGAATCCGTTATTGTAAATGGCATTTAATGAACTCATGGGCATTGGGAAACTCTAAGAAGTGATTTTATAGGGCGAATTTTTCAGATTTATTTTACTAAAATATTTATAAATTAAAGAACATATTAAGGCACAGGGCAGTTTAAGAAATGGAACCATGTCACTTTAGAATATACAGCATTGGAAATACATTTTTTACAATCAAATTTTGTTAAATTTAATCTGGTATATTATTGGAAATTTCTAATATCTTTGTATTAAATAAATAAATTAAGAAGTACTTTATGAAGATAGGAGCAAGGGAATATCATTTTTTCCTCCATGCCCATTTCATTTCCTCCTCCAGGATTTTGAAACTAATTTATCACATCTTTATTTTGGTGACAGGTTAAAGTTTGGTTGTCTTTTTCTAGATGATAGTAATTATATTAAATGAAGGGAATTAAAGTACTACAGGAAGGCTTGACTAAGTTTACTTTAGCTTTCCTCCTTATCACTATTAGGAAAACAGTATTCAATCAAGATCTGTCGGTTTGGAGACTAACTGTTGACAGGGTCTAAAAAAACACTGTGTTAAGATTATTTCTGGTATAAAATTTATTATAATCAGATCAACAGTGGGCCACAGAAATAGCTTTTTAAAAGTAAAACCAATCAGTCAACATATGTATTGACTGCCTATATATTTGTAATAAGAAGAGCTGTATTGTATATTGACTGTTTTGTTGCCAAATTACAGGAAAAACCACAGTTGTTTACAGCAGTGACTTTTTTACCCAGCAGGATGGACAAAACATTCTCAGAAATGTTATACATATTTTCAGTGTAGTCAATTTTGTGGTTGCAACTGTATTTATTTTGATTGATTTAACTCATGGTTAAGTGTTTGCAAGGCCCTTTGTATGTAAGTCTGTGGTGCATTATTGAACTAGAGTTCATTAGGTAATGGAGTTTTATGAACTTTATTAACTTTTTCATTTTCTTACCCAGGAGTAAATAAATAAGGTTCTTGCTCTAAATAATAATTTCATGAACTATTGGTAAGATGACTTTAATTTTAAAAAGGCTAGCAAAAATAAATGAATGAAAAGCTTGTTGCTGTGTTCTGTCATCATCATCTTGCAGAACACAACTTTCATATTCACATTAAAAAGACATATTGCTCAAGTTGATCATTAACTGGGAAAATGAGCCATAGGGTATACACTATGCTAAAGAACAGTGAAGTGAGAAAAATTCCCAAGACATTTGCCTCTTGAAAACAGCCTATAAGTAAAACCTTTTAAGCACCATGCTGTCATTTGATAAACTGTTACACTGAAAAGGTAAAAGTCAATACCCAAATTTGAGATGTCACCACACACATATACTGTGTGACTTCACTTGTCTGTAAATTGAAGTCCTCTTTTTAATTTTAGTTATAATAGTCAATATTCTGGTAGTTAGCAGAAAGTTAACAATAATAGCTTAATGATAAAATAGCAGCCCTGGGAATTGAGATAATTCATGATCTATATACTCAGTGTACTGCTCCTTCATTTAAGATATATAGGTACAAAATGAATGCAATAAGCAGTCTTTATTTCTTTCGCAGGTATGAAAGACTTGGGCTTCTGTGTCAAAAAGTCCTCAGTTGAAAGCTTGTTCCAAGCTATGTGAACTTGCATATAGTGATTTAGTCATCAGAAGAATGGGGCTAATAATACCATATATTATAAGTATTAAGTTAGATGATTCATTTAAAATGATGCTAATGTTACACTTAGCTCATTGGCTTCAATGAATATGTGGTAGCAATTATTTTTAAAAGACTGACCTTGATAAAGTAGTCTATTCATTATGAAAAAACTCAAGTTCATTTTTAAACTTTAGGTTCTTCTGTTGTGAGTTTGGAAGGCTAACATAATACCTTTCCCCCCTTTTTTCTTTTTTTTTTCTTTTCCAGCTGGTCCCTGAAATCTCATTTATATTTTTTCTTGTAGAAGTGTTAGTAGGTAGCACATTTCCAGCATGTGAATAGCTTTTGGAATCAATAAATCCTGAAGATTAGTTTGAGACAGAGGAACTAAACTTCAAAAAGTAGCTTATCAAGGGCTACATTTATATGGCCTTTAGACATTTCTTATATTATTGTCCTGAATTTTTATTTAATTTCAAGAGTAACTGTCTTGTCTCTCTAAAAACAGCAGAAAAGGAACCTTAGATATTGTCTGTGTTTCCATTACAGATGTTTCTCTCCCAGAGGCTCAATAATAATGGTGTAATAAGTAGTAGATCTTATGGAGTTTTTTAGTCCACTGAATACAGATCCACTAAATATTGGTACTGATGCACTGTACTGTACTGTGAAAATTTTGAAGGTTCATCATGCTAAATTTGCTTTTTAAAAAAATTAGAGGAAAGATTGCAAACATACAATATATAGTAGATTTCAGTGGTTTTTATTTTTTATTTATTTTTTAAAATAAATTTATTTATTTATTTTATTTGTGGCCACATTGGGTCTTTGTTGCTGCGCGTGGGCTTTCTCTAATTGTGGCAAGCAGGGGCTACTCTTTGTTGTGTTGTGTGGGCTTCTTATTGTGGTGGTTTCTCTTGTTGCAGAGCATGGACTCTAGGCTTGCAGGTTTCAGTAGCTGTGGTGCATGGGCTCAGTAGTTGTGGCTCACGGGCTCTAGAGCGCAGGCTCAGTAGTTGTGGTGCACAGGCTTAGTTTCTCTGCGGTATGTGGGATGTTCCTGGACCAGGGCTCGAAACCGTGTCCCCTGTATTGGCAGGCAGTTTCTTTTTTTTTTAATTTTTGAATTTTATTTTTTTATGCAGCAGGTTCTTATTAGTCATCCATTTTATACACATCAGTGTATATATGTCAATCCCAATCGCCCAATTTATCACACCCCCACCCCCACCCCCCTGCAGCTTTCCCCCCTTGGTGTCCATACGTTGTTCTCTACATCTGGTCTCAACTTCTGCCCTGCAACCCGGTTCATCTGTACCATTTTTCTAGGTTCCACATACGCGTGTATGACAGTCTCTAGGTCCATCCACGTCTCAACAAATGACCCAATTTCGTTCCTTTTTATGGCTGAGTAATATTCCATTGTATGTATTACCATGTCTTCTTTATTCATTTGTAAGTCGATGGCCATTTAGGTTGCTTCCATGACCTGGCTGTTGTAAATAGTGTTGCAGTGAACATTGGGGTGCATGTGTCTTTTTGAATTATGGTTTTCTCTGGGTATATGCCCAGTAGTGGGATTGCTGGATCCTATGGTAATTTTATTTTTAGTTTTTTAAGGAACCTCCATACTGTTCTCCATACTGGCTGTATCCATTTACATTCCCACCAACAGTGCAAGAGGGTTTCCTTTTCTCCACACCCTCTCCAGCATTTGTTGTTTGTAGATTTTCTGATGATGTCCATTCTAACTGGTGTGAGGTGATACCTCACTGTAGTTTTGATTTACATTTCTCTAATAATTAGTGATGTTGAGCAGCTTTTCATGTGCTTCTTGGCCATCTGTATGTCTTCTTTGGAGAAATGTCTATTTAGGTCTTCTGCCCATTTTTGGATTGGGTTGTTTGTTTCCTTAATATTGAGCTGCATGAGCTGTTTGTATATTTTGGAGATTAATCCTTTGTCCGTTGATCTGTTTGCAAATATTTTCTCCCATTCTGAGGGTTGTCTTTCATCTCGTTTATGGTTTCCTTTGCTGTGCAAAAGCTTTGAGGTTTCATTCGGTCCCATTTGTTTCTTTTTGGTTTTATTTCCATTACTCTAGGAGGTGGATCAAAAAAGATCTTGCTGTGGTATCTGTCAAAGAGTGTTCTTCCTAGGTTTTCCTCTAAGAGTTTAATAGTGTCCAGTCTTACATTTAGGTCACTAATCCATTATGAGATTATTTTTGTGTACGGTGTTAGGGAGTGTTCGAATTTCATTCTTTTACATGTAGCTGTCCAGTTTTCCCAGCACCACTTATTGAAGAGACTGTCTTTTCTCCATTGTATATCGTTGCCTCCTTTGTCATAGATTATTTGACTATAGGTTAGTGGGTTTATCTCTGGGCTTTCTATCTTGTTCCATTGATCTATGTTTCTGTTTTTGTGCCAGTACCATATTGTCTTGATTACTGTAGCTTTGTCGTATAGTCTGAAGTCAGGGAGTCTGATTCCTCCATCTCCGTTTTTTTCCCCTCAAGACTGCTTTGGCTATTCGGGGTCTTTTGTGTCTCCATACAAATATTAAGATATTTTGTTCTAGTTCCATAAAAAATGCCATTGGTAATTTGATAGGCATTGCATTGAATCTGTAGATTGCTTTGGGTAGTAGAGTCATTTTCACAATATTGATTCTTCCAACCCTGGAACATGGTATATGTCTCCATCTGTTGGTATCATCTTTAATTTCTTTCATCAGTGTCTTACAGTTTTCTGCATACAGGTCCTTTGTCTCCCTAGGTAGGTTTATTTCTAGGTGTTTTATTCTTTTTGTTGTAGTGATAAATGGGAGTGTTTCCTTAATTTCTCTTTCAGATTTTTCATCATTAGTGTATAGGAATGCAAGAGATTTCTGTGCATTAATTTTGTATCCTGCTACTTTCCAAATTCATTGATTAGCTCTAGTACTTTTCTGTTGGCATCTTTAGGATTCTCTATGTATATATCATGTCATCTGCAAACAGTAACAGTTTTACTTCTTCTTTTCCAATTTGTATTCCTTTTATTTCTTTTTCTTCTCTGATTGCCATGGTTAGGACTTCCAAAACTATGTTGAATAATAGTGGTGAGAGTGGACATCCTTTTCTTGTTCCTGATCTTAGAGGAAATGCTTTCAGATTTTCACCATTGAGAATGATGTTTGCTGTGTGTTTGTCATATATGGCCTTTATTATGTTGAGGTAGGTTCCCTCTATGCCCCCTTTCTGGAGAGTTTTTATCATAAATGGGTGTTGAATTTTGTCAAAAGCTTTTTCTGCATCTATTGAGATGATCATATGGTTTTTCTTCTTCAATTTGTTAATATGGTGTATCACATTGATTGATTTGCATATATTGAGGAAACCTTTCATCCCTGGAATAAATCCCACTTGATCGTGGTGTATGATCCTTTTAATGTGTTGTTGGATTATGTTTACTAGTATTTTTCTGAGTATTTTTGCACCTATGTTCATCAGTGATATTGGTCTGTAATTTTCCTGTTTTTGTAGTATGTTTGTCTGGTTTTGGTACCAGGGTGATGGTGGCCTCATAGAATGAGTTTGGGAATGTTCCTTCCTCTGCAATTTTTTGGAGGACTTTGAGAAGGATGGGTGTTAGCTCTTCTGTAAATGTTTGATAGAATTCACATGTGAAGCCATCTGGTCCTGGACTTTTGCTTGTTGGAAGATTTTTAATCACAGTTTCAATTTCATTACTTGTGATTGGTCTGTTCATATTTTCTATTTCTTTCTGGTTCAGTCTTGGAAGGTTATACCTTTCTAAGAATTTGTCCATTTCTTCTAGGTTGTCCATTTTATTGGCATAGAGTTGCTTGTAGTAGTCTCAGGCTGCTTTGTATTTCTGCAGTGTCTGTTGTTACTTCTCCTTTTTCATTTCTAATTGTATTGATTTGAGTCCTCTCCTCCAGACTCTTGATGAGTCTGGCTACTGGTTTATCAATTTTGTTTATCTTCTCAAAGAACTAGCTTTTAGTTTTATTGATCTTTGCTATTGTTTTCTTTGTTTCTATTTCATTTATTTCTGCTCTGATCTTTATGATTTCTTTCCTTCTGCTAACTTTGGGTTTTGTTTGTTCTTCTTTCTCTAGTTCCTTTAGGCGTAAGGTTAGATTGTTTATTTGAGATTTTTCTTGTTTCTTGAGGTAGGCTTGTATAGCTATAAAGTTCCCTCTTAGAACTGCTTTTGCTGCATCCCATTGGTTTTGGATCGTCTCGTTTTCATTGTCATTTGTCTCTAGGTATTTTTTGATTTCCTCTTTGACTTCTTCAGTGGTCTCTTGGTTATTTAGGAATGTATTGTTTAGCCTCCATGTGTTTATGTTTTTTACGTTTTTTTCCCCTGTAATTCATTTCTAATCTCATAGCACTGTGGTCAGAAAAGATGCTTGATATGGTTTCAAGTTTCTTAAATTTACTGAGGCTTGATTTGTGACCCAGGATGTGATCTATCTTGAAGAATGTTCCATGTGCACTTGAGAAGAAAGTGTAATCTGCTGTTGGAGGGAATGTCCTATAAATATCAATTAAATCTATCTGGTCTATTGTGTCATTTAAAGCTTCTGTTTCCTTATTTATTTTCATTTTGGATGATCTGTCCATTGGTGTAAGTGAGGTGTTAAAGTCTCCCACTATTATTGTGTTACTGTCGATTTCCTCTTTTGTAGCTGTTAGCAGTTGCCTTATGTATTGAGGTGCTTCTGTGTTGGGTGAATATACATTTATAATTGTTATATCTCCTTCTTGGATTGATCCCTTGATCTTTATGTAGTGTCCTTCCTTGTCTCTTGTAACATTCTTTATTTTAAAGTCTATTTTATCTGATACGAGTATTGCTACTCAGCTTTCTTTTGATTTCCTTTTGCATGGAATATCTTTTTCCATCCCCTCACTTTCAGTTTGTATGTGTCCCTAGGTCTGAAGTGGGTCTCTTGTAGACAGCATATATATGGGTCTTGTTTTTGTATCCATTCAGCAAGCCTGTGTCTTTTGGTTGGAGCATTTAATGCATTCACGTTTAAGGTAGTTATCGATATGTATGTTCCTATGACCATTTTCTTAATTGTTTTGGGTTTGTTTTTCTAGGTCCTTTTCTTCTCTTGTGTTTCCCACTTAGAGAAGTTCCTTTAGCATTTGTTGTAGAGCTGGTTTGGTGGTGCTCAATTCTCCCAGCTTTTGCTTGTCTGTAAAGCTTTTGATTTCTCCATCAAAACTGATTGAGATCCTTGCCGGTTAGAGTAATCTTGGGTGTAGGTTCTTCCCCTTTCATCACTTTAAGTGTATCATGCCACACCCTTCTGGCTTGTAGAGTTTCTGCTGAGAAATCGGCTGTTAACCTTATGGGAGTTCCCTTGTATGTTATTTGTCGTTTTTCCCTTGCTGCTTTCAGTAATTTTTCTTTGTCTTTAATTTTTGCCAATTTGATTACTATGTGTCTTGGCGTTTTTCTCCTTGGGTTTATCCTGTGTGGGACTCACTGCCCTTCCTGGACTTGGGTGGTTATTTCCTTTCGCATGTTAGGGAAGTTTTCGACTATAATCTCTTCAAATATTTTCTCGGGTCCTTTCTCTCTCTCTCTTCTCCTTCTGGGACCCCTATAATGCGAGTGTTGTTGCATTTAATGTCGTCTGAGAGGTCTCTTAGGCTGCCTTCATTTCTTTCCATTCTTTTTTCTTTATTCTGTTCCGCAGCAGTGAACTCCACCATTCTGTCTTTCAGGTCACTTATCTGTTCTTCTGCCTCAGTTATTCTGCTATTGATTCCTCTAGTGTAGTTTTCATTTCAGTTATTGTATTGTTCATCTCTGTTTGTTTGTTCTTTAATTCTCCTAGGTCTCTGTTAAACATTTCTTGCATCTTCTCAGTCTTTGCCTCCATTCTTTTTCTGAGGTCCTGCATCATAATCTTCACTATCATTATTCTGAATTCTTTTTCTGGAAGGTTGCCTATCTCCACTTCATTTAGTTGTTTTTCTGGGGTTTCCTCTTGTTCCTTCATCTGGTACATAGCCCTCTGCCTTTTCATCTTGCCTGTCTTTCTGTGAATGTGGTTTTTGTTGCACAGGCTGCGGGATTGTAGTTCTTGTTGCTTCTGCTGTTCTTGTTGCTGCCCTTTGGTGGATGAGGCTATCTAAGAGGCTTGTGCAAGTTTGGCATGCAGATTCTTAACCACTGTGCCACTAGGAAAGCCCAATTTTTATTTTCTTAATTAAAAAAATTTTCAACTTTATTGAGATATAATTGAGAAATAACATTGTATAAGTTTCAGGTATATAATGTGATGATTTGTTACCTGTATGTATTATGAAATGATTACTACAGTAAGGTTAGTTTATCCATTGCCTCACATAATTAAATGTTTGTGTGTATGTGGTGAGAACATTTAAGGTTTGTCTTAGCAACTTTCAAGTATATAATATGGCACTGTTAACCATAGTCACCATGTTGTATTTTAGGTCCCCAGAACTTACTCACCTTATAACTGGAAGTTTGTACACTTTGACCAACATCTACCCATTTCCCTCACCCACCAGTACCTAACAACCACCATTCTGCTGTTTCTGTGAGTTTTTTGTTTTAGATTCGACATATAAGTGAGATCATAGAGTGTTTGTCTTTCTCTGTCGGGCTTATTTCACTTGGCATAATGTCCTCAAGGTCCAGCCCTGTCACAGATGGTAGGAGATCCTTCTTTTTTATGGTTGAATAATATTCTTTTATATTTAGGTATATATGTATGTGTGTGTGTGTGTGTATATATATATATATATATACGTATATATATATATGTATGTATATATATATATATATATGTATGTATATATGTATGTATACAAGATAACATATTCTGCAAAGCCACTTGCCTATAGCCGCAGGATAACAACATGGCAATGCTGGACTATGAACTCATTTCTGCCTGGCTCAAAAGGCTGGGCTTTTAATGCTGTTTCATGCAGAGTGTCAGAAATGAAAAGCAATTTCCTTTTTCTTTATTAAACTACATATTCCTAGAACAAAATTCTCCAAAGGTTTTGTTACCCCTTATGTGACACTGTAATACAACTGATTATTATAATATTTGTATAATATACCAGCAACTTTAGGCACGTGGCTGGCTTAAAGTGGAGGCTCACATGGACACACGTACCACCAAAGGGAATTTTAACAGAGAGAAAGTTTGCTCCAGCCTACTGCAACCTATTTTCCTAACCTCAGCAAATCTTTATTTTAAAGAATTTTAATATGAGCATAATTAACCTGGTTAGCAATGTTTAATAATTACACAGTGTTTGTTTTCACTAGGGTTGTAGCAAATAGAAAATATATGTTTCAAAAAATAGGATGAGGTATAATATTTTCCCTTTTTTAGTAGGATACAATTTGATGTAAAAAGTTAAGTGCTGTGCACTTGGCGCAAAAAGAAGCAGTGAAAGGGCGATAATTAAGAAATCACAGGTTTCCATTTTGTAAGACATTAAATAACAGGAGTGGCTATTCATTACCTTTCAATTCTTCCATGTACTATCAGTTTCTTCCTCATGATGGAAATATGTGTTGAATAAATTATGCCATAAATATTTGCTTACTTAAAGGCATTGTCTTTATTATGCACAATAAAAGTTCCTTATTTACTCTAATGATAGATTGAAAGAGAACAATATCCTTAACTTTTTTTTAAATGGTGAAAGATCAGGAGAGCATGATACGAGTATGAGTGGCCATGCAGTCCACTTCCACCTTGTCTGTGGCTTTTACATCCAGAAAGGAATTTATCCCCCCTCCTGCCACATAACTGACCAACAACAGGCAAGATGAAAAGCAGGGTACAACTCATTCCAGAAAATGAAAGTATATCTTTGTGTTTTCTTTATTAGAGGCTCTGGTACATATGTTATTGCCCTAGTTTCAATAGTTGGGGTCCAAGGTTTCAAGATGTATATTTCATTTTTCATAATATTGCTGAATGTCAGTGTGGAAATAATGCACACAATTAGAAGACACTGACTCAGATCTCACACTTTAGGTAACTCAAGTTATCTGGAGTTTTCTCTGTTATTAAAATGAAGACAATAATACCCTCTGGTTTCTCTATATCGTTAACCTCAAAAAAACCAAAGATGGGCTTCTCTGGTGGCGCAATGGTTGGGAGTCCGCCTGCCGATGCAGGGGACATGGGTTCGTGCCCCGGTCCGGAAGGATCCCACATGCCGCGGAGCGGCTGGGCCCGTGAGCCATGGCCGCTGAGCCTGCGCGTCCGGAGCCTGTGCTCCGCAACGGGAGAGGCCGCAGCGGTGAGAGGCCCGCGTACCGCAAAAAAAACCAACCAAACAAACAAACAAACAAAACAAAACAAAACAAAAAAAACCCCAAAGATTGTGAATGGGCTTTGAAAACTTTAGGAGGCTACACTAACACAGATATATAAGGCTCTCCTGGTTTCTCTCTCCTAAAAACTACAGGTTTGAGGGCAGGTTATTTCTTAAAGTCTCATTGATGCTAAAAAAAAAAATCCAAAGAGATCAAACATTGCTCCTGTTTATTTCTATATGACAACTTATACCAATACAGGTAATTACAGCAATGGAAAAAACCACATAATTTCTCCAAGGAAAGTTTATTTCACTGGAAGTAGCCATCACCAATAAGCAATAGGAAGCTTTTCTAGTGACTCTCATTTTGCAAATACATTTTTTTCATCTTAATAGATAAGATTGACTGAGCTTTAATTGAAGGCTATCACACAAGATAAACCCCATTAAAGCTTTTTTTTTCTTGGGTTCTCTGTACCTTTTTGGAACTCTCCTTCCTTCCTCTCTCCCTCCTACTCTTCTACAAATATTTGCTGAGTATCATTCTGTGATGCTTGTAATATTAGGGACTTATGTAAAGTGATCATTTAATTCTCACCAAAGTTTGAGTTTGATGATATGGTTTCCACTTTATAGTTGAGTAAATGTGTTCTGTGAAATGCAAGGTCACGTAACCAAAATGTGGAAAAGCAGATTTTATGGGATGGAATAGTGTAAGGGTGAAAGCTGCTTCACAAAGTCAGAGGCTTGAATGAAGAGCCACAGAAACCAGATAATGCTGAGCCAGAGGGCATAATATTGGCCTCTTTGATGTGTGAGTAAATAAGTTTTTCAATTTCCTAGATTTTTTTGGGGGGGGGTACGCGGTCCTCTCACTGTTGTGGCCTCTCCCATTGCGGAGCGCAGGCTCCCGACATGCAGTCTCAGCGGCCATGGCTCACGGGCCCAGCTGCTCCGCGGCATGTGGGATCTTCCCGGACCGGGGCATGAACCCGTGTCCCCTGCATCGGCAGGCGGACTCTCAACCACTGCGCCACCCGGGAAGCCTCAATTTCCTAGATTTTGAAGGCGTTAGTTACTCATTTGTCTGGAGTATTAGAATGAATTCTTCAGTAGAAGGCAACTGGCAAATGAGGGTCCTTGTCTAAAAACATAAGATCTTAATAAAACCAATCATAAAATTGGCCTCGAAGGAGAGAGCATTGAAACAAGATCACAGTGGCCTGAGTGAAACCCTAACAATAGGGAAGCTCATGTACAAAGACATAGAGGTATGAAAAGGACATGTTGACTGGAATCTGGAATGTAAGAGTGTGTGTGGCTGTGTGTGTGTGAGAGAGATGTGTTTATGTGTATAGGTAAGTTTAGATGAGCCTGGAGAATGAACAAGCATATGAATTTGACCAGATTTGCATTTTATAAAAATATACTTAAGAAGAGAGGCTAATTTGGAAATCATTGCATAAATAAGATACAGCAGTGCTATGGACTTAAGGTTGTGGTGAGAAATTTTACATTAGAGAGTAATTCTAGGCTTTGGCTTCCAAAACTACATAGAAAGGACCTGGTTCTTCAGGCACACGATGCTCACAGGCAAACTTCATTTGAAATAGAATATTTGCACATAAACAGATATCCTCTCCTATAAGGATGAAATATATACATATACTTCCATTTATAGATGAATTCCTTCATTAATGGAAACAGAAGTACACTTTAGGTCTGCACTATGAATTTTTCTAGCTACAAATTTTCCTGTCCCAGACAGTTTTAGCTGTTATTTTGGAAATGTAAAGGAGTTGCTTGATTTCTTAATGAGTGAATTTTAAATTGCTATTCATGAAATGCAAAGCATATGAATAGATTTCTGAGGATATTTGATGTTGCTGTGTAGTTTTGATCACAGATGTCTATTTTGCAAACTACATTTGCCAGGGAGTTGAAGCACCCTGCTGTTCTGTATCTGTGACATAGGATATGGAAATATTCCTTTGTGGTGAATTTTTATGAATATTGTAAAATTTAAAAATTATATTTAGTTGGGAGATAAGGTAAAATGGCATAACTCAAGTTTTACCGACAATTTAAGTAAGTAGTATTCAATCTGGTTTTGGGGGCTTGATGGAATTGTAAAAGGGGAGTTAATAATTTCATTATTAAGGAGAGTTAACATTGTTTTGACCATAGGTTTAAATTTTTGGTTAACAAAATAATTGTCATAATTATTTCATTACACTCTTAATATAAGTGGAGCTATACAATTCTCTTTTTACTCAACACTATTATTTTGAGATTCCTCCCATGCTGTAGTGACTTAGCAAGATCTTTTTTTTTTTTTCTTTGCGGTACATGGACCTCTCACTGTTGTGGCCTCTCCCATTGCAGAGCGCAGGCTCCGGACACGCAGGCTCAGCGGCCATGGCTCACGGGCCCAGCTGCTCCGCGGCATGTGGGATTTTCCCAGACTGTGGCACGAACCCGCGTCCCCTGCATCGGCAGGCGGTCTCTCAACCACTGTGCCACCAGGGAAGCCCAACTACATCATTTTTTTTAAGAGTAATTCTGCTTTTACTTATGGCTTCATTTTCACCAGTAATTGATACAACAGTGTAATGTTCATAACACTACAAAAATATGAGAGGAGTATATATGAATGTTGGTCTCATAGTTGATAAAATATTGATGAATCTGAAGCAAAATTCAACTTCTTTAATAGATATAGGTATATTCACATTGTCTTTATTCTTGAATGAACTTTATTAGTTTGTGTATTTCAAGGAATATATCTATTTCATCTATCTTGTCAAAATTATAGTCAAAGTATACATGTTACTTCTTGTTATCCTTTAGATAGCTGTGGAATCTGTAGAGTGATGTCACCTCTTTCGTTGCTGATTTTAGCAGTCTTTTTTTTTTTTACTAATTAGACTGGCTTGAGGTTAATATACTTTATTGGTCTTCTTAAAGAATCAGCTTTTACCTTCATTGATTTATCTCTATTTTTTCTGTCTTCTATTTGATTGAGTTCTCCTCCCAATTTTGTTCTACTGTTGACATCCATTTTGCTCTTATGTATCTTACAAATTCCATACTACCTAAAAAAATACCTTTCTTTAAATACTGAATCACCAATGATTTTAATATATAGGAAATCTTATTTACCCATGTAGTTATCAATTTCACTACTCTTTATTCCTTTAGATACTTATTTCCATCTGGTATAATTTTCCTTCTGCCTAAATGAAATTATTCAACTCTTTTGGGGGTACTTTATGTCTGCTGGTAATGAATTTGTTCATCTTTCGTATGACTGAAAAAAATCCCTATTTTGCCTTGGTTTAAAGAGATGTTTTCACTGTACATAGAATTCTAAGTTTACCAATTTTTTTTCTTTCTTTAAGGAGGCTGTCTACTTTTTCTCAGTTGCATTATTCAGATAAGAGGTCTGATTTCATCCTGATTTTTGTTTCTTTGTATGTAATGTGTCTTTTTTCCCTCTGGCTGCTTTAAAATTTTTCTGTTTATCACGGTTTTTGAACAATTTGTTTGCTATATGACTTGTCCTTTTTTTTTTTATGTTTCTTGTGCTTGAAGTTTGTTGAAGTTCTTGGATTTGGGGACATAGTTTCCATTAAAATCGGGGAAAAGTTGCCGTTATTTCGTCAAACATGTTTTCTGTCTTGCCTTCTCTCTCCTCTCCTTTGAGACTCCAATTTTTTATATATATACATTAGATTGTTTGAAGTTTTCTTCAAACAGTTTACTGATGCTCTGCTCATTTTGAAAAATCTTTTCTTTTTGTTTGTGTTTTATTTTGGTTAATATTTCTTGCTTAGTCTTCAAGTTCACTAATCTGCAGTGTCTAATAATGTCATGGATGCCATTCAATGTGTGTTTTTTTTATTATCTTACACTTTGCATTTTTCATTTCTAGCAGTTTGATTTAGGACTTTAAAAAATATATTCCATGTCTCTAACTTAACTTTTTGAACCTTTTGAGTATAGTAATAAGAATTGTTCTATGGTCATTTCTGCTAATTCTAACGTGTGTCGATTATGAGTTGGCTTTGATTGCTTCATTTCTTCATTACAAGGGTGATTACTGACTGCCTCTTTGCTTCCTTGATAATTGATTATTGGATGCCAGCCATTGTAAATTTTACCTTTTTGGGTGCTGGATAACTTTTTATTTTTACAAATATTTTTTACCTTTTTTTCTGGGATACTGTTAAGGTGCTTGGAAATGGTTTGATCCTTTTAGGTCCTTTTAAAGATTTGGTAGAAAGAAATATAGAAGTCTCCTGTTATATTATATGGCTAAATAATGTTCCTGTATTGTTCTTTTATAATATATGGTTAAATATTCCCAACCACCGAGGCAAGACCTTTCCATGTATATTGTCCATTGCCCTGTTAATCTTGAGGTTTTACAGTCTGGCTGATAGGAAAAGTCAGTATCTCAGGCCCTATATGAATACTAGGCACTCTTTTCTATAGTCCATTTAAGTGGTTCCTTTCCTGCCCTCTAGTAATGTACTCACACACATAAGCTGATCAGTAATCAGCTGAACAGTTAGCTGAACAGTAATCAGCTGAACAGTTAAGATTGCCAATCAGTGAACAGTAAACAGCTGAACAGTTAGGTGCAAGATTCTGGAGTTCCCTCTCTGTGAATCATTCTCCTCTCTGGTACTCTGTCTTGAAAAGTCTACCCACCGTGTTCTGTAGAGTCTCTCAGCCCTTTCTCCTTTATTTAGTGAGACTGCTGGTCTCTGCCTGGGATCCCCCTCCCTGAGCTGTGGCCTGGAAACTCAGGTAACATGAAGCAACCATAAGGCTCACATCATTTATTTCCTGTCTCTCAGGAATGAGTCTCTGCTCCTTGATGTCCAGTGTCTTGCAAACTGTTGTCTTATTTCCCTACCCTTTTTTTTTTAGGTGTTCCAGAGGGTAACTCTGATCCCTGTTACTCTATTTTGGCCAGAACAGAAAATGTAATTGACTTTTTCTTGCTTTGTCTCCACCTATTTGTCAATCTACCTTCTCAAAAGTCACCAATGACTTCCAAATCATCAAATATCGTCAGTCCCTGACTTACCGTGGTTCGACTTTGTGATGGTGTGGAAGTAATACACATTCAGTAGAAACCATACTTCAGATTTTGAATTTTATCTTTTCCCAGGCTAGCGATATGTGGTATGATACTCTTTCGTGATGCTGGGCAGCAGGAGTGAGCTGCAGCTCCGAGTCAGCCACGCTATCATGAATGGGAACAACTGGTACACATAAAGCCATTCTGTACCCATTAACCATTCTGTTTTTCACTTTCAGTACGGTATTCAATAAATTACATGAGATTTTTAACTCTTTATTAAAAATAGGCTTTTTGTTAGATTATTTTGCCCAAATGTAGGCTAGTGTAAGTGTTCCAAGCCTGTTTAAGGTAGGCTAACAAACTATGTGGTTTGGTAGGTTAGGTCTATGAAATGCATTTTCAATATATGATATTTTCAAGTTACAATGGATTTCTCAGGATATTACCCAATCATAAGTTGAGGAAGATCTGTACCTTATTACATTCTTACTGATCTCCATCCTTAGAAATTGTAGCTCACACTCACATCATTGAAACCGAGTTCTCGCTTAACATCCATCCCATTCTATTTTCCTTTTCCCCCAATACTCATGAAATTTATCTACTTTAAAATCCATGAAATAAATACCAAACTCCTTAGCATACAACATTAGGTGTTTTACAAGTTTGATGCAGCATAGCTCTTCTTTTGCCATAGCCAGTAATACTCCAATACACAAATTACATATTAGATATAATTCTTCAACCATGGCTGCAACTCGTATCTTTTCTTAAAATCCATTTTTTCTTCATTTGTTTGCTCAACACATGTTTGTTAAGTTCCCATTTTGTGTCACAGTGTGCTGTATCCTCAAACTATTGCAATTAAAGATACAAACATTATGTTTTCCTATAATAAAATTTCTACCAATTCTTTGCCAGATGAAATAAATTTTGTCATATGAATTATTTCAAAGATTTTGTTCAAACTTCATCCTTGAAGTACATTCTTTTGGAGTAAGTTTTGAGTGGGGCAGTTTAAGATTGCAAATCAGTGAAATAGAATTAGATGTGTCAGTACAACCAGGATGACCTAAGATTGGTGTGCAGAAGCTAAAGTATGAAGCAAAGGAATAAAAATTTAGGTGACCGTGATTCAATGGGAACTTGGTTTAGTCTAGTGACCATTGTGTGTAACTGTTATTATTATTATTATTCCCTGCAGTATGAATCACAGGCAGGACATCTCCACTTAAGGTCAAGGACAACGTGACATTTTCATTTAAAGAAGAAAAGATGATTAGCAAATTGCCTACAGTTAATGGCCAGTTAGGAAAACATCTGATAATCAGATACCTTTGAAAGTTCACTATCTCCCCACTTTGTGATATGGCATATACTTTTTCCATATGATGAGAGATGTACAATTAAAATTACACACACCCATTATTACAATTATCAAGTGAAATGTAATGAATCAGCATCATGTGTTCCAAGTAATGCTTTCAGAGCTCACTTCACTCAAATGAAAGAGATTACATTACTGTATGAAAATCAGAGTCTTCCAATTATCCATCCTACTCTGGCCATGGAAGTCAATATCAGGAGATAAGGCTATTGAAAAGGAGCCTGCTGAGGTTGTTTAACATCTCTCAAAGCCATATTTCTGAAAAGTGATTATCGATGTAGGATCCCATCTGTTTGCTCAATTGCCCCATGTTTTGCTTCTTGAAGTATTAGGGAGCATGTTAATGTTGTATCTTAAAGGTAATTGTTACCATAATTTTGGTTTTTTATACCAACGCACAATAAAAACATTTTTGACACCTTGTTGTCTAGGAAACCTTTTCAATATCAGATTATTATACTAGCTTCCTCTTTTAGTTTTCATTTTGATTTTCCATTTTTTTATCAACATGACATTGTTAATTCTCTATATGCTTGGCTTCTATGTGTCACTTCTCTCTCTTTTGATATGATCAAATATTTGTATATAATGATGTTTCTACTTAGTCATCTGCTTTTCCAAGTTTTCCAAATTTCGTCTCCCTTGTTTAATATTTCTTTATAAATCATTCCAGGCATGCATCATTATGTTCATCTTCTCTGAACTTCAATTTCATCTAATTTTGCCCTTAATTTTCACTGTGGAAGCATGCAAAGTTTGTTCTTCCTGAAATATCAAGAAACTTCATATTTTATTACTTGAATAATCACATGAAAAGAACATGACTGTGAAACTGTAGATTCATTTCTGACCTAGCAAACGGAAACACAACCAAGAAGCTGTGTTGTGTAAAGTTTAACTATATAGGAGAAAAGTATCAGCCATTATAACATTGAAAGCATAATGTGACTAATCACAGACCAAAACTTTGTGAATTTTAGAAATTAAAGTGTTAAAAGATGAAGTTCAGCATTCAACTATCATGAGAGGCACTGATTCTTTCCTGTAATAATGTACTTTATATAGGGAAAAATAAAAAAGTACAGACTCATTTCTGATTCCTTAAAGAGGAAACACCTTTTATCTTTTCAGAAATATAAGTCTGATACATGTTAGTTTTCCTTCATTTTCCTGGATCAGATTTTCAGTGTGTCTCACCACAAAAAAAATACCATTCTCATGCTCTCTCTTACGTCAGGTTTGTACCCTCCACTTTCTACACTGATGGTAGAATATTACTCTTCTGTTTTTTAAATAACAGCTTTACTTTGATTATGATTCACGTACCATACAATTAACCCATTTAAAGTGAACAATTCAATGGCTTTTAGTACGTTCACTCAGTTGTGCAGCTATCACAACAGTCAATTTTAGAATATTGTCATCATCCCCAGAAGAAACACTATATCTATTAGTAGCCACTACCTTTTACCCCCATCTCCCTCAGCCCTTGGCAACCACAAATCTACTTTTTGTCCATAGATTTGCCATTCTGGACATCTCATATAAATGATTACATAGAATATGTGGTCTTTTGTGGCTGGTTTATTTCACTTAGCATGATGTTTTCAAGGCTCATCCATGTTGTAGCATATATCAATACTTCATTTCGTTTTATTGCTAAATAGTATTCCATTGCATAGATATACAATATTTTATTTTTTCTACTGTGAATAAGGCTGCTATAAACATTTGCATATACTTTTTTTATGTGACATACATTTTCAGTTCTTTTAGGTATATACCCAGGAATGGAATTTCTGGGTCATATGGTGGTAACTGTATGTTTAACTTTTAGAGGAAGTGTGAGATTATTTCAAAGCAGCTGTACCATTTTACATTCCCAATAGCAGTATATGAAGGTTCTAATTTCTTCACATCCTCACCAACACTTGTTGTTATGTCTTTTTGATGATAGCCATGTCAGGGTGTGTGAAGTGGTATCTCGTTGTTGTTTCAATTTGCATTTCTCTGATGGTTAATGACATTAAGCATTTTTTCATGAATTTACAGACCATTGTATATCTTCTTCAGAGAAATGCTTATTCAGATATTTTGCCCATTTATAATTGGATTATTTGTCTATTATTGATCTGTAAGAGTTCTTTATATATTCTAGATTACAGGCCCTTTATTATATATATGCTTTGCCAATATCTTCTCCCATTCTGTGGATTGTCTTTTCATTTTCCTGATGGTGTCCTTTGAAGCACAAAAGTCTTTTTAAAAAAATTTTTATCAAGTTTGATTTATCTATTTTTTTTCTTTTGTTGCTTGTGCTATGATTTTGGTATCATATTTAAAAAGTTACTGCCTAATCCAAGGTCACAGAGATTTACCCCTAAGAGTTTAATAGCTTTAGCTCTTACATTTCCATTTTGAGTTAATTTTTTTCTATGATATGATATGAGAGATGGGTCCAACTTCATTCTTTTGAATATGAATATTCAGTCATCTCAGCTGCATTTGTTGTAAAGACTATTCTTTCCCCCATTGAATTATCTTAGCAGTGCTGTTGAAAATCAATTAAATGTAAATGTGAAGATTTATTTCTGGGCTCTCCATTATATTCCACTGATCTATATGTCTAGCCTTATGCCAGTACCAAACTCTCTTGATGATTGTAGCCTTGTTTTAAGTTTTGACGTATGGAAGTGTGAGTCCTCCATTCTTTTCAAGATTGTTTTTGCTAGTCTGGGTCCCTTAAATGTCCATATGAATTTAGGGTCAATGTGTCAAATTGTGCAAAAAAGCTAACTGGAATCTTGATAAGGATTGTGTTTAAGGTGTAGATAAATTTGAGGAATATTTCTCCCTCAACAATATGAAGTCTTCTGATCCAAGATGTCTTTCCATTTCTTTAGGTGTTTAATTTCTTTCAGCAAGGTAATGCTACTTTCAGAGTATATTCTTTTGTTATAAGCCTCTGCCCTATGAGTAGAGGCTTTAAGTGGTTTTAAAAAAAATCATTTTCACCAGCTATGATTGTTTTGCTGGGGAATGGGTCTGCTTTTCATATCATCATTCCATAAGTGCTAACGTGAGAATAATCTTGAGGTTGATTCTGACTGCATCCATTTCTTCCTTGAATTATATTGCTTTCTTATTACCCTCTAAACAATGAATGATCATTTTCTAAATATGGTGATGTGCCATCTGCCTTACAAGCA
Source organism: Mesoplodon mirus (assembly GCF_964341445.2). Taxonomy (NCBI): domain Eukaryota; kingdom Metazoa; phylum Chordata; class Mammalia; order Artiodactyla; family Ziphiidae; genus Mesoplodon; species Mesoplodon mirus. The sequence goes on along the minus strand of NC_138983.1, from coordinate 97,413,855 downwards.
TTGTTTTTCATTTTTTCTCCATGATAATCTGGACATAGAGAATGACTCACTATGTCCTGAAAACCCCTGTACCTTTTAGTAATTTTACCTTTACAATGAACCTTTTTACATGGCTCTTTCCTCTACCTCTGTCAAAGAGTTTTCAGTCTTTGAAGGATCCTTCAAGTACCACCTTCTCCTTCATGAATCGTTTTGCATTCTCAGGAGGCAAAAGAAGCATTTCCATCATCTGCCTATATTAGCAATTTGAAATTCTTCCATAGTCCTTATCCCATTAAACTTTGCTCTAGAGTCATTTTATGTATACTTTTCTAATATACTATTCCATGAGCTCTTTGTAGGCAAGATTTCTTACCTTTTTATTAGTTCACTTCCACAGTACTTAGCCCAATTCCTTTCATATAATACGATCTCAAATTTTTGCTGAATCCAAGTGAATGTGTTCTGTGTCAAAGTACTATGCAGCTTTTATTCCCTTAAAGAATTCTATATATAAAACATTCAAGGGGCTTCCCTGGTGGCGCAGTGGTTAAGAATCTGCCTGCGAATGCAAGGGATGCAGGTTCGAGCCCTGGTCCGGGAAGATCCCACATGCCGCGGAGCGGCTGTGCCCATGAGCCATGGCCTCTGAGCCTGCACGTCCGGAGCCTGTGCTCTGCAACCGGAGAGGCCACAACAGTGAGAGGCCCGCGTACCAAAAATAAATAAATAAATAAATAACAGCAAAAAAAACATTCAAAATTGATCATGGAGCAATTTAAATTTGATCTCTTAATTCTTTTACTGGACCATTAAAGCGCTATATTTCATCTTCTAATTAAGGGATCTAGCAAAAGGAACAAAGCTGGCATTTCAGTCTTTACTGTGACTGCAGCAACACCATGGATTACAGTGTAGATTACACTGATTTACTGCTAAGTAAATGGAGACTTGTGGACTAGTCAACACTGTGTATACTCTGCTCATTGGTCATATTAGGTCCCAGTATTGCTTCTATTTGCAATGGCTTCACTGACTTATGGGGAAAATAAAATCTTTTCCTCCTAGGAGCTTTAACAGATTATATTTACATTATTTTGGTTAAAATAAATACTTATGAAAAAGTAAAATTTCCAAGGAGTGGGTAGCATTAATAGCACTGATTTGCATTGATTTGATAATTTAGGAGCATGAAAAGTGGTTTGAGAAGTGTTATGAGCATTCATAGTCATTTAGATATTTTTTTCTAGAGCTTTTTGGAACTGTGAAATTGAAAACAGATGAGATTTGGACTTGATGGTAAACAGCCCTTAGATTTGCCATGAGATGGCATAGAATCCATTTTCTTCTTTAATACAAAAGATAATGGACAATTTGAATATCATACTTGCACAATCTTATAGACTTGTTTTCCGATCTGTACATTTTGTTTCTGTGATAAGGCATGATTCATTTCAAATTTATGTTATATTTTGTGATGGCTTTTTAAAAATTCTTGTTTCATATTGGTTGTTTTGGTTTTTTCCATCTACTAGGATATATATAGGACAGAGAATTTTATATATATATATATATATATATATATATATATGACAGAGAATTACAACAGGGCATATGAGTACATATATATTGAGTATATACACACATACAGAGAAAAATACAAATAAGAGAAAATAAGGAAATTCTTAGGATCTTCCTAATATTATTCTAATGTCATTTTTCTTATTTTAACCTAAATCTGTGCTTGAACAAATTCATCAAATAAGATAGAATACTTCTTTAAGATGGGATCATATATTTTTTTCTACTTTAATGTCTTATGACAAGAATTTTGCACTTACATTCCCAGATTGCCTTTCTGAAATTGGTAATTTTTATTAGTGGCATTTAATTGAGTTTTAAAAACGATTAAAACTATGACTTTATAAATAAATTATTTGAAATTTCTCACAACACATGCTATGTATGTAATCCATAGATACAAGGCAACAATAAGATGTGTGGGCTCCGGTAAAGCTCAGATTTCAATTTAAACAATTAATAGTTTATTTTCTAAAAGAATTTCTAAATATCTTTAGGATAAATGACACAATACTAATAAATTCTGTTGTTTGTATTTGTATGTATGTATGTATTTACTTATTTTTTACAAAGAACTGGAAGTGATACAGCATTGGTGGAGTTGTTCCTTTTTGAGCCCCTAGCATCTAATATGAGGGAAATTCTGCTCCGTGCCTCTGTTACCCCTAATTTCTTAGATTTATTTGACCGAACTTCCTATTCTTTTTCCTTTTCACTGCTCCATTTGTGTTCTTCTTGAAGGTGAGATCTTTAACAGGATAAACTTTGTACTTGTTCAAATAGTCTTTAATTCAATTAAAATAAAATTACCAATTGAAAGTCTTCATCACAAGAAAAAAAACTTTTGTAACTATGTATGGTGGTGGATGTTAACTAGACTTTTTGGGATGATCATTTCACAATATATACAAATATCAAATCATTATGTTATACACTTGAAATTAATATAATGTTATATCAATTATACCTCAATAAAATTTTTTAAGTATTGAAAGAAAGAAAGAAAAATCTGGACCTCAGTAGTCTCTATCATCAAGAAACTTTTCTTTTTGTGATACTTTTTGTGTCCCTGGAACTGCCTTTCAGAGTGGCTGATGTCCCTCACCTTGGACAGACCTGGGAACCTGCTGTGGATGCTTTGGTTGCTGGAAAGAGAGAGTATGATGAAGTCTAAAGTTGGCTAGATTGTGTCAGAGTGATCATGGAACATCCAACTAGGTAAAGAGGTGCCAGAAGAAAAGTTTCCAAATAACCAGCATCTTTCCTTGTCTTCCACAGAAAGCTTCCCCCTTCCTCAGTGCTGAATAGTGTATCTAGAGCAAAATGACCTGCACTCAAGTGCCTGCTTATTAAGAGAAGAGGTAAATATGCACGTTCAGGGGTGAGAATATAGGTATTAAGCATTTAAAGATGAGTTTCAACAATCCCTTTCTTGATCTTTTGCTTAGCAACAAATGGCTTTGACAAAAATCTCTGGGTACACACACATGCACGCGCACGCGCACGTGCGCACACACACACACACAAAGGGTGGGGGGGAGAGAGAGAAGCGTTTGTGTTATTGCTTATTTAGCCTTATTTAGAAGACTGTAAGAAGACCCTGTTTTTCTCAAACCTCACTGTCGAAAGAACCAGGATTCAGGTTATCTGCTAAAGAGTTCAGTATTTAATTACAATCAACCATTCAGTTAGTTAAATGTATATTTTGCTCACTAAATGCAAGGGGTTTTAGATACAACTTCTGGGTTGAATATTAAATTTCCATATTTAAGCTTTCTTCTTATATCTTGTATTCATTATTCAAAACTTTATCCTCGTTGTGTTGCTTATACTTAGAGTTATCCCTATTGCAAATTTCCTAGACTTTTCTTTCCCACCTCTACCCTACCTACTCCTAATTTTCTTCTTTCTCATTTTCTTTCTATAAATCTGTTTTGCAAAGGTGGGGTCAGAAAGCAAAGTAGATTTTGGAATCCTAGAGGTCTATTTCAAAGTTATTATAATTATTATATTACTATTATTTTTACTATAGTTTTTTGAGCTCATGCTATCTGCCAGATACTTTAAAAATGTTCTAAATATATTAGTTCATATAATCTCCATAAGAAAAAAAATTATCATCAAAGCAGCGTTCTCATTTTACAATCAATCACTCTCATAAATATAGTTTCTCTGGATCTGTATTCATCAGTTTAGTAAATAAATAGTTCGTGTGTTCATTTTGTACCGTGTAATGTATAAGTTACTGTTGTTAAACAGTGATTAGCCTCATAATCTTTTTCTTAATGAGGATAACAAATAAGCAAAGAAAAAACTATAATAGCAGGTAACAAATGCAGTGGTACAGATATCCTTGTCATCTCATAAGATAAAGATAAGGATGTCAGGGGAATGTTTTAGAGAAGGTAATATACTTTTCTTCTTGAAAGAGGAATTAATCAGATACACAAGGTTGGTGTGGACATGACCATGGAGAGAGTATCCCAGGTGAATGGAAGAGAATGTGAAAGATCTCAGAGACATAAAACCTATGATATTTTCAGGTAATTTAAAGAAAGTCAAGGAAAGGAAAATCAGAAAGAACAGAAAGTACCAGATCTTGAGAGCTGGCTAAAGCAGAGTTTCTTTTATTGAGGTATAATTGACCAAAAACATTATGTAAATTTAAAGTGTACAATATGATTATGTGACATACATATATATTGTGAAGTGGTTACCACAATAAAGTTAGGTAATGTGTTTCAGAAGTTGTGTAGCCTTAGTTCAAATCCAAGTTCTGCCCGCTGTTACCTTTTTGTGCCTCAGATTTATATCTGTATAATTGAGATAATAATATTTTCCTTATAAAGTTATTTAGGGGTTAAATCAGTTAATAGCTGCAAAGATTTTACAGTAGCCTCTATCATATAACAAATGCTATATGAATGTTGGCTGCTATTATGCTCTGCTAAAGAGACTGAAGGGACAGGTATATATTTAGATTTTCTTTAACAGGATCCCTGCAGAATAACTGAGATGAATGGATAGTGGGATGCATAACTGCCCTCACTGAGACCAGTATATAGGTTAGAAATATTGCATGAACCAACTAAGATGGTACCTGTGCCTATGGAGAAGAGGGCATGGATGTAGATTGTCCCTGACTCAGGACCTTTATTATATGGAGAAGGAAAATCTGTTTTGAAAAACTGGCTATACTGTGGTTCTGCTTACAGAAATAGGAAAAAAAAAGTAGGAAGAGGTTTTTCAGTTGAACACCTTAAGTTGCCTATCATGCTTTGTAATGGAGGTATCTGGTAAGTGGTTGAAAATGTGTGTCTGGAGCTTACATTTAGATTTGTAAGAGAGTCAGCATGAGAAAAATTGGTAAATTTTTGAAGTATAGTTAGAAAAATTATGAATCATAAGTGCATAGCTCAATGAATTTTCACAAAATAAAACACCCATATCATCACTATATTTTAATCTGAAGATAACTCACTTGAACACATGAAACATATATTCTAGTCTGAGAGTGGCATTTTAGTATAAGAAACAGACCATAAACTAAATGAACTTCAAAATAATTGGAGTTATTTAATTGTTTACAAAACATTAGCAAAGATATATGGAGTTTAGAGAAACCCTTATTAAAATGCCATTTTCCTTCTCTTATACTTCCTTTCACCCATAAAATTTCTCAGCTATCTATTCCAAACTCTTCAGTAGAACCCCAACCCTCTCTACAGTTCTTTTTAAAAACTCTGACAAAATATCTTTTCTTTAAGCAATAATATATTTCTTTTAATTGTTTAACTGTTCCTCTTGCCCTAATTTTATGTCCCATGCAACTCAAAGAACTAGGCTGTGAATGTTCAAACCCTTTCAGAGAATGGATATCAGCAAAAACACTAATAAAGAAGAATCAGAACCTCTTTTATAGGAAATTATTGGGAATGCTCACAGAACAATATTTCTTTTATATTGACATTTAAAAAGCTTTGAGAAGGAAGCTCTGGAAAACATCAAAAGTAGACATTGCAGCAGGAAAAATAAGCAAGGGACATCTGGAGAGGAGTCATAGAAATCAAAGGAGGAAGAAATTTCAGAGAAATGGAGGGTGGCAATCAGTATAGTAGGTTTCAGAAGTAATGTAGATGGTTTCCAAAAATTTTCAATTGGCTTTGACAAATTGGAAGTTTTGGTGATTTTAGTAATTCCTTCTAGTGGAGTGACTAGAGAAGCTAAATTCCAGTGGGTTGGGAAGTGCATGGGGATTAAAAAGTAGAGGTAGAGGGGCTTCCCTGGTGGTGCAGTGGTTGAGAATCTGCCTGCCAATGCAGGGGCACAGGTTCGAGCCCTGGTCTGGGAAGATCCCACATGCCGCGGAGCAACTGGGCCCGTGAGGCACAACTACTGAGCCTGCGCGTCTGGAGCCTGTGCTCCGCGACAAGAGAGGCCGCGATAGTGAGAGGCCCACGCACCGCAATGAAGAATGGCCCCCGCTTGCCACAACTAGAGAAAGCCCTCACACAGAAACGAAGACCCAACACAGCTATAAATAAATAAATAAATAAATTTATTAAAAACAAAAAACAAAAAACGTAGAGGTAGAGAATTTAGATGACATTTCAAAAGAACTAAAGTATGAGGGACATGAAAGGAATAGTAAGATTTCTGGCAGGGTGAGGGAGATGCAGAATAGATGGAGAGTTGCTTTTGAAGATTTGAGTGGCTTAAATGAATATTTTCTTAAATTCTGAAGAGGAAAGAACCAGTAGATAGGAAGAAGATAATGATATATAAATCAGATGAATTATGCTGATTGAAGAAATGAAAGCATATGGAATCCAGAGCACAGATGGAAGGATTGTCACAGTCATGAGGAAGAATACTTCCTTTAGTGGGACAGGTAAGAGAAGTGGATATGACTGTAGATACATTACAGAGGGATCAGGGAGGTGAGCTATGCCTGGCTGAAAAGGCAGTGTTTCTTGCTGAAACACTTGAAATCAGGTATGTTACTTCCATGAGAAGTGATTCAAGTCCACTTTCTGACCCTTTCCTAATCCCTCACATAACACGTCTGAAGGGAGAAGGATAGTTTAGGAATTGGTTAGAATGAATGTCTTGTTTACTTTTGGAATTGGATGTGTTAAATTTTAGTTTATCATAGTAGTTCTTTCTCTTTTACTCAAATGGCTGGAACATTAAGCAAACCGATGACCTACTCTGTTAGATAGTCCTTTTTTTTTCTTCTTCTGCCTCTTCTTGCCACTCAAATAGGAGATAGAAAGTAAGGAGGATTGAGTTTGGATGCATGCCATGTCATCTACATTCCTGCTTACCTGTTTTCCCCTGGTACCTTCCTCTGCCTAATTCCTGTTGGTAGGACCTGGTGAAATTCTCCCTTCTTCAGAGAGATTGCTAACCCCACATCTGAATCATGACCAGTGTTATATTTATGTGTCTCATAGTAGCCCATTTTTTATGTCAAACAACTGTTGATATTTATAATTGCATATTTTTGGTATTGTTGTTTAAATGTTGCTTTCCCATAAGACTGTAAGCTTTGGAAAGGTAGGTACAAAGTATATTATAACTTTACGTTCCCATTGTTCCTTTTACAATGATCTGTTTAGAGCACCTCCCAGCCAAGGAACCATATGTCTGTGGTCCACAGCAGGATTAAGGTAACCTTGATTCTCTGAACAAGCACTGAAGTGTCACTATAGCTTGTATACTAGTTGGAGGTAAAGGCAGTTGATTATTAATGATCTGGCTGACATAATGGAAAACATACTCATTAAATTTTAAGAGGACACTGACAATGTATTATTGGGAATTTTAAATGGTCCAGTGTCATTTGTTTCCTTTTTGTATTCTAACTTGATTCACTGTTTCTTAGTTAAAAAGAATGCAAACATCTGATTACAGACAGCCTAACCAGCTAAACACCAGACCAAACAGGAAAAGAAATGAGAAACAGATTAAAATTAATTTTTGATGTCCAACACATCATTAGTCAGTAGGCACATAAGCAAGTGATTATTTTCTTAGTTAATTCAGGAGTGCTGGACCAAAGAAGTTAAGAAAAAGCTCTTTAACTTTTTGTGTGTTTCTGTTTTTAAAACTTTCAGAGCAGTGCAAGTAAACCTCAAAAGTGACAGGTAACTTGGTTCAGAGGCATAAGCCCTGCTGGAATTAAGCCTAAGGTTACTGTTAATCTTATAATAAAATTGTATTATATGTGTGTTTAAAGTGCTTCCCCTTTATGAATACGGAATAGCTCAGAAGGCAAGGCAAAGCTTATTTAAATAAAGCATAAAAATAATTCCAAGCGTACAATGATTGTTTCTGACCTCTGAGTTTCTATAGGATGATAGCAGCTTCTTAAATCCTAATCTTTCCACACATGCTCTAGAACCCATAGAGATCAACAAGGAAAGAAAATAAAACCATGAGAAACTTATGCCAAAAGCATAGAAGTCAGAGAATACTACAACTTGGGTTTATGTCTAATAGGAAGACATCTGAAACCAACAAAACTCATTTTGAAGCCCAGGGTGAAGGGGAGATTCAGATGAGACTGCTGAAAATCACGAGCATGCAGCAGGATAAAACTGGTGCCAGAACGCAGATAAATTTCTCCTAGAAAAATGAGGTCTTACCCTGAGTGGAAAAATACCAAAAACAAGTAAGAGACGAGAAGAATTAGAAAACACTGGGTACTAAGAATCCAAAGGAAGGGACCTAAAAGTGTGGGACCAGAGGTAACAGTCATAGAAAGGCACTGCTTCTGGGAGAAAGGGAGCAACTTGGAAGGGATGAGCATCCCCTGGACTTTTGAAGATGAAGAGAAAGAAAAAAGTATATGGAGGAGATTAGAGGTCCTACAGAAACAAAATAATGCATAATCAGAATATATAACCCTCTTTTCATTGTGTCATTCATTAAAGAAACTGTACTTCACTATAGCAATTCTATTCTAACTCTAGAAAGTAATTAGGAAGAAAAAGAGAGAGTTATACATGATTATAGGGTTTTGACATTTTGACCTGCCAGTAGCAAAGAGCATAAATAATACTGAGATCTTGGTTTTTAAAAATCATTCCTTGCTGAAAGGAACCAGGATTCCTTGGAGATATGGCCTGTTGTAGGAAAGGTCAGAGAAAGTACAGGGTAAACCAGAAAGCAAGGAAGTGCTCAAACACAGATGAGACCATATCCAAAAAATTCAGTAGTTGCCTTGAAGTTGGGCCCAATGAATACATTTGGTACAGTGTGAGCATTACAGAGAATAATGATGGTAGTACATTAAACAATAATAAATATCTATGAATAAGAGTAAAGAAAATTTCATAATTATTTTGGAAAGAGAGGAGAGGGATAGGAAAGATAGGAAATGATCTCTTAAATATAGGATTTAAGATCATACCAAATGATCTCAGCAAGTAAATGTAAAAAGAATTTCAGAATTAGAAACTCACTGTTTTGTAACTCCTGATGTCATAATATTTTCAGTTAAGGGTCAATGGCTGAAACCATATGGTAAAGAAATGTGGAGAACAGGGTCTTTACAATCCCTTAAATTACGAATTAATTACAAATGGAAAATATGTCTTTACAACAGAGAAATCAGTGGCCCTCTCATAAATCACTATGATATGACCTGGCATTAATGAAATGCAGAGAAAGTTACACAATATTACCTACGTGGTGTCCTTGCCAGAAATATTTTGTCTGAATTTAAACATGGGAACACACTCTGATGAATCCTGAAAGTATAACATACTGAAGAACAGCTGGCCTTGACTCTGCAAAGTATTCAATGTAATTAGAAGTACAGGACAATAGATCAACTCTTCCAGATCATGGAAGATTTCCCTGATCATAGCAAAATACGATGGTTGATGGTTGAATTAGATTGAATCATGGGGAAATTCACGAGCAGTAAAGAGTACATTTTGGGGAAAATAAGAAAAGTTTTAGTGTTGTATGGGAGGAAAAATAATTTTCCCTTTACCCTTCTAGATTCTTGGCTAAGATGCTATAAGGGTAGAAAAACTTTCCTCCTATCCTTCTAAGTTCTTTGGCTGGTCTAATAAACAAATAGACATAATACAGATTAACAGGAGAAAGACAAATTTAATTTCGTATGTAAGAGAGTCCCATAAAATATGAGACCCAAAAGGCAGCCAGGTAATTGAAGCTTATATAACATCCTGAGCTAAGGAAAGGAGTAGGGGTCTGGGGATACAAAAGGAAGGAAGGCATTCACAGGAATGCAGAGGAGATGTTTAGAAAACAATGGTTATCCTATTATGCAGGTAAGTTTCTTAGGTAAAAAGTTATCTCTGGTAATAGCTCTCTTCCTGTATAGGCTCCCTTTCCAATGTAAATTTAGGAACTTGAGGTAGAGGTAAAGAGCTTTTCCTGAATCTGTTGGGTTTTGATTGTTTATAGCTCAAAATAATCCTCCTGCCAAAGTAGCATATTTTGGGGTGGCAAATGTTGCTCCCCTTAAGTTCCACCTTTGAAACTTCAAATAAGTTTCACAACCCAGATGCTAAGTTGATAGATTGCTGCCTATCTCGTTGACCCAGTCTCAGTCTTGAGAATAGGTCAGTTGAGTTAACAGTTGTGTTTCATTTCAGGAGGTGGATGATGCAGGTGGGCTCCCAAAGTTAGACTTGTATTGCATAAACAAGGAAACAGATATTTAATCAGAGGATTTCCATGGAATAGAGAGTTTCTGTGGAAGAAAAAGAAAAACGAAGGTTAATGGTTGGAGCAAATTATGAACCCAGTGTCTGAGTCCTGAGAGCTGCCAGTCAAGAAGACCTCTAGATCTAGATATCAGGCTTGAAACATCTTCAGATGGAGAGAGGGCAGACAGACAGTGGGAATCTGATGGATTTTCCTGGTTTGCAGTTTGAATGTCTCTGATGAGGGTACTGGGTGTACCAGTCTGAGTGGCCCATGCAGTAACAGGCACAAAGGCGATTGTCTAAACAAGCTATTGTGGTGATTCCTCTGAAGTTTATATCAAGTCATTCACATTCTGTTTGCAGGGGTGCAGGAAAAAGCTCTTGTTCTCCCATCTAAGGATGGGAGAAAATCAGAAATATTAGTTTGGAGAGTTGTAGCCAGGTATTTGAGGGAACTGAAGGAATTAAAGATCCAGTCCACTTTACAGGCAAATAATAAAACCTCAAAGACAAGAAACAGCTCTAGAATCTAATATCCACAAAGGTGTGTTGCTGAAACATACTTTTTCTCTCTAAAAAATTTCTACACCCTCATTTTTACAAAGAAACCAAAATAAGACTAATTTGTTTGCAAAGTAAGTCTAATTTCAATAAAACTTGTCCTGACTTTGTACAGAAGTGCAACAAGAATAGTGATTGACCACATAAGCTCTTTTAAACATGCTTTGCTGGAATTTTTCATAGGGAATCTCAGATTGAACTTTTGAACTTTTTTTTTTTTTTGGCTATGCCCTGCAGCTTGTGGGATCTTAGTACGCCAACTGGGGATCGAACCTGCACCCTCAGCAGTGAAAGCACGGAGTCTTAACTACTGGACCGCCAGGGAATTCCCCAGATTGAACTTGTAAAAGCCTCTCGAGGGTAGGAAGCCAAACCAAAGACTTCCTATCTGACTTCACTTGCAATACCTATAGATATAGGTGAATTCTTCTCTTCTCGAGGTTCCCCAATTCTCCTGAGATTACTGCACCTGTCAAGAAGTTCATTACTCACCTGATTAGGCTGTTGGGAACCCTGTAAGCAAGGTTCCAGGCTGTCTTTTCAAGGTTTTTTATTCGCTCCATAAAGTCACCCTTAATTTTTTAAAGTTGTCTGGTCATATTTGATTCTATGTACATTATTCTCAAATATTACATTCCAGTCAAAGCCTTGGTTAATATAATCAGTTCCCTATTGTGTCCTGTTACAAGAAAAGCAGATATCTATTGCACTTATGCAGATAACTAACTGTATTGCCGTGAGATGAATACTCAAGAGTTTCCCAAATCTGGAGGGTCAGGTAGGGAGAAAAAGTTAATGTTTCATCTTTGTTTACAAAGGTGTATCTTACCCAATTGCTGCTAGCTTAAGAGAAAAAGTTTTCTTTTTTTTTAAACATCTTTATTGGAGTATAATTGCTTTACAATGGTGTATTAGTTTCTGCTTTATAACAAAGTGAATCAGTTATACATATACATATGTTCCCATACCTCTTCCCTCTTGCATCTCCCTCACTCCCACCCTCCCTATCCCACCCCTCTAGGTGGTCACAAAGCACCGAGCTGATCTCCCTGTGCTATGCAGCTACTTCCCACTAGCTAGCTATTTTAGGTTTGGTAGTGTATATATGTCCATGCCAATCTCTGATTTTGTCACAGCTTACCCTTCTCCCTCCCCGTGTCCTCAAGCCCATTTTCTAGTAGGTGTCTTTATTCCCGTCCTACCCTTAGGTTCTTCATGACTTTTTTTTTTTCTTAGATTCCATATATATGTGTTAGCATATGGTATTTGTTTTTCTCTTTCTGACTTACTTCACTCTGTATGACAGACTCTAGGTCCATCCACCTCACTACAAATAACTCAATGTCGTTTCTTTTTATGGCTGAGTAATATTCCATTGAATTGCACTTTATTTTTGACTTGGCCCCCAAATTAGTCACACAATTACACAGTGTTTAACAGTTAATCCTTCTTGGATTTATCTACGTGTATATCACTTTCTTTGCTCAGTATTGTTCTTTAATCCCACTTCTTCACGGTGAGTTTAATTCCCTTCAGTAAGAAACCTATTCCTTGGAAGTTTTACTATTGAGGGTCTATAGGTAGAAATTTCTGTCTTTGTCTGAAAATGTCCTCTCTTTCATTTTTTAATATGGTTAGTTAAATGTTCTATTCTAGGTTCAGAGTGATTTTTCCATTAGTACTTTAAGGATAGTGCTTTCAGCTATCTTCTGGCATCTATTGTTACTGATGAGAAGATTGCTGCCAGTCTAATGGCTCTTCTTATTTGATATTCTTTCTTTCTTCCAAATTGTTTTTTAGACTTTCCTCTTTGCCATTATGTGATGTGGTTTACCAGCTGTTTTTTAGCCTTGGTTCCCCAGAAAGCAGAGCCTCAGGCCAAGAGTTTATGTGCTATTATTTAATTAGAGAGTACAATGCAAGTGAACAGGATTGCAGGGCAAAAGCAGTGAAGCAGGGGAGGCTGGCGATTCAATATGAGAATGCATGATCAAGCTGGGATTTGACCTCTGGAAGTTCTGTAAACTGGATCTCAAAATTATGGGGAGGGAATGTGAAGAAAGGAGAAAGAATTCATCCATGGGTTTAGCCTGTGGGGGAACTGAAAGGGTTGCTTTAGGAATATTCTCACCTGCTGGAGTAAAGAGAGAGGTGGGGGATAGATTTGTTGGAATCATGAACACAGTGAGACACTGTCAGATTGTATATATAAGTAGTCTGCCAGTGTTGCACATTCTTTTAATGTGGAACAAAGGAAGGATCAGGCTGAGGTGAGGTATACGATACAGGATATAGTCATATATTTGTTTTCATTTCTTTTACCGGTGACTCCATGCACTTCTTTTATCTGAGGATTTATTTCTAACTTAATCTCTGAGAAGTACTATTTCTTCAAATACTTGTTAAATTCACTCTAATCTCACCTTCTAAAAATATTATTAGATGAATGTGGGTCTTCCGTTTTATCCTTTATTCCTTTATCATTCACATTTTCACTTAATCTCATAATTTTTTCTGGCTTATTTTCAACTTATAAAATTCAAATTCAGTTTTATCAAATATGTTATTTAAACTTTCTATGGAGTTTTGAACTCCAATGAACATACTTTTTCTGCCTTTTTCTGCATCAATTGAGATGATCATGTGGTTTTTCTGTCCTTCATTCTGTTAATGTGGTGTATCACATTGATTGATTTTTGTATGTTGAACCATTTTACACATAAATCCCACTTGGCCATGATGTATAATCCTTTTAATATGGTGTTCAGTTCATTTTTCTAGTTGGATTATAGCTTATCTTTGAAGGTTCCAGCTTATCCTTGATCTCCTAACTTCAAATCATCTCTCATTCCTGACTGCCAGCCCTACTGACTTCGGGACTGGCACCAAGAGGCAGGGCAGTGGATTTACATAGACTGCTTAACCAAGTCCCACTATCATGTAAGGTTTAATCTCTATAATAGAGTCCTTCTAGTGGTTCTACTTCTCCAGTCAAACCTTAATATAGAGTTTATCTAATGTCATCTGATATTCTGATCAAGGAAAAAGGGAGAAAGCCAAGGTATAAAGTATAGGAACGGAAAGAAAAAAATACAAAGGGAAATATATTAAATTTAGGATGATGCACTGAACATAAATATGCTGTAAAAATCTAAAAACTGGATGAAATTGATTATTTCCTAGTAAAATACATATCACCAGAATTGATTCAAGAAGAGTATGAAGAACAAAGAGAACCCTTAGAAGACCTTCATTGCTACTTTTGGTGAATTTGTCCACATTTCCATCTGGTTTGGCTTGGAGATCCCACCTCCATATTCTCATGCTGGGCATGTGACCAAGACCTGGCCAGTTAGAATTCCCTGAACTTGAGGTTTTATCAGAAATCCCAAGCTGAGTCAGTCTTTTGTATAAAGGCTTTCTCTTTGCCTGGGTTCAGTAAATTGGTAATATATAAAAATAGAGTTGCTTTTGGTCATTTTTCTTGCCACCCCTTGGAGAAAGCTTTCCCCAAAATAACACAAAACAAAACAAACTGCAGAGGGAAGAATATCCAAGTCAGAGAAACATTTTCTATTTATATCCTTTGGGCCCCCACACTTAACCTGTGTCTGAAAGTATGAGCACTTTCAAACTTTGGTGTATTGTGAGTCAATAAATTCCTTTTTATCCTTTAAACTAATTTGTAAGGGTTCTCTAAAATTACAATTTATACTTAATACAATGACCATGGCAGCAATTGCATAAGATTTCAAGAAGCTAATTTTCTTGCAAAAATGAAGTTATGGGTATATACTCTTTCAAGTTCAAATACTCTGAAACTCTTTCCCTGTTGCTGAATTTTAAAATTCCTTTATATTGGATTTCAAAATACAAAAGAAAATAGGCTCTGGTTCAAGATGTTTGTGAATGTAAGCGTACGTAGCCATTACCTTTGCCTCTCAAGAATCTATCATAATAATGGTGAAATCTGAAAGAAAGGGAAGCCCACTACTATAATATGCAAGGAGGGGGCTTCAGCTTCGGAGGTATATATATGTGCCCAGCAGAACTCCTGAGTAACTCAGGATGGCAAGAGGGAGAAGTAGACTGAAAGTCTATGTGGGGCAGAGTTACTTCACCTACACCTTCTTCTCCGAAACAAAAAGCCTGACAGAAAGGCATTTAACCACCCTCTTACCAATTCTTTCTTTTAAAAAGGAGCCTTTTAAAAAAGATATGTAAAGACTGTTTCCAGGTGATCTATAATGGCCAGTATGTTTGTTACAGTTCCTGCCAAAGACTTATTCTTTCAACATTTGTAGGTTTTTAGAATAGTGGCAGGTCTCCATCTGTTCATAGTAAAACTAAGCATTTCAGGTTCTGTCCTAGTCCATGAATTATTCCTATTTCTCCCAGGATTTATTTTTCTATTTTTAATATTTATCTTATTCTCTCTTATGTCATGCCTATCTCAAATATCTCAACAAATATTTATGGAACACCTACTTTGGGCAAGGCAGTATTTTGGGTGCTATGACTATTGTAGTGAAAATTACAAAACCCTTGCTTTCCTAGTAGTTTACATTCTTCTTAACATCTAGAGATATTTTGTTTTCTCTTCATATTTACGAATGAAGACCGTGAGCTCTGTGTTTATGATTATCTTTACACCTCTCATTTTTCTGTCTTGATTATCTTTGCTAGCTTCTTTATGTCTGTCTACTTTATAATTGCTCCTGTTCCAAAGGATTCCATCCATCTCCCTCCACTACTACCATGGAACATACTTTCACAGGCAATACTCATACTTGTTTGACTTCAGTCTGGCATCTTTATCCTGATTTTAGAAGCATACGTGATATTCTGTGATAACTAGATGAACATTGCCACTAAAATATCACTCTGACGTCTCAAATCTCAGAGATTCCAGCTGAATTGTCATCTATTCCTCTACTATGACAAACAAGTTATATTGCATTTCTTATATCAGTGGAACTTCTCACCATCTACTCAGTCACCTAAACCAGAAACTTAAGGTCATCTTTAAATTATCCAAGCAGCCACCAAATTTTATTGTGCTTCTTTAATACTACTTGAATCTATATGCATCCATATCTCAACTGTCTCACTATTATTTCAGGACTTTATAGTTTTTTCTTCCAGTTAATGCCATAACTCCGTAAGTGGGACCATCTAAATTTTGATGATCTGTTCATATCCCTGCTAGTATGACCATTCTAAAAATTGAAAAATTTTATTCCTATTAGAAAAATCGTGTTGATTGTGCATTGCTTAGATATCTAGTTCAACTCTTCAGCCTGATACACAACACCACTTGTTACCTCTTTGGCCTCATCTCTTCATTTTTTGCTAATGTACTTACATCTCTTCCTCTTCTACCCCAGAGCATGATGATTCATACTTACTGTTTACTGAGCCCTAAATTTTCAATGCATCTTTACTGTTGCATGCAGTGTTTATTTTGCTTAGAATAAAATTAATGACTTCATTTCATTGGCTAATTGCTACTAGTCCTGTAAGATACAACTCAGATATAACCCAACTTTAAGGAGTTTTGAATTATTGGTGTAGATTTCTCCTCCTAGATCATTCCATTATATCCTGTATCTGAATCTGTGTCAGGGCATCCCTCACATAGAGTGTTACTGTATGTTTATTCATCTGCCTTCTTTAAAATGTAATACATTGCTTAATGATAAGTGCTATACTTCTTAACTATAACCCTAGCACCCAGCATTGGGCATGGCACATTCTTGGTCAGTGTTGAATACCTGAAATAGTGATTTAGAAAAGGGTTGGCAGATATTATAACTTACTAGGCAAGAAACCCTATACAAATATGTTAAGTAAGTGAGAGAGATCTAGATTGAAATAGATCAAATCCAGGATGGTAGGTAACAGTATTAAAATAGGTTTTCTTTGGAGAATAAAGGGTGAAAAATAAGTCTGAGATGTTCACAGTGGCCAAAAATTCTGAAGCAGTGTGTGTGTGTGTGTGTGTGTGTGTGTGTGTGCCAGTAACTGGTCTAGTTTTTAGAAATGTAGTAGTAATTTAAAAAAAAGATCTTTTGGAGCTTCTATTTTGGGATAGGAATGGGGAGGAAAACAAGCACAAGATAAATAAAAAATGTTTTAGATAGTCACAAGTGCTACTAAAGAAAAAAAAAAACTGCCAGAATAGAAGATGACAAGGCCAGGGGTGGTAGATAACTGTGTTGTGACTAGTGATGTCAGAATGGAGAACCCAGAGCCCAGAGTTGGCTTATAATTAGTGTCTGTCCTCTACGAATGGTGGATGAGAGAAAAAGGAATTTCCCCAAAATGCTTTTCCAAATCCCCACATTTTTGCAGTGATGTTAAAGATGCTGGCTTGATGATTAAAAACGGAGAGTTTTGAGTATCACACAAAGGAGAGCCTCTTATTTCATAGTGAAAAAGCCTGAGTTAGGATGGTAAAGAATTTTCAAATCTTAAATGAAGTCACAGAAAAGGAATGCAGTTCAGATTTCCATTCGAAATTCTTATACAAGGAAACTTCTCATTGAAGGGAGTATACATTCACCTCTCAAATAATGAAAAGACATGAAATGTTTGGTTAATTGTAGTAAAGAAGATACTGAAGATCTCAAAGTATTGTATATGGATAACAAGTAATATTAATTAACAGAAATGTCACATTTCTTTGTGAACTTTCCAGTACATGCAGTGTTTCGATGTTCATGTTGTTCAATGCTCAGGCTTGTTTGCATTTACAAAAGAATCTTTATACTTAATTCTTCATGGAATATTGAGAGCACAACTTATTTTCATGGTTAGCCAAAAAAAGATAGATTTTATATTGCTATCAAAAACTTATCCACAGGGCCTCCCTGGTGGCGCAGTGTGCCGATGCGGGGGATACGGGTTCGTGCCCCGGTCTGGGAGGATCCCATGTGCCGCGGAGCGGCTGGGCCCGTGAGCCATGGCCGCTGGGCCTGCGCGTCCGGAGCCTGTGCTCCGCAACGGGAGAGGCCACAGCAGTGAGAGGCCCGCATACCGCAAAAAAAAAAAAAAAAAAAAACTTATCCACAGGCTATAACTACTTTCAAAAAGAATTTGTTATTCAGATAAGGGTTTTTTTTTTTTTTGGAATTAGGCCAAAATAAACAAATACTTAAAAAACTACAAAGAAAATACAGAGAAAATTCTTAAGATGGAAATATTTATGCTCACAACCACAGTGATGCTGTGTATTTAAACTGATATACTGTAATGTAAAAAACGTATCAGGTTGAGCTCAGAAGATTCAGGTACAAATCTTCTCCATTTCTGATTTGTCAGGGCAGACAGAGAGGAATATGATTTGGAAGAGCAATATAATACTCAGCAATCGCTTTGAGACAAAAATAAGTGGCTATATAGTTCCAAAGTCAGAGTGTTAAACTGGGTTTATGATATAAGCAGCATACACTGGTACAATGAGATAGGGTGATGTGAAGTAAAGTTAGAGCGATACGATATTGGTGGTTGTTCAAACAGGAAGGATACTGTCTTCTAGGAGCTTCAGTAGCAGGAATTAGGGATTCCATTCTTGGGAAAAATCGTAGAATATCATGTCATAGTGGGCCTAGAACCAAGACATTGAGCCATTTACTTGTCTAGGACTCATTATAATCATTTTCTAGGTACAGGATGGATCCCAGATGAGAAGTTGTATTAGTTTTCTGTTGCTGCATAAGAAATTAGTACAAATGTAATGGCTTAAAACAGCATCCCTTTATTAGCTCACAGTTCTTTAGGTTGGGATACTGGCATGGAGTGACTAGGTTCTGTGTTCAAGGTCTTAAAGGTCTGAATTCAGCATTTTTAAACCCTTGTCAGATAATTCTAACATCTAATTCATTTTGCGTTGGCATCATGTATCACATCTTATTCAAGCTGTCATGTATCTGGTTCTTGGTATAAGTAGTGATATTTTATTGTCTTTTGGACATTTTGGCTATTATGTTAGGATACTTTGGTCCCTATTTAAAGTGGTTTTTTAAAAATTTTTAGCAGGCATTCACTCTTTATAGGTTTGGCACACATTTCCTGTACTTTTATGGACTGTGGTTCCATGATAACCTAATTTTCAGAACCTTTGTGGTACTCTTTTGGTCTGTTTCTCTTGTGCAGGTGGGGTTACCTCTGGTCCTTCTCATGCTGCTTATGGGGTCTGAAGTAGCTTCCCCAGGATATGGCACTTGGTACCTCTGCTGAGGGAAGGGAATCTCTGGGACACTTGATGAAGAGTCCTTCCTGGGCCAGGCACTTGTGACAGGGTCTCCCTGGACTATAAGGAGTGGAGGGTGCTTACCAGGTTGAGAGCTTTCTGTGGAGGGATCTCTGTTGCTGGTACGAGCAAGTTGCCAGATGTTTCTGGGGAGGGGAGAGGAGTCTCAGGCCCATCTGAGGAGAGCATTTTCCAGGTGGGAGCTTTTTGTGGTAGGAGCACTTTTGCTGGTACCCTTAGCCACTGATGTGTCTGGGTGGTGAAGGGGGATCTCAGGCCCAGTGGGGAAGGAAAGCACTTTCCCTGGTCACTTATTGTCATCAGGGCTTCCAATTGTTTGTCCTTGCAGGTTCTGCAAGGCTCGCCTGGTGTTTGGGGGATTCCCATTTGATGTGATGGAGGAAGAGCCTCTTTGAGCCACTTCCTGTTACTAAGTTGGGAGTTAGGAAATGCTGGGCCTGGATCACATTTGTTTTGTTGGTAGAGGGTCATAAGGTGCCCTGCCATGAGGTTGTTCATCCATTCTGAGGGTCCCTAGGCAATTCACCTTCTCTAGACCTTTCAGAGATCTCCTTTGGTTGTCTCATATTATTTCCAGAATATATAGTTGTGCGTATAAAGGGGGAGCAGGGAGAGGGAAGTATGAACCATCTTATCTGGATTAGAAGCCCTCTCTGTGCCTTTCAAGTGCTCACCTGATTAGGTCAGGCTCACTCTGGATAATCTCCCAATCAACTGTGCTATATATCATAATCTAATAATGGGAATGATATTCCATCACATTCAC
Source organism: Mesoplodon mirus (assembly GCF_964341445.2). Lineage (NCBI taxonomy): Eukaryota > Metazoa > Chordata > Mammalia > Artiodactyla > Ziphiidae > Mesoplodon > Mesoplodon mirus. The sequence goes on along the minus strand of NC_138983.1, from coordinate 97,394,003 downwards.
AGGTCTCATACTCAAGGAGAGGGGCTACTACAAGGATCATTGGGCATCATCTTAGAATTCTCTCGACCAGAGAAGGTGCATGTGAATGTACTGAAGCATTAATTAAGCAATTATCATCCTTTGGAAGGTTTTAATCTGTTAGGATAGTATGAAAGCCAAGTACTGTTATAATTATTCTACTCACTTTAAATGAAGTATATCTGATATCAAAAATACTTCCTAAAAATCAGACTATTCAAGCAACTTTCAGAAGTTAATGTAAATTTCAGAGGTTTGATCCAAGCCTTCATTTCTGGCCATGCAGATATCTTCTGTGTGAAAAATATGCTACCTCAAAGATGTTTTCAAAAACTTCACCACCACTCCCCATTTATATTTTGTAGTTATGTGCAAATACTGTGGCTGCCAGCAATTCACATAGAAAAGAAAGGTCAGTGATGTTTCTGACTTTAACCTTTTAGAGAAGGTGTATACTTAACACTGCCTACATTTGTATAGGTTGCACATTGCACCAAATTTCTGATTATTGCTTTAGGTTATAATACAATGTACTCCCACCTATACCAGGATTGAAAATTTTAAGCAAAATGTTCTGGACTGGCCAATACAACCCCCCAAAAATAGTTTTCAGGCTGAATTAGGAGAAAAATCCTTCACTATGTTTAGGTTGGAAGGAAGCATGACCTAAATTTTGATTTCAAATACTCGGGGTTTTGGGTGATGGTTTTACTGAGGACAATTAGAATTGAACTATGTAGACATGTTTCTTGAAGCCAAGTTTTACCTTTAAGGCTTTCATATTGCAGCTTGTGAGGCTCCAAGCAGCAATTGGGTACTTTGGGTCATTCACACAAGGATTAAGAGTCATATATAAACCATAAAACCCTTTATAAGAAATCAGAATCTGTTTTAAAAATTAATTATATGAACTAAACATATATAGAAAGAAATTGAAGCTTGAATATATTTAAGAAGCAAAAATTAAAGACATACCTCTAACTGCCCTTTTTCCTTAGTTGTTTACAATCACAGCAAATCAAAGTGTGACATGTTTAAGAGAAAGGTAATTAAGTTCTAAGGCTTTGTCATCTTATCACTTTTAAAAATACAAGATCTGAGTAAATGAAAGGAAAATAGAGAGGGTTGTTAAAGAGCTGAGTCATAGAGTGGAATAGAGAACAAGCGGAAGCGGAAGAGGCAAGAAAGCATACACGGACACTGGGTTTGAAGAGAGTTGGGAATACTGGTTGTGGTAGATGGTCTCTGATTTGCTTACCAGATCTACTCGCCATCCTTCTTAACCCTGCTCCGTGATTCCAGGAGGCTGACTTTATCAGCTTCATGGACCAGTCTCTCTGTGTCTTCAGGTTGGGTTTGGTTAATATGAACTACTGACGAGATTAGAAGTCAGGAGGAAAGAAGGCAAGGGTATTTATTTCCATGATCGGCCCCCTTCCAAACTTCAGGTTGACAGTGGGTGCCATTTTCTAAGGTTACATCTCTTGCTGGGGGGGCTTCTACTACAACTCGAATAAGACGTGCTGGGTTGCAGGAACTGCTGTCTCTCTATGCCCCTTCAGACCTAGTGGTTATAATACTGGCTTCTCACAGCTGCTAGCCTCAGGGTACTTCATCATCTCTTGGTTTCCCTTCATTCTTTACACACTTCAGTCTCTTCATTAAATGCTATTCCATCACTCTTTTAAAGTGTGCCATCAGTTTTTAGCTAGAACTGACTGATACATTGGTAGTGGGGAATAGGAGAAACGTTAAGGTAGTGTTAGGGAGGGGGGATAAACTGCTGTGGAGAGAGATAGGAAGAGAAGGGTTTCAAGCTTTTTATGGCATTCTATGAATGTAACATGACTTCTTTATGTGAATGACTCTAATGTAGTCTTAAATTGCTTCTTAATTATTGATATTTGGTTGGGTTTCTGTTTCTTTGCATGCACAGCCAGGATTGAACAGGGCTAAGAGATGTCTGGGATTTACATGACTAGATAATACTAGTAGGATCTATCTAGATTCATTATATCATATTAAGACATTGCTCCCATGGAATCAGGAACATCCCAACCCAGTGCACATGCTAAGTTTTTATTGAAATTCAGTGAACTGCTATGGTGTGAAATTAATTTTTATTGTCAGATTGAACAATATTGTTTGACTTTTTAATATTTCCTTTTATTATGGAACAGAAATTGGGGAAAGCCCAATAATTCCTTCAGGAACTAGTGATTCAGTTCAATTGTTACATATGGCACACGGGCCCAGCCGCTCCGCGGCATGTGGGATCTTCCGGGACCCGTGAGCTCATTTCTGAATTTTCATCACCTGAGCTGGACCTGGAAATAGGACTAGAACTGGATCTAGACATACAACTGGGGCTTGAATGACAAATCAGTGTGGAACTTGAATGGGTATCATAGCTAGGATTTGAATCAGAACCAAATCTACCACTACTACTACCATTAGGTGACTCTAGCCATTCCATGTTTTGACTTGGAGGTGAGACACTATGCTGTAAATTACTGTCACTGTCCATAAGGTTACTTGAGTTACTAAATTCTGTCATTGTCTGCCTTAACGTGCTCTGAATTGGAACAGATGTTGTATCAGTTAAGCTAGTATTTAAAATTCTGCAAATGGGATTTCTAATGGTATTGACATAAGCTCTCACACCTGCCTGCTCAGAATGTGAATACATATGCCTCAGTCCTCGTTCACTTTCAGAAGTGACAGTGTTGTTTGGTGTCTCAGACGTTAACTGAGTTCTACTAGCTCTGCTGTCTCTCTGAGAATATGCTCCGGAATGAACTTGTTCTACTTCAAGATTGAAGGGTATGGTTGGATATATTTCCCTCCTTCCCCAAGATTCACCACTGCTGGTTGTATCTGGAGAATTTTCTCCATGAACGGCATTCCTTGTTCTAGAAGTTTCAATAAGACCGCTATTTTGCAACTCAAATCCAGTCATTTGCTGTCTCAATATTTCCTGGTGCTCAGTTCTAGAAAATCTCGCATTCTCACTTAGCAGAGGCTGCTCAAAATTCTGAGATGGTATACTATGATTAAGTCTTTGTACAATTTCCCTAAGTGAACGTGGAGGCGACCAACTTTCAATTCTTGCTCTGGTTCTCCGATACTCTGGGCTCCTACTTCTTGCTCTTCTCTGACTTGTGGTAGGTGTGAATTCCATTAATGTTTCAGTTTTATCTTGTTCAGACATAGATGGTCTTGTAAATATTGATTCAGATTGTGGACTTTCCACTTGCCTTTGGCTGTCTTCCATATTTTCTCTTCTGGGAAGTCTTGCAGATGCTACATCTTCATTCTCTGGATTTGGACTCCCATTATCAAGGTTAACATTTATTTCTAAACTGAATATGAACTGATCACTTTTAGGATTAATTTGGCTCTCTTCTCTCCAAGATTGGTTTTCTCTTTGTCCACTTGTCATATTTTCAGTTTGTCCAGAACAGTTAAGCCAGTCTATTATAGAGTCACCACTAGACACGTCATCTGAAGAGTCTCCTCTGTCTGTTAACAAAAAAAATGGGGAGGGTGCATAAAAGAACTACCAAAATTAGAACCATCATAAAATAGCACTCTGAAACTTTGTTTCAAAAACAAACAAAAAATGAGAACTTAAATACTCAGATGTTTTAAACTGATTTCACATTTATAGAGTTAATATTTTATAAACTGCACTGTGTAGATTTATAAGTAAAGGTAGAAAAGTTTCGATTCCATCCGAAAAGAGTGAGCTAATCCTAGATAAACTTAGAGAATTTTTAAAAAAGGGAATCCGGAGGAAGTCTATTTTTCAGTATTTCATCATATACACAGCCCTGTGTACCACCGTAGGAGGAATGTCAAGAGACTTTTTTTTCAGTCCACTGTCAAGACACTAATGCAATTAAACAAGGTAAACACCAGTTAAGGTACAATGCTAGTATTTTAGTTCAGTTTACATTATTGTCTAATTTTCATTAGTCTCCAACATGACTACTTCTAGGCTCTTCACTTATGTGCTTTTGATAATAGATAAGCTGTTTTAAAATATAAGGTTATTGCCCAAACATAAACAAGTTTCAGAGGTTTAAAAGTGTTTGCATTTTGAATACTTCTTAATGTTACCAAGATTTTTAATTGACATTAAATTGAAGGTCAGATCAAATGAATAGACTGAACCTAGCATGGTACATATAAGACCATATTCAAGAACCAAAGTATTATCGTGTCCTCTTCATTAGACAGCAAAATCCTCTACTTCACACTGGGAGGGAAGGCACCAGACCTGAGGCTCGAGCAGGGTTTCTCAGCCTTAGCACTATTGACCTTTAGGTGCTGGACAATTCTTTGTTTTGGGGAGCTATCCTGTGCATTGTGGGATATTTGGCAGCATTCCTGGCCTCTGCCCACTAGATGCTAGTAACACCCATGCCTCCCCTGTGACAACCAAAAGTATCTCGAGCCATTGTCAAATGTCCCCAGGTGCTGGAGAGAGCACAATTGTCCCCAGTTGAGAATATTTCTGTTTGCTTTTTTTACATGTCTATGTAGAAAAAATAATTCAGGAAGTAGGAGGGACTTTCAGTTGAGGTAGAAAACCAAGAAAAATACAAATAGGCTACTTCGCACTGTTTCCCAATTAAAACAACCCAAATGTGAATCAGGAAAACAAACATACCTTGACATGCTCACCAAAAATCAAGTAAATGCCAGTTCTTTTTATGAGAAGTTACTTACCAAATTAATTTAAGTCACTTCTGTATAATTTACTATTTACTATTATGAAGTTACTATTTACTATTATGAAGTTCCTTATTCATTCCATCCTATTCCCTCCAAAAGCAAAATATACCTGTATTTTCATCTGAGTCTTGTGGTGCGTTTTCTTTAATTAGCTGAAGTCTTGTCAGCAACTCTTCTTCCGTACTTTCACCTGGAATGCCTAGAAGATTGTTGTCTCTCATAAGTTCGTAATCTTCTTCACTCAGATTATTTACGAACCTGGAGAAATCTTCTCCCCGAACCTATCGGTCCGTTTGACTTATGTGTTGGGCCGAAACTCCATCTCCTTCATCGTTGGAATCCGAGTTTTCCATCTGAATAAACAAGTGGAAAATTACCTGAAATTCACGACGTGGTGTTGAAATTCACCAATGGTCGTTTAGTTTTCTTCGCTTTCTACTTCCTGCCAGTGTCCGGTCCTCTGCATAAATTCCTCCCTTCTCCCTTCCCGACTCAGTTCTGTGGCCCCTGGTGACGCAACAGTTGGGAGCCGCCTCTATCCCAGAACTTGCTAGACGTTGCCTAGGCACCCATTATCTTCCCCGCTGTTACCGAGTAGGGACTGGATTCAGGTTAGGTTTCATTTCATTCAAAACTAGCCAATGTTACTTAGGGTTATAGTGTACCAAGCACCGTGCTTCACCTCTTTCACCCACATGAGCCTACTCTCAGGTTTTCAGGAGGCGTTTTCAGGCTCTGATATGCTCTATTTATTCGTTACATTCCATATGAGTGCCTTCTTCAAAATGCCATGCCAAAGTCAGCCTAGTTCAATGCAGCAATTCTCATTTTCAGGTGCCCAGGGACCTCTGCCTTTTCTCCTCATGAATTTCTCAAATCATAGACTCTCACTAAGAAAGCCCACAATTTTTGATAATTTACCAGGGCTCTAGCTGAGTCTCTTTAGTGTGTCCTTTCCCTTTTAACTGTTAGTGGGTTCATCTTGCATTATACGGTCCTTCAGTCTTGTTTCAAACAAACAAACAAGAAACACCAAAACTTTGGCAGGCTTTTCTGCTCAGCCAGGGAATTCCTTCTCCACAAAAGCATCAGGTTCATTTTTGTCCTCCTTTCTCATAAATATTATAAATATTACTTAAGCAAAACTAGCCAGAACATCACAGGAACTTTTAGGACAGATACATAATAGTTACTTTGTCTGCCACAGTGAGTACTGACTTTGCTGATTTTGTTGCATGTATCACCTGAAAGCCTTGGTGAAAATAAAATAATGCTCATTTGCAATGCTATCTGAAGGAGACCTCTAATTCACTCTCAGTACACAGAAGTTTAAGGAGCTGTGTAAATTCACAGTTGTTGTTTTGTTCACGGTCCACAGCAGGCTTTCTTGTTTGTTCTAAAGGAGATAGAAGGATGGTAACTTTACTGGTGTGACAGTGAAGAATCTAAGTCTATGTCCTGCTTTTGACATTTGTTCGATGCCTCGTTTAACTTAAGCTAGAAAAATCAATCTTTCCCCTCTGAATCAAATCTCAGCAAGTCTTTGGATGAGAACAGAATCCCCTAGACTACCCTGCCTCCTTTATGGACTTCTGAGTGTATTTGTTATCTTTTCCTGAAGTTATTATTTTCACAGGGGAAATCTGTTGTAAACTTGTTTGCTGTGCCTCAATCAAAACTAGCAGTATTATGAAAATTCAGCGTGATTTGTACTCTTGATGCAGGAAACCCTAACAGTCGTTAGTGTTCTTGAGAGTGATTGATTCAGTTTAATTCAATTCAATCAATTCAAGTGTCAAGTATATTTAGCGTTTGTTAAATGTCAGTTATATTATCGGATATTACGATAGAAAGATGAGTATATTTAAGAATCTGTTGTCATTAGAGTATAACAAACAATTGAGCTACACAGAGGTAAAATTACAGTTTTGAGGAGAAATTGATTTGAGTGAGAGAAAATCGGTTTCACTGCATTTGGGTTTTAAAGGATGAATAGGAGTTTTCTAAGTGAATGAAAGGGGGAAATATTTTCAACAGTGAGAACAGCAACTGCTAACACTCGTAAAACAACAAGGATAGTAGATTTTAATTACTAAAAAAAGACATTAGTTAAATTGGCAGAGCACGGCCAAAAAATGGAGACCTTTATGACATGTTTAGAAGTTGGACTTTATCATTAGTGCAATGGAAAGATGTTGAAGTCTTTAGACAGTTGATGGTCAAATTTGCAATTTAGAAATAATATTGGTAGTAGGGTTGAGGATGAATATGAAGGGCAACGGTTCAGATGGGAGGGGCAGAAATAGATAGAGGGCAGCCTAGGCTAGTGATGACAAGGATCTGAATCAGGGCAGAGGAATATGATTAAAATGAAGGACTTTAAGAGATCTCTAGGCAGCAGAACTGATTAAACCTAGTAATATATGGGAAAGAGGGAAAAGTGGGGAAGGGGAGTATATGAGGGAAAGGCAGGGGTCAGGATTACTTCTGTATTTCTGTCTTTGCTTAGTGGACAGTGGTACCAATAAGAAGTAACACCTGATTCTGAAGTTGTATGGTTTAGCTTAAGAGGGAGCAGGATTGCTTATGATTAGAATAGTATTCAAGTTACCTGAAGATTCAGAAAGTCTTACAGTCTTTCCAAATTTAGGTATGGAAGCACATGAACTAATAGCCCCAGCTGTTTGGTGTTCCCTGTAGTTGGCTCTCAGTGTCAATGACTCTAGCTTCCTGAACTATTTGTTCCTGGTTATGTCCCAATTCTGGTGCAAGTAACAGGGTATAGGGATCATCATCCCAGAGACCTACTTATTGACCTTGATTATTTAAATAGAAGCCACCAATATAGCTGTGCTTTACACTTAGTTCTCTCATGTCTTGACTTTCCTTCTAAATATTGCAGTGTAGGTTCAGTAGTTTTTCCTCTGGATGGCAATATTGCTGCTTTGGCCTTTGTTCTATCCCTTGTCTTGATATCAGAAGTCTTCTGAAGATGTTTTTTCTTCACTTCTCATTTCAGAGATGGGAGGTGCATTAGGAAGTCCGGAGGTTGACTAGAGCATCACTCTAAGTTGAGTTGGAGGGGAAGAGGTTGAAGATGGAAAGTTGCTTACTTTCAATCAGAGTCAAGCACTTAAAACTTTGGCCAATCCATTGTTTATGATGTGGTGAAAAAATGGGGTGTGTGTGAGCAGATTTGGCTGTTCTTTTATCCTGGTTGTAATAATGGAGTTTTGTAATCAAGAGTTTTCTTTTACTGACTCTGTCCAAGGAAGCCTCTGAACAGATTCTATGACTCAAAGGGAGACTGAAAATAAGCAAGAGATTGCATTCTCCCTGAATGTGGGTAAAAGGAGTTCCGTGGCTTTAGAACTGTAAGAAATGATCAAGACATATATTCCAGATACCTATTGCAGTATAACAAACCATTCCAAAATGCAGTGGTAGATACAATAGAAACCATGTTGTTATAGTCAGGACTTTGTGAGCTAAGAATAAAGATAAAGAATACTGGGGATGGCTCATCTCTGCTCCATCATGACTGGGCCTCAGCTGTGGTGGCTTGAATGATTGGAGATAGATTGGACAACTTGACTGGTGTCATATGTCTGGGGCCTTGGTTCTGGCTAAGTTTTCTTTGAGTCACATCTTTTGGTGCTGAAATGTCCAACCAAGATGGCATCTTCATTCACAAATCTGGGGCTTGAGTTGGGCTGCACAGGCTGAAAAATCTGGGGCTGGTTTTCTCTCTGTCTTTCTGCATGAAATTTCTCGGTGTAGTTTTGGAGTCTTAGCAACCTGGATATCTCAAAGTAGTTGAATTCTTACATAGTGAGTGGCTTCACCCAAAGTAAACATTTCAAGAGACTTGGCTGGAATCTGTAAGTCTTCCTATGACTTAACCTCACAAGTGCAAGAACACCTTTTCTCTTGCATTCTGTTGATTGAATAAGCCACTGGATCAGCCCATATTCAAGAAGAGGGACACCACATTCTACCTTTCAGTAGAGAGGTAACAAAGATTTTAAGGTTCTATTTAATGTACTGTAGCACATGATGAAAAAAATCTTATAATGATGACTTTTCAGTTTAAGTGGAAATTAATCTCTCCCTCTGTTTTCTGAATTGCATTATTCTCTGGGTAAAAATAAAAAAAGGGAGGACATAAAATCTGAAGTTCTTTGCATTCAGCCTGATTTTAAAGATACCCGATTAAGGATCTTTTTATTATGTAATAGTTTTCCCACATCAGAGACCATTGGTAATATTAAGAGCTATTTACTGAGCAACTGTAATTGCTAGACACTCTGCTTGTGTTTTAACTTATTTGATCTCAAGCCCCATGCAAGATAGGTATTACTATTCTCAGAGATAAAGGCATTGAGGCTGATGCAAATTAAGTGATTTTCTCAAAGTTACAGTAATAGATAAGATGTTTAGATTCAAACAAGGTCTATCGGATGACTCTGTTTCGCTCTACTCTGCTATGTTTAATGAAAACACAATTTTAGACATCATTACACAAACGTAGTAAAATCTCAGTTAAATGAGATGCTTGAATCATGTTTGATCATTTTCGTGTGCCATTTCAATTCTGCTTTGGAGTTAGTCTAGAATATCTTCGTTTTAACTTAATAAAGAGTAATTTTAAATCAAGAACTAAACATAATTAAAGCTTGATGAGATATTTCATATTTTTATGTTTTTTTCTTTCCCACCAGAAGGATGGGTTAAAAGCTTGAAAGCATTGATGCAGAAAAATGAATATAAATATGCCTGTCTCATGGAATCTACTGGAATTGGTTCTGTGACACAAATACTTGTTTTGAATCTAAACATGAAATTCTTGTTAATTGAAATCACAACCTTTCCACTTACATAGGCTTGACACTAGGAATTAGTTTCATCTCTTCCTTATGCTTACCTCTAATTATGGAAATAAAAATGTATTTATTTAGCAAGGTCTCATCCCTCTTATGATTTCCTTTCTTCCCGGTTCTGCTCAGATTTAGACTTTTGATAGCTTTTCTATTAGTGCCGTGTCAGTGGATAGTTTGCTTCTATGCTTTCTCTAGTTTTGAGCCATTTTACACACTTTCTCTGAGGCATGCTCCAGGTCTGTTATTCACAAGCAAGTTAGTTCATATTTCTGCACATTTGTTTATTTGTAAAGTCTTACCTCCTAGATTATTGTAATAAATAAACTTACATATACATAAACAATATTCTGTTTGTTACCTATATAGATATATTTAAAGATGAATTTTACGGTTCCAAGGATGAAACGGGTATCAGGTTTGTTTCTCAAAACAAACGAACACAGAGAACACAAAATGAATAAGCGACACAAAAGCTCACAATATATGAGCAAAACCAAATTAAGCAGGCCTGCCATATACAGATTCCCAGGTTGTGCCCTCTAAAATTCCCAGGGGGCACCATTCACGTAAAGAAGAAAGTGAATGACACTCGTATACATATGCAGTGCACCACGTGTACAACTGAACATGCAGGCCCTGAACATGAGCTTTAACGCTACCTTCTGCCTTCCTTCGACCCAGCAGGGAGAAGAGAAGAGGATAGTGAACTCAGGGAGAGTAAATAGTTGCTTTATTACTTGTTCTTCTCCAGGCCTAGAATTTTATATGCTCCTATTGAAGGCAGGTTGGTGATTTTGTTCAGTAGCCTGCAGTCACAGGGAGGTGCACTGCCTCTTTCACCAAGTATTTACACCAGTAGGTGTAACCACCATGGCAGCGTGTGGTGTGGGTAAAAATGGTCACCTCACATCTCTGTCGTGCCGACTCTCCCTTTTATGGTGCTAATTGGGTGTTGTAGTCGCTCTTATGGAGAGTCACTGAATGGTCAGTCTGGGTTGCCTATTCAAAGAAACTCACCACATTTTCAAATTACATTCCAAAAAGGCCCCTACATTTCAGGCATACCATTTTGCTTAAATTCAAACTACTGTACTATAATCAAGTTGCATCTCTTGCTTAAGTCTTAATATCCACAAACCTCAACAAATTCAATGGACAGTAGGTTGACCAAAGGGTGAAAGTTTTTTAAAAAGTAGCATTTGTATTGGGAGCAGAGTTTGGGTTTCCTTATGGTCGGGTTTCCTGGGGCCTCTTTAATATTCAGGCTAAATGCAAGCTCTTAGCCACACTATTAGAATGCATCCTCTATCTTCAAACACATTTGACAACTTATTGCATATAGAATAAAGTAAAATGTGTAGTAAGTCCTTACAAAAATCACTCTAGATTTGCCAACATTACTACATTTTCATCTTTCAAACTTCAGTTTAAATGTCACTTCCATGGAAAGGTCTTCCTGACCAGTTTATCTAAAATAAAATTGTGCATGTCATGCTCTGTCACAGACGCTTCTCTCTTCCTCCAATAAACTGTATACTATAAGAATAGTGATCTTTATAGCTCAACCTGTGTTTTCCATCTATCCAGTTCCTTAAAGTAGATACTAAATGAATATGCGTTGGAGAGTGAAATAAGTAAAGTAAGGAAGAAAGGCCAGAGGGAGGAAGGGAGGAAGGAAGGACCTCTGGCAAAGATTCTCTCTCTGTCTTTTTTCATTCTGGCTGCTGTAACAAAATACCACAGACTGGGTAGCTTCTAAACAACAGAACTTTGTTTTGTAATGGAGGCCTGAAGTCCAAGATCAAGATAGCAGCATGGTCTCATTCTGGTGAAAGCCCTCTTCCTGATTCATAGCCAGAACCTTCTTGCTGTGTCCTCACATGGTGGAAGGGGGCTAGTGAGCTCTCTGGAGCCTCTTTTAAAAGACATTGATCCCATTCATGAAGGAATTTGTGGAATCTAAAAAATACAACCAACAAGTGAATATAACGAGAAAGAAGCAGACTTACAGATGTGGTGAACAAACTGGTGGTTACCTGTGGGGAGAGGGAAGGGGAGAGGGTAGGGGATTAAGAGGTACAAACTATTATGTATAAAATAAGCTACAAGGATATACTGTACAGCACAGGGACTATAGCTAATATTTCATGATAACTATAAATGGAGTATAACCTTTAAAAATCGCAAATGACTATATTGTACAGCTGTAGCTTATATTGTATACCAACTATATTTCAATTAAAATAATAATAATAGTCACAAAAAATCTGAAATAAAAGGCATGAATCCCATTCATGAGGGTGCCACCCTCATGACCTAATCACCTTCCAGGGGCTCCACCTCCTAATACCACCAATTTGGGGGGTTAGGATTTCAACATATACATTTTGAGGGAACATAAATATTCAGACCATAGCACTCTTCTTTGACCAAACTTGAGTCAGGCTTCTCTGAGTCCTCTTTCTAACTAGTCCCTGACCTTAGGCTCTGTCCTTGGCCCATCTAGACTAGTATTAGCATGAATTCTGGTGAGTCAGTTTAGCAAAAATCCTCTACCCTTGATATATGATCAAACTCTTTATCCCTCACCCTTCATGTCTTATCACCCTAGCCTGACTACAGAAAGAAGTTCTGTCAAATTGGTTTAGCCAGAATTCTCCTTACCCCTGATGTTTCCTCTTAGTAATTTTCTATCCACTGACCCCCACCCTGCTCCTTGCCTTTATCTCTCTACTTGTTCTTATTATATTAGGAGTTGAGCCCCATCTCCCTCTCCGACTACACAGCCCCTCTGTAGTAGTCTCCCTGACTTATCCTTGCTACCTTTAACAAGTATCATGTAAACTTGTTTTCTTCAGTACCTTCCAAGGCTTTCCTTACCTACATCTCTCTGCATGTGCTGTCACTTGTTCCATGCCTTTGTCCACATTGTAATCTGTGCTTGCGATGCCCTACCCTTTATGCCCTAGTTCATATCACACCTCTCTGCAATATCTGTACCCTTCTAGTCCTGTATTAAATACACTGCCCTTCAAGATGGCCTGTAAAACTCCTGTTGGCATAAATATTTGCCAGTTTTCACCTTCCTGTTTCCTCTTAGACTCTTAAATAGAACAGTGTGTGCACTTGCCTTCTACTAGATTGTAAACTGTAGCGACGCAAGAAGTAGGCATCATTATGTGCCCCTCTAATGCCTAACACCAAATGTTATGCACAGTTAGAAACTCAATAAATACCTGATTAGTTGAACTATGGTCCTACTATATAGTGAAAAATTCAAAGGCTATTGAATTGGATTCTGATCTCCCCCGCTCATGAGCTGTGTGACATTGGGTAAGTTATTTAATCTCTCAGTTTTAGTTTCATTGTTTGTAAAAGGCAATGATACCTAAATGGGTTGTGGTAAACTTTAGTGACATTCTATGTAAAATAAAGTAAATGTGATACTATATGTAAACGTGTCTCCTGCTTAAGGTCAGGAATCCATTTGTAAAAATCAAGCAGTTTTTGTTAAAATGTAACCAGGAAACGATTTCCTATTATTTTAATGGAAACCTTTAATACGTTTTATATGTTAGCCCAACAACTCCAACGGATTTCCTGAAATGCAATGAAACAAAAGAAACAAAAAATTGTTATAATATAGATATTTAAAATCATCATATCCTAATCACCTAATAATTAATATGGTTTTAACAAACATTGCTTTGCAGTAACATGGCCTCTCTTAACCCCAGTAACATCAGAGTTGCACATCCTCTTCTGTGACACTTTGCAGGCTTTTCAAAATGTCTACACAGGAGTCTGAAGTTTTACCCAATGTATTTGGAATGTAACTCAAGATTTTCTCCAACCACTGTGTTCTTATAAAAGTTACCTTGAGTTTGCAGATGCAAATATGTTTTATTGCTGCATAATCACTGGCTGAAGAATATTTGATTGAGAACTAATTAAATTCTCTGTAGTGTAAGTATTAAAGCAAAGAGCTCTTCTAACAGGGAAGTAATAGGAGATATTTTGTGTGTTATATCTTCATATAGGATTGCTAAACAGTGTTGTTCTTAATAAATGTTATTTTCTAACTTCCTTCCATTATGAATCAAATTAATTCTAAACCCAAGATTTAGTTTAGTCTTCATTTCTCAAATTCAGTTAAAACATTCATTTTTGGGGTTTTAAGAATTTAATTCAGTTATGCAAAAATATATCTAGGGGGTTATTTTATTTTTTAGTTTTAATTTAATTGAATTTTTTTCTTGAAGTATAGTTGATTTACAATATTGTATAAGTTTCTGGTGTACAGCAAAGTGATTCAGTTACATATATACATGTATATTCTTTTTCAGATTCTTTTCCCTTATAGGTTATTACAAAATATTGAATATAGTTCCCTATGCTATACAGGAAGTCCTTGTTGGTTATCGATTTTATATGTAGTCGTGTTTATATGTTAATCCCAAACTCCTAATTTATCCCTCACCCCCTTCCCCTTTGCTAACCATAAGTTTGTTTTCTATGTCTGTGGGTCTGTTTCTGTTTCATATATAAGTTCATTTGTATAATTTTTTTTAGATTCCACATATAAGTGATACCATATTATATTTGTCTTTCTGTGTCTGGCTTACTTCACTTAGTATGATAGGTCCATACATGTTGCTGCAAATGGCATTATTTCATTCTTTTTTATGGCTGAGTAATATTCCATTGTGTGTGTGTGTGTGTGTGTGTGTGTGTGTGTGTGTGTATGACACATCTTCTTTATCCATTCATCTGTTGGTGGGCATTTAGGTTGCTTCCATGTCTTGGCTATTGTAAATAGTGCTACAGTGAACATTGGGGTGCATGTATCTTTTCAAATTATGATTTTCTCCTAGGGCTTTATTGATAATGACATACACTCTAGCCCACCTACCTCACTTATATTTCCATATATCCTGAGTGAGTCAGTCTCTTTTTTTTGGCTTTTTAAAAAATCTGGATGCTTTCTAGATAATAGTTATCTCCATATGCACATCTGAACCATTTGCATGGTTTCTTTGTAAGTTTATTATTAGGGAAGCTTAGAATAATTTCATAACAACATAGAGAGTGATTGTATACAAACTTTATTTTATTTGTGGACTACCCCCACTCCTACCCCAAATACTCATAGACTGAAAGGTCATCAGAGATGAGCTTGTCTTTGGGAATTGGAGCGTGGAAATCAGAGAAAGGAAGGAAATCACGGAACTACTTCAGTTGGAGATGAAGGAGTGGGTAAATGCCCTTTTCTTGGAAAAAAGATGAATTTCCTACTAGAGGAGAAATCTCTTAAAATATTCAGCTGCGCCAGTGATTAACTCTGTTGCAAATTTAGTTGCATTCGGCAGGTACTGCAGGGAACAACTAGTGTGTATGCCTTGGCATAGTAAAAAAAATTATGTAGACAGAAAGTATATTTCATTTATCTAGTTATTGAATAGCCTGAAATATAGAGCAGTCGAATACTATTTGTAATTTGCATGAGTGTGTGTGTGTGTGTGTGAGTGAGCAAAGCTGTGTTTGACACTAACATCCATTTTTCCTGAGTTAAGAACAATATTTTAATAGATAATTGTGGTTTAAAGAACTGATTGATGCCAGACAGGAAGTTCTCCTCATATTGATTATGTGTAAAAATGCCTAGGAGGGCTTGGGACTGACAGAAACCATCAGTAAACTTCAAAACTCAAACGAGAGTTTAGTTGACAGCAGGGTGTTCAGTACAGAAAATAGTTTCAGCACTGACACTGTCTTCTAAGGATCAGTATCTATCCATCTGTATAACAGATATCTGTGCGAAAGACAGTGTGGTATGGTGGAATGAAAACTGAACTTGTAATTGGCATATGGGGATTAGGTTCCAGCTGAGTTCTTTCTACTGGTGCTATCTTGGAGAGTTACACCTCTAAGAATAACATTCTTTGCTTTTAAGCTATGTCTAAGGATCTTTTGGGCTCTATATTTCTATGAAACTCTGATCCTATTTTATCATTGTAGGGGTACTGTGTGTTGGAAGATAGCTAGATAGATCAATGGATGCATGTATGGGTGGGTGGAAAGATAAGTGAGTACATACACACACATATACATATACATACATATGTATGCACAATATATACATATAAAAAAATAATAATAAAAAAAATAAAAATATATACTTATATATATAGGACTATATATGTGTGTGTGTAACAGCTACAGGTTATTTCCATGCATATGTGTCTACATAGAGTGACATCACAAATTCTGGCCATGGTTTTCCTTTTCATCTGCAAATATGACAATAAATCATCTATCATCTATTATTAAAGAGGTAAGACCTCTTAACAGCAAATGGGTCTTGAAAGAGATTTTAACATTGTGAAAGATACATTAAAATAATCCACAAATATTCATATGCATGTATTGTGAAAATGCTTCTTAGTGGATACAAATGTAAAAGGTGAATAATAAAAGTATCATGAATTCTTTATTCTTCATCGATAAAGAATTCTAATTTTGAAAATTTACTGGGCAGTACTAAATAAGTGAGTATCAGGAGTCTGATCTTGCCAAAATAATAACTTTAACTTTTGATGTATAGTATAAATACTATTAGCAGAAACATATTTTTCTAGCAATGACCTTAATAAAAATAAAGCTCCTGTAAATAACACACAGTGAAATCTACATTTTACTCCCTTAATCAACATGTTTAGGTTCGTGGGACACTAAAGACCACAGTCATCAATATTACAGAGCATTTTATTAAGTATATGTTATTACACTGTGAGTGGGTAGACATTTAGATCTGTATTCTACACAGACTGAGTGCATTTCTGCAGCATAGTTGTCTTTAGTTGAGTGGAATAGGCCCATCGGTGAGAGGTCACAAGTAATCAGCTATCTATATATACTTGGAAGTTTAGAAATAGTTGAGAGTTTATTTATTTATTTTACTTTAAATGTGTACAGTTTATTATATATCAGTTACACCTCACTAAAGCTAAATAATTGAGTTTTCTTGGGATTGATTAGAGACAATGTTTTGAGATGGAGAGAGAATTATCTTAGAGAGTAAATGAAGAGTTGGGATAAATGATCATTTTCTCTGGAAGGAAAAGGGTTTATAATAGGAACCCCTAAGAAGGCATATTGAACTGGCCTTATTTAACATTTTTTTCAAGGGATCAAGATAAGAAGTACCATGGGAGAATTTCCAAATTTGTGCACAGAACTAAGTTCTTCCAGGTAATAAAAAGATCATCAAAGTAGGATGAACAGGAGTTGACGTGAGCAGAGGAGCTCTAACGAGAGCAGGGAGAGACAGTTCAGGTCAAATCATTGAAACTCTTCTATGAGATGGAAGACCCTGAGAACTGATGATCACTGCGGAAGAAAGCCTAAGGACTCCGTTGCCTGAAGGTTCAAAGATTACGACCAGGAAACCAACAGTGACAAAATTTGTTGGACATTATCACAAAGGATATTGGAAACAAAGTGAAAGGTATTGTCTTACCCTTGGACAAAATAGAAATTTGTCTGAACCTAGAAGTTCTTAGGAAGTTTTGATAAGTACACCTTAAGATACAGAGGGAAGCAAAAACCATCGAGGGGGAGAAGGAACTTCCGTTTGAGAATAGGCAGTTGGAAGAACTCCTCAGTCTGGAAGACACGATGTGGGAGGGAATCTGAGTAGCTCATGTAACGTGTGTATAGATTATTCACTAAATCTTGAGTTAGCTCTTAAGATTGAGAAGAAGCAGCATTAGGGAAAAATAAAGCAAGCTGCCCTCCACATCCTAAGACACGGTACCAACTGAGACTATAAATCTGCAGGTCCAGATTCATTCACAGATGGTAGGCTGATGGGAAGCTGTTAGCCAGAGTTAGTGGGGTAGGGAGCAAATCCCCAACTTCAGATGCTGTAGAGGGTAACGACCTGCCTCTCTCATGCAGGGGGAGATGGAATTCTCAGCTCAATGCCTCAGGACTCCGGTCCATTATCATGGCTGTTCTAATCTGTTTCTGAAGTGGTCTTTTCTACAGCATTGAAAAAAGTGACTGCATTATCCTGAACATTTTTATCAAGTAACAAATCAGCTGATATAAATGCATAAAGTTGGCTGAAAGCAGGCCTGGATTTCAAAGCCCCTTCGGCATGTCTAGGTTGGGCACACGTCATGGAGCCTAAGAGTTTATTTAGATGGGGAGTCTTAAAAAGCTGAAACTAAAAGTGACCATAAAATCATCAAACTTTAAAGTCGGAAAAAGTCTCATTCTTTTTCAAATGTAAAAAGCATTAACTGAGTCATTAAATGAGCTTTTAAAAAAGCCTCCTGGCAAGAGTGACAGATATAGAACTTTAAACCCGTGCCTCTGGGGCCAATGCTCTTTCTATCATAAAATGTTTCTCCCTAACATTTGATGAATCAAAACATACACACACAAACACACACACACATAACGTTAAGACCCAGGGTTCACTCTTCAACTTGCTTTCAACCACGTGGAAACTTTATGGATTGAGTCTTTCAGATATTATTTCAGAGCAGATAAGCCAAATGCTATTTCTCTCACCTGGCTCCAAGCACTGTTTAGTCTTCTCCAACTGGGTATAATTATTCACTAGGGATCTCACCTGTTGTTCAACACTCACACTTGTGATGGCCATGCTGTGGACTCCATTGTCTTGAGAGGAAAGCTTACACACCAAAACATTTGGGTGGGTGAAAGGAACACAGGAGAGGAGACTAGAGGAAAGGTATCAGTAAATATGTAGTGAGTTGTTGCTTTTCTACCTTGATTATGCCTGAATGGCTATTTTTATTAACATGAGCTTGCGCTACATGCTTGATGCATGACACACGCAGACTCCCTTAACTTAGAACATAATTGTGGCACAGGTATCTCCAGCTACAAATATAGATGCCAAAGAACCTAAGGAGCTCTGAGGGTCATATAAATTCATTTATTTTTTGAGTTTTTCTTTTTGTGTGTGAGAATTGAATAGAAATAAAAGCTAAAATATATCCCTTACTCACCTGGCAATTTCTTTTCATCTTCCTTTTCTCAGGTAACATCTCCTCTAGGAATCCTCCCATACCCAGGAAAAGATAGTTTCTCCTACTCTACACAATCAAAACCCCCTGAGCAACCCTTTCTCATACCTTTTATAGAAAAGTGTTGAATTGTGGATTTACTTGTCTGAATCTTCTTTAACCTGTGAGAAAATTGAGTGCAGGGGCTGCATCTTCCAACAGTGTATCTTCCAGTGCCAAGCACAAAACAGTCAACTAACATGTAGCTTTAAAAAAAAGTATCTTGTACATATTGTAAGTGTTCAATACATTTGTACATCAAATACATGAAATAATCAAGGCTAAGAAATACGCTAAGAAAAAATTAATGTTAAGGAGGATTTATAAATGAGTAGAAAGGGGGTTTTAGGGAAGAAATCATGATTTAAGATTATTAGTTTTTTTTAACCTGGTATATGTTGAGGATTGCTATAGAAGAAAAGGCAATTCAATACTTTGAAAATGTGTGGTCTATATTCATTAGTTCATCAGCTAAAATAAGGTGGTATGCACACAGCTGCTCATCTTTCAAAATTTTTCATAAATGTCAACTTGTTGAAAATATTTTGAAACTAATTTTTCTTTACCTTTTAAATTCTCTTGGAATTAAACATGGTGATTTACCACTAAGACCTTCAAGATGTATTAACTTATTTAGGCCACCATAATAAATTTGAGAGAGAGTCTTTGTACGGAGATGCATTTTAAAAAGCACAGTTAATCACCCAAAAGTAATTTATAAAGGAATGCAAATTTTAAGCATTACTCATAAAAAAATGTTGAAAGGAATTAAATTCATAAAAAGTTGAACATTCTTAAGTCTTCAACCCCCTACTCAATTTTCTTGTAGTTCACAGTGCTGCAGAATTTCTAATGCAGAAATCCTCAAATATATCCAGCATTTTTTGGCTTTTCCCTTTTCTTTACAAACCCTCCATTATTTTCTTTTTCTTTTTTTTAAACATCTTTATTGGAGTATAATTGCTTTACAATGGTGTGTTAGTTTCTGCTTCATAACAAAGTGAATCAGCTATATGTATACATATATCCCCATATCCCCTCCCTCTTGCGTCTCTCTCCCACCCTCCCTATTCCACCCCTCTAGGTAGTTACAAAGCACCCAGCTGATCTCCCTGTGCTATGCGGCTGCTTCCCACTAGCTAGTTATTATTTTATATTTGGTAGTGTATATATGTCCATGCTACTCTCTCACATCGTCCCAGCCTAACCTTCCCCCTTCCTTGTGTCCTCAAGTCCATTCTCTACGTCTGTGTGTTTATTCCTTTCCTGCTCCTATGTTGATCAGAACCATTTTTTTTTTTTTTTAGATTCCATATATATGTGTTAGCATACAGTATTTGTTTTTCTCTTTCTGACTTGCTTCACTCTGTATGACAGACTCTATCTAGGTCCATCCACCTCACTACAAATAACTCGGTTTCGTTTCTTTTTATGGCTGAGTAATATTCCATTGTATACATGAGCCACATCTTCTTTATCCATGCATGTGTCGATGGACACTTAGGTTGCTTCCATGTCCTGGCTATTGTAAATGCAGCTGCAGTGAACATTGTGGTCCATGACTCTCTTTGAATCATGGTTTTCTCAGGGTATATGCCCAGTAGTGGGATTGCTGGGTCGAATGGTAGTTCAATTTTTTAGTTTTTTAAGGAACCTCCATACTGTTCTCCATAGTGGCTGTACCAATTTACAGTCCCACCAACAGTGTAGGAGGGTTCCCTTTTCTCCACACCCTCTCCAGCATTTATTGTCTGTAGATTTTTTGATGATGGCCATTCTGACCGGTGTGAGGTGATACCTCATTGTAGTTTTGATTTGCATTTCTCTAATGATTAGTGATGCTGAGCATCCTTTCATGTGTTTGTTGGCCACCTGTATGTCTTCTTTGGAGAAATGTCTATTTAGGTCTTCTGCCCATTTTTGGATTGGGTTGTTTGTTTTTTTGATATAGAGCTGCGTGAGCTGCTTGTAAATTTTGGAGATTAATCCATTGTCCGTTGCTTCACTTGCAAATATTTTCTCCCATTCTGAGGGTTGTCTTTTCGTCCTGTTTATGGTTTCCACTGCTGTGCAAAAGCCCCATAGCAGTATTGTGAGTGTCACTGAAGCAAACTTGGGTCCACTTATCCACGTGCAATAAACCCAATCTCCTGACACTGGGTTGTGGTGAAAGAAAGTGCCGTGTTTTATTGTAAGGCGCCATACAAAGAGTCCAGGACAGCTAGTACTCAAAAAGCCTCATTTTCCAGATGGGTTTCAGCAGAGTGTTTTTAAAGGCAAGGTGAGGGAGGGGAGTCCCAAGGTATGGGATCAGCTTGTGCACAGTTCTCTGTTTGGTTGATGGTGAGGTTACAGGACAGTGTCACAGGGGTTAACGTCATCAATTCTTTGGCTCCAGTAGGCCTGGGGGCTATGTGCTCATGGTCATTAAGTAGTTAACCTTCCATTTGGTGGGGGTTTTAGCATCTGTAAAGCAGGAAATGTGCATCAAATACTGTTATCTATGTACTTCAGAGAGGAGCTAAAGTAGAGGATATGGGGGAGGGTTCTATCCTAGGAAGGCCCCATAGGGTCCTCCTCTGTTACATGAGCCCTGATGTTCTTTCCAAAATCCTCTTAAAGTTGAGGACAGACAGATTTGGTTTCCATTTTTTGCTACCAAAAGCATCCTAACTTATACACTTAGCATAAAAATACTCTACTAATTTGGTACCTGCTCAGAATTCTTGCTCAGGGCTGTACACAACTCCAGCATGTGTCATTCACATTGACATTATTATGAATGGTACCCCCTGGAGTTGTGCAGTCCCCAACTTTCATAGTTGTAAAAGGCTGTGCTGCTTTGTATCTGCTCATCTTTCCAGCTCCCCTTCAGTTGTCTTACATATGTGAGCTACAGTTGAGTCAGTTCCAACTACTTTTGCTCTCCAGAGGAACCACGGTATTACTTGGGCTTTTTGTGATCACTTTGTTCCCAATGCCAAATACAGATTCTTCACAGTTTGTTCATCTGACAAAGTCGTGTTTATTCTTTGATGCTCTTCTCAGATATCACCTTTACTATAAAGCTTTTCTTGTCACATCATTTTCCTGCCATAGGCCATAGGCACTCATAGTAAATGACTTTATCAAATGTAAACATAGCACTTTGTGCACATTTCTATCAATGCATCTCATGATGGTTTTATGTTAGTCTTCTGTACTGACCTACGTGCTTTTTGAGCAAACAGATTTTTCTAATTGTGGCCTAGTAGAGGAAACCCTAGCACACAGCAGATGCTTAAAGGACTCTCTCTTTGTGGACTGTTTAATGTATTCATTAACACTCATAATTCACTGAATGAACCAAATCATTTAAAATTTACAGTTTTCCACAGCAAGATCTTTTTCGACCCACCGCCTAGAGTAATGAAAATAAACACAAAAATAAATAAATGGGACCTAATGAAACTTAAAAGCTTTTGCACAGCAAAGACACCATAAACAAAATGAAAAGACAACCCTCAGAATGGGAGAAAATATTTGCAAACAAAGCAACTGACAAGGGATTAATCTCCAAAAGATACAAATAGCTCATTCAGCTCAATATCAAAAAGACAAACGACCCAATCCAAAAATGGGCAGAAGACCTAAATAGACATTTCTCCAAAGAAGACATACAGGTGGCCAACAAACACATGCAAGGATGCTCGGCATCACTAATCTTTAGAGAAAGGCAAATCAAAACTACAATGAGGTATCATCTCACACCAGTCAGAATGGCCATCATCAAAAAATCTAGAAACAATAAATGCTGGAGAGGGTGTGGAAAAAAGGGAACACTCTTGCACTGCTGGTGGGAATGTGAATTGGTACAGCCACTATGGAGAACGGTATGGAGGTTCCTTAAAAAACTACAAATAGAACTACCATATGACCCAGCAATCCCACTACTGGGCATATACCCTGAGAAAACCATAATTCAAAAAGAGACATGTACCAAAATGTTCATAGCAGCCCTATTTACAATAGCCCGGAGATGGAAACAACCTAAGTGTCCATCATCGGATGAATGGATAAAGAAGATGTGGCACATATATACAATGGAATAAATCTACAGACAATAAATGCTGGAGAGGGTGTGGAGAAAAGGGAACCCTCCTACACTGTTGGTGGGACTGTAAATTGGTACAGCCACTATGGAGAACAGTATGGAGGTTCCTTAAAAAACTAAGGATAGAGCTACCATATGACCTAGCATTCCCACTCCTAGGCATATATCCAGAGAAAATCTTAATTCGAAAGGATGAATGCACCCCAATGTTCACTGCAGTACTATTTATAATAGCCAGCACGTGGAAGGAACCTAAATGTCCATCAACAGAAGAATGGATAAAGAAGATGTGGTACATATATACAATGGAATATTACTCAGCCATAAAAAGGAATGAAATAGTGCCATTTGCAGAGATGTGGTTGGAGCTAGAGATTGTCATACAGAGTGAAGTAAGACATAGAAAGACAAATATTGTATAGTATCATTTATGTGTGGAATCTAGAAAAATGGTAGAGATTAACTTATTTGCAAAGCAGAAATAGAGTCACCGATGTAGAGAACAACCTT
Source organism: Mesoplodon mirus (assembly GCF_964341445.2). Lineage (NCBI taxonomy): Eukaryota > Metazoa > Chordata > Mammalia > Artiodactyla > Ziphiidae > Mesoplodon > Mesoplodon mirus. Next base: position 97,370,661 of record NC_138983.1, on the reverse strand, counting down.
ATGGTTACCAAGAGGGGAAGGGGTGGGTGGGATGAATTGGGAGATTGGGACTGACATGTATAACTACTATGTATAAAATAGGTGACTAATGAGAACCTACTGTATATCACAGGGAACTCTACTCAGTGCTCTGTGGTGACCTAAATGGGAAGGAAATCTAAAAAAGAGCGGATATATGTATATGTATGACTGATTCACTTTGCTATACAGCAAGAAACTAACACAACATTGTAAAAGAACTATACTCCAATAAAATTTCATTAAAAATTTTAGAGTTTTCAATCCCCCATTATCACATATATCCAGATGCAGCAATATTTACTTCTTCTATCAGTTGCCAGTGTCAACTAAAAAAACCCAAACAATAGCAGCATAGTAAGGAGAAACTTTACTCAAAAGGGTAAGTGCAAGGAAGGGTCTATTGCAATTGGGGGAGGAGAACTATTGCATTAGGGAGAATGCTGTGACCCTAAGATCTGTAAGCCTCTCAGTGGTTAATCAAAAGGGGTTTTTCTTCTCTTGAGAGGAAGTAACAAGGGTATTAAGGGTAGGGTGTGGGAAAAAATGGGATAAAAGGGTAGCTTGAGTGGATGGAAGATCAGAGAATATTTTACCCTGAGGTCAGATGTTCTTAGGAGAGATTATATGTTGACTCAGTCTGACAGTGAGTCCGAGTTCTGGAGCCTGGAGGAAGGAGTGAAACTTTACAGTGTGATTAATTAGCAATTTGTTCCAATTGATTAGTAGCAATAAACACTTCAGATGATAATTTATGAGACAAAAAAATGACAATTTGGAATATCTTTGTCTGGCATTGCCATAGGTAAACAAGAGGAGGCATCTGTGGAAGGGTGGTTCTTAGGAATAAGCTGTTTTCCACAACACAAAGGGCAGAGAGATCTCTTAACTTTTGCCGTTTTCCAGGATTCAAGGGGTCAGGTGAAATTCAACATTGTCACTAATAATAGTTTTCAGTGTTGAAGGACACAATTAGATTATATAAAACTTTGTTTTCTTTTCCAGTGGTCATCACACAGCCAAGCAAATGTATCCACTTGTTAAATTTAATTACCTTTTATCTTAGAGAGTTCCCCCAAATTAAATAGGTCGGAAATTTTTATAAAGAATCAAATATTGCTTTCCTGTCTGAAAAGTGTGGACTGAGTATCAGAGACTTATCAGATTCCTTTCAAGCTAAAGTCACCTTCATTCACTTGATAAGACTGTAGAGGGCACAATTGGACTGAAACAAAGCTTGAGTGAAAGAGTGTGAGAACTTTATTACACCTAGCTAATACCCAAATGTGTGCTGTCAGTGATTCATATCTGCCTTTCAGAGCAAAGGTCTTTTAAAAAATCTTTTTAAAAGAGGGCTTTCTTATTTGTCACTTTACTTTCTTTTTATTTAATCCTAACAACATTTCATGCGGGAAAATGTGTTTGAAGAGATGGAATTATAAATGAGTCCAGCATTATTGTTACAGTCCCTGTATTAAAGTGTTACTGTAAGCTAAGGCAAGGAAGTCAAAGATAGTAGATTAAGAGAAAACTGCTGGGGCAATGAGCAAGCATTATTAAAAACAAGTGACAGGTTTGTATTACTCTATTGGAAGTAGCATATAGTAGTGGAAAGACTAAGGAATTAGTTGGGCTATCCGTAAGCTATTTGAAGCACAGCTTTTCCAAAGCTAAGTAAAGTTTTCTCTAATCATCAGCTAATTTGTGGTTTCAAAATCCTGTAGTGTTCTTGATGCAGTTACCACCAAAATGAAGCATGCCCTTCTTCCTAATGGTCTAGTCCTCCCCTTCCTTGTACTATATGTGCAAAACAAATGACATATACGAACTCTTTATGTTCTCTTTTCACCCTGCTTTCATTCCACATTGCACCAAGATTTCATTTTCCACATCAGTAATGGCTTTATAATTTCCAAATTCAAAGGTTTTTCTTCTGTCTCATTTACCTTAAAATCTCAATTGCTTTTGATGTTTTGCTCCTCACAGATGACTCTTATCTTTTTGTTGTAATTGTGTTGACTATGTACTACCTGTTACTCTTTTCACATATTTAGCAAATCAGTTTGTTACTTTGAGTGCTTCTTTTTGATTTTTCCCATTCCATTATTTTGGGAATTCACCATACTTCTGTATTTTGTGTGCTGGTTCTCCTCTATCAGACTATTGATTGAATTTTATGTTTCCAGCTAAAACCTGCCATTGGATTGGCTATTACCTCAGTGGGAAATGGCTATGGTATCCATGTAATGTACTCTCACTAAAGCTCCAACTTTGTATTGCTAATTGCCTTCTAAATATTCATAAATGGATGTCTTGCTATTCCTTGAAAGATAGCTATTCAAAATCATTTTTCTCTCCAAACCTAGTCCCTCTTTCTGATTTTCTCATTCTTCTATCTCTGCCATAGCCTTTAGATAGAAAAAAATTTGACTGTTTTTTCAACTAACACTCTGTAGGCTCCTTGCTATCCTCCTAGGCCAGGTCTTTGGGCCAAGGTAACTAGTGTCTGGATCCATTAGAAAGTCCAAGGGGGCAGAATTTTCTTTATGCTTTGTTCATTAATGTAGCCTAATCACAAAGGACGATAACTAGCTCAATTAATATTCATTAATAAATGAATGAGCCCAAATACCCAAAGTTGTTAGGTTCTCCTATTATTTATTTTACTTTAATTACCAGATGAATATTTTTAATACCACTTTTGTATTGCTACTTTTCTGATCAGAAACTTCATTGAGTCTATTTTGTCTCTTTTTTTCTGACTTTTAAGATTGTCCATTTTTCTATTCTAAGGAGGTCCTAAGAAAGTGAATTAATGTTGTGGGTAAGAGTGAACGTACTGGAGTTAAACAGCCTGAGTTTGATTATTGTTCTTTCATTTACTAACTGGGACAGATATTTAATTTTTCTGTGCCTTGATTTCTACATCTGTAAAATTGAGATAATGATCATTGGATTGATGTTAGGATGAAATAACTTAGTGCCTCTTAAGCACTCAAACAGTGCCTGGTGTTTAATGAATGCTCAATATGCATTATTACTATTATTATTAACCTCTACATTTGAAAAGCGTCTGTACAGTCAGTGACATCCAAATGTTTAATACAACATATCCCGTCTTTCAAACAAAATTTTACATGTAATCCCAATAACTTTATGAAATACAAAATAAGTGTGGCTTTGATTATTTGTATCCTCCGCTCTTTCATAAACTCATAAGTGTCCTTGACAAAATGCCCAAACTCCAAGAAGTACAATTTAAAAACCACTGGTCTCAGTAACTTTTTAAAAAATATTTATTTATTTGGCTGCACTGGGTCTTAGTTGTGGCATGCAGACTTCTTAGTTATGGCATGCGGAATCTTAGTTGCAGCATGTGGACTCTTAGTTGCAGCATGCATGCGGGATCTAGTTCCCTGACCAGGTATTGAACCCAGGCCCCCTGCATTGGGAGCACAGAGTCTTACCCACTGGACCACCAGGGAAGTCCCTGGTCTCAGTAACTTTTGATATAAGTATTTACTGATTGACTAAGTCATTTTGAAAACCATTAGATTGTAGAAAGAGCAGGCATTTTAATAATGCATCTATTATATTCCTGTCTCAAATGAGGGTATTGTAAGACAAGGAAGTTACATTTGAAAATATTATCTAGCACAGACAATTTATATCTATTTTAGTAAATTAATTTAGATCAAAAGAATGAACTTTTTTATAATAAATGAGGGGTAAGTTTGAATTAGAAATCATATTTAAGGAATCAAAGTATTGTGTTATTATGGTTGTCATATATAGAATAGACTATTTGCCCTTGGAGCATTTGGAGATGACTTAAAACATTATTTGTTTCTGAACTAAGCCTATAAGATGTAAAAAGCATTTTCTAAATGATAATATTGATATTAACAATACTTATCCTTTTACTTTCAACTCTGTAAGCTTAGTAAAACTTCAGACTTTATTGATATACCCATATCTAAAAGATATTTATCTCTACTGCTTAACTGGAAATTTTTGAGAAAAAATTAATTGATGTTATTAAAAGAAAGGTGTCATCTAAAATTACACTGTCTTATTCTTAGAAAGAATTTCCTGAGTAATCCAATGAACATGTGACTAAGAGTCATGTACCCTTAAAGGGGTTGAGAACACGTTGTTCATGAGATATTTTAGTCCCTTCATTTTACAAATGAGAAAAATATGAGCCTGCTTAGCTAAGCAATTTACCAAAGATAGATGATTGCATATTAAATATTAAGAAGTATTAAAATCTCTGTTCTCAATCCAATACTCTTTCCACCATTTGGAAAATTAATCATACAGTCTCAAACATCAAAATATTTTTTCCTGTATCCAAAAGAGAACAGAATGTCATGTTTTAGAATCCAGATGTCATATCAACTTAAAAAGCAACATAAAAAACAATTTTAAAATAAAACTTTGGATTAAGCAGATGATGACTGCTTGATTGGTAGTGGCTTATACTGGAATATAAAGTAAATCAATAAGCAGAAATACTGCAGTCATCTGTTTTTCTGAATGTCAATCAACAGAGCTGTTCTAAGAAGGATTGAGAAATAGCAAAAGGCTGGTCTTTCTCCAATCTGTGGTTGTCTTTATTGAACTCATTTTCTTTTTTCTTTGCCCTTTTAGGCGCCTCTTATCTCTGTTCTCTCCTCCTCCTACCAAAACTTCTTCTAGGAAACTTATATCAAACTTGTACTGAAGTGTAAATGGCTTACAAGCCTTAAGGTGCTGCCTCTCCCAGGGAAGTGTGAGGAGTGAGATTTAAGAGGTTCAAAGAAAGGTAAAGTTATAGAATGTATATCTAAATATGAAATTTTAAGCATCAATGAGGAAGAGAGTAGCAGTTTTAAATTGTAGGAGAACACACTTCCCAGTGATTTTAAAACCATTGTTAATCTCCACAAAGAAACAAAACCCAAACAAACAAATATGCAACAAATATAACAGCCAAACACAAAAACAAAAATAAAAAACCCCAAATTAATGGGACTTGACTATGTTGAAACTGAGATTAATATGTGAGGTATTGATTTCTCTAATAAGTTGAGTCCCTCAGTCCATGAACATGGTATATCCCTTTATTTAGGTATTCTTTAATTTTTCTCAGTAGTGTTTCATAATTTTGCAAATAGAAATCTCCATATCTCTCATTAGATTTATTTTTATGTGTTTCACTTTTTAGATATTACCATCAAGAGCACCGTTTTCTGAATATCCTATTTGTTGTTGGTCTGTACAAATACAATTGATTTTTAAAAATACTGACTTTGGATTCAGCAACCTTGTTAAATTATCTTATTCAAATGGCTTACCTGTAGAATTTGTTTCAAATACCATAATGATTAAAAGATCAATTCTCTAAAACAATGTAATAAATCTAAGATTTCATACAAACAATAATGTTTTTAAAAATTCATACAGCAAAACTTGACAGGAAAAGAAGAATAAATATGTAAATCCACAATCATCGTGGGAGTTTTTTTTTTTTTTTTTTTTTTTTTTGCGGTACGCGGGCCTCTCACTGTTGTGGCCTCTCCCATTGTGGAGCACAGGCTCCGGACGCGCAGGCTCAGCGGCCATGGCTCACGGGCCCAGCCGCTCCGTGGCATGTGGGATCTTCCCGGACCAGGGCACGAACCCGCGTCCCCTGCATCGGCAGGCGGACTCTCAACCACTGCGCCACCAGGGAAGCCCTTCGTGGGAGATTTTAACACAACTCTCTCAGTAGTAGGTAGAACAACCAGCCAAAAGTCCATGGAAGATTTTTAATACAAATACCAAACTTAATCAATTTGAAATATAAAAAACGCTCTATGCAACAATGATGGAAATCACACTTTTAACAAGTATATATAGACTATATTACAAAATTAATTATATGGTTGTACATAAAGCAAGTCTCAACATATTTCAAAGACTGAAATACAATAAAATATGCTTTCTGACCATTGAGATGTTGAATTAGAAATCAGTAACCAAAATTATTTAAAAATAGATCCAAATGTTCAGGAATTAAACATTTTACTTAAATAATCCACAAAGTAGAAATCACAATTAGCATAAGAAAAGCAAAATTTTAGGTATACTCCCATGGTTTATTATATATGTGTGTACTCTAACACCATCACAGTTTCCCCCACAAGCATATGCACTAACAGAGTTTGTATCCTATTTATCTAGTTTCCTTTAGGGTCTGATAAGGCCAATTGAAGATGCTTACTAAATGCTAATTGGGTGTATCGGCAGAACTCTTGGTTTTAAGCAACACGATATGACTTAGATAACTTTAAGAAAACGAATTTATTACAATGATATAGAGTAGCTCACAGAATGGTTTGGAGAGTCAGAGAACCGTGGGTCTAAACTATCAGCCAGGAGAAATGTCTAAACTTATTTCATGGTCTGATGTGGTGAAGATGAGATTGCCACTACTGCTGGATTACTTGATTACTCTGCAGATTGTAATGCTGAGCTCACAAACACAGAACGTTAGATGCTGCTGGAAAGAGGATATTGCTTCCACTAGGGTTCTTTTGTGTGACCAGAATCGATTCTACAATTGCTGTTTTCCACTCACTCAGTGGCAGCTTTTAATTGCAAATCTGGGGCATATGCATCCAACTGATAGAATTCCGTTTTTGTGCTAATGCCCTAGTTTCAAAGGAGGCTGAGAAAACAAGTACTTGAGATCTTTAGCTTCTATGGTGAAAGGTGGATTTGCCTCATAAAGAGGGAGATTCCTAAAACATAGGGAATGGACAAGGTTCATGCAATGTATCTATGACTTTCAGGCAGACATGGGTCTTGCCAAGACACTTTGGATAGTCTATTTACTGATCTGTAGGTTTTCTGAGCATGATGTCATTAAAATAGAGGGTAAGTGTGATGCCAGAAGGTCAAGGTCCCTATGAGCTAAGCTGTGATATAGAATGAAAAAGTTGAGACAATACAGTGAAATTAATACTGCTGCCTTGTGATTTGCAAGCAAATTGTTCTGGTGTTCTCAGCTTTTTAGAGTAAAGGAATAAAAGCATGTGCCTAATCAATAGCTATCGATTACTTAGAAAGCAAAGCAGGTTCCTTAGAACCTTATTGATTTGTTCTAGTGAAGAGACCACATATAGAACAACGGCCTCAATTTGCTGTCTCTAGCTGATCAAATTTATAACAGTCTTCTGTTTTACTCCTGAATACTCTGACTTCTACACTAGACAAATTGAAATTTTAAAAGGGAATATGATAGAAATCACCAACCCTGAATTTGTAAAATCTTTAGCAGTGAATCTAATCACTGTGATTCTCTTAGGGATTTAATCATGCTTTTGACATATTATTATAATAAATAGAGGAAGCTCTTGGGGCTCTTAGTGGGCTCTTCCTAATAAAAATATTATTCCTTGAGACATGCAGCCAAGATGGTGATTCTGCTTGTGGCTGAGTGTACTACTTTAATGATATACTAGGAAACTAATGAAATATTTATGGACATTTGGGGCATCCTACTAGTCCTACTGGGAGGCAGACTTAAGTCAAACTGCCATTTATCATTTCATCTTCATGTCTCCACCCTGACTAGTGGAGAATAGTGGTATTGCAAGTACCAAGAATCAATACAGTGAAGGCTAAAGAGGTTGGGATGGGAAAAATTGACTTCCATTTTCTAGGTAACTCTTCTTGGCTAAGTCATTACATGTCTGCAATCATGGCGAAAAAAATGTTAATATATATTGTAAAATTGACTTCTCCTTAGAAAGATGGCAAGTGAGGGTTGGAGAGTCCTTTCTTTATTGGAATCTACCATTATATCCTCATCCCACTACAAAGAAGTCCAGTTCTTTTTCAGTCAATGCCCCATTCCAAGATGCCAATTAAACTCTCATAATAAAGCAGTCATCAGAATTAAATGTTTCGAGTTATTCTATCTCAACCTGTGGATGCAAGAAGTAAGACTTTTACCACATTCACAGAAAGTTAATGATATTTGGCATTACCTTGAGCTGGGAATTTAAGACTGGAATATTACATTCTTATTACATTGGTGTATCCTGTTGTCTTTATTTTTAATTTATTTTATTAATTTATGAAAAGAAATTTTATTGTGGTAAGAAAACAATATGCGATCTACTCTCAAATTTTTAAGTGTATAATACAGCCTCTGGCAACTGTCATTCTATTCTTTGTTTCTATGAGTTTGACTATTTTAGATATCTCATGTAAGTGGAATCATGCAGTATTTGTTCTTCTGTGACTGGCATATTTCACTTAGCATAACATCTTCAGATGTATCTATGTTACTGCACATGGAAGATTTTCCTTCTTTTTTAAGGCTGGACAATATTCTATTGTATGTATATATCACATTTTAAAAATGTATTCATCCATCAATGGATATTTACGTTTTGTCCATATCTTGGCTATCATGAATAATGCTGCAGTGAGCATGGTAGTGCAGAAATATCTTCTAGATCTTGGTTTCAAATCTTTAGACTATCTACACAGAAGTGGCATTGCTGGGTCATGTGATAATTCTATTTTTAAGGTTTTGAAGACCCTCCATACTCTTTTCCGTAGCAACTGTACCATTTTACATTCTTACCAACAGTACCCTGTAGTTCCAATTTCTCCACATCCTTACCAATACTTTATTTTTTTATTTTTATAATAGCCATCCTCATAGGTTCGGGATGATATCTCATTGTGTGGTTTTTTTGTTTATTTGTTTGTTTTTTGGGGGATTTTTTGGTCTGCACTGTGTGGCATGTGGGATCTTAGTTCCCTGACCAGGGATTGAACCTGCATCCTCAGCAGTGAAAGCACAGAGTCTTAACCACTGGACCACCAGGGAATTCCCTCATTGTGGTTTTGATTTACATTTTTCTGATGATTAGTGATGTCGAGCACCTTTTCATATATCTGTTGACCATTTATATTTCTTCTTTGGAAAAATGTCTGTTCAAGCCCATTGACCATTTTTAAATTGGGTTATTTGGGGGATTTTTTTGCTATTAAGTCGTAGGAGTTTCTTATAAATTTTGAGTATTAACCCCTTATCTGATACAGGGTTTGCAAGTATTTTCTTCTCTTCCATAGGCTGCCTTTTCATTTTGTTGATTGTTTCCTTTGCTGTTCAGAGGGTTTTTAGTTTGATGTAGTTCTACTTGCCCATTTTTGCTTTGTTGCCTGTGCTTTTGGTGTCATATAGATAGGACATCATTGCCAAAATTAGTGTCAAGGATCTTTTCCCCTATGTTTTCTTCTAGGGGTTTTACAGTTTCAGATCTTATGTTTAAGTCTTTAATCCATTTAGAGTTGATTTTTGTGTATGATACAAGAGTCCAGTTTCATTCTTTTGCATGTGGATATCCAATTTCACCAACACCATTTGTCAGTTGTGACAAAGAGCAAAGTTGGAGGCATAAGAGTTTCTGATTTCAAAAAATATATTACAAACCTACAGTACTCAAAACAGCATGGTACTGGCAAAAAGACAGACTAATGGAACAGAATAAAGGGACTAGAAATAAACATATGCATATACAGCCAACCGATCATTGACAAAGGAGCTAAGAATACAATTGGGAAAGGATGCTCTCCCAGTGCCCTTAGAAGTAACCATGACACCCTACAGATTTGGAATACCCAGGGCCTTCATACTTTTTTAAAAGATAAATTTATTTATTTATTTTTGGCTCCATTGGGTCTTCATTGCTGTGCACGGGCTTTCTCTAGTTGTGGCGAGTGAGGGCTACTCTTCATTGCAGTGTGTGGGCTTCTCATTGCCGTGGCTTCTCTTATTGTGGAGCACAGGCTCTAGGCTCATAGGCTTCAGTAGTTGTGGCACACGGGCTCAGTAGTTGTGGCTCGTGGGCTTAGTTGCTTCCCGGACCAGGGCTCGAACCCATGTCCCTTGCACTGTCAGGTAGATTCCTAACCACTGCACCACCAGGGAAGTCCCAGGACCTTCATACTTTTACATGTAAGTTACTACTTGATTTTCCCTAGTCAGGTCACTAGTAGGCTTTAAGTTCCAGGACACTCTAAGGATAATTTTTTCTCAATTTGTTTCTTATTGCCAACTAGAGATTTACTGTCTCCAGTGCCAACCAGGCTAGATAACTGATGGCAATTTCCCCTATATCCTCAATGATCTGTTGTCTGTGATCTCTCCTGGTATCAATTTTTATGTTAGAGCAATTGGTGACTTACTCTGGGTTAATTAAGTAGAAAATAAATGATTAAAAAGATATTGGACAGTTTATGGAATCTCTAAATAAAAGATTCAAGAACCAGGATTGGTGTTTGGAAGTTTAAACTTATGCCTAGGAATCATGCTGTAGAATTGGTCCAGGGAACAACCTAGTGCAAGAGTCACTGGGCAGAGACACTTCAGCTAGAACTACAAATATCAATGATAGGGGATGCTAAATACAGTAATATGAATCACTGATACATTTGTTCTGGATACTGAAAACAGTGTGTGCTTTCCACTTCCAGAATATATTCTAAGCAGTCTTTTCTTCTTGTCAGTAGCTTCTAGTCCAGTCTCCAGAATGGACATAACTGATTGTCAGAGCTAAGGTCATATGCTAGCCTATGGCTTTAAAGGATACTCAGAGATTAAGTAGGTGGCATTTTCAGTCTGTACAACGAGAGGCAGATTCTTCCTCATAAGATGGGGATTTCCATAACTTATATATGGGTTCACACACTGGACAAAAACGAGGAGTAGAACTCTCCATTAGAGTTTATTCATGAATAAATACCACAGAAGTCATAATTTTCTTTACAATAATATTTTGGAAACAAGAATAAGGAAGTTTTATATATATATATATATATATATATATATATATATATATATATATATACACACACACACACACACACACAACACACACACACACATACATATATGTATATATGGGTGTGTGTGTCTTTATAAATTCTGACACTATATAAAGTAGGCCTTTGTTTTTTACTGTGACTGTTCTGAATGCAGAATGGGGATCCTTTTAGTTACAAAGAGGAAAATGAAAACTTTTTTCTGAACTAAACTACATGAAATGTGAACATGAAGATTAACATCATCTCTGAGGTAGGAACCTCAAAATTATACTCCTTCTCAATCAATGCTATTGTCAGTTCTTAGTTTTATTAATTATTGAAGGAAAATATATATCCAAGACATTACTGCAAATAAATATTTTAGAATATGTCTGGCTTTTCCTGTACAGTGAAAACATTTTTATAATATGAAATGCAAGAACAGATATTTTTCCAACATAAGTTCTCGTTGCATATTCTCACATATTATAACCATATATAATTACTGTTAAGTGAAAAGCCTGAATTAGATGAGTAAATTGTTACAGCCAGTGGTAAGAAAATAATTATATATATTTTTAGCACAGTATTTAAATTTTATATTTAAGAAACTTTTGAGGGACTTTTCATCTAGCTAATAAGTGAGTTAATTTCAAACAGAGGAACGTTGTGAAGAGTGGCACCATGGTGTTTTTAGAATCAGAGGGATATGAATTCAAATTATTCAATGATAATTTTTGAGATCCTGCCACAGCCAGGTACATGGCTTTTACATTTTCTCTAGGAATTTCATTTTCATCATCTAAACAATAGATATAAAACATTTAACTAATGAAGTTTTTGAGAGCAGAGCAAATCTTCAAGGCAAGACACAAAAAAGGTGAAAACCTTTCCAAGTAACTTGACTATGTTCCAGAGCAAAACTCAATAATATTTATAGAAATATAAAAATATTCATCACTACTACAAGGCAAAATTAATAAGTTATGGCATCCAACCAAAGATTACCAGGCATACAAAGGGACAGGAAAAGATGAACTACAATAAGAATAATCACTTGAAAGTGACCCAAAACTGGCCCAGATGTTAGAATGAGAAGATAAGGAAGTCAATTGTACCACAATAATTGTACCACACATGTTAAAAAAAGTTATGTCGAAATATAGAAGATATATAAAAGAACCAAATTTAACTTCTAGAGATGAAAGCTACAGTTATTGAGATTAAAACAAAGCAACAAACAAATCATTTGATAGGTTTTGTGTGTTTGAAACTTTGTTGTTTGAAAATTTGTTTCATTTGTTCTACCAGTCAGACCTGGTAGAAGAAACAGTGTTTCTGGGTAAGAGATGATGAAAATACCAGTCCTCCAGTTAGTTCACTGTCACTCTCAGAGAGCTTAAAAGAGAACTCAGTGTGGTCGAACAGTAGCCCAGAGAATAAGTTGGAGGGGGTTATTGCTGGAAGTGACAAAAGTAAGACATGGCTTCCACGTTGGGGGGTTCTTCCGTTGTAAAAGAGGCAAGAATGAGGATGAACCATAAACTCCTCCCATGCTGAAGCCACAGAGTGAACCCATCCCATGTTATTAGAGGCCACTGATATCAGAGGCAGAAGACCAGGATCATAACTGCTAATGGGCAGCTAATTGTGCTTGTAGTCAGAGGAGGGTCTCCCTCTTTTCCCCTTTTTCTTTTTAATTCTGAACTCAGGGTTATAATAAAACAAAACAGGAATTTAGAGAAGAGCATGTGGGAAGCTTTTTGGCTATTTGGAGTTGTTGCTTTGAACAAATATCCCCCCAATAAAAATAATAACATAATAATAGTGGTACATGAAATGTCCATATATTTACTTAAATGAATTCTTTAAAATTAGATGTAGTTTTTGGTCTAGACTGCAAAAGCATTAAATTTCCCTTGTAGCAGTTACTGAAAAAAATTAAACATTTAAATTTTTTTACTTCATCAAGATTGAATTTCTCAATCAAACCACATATGATTAACCTGGTTTTCCAATGTATCTTTTATAACAGACACATAATCTGCTAATAAACATGGCATTGTTTTCTAAATTATTTTTAATGACATACATGATAGAACATGAGAGGATCTTGGCCCATTTAGCAACCCCCATACTTTTATTTTAATGGAACATATAGTTTAGGTAGAAAATATAGCCTAGTGGATTTAAAAAAAATTATCTTTGGAAATGAAAACTAATGGAACTGAAAGATTATGTATAAATTAGAGACTATAAGGATTTGATTTATTTGAAGTACAGAGTCCTTAAATTGTGCTTCTGGTTAATAAACTGGCTTTAGACATTGGACAAAGGTCTGTCATTTCTTCTACTACAGTCTGGTATTTCAAGAGCTACCAAGAAAACACTGCTGAATGGCTTTAGGTCTCAGAAGTTAAGACACAAGAGAAGTCAGATATCACCACTATGGTGGTAAATTCCCTCTATGCAAAACAATTTTTAAAAAATTCCACTTCTCTCATTAGAATACCACAGTGCAGGACTTCCCTGGTGGCGCAGTGGTTAAGAATCCGCCTGCCAAGGCAGGGCACATGGGTTCGAGCCCTGGTCCAAGAAGATCCCACATGCCCAGAGCAACTAAGCCCGTGTGCCATAACTACTGAGCCTGCATGGCACAACTACTGAAGCCCACATGCCTAGAGCCCGAGCTCCGCAGCAAGCGAAGACACCGCAGTGAGAAACGCACACACCGCAATGAAGAGTAACCCCCACTCGCCGCCACTAGAGAAAGCCCACGTGCAGCAATGAAGACCCAACGCAGCCAAAAATAAATAAAAATTAATTAATTAAAGAAGAAAAAAAGAATACCACAGTGCAATGTCATCATCTCCTCAAGAAAAAGTGCCATATAATTCTGTTCTCTGTCTTCAGTGTTATGCAGTAAGACAAGATCTGTTTTCTCCAAGTCCACCCTCCCTTTATTTTGGTCATTTCCCCCTCCTAGAAGAGAGCCTTAGCTTAGATGAGAAAAGAAAGTTTCTATTATCATAACACCAAATAAAGGCTATCAACATTTGAAAGAGAAATTTTGATTGTAGATGTTTAACTGAAAGATTAAAACATATTTCCGTAGGACCTTCAAGGTACCTGACCTCTCCCACAGCCTATCTTGCTGAGAAGATGAAAGGAGCCTATTGACTGCTAATCAAGTCTTGCAGAGTAAGAAGAAAGCTAAAAAAAACCAAGTTCATGGTGAAGAGGAGAAAAGTTAGGGAGAACCTTTAGAGATGCAGCTTTAAGCTGAAACCTGTATAGACTTTAAATGGAAAAGAGGAAAACACTATCCATGCTCTCCACTGTTCTCTATGTGTTTTGTATCGTAAAGTAGGCTTTTCTTCTAGTAACAGACCCACTTTCATGCTCTTCCAGATATTCAAGTCTACATAAATAAGGATTTATATACTTGTGGTCTTGTCTGAGATTACTGTACTGTGACATAACATATGGCTGTGCCTCCATCTAAGACTCCCATAGAAATTAGCCAAGAAATACTCCACCGTTTATCTAAACTACCAGATTGTTGCTGAGGAAGGGGAGTGCTCACAGCTTTTGTAAATTGATGTAATGAATACTCTTTCAGCAGGGGAGTAACTTGAGAAAAGTAGTAATCTTGGCCTGGAAGCACTGGCCAGAGTGTCAAGTTTGAGAATGCATGGTTTAACATGAATGCCTAGGTTAATACTTTCTTGTGAGTTTATTAGTTTCCCATAGGAAAAATTCACAAGCTGTTATCAGGCTATGAAGAGAGGGAAGAAGTCTGGGGAAGGTCATTTGTGTATCTGCATCATCCAAAATGGATGATAGGAGGGAAATTAGATTGTTTATGAAGGCGGAGGAAAAGTCCCTGAATGATATGGCAATATTGATGGGGGCAATGCAGTTGATACAGTATTTGGCTCCAGCTACATTTGAAACAGGGCTTGAAACTAGTGAGAAGACAGCCAGTAAGTACGTGAGAAGAAGAATGCATTATTTAGGAATTCATGATTCTCTGCCATTCTCAAATAATTCATTGAATAATTAATTGAGAGGATGGGTAAGGGAAATTGATTAAATAAGCTTTAGAGGAACTGATATAAATTATTTAGTGGACAGTGTATATTATGATTGATTTAAGAGATTTTCAAGGGTAATTTTGACTTTACTCCCTTAAACAATATTTTCCACTGATTTTAGCACCTAATCAAATATCAGAGTAATATTTGACTCCAATTTATGGACAGATTTGAATATACAAAATCTTAAGTAACCTAAGAATGGAAGGCAAGTTTAAAGAGAAGTTATAAGGTATGAATACAAATTTTTCCTCTCAATAAGCAGTGCAAAAGGAGAACTACAGCTGTAGAACCCTAGAGTTTGTAGAGTTTGTAGCTTTTCAGTGTGATTGAGCCATCAGAGATCAATGTTTTATGGTACCATAGTAGGAAATCCTATATTATGATATCATAGTATCGAAGTTAGTAATCTTATTCAATTGTGATGGTATTTTAAAAGACTAAGAAGATTAGGATGTGTGTGTGTTTGTACTAAAGGAAGTTGAAGAAGAAACTATTAATCATTAATTTACTATATCCCAAATTCAGAATTCAGAAGTTGGCATGGTATAGATTCAGGAATTTTTTTGTCTGTGTTAGACTTAAGGAAGGAGTGAATATTATTTGATACCCATAGGAAGACTAAACCTAAAGAGAATATAAATACTTTTTTCTAGGGAGATTTTTTTTCCTTTGAAAAAATGCTTCAGGGTAACACTAGAGTCTAAACTCTTTGGGGACAGTGGCTATTGGTGAGAGTATTTGGAAGTGTAGGTATAGTTAAATAATAAACTTGATTCTTGGAGTTAAGGACTCTGAAAAAGCAAGAAAAGTTACTTCTCTAAGGGCAAGATCACCTTAAGGAAGTTAATTTGAAAATGTCATTTAACAGGTGTGAGTTTTGACACACTTCAGTGAATATGTGCACCATGTTGTTTATTGACAAGGGGAAAAGGAATTACTTATCTCATTAACAAGACCACTTCTTACCAATCTGAAAGAACTAACGATATTTGGAGAGTTCAGATGGTATTATAATTGATTCATCCAAGATTACTCCTAGAGTGAAATAAGTGGATTGGCATTCAGCATCTATTTGATCTATAGTCATTTCCCTTTATTCGAGGTTTCATTTTCTGCTGTTTCAGTTACCCACGGTCAACCGAAGTCCAAAAGTATTACGTAGAAACTCCCAGAAATAAACAATTCATAAATTTCTGAGTAGTGTGATGAAATCATGTATCATCCGTCCACCCACCGGGGTATGGACCATCCCTTTGTCTGGCGTATCTCACCCCTTAGTCACTTAGTAGCCATCTTCCTTATAGAACTGACTGTCTCAGTATCACAGTGCTTGTGTCCAAGTCACCCTTATTTTACTTAATAATGGCCCCAAAGCAAAAGAGGAGTGATGCTGGCAATTTGGATATGCCAAAGAGAAGCTGTAAAGTACTTTCTTTAGGTGAAAAGGTGAAAGTTCTTGGTTTAATAAGGAAAGAAAAAATCATTTGCTGAGGTTGCTAAGATCTATGGTAAGAATGAATCTTCTGTACATGAAATTGTGAAAAAGGAAAAATAAATTCATGCTAGTTTTGCGGTCACACCTCAAATTGCAAAAGTTATGGCCACAGTGCATGATAAGTGCTTAGTTAAGATGGAAAAGGCATTAAATTTGTACAATAAGATATTTTGAGAGAGGAAGGGACCATATTCACCTAACTTTTCTTATAGTATATTGCTATAATTTTTACATTTTATTATTAGTTATTGTTAACCTCTTACTGTGCCTATCTTATAAATTTTATCATAGGTATGTAAGTATAGAAAAAAAACACAGTATATATAGGATTCGGTGCTATCTGCTGTTTCATGCAACCACTGGGGTCTTGGAATGTATACCCTGAGGATAAGGGGGCTACTGCATTTTCTAGTATACCTTCCTAAGGCAGAGGTTAGAAGTTAAGAAAAAAAAATCCCAAACCCTCTTTCAGCTTGGGATCTTTATGTAAAAGAAATTCCTCAAACTCAGTGCATTTATGTGAGACTTGGAATTTGAAAATAAGGAAAGGCAGTTATCCTGCTGCTTTAGCTTTTGTGGCCAGCAAGCATGGCTGTGGAGACATAAGTATTCATCTGTAGCATCATTCCTGTGTACTTAACTCCCTAGGTAGTAAGCACAATAGCTGTTTCTCTTTGTGAGTTTAGATGGAAAATCTATAGACTCTATGTACATTTAATGAAAATTATGAAGCAGTAACAATTGTTACAATCACACGGGTCAAGAAATGGAACATTGGCAACAACCAAGAATCCCCTCCATGCCTTGCATCATCACAAAACCCTCCCATAGCACAAACAATAACCACTTACCTAACTTTTATGTTAACCCATTCATTGTTTTTCTTTGTAGATTTATTACTTATGTGCACATTCCTGTAATACTGTTGATAGATATTTGTGTTGTTTTCTATTTATGGCTGTCATGAACAATGCTGAACAAGATACACGTTTATATATGTATCCTAGTACACAGGAGAACACATTTCTCTAGGGAGTGAACTACTGGGTTACAGGGAAGTTTCAGGAATGAGATGCTGAGTCACAGAGAAAATATGTCCTTAAACCACAAGATAATGACAAGTGGTCAAATCAACTTACACTTCCAACAGTGGTGGTGACTCATATTTAAATTCCTTGACATTATTTGTTATCATTTATTTTAATATTTCCTATCTAATCTGTGTGTAGTGGTACCTCATTATGGTGTGAATTTTAGTTTTCATGATTACTAGTGAAAATATAAATATTTTACAGTTTTAAATATAGTTATTGGCTTTTGGGATTTGCTGTTTTTTGAAGGGTCTATTGAATTTTTGGCCTACTTTTCTATTGGGTTATTTGCCTTTTCTTGCTTTTAAGAGTTTATTTCATTTTTTAGTTGAAGTATAGTTGATTTACAATATTATATTACTTTCAGATGTAGAACATAGTGATTCAATATTTTTATAGATTATACTCCATTTAAAGTTATTATAAAATATTGGCCATATTTCCTGAACTGTAAATATATCTTTGTAGCTAATTTATTTTACACATTTTATACCTCTTTATCCCCTACCCCTATCTTGCCCCTTCCTCCTTCTCTTTCCCCAATGGTAACCACTAGTCTGTTCTCTATAACTGTGAGTCTATTTCAGTTTTGTTATATTCATTCATTTTATTTTTTAGATTCCACATATAAATGATAACATACAGTATTTGTCTTTCTCTGTCTGACTTATTTCACTAATCATAATACCCTCCATGTCCATCCATGTTGTTGCAAATGGCAGGATTTCTTTCTTTTTCATGGCTGAGTAATATTTCTCTGTGTGTGTGTGTGTGTGTGTGTGTGCGTGTGTGTGTATCATACCACATGTTATTTATTCATTTGGCTGTTAGCAGGCACTTAGGTTTCTTCCATATCTTGGCTATTGTAAATAATGTACATAATGCTGCTGTGAACATTGGGTGCATTCATCTTTTTGTATTAGTATTTTCATTTTCTTTGGATATATACCCAGGAGTGGAATTGCTGGATCTTGTGGTAGTTCTGATTTTAGTTTTTGAGAAACCTTCATACTGTTTTCCATAGTGGCTGCACCAATTCATATTCCTACCAACAGTGTACTAGGGTTCCCTTTTCTCCACATCCTTGCCAACATTTGTTATTTGTAGTCTTTTTGATGATAGCCATTCTGACAGGTATGAAGTGATACCTCGTTGTGGTTTTGATTTGTATTTCTTTGTTGATTAGTGATGTGCATCTTTTCACGTGCCTATTGGCCACCTGTATGTATTCTTTGGAAACATGTCTATTCAGGTCTTCTGCCTATTTTTAATTGTTTTTTTAATACTGAGTTTTATGAGATGTTCATATATTTTAGATATTAACCCCTTATAGGTCATATCATTTGCAAATATTTTCTGCCATTTAGTAGGTTGTCTTTTCATGTTGTCAGTGGTTTCCTTTTCAGTGCAAAAGCTTTTAAGTTTATTTAGGTCCCATTTGTTTATTTTTGCTTTGGTTTCCTTTGTCTTAGGAGACAGATCCAAAATAATATTGCTATTATTTATGTCAGAGTGTTTTGCCTATGTTTTCTTCAAGGAGTTTTATGGTTTCTGATCTTGTATTTAGGTCTTTAATCCATTTTGAATTTATTTTTGTTTATGATGTGAGAAAGTGTTCTAATTTAATTGTTTCACAAGTAGCTGTCCAGTTTTCCCAGCACCACTTATTGAAGAGACCTTTTTCCTATTGAACATTCTTGCCTCCTTTGTCTTAGATTAATTGACCATAAGTGTATATAGGTTTATTTCTGGTCTCTCTATTCTGTTCCATATGTCTGTTTTGGTGTCAGTACCATACTGTTTTGTTTACTGTAGTTCTGTACTATAGTCTGAAGTCAGGGCGTGAGATACCTCCAGCTTTATTCTTTTTAAATTCTTTTCATATTTTGAATAGTAGTCTCTCTATTGGTTTTATATGTTGCAATGATCTTTTCAGGTCTGTGGCATGACCTCTCTTTTAACTATCTTTGTGTTTTCTTTTGTTGGAAAATATTTCTTAATTTAATGTGGGTAAATACATCAATCTTTTCCTTTAAAGCTTATACTTTTTTCCATCTTTCTACTTTGTGGCTTAAAGATAGCCTCCTATATTGTCTTTTAAAATATATTTGGTACCATTTCACATATAGGTCATTAATCCATCTGGAAATAATTTTGTTTACAATATGATACAATTTTAATTATTTTTTCTTTATGGATACCCTAGTGCTCAGCATTTTTTAATCGAAAAGTTTGTTGTGTCTTTGTTGAGGTGCTGTGATACCTCTGTTATACAGAGGTGCCATATGTATGTGTGTGTGTGTGTGTGTGTACATATATATACATATGATTTTGTTTTAATAATATATGTTTTGGTTTGTTTTTCTGTGTCTCTATTAAGTCTTCTTTTGGTTCATTTGTTTGTCTCTATATCAAAACTGCACCCTCTTTGTTACTATAGCTTTATAAGAACACTAAATATTCAGTAGAACAAGTTTTCCCACATTTATATTATTCTTCAAGTGTGTGGTGGGCTTTTGTAATCCGTATAAATTTTTAAAGAAGTTTTTCAGGTCCAAAACAAAATCTTTGGCATTTTCACTTAGATTTTTCTTACCCTATAACTTAATTTTTAGAGCCTTAACATCTTTTCACTATTAAGATATCCAACTTATAAACACAAAATATATCTCTATTCATTTCTGATTTCTTCAAGGTCTTTGAAAAACTATTATAATGTTGTCTGTAAAGCCTTTGTATATCTTATTGGATTTATTGCTACTTCAGCTTTTTGGTGCTATCTAAAAGGATTTCTTTCTTTTTACTATCACTTCCTGTTTGATGCTATTATATAAAAACACAATTTATTTTTATTGATTTTTATCTAGAAATCTTAAGAAGCTCTCTTACAAATCCTAGCAATTTCCTGTACATTATTTTGTATTTTCTCTGTACACAACAATATCATATATAAATAGAACAAGTTGTGTGTTTTCTTTTCTAATCCCTAGACATTTTAGTTCTTTTTCTTGACTTTCTCCACTGGCTAAACTCTCAAGTACAATACTGAATAGAGTGGTGACAGGGGGCATCCTTGTCTTCTTCCTGATCTTTAAATCTTTAATCAACTCACCTGTATCTATAATGTTACTCTATGGTAGATAGCTAATTTTCATTTAAGAAAGTTTCTGTTTCTAGTTTGATAAGATTAGCTGCAGGTTTTTGTAAAATCATACATGACTGCTGAAATTATAAGAAACTTTGGATTTAATTTTTTGTATCTTTAATTTTATTAATTTTGTTATGTAAAATAATTTTGGTTGTCTCATGAAATTAGCTTTTTATGTTGGACTCAGTTTGCTTATATTATATTTATCATCTGTTTTCCTGGGTAAGGTCACCTCCAATTATCCTTTCTTATACTGTCCTTTCCTGTCTTGAAATGAAGAAAATATTAAAAAGTAGTTGAATAGTGTTCCCTCTTTCTATTCTCAAAGAGTTTGTGTACTACTGGAATTCTTCCTTTCTTTAGAACACACTAGTGAAAAATCTTGGATTTCAGCTTTCTTCTTGGTGAGAGTAGTGCGTGCTGATTCAGTGTCTGTAATGTATAAATGTATGTATAAATTTCTATTTCTATTTGAATTTATTTTGATATTATATTTTTCTAGGGGACTGTGATTTTTATAAAATTTAAAATTTATTTGAAAACACTTTGTTCATTTTTTCCTTTGTAAAGTCTGTAACATGTATGTGATATATGACCCTTTTACCTTTCTGATATTGGCTTCTTGTCCTTTCTATCTTTTTTTTTCTTTTTTGGTCTTGAGAAGACTCTCAAGTAGATAGCCATTTTTATTAGTATTTTCAAAGAGCCAAGTGTTAGCTTTTGAATTTGTATTGTTTATTTTCTATGTCATTAATTTCTGCTCTTGCATTTATTATTTACTTCTTCCACTTTCTTTGGGTATGTCTCTTGAAGATAGCACATAGTTACATGTAATTTTATACAATCTGACACTTATTTTCTTTTCATTTGGAGCAGCCAATCCATTTGCATTAAATGTAGTTACTAATTTGGTTTAAATCTTCCTTTTTTTCCTACTTGTCTAAATTCTTTGATATTTTTCTTTTTCTTCTGGAATCGTGAAATATTTATAGCAGTCTACTTTTACTCTATTAAGTTTGAAACTGTAAGCTCTATTTTATTATTTAATGACAATTTCTGTCAGAATTTACTAAATATTTAGAGCTGAAAAAAAAAACCTTTGTTGGGAACCTGTAAATCAATACTTGTAATCTGTGTCACACACACACACACACACACACACATGTTTGAAAGGAAACTTATTAGAAATTAATTAGCTAAGTTTGCAACATAAGAATTAAATAGATTGTGCCATAGAAGAAGAGATAATTAATAAAACAAGTAGGACAAACAGAAAACAAACTATAGAGGATATCAATAATCTCCAACTTGTAGGAGGACTCACACTTCACACTATTTAAAAAAATAGTGGTAGGACAGTAAAATGGCATCACTCAATTGAAAACCATTTAAGCAGTTCCTCCAACAATTAAACATGAAATTACCATATGACCCGGCAATTCTACTCCTAGATGTATACCCAAGAGAAATGAAAACATATGTTCACACCAATTGAACAAGATTGTTTATAGCAACATTTTTCATAGTAACAAACAAGTGGAAACAGCCAAACTGTCCATCAACTGATAAATGGATGAACAGAATTGGTATGTCCATACAATGAAATATTACTTGGTTATAAAAAGGAATGAAATACTGATGCATGCTATCACCTAGATGAACCTTCAAAATATTATGCTAAGTAAAAAAGTCAGTCACAAAAGACCTTATATTGTATGATTCTCTTTCTATGAAATGTCCAGAATAGTGAAATCTACAGGGACAGAAGATAGATTAGTGGTTGCTTAGAGCTTGTGGGAAGTAGGGTGGGAATATAGGGAGGTGATGCCTAAAGAATATTAGATTTGTTTTTTTAAGTGATAAAAATGTTCAAAATTGACTGTAATGATGGTTGCACTTATATGTGAATATACTCAAAATCACTGAAATATATAAATAGGTGAATTCTATGGTATGTGAATTATATGTCAGTAAAAAATGGGATCTAAATTGACAATAGAGAGGATCAGTAAACTTCAATTTTGTTTCTTTGAAAATATAAAGAATGGTATTTTTTTATGTTCATAGAAGAGGAAGGCACAAACAAAACTATGAAAGAATAGGGGTTTTACTTACATATATTTGGAGTTTTACTAATTATAGGAATAAAGTAAAGAGTATCATGCCATTAATATGAAAATTTATAAAAACTTGAATTAAAAAATAAAATTAGCAAAACTGTCTTAAGAGGAAATAGAGAAACATAGTATACTAACAACTTTTACATGAATAGGATAGTCTGGTCAAATGTCTAGAAATCAGCAAACAAAAACACCAGGACCAGACATTTTAAAAGTGCTTTGCAAATCCTTCAGGGATCAAATTAACTTTTATCTTATATAAAATTTTTCAGAGAGTGAAACAAGAGGGTATACTCACTTTTTCAATATACAATAGCCAAACCAAAATAAATAAATAAATAAAATATACAACACATCCATTTATAGAGATCAATAAAACTATTCCAAATAAAATATTAACACAAGATTAATTTATATGTACAGAAGCAAAAGCCAGTGGAAAATATATTTGAAAACAAAAAAAGAGGTGGAAAATGTCTGCATACAAAATACAAGAAAATCTGTAATCTACAAGACTGACGTACAAAAACCAATAAGAATTTAAAATATTAGCAACAACCAGTAAGAAAATGTACTACTATTAGTAAATACTATTCCATTAATACTTTTACTATTAAGTAAAAATATCATTCACAATAAAGTAATAAATATCAGGTATTTGAGAATAAATATAATAACGTGAGTTATTATAACATGGTTTTAATTATAAATTGAAAAGCAGATAGTATAGGTATGTGATTTTGTATCTCATGCAGAATTTGGCAGTCTGGTAGCTTGTGAAGATTTTCTGTTTGTACTATTATTGCATGTATGAATTTATTTACAATAAATATACTTATGTGATACATAGAGAATATTTAAATTATCAGGATTTGCTATTTCCCCATAACCTTTCTCCTCTCAATACTCTGAAGACTTGAAATGTTTACTTTCTTAATTGGTACAAGGCCTTTGTTGAGGTGGGGGTGGACGGCAGAGAGATATAAAGACTGTAAAGAATACAAATAATAGCCCAGGCTATTCTCTATGAGGAAGAATGAAAGAGGGCAGAGGGGTAAGAAGGATAGGGAACAATAAAGGAAGGGTGAGGACAGGAGAGAAGAGGTAAAAGGAAAGAGCAGTCACTATCAGGAATGGGATTTAGGAAAGGGAGTGTGTAACAAATCTTTCGGAATCCTAGCTGTGTGCTGCCTGCATCTTTAAAACAAATCAACATGATCTTCAGTGCTTTCTGGAGGTTGGTTTCTGTTTGTGTGCATTATCATACTTAGGCTGTGATATATCTGACATCCTAAATTTTCATGGAGTTTATTTCCCACTCTGACATCTATGTATCTTACTGACACAACTTGAGTACTCCCTACTTTTTCTCATGTCCGATCACCATAAACTCATCAATACAATGGACTATCATAATGCTTTGGTGATATCCAGATGACTAATCTCCCTATGGACTATAATATTATAGACATCAGGAGACTTGGCATAGCACTCAAGTAAGACAAAGTTTGAGTGTACTTCTGTCTCTGTCAGATAGAAGTGAACTGCTCCATTACCTTTGCTGTTTGATGTGGAGACAACTATTCGCCAGATCAATAGCTGTATATCAGGAGTTAGAGATGTTTTGATTTGTTCCAGGAAAAAAAGGCCCATAAAATCCAGCAGCTTTGATTAGAATTAGTACCTCATTACCTTATGATAATCAACAATCATTGTCCATGACTTATTTGCCTTTTTTACAGGCCAAACAGATTATTTAAATGGGGCAGGTGATGGAGATTCCCATCTGCATGGTTATTTTAGTCTCTGCCAATTCCCCAGATATGTGCTATTGCTATTTTTTGGTATCGTTTTCATGTAGGGACAGTTCCAGGAGCTTCCACTTGGCCCTTCCTATGTATTTTTTTCCAGTTGTGGCAAAATACGCATGACATAAAAGTGACCATCTTAACCATGTTTAGGTGTACCATTTAGTGGCATTAAGTACATTCACGTTGTTGTGCAACCATCATTACCATTCATCTCCAGGACTTTTTTCATCTTCCCAAACTGAAACTCTGTACCCATTAAACAACACCTCTCCATTCATCACTGCACCCAGACCCTGGCAATCACCATTCTATTATCTGTCTATATAAATTTGACTACTCTAGTACCTCATATGACTGGAATCACAGTATTTGTGTTTTCGGTTCTGGCTTATTTCATTTAGCATAATGACTTCAAAGTTCATCCGTATCGTAGTGTGTGTCAGAATTTTTTACCTTTGAAGGGTCATTAATATTCCATTGTATGTATATACTACATTTTGTTTATCCATTCCTCTGTTGATGGACATTTAGGTTGTTTCCATCTTTTGGCTATTGTGAATAATGCTGCTAAGAACGTGAAATTACAAACATCTGTTCAAGTCCCTGCTTTTAATTTCTTTGGATATATACTCTGAAGTAGAATAGCTAGATCGTATGGTAGTTCTGTTTAATTTTTTGAGGAACTGCAATGTAGAAGGGTTCAGATTTCTACACATCCATGCGAATACTTGTTATTTATTATTGTTTTAATAATAGCTATCCTAATGGATGTCAGGCAGTAGCCGTTCTTAATAGCACTGACCTTGGTTGAGAGTTCTGTCATTTTCCAAGTATGTGTACTCCAAAAATACATTCAGATATGGGGAAATATAGTGTAGGTCACTGCACAAGACTTCTAGTGAGGTGAACTTGTGTCAAAATTCCAATTATCACATGGCTTCCATAAGCCCTATTATGACCTGAAGACCACAGTGATGTTTTGGAACCTCAGGTGTGTAAATTTATCTTAATAATCTCTGAAAAATTCTGAGTTTTCCACTTTTCTTTCTAAACATTCCCCCTGGAAAATTGTAAACCCCTTTGAGGTAGACCTGGAGGAAAAAAATAATCACACTCTATCCTTTTGACAGTGTTGCAGCAAAGTTCCTGAAGCTGTTGTAGCCACCTGATCTCTGGTTTAGGTCTGGGCGAGGCTGTAATTTTCATTCCTGGAAAATCAATGCAGGTTTCTGCTCATTGTGCTTGAATTTTATTTTCATTTATACAGTTCAAGCCTGCTCATCAATGTAATTCCCAGTGTAAATGTGATTAATCTGTTACTGCTGGAAGTCACTTTGGGTCAAAATACTGCCACTCTGCCCTGCTGACCTTTATGATAATTGCCCTCACCTTGTTTCTCATATTAAATGCTACCACTTAACCTCTGCTACTTTGTAACCCAATGTTCCTGTTAAAAAGCACGGGGGCCATTTCATTGGTGCTATCCCGCATTGTCATCTTTAGCCCACAGAAGACAGATGCCACAGAGGTTTAAAAGGATGCTTGTATTTCTCTCATCAAAGAATGTCTTAATGTCTTGAAGAAGAATGTTATCGGTGACCTCTGTGGGGGCATAACTATGGGATAGTTGAGTGGGTTTTACATAATTAATCCACTCCAACATTCTCATTTTAAGTACATGGATTCCTTTGTCTACGTTCTGTCAGATAAATTATGGCATCTTGCCCTTTTTGAATGTTGCTGACTATTGAATCTATGTTTCAGTCAGCCAAACAAGCCAACGATTAGAGCCAATTCCATCAGCTAGAGCTAATACTTTGAATTTCAGGTAACGTCTTTATAATGAATTCAACCCCTTGCAACTTTATATTCGATCTTTCTCAGTCTAACACTTATAAAATATATGCCAGGGCTTCCCTGGTGGCACAGTGGTTGAGAGTCCACCTGCCAATGCAGGGGACACGGGTTCGTGCCCCGGTCCAGGAGGATCCCACATGCCGCGGAGCGGCTGGGCCCGTGAGCCATGGCCACTGAGCCTGCGCGTCCAGAGCCTGTGCTCCACAACGGGAGAGGTCACAACAGTGAGAGGCCCGCGTACCGCAAAAAAACAAACAAAAAAAACCAAAAAAAAACATATGCCACACACACATTCTACAGGTTTCTGCTGATACACGTTAGCAGGATATAGCATTTCTTTTGATGTATATGCTCACTCCTACCAGGGTGGACATTATACTTGCCTCCTGGGGCCTGGTAGAATCTGACTGTAGTTATTAGGATGCAGTAAGTGCTGATGTGGGTGGGTCTTGAGAAAAGTAGGAATTTCCTTGAAAACTAACCTATTTAGATGAGGTCTTTAGAGATATGTTAAGTAAGGGAAGGTTAGTTTCCTCAAATGGGGAGGAAGAAGGGTGGCTTCCTTTGGCGAGGAAACCACAGGAAGATTTGGGTTAAAAATTTTCATATTAATCTGAGTCTGCCTACCTGCACTTATCCTAAATACTCAATATATCCTTATCTTAATACCCAACTCTTCCTGATCAATGTCCTGATATTAATCTGTGAGGCTTAGCACAAATGTACGTTGAACTTGCATTTTAATTCTGCAACCCACACTTTTAGATTTGAAACTTGATCCTCAGCCATGTCTGCTGTGTGGCTCTAAGACATGAGAAAATTTTAAGGCCCTCAGTGTGGCTCTCTATGTCTTCCCATGCCTCGATCTGAGAGTTTAAACACCTAACACCTTTTAACATTAAGTGTAAACATTTTCATTTTGTAAGCTCTCTGGTGCTATAAGAAGCAGCTAATGGTCCCCGTGGTGCTTGTAGGTATTACTGCTGTAATAGACAAAATCAGCTGCCGCTTGAGATGTAAAAGTATTGTCTTCAACTGGCAATATGTTCAAAGCAAATATTGCCGGTAATTTATTTATTGCTTCCACTACTCGGAAGAAGCACTTGTCTTTGCATTGGCAATGGAGTCACTACTACATTCAAGCTCAAAACCTTATTCCAGAGTCCCATCTTGAGCATCTTTTTCCTGGGATTACTCATGCAGGACAGGGAATCTGCTTCAGGAAGTTTAGAAAGTAGATTTTAATAAAAGGAGCTTGTTTCAAAAGTTATAAAAGCTGGAGTCCAATGAAATAGGAAGGCAACCTAGAGTTTGGAAAGACTGAATCCCCTAAGCAGAACTGGAATGAATGTAGAGACTGCTGGTGGGTGCTGGGAACATGGAGGGAGAAGCCCTTGAGCAGGAATTGGACGCATGAGGGAGACGAAGCCTCAGTTGTATGTACAACTCAAAGAAAGAGGGCATTCTGGGTTCTCCCCTATCCCCTTCCTCCAAACTCTCACCAGTCCTTCCTTTACTCAAAATTAATTGGAAGCTAGTTGTCAGTGAATCCTGGGAAACCGAGTTTTCAGGAGTCAGTCCTCTAAAATAAAAATCAGAGCTGGAAAAAGAGAAATAGTCTTTCAAAATTATTCACACAAATATGCCATCCCTTTACAATAACTTCTCACATTCCAGTTCACTTGTTCAAATACCCCACCACTATGATAGTACTTTGACGCAAGTCTGTGTACTCCCTTGCTTTCTCCTCATACTGCCTTTGTATCTCCCCTTACTCTCTTACATTCCAATGTCCATTATCTAATAGTGTGTTTGTCCCTAGCCCTGTTCCAGTGTCTTTTAATTATGCTGGATCAACCCAAACCATTGCTTTCTCTTTTCTTGATCTCCAGCTTTCAAAGTCTTCCCAAGTAAAGTGTATAATAGTTTAGATTGTTTCCTTTATAAATTCATGATCACTAACCTAAAAGGTCCTTTAATATTGCCCTTTAATTCTGCTACATTAATCTGGACCCATCATTTCCCACTCTTTACACTTTGTTCTCTCTTTCTGCACTATTCTTTTTTTTTTTTAATCTTTATTGGAGTATAATTGCATTACAATGTTGTGTTAGTTTCTGCTGTATAACAAAGTGATTCAGCTATTGCACTATTCCTAAATGGCATGTCCCCACCATTTGCTATAATATCAGGAGATAATCTCTTTTAATTCACAGAAAAGAAAAGAAAAAACATGAGGAGAACTTTCCTGTTAATTAACATAATAGAGTTACTACATCTGCTGCCATCTTTATCTCCTTTGGTAATTTAACAGAACAGAAGCTCTATTCCTACTAAACCCAATTCCCTTACTCCTGATTTGGATTGCATCACCTTGCACTCTCTAAGGATCCTTATTTTGTTCAATACCTTCTCTAATCTGGATCTTTTCCACTATCTTTTTTAAACATTCTAAAATCTTCCAAATTCGGAAAAATAATAAAGAAGAGTAAAGCAAAAAAGAAAAGCAAAACCAAACTCACCTTTCTCCACCTGACTTCTGTTACTAATTACCACACTATCTCTTCTTCAAAGGCACAGTTTTTAAAATAATTCTTGAAAATGTTTTTCTATATCTTGGCAATTGTGAATAATGCCTCAATGAACATGAGAGTGCAATCTTTTTGAGATCCTGATTTCAGTTCTCTTATACATATGTATATACACACACACACACATATATATACATATATATATATATATACATATATCCATTCAGAAGTGGGATTGCTAAATCATATGATAGTTCTGTTTTTAATTTTTCGAGAAGCCTCCATACTGTTTTCCATAGTGACTCTATACCATTTTGTATTCCCACCAACAGTGTACAAGAGATCCAATTTCTCCATATTCTCCCCAGTACTTGTTACCTTTATATTTTTGAAACTAAGCATCCTAACAGGTGTGAGGTGATATCTCTTCGTGATTTTGATTTGTATTGCCCTGATGATGAGCGATGCTGAGTACCTTTTCATATACATTTTGGCCGTTCATATGTGTTCTTTGGAAAATGTATATTCAAGTTCTTTGCCCATTTCTTGATGGAGTTATTTGGTTTATTTGCTACTTAGTTGTGTGAATTCCTTATAAATTTTGGATATTTACCCCTTACCAGATATATGATTTGCAAATATTTTCTCCCATTCCATTGGTTACCTTTCCATTCTGTTGGTTGTTTCCTTTGCTGTGCAGGAGCTTTTTATTTTGATGTAGTTCTACTTGTCTGTTTTTGCTTCTGTGGTCTGTGCTTTTGGTGTCATAGCCAATAAATCATTGCCAAGATCAGTGTCAAGAAGCTTTTCCCAAAATGTTCATCAACAGATGAATGGTTCAAAGCATGTAGTATATATTTACAATGGAATATTTTCAACTTTAAAAGAAGAAGGGGCAACAGGGATGAACCTGGAGGACAATACGCTAAGTAAATAAGCCAGTCACAGAAGGACAAATACTGCATAATTCCATTTATATGAGGTATCTAAAATAATCAGACTCATGGAAGCAGAGAATAGAATGTTGGTTGCCAGGGGCTGGGGAAAGGGAGAAATGGGGAGCTGTTGTTCAACAGGTATGAATTTTCAGTTATACAAGATGAATAAATTCGAGAAATCTGCTGTACAAATAGTGTCTGTAGTTAACAATAGTGTTAAGCACTTAAAATTAGTTAAGAGGGTCAATTTCATGTTAAGTGTTCTTACCACACACAGAAAAAATGGGACACAAGGAAGCTTTTGGAGGGGACAGATATATCTATTACCTTGATTGTGTTAATTGTCTCATGGGTTTATGCATATGTCCAAACTCATCAAATAGTATACATTAAGCATGTGCCATTTTTTGTGCATCAGTTGTACCTCCATAAAGCTGTTTAAAAATGTTTCTCTATATTTGATATCTTCACTTTATGACTTCCTTCTCATGCTTCAACCCACTCCCAATAGAATCCATCTTTTATTACTCCAATAAAAAGGTACTTCATAAGCTATTTCCAAATCCATGGATGCGATGTGAAAATTTTATCTCCTAGTTACTTGACCTGTAAGTAGGATTTGCTTCTGTCTTTGAGACTTGATTTTCCTTGACCCAAAAACTCCTCTGGTTTTCCTCTCATCTCTGCGGCAGTTCATTCTCTATCTTCTTTGCAGGTACGTATCCTTCTCCTCAGACATTAAATGTTGAAATTCTTCAAAATTCAGTTTTAGGCCATTATGTCCTCTCACTCTGGAACTCATAATATGATTTCACAGAAACACACAGCTTCAGTTACCAACTCCATAAAGTTTGGACATTTGTGTACCTGAGACCTCTAATCTGAATTCTGTAAATCCAGTTGCCTATTTAACATCTAAATCTGTTCATTTAAAATATACATAAAGCTAAATACTCACGGTCTCCCCAAACTGCCGAATCTCTCCTCCTTCATTTTCATTTGTCTTAGTGTATAGTGACACCATTCACCCAGTTGTATAAACCAGGCACCTAACAATAATCCTTGAGTTCAACCTCTCGCATCAGCCACTATATCCTATCCATTATCAATCTTATCCATTTTACCTCCTAGATACTTCCTTAATCTATCTAATGTCCTCTATCTACTCATCGTTGTAAGTGGTAAATTAATGCATGAATATATATTTCCCTGATTGCTTTGCTTGGTACCTATAGTTTTTATGGCAGAAAAATTTATATTAAAAAAAATCCGTTCATCTTCCGTATATCTTCCCTTCTGTTCCTCCATCCTCCTGTCCCCATTTCAAGCAAGTATACAGGACTCCCTAGAAACCTCTTCCTCAGGAAATATGCCATTTCTAAGCATCAAGGTGTGAAGGAGGAGATTACAAGGCAGTTGGAGGATTAATTGCCAGTGAGTACAACAAGCACTGCCTGACACTACCTTGTTACTGGATAGAGCCTTGGAGCTGCACCAACTCATTAGAGGGATGTAGTTGAGAGAGATATAGGGAAGGCATGTAATAAGCATGAGGTATCTATCTCATCAAATATTTCAGCATCCCAAACATTATAGAGGAACATTTATAAATGGGACATAAAGGTACAGGTGTCCTGGTCTCAGAAGACCAGAAGGACCTCCACAACACTTTCATGTTACAGGGTTTTTATTACCACTTTGGTTGTATAAGGTACCTCTAATAATGGCTGAGTCTAAATTCTCTACTTGCTCAGTTATTTAAAGAATTAAATTCATTTAAATCAAGTAAAGAAACAGTAGGTTTATAGCAGCTCATAACTGCTTACTTTTTTAAAAAAATGTATTTATTTATTATTTTTGGCTCTGTGTTGGGTCTTCGTTGCTGCACGTGAGCTTTCTCTGGTTGCGGAGAGTGGGGGCTACTCTTTGTTGCAGTGTGCGGGCTTCTCATCACGGTGGCTTCTCGTTGCGGAGCATGGGCTCTAGGTGCGCGGGCTTCAGTAGTTGTGGCGCATGGGCTCTAGAGCGCAGGCTCAATAGTTGTGGCACACGGACTCTAGAGCGCAGGCTCAGTAGTTGTAGCCCATGGGCTTAGTTGCTCCGCGGCATGTGGGATCTTCGGGAACCAGGGCTGGAACCCGTGTCCCCTGCATTGGCAGGTGGATTCTTAACCACTGCGCCACCAGGGAAGCCCCTTAACTGCTTACTTTATGTAGAAAAGCTGTCACCAATATATGGCAAGAACTTTGCTTGTATAATTTACACTAACTGGTATAATACACCTTCTACAAGAAAACTGAACAAGAATGAACTAGGGAGCAAAACATTTTTATCCTTTGAGCCATTCTGTTTTTAAGGGTTCTTGTAAGCTCTGATGTTTTATCTCTGAGAGAAAGAAAAAAAATTTTTTTAATTGGAAATTTAGAGATTTTTTTTTAAAACTTAAAATGAAAGATCTTGGTAGTAATTGAGTGTATAGTATTGTGTCATATGTTTTATTATTCATTTTATAGAACTAATTGCCCATGTGTTCCTATAATAGGGGAGGAAAAAATAACGGTTTTAGTCCCAGTATAGATATTGCATGATAAAAGGAGAATGATGACCATCTCCATTTCCAAAGGGAGAACAGGAATTCAAAACATGCTATGCCATAAATCGTTTAATTCAGGATTTTAAAATATTTTGAGCATTTTGAACTCAATGTTTTGTAACTTCTAAAAAAGTATAATGTATATACATAAGTTCCACACATTTAAAATGAGTTGTTAAATTGTTAAGACCTGACTTCTTTCTCAAAATTAAGGTATGCTAGTCGGACCTGAGCATAGCCTCCAGAGGGCGACCAAGTTTCATCCCTGCAAACAACTGCATCAAAATTTAACATTGCTTCCAACAAAAGCAAGGACTTTCTAAAGTTAAAATTTGAAAAGCCAGTGATAATAGTTAATCCTTGAAAAAATACCATGACCCAAAGTCTGAATAGCTCTGCAAATATTGGTTGTTTCAGAAGGAGACCACCTCTAATGTGATGGTTTAGTAGAGCAAGGGCCTTTGAATCTAGACAAATCTCACAAAGCTACTAGATCAGCAAAACTTGTCATCAGTTCACGCATGCTCTGATTTTCCTGCTCACTGAAGTCTACCTCTTCTAAGCACCTTGTATTAGCAGGGTTTGGCTCTTGCATTTCCACAGACGTAAGGCCTTAAATTCAAGGGTCAGCTCTACAAATGGTTGATATATTTGTAAATAGAGTTTCATCTATGGAATGGGATAAATATCTTCCTTATGTCTCATTGTTTTGTGAGTATTAAATTAGATAAATATATGAAAACACTTGACACAATGACTGGTAGGTAAACTTACTTTCTGCCCATTTCTTTTGCCCTCCCTTTTTTTCTCCTTAAATTGAGAAAGATAGGATCTTATTATGTCATTCACTTCAATGTTTTAGTGCTATATCACTCTTCCATTACCTCTCCCCAAAGTATATTTTTAAAAATCTCACAGAAATAAAGTAGTGATTAAGTTTAAATAATTGATATTTCTCAATCCCTGGACAGAAGTATATCTAATAAAAGTAGGTTTGTTAATCCTTGACTGATAATGACTAGAAAATAAAGAAGTATTTCTAATTGGGCAATCCATCCAATTGGCTCTCACCGTGTACCAATGGATTATTTTTTTCTACTTATTTCATCTTTATTAAAGCTACAACACAGAGAACATTAGTTGAGTTTACTTTGTAACTGCCCTTTCTCATTATTCCTGACCTGTATCTAACTAGCAGACAGTTACTTTTCATTCTTCTGAGAAAGTTCCTAAAGCATTGCTTTTCTTTATAAAATAACCTTCCTGAAGGTAATGCTAATTTTAACTACTGATCAAGATGGCCTTAATGTGTCCCTCAGTTTGGCTAAACTTCAGACAGGATTTTTCTTTACCATAGGCCCCTAACCTCCCTTTTCTGAAAACATTTACTTTAAGAAGCTTGAAATTATAAATTCTTTCTCTGCCCCTTTGAGATGTAAATTTTCTCCTAGTCACTTGATAATTTTCCAACCCAGAAATGTCTTTCTCAAGGACCTGGGAGTCAGCTCTTTGAAATATAACCTTCAAGAAAGGTATTGCCCCTAGTTCCCAGTCTCTGTGGGGAGTATAGGAGCCTAACTTTGATAAGAGCCAAAGCAAACAGAGATGGTCTAATTATATTGACCAACCTCTTCCCCAGCATCCTCTACTATTTTTCCTACAGCTCATCCTGGCATCTAAAAACTTCCATGCCTTTTGTTTCAGCAGAACGGAGTTCAGTCTCTCTCCCCTATTACAGAATCATCTTGAGTAAAGTACTCCTTGCCTGTTTAACCATCCGGTGCAATTTTTCTTTGACATCACTCCATCGCATACTCCAAACTGCCTACCACTTTCAGATTCATCTTATAAAACTTTGTGTATGTGCTGCTGAAGTGAGCACAATCTTTATAGAACTTTGAATCACTCCCTATTTCCTGTGGCATGAAGCCCACCATTCAAACTTCTCCACAGTCTTATACCTTCCAAACTCATTAGTGTTATCTTCCAATTCCTGAATTCTCTCCTCCAATAATATTAGTACATTTTCTTCCTAAACGTGGCTAACATTTCCCCATTTTGAGATTTCATGTGTCTTCTAATTTTTTTAATATTTGGAAATTTTATTATACTGTATTTGCCCATAACAAATAAAATAGAAATTGTTTCAAGTCTTTGCAAATAAGTTTAATACAGGGTATTAAGAACACCAGTGATGAAACTTCTGAGAAGTAAAGAAGGGCCACCTAGATAATGGAGTGATTAGTAGGAACAGGAATTTACTTGTACCCCTATGCTGGAAAGGCAAAGTTAAGGAGAGGGTTGTAAAGGCGTCCAGGGCCAGGTTAAATGATCATCAATGTCAGACCACACCAGTTCTGTCTCATTGGAGTTGGAGCCGTGGAAGTTACACAGTTGCTGCTGGAGAATCTTCACAAAGTAGAGGAAGAAAGGGAGAAATCTCATAGCTTATCCCTAAACTCCCATATACCATCAGTTGCTTCTCTTTGGCTGCGCCTGATCAGAAGTAAGCTGCCTGTATGAGTCTGCTATCATGTGATAGAAAACAGATTCAAGAAGGAACAATGACTAAATTCAAGAAAAAGCAGTCCCAAACTAGTATTTTTGCTTGAATGTTGTGCAACAGTCTGTTTTCTGTATTTTTTCTAACTTTATTGAGATGTAATTGACATACAGCATTGTGTAAGTTTAAGGTGTACAACCTGTTGGTATGTTACATGTTGTGAAATGATTACCACAGCGGAGCTAGTTAACACACCTCCGTTACCTCGCATAAATACCATTTTTTTTGGTGAGAACATTTAAGATCTCTCTTAGCAACTTTCAAGTATATAATACAGTTCTGTTAACTGCAATCACCATGCTGTAGATTAGATTCCCAGAAATTCATGGGCTAACTGGATATTTTACCCTTTGGTCAACATCTCCCCATTTCCCCCAACCCCTAGCAACAACCATTCTATTCTCTGTTTCTCTGGGTTTGGCTGTTTTAGAGTCTACAATTTAGTTACATCATACAGTATTTATTTTTCTCTCTCTGACTTATTTCACTCATCATAATGCCCCAAGGATCCATAAATGTTGTTGGAAGTGGCAGGATTTTCTTCTTTTTCGTGGCTGAATAATATTCCATCTATGTACATACCACATCTTCTATATCCATTTATCCATGTATGGACACTTTGGTTGTTTCCATCTCTCGGCAATTGTGAATAATGCTGCAATGAACGTGCGAGTGCAGATATCTCTTTGAAATAGTGATTTCATTTTCTTTGGATATATATATACCCAAAGCAGGATTGCTAATGTATGGTAGTTTTCTTTTTAATTTTTTGAGGAGACTCCATATTGTTTACCATAGCAGCTGTACCAATTTACATTCCCACCAACAGTGCACAAGGGTTTCCTTTTCTGCATCCTTGTCAACATTTGTTACCTCTTAGTCTCTTTGAGGTGATATCTCGTTGTAGTTTTGATTTGCATTTCCTTGGTGATTAGTGATGTAGAGCATCTTTTCATGAACCTGTTGGTGATCTGGATGTCTTCATTGGAAAATTTTTTATTCAGTTCTTCTGCCCAAGTTTTAATTGAATTGTTTGAAAATCTATATCTACCTATATCTATATATCTATATATAGGTATAGATATAGCCATTGTATGAGTTCCTTATATATTTTGGATATTAACACCTTATCACGTACATGATTTGCAAATATTTTCTCCCATTCTGTAGCTTGCCCTTTCATTTTGTTGATTGTTTATTTTTCTGTGTAGAAACTTTTTAGGTTGATGTAGTTATATAACAAGTTGTATAACCAGTTGTATATAACAATTTATATAACAAGTTGTATTTCTCTTGGTGATTTTAAGATTCCCTTGTTATCTTTAACGTTGACATTTTAATTTTAATATTTCTTGGTATGGATCTCTTTAGGTTGATCTGCTTTGGAGCTCTCTGGGCTTCCTGTATCTGGATGTCTGTTTCTTTCCCCAGGTTAGGAAAAGTTTTCAGATATTATTTCTACAAATGTTTTCTGCCCCCTTTTCTCTTCTCCTTCTGGAGTTCCTATAAGGTGAATTTTATTCCATTTGATGTGCCATAAATCCCTTAAGCTTTATTCATTATTTTCATTCTTTTTTCTTCCTTATTCTCTGATTGGATGAGTTCCTCTGACCTGTCTTTGAGTTCACCTATTCTTTCTTGTGCTTCATCTACTGTATTTCTAAGTTCAGTTATTGCATTCTCCAGTTCTGTGACTTCTATTTGGAACTTTCTTATATCTTCTATTTCTTCGTTGAAGTTCTCACTGTTTTCATCCATTTTCCTTCTGAGTTCAGTGAGCATTTTTATGACCATAACTTTGAACTCTTTATCAAGTAAATTACTTATGTTCATTTCATTAAGATTTTTTCCTGAGGTTTTATTTTGTTCTTTTTTTGGAGTATAGCCCTCCCTTTCTTCATTTTGCTTGACTCTCTGTGTTGGTTTCTATGCATTAAGTGAAATAGCCACATCTCCCAGTCTTGAAGAGCTGTGTGACAGCTGAATCTTGTCATTTAACCCTGTCTACTCTTGGTTGCCTCTCAAACCTTTGTGATTGTCTAAGCAGTTTATTTTTAATAGACCTGGCACACCATCCCAGCAGTTGAGGGTGTGCCAAGACAAATGAGCAACCCAAAGTGGAGGATCTCAGGCAGCACCTAGATTCAGGTTGATAGGAAGCCAGAAAACTTGGTAACAGCTTTTAAAGAATGCAAATGTATTTAGTCTTGTGAGATTGCAAGTGGAAGCCCTGCTGCGCCCCAGAAGCAAGCAATCTGAAGGTGTTCCCTGGGGAGCAGTCACAAGAAAACAGTGCTTCAGATAAGTGTACAAGCTCCATTCTGGGAGATACCAGTGAACTGTAGTAAGGCAGAGTGAGGGTGGAGAGATGGCACCCCCAGCCTACCTTCCCCGAGAGCACATCCGTAGCCTCTAGATGTGTGCTGAACCTGAAGCCTGCTCTTAAGTCTTGTCCCTACTAGCAAATAGGCCTTTTTCATGTAAAGGCTGGGGCTGTGTCTCAGTCTGATGGGTAGTGGTACATCCTGGGGGTGGTATCCTGCCAAGAACTGTCTCTCCAATTGTTACAGTCCCATGGGACCCAGAAAAGAAATCCCTCCTGGCCTCCAGAGCCAGGTGATCAAGGAGCATCCCCTGAGTGGAGGCCACAAAAATGGGATCTCCTGTCTTGGAGATTCTGGCTCTCTGGAGCACATCAGAAGGAAAGTGTGAAGATGATGCTTACTGGCTGAGTGAGGCGGTGGGAAGAGTGCAAAGATGACACCATTTGAATAAAGGGAAAGAGGGAAAAGAAAAAAAGAAAAAGAAGAAGAAAAAAATATATATATATATAGCAAGACAGAGGAAGAGCAGGGAAGAAGGAGCCAGCTGGCTGGAGCACAAAGCTGTCACCTGCAGGAAAGGAAAAAGGGGAAAAAAGATGGCACCTTTCAGTTTTATCAAGGCAGAGAGAGAGAAGGAAGATGGCACCCGCCAGCCTCTGTCCCTGGGGAGTATTCCAGCAGGCCCCTGTTCCTCAGATTAATGCTTTAAAATTGGGAAGTGAGTCTCTTTCACCAAAAGTCAGAGTGCTTTTCAAAGGGCTGCTTCTACACTTGGCCCTGGGACAGGTGAGTCTGTGCACAGGCCCTTTAAGAGCTGTTCCTCAGTTCACCACAGCCCTGTGGGTCTCATGGGATGTGCCTTGTTGGTCTTCAAAGTCAGATGTTTTGAGGGTCTATCTCTCAGGTGCCAGCCTTAAAATTTGGAGTGCCCAATGTGGGGTCCATACCCTTCACCTCTCAGGAAGAAGCTCCAGGTTTTGAGTTCCTTCCTAATTGTGTGTCTCCACACCAAGGATGGGGTTTATGGCAAAATTGTGTCTCAGCCTTTCCGACCTGTTTTGATGTGGTTTCCCTCTGGTTTTCCTGATGTGAAGGGGTTGCTCCACCATCTTTTAGTTTTCTTCAGACGAAATTTTTCCATATGTAGCTGTAGCTTTGGTGTGTTTGTGGGAGGAGGTGGGTTCAGGATCTTCCTATGTTGCCATCTTGAACTGGAACCTATTTAATATGTTTTAAATTTTGGTTTTCAATCGTTCAGTTTGTTACTAGTATGTGGAAATATGATCAATGTTGTGTATTAATGTTTATGTATTGATTTTATATTCTGAGATCCTGCTAAAGCAAGTTATTATAATTTATTATGAGTCTACTTATACCTTCCTTGGAATTTTCTATGTAGACAATTATGTCATCTGTAAAGAATGACAGTTATATTTCTTCTTTTCTAATATGTATGTCTCTTTTTTCCTTTTCTTGCTATACTACACTAACTAGAATCTAAAGTACTAAGTTGAAAACTAAGATAAGAGTGGACATTCTAACCTTGTTTTTGAACTCAGGGAAAAGCATTCATTCTTTCACCATTTGATGTGATGTTAGAAGTAGGTTTTTTGTAGATGTTCTTTATTAGGTTGAGGTAGTGACCTTCTAATCCTAGTTTTCTGAGCATTTTTAATATGAATGGGTGTTGAATCTCGTTAAATGCCTGTTGTGTATTAATTGGTGTGACAGTATGTGTTTCTTCTTTAGACTCAATATGGTAGATTACATTGATGATTTTTTACCATTGAACAAGGCTTGCATCCCTGGAATAAATTCCACTTGGTCATAGTCTATTATTCATGTGGATTCTGATGGTAGGTATTCTTGTGGATTTCTTCTAGTAGGGTAAATTCTGGTTCCCCCAAAACGTCCGTGTTTAACCCCTCCTATGACAATATGTGAACGTTACCTTGTATGGAAAAATGGACTTTGCCGCTGTGACTAAGTAAAAAATCTTGAGATGAAGAGATTATCCTAAATTTTCTGGGTGGGCTCTATATAAACACAAAGAGCTGTATAGGAGGGACACAGGGAGAGTCAGAGTTGGAGAGACCATGTGATGAGGGAAGCAGAGATTAAAGTGATGCACTTTGAAGATGGAAGAAGGGACTAATTCCAAGGAATGCAGGCAGCCTCTAGAAGACAGAAAGGGAAAGGAAACAGATTCTCCTGTAGGGCTTCAAAAGGAACAAGCCCTGAGACACCTTGACTAATATCAGACTACTAAGCTGCAAAAACTTTCTTTCACAAAGGGTCAAGGAGGGCTGGGAGCACATATGTGCTGCCCACCTGGACAGAGGGGGACCTGTGAGGCTGACCTACAGATTCTGTGGAGGTGGAGAGACATGAGCCCCTTTCTTCTCCAAGCTCTTTGCAGGGTCCAGCAGAGAGTCAGGCCACCTGTGGACGCCTGCGGCCCCAGTTCTGCATACTGGTGGTGTAGGGGTCATGTTCAGGGAATCTCTGTTGTCCTAACACCTGCCTGGGTCCTGGGGAAGGAATCAGAAGTCAGAAGCAGGAGAAGAGCCTTTGGCCAGCAGGGAAGGGGGGGTGAGGCCCAGGGCAGGTCCATAAAAGATCAGAGCACCTCAGTGCTTTAGGAGGAAGGGGCTTCAGAGGTGGGCCAGCACAGGCTGTGACAGAGGCTAAGCAGACTGGGAGGGGAGGCACTTCCGGGAGACAGCAGGGGTCTACTCCCTGCCCCTCATTGTTTGCTCGTCTCACTCTAACGAGGGGGTCATTTCCCCTGCTCTGATGATTCGAAGTCTCTGCCGGCACCCACAGGACGGTGACTGAGGCCTCCACACTCCTCAGCATGGATCCCAGCTCCCACTCAGATCTGGGGCCACAGACACCTCTCCCACCCCCTGCTGCCCCTGTGAGCCAGCTGTTCTTGTGAAACGTGGTCATAGTTTGTTAGGAGGATCTGTTTTCTATGGGGATACAAACCAGTGTTGATACCAGTACACACACATGTCCAGCCATGGGTGGAAAGGGAAGGGACAGTAGTTCTGGGGTGTCTTTGCGGACCCGTAGGCCCCTAACGCCAGTCCCCACAGCCACAGCCAGATGGGTCCTCCTCCCTCAGTTGAACGAGATGCTGCTGCACAGAAATCCCACAAGTTCCACAAAGGGGCCCAACTGTCCTTTCCCTTATACACACCTTTAACGGGTGCCCCATGAATTTCCCCACACCCATTCCCCTTGTTGCATCCTCATTGGGATTAAGAGGTAGCTGCCTCCACCACTCTCCACATTGCAATAATCCCAGTGGAACTAGAGGATGCTCCCGCTACGATGAGGCAGACAGTCCTGTCCCCATGGCCAAGACTTTTCGTCTCTGGTCAGGCCACCTACACAGGAAACCCTGGATGAGTGGAGGGTCATCCCAGCGCCGTCGTCTGGCCACATGAGGAAAGCAGAGAGAAGCTCCATAATGACAAGGGCCGTCTCCAGGCTCCATCCTAGAAACTGGTGAGTGTCCAGAGGGGCGGAAAGGCACAAGAGCAGCTCTGCCTCCCCAGAAGGTTCAGGGATGCAGAAGACGGTACAGATGCCCCAGAAGGCCCCTAGCCGAGCAGGCGTTAGAGAAGGGGCTGATGAGGGGGTCCCTGGGGAAAGTGAGAGCTGTGCGTTCCCAGGGGCAGCCTGAGGAGTCCTTGTCTATGTGGAGGAAAGGTGTGGCCACCTGTAGACCCAGAGCTCCTGTGACCTCCCTCATCCTTCCTTCCTCTCAGGATCGCTCTCTGTGGAGCAGCTCAACACCAACAAGATGACGGTGGCCTGAGAGCATTTCCCACGAAAACGATCTTTGTTCACAATTTACATACATCACTCCAAAGGTCCTGCTCCCACCCACACCTGGCCACACCCACCTCCCCCACCTCCCTAACCCCCCACAATCCCGCTCCCCCTCCCCACCCTGGTGGTCCTGCCCCCCTCCCTTCCCCCCACATCATCCAGGATCAGCACTGGGAGGAGGAGGAGCCCCTAGGCTCCCCAGGGGGCTGCCCTGGGGCCTCGCCCTGGAGGGCCGGCCCAGCTGTTCCCTACTGGCTGCAGTGCTTCTTCCTCCTCTTCCCACGCTTCTTTGTGTCAAACGGGTCACGCTTTCTCTTTCTCAGCTGTGAGGGGCGAGCCAGCCCCAGAGCCAAGGCTGGCCTCCCAGAGACGCCGAGGCCAGCCCCGGGGATGGGCAGCTTCTCAGCAGCGGCTGGGCGTCCACACAGAGCCCGCTTCCTCGACTTGGGAGCGGCTGGTGGAGCTGGGCTGAGGCCTCTTCTCTGAGAGGAGGGGGACTGGGGAGCACTCTGGGCCCCCCAACCTCCAGAGGAAGCCAGGGCTGAGACATGCGCAGGACTGAGGGACATCCCGAAAGGCACCAGTATATGCTGAGAGTCTATGATGAAGACGCTTTGGAGCACCTCCTCGTTCTCACTGGACCCGTCCCCGGGCACTCGGGCCTCCCGAAGAGGAGAGGCCTTTCTGAGAACAGACGCATCCCTGGATCTCAGTAGAGGGCCGGTGCGCCTTTGACCCTGGGGAGGGGAGAGCCGTACGGGCCGGAATATAGAGAACTCCTGACGTCCTCCAGAGGGAACAAAGACTTTGGGCCTGCACAGGGCAGTGTCTGTTTGGATGAGCCTATGAAGAGCCTCAGAATCAATCTCTGGTGGGCAGGCTTCATCACTGACCCCTAGATGGGGGTCTTGGTCGTGCCTCTGGGCACCTTGGCCGGCGTCGGACTCAGAAGGACTTGAGGCCATTCCGGGTGCACTGTGACTCGGGGCTGCCCGCACACCGTCGTCCTCTTTCAAGGCCAGGAGTCGTTGCTGCACCAGCTGGTAGGAGGAAGGAGGACAGTGACGGCTCCACACACACGTGTGAGAGGAGGAGCACTGGGCAGTGGGACAATGGCCCTGGGGGGGAGGAGGGGACGGGCGACCCCAGGACTTGAATCCAAATACAGACACTGTGGCAGTCCTGCCATCCTCCTGCAACTGATTCCCAGCTTTGTGACCTTCCCTCCCCTCCCGGCTCCCTATCCTCTCCTTCCTTTCACCCTGCACTGCACCCACCCCAGAATGGGCCCTTCCCCATGCCAGGCGTCCCAGGCAGGGGAGGGATGGACAGCGCTATGTGGCCCTCCTGTTCTGGGGCCCTATCTCTCCCCTATTCACTGGGGTCCCTCCGTGCCCTGGTTTTCCTGGGTGTCCCTTGTGTCCCCTGTTCTACCGGGGATCCCTCCCTCCTCTGGCTCCCCTGGGTCATCTGGGTTCCCCTGTCCCCTGGATCACCTGGGGTCCCCCTCCCGTGGGGTCCCCTGGCTCCCTGAGTGTCCCTCTCCCTCCCCTGACTCACTTCTTCGGGGGTGAGCCCTTCCTCCTGCTCCAGCTCCTTCTCTAGGGCCAAGAGATCCAGCTGTGGGCCTGGGGAAAGCAAATCTGCCAGGAATCCAGGGTGAATGACTGCCTCCACCTAGAACAGAAAGAAGAGGCTGTGAGCATCCTTGGCCAGGAGTGGCCTGTGAGACAAGAAGGCCAGGAGGGAAAGTGAAAAGCAGAGACCCACCCCACTCTCCTCCACAAGGCGGGGATGGTCAGCGCACACACACACACATGCAAACATGCACATACACAGTCACACACAAAAGAGCACATATACAGAGGCACAAACACAGACACAAAGGCATACACACAGATAGACACAAACATATACACACAAACATCTGCGTAAACCTCCCCTAACACCAGGCTCAGGAACAAGGAGCTGAGCTTAAGTCCCAACGGCCTGAGCAGAACCCAGATCTGGGGTGCTGAGAGTTCCATGCCCTGGCATTTTGCAGACCCCAGTCTCCAGGCCTAGCCTACTTTGGTGACAAAGTCCTCCTGGGAACACAGCTTGTCGATGTAGCTTAAGAGATCCGGGTCCGAGTAGGTGCCGTCCTCTTCCTGCTGCAGCTCATTTCCGTCCTCTCCCCATTCTGCATCTGAGTCGCCTGTGGCTGAGTGGACGGGCCCCACCAGCACCTCCATGATGTCCATATACTCCCTCACAGCCTCAGGTGGAATCTCCTCGGGTGCCTTGGGCTCCGGGGGTCGCTGGGACCTGTGTGGCTTCGGGCGGGAGGGCTGGGCGCTGGGGCCGGACATCCTGGGAGCACAGGCTGAGGCAGAGCAGGAGGAAGGGGAGGAAGGTGAGGGGCTCCCGGTCCACCTCCTGACCACCGAGCGCACGCTGGTGAGGGCATTGTTGGGGGACATTGATGTGGGTGTGGGGGGGTCAGGACCACCTGAAGCTTCATGCACAGTTGGAGGGGGGCGGTAAGGGGGCATCTAAGAGAGTCACATGTAAGGAAGTGGGGAACCTCCAATTTTCCAGGGGTGTCCCCATCAAGCCCACTTCTTAGGCAGACTTTGTGTGCAGTCCTTTGACAGGGAGGTGTGAGAGAAGTTACAAAATTGACCAAGTCAATACCCCGTAGTGACAAAGGGCATCTGAGACCTCACCCCCACCCCCCGCCTCAGTGGCTGTTTTGCTTGAAAGACCAATGTCCTTGTCTTGAAGGAAAATGATCCACATGGGAACAGTGGCCAACCCTGGGCCCCTGTTACCTGTGCGTTCAACTCCAGTGGGAACCTGGGTGGCTGGCTGAAGGCCCACTTTCGGGGCTGGGGGCCCCCGAGGATCCAGCTTCAG
Organism: Mesoplodon mirus; assembly: GCF_964341445.2. Taxonomy (NCBI): domain Eukaryota; kingdom Metazoa; phylum Chordata; class Mammalia; order Artiodactyla; family Ziphiidae; genus Mesoplodon; species Mesoplodon mirus. The sequence goes on along the minus strand of NC_138983.1, from coordinate 97,326,480 downwards.
TGGGGCTGGAGGAGGCAGGCCCTGCGCGCACTGCATCCACTGCAACTGCTGAACCTGCATCTCCTCCTCGGCCTCAAATTGCATGAACCTGGGGGGTGACGGAGGCACAGGCCACCCTGAGAAAATGGCCTGGGTTCTGGAGCCCAACAAAGGCAGCCAAGAATGAGGGATTGGGAGAGGATGTGCCTTGGGGCTGTCAAGGCCCTGTGAGGTGCTGTCCACAGCAGAGAGCTGCTCCTGGAACTGATACAAGATCTGGGACCCTTCCTGCCTCACCAGCATTGGAGAGCATTCAACAGCATAGAGCCAGGTCGCTGCATTGAACCAGGTCAACGGGACACGTGGCTGACCCAAGGGGCACCCTCCTCATGCCCCCCATCCAGAGCCACATGAAGGGCTGACAGCCGGAGGCTGGAACAGGCATGTGTTTCCCACAGGGGTCCTTGCCCAAATCCAGGACCCTGGGTTGGGACTGAGAGTTCTGGAACGTAGACCTGGAGACAGGGCTCAGGAGAGGCTGGACGATGTGGATGCTGAGCTTAGAGGACAGGCCTTCCTCTCCTCTGAGAGGTGCTTGTTTGTTTGGTTTTGTTTCTTAAACCATGGGGATTACTGTGGAGCAAACACTGGAAGGGCCAGAGACCCGTGGGCTGATGACAGCTGGCTTCCCCAGCCTCTTGAGGGATGCCAGGGTACCCACTCAGGCCACTTTTTGTGAGGAGAGGGGGTCCCAAATCTATGTCAGTGGCCACCAGCCAGCCACCACTAAGGAAGCAGCAGGCTGGCAGGTGGAGCTCTTTCCCCGGCCCAGCCCATATGGCCAGAGTTGGACCCCTACTGGACTCACAGCTTCACCCTGCCCCGTCCTGAGACCTTCATGTGAGGGCAAGGGTAGGTCAAAGTCAGGGGAGGGCAGAGCTCGTGGTGGAGGAAGGACAGAAGACCCAAACTCTCAAGGTGAGGGAGGGGTTTCTGGAGGACTGTAGGGCCTCTGGGCTGCGGGCCCCCCGTTCCGAGCGACAGCCCTTCTCCTTTGTCCTCTCTGATGAGCACCCCCACGGCCAGACCCTGCCCTCACCCACTCGCCTCACCCTCCACGCAGCCCCTGGGCCCAGGACGCTGACTCACTTTTGCGCCATCTCGTAGTAGATCATCCGGTCAGAGTTGCTAATGTGCTGCCATTCCTGCACGGCCCTGCACAGTCCCTCCTCCAGTGTCATGGTGGGCTTCAGGCGGGCCAGGGATCGAAGCGCTGGGCTGTAAGCACTCGGGGTCAGTCTCTGTGCCCAGCCCAGCCCCCACCTGCCTGACCCCACCCACCAATGTGGACCACACATCACTCAACACAGCATGACTGAGCAACAGGAGAGTGAGAGGCAGGTGTCTGGGAGAGCAGAGACAAGCCTTCCCGGCTACTGCTGGCACCACGTCACACTCACTCGAGGATGACCATCCACTCCCAGGCTACAGCTGGGACACTGTGCCTTGGGGAGCTCTTTTCCTCTTCAAGGCTGCCTTTTCATAATAAAAATCACCATCATCAATGAGGCGTGGCATGTGCCAGGCAATCTGCTCACACTTCGTAGATTAGCCCAAGGAGTCTTCTGCACGGTCCTCTGAATGAAGTGTGATTGTCCCCTTTTTACGAGGGACCGGAGGTTTAGGATGGAAATGCCTGCCAGGCTCACAACTCTAGTGGGAGAGAGCCCATGCCCTTAGGAGAGCTCTACCATCACCCTGTTCCTAGTGGAATTCTCCACATCAACAAAGTCGAGGCGTGCATGAAGCGCTCTCCTGGGCCCCGCGCTCTTCCCCCTTCTCCGAAGTGACCTCCCCCGGCCATGTACACTCAAGTGCTGTATGAAAGGAGACGGCAGCACAGGAGAGTGTGGCATCCACTCCTTGGCTCCTCAACTTACACCACGACCCTCTCTGACTGCAAGTCTTCAGGCCATATTACCAGGAGAATCATGGAAGAGCAAGCTGGCTAGACTCACAGGGGGGTGGGGTCAGTTGAGATAAGGCACATTTCAGTCACGATGTCATGGACTGGCAGGCTCGCCCATACGACCGACAGTGTGCCTTCTCGTGGCGTGGACATCGCCCTCACACCTCGCTTCCAGTATCCCTAGAAACCTAACCTGCGAGTCCATCCCCAGTTCCTCTTTATCTAAGAGCTCCGATAAGCTCATGACCCCCTGAGCGTTCACTCACATGAGAAAGCAGGAAAGAGCTTCCGCATCAGGACTCTGGGGAAGGTGTCTCTGGGCCAGTGGCTTGAGGCGCTGCCACCGTCGGAAGTTACTGTACACGCTCTGGTGGTTAGAGCAGTCCTCCTGCGAGGCATAGGGCTGGTTGGTGTCCAGGCTGCCCTCCCTGGAAATGCCATGTGGCCATGGCCCAGAGTTCACTGGGCGAATGTTAGGGGCCATCTGGGCAGCTGGTGGTGGAGCTTGAGGAGGAAAGCCTGGGGTCCAGCCTCCCTTGCCAGCCTGAGTAACTCCAACAGCTGGAGCAGTCACAATGGTCTCCATCGCAGGGGTTGCTAAGAATATGGGTGCAGGACATGCAGCACTCCCGCTGAGGGCCCCTGGAGCGCTCCAGTTGAGGGGGCCCTGAGGAACGATAAAGGTCTGAGTCTGGGGGGCCTGCACTGGCCTCCCTTGTGACCTGACTTGTACAGTGAAGTTGCAAGCCCCAGGGGCACCGGGGCCACAGCCACCATTAGCCACCAAAGGCATCCTGGGGAACGCTGGCAGCCACAGGCTGCTGCCGGGAGGGAATGCGGGGGCGATGAGAGGTGGCAGGTGCTGCTCCCAGGGTGGCCAGTGCTGGGCGCCAGGAATGGGTGGAGGAAAGGACACTGCCATGAAAGTAGACAAGGAGGCACCGGGGTTCATGGTGACATCCGTTCCCAGCAGTGCAGATGCTGTTGAGGCAAAGGAAAGGAGTGAATGGAGGAGGAGAATGGGCAAGTGGGACTGAGGCTTTCTGCGGCCTCAGAGTGTAAATCTCCACAGATGAGAGACTCTTGGACAAGGGAAACTGCAGCGTGCAAATGTCTTCAAGTGATTTTCATGCCCTGACCTCCAGTTGAGAATTATTCCACTGGTGACCCCACGCCCATCCACCAAGCTCCCTGACCCCTGCCTGCCGAGAAGAAATTGCCTCAGCAAGCACTCACTTGGAGAGCCTCCCTAAGGCACACCCTGGCACCTAAGCCTCACAGGCTGTCTCCCAAGACCTGGAGCTGTGTGGACATCCGCTCTGTGAGAAATGCCCCTCAGCCGGCGTACTAGCAGGTAGGGGCCTTCTGCAAGGTACGTTCTAGGCCCCCAAAGGCCCTTTGTGGACAGGCACTGCGTAAAATATTAGGGCCCCACCTCCTCCTCAGTCCTCCTTTTCCTGATGCTCAGTATAAATCCCCTCTTTCTTTCCTAGCCTCACAAAACAAAACAAAATGCTGGAAAATATCTCTAATGGAATCCTGATACAAACCCATGACACTGGCCCAGAAAGCACCTGCATCTCCGAACAACCCACAGCAGATACGTAACATGGGCCAGGTCCTGCCACCCCTTCCCCAGTGCCCAGAGTCACTGTCATCAGTCAGGAGTTCTGTTCCTAGGGGCTTGGGGTGGTCTGAGAAGTAGGCGCGTGTCCCTTAGATTCTGTCATTTCACAGCCAGTGATGGCTGCAGAGGATTAAACAAGGGCCAGGGAATTGTCATGTTACATTGGTCGTGGGAGTACAGACTGCCTGTGGTCCTTCCCCTTCCAGCTCCCAATAATGGAGAGACAATCTGAGATGCAGGCATAAGCCAGATGCCATGGCGATCAAATTGTCTGAAACACATCCCCGTTCAGGAGAACAAGGTACACACCATGGTGCACCTAACTAACCAGAACAGATGTCATAGGACGTTTAGTAGTAACACAGAAGATCATCTTCCTGATCCTGGGCTACACTTCTTCCCCCTTTAAAAGAGGAAGCAGCCTTCATAGACATTCCACCCGAAACAACCCCACTCCACATCTGTTCCCTGTCCATGAAGGAGTGACATGAAATAGGAACAACCTCTTCCTCTCAAGGCAGCCTGAGGGTCCACCATGAGATACTGGACAAGATGAAGTAGGTCTGAAGTACTGCCATTCCACAAAAGGAAGAACAATTCAGAGCAACTCAGGAACCTGAGCCCTCTCTTGGCTGAAGTTACTCGTAATGGTTGCCCATCCCCTGTTGAATCCAAGGCAACAGTTACCTGAACTGACAAGTGAGCTCTGGGCTGGGAGGAGTGGACGAGGTGTGGGCTGCGGCAGTTAGAGTAACCCCCTGCCTAGCTCTCGGAGAGGACACTTCACTGCAGGTGTGGCCACACACAGCCCCATTGAATAGTTTTCTCACCAAGGCCATCTCTCCCCACGGCCCCCTGAGATACACTATGCTCCTGTTCAAATCCCTTTGAAAGATATGGTGAGGCAAGCTTCAGGTGCCTCAGGAACACAATACAGCTCTAGGCTTTCCTCATGACCCTCCCTGTGTCACCACCAGGACATCACACACATCCTTACACACACGTTTCAAAGTGGCTTGTCTCCCTTCTAGAAAGAATCAGACTGTCTGCTGCCATCCTTTCTCCATAGCCAGGGCAATTCCTCTTGATCCACCTCCAACGACCCCTCCTCCCCAGGGCAGTCTCAGGTTTCTTCAGGCTCCCCAGTCTCCCCAGGTGAAATGTCCTTGTGCGTCCAGTGCTGTCTTCTCCGTCTACTTCAGTCCAACTGTGTGCCCACAGTTAAGTGTAACGTGTGAACCTGAAGGATGTGAGGATGGCAGGGTCTCTGAGAACACACCCCCAGCCTATATAGGCTTACCTCCTATTGAAGCCATCCTGCAGGCTTGGGCACGGACTACTGCTGCCTGGTAGCCTCAATGAGAAAAGTCGAGACCAGGAGCCAGAGAGCGACCTGCTTCAGCAAACGCTCGGGATCCAAGTCAACGAGGGACACGTTTGAAAGTAAACCGGAAAATGCGGGCTGAACCGTTCTGCGGTGGGGGAGGGGCAGAGGGCACGTGGGTCGGGGTGGGGTGGCGTGTGCTGGGGGGACATTCCACGAGGGCTCTGGCAGGTAGGCAAGAACCGGAAGTTCCTTCCACCTCCCACAGTGGCAACACAATTGGCGTGTGCCTCTTTAGGCAGTTTATAGACTGTTGTTTTGATTCACGGCACCGAGGTTGAGCATGACAGTCCCTTCCTTTCACGTCTCTATCCATCAACCTAGGTTTTTTGTGTTTTTTTTTTGTGGTACGCGGTCCTCTCACTGTTGTGGCCTCTCCCGTTGCGGAGCACAGGCTCCAGACGCGGAGGCTCAGCGGCCATGGCTCACGGTCCCTGCTGCTCCGCGGCACGTGGGATCTTCCCAGACCGGGGCATGAACCCGTGTCCCCTGCATTGGCAGGAGGACTCTCAACCACTGCGCCACCAGGGAAGCCCTGGAGCTTTAATAATGAAGGAAAACTTAAATGATTTGCAACCAATAACTTCATACTAGAGGAATGGTGAGGCAAAATATTGTACCCAGGCACTCGAGAAAGGCAGGCTGCCTTGTTGCTTCCTCCCTTTGTTCAGTCATTCAACCAATTATTTACAAGATTCTCACTCATAATTCTGATACAGTATTTGAAGGACTCTTCTCAAGGCCACTGATACAAAAACTGCACTGTGCAAAAATTAGCCCGTCCCAATTCTGCAATCACCTTTGTAATACTTCAAAATCCTACACCCCACAGACAGAGATAATCAAATTAGCCCAAATGTAACTTGGGAAGACCAGTCACAGAAGGGAGTATCTAAAAGTCCTTTGGATCATGATCTCTGACTATTCCTGCACAGAAGGTGGGGGCGGGCATTGACTACTGAGAAAAAACATCTCTGGACATGCATCACAAGCCTCAGAAGACAGTTCATCTTCCACTCAATCACGAAACATTAAAGAAACGAAGAGATACCATGTTTGTGTCTTGCGGAGTTTTCAAGTCTGCACTTGGAGGCGCTTAGTGCTGTTACATGGGAGGGGTCTTCAGAGGCATCCTGTTGAGTGAGAAATGCTCTAATCTTGCCTTTGACCAGAAAGCGGATCTGATGACTGACGTCTCTTCGGGAAGTATTACAAAGTCAGGGCAGTGAGTCGATCCCGCTACTGTTCTTGTTGTTGTTTTATTGTCAACTGAAATCCTGCAAGATATTATAAAAAAGGAGGGAGGGAAAATAAAATTGTTCCCATACTACCTGTTGAAATTGGCCCAGATGGTCAACTCTTTCTCAAAATTATTTTTTTAAAAAACCCCAAAACCGTACAAAGGAAACACCTGTGAACACTGAGAAAAAATATTCTAGTAGAGTAAATGCGTTGGAAAAACTCTAGGAACGGAGTCAGGAGACAGTATCTTAAGAGTGTTTCCCAGGTCTGAAATTCTTTGCTAGCACTGTTCTTTAACGGAAACTTCAGGTGTGCTAGGAAAAAGGACCTACTGTTTTTTGAAAGGCATTAACAAGAACCAAGGAACGGCAGTCCAAAGGGCATGAAAGTACTTGCCCCAACTTGAGGCTACTGTGCTTACAGCGGAGCTCTCCAGAACTCTTTGTAGCTAAGTGCATGGGTTTCACGAGTGCACATTTCCCAAGAGCTGGTTTTAAGAAGAGACCGTCACGAAGGTTCCCAGCGAGGAGCGTTGCCGGAGAAGTTCCGCAGCTTGCCCGACCCTCCATTTCTGTCCTCTCCTGCAGAGACCTCCTAGGCCCGCGCACCGCGCGCCTGCACGCCCGCCTGTGCACGCCCACTGGGGCGGGGCTCTCGGGCACGCGGACCGCCGTCCTCCAACAGCTCCCGGCGTCTGCTGGGGCAGTTTGCTCCGGAAGACAGGAGCGCATGCGCGAGCGCGGAGGGTGGGGCCCCAATGGCTGTCCGGCGGGGGAGGGGCCTGTCATGGCGGCCTGTAGAGTCAATTCTAGGAATCCTGAGGTAAGGGGTACGGGGACTTTTCACCCCTCAGGTGTCACCGCTCTGCACTGTTGTTCACCCTGTGGGTTATTTGTGCCCTTGTCCATGTAAGGAGACTCCCCACAATGTGGATTCACGCCCCCATAGAGCTCGATTCCCTTGAGATGTTTACCCCAGGATTATTGGCACCACTGGGGGAGCCGGCTGCATGAAGGGTTCAGTGATTGCGGGGCCTACAGTGGGGGCTAAATAGTGTGTGCGAGCTATTAAACAGGTGCCGTTCTAGTCTGCGCGTTGTGAAGAGTACAAAAGCTAGAGGGAAGTTCTTGCGAGTTGAAAACCCTCATCTGGTTCCGAAGGTAGCTCAGGTGATTGGAAAATGAGTGAAGATGGAAGGAACACACTCATCGTTTCACTAGTGTCTTCCTTCTTATCATAAAAACATCAGTCAACACTTATGTTCAAACTGCATTCTTTTGTCGGTGATGCGAGCAACTTTGCTGAATGTGGTAATAAACATGTATTTGTAGTCTGGTGTCAAATCATGATTGATTTGCAAGCATAGATGGGGTCTGTACATATTTAATTGGTTGGTGGGAATCTGATAGGTAGTCAAATGTGTGGGTTGGTTTTGTCCGTGGATATTTGTGTTTGAAGGGAGGTCATGCCTGTGTTTTTGTGAGAGTGTGTAAGAGTGAGTGTTGTATTTGGAGGGTGTTGAGATGTGACGCAGGCATACTCAAGGAGTTGGTGGTTAGGTGTTTGTAATTTGGTGTTTGGGGAATATGTTTACATGTGTTTTTTTCACCCATGAATTTGGGGATTTGTGTGTGTGTAATGGTGGATTTGGAAGGATTATCTGCATATGCGTAAGGGCAATGTCAGGAAAAGTAGTGGTGTATATTACTTTGGGTGTCCAGTCTGTTAATTTTGTATATTTGGGGAATGTAGGCTGATCATTTGTGTATTCAGGGCATGTTGTATGGTTATGGGGTGTTTGTGGGTGTGCATGTTCAGGAGCTGTGTATGTATATTTGGATGTGTAGAGGGCAAGTCTGTGACTATTTTATGGGGCTGGTGGATGTTGAATGTGTAGGTATGTTGTGTTTGTATGATCCTGTATTCTGCAAGATGGCAGAGTTCACTCTGCGTGAGAGGTTGGGAATATGGGGTTATGTATACGCCAGTAGTGTGGTACTGTATGTGTATTTGGAACAAAGGGCGTATAGGGTGACATTATTGCCTATTTGTAGTGTACTGGGTAATTGTGGTTCTATTTGGGACTTGTGGAGAGTTGTGTGTGAAATGAGTTTGTGTGTGTATTCAAGGGGCATGGCCACTTGGAGGAATATTTGCTGAGGCTGTGCATTTGTAATTTTCAGTAGGAGCCTCTTAGGCTTATGTATTTTGGGAAGTGAGTATATGTGTATCTGATAGAGAGGTGGGGTTCTAGGTTTCTACAGGGAAGATGGACAATTGCATTTGTATGTATTAGAAATATGTGATACGGGTATTTGTTAGTACTTGCATATGTGTGAGCTGGCTCCTGATAGCTAGGGATAATTTGATATATGGAAGTTGTTTCATAAATGGTTTGCTGGAGATATTTTCATGTATCTTACTTGTGTATTCTAATCCGTGTGCGTGTCCATCATCAGGTGCATGCATTATCAGAGTTTGTTCATAAGGTATGGAGTTGTTAGGAGTATTCAAAGTGTATTTCTTTGGAGAACGCTAGGGTGTCTATACATGTGTTTGGTAGGAGTAAGAGGTGGTCTGTCTATATATTCAGGGTGAGGGTAGAAATGTATATATACACACACACACACACCTATACAGTTTGTATGTTGGAGTAGTGGTGGGGAGCTTGTATTCTGGAGAGGTAGCATAATGTATAGTGTTTGGGAGGGGATCCATATATTCAGGGGTTAGGAATATTTGCATGTGTGTGTCCATAGGTGTGTGAGAATTGTGTATGTATCTTAGTAAGACTGCAGAGGTTGTCGGTGTTTTTCTGTTTTGAATGTGTCTGAGCATTTGGGGTGTATACTCATGAGTAGTTTGTGGATGTGTGTATTTGTGATTTGTGAGTGTAGCAGGAGGCTTCGAGTCCTCTATGTGTCTATTTCAAAATGTAATGCCTGAAGAATTTAGTGGTGTTGCTTGTATGTGTGTTCTCAGTATTAGTGAGGTGGACTTACATGTACAGTTGACCCAAACATGGGTTTGAACCACACGGGTCCACGTATAGTGGATTTCTTTTTCAGTAACTACTACAGGACTACTACAGGATCCATGGATGCAGAGCCACTGCATGGAGGGTTGGCGCCCTAACCCCCAAGTTGTTCAAGGGTCAGCTGTATTTGATAAGTATAGATTATTTGTGCCTGTGTGTGTTTTTGAGTTCCTGGGGCTTCTGGGGTATGTATTCTGTGGGATGTGAGAGTTTAGTTTGTGTGTTTGGAAACCAGTGGGCTGTGTAGGTTATGTGTGTGTGCAGGAATCCTGCAGTATATGTATTTTAGGGCTGTGGGATTGCATATGGGTCTTTTTTTGGGTTGCACATGAGACAGTTGTGTACTTGGTGACCCTGTGTGCTTAGGTACTCAGTGTGTACATCTGGATGGCATATTGGTTGCACATGTTTGTTTTCAGGCCCATGTTGTGTGTGTATATATAGTTGTGAGAGTGGAATGTGAATATTCAGGGTGAGTAAGGTTTCATCTGTAAAAATTTAGGTAGTAAGAGGTGGTCTGTTTGTGTATTTATTCAGGGTGAGGGTGTGTGTTCAGGATATATATATATATATATATATATATATATATATATATATATATATACAAACACAAATGTATATGTGGTATCCTTTTGGTTATATATCTGTGGTGGGAGTTGAGAGTTCTCCTTGGGGTGTAAGTGGATTCTGTGCACATATTCACAGGAAAAGTTATGGGATGTGCTGGAACTGGTTCATACTGTCTTGGGAGAGTCAATGGTGCATATCTCTTCCCATCTGTGTGTTTAGTGATGTCAGGTGGGTAGCTTGAAATTGGTCATGCTGGGAATATTTATACCATGTAGATACCATAAGTGAAGTCTTTCCCGCCTTTCTCGGAGAGCTTTTTATCAAGCACTTAGCAGCGTACCACTGATGTGCGTGTTTGGATTGTGTATGAATGAAGCAAGAATATTTGGGCATCGGTGGGTATGTATGGGACACTCATGTGAATTGTGAGTGGGGCTTCTGGGGCTATGGGCCCTTGTATATGTGCATTGACCCTGGTAATTGTGAATCATTGCATTGCTCCTATCAGGTTGGTCTGTTCTTTAGGGCCAGAGAATCCCCATAAATGTTGTTGATTCCCAGTAGAAATCATGCAGATGGATACAGGGGTGTCTGTACCTTAGGCAGGTGGACACTCCTTCAGCATTTGTGTGGTCCTAGCGTCTGGGTCCCTAGAAGGGGGCGCCTGGCGGACAGATGGCCATGCAGAGCAGAACCTTCACAGGTGTGTTGTTGGCATGACAGGCAGCAATCAGAAAGTCATGGGGCTTCCTGGATAGGAGGTCAGGTGACCAAGGGTTCTCCCAGGAAAACCCCCTGAGAATCAGTTGGACAGCTACAGGCATTCCTGGCTCTTCTGTGGCACAGCGGACGTGCAAGGACACCCTCCACATGGGGTCCAGAGCCATGTGTCCCTGAGCCCAACTGCCCCAGGGTGGTGGGAACTGTTGCATATCAGGCTGGTCAACTGTATCACTAGGTCTCAACCAACCTGTCTCATGGAAACCTAAGTCCTCACGGATAGGCAGGACCTCTAGGGATCACTGAGCTGACAAGGACAGAGGTAGGGAGGCTTTGTCACTGAGGGAGAGTTGGGGACTGAGACCTGGAGAGCCTGGGGAGTCCCACTCTGAGGAGATGTGGCTCTGATGTTCCCAAACCCTTTAGACATGTTCTCTGTTCTTTTCTGAAGGCTCAAGATGCTTCTAGCAGTGGGAAGCTTATCTCAGTTTCATGTTTCTCTGATAGGATGAACTGACCCTTTTATTCACTCTTCCACATCGAGCTGCAAACCCATCAGAGGGAACCATGTGATCGTTGTAGCCACCAGCTGACCCCACAGCCACCTTGTGCCTCCCTTGGACCCACCCAAGCATTTCTGAGCCTTCTTTATGGTGAGTCTTGTGGCCTTTTCTCCCTCATTGTGACTCCTCCTGCCAATAAAACATGCTGTGAATGTTAACAAAAGGAAACCTGCACTAGAATTGGAGTCTGGAAGGCCCGTAGAGGGAGCTCTCATGCCGTGCCACTCATCATCAATTACCCCAACAGGAAGAGGTCATTTACTGACCCCAAAGAGGAAGTGCAACCACTTTACTACCCCAGCTGGAGGAGGGAAGACTTCCTTCCTGGCCAGCAACAAGAAATAGAAAATAGAAATAGCTAATAGAAAATTCCGCAGTTTAGCCAATGAGACGCCGTTGTCACCTGAAGTTTTACTTTCCTCCAGTGAACTTCCATTTTTTCCCTTGATGATGACTTTCTTTCCTTGTCCCACCCTCCTTACTATACAAGTCTTCTGGGACTTCCCTTGTGGTCCATCAGCCAAGACTCCGCGCTTCCAGTGCACGGGTTTGATCCCTGGTCGGGGAACTAAGATTTCCACATGCCATGTGGCATGGCCAAAAAAAGAGAAAGCCTTCCATGTTGTGTAACCCGTTGGAGTATCTCCCTTTCTATCAGATGAGATACTGCCTGATTCATGAATCGTTTAATAAGGCCAATTTATTCAAAATTCAAAGTAAATCTTCCAATTTACTCCGTTAAATTTTGTTTTTTAATACATTGGGGGCATGCAGAGGTGGCCACTAACAGTTTAATATGTATCCCTCCAGAAATGTTCTGTATAAAAATATGTATGTGCACTTTTCTAAAATCCACTCTTATGATTGCTACTGCTAACAAGATGATTTTATGATTAAATGCTTATCTTTTTAAAAAGAAAAAGGTAAATATATTGGTGGCAGTGATGGGATCTGAAGCAAATTTCTGATTAACATTTTGGGACAAGGAGAAACAGGTGTGGTGCCCACAACTCCTTTGAGTTCACTGTCTTTCTTGCCATTCCTGAAGGTTGTTGGTAAGCTCCTCTTGGTTTGAGCTCCATTCTCTTTGCGTTTGTGCTCCCAATCTAACTGGCTTTCCTTTACAGGGCAGGTCAGTTTGGCTGGTAGAGGATTCTCCTTGAGGCCAAACCCCTAGCCTTTCAGATGGAAATTCCCAGGACACAGTAACATCTCTTGGTTATTGCCAGTATATTTTTGAGTGGTAAACCGTAGCCCCTAATTTTGTTCCCTGGATTCCACACTGGGCACTGCTGACAGTGTAGTCTGCACTTGCCCATCTGTTTGGAATCAGCCCCCAGTTTCCATGCTTGGAGCTGTTGGTGGTGGCTATAGTTCTCCATTTTGTTTGGAATCAGTTTGCAGTCCCCCTTCCTTGGGATTTGCCGTTTGGATCTTTTTCCTCAGTCCAAGGATCCCTGGGAATCGGTGGTGGTGCATACCAGGCCTTCTTTTGTCCAGGACATAGTAACATCTCTTTGTTACTGCTGATATATTAAGGCGCAGGTTTTTTGTGTGTTCTTTTGGGTTGACAAAGGCTAGCTAAGGAAATGAGATCCTTTATCGCCAAAGAGTTGAGAATGCCAGCTTCTGGCACACCTGCTTATTTTATATTTAAGAACTATGGTCCTGGAGGTTGTAGATATTTAGAAAGATGGAAAAATTATACTAATATTGATCTAGAATTACAGTGGTCATTGTGGGGCATGTTCCAGTTAGACAAGATTGTACATTTAAGGAAAACACTAGAGAGCAAGGGTTCACAGATTGCACAGGGAGAATGAGATGCCTGCTTTACTTGGTATGTAAAAGTTTACAGACGGTTTCAAGATTCCAAAATAGCTTCGTTGAGAGACTTAGAACAAAAAGCTAATGAAAAATTAAAGAGACAAAAGGTACCTGAAACAAAAGACCATAGGACGGATGTGACTGCAGATTTAACTCCTACTGTCCCCCCCTTTCCTTTTTCACCTGAGTACTCTTGTTTTACTCATTTTCTGTCTGAAATACTTTTCTATTCCAAAAAGAATATTTAACAATTGCCATTTAAAGTAAAACTACCTGAGATTGCAGGTGAGCCCCCTCAGGTGTCCTTTACCCCTTGGTCAAAGACTGAACTGAGAGCTGTAGTCAAAGAATTCTCTAAACCTTGGAGGAACCCCCAACATTTTTTAAAGACTTCAGAGTCACTGTCAGGGCGTATGTCCCCAAACTGCTAGATCTTTATCCACTTGTACACATGTTGGTAGGACTGGGGGAAGCCCCAGAATGGATGTGGGAAGCAAAATGACATAATCCCTAGGATGATATTCAAGATCCTCAACCTAAAAAGGCTTGCAGAATAACAACTAACCTTTTATAAGCTATTCCTAAAATCTTCCCTGCTCACACTTGGTCTATTATTAATTGGCCTAATAATGATTGATGTATTATTCACTTGTACAAACAAAAGAGGGGTGAATCTGTGGAAGACTTTAGAGCCAGTTTAGAAGCTCTCTTTTTACAGCAGTTGGTGTTCCAAGGAATAAAAAGGCCACTCAGCCTGCTTTAACTGCCCTCTTTGTAAGTGGATTATCTTCTGAGATTAGTGGATTGATAAAAGGGCAGAAAAGAGGGTGGGAGGCTATAGGCCTGACTGAACTCGTGACTATAGCTGAGCATTTTGAAAGGACCTTGGAGCAAGATCACAAACAGAAATCCACCAAGCTCATAGCCTTACAGTTACAACAGCTCTAAGGCAAGGGACACAAAATGACACCTGGGCCTCCCCCATTACAACCTCCTAGGGGTCCATGATCAATTTGATGACCCAAAGTTGATGTTTCATTTGTAATCAGTGAGGACACTGGAAAAAGAGGTGTCCTCAAAAGTCCTATGCAAACTCTTCACAATTGCTCTCATATCTGTCTCAAAGGGAGGGCCCCCCGTGACCCTCTCGCCTAGTTGGCAGAACTCCAGAGGTTCTCTGGTAAACTATTAGCAGCAATGACCTTAAACAGCCCAGAGGAAAATATAATGAAAAACGGCCAAATTTTAGTTGATACTGGAGCTATGCTTTCTACTTTAAACCCCACTCTCATATTTTACTTTGAAATCTACATTAAACTCTAACCCTAACTGTAAACATAATTACCTAACCGTTCAACACCCTACCCCTAGCCCTAACCAGAGCTGTGCTTTCTACTCTAAATCCCACCCTCAAAGAACAACAGGTCCCTCTGAGTAAAGAGGATGTTTCCATAGTGGGAGTACCTAATACAGTTCAGAGAGAATTTTTATCTCAACCAAGATTCCTTTCTGCTATGCAGTATAGCCCCAGTTAATCTATTCAGTAGAGATCTCTTTTCTAACTTCAAAGGGCCAGTACATTTTGCCTCCAGTGGAGATCTCACCTTAAAATTTCCTGATCAACGTGAACCTGATCAGTTATGTTCCTTACAATCTGTCCTGGACCTAAAAGCGGAAGTTCAACAAAAGTTCCCTAATTGGATGGAGATGCCTGCAAATTTGGGGGCTACTTCTGACAGTGTTAACATGAGAAGAATAAAAAAATGCAAACCTATAAAGATTCAGATAGATGTAGCTAAACCTCTCCCTAGGTTTCCTCAACAGCTATTAAAGCCTGCGGTCATACAAGGTCCCATAGCTATTATAGAAGACCTAATTGCCCAGGAGGTAATCATTCCTGTACTCGTCCCTGCAGCATGCCAATCTTGCCTGGTTGGAAACCTGGCAGGATGGCCATTTGTCCAGGACTTGGGAGCTGTTAATAAAAATAGTTTTCCCCTGTTTTCCTGTTGTTCCAAACCTAGCCACCCTTGTGTCACAAGCTTGAACTGACTTGAAATGGTTTACAGTTGGAGACCTTTGTTCACCTTTCTTCAGCATCCCGGAGACCCAACAGCCAATATCTACATGCCTTTACTTGGAACAATCAACAATATACCTGCACTTTTATGCCTCGAGGGTTCACTGGGACTCCTTCTTTTTTCCTCCCAAGTACTTCACCAAGATTTAAGTACCCTCTAGTTCCCTGAGAAATCAGCCTTTTTACCATATGGAGATAACCTCCTGCTGTACTCAGCTACTGTAAAGGTTCCATAAGGCATTCATAAAAGATTCCATTTATTTGCTGCAACAGTTAGCTGAGAAAGAACACAAAGGAAAAATTACAATTATCCGTAGACGCTGTTCATTACCTAGGACGTAATCTAAGCACTGAAGGAATTCTGCTATCTCCAGAGAGAATTAGGCTGATACAGGAACTTCCTAGACTCACAACTAAGTGCTAGCATTGTGGATTTCTAGGTTTAGCTGGTTATTGCAAGCTCTAGGTTCCAAATTTTTCTGTTACCTCTTCCACTCTGTGAACTTATTAAAGATTTGGTTCCTGAAGCCTTTGCTTGGGAAGATAAACACAAGCAGGTTTTTATAAGGCTAAAACGAGCAGTGCAGGAGCTGCCTGCCTTAGGGTTGCCCAAATGATCAGGTTCAGGTTGATCCGGAAACTTTTTTTTTTTTTTTTTTTTTTTGCGGTACGCGGGCCTCTCACTGTTGTGGCCTCTCCCGTTGCGGAGCACAGGCTCCGGACACGCAGGCTCAGCGGCCATGGCTCACGGGCCCAGCCGCTCTGCGGCATGTGGGATCTTCCCGGACCGGGGCACAAACCCGTGTCCCCTGCATCGGCAGGCGAACTGTCAACCACTGCGCCACCAGGGAAGCCCGATCCGGATACTTTAAGGTGAGATCTCCACTGGAGGCAAAGTATATTAGCCCTTTTAAGTTCGAAAAGAGATCTCTACTTAATAGATTAACTTTAGGTTATTCAAAACCTTTTACTTTATTTGTGCATGAAAGGCATAATCAGGCCGTGCAGAGCTGTGTGAGCATGGTAGTAAACACAGGCCCATTGCCTGTTATAGCATACAACTTGATTCAGTTGCTTTTGCCCGTCTCAGGTGTCTTAAGGTTATAGCCGCAACTGCAAATTTAGTGGAAGCCTTGGCAGATTTGACTCTAGAAAATGAAGTTTATTTGCAAACTCCACACCTTGTCCACAGTCTTCTTAACGCTGAATTGACAACATTTCTCTGCAAGTATCACTAGATTAACTTCCTGTGAAATCCTGCTTTCACCACCTCATCTTTAAATGTCACAACGTTCTCAATCCTGCTACACTACTACCTCTGTCTCACAAAGGTGAGGGCCGTGACTGCCAGGTAACAGTGTCCCATGGGAATTCCCTGGTAGTCCATTGGTTAGGACTCCGAGCTTCCACTGCAGGGAGCGCGGGTTGGATCTCTGGTCGAGGAACTACGATCCCACGAGCCACATGGCACGGCCCAAAACAAAAACAAAACAAACAGAAAACAGTGTCCCGTTTTGTGAGTAAAGATGTTACCAAGTAAAGATGTCCTGAGTAAAGATGTTACCAAGTCCAAGCTTGCTCTGCTTGCCGCACGACAGGCCATAAATCGGAGATGAGGTGTTGAGGCAAGGAATATGAGTTTATTCAGAAAGCCAGCAGACCGAGAAGATGGCAGAGTAAAGTCTCAAAATAACCATCTTATCGGGGTTTGGGTGCCAGTTTCTTTTATAATACAGAGATGGGGAGGAGATGAGGAGGTAAAGTAAGAAGGCCATAAGTTTTGCGAATAGCCCCTGGAATGGCCAGCCTCGGGGAGGAGATGTGTTAATTTCTTCTTAATTGTAGCCATCCACAGGTGGAAGGAGTCCATATGTTTCCCTGAACAAAGGCACTTTGGTTTAACATTCAGACAGAGGGACAGGGTTCCCCGAGGCAGGCCATTATGTACAGGTACAGACAATATCCTTTTAGTGAACAAAAGCAGCAGAAGGCAAAGGTTAAAGTAAAAGGAACAGATCCAATGTGGAGTCCGATATGGCTCTTCCCTGTTACAATTCGTTACTGTCAATGTCCATTCCACAGTCTTGTGGATAAAAGGGGGTGACGGCCCTTCTAATTGCTTCATCAGATGGATCTTTCCGGGAGTGTCCACCATTGGTGCCAGTGTTCCAAACGTTGGGTTTTTGTTTTTTTTTTGTTCCTCTCTGGAAAGTGTGTCCTTTACACCTGTAGCCTTAAAAAAATATTCTCAGCCTAAAAGTTGAGAGTTACGATCTCTTTGATGGGAACTTTGAGGGCTTCAAGCCTGGGAGGCAGCATCTCAAGTTAAGGAATTCAGCACTTTTCTATGGACGGGAAGATGCAAGAGTCTGGGCTCACTGAAGTCATTCATTTGATATGTGCCTCAGCTATCCGGGGCCTGTATCCTATATTCTCATATCCTGAGTTTCGTCAGGGCTCACCGGCTCACGTTGGGGGGCTGCAGTCGCTAATGACTGATGTGTCAGGAAATATTCCATTTCTCAGATCCTCTTCTCTTGGTCAGGATTTTGACCCATATTTGGGAGACATTTCAGGATCAAATTTTGTCCCACAGCGCTGGGAGGCTCATCCCTGGTCAGGGGAGAATTCTTGATATGCCACTCCAGGTGCTAGTCTTTGGATTAGGCCCTATTGCTAATTAAAGATCTTCTGGATCCTCTATCTAATTATGATCCAGGAGACATTTTCCCTTGTTGCTTCCTCCTGTACCTAGAATCACACTATTACAATTATTTCATGTTATAAATGTGGTCTATTTCCTCAAGATGTTTAGCCATTGAAGTATTGTTGGAGGCCTGGTTCCATACTGGGTACTGTAAGAGACACCAATCTTATAAAGTAGACAGGATATAAGTAATGCAGCTAGTAACGTTAACAAAGACACAGTACAGCAGGGAGACACAAAGAGCAAACAATCTGGAAACAAAGAACAATGATCAGTATAACTACTTGTAATCCAATTGCAATAGCGAGCGACCAGAGGTACCCTAACTGATTTAGTGAGCCATCCGCTGTTTCAGTGTACCAGCGGTGCGGACTTAGACGTGCATGGCTTAATCTTGGAGACAAGCATATGCTACTGGCAGGATCACCCAGGTAGAGAGAAAAAGATAAATGTTTCAATTCTGCTTACAAGGGTATAATTTAACAAATGACTGTAAATCATAATGAGTTTAAGGGGAGCGTTTTGCTTACACCTGGAAAACACAGATTGAAAACAGTCATTTTTCAGATAGAAACCATAAAAATTATAACCATAATTATAACCAAAATTATAACCAAAATTATAACCCTTTTACCCAGGCATGTGCAACTAATCGTTTTTGTTAACAGCTTTATGAAGCCATCAGGTTTCCCATTAGAATTCTTCAAGTTCTTACCCAGTTCACCTTTATGGTTTGAAAATCAGAAACTTGTATTTATGCAAAGGTCCTTTCTATAAATCTTGTTGAAGAGGAAGCATTTTTGCAAAGGCATCAGAGTGAAACCATGACTGTGTACAATGGTGAAAGACTTAAGAAGGCACGTGTAAATCTGATTACAGTGCAATTGAGAAAGTAACGTGGTTACTGCGGTGACATGCAACACTTTCAGCTAATAAAGAGAATTCTGACTGGTAACATTTTACCAGGACATAGCAAATTTTAGGAACTCCATATAATCTGTAGAATACCTGTGTCATTTGGCATACAATAGAACCTAAGAAGATTTATTGCTTATTTGACAACACTTCCCGTGTCATTCAACCTAATTAGTTAATATGTCTCTTGGGGTGTTTCAGGGGCCCTTTGAAGCACCCCAAAGTTAGCTAGAGGTCAAAGGAACTTCATTATAATTTGAGTTGGGAAGTTTTGTCAAAAAAATAAGAAAAGGGTTTAAAACAGATAGGATGCCATGTCACTGTGAAACAATAGTTATTCACTTAGCCAAAGTAACAATAAAAGATTTCAAAGGCAAGTACAGAACAGATCTCTTAAAAGGTAGAAAAACTTAAAATCTGGTATCAAAGGCAGTCCAAAATCTTAAGAAACCTTGTCTTCTTAACAGAGAGAAAAGCGAAATTCAAGTTGTGCACCAGCTTACTTTTAAAATGTATTTACCCAATTAAACTTATTTTAAACTTAGTCCTGACCACGTACAGAACTCTTTTTTTCAGGGTCCACTTTCCATAAACCTTCTGTCACTTACTTTAGCACAATTCTGACTTTCAAGTGGTCAAATATCTGGAGAGATTAATTTTAGATAGACCTTCCTATAAGTATTTTAAAAAGTTCACCTAAAGCTCTTACCTCATTTGCATTTTCTTTCCTTAAAAGTTTCTTCACATCAAGTTATTTCCTTGCTGACAAATTTGCAACAGATATAACAAGATTTTATTTAGCTTATATTAAACCTAGGCACAATAAAAGTATTATACTTAATGTTGATGACTCTAACAGCATGTCTATATTAATTAGATCAACAAATGAACGTTAATACCAGGTCTTAATTAATACTGAATATTTCCCAGTTCACATGAACCTGAAGCTCATGTAGCTCAGTTTCTCTTGTATTTAGAATAGTTTGGTGTGTAAGTGCTTACTTTTCTTTAAGCCAATTAAATAGAGCTCATCCACAAATCAACCTCAGCAATGTTATCCAAAGACAAAGACACATACAAGGACACAAACATACAGAGACGTCATGGTTGTCATTTCAGAATTTCAGCACTGAGTCAGGTACAGCCATGTGAAGCCCATCAGTTTACAAAAAGAGGTTGGATTCAAATTAGGTTTCTGGCAGATGGAACAAATCCAACTCACTTGTCTAGATGGCTGAATTTTTACAGAAAAGACACTTAGGTTTTTTATTTATCCTTGATAAGTCAGTTTCTAAATTACTTTACCCTCTTTCAAAAAGGTGCATTTTAGAAAGATGGCAGAGATGAGAGTTCCTGAGAAGACCAGAAAGGACATTTGCATCTCAAAGATACAGGCAAGTTTTTCCTAGGATGACTTTGTTTCCCCTTTGTTTAATATTTACAAGCCTCTTAAGATAAACAGGGAGGGTTTGGGGAGTGGTATCTATTGGAGAGTCAATCAACTCGTTCCCCACTGTCAAAGTTCCCTGGGGCTCCTGTGGGGAAATTAGAATCGGACGCCTCAAGGCCAAGGGAGTCCCCTGGCCTCTTATAGGATGTCCGCACAAGGGAACTTGCCCTGCTGTGGATGTGGCTCCCAGTCCAAATTGGGTGGCTTGTGGAGTCTTAGATGGTGATACTAAATCAGGCTCCTGTCCTCTGGGGGTTAACACAGAAACTTCTATTTGATCCCCGTGGGTAGGGGAAACAGGAGGTGGTGAATATGATGGCGGCATGGGGGGAGGGTGGGCAGGTGGAACAACTGCCGGTGCAGCTTGCTGTTTTGCAAAACACTTCTAACTGCGAGATCCTATAAAAATTGAGTGAGCCATTTAGGGGCTACCGCCCTTGTGATCCTATATTTTGGGTCCACACCCTATTACAATAGTATACATGTCTTTCTTAGTCATAGGCTCAGGGCTATGTTACACCCATTTATCTACTATAGGCCCCACCCAAAGGGCTCTCCTTCAGGGTTGATGGAGTATTTCCCATTTTGTACACCCAAACGCAAAAGACGCAAACAAAGTCTGGCATCAGTGCACACAAAACCAAGACCAAAACCAAGGAACCAGTTCCCAAATCGGTTCTGAGGGGGTGTAGTGGTGTCGAGAGCAGCCGTCTGGTGCAGAAGCCCACAGGCAGCTAGGAGGAGCTGTGTTAGTCCAAAGGGTCCGGGACACATAGTCCATTCTCAGCCCAGAAGGAGCAGCCAGGGGGAACCAGTGGGAGGGCTTGACTAATTGAGCTTTGTGCCTGCTATAAAGCTTATTGTTTAGCTCTTGGCCAGTAAACTATGGAGGGTTTGTACGTGGCTGCATAAATGGGTCTAAGAATGATGGACAAGTGTGGTATTCGTTGCCTCCAAAGTGTGGAGAGACCTAAGTAAGATGTGTTGGGCTTGCTATAGTGTGTTGGGGGGCTGAATAGTTAACAGCTGAGGTTTAGCTGCAAAAGGAATTAGCTGGCTTTTAGAGGATCAGTTAATGCCCAGAAATTTAGTAGTTGTGGACAGCCCTTGAATTTTATGTGGGGCAATAAATAGCCCACCTGTATGTTATAGATGGGTCATCAACCATGTTAGGGCCTTGTGCACCAGTCTCCTGAGGGGCTGTGGATTAGAACCTCAGTATAGTGCCAGACGGTGCAAGGGGACACCAGGTCTTGCCAGCAAAGACTGTGGGCAATAGCTGGGCTGTTAAGATAGCCAGTAGGCAGACAGGTTAAAACATACTGGGTGCTTTCTGAAGTAAAAGTAGACTGCAGCTGGGACTCCTTAATAACTGGTACTGAATAGAACATAATAGCTAGATTGTCACAGCAAAGTAATTCCCTGGAGCCCTTTGGATATCCTTAATGAACTGGACAGTGTTGGAAATGGGAGCCTTAATAGTGGGGATCAGCACTTATATTTCAGTAGTTGATTATAAGTCACCACTCATTAATAGCAGGCTTTAATAGCAGCCAAATGGGGAAATTGAAAAGGAGAAATGGTGTGTTTAATGACTTCTTCTTTTCCTAAAATCTGAATTATGGGCTGCAATCCCACAGCCCCCTGTCATACATGTTATTGGGAGATATTTACTGTCTTAGGTGGCAGTCTTATGGGCTCCCAGTTTCAGCTTCCACCAGGAAGGCCAGGAATTTGGGTTTGTTCCAAATGGCGTTGCAGTACATCAAGGCATCCATAGCTGTAACGGGAAAGGGTAGGGCCAAAGGGGCTACCACCACTAAAAGATTTTTAATAAAGATTGTTTCAATAGTGACATTCAATGGAAGTTGAATGCTTTCTACTCCCCTGACTACTATGCCTTGTAATCTAAAGTGTGGCCCTTGCTTATAATTGGAGGGGTTCCCAGGAGGCACTGTAATTTGAGCTCCCGTGGTCAATGAGAGCCATAAGAAAATTTGTTTATGTGTGTCCCAAGGAAAATTAGAGAAGTATATGGGCAAGTGTCCCAGAGGAGGGCCACGCTCCAGGGATCTGCCAGGTCCCTAAGGCAGAGGTGTTGGCAGAGGTCAGGGTACAGGATTCGGAGAGGTGACAGCTACCCATCACTCCAGTCTCCTGAAGAGTCTGCAGCGCCTGAGCAAAAATTTCTAACTTGTGCTTGGGCGGTCTCAAGTTGACATCATTAGGGACCCCCGATCTCCAGAGCTGCCAATACAGGGAGGTCTGTTAGTCATCTCATGAAGGATGGAGCTGTGTGATGGCACCACCCCTTGGTGGAGATCAGTAAGGGTCCCAGAAGTCCCTATATCCCTTAAGGGTCCTCTGCTGGGTTCCTGGCCAATGGGGCAGCAGGGCCCATGTGCCTTTACCGGCAAGCGAGATTTGGGGCTTCCGAAAACTTATCTTTTTCGTATCCAGATACAACATGGATGCAGCCCCACGCCTGTTGGACTGTATCTGCCGTTTCTTTGAATCGTAACCGCGTGGCTCTACAATTAGGGGGAGCACCCTTCTCCCCCTTCCCTTGGACACATGTTTTCTAGAAAAATTTGCCTTTCAACCATGGTATAGTTACATGTCTCTGTTTCTTGTTCATGCTGGTCATCTGATGTTTTGGTGCAATGGATGGTGACAGGGAGCACCTGGAATGGAGTTTCCTCTTCCTGACTCCTATGCTGCCACTTCCTGTTTAGGGTGTCCCAGTCAGCCTGGGTGGGGTCAAGGGATGATTTGCAACAGCAGCAAGAAATGCAGCAACATAGGAGGCACTTACCTCAGCGGCATTTGCCCGTTCAGGGTACCGTGATGCCCCTGGTACAGCTGCCTCTATCATCGGTTAGGGCTGTGTGGGGAACTCTTGGATGTATGTTTAGGGCATAGGATGGTTTGGGGTAATAGTAAAGCTGTGTAGAGACTGTGTATGTGTGATCTGGGGAGAGATGAGGGGCGTGAGTGCCTTTGTGAGTGTACGGTTGGTGTAGCATGGTGTGGCTGGGTGGTGGGCGGCTTCTGGGTGTTTTGAGGCTACGTGTGCAGGCATTTGAGAAGAGGTAGGGGTGTGCATTTTAATGCTTTGTGTGTTGGATCTGTGTGTATTCAGAGTGCAGGGGTTATACACATGCTCATCCTGTAGGGTAAGAGTCCAGGGAGTGTATTTTTGATGTGGAGGAATTTGCAGAGATTGGGGTTGTCAGTGTAAATTGGGGCTGCCAGCTGTGTGTGTATAATCAGGGGATGTGACAGAGGCTGTTTATAGTATTTCAAGAGGGAGATGGGTGTATGTTTGTATTGGGGGTGTGAGGTCATGGTGTGTTCTGGGGGGAGTATTTAGGAGAAGGTTGGAAACATTGTGTCTCTCTGATGGTATTTTGTGTTTGTCTCAGCTTCTGAGGCATTGTACATACGTGGATGTTGACAGCTGTGTGCGGACTGTATGTGTTCTGTTTGGATTTGGGGGGTTGTGTCTTCTATTAAGAAGTATGTGAGTTTGGTTTGAATATATTTGGCTATTGTTGAAGGGTTTGTGTGTTTGCATTGAGGGGTTATATGGGGTTGGGTGGATTTTTGTGGGGTATGAGGATTTAGGTGTTTGATTATCAGGGGCCGTTGGGGGTGTGATTTTGTATTCAAGACTGTGGCTGTGGTTTTATTGGGGTTTGTAGTGCATGTATATTGGAGCAGGAGGGTTCTGGGCACACAGGCATTTGCTTATAAGTAGGGAGTTTGTGTGTTTGAGGATGTTTGGAGCTCTGTGGGGCTCTGTGATGGTGGCACAGGTGACTGTGGGCAGGTGGAGTGTGTGTTGGGCTGGAAGGGAAACTCGAGGGCCTGTTGGGGACTGTGAGGCACCCATGTGAACTCCCACGTGGACTGACCTTTGTTCCTTCTGATCTTCTGTGGCTTGTCCGCATCCTGATCTTCTGTGGCATCTACTCCCCTGGAGTGGTCAGCGATACTCTGCTCATTCTTAGCCAGATGAGTCAGGAAATGTCACTTCCTCTGGCAGCTGGATGTGCCTCTTGCAAGTGAGTGGTCCTGGAGTCCAGGGTGCAGGACTGGTGGACAGATGCAGAGTGAAGCTGATTCCCCCATGAGCCCTCTCCTCAGTGAGGTGGCCAGGAGGTCAGGGCTGTATCTCCAGAAGGTCAGACCTGGCCAGTCCTCTCTAGAATGTGCTGGAGCGGCCAACTCGTTGAACGCACCCTGCCAGGAGATAAACAGACCCTGAGGACAATTCCTAAGGGAGAAGTCTATACCTACCCATCTTCCACTTTCTCCTTTGGATGGCCTCTACCACAACGTAAAAGCTAAGCCCCCTCACACGGCCTTTCTTGGCCTGGTCTTACTGAGCGGCCAGTCTCTCCCCACATCCTGGCTCACTATGGGCCCTCTGGTGATACCAGCAAGAGGGCTCCATGCATGTCAGTTCTCACCTCCTTCCCTTGGCCCACGCTGCCCTTGCTGTTTGTCCTGCTCTTACTCTCCCAAGGCTGTTATGTTAAGTCACCCTGTCCAGGTGGGAAGGATCCACTGAAAATGCACATTTGAGTAATTACTGCATCACCTGAGTCTCTAGCATGTACCAGGCACTATGACGCTCGCCAAATCCCTAAAAACCCCACAAAGCGGATATGCTATTAGTTGAACTTTGCAGGTGATGAAGCTGAGGTTCAGAGGTGAGCAACCATGACCAAGTACCCTGTATGTACCAGAATATCAATCAGACTGGTCAACGTATCCAATAAAGCCAAACATTAGTCTGATCAGTACGCCTAGATGCAAGGCTGTAAAGGCGCAAACTATGTCCCAGCACGAGAAAGAGCAGTGCCAAGTACCCCAGCAAAGAAGCAGTGTTCATATCTTGCTTTCTTAATCGAAATAACTGCACATCAACCCACAATTTCCTACTCTGTTAATAGGAGAAAAATACCAATGTGTGTTGTCCTGTAAAACTACCTTAAAAGAATATGTATGATCCCGAGTGCTTTAGTAATGACCCCAAATCACCATCATGAAGTTGAGATACTTCTTGAAACACTGCAAGTCTTACACACTGGCATATAGAATCTGTAAAGTCAGTTCTTTGGGTAATGATGGTAGATAGAAGTGGCCCAGAAGGACAGAAGACAGAAAATAGAGCAGAAACTATTTGTCCAGAGGTGACAATGGGTCATAGCCAAGGTTCAAGCATTACGAGGGAGGTGGTGAAAATAGTAATGGGCATAGAGTGTAATAAGTCAAGGATATCTAATGTAGTTGTGGCTCGCAGGCTCAAGAACGCAGGCTCAGTAGTTGTGGGGCACGGGCTTAGTTGCTCCGCGGCATGTGGGATCTTCCTGGACCAGGGCTCGAGCCTGTGTCCCCTGCATTGGCAGGCGGATTCTTAACCACTGCACCACCAGGGAAGCCCCTCATTTACTCTTAATGCTTCCCCCTGTTGAGGACAAACAGGAGGAAGAAAGAAAGGGCAGGGCTTCCTTGGTGGCGCAGTGGTTGAGAGTCTGCCTGCCAGTGCAGGGGACACGGGTTCGTGCTCCGGTCCGGGAGGATCCCACATGCCACCGAGCGGCTGGGCCCGTGAGCCATGGCTGCTGAGCCTGTGCGTCCAGAGCCTGTGCTCCTCAGCAGTAGAGGCCGCAACAGTGAGACCCACGTACCGAAAAGAAAAGAAGAAAAAAAGGCAATAGCAAGGTTCCAAATGAGCTGAGAAATGACCTTCTAAAAGGGCTCTCAATCTGGCCTCTGGTAGATGTCTGTCGGGGTTTCTGCCCAGCCTAGACCCTCCTCAGGAGAGAAGACGTTTAGGGCTTACAGTGGGCTGACTGGTGGCCCCAAAGATCTCAGGCTCTAATCCCTGGGACCTGAGAATGTTACCTTACAAGGTAAAGTTTTGCAGATATAAGGATTTTGAGTTGAGACTATCCTCGCCCTAAGTGCCATCTGTAAGTGTACTTATAAGTGAGAGACAGGAGGAGATTATATACAAAGAAGAGGCGGAGGCAGTGACCACAGAGGCAGGACTAGAGTGCTGCACCTACAAGTCAAGGGATGCCAGCAGCTTCTGTGGTTAGAGTCTTTTGAACTCCTTGGCTTTTCAGCTCCTAGGCTGTTAGATTTGAATCCGCAAATGCCCCAAGGAGAAAAGCTGCACCCAATGTCAAGCTTGCGTCTGTGTTTCCCTTCTCTCCAGAACTTGGCCCACATGTCTTGGTGTCTCTCTAACATTCAGATGCCAGCGAACAGATGTTTTCTTACTTTATCCAGGTTTTCTAAAATTTCTTTAGACTTCACCTGATCTTATGTTATTATTGAACTACCATCTCAATTACCCCTAGGAAGAAAATTTACAATTTTTAGAGAAAATGGAACCCTGGTACAGTGTTGGTAGGAATGTAAACTGGCACAGCCACTGTGGAAAAGAGTATGGAGGGTTCTCAGAAAACTAAAAATAGAACTACCATATGACCTCGAAACTCAACTCCTTGGCATAAATCCGAAAAAAACAAAAACACGTGTTTTCAAAAACATGCATTTGAAAAGATACATGCACCCCAATGTTCAGAGCATCATTATTTGCAATTACCAAGATATGGAAGCAACCTAAGTGTCATCAAGAGATGAATGGATAGGGGCTTCCCTGGTGGCGCAGTGGTTGACAGTCCGCCTGCCGATGCAGGGGACACGGGTTCGGGCCCCGGTCCGGGAAGATCCCACATGCCGCAGAGCGGCTCTGCCCGTGAGCCATGGCCACTGAGCCTGCCCGTCCGAAGCCTGTGCTCTGCAATGGGAGAGGCCACAACTGTGAGAGGCCCGCATACCGCAAAAAAACCACACAAAAACCCCAAAACAAAACTAAAAAACACCCCGTGGGTAGTCAGAGGAGAGGACCGTCACAGCTCATCCCCCTGTGCCGTGTGCCAGGCATGATCTGAGCACCTGTACACATGTTAACTTATTAAAATACTGCTAACAATCCTATTAGGTTGGGACTACCATCACCCCGCGTACAGACTGAACAAAAGGAAAGAGAATATGGTGTCCTCCTTGTGTTCACAAAGCCCGTTAACTGGCAGAGGCAGGACTTGAAGGCCACAGTCCGGCTCCCGAGTCCATGCCATGCTTTACAGCCTCCAGCTTCTCACGCTCATTCCTAGAGCCACCTGGGAAGGAGGAACCAGGCAACTAAAGACTGGGTTTGAATCAGACTCCACGTCTGACCAGCCGCGTGATCCCGAGCAGGGGGCCTCGCCTCTCTGAGTCTCAACCTGGCTCCCTTGCAAAATGGGCACATTAATGGGAACGTCAGCCTTCAGCAACGCTGTGACGAGTATCAGTGTAGCATGTGTGAACGGGCTCTGTAAACTCTGGAGTGTTCTGTGAGGTATAAACTACCCTCTATTCTCATTAGAGGGAATTCATTTCATAACCTGCTCCCGGCTCTTGAACTTTGCTGTGCATCCAGTCAGTGCTGGATGATCTGGAACCAACAGCTGGTCTATTTATGGCTGAAAACCCACAGGTCATAGGAAGACAGCAGCACCCGAGCCCCTGGGTGGCCACAAAGATAAGGTTCGTGTCTTGAGGACCGATGACATGGTGGTCACTGAAGGAACAGGCCCCTCCTGCCCCTTCCACTAGTGACAACTGAAAACCTTGGTTTCCCCAACACCCCGATCCAAGATCAACCCGACTCTGCCCAATGTTGGAGAAGTACCGGCGTGTCCTGCAGGCCTGGCTGGCCCCCTCTGACTGTGTGTTGCCTCTTTCCACAGATCAGTGCCCTACAGCAAGGCTACAACCAGGTGCTGTGCCAGACCCTGTCTGAGAGAAACTTAGAAATCACCTCCCTGAAGCACGAGGCCGAGAACTTAAGGAGGGAGGCCGCCATCACGTCAGGTGAGGCCCTTCTGCATTCAGGCCCCAGAGCTTCTGCCCTCCCCCTGCAGACATCACCAGTCAACCAGCACACCTGTGCCCGTGACCTGGGTGCAGCCTCAGGGATCACCCGTGTCGGTGCATTAGAGTTCTCCCTCAGTGGAGGTTTCTTGCCACCCAGTTCCGAGGGCAGGGCCTGGTAAATATTTGAGAGAATGGTATCTCTTGGCTACAAGGTCTCCTGAGCACTGGCCCCACCAGGGAGAACACAGGTCGCCTTGTGGCTTGGGTGGTTCCACAAAGCAGCCTGAGTGCAAACTAGAGCGTGGACAAAATGGGGTCACTCCTTTAAGGCACCCATGGTCTCACCCATTTCAGCCGAGTGCACTTGGGCCTAAGGGAAACCATTTTCTAATTTTATCAGAGGTGGTTGCCTGATAAAGGGCTTGGGTTGGGAGAGGGGCAGCCAACGCACAGCTGTAGCTGAGCTTTGATTCCCTGGATTCCTTCATTGCTTCCACATGTTTCTTGAGCTCCTACTAGGTGTCAGGCCCCGTTCCAGGCTCCGGGGAGGGAGAGCCAAGCAAGACAGTCAGATTCCTGTACTCACAGATTCGGGAGGGGGTGACAGACAATAAAAGTAAACGGATGAATAAACAAGCCCACTTCAGAGAGCAGTGGTGCTGTGGAGAAAATAAACTGTGTGTCGTGGTGGCCAGCGCTTCAAGGGGGGAGGCCAAGGGGGACCAGCTTAGTGGGTGTGCAACCATGGAACTCAGGTGGGACTTGAACCCGTGGGCTAGGACTCGAACCCAGTCAGAACCCACTATCTTTTAATCGAGATCACGCATCTGGTCTCGGGACTTAATAAAGCTCACTCAGGTTCTTTATGTCTCATCGCAGAAAGCATTCAGTGAGAGACAAAGTAAGAAGTGGATTTCTTTAGAGAGAAACACACTCCACAGAGTGTGGGCCATTTCAGAAGGCTAGAGGCCCCCAAATATGGGGCAGTTAGTTTTTATGGGCTGGGTAATTTTATAGGCTAATGAGTGGGAGGATTGGGACAACTCTAATATTTTGGGGAAGGGGCGGGGATTTCCAGGAATTGGGCCAACACCCACTTTTTTTTTTTTTTTTTTTTTCTGTACGCGGGCCTCTCACTGTTGTGTCCTCTCCCGTTGCGGAGCACAGGCTCCAGACGCGCAGGCTCAGCGGCCATGGTTCACAGGCCCAGCCGCTCCGCGGCATGTGGGATCTTCCCGGACCGGGGCACGAGCCCGTGTCCCCTGCATCGGCAGGCGGACTCTCAACCACCGCGCCACCAGGGAAGCCCCCCCACCCTCTTTTTGACCTTTATGGTCAGCCTCGGAACTGTCCTGGTGCTGGTGCGTGTGTCATTTCGCTCATGTGTTACAATGAGCCTGTAATGGGGCTCCAGTTCCCCTGGAAGTCGAATCTTATGCCCCCTTGGACCTAGCCGATTCTAACCAGTTCATATTGTATCCTCCACCGCTATGTCCTTCTTTTAGAGTGGACCTGTTTCAGGTGGGAAGGGACAAGCCAAGGGCAAGAGAGGCTGCATGGAGTGAACAGGGGATTGTGGGGCTGGGCAGGGTCGGGGGGTCTGGGTTTTTATTCCAAGGGTGTTGGGAATCCAGTGGAGGTTTTTAAGCAGAAACTGACATGCCTAGAGACCTGAAGAGGATGGGACCACTCACAGACGAGGGGAGGGAGAGAAGCAGGTGACAGGGAGGAGGCAGTGAGCCTCGGAGGGGCACATCACTCTGAAAGCAGCCAGCGCGTGGCAGGAAACATGCCCACAGCTGTAGAAGCCAGGCATAGCATTGAGTCGCACGTGAATCCCCATCTCTGTATGAGTCTGTGCTTCTCTTCTGCCTCACTCTGCAACTTAATCACACCCAGCCCCACCCCCTGCTGCCCCCAGGTCTCTGCTTATTCTCCTCCCTCACTTGGGATGTCCTCAGATATTTTCTGAGCACCTCCCCCAGGCTAGGTGCTGTTCTGGGCACCAGGAATGGAAGGATGAACTCGCTGGTCCTCACCTTCCTCCCGTATGTCGGCCAGTGAAACCTCATCCAAGCATCAAGCCTGTCTCAGATCCCACCTTCTCCGATCAGGGAGTCGGACAGACCTGGGTTGGGATAACGCTTGAGATGGGCTGGACCCACTCAAAGTGTGGCAAGCCCCAGAGGGATTTCCAAGTAACTGAACTGTGTCCTGGAGGCAAAGCTCATTTTTAAAATGAAATTCTGGAGCATTTTGTGCTTTATTTCATAGACATTCTTGATTGAAACCTACCACTAAAACTGGGCCTGATGTTCTTTCAAGAAAAGAACCGTAGGAGATAACCCAATACCACTGCATTTATGCACCCTTCTTCCCACTTTTATTCAAAATGATACTACAATGCAAGAGGGAAGAGATATGGGGAGATATGTATATGCATAACTGATTCACTTGGTTATAAAGCAGAAACTAACACACCATTGTAAAGCAATTATACTCCAATAAAGATGTTAAAAAAAATGATGCTACAGTAATGGAGTAGTTATCTATTGCTGCATAACAAGTTACCCCAAAATGTAATGGATAAACCCCCAACCAATATTTATTATCTCCCCCAGTTTCTGTAGTTCAGGAATTTGAGCGGGGGGTGACTTAGTTCTCGTGAGTTGCAGGCAAGATGTCGGCTGGGGCATCAGTCATGTCATCTAAAGCCTCGGGGGGAGCCGGAGGATCCCCCTTCAAAATGGCTGCTCATGTGTCTATTGGCTGGAGGCCTTAGTCCCTGAGCACACATGCTTCTCTCTAGGGCTGCTTGAGTGTCCTGACAACACAGCAGTTGGCTTCCCCCAGAGTGAGTGATTCAAGAGGGAGCAATGAGTTGGCCACAGTGTCTTTTATGACCAAGCCTGAGAGGAAACAGTCCGTCATTTCCACAGTATCATATTGGTTACCCATGGCAGCCCTATTCAGGGTGGGAGGGGCTACACAGGGCATGAATTCTAGGCGGCAGGGATCATTGGGGCCATTTTGGAAGCTGGTTGCCGAGAAAAATCATAGGCGCCATGGAACAAACATAATTTAGCCACTTTGTGTTCTTGGGACATACCGTCTCATTTGACCCTTACAATAACTCTGTGTGGGACAGACAGTGGGAGGTGAAATAGCTTGTCCAAGACCACCAAGCTAATAAGTGGTAGAGAGGGGTCCAAACTCAGAGGACTGTGAAAACAGCCACCCCATCAATAGCGTCCAGCAGTGCCCTCTGGCACACGCCCGTCTCCTGGCCTCTGGAGAAGAATTCCTGGACCTTCCGTGTGCTGGGCCTCTGTTTCCCAGGCCCATGGTGTGGCCTCTCCTCCCAGCTTTGCCTGGCGTGTGCCCACAAGGGGCCCCCAAAGGTTTCTCCTCTCGCTGGTGCTGACTGCCCCTCATTCTCACTGAAGCCTCAAACCCTGTTCCGTGGACTTTGCTCTCATTCCCATTCCTGCTCTGGGACCCTTGGAAAAAGCCTCCCCAGTTGTAAGCGGGCACCGGTGGTGGCCCAGGCTTGGAAGGTCTTGTCCGAACGTTGGCTGACAGCCACGGTGTTGCCAATAATCCTTCCTGCCTCTTTGACCTCCATGAGTCTTTTGTTTTGGTTTGTTTGGTTCTTTTACAGAGATGGTGTCATCTTTGCAAAGAGACGTGTTAGTAAAGGATGGTCAAGTTCAACAACTACAACAGGAGGTGAATCAACTGAAAAGTGAGAACAAAGAAAAGGATCACCAGCTCGAAGCCCTCAGCTCCAGCGTGAGTGTCGGGTCATCAGCAAATTGTAGCTGCGAAAAGCAGACACAGTGGAGTCACATGACACACGGTGGTGAGATGAGGCCAGTGCCCAAGGACACAGGGAGGGTAGCTGCTGGGCAGGTGGCCAACTTCTCTGAAGCCTTTCAAAGGACAGCGTGTATGTGGCTCAGAAGAAGCATAATAGATTTTCAAATCCAGCAAACATTTTCTAAGCCCTATTATAAATGAGTTTGTTTAATCCCAGCAACAAACCCACCTATGAGCATATACTGCCAGTACAAAGTTTAACATTAAACAGAATACGATCTCCCTGTGAGCACGGATGACCACACGGCTGCATCGTGGTCCCAGCACCGCTGGTTCTCATAACTGTCTTCACAGCAGAACGTCTGAAGATCCAGATGCAAACACGCAGACGCTCATTTCTTCCTTAGACTCTAGTGTGTGGAATGTCTCTATGGAAGATGGACGTGGTAGGCAAGCAAAGAGCTTTTTACATGTAACTTTGACCCTTTGCAAATCTTGCCTTCAATGCTAACTTTAGAATCCTGCCCCTATAGGATAAGATTTCTCAGTATTTGCATGATGTGCCTGTTTCTGTGAGTCAAGGTAAAACCTCAAAGCTTTCATCTCAGGTGGCAACTCAGAGATTCCCAGAGGCTACCCGATAGCTAGGTCTGCATGGGGGTGGGGTGAGAACAGATCTTGAGGTTCCAAGGAAAAGGCACAGTAAGTAATACCTGGAACGTAGTACCATACCCAGTTTGGAGCTGGTGAAAGGCACTGCATGAGCTTTGGGATCAGACAGACCAGGGTCCCATCCCAGAGCTTTCTTTTATTGTAACTTATTTGGCCTCCATTTCCCCATCTGTGAAATGGGGATGACAAAATCGTTTTCCGAGAAGTGGGAGGCTGGTTTTAGTTGTGCTCTTCTGCCTCTGCCCGAGGTCAGCTGCCTGGCCAAGCCCTCTGCATTCGTTTCTCCCAAGCAGAGTGTCTTCCCAGGCATGTGCTATAGCTGTTTAATGTGGGGTGTGTGTGTGTGTGTGTGTGTGTGTGTGTGTGTGTGTGTGTGTGTGTTGGGGACGGGAAGGGGATGCAGAGCTGGTGCTAAGTAGAAGGAATCTGCAAAGACAGCACCTGCTTGGCTCTTCTACCTCCTGAAATGCATTTGGATGATTTATGTCCCCGTTTCCCCTTCCTCGTTGACCTTGGAATGAGGTCCCTTCTCCTCTAGACTGTGCTGGCCAATAGCACAAGGGTTCATTACCACCAAGGGTACTGCTCTTGTGAACATTTGAGATGCCTTTTTTTTAATGACATACATCATGTGTGTTAATTTTAGAAAAATAAGTAGATGACATTGAGAAGAAAAAATAAAAAGAGAGGAGAGGAAATGCTACCTTGAGAAATCAGTGTTAATATGTTCATGTCTGTTTTTCCAGTCTTGTTTCTATATATTGCCTAGAAATCAATCAATCAATCATTTTATAGTTAATTTATACTATGCACATTTTTTAAATTTTTAAATACTTATTATTTTTCCATTCTAATAAATCAACGCTCTTATCATTCGTCTTAAAAGCTACATACTTTCTCCTGGATGTACCCAGTGTTATAAGTGGTCTGCTGTTCTAAACAACACTTGGGTTGTTTCCTCTTTTTTTTTTTTTCTTCCACTGTTACTGACAATTCTGTGAAGAGCATCCTTGAAACTACAGATTTACTTATTTCTCCAGTCATTGTCCTTAAGGTACATTCCTAAAGTGGGAATTGCTGGGTCAAAAGAAGGCACATCCATCCTTATGCCGTTAATGCCTGTTGCCAAGCCACCCTTGGGCAAGACAGCTCCTTTTACCCCTCCACACCAGTCGGGGCAGTTGTGTCTTTGAGATGCAACGTGCACAAAAGCCCTAAGATGGACCCCAGCTCACTGCCTCGGCCCCCTCCACCCTCACCAGTCACAGCGTGAAAACATCCCAATTCCTGCACCCTAAGTACCCAGAGTCTACAAAGCTGGATTTCCCCTGCAGTGAAGTTTGCTGGCTTTTGAAGAGGAATTTAGACGCTCTGTTCCTCAGAACTCATGAGAGGCATGAACTGGGAACAACTGCAGGATCCCGTGCTCCCATCACACAAATGGTCTCGCCTCTCAGAATTCAGAGGTGTGATTGGGTTATACAGCAGGAAACACTCCTGGGCGTGAACACAGGTACTTGGGACCCCCAGCCAAGCCCCCGTGGCCTTGTCCTTTTTCTCCACAGTGCTCAGTGCTGAAAGAAGAGTTACAGAAGGAAGATGCCCAGAAGGAGAAGTGGGAAGCCCAAGAGAAAGAGTTAAAACTCTGCAAAACCGTGCGTTGAACCTCCTGACCCCTCGGTGTCCACTGAAAGCCTAGATTGTGGCCTTGAGGGTTTTGGAGTGGTTCCTTGGCCCATTAGCTAGCGCAAGCTCTGGGGCTTTCTGGGTGTTTGTCTGTTAATTTAGTCTCCTAATTCTTTGATTTGCTGGCCTCAAAGAGATGGGTGAAAAGACCATGGAAAACACACTCTCCCCAGATTTTCTGGGCAGTTGGCTCAAGGCCCCTCATCAGGTTTCCCCTGGGGAAAGGGACGGGAGGTGGCCACCATATGCTGCTGGAAATTCACTGTGGTCCCTACCCCTGGACTTGTGATGCCCAGACTTTCATGATCCACTGTCACAAGTTTTATCACAGCCCTGAGCACTGCTATTAACACAACTCTTCTTGAAGTATTTTTGCTTAAATACATTCAATTTTACAACAATTCATAAAACCAAAATAAAAAGCAAATGTATCACTGGCCTTGTATGGAAGGTGAACATAAAAATGAATACAATGAAAAGATGACCACTCAATGTTAATGTTCACCCCCTGTACCGGCCCGAACCCTCGTGCACATCACCAGGCATACGTTTTCCATCCGTTGGGAAGGACGGTGCCTGGGACGGGGGCAGGAGACGTGTGTTCTTCTCTCTGTCAGGAGCACACTTCTCTGCCTCAAATGAGAAAAAAGAAAAATGTCATTGTTCTTTTCTTCCAAACTGTGCCCATTGTGTCTTCCAAACAGCCCTTATTTAGATTGAACTCAAAAATGTGCCCCAAGGAAAGAGACTCTAATGAGTGGATAGGTATCTTGTACTGTTTAATCCAGGATCCATGCTGATCTTCAAAAGAAACTCAAATTTTCCCTCACCCAGCCCTTTCATTGCATCCGTTGAAAGAAAGTCTACTTTGCCTCAAAGATGTGGAATTGTCCCCCAAGGGAAGGAATGAAGCGAATCCCAGACTAGGTTTCTGCCTTAATGAACCGGATGAAATGAGTTGTGAAGTTGACTTCCCTGTTGTTGGAACTCTTTCAGCAAATCCATGACATGGAAAAAGAAATGAGGAAGCTCAGGGTGGAGCTGAAAAGGAGCAGTACCGAGCAGAGCCTGATCTCTATGACGCTGCGGGAAAAGAGCAAGGTATGGCAGGGACAGGTCGGCCTGGGAACCACTCTGGGGCCAGCACTCCACCTGCATCATCTCTGTTCATCCTCACAATGACCCCATGCGGTCTATACTGGTATTAACCCCACTTTACAGTCGGGAAAACTGAGGCTCACAGAGGTGAAGGAAGTTATCCAAGTTCACTTGCATAAAGTAGTTGTGGCAGAACTTGAATCCAGGTCTGCCTGACTCCAAAGCTCCTGTGTGTAACCACAACCCTAGACTGCCTTCAGATCTTAATTGTGAAATTATCTAAGAAAGAATTGATCCATTAAACCAAGTTTGCCAATGATGTTGTTCCAACTTAAATTCTCATATTGATTTTTTTTTCTTTTTGTTCCATCATTGAGAATGTTTTTAAAAATCTCAACATGTTTGTCATTTGTGTGTTTCTTCTTTTAATATGAACGATTTTTGCTTTATATATTTTGAGGCTGTGTTACTAGGTGCATATAAGTTTAGAATCCTAATACTTCCTGTAGAGCAAAACTTTAGATCATCATGAAATGTCCCTTTTCATCTCTAGTAGTGTTTCTCCCTTAACGTCTCCTTTGTCATTTAGCTTCATCACTGGCTTTCTCTTGGTTAGAGTTTTCATACCATATCTTTTTCATATGTTCTCTGTCAATTTTTGTCTTAAGGTTTAGACATATGCCTTCAAATAGCGTATCATTTTTACAAAATCCAGTTTGACAATTTTGACTTTTAGTCCATTTATATTATGTAATTACTCGTGTACTGGGGTTT
Source organism: Mesoplodon mirus (assembly GCF_964341445.2). Taxonomy (NCBI): domain Eukaryota; kingdom Metazoa; phylum Chordata; class Mammalia; order Artiodactyla; family Ziphiidae; genus Mesoplodon; species Mesoplodon mirus. Next base: position 97,290,420 of record NC_138983.1, on the reverse strand, counting down.
AAATCTATCTTCTTGCTCAATACCAGATGTACCATCTGTGGTATGTTCCTTTTTCTCTCCTTTCTTGCCTCCTTCTGAGTGGATGGTTTTCTCTTATTCCACTTTCCCCCTCTATTAGCTTGGAAATATTTCACTTTTTTACTATTCTTTTAGTCATAGTAAGACAATAGCATTCATCCTTGACTCACCAAAATCACACATTAATTAAGTTTTTCACTCTTCTACTATTTTCTTAGTAGTCATCCTGAAGACTATAATGTGCATTCTTTTTTTTTTTTTTTTTTTTTTTTTGTGGTACGTGGGCCTCTCAGTGTTGTGGCCTCTCCCGTTGTGGAGCACAGGCTCCAGATGCACAGGCTCAGCGGCCATGGCTCACGGGCCCAGCCGCTCCGCGGCATGTGGGATCCTCCCGGACCAGAACACGAACCCATGTCCCCTGCATCGGCAGGCGGACTCTCAACCACTGCGCCACTAGGGAAGCCCTGCATTCTTAACTTACCAAGAGGCAATAGTAGTTGATAATTATGCCCTTCTCCTTGACAGTGCAAGGAGTTTCAAACACCTTAACTTCACTTACCCCCTCCAGATTTATAAGCCATTGCTGTCATTTTCTAAACTCCTCTTGATAGTTAATACCCCACAAGACATTATTAGTGTTTTTCTATAGTCAGTATCATATCCACACATTACCCTTACTGTTGCTTATCTTTTCTGCATCTCTGATCACCCACCTGGGTTCATTTTTCTTGTGTCTGAAGAATACCCTTTAATGTTTTCCCTCATTGTGGCTCTGCTGATGACAAATTCTCAAATGTGCCTGTGTGTCTGTCTGGAGATGTATATTTAACCTTCATTCTTAAAACACATTTGACTGCGTATTGAATTCTACAATGGCAATTCTTTTCTTTCAGCACATTAGATACAGCATTAGATATGTCACTATTGTCTTGTGGCTCCTATTATTCCTATTTAGAAGTCATCTGTAAGCCTAACTGTTGTACCTTTGCATAATCTGTCTTTTTCTCCAGTTGCTTTTAAGATTGTCTTTTCCCTTGATTTCCAGCAGTTTTATTATGGTTTATCTAGGGGTGGATTCAGTTTTATTTACATCGTTCAGAGTTCGTACGGGCTTCTTGAATCCCTGGTTTGGTGTTTTGCCTTACTTCAGGCGCTTGGGCTCTGTACCACACAGGCAGTGGGGAGCTCCTAAGGCTTCTGAACAAGTGATTGATGCAATGACATTCGTGGACAGTAATCAGGGTGAAAATGATAGTTACAATTTCTCACGTACTAGGCGTTCCCTTGAACATGTCAGCTCTTCATCTTCACAACAGCGCTGTGATCTAGAAATCATCCTCTCCATTTTACAGATGAGAAAGTCAAGGCTACTAGTTACTAGTAAAGTAGCCCAGTTGCACAGTCGGTTTTGTCTGACTCCAGGTTCGTCTGACTTCAGTGACCCTGGCGTAGCAAACAGCCACATGCTACTGTTTACACTGAAATTAATGAAAATTAACTAAAATTTTTAGTTCAGTTCCTCCGTCACACCAGCCACATTTCGAGTGCTCGATCCCCAGATGTGGCTGGTGGCTGCCGTACTAGACAACACAGCCTCGCTCAGAGTACCTGTACCGTTGCAGAAAGTTCTGTTGGACAGAGCTGCCTTACAGCTGGGTAACTCTCACAGTACCGTTAAGATTGCACTGGAAGAAACTAAACTCGAGGCGAGGAGGCCAGTTGTCACAGTCCAGCTTGCATGTGAGAGGGGTTGGTGGACAGGCGTGAGACCCCCGAGTGTGAGAGAGGGAGCAGGGCGGACGCTGAGGGTGACTCTGAGGCTTGGGGACGGGAACGGGGGCTGTTCATGCAGAACACAGACAGGGGCAGAGTCCAAGGCTGGACTTGGCTTTTGCAGCACATGAAAAAGGCTGCTGACATAGAAGTCAGAGCATGTTTAGACCTGGGAGAAAACTAAGGCCCAGAGAGCTTAGATGACTTTTCCAAGGTAACGGAGCTGGGTAGAGGCTCTTCCACTGGACCACACTACTCAGAAGAAAGCTCTTAAGGGCTTTTCTGGGTCTTTTATTACATCCCTGTGATCCCCCTCTTCAGATCCCTAAAAAAACAGCCTGTGAATTTGTTTCAGCACAAAAACGTTCCATTTATTTACGAGAGTTTGCCTCATTTCCTGTTAGTGCCAGGGCCCAGGGCTCAGCAGGTGCATCCAAGAATTGAGCAGCTGCGAGGCCTACACTGGCCAGCCAAGGGTAGCGTGGAGCACTCCCAAGCTTACCGTGCGTTGACTGTTACCTAAGCAAGGGGGGAAAAGTAGGCAAGCTTCTCCACTTTAAATGCCTTCGTTTGCAGGCTGCTATTCTTAATAGACATTGCTTTAGCAAGCCTCCAGAGATGTTACCACCAGTGAGTGTGCTCAAAGTGGTGATGACAAACAGTTATGATAATAAACCCAATCATAACATTTCCAAGTACCCATCACGAGTTATTAGAACGAGACTGTACGGCGGACATTCCCGTCCACCTTTCATAGGTTACAACAGTACTTAACACTCTCACAGAGCCCTTAAGCACTATTCCAAACATCGAATCCCCACAATGACTCTATGCAGTGATACTAGTATCATCATCCCCATTTGACGGATGAGGACACTGAGTCATGGAGCAGTGAAATAACTTTCCGAGTGTCGTACGGCTTGTTAGGGACCGAGCTGGGATGGGTGTGTGCAGTAGAACATAGTTGAGCCCCGGGTGCAGAGCTCGGCCCTTTCCCGTAGGGGGCAACTCCCTGTGAGTTTGCCTCCACCCTGTGCATGCCTGTGACCCCTGCTGCTGGGCTGCAGCTGTCCTTACCCCTCAGGGGCTCCCCCACTGCCATTAGCCCCCCCAGAAGAGTTTCCCCAGAGGGCATGATGATCACATTAACAGCAAGCCCACGCTTTGATCATCCTTTCAGGTGGAAGGGAAGCTTCGGGAGGATTCCAGAAGGAAATTGCTTCAGCTGAAAGAAATGAGGAACAGAGCAAACCTCATTAAAGCCAATTTGGAAAGGGCAGTAGGTCAGGTAGGCGTGCTGCAGAGCCCCTTCACGGGCCCGTGCTCTCCACGGAATCCCGCACCCAAGCGGCCGGCAGGGATGAAAGAGGAGGAAGACGGCCTGCCTTAGTTCACCCGCTTATTTTCTATACGAAGAAGTGTCTAGAAAGAACTAGAGCTGAGATTCTATCTAGATCTAGAGTCTGAGCTCTTAACCACGATGCTCTACTACTTCGCTATTAGTTACTAAGCTAAGCATCATTTTTCTGTGTTTTGAAGAAAGTTTCGTGAACCTTTGTCCCGCCCCCAAAGGTAGTGGAAATGACTCCTGCATTAGTCCTGTCCCCCATCAGCTGCAGTTCCCCTTCCCCTCATTTCAGATGAAGATCAACAGTTCTCGGGAAACTCAGCAGTATTTGCTGCAAGAAGAGTTACGGCAGCATCTGGCAGAGAAGGGGAAGCTGACCGAGGAAAGGCTACAGCAAGAGGAGAAGCTGAAAGCCAGAGTCAAGCGGCTAATGGCAGAGAAATCGGTAAGGTGGTCCCCGTCCTTCTCTTTACTACTGGAAACTGATGAAATGGGCTTTCCTATGAGAAACAGAGGGCATGTACTTAGATGGAGGGATCTCAGCAACTCCTTGTTGGGAGGTGAATTAATTAAAGAGGGTGAATGATGTAGGAGGAATTAACATGAAGCTTGAATCCTAAAACTCAGAGATCAACTTGAAGATCAACTTGAAGAGGCAAGGTTATTGAAATGTCTAGAAATGGTACTTTGTTTATATACCGCAGCTGATTTTATTGATACAAATCCCAGTCGTTACTGCGGGTCCTGGTTTGTGTCTCAGTGAGTGCAAGACCAACCAATAGTATTTCAGTCTTTTGCTTTCTCTTCATGCATATCAGGGGAATCACATGGCCAAAACGGCTACTTACTTTTCCCGAAACCAGCCAATTAGAGGATAGTTTACAGTGGCGCATCTCAACTCAAAGCTGTCCACAGATCATATGGGGATGTTGAAATGCAGATTGTGACTCAGCAGGTCTCGGGTTGGGGGAGCCTGGGATTCTGCGTTTCTGAACAGCTCCCAGCTGGTACCGATAGCACAGCTCTGCAGACTACATTTTCAGCCACAAAGTCTGAGAAGAAGGTTTTCCCCAAGTTGGCCGATAAGAACCACCTGGGGCTTCCCTGGTGGCGCAGTGGTTGACAGTCTGCCTGCCGATGCAGGGGACACGGGTTCATGCCGTGGTCTGGGAAGATCCCACATGCCACGGAGCGGCTGGGCCCGTGAGCCATGGCCGCTGAGCCTGCGCGTCCGGAGCCTGTGCTCTGCAACGGGAGAGGCCACAACACTGAGAGGCCCGTGTACCGCAAAAAAAAAAAGGGAGGGGGAGGGGGCTTTTTTAAGGATATAGGGTTGAGTGCCTCATAAAAACTGGGAGCTGAAAGAGAGCCTGGCCTCGAAATAGAACTGGTAAGCCATCAGATCTCAGGCATCATCTCTTTTACACACACACAAGCATGCGCACACGCACACACAGGCCGTATCTCCTCTCTGTGTCTCTGTGTGGCTCCCCTGATCTCTGCTCTCTCCAGTCATGTGACAGGAAGGAATGACCTCATGGTCCCCCAGTTCAAAGGACCAGCCCAGGAAGCAAGTAGCATCTTAGAGCCCATAACCCCAAATCCTGGGAGTGACCATCTTAAAAGCCCAGCCCGTGCCAAGTGCCCGATCAGCTATGACCAGGGACAGAGTCACACACATGGCTGCCTGGATCCAGGAGTAGTGCTCAGAAAAGGGTTAGACAGACCCCCTAGAGTATGCTGCATTTTACCCTCCTAAGACATCAGAGACATAAGGCATTCAGTTCAGTAACAGCTTTTCGAGAGAAAGTCCATCCCAATGAAATTGCCTATAATCAGAAACTCCTGGTTCAAAAAAAGATGCAATGTCAGAAGAAAACGTTATCTGTGTATCTGGAAGAGTGTACACCAAAATGTGAATAAGGTTACCTGTGGGTAGTGTGATAATGGTGGATCATTTTTCCTTCGTTTTGCTCACGTCTATGTGTGTATATAAATATTTTTTACAACAAAGATTTTATTTTGAGTAAAAAAAAATGCCATTTGAGAAATATTTGGGGGTCTCCCTACAATTATAGAGTTTGGGCGTTTGTTGCTCTTGCTTGTTGTAGGTTGGAGCCAGAAAAGGCACCCCAAAGATGGACCAAGGAAGGGAGATGCTGAAGAGAGAAATGTCCAGCAAATCCAGCCAGAGCCTTCTGTTTTCTAAACCTGGTGGAAGGAACTAGAAACGTCGTCCCGCTGGGCCTCGCGTGATCCTCCGTGAGTCAGTGTAACTCTTCTGCGTCAAACTACTAAGATGCTTTGTTAGGACATTAAAGGTTGCTACCCTAGTGTGTTGCTTCCTAGACTGGTATTTTGCACAATACTGTATTTTGGAGTGTGTGAGGAGAGGGGTCCTTTTCACAGATATTATGAATGTAAACATACGCAGGCGTATGAAGAATAAGTTTGAAATTCAGACACCTAGGCCTGGTAGATGCAATTATGTGTTTGGGTAGTGACAAACCCAAATGTCACACCTCCAAGGAGCTCTGAGAAGCCCGCAGTTGAGAAAACCCAGGGCGTGTACTGGGGCCACAGGACAGAATGGTAACCTCAGGGCTGTTGGGGCCATGGTATAGTGCATTTATATCTGAATTTATTATAATAAGTGTGAACAGCAACCAGTTTTATCGCTTCCATAACAGTGAGTCATGTTTATAGGGCGCTCTGCGGTGTTCAAAACACTTCTCGTCTAATCCTCTCTCAAGCCCTGGGAGGTAAATAGCATTATGTTCCCCATTTTACAAATGAGGAAGCTGAGGCCAGAGAGGTTAAATGGCCCGTCTAAAGTCACACAGCTAGTAAATTCAAGAATTGGGTCTGGAACCCAGGTTTCTAACTCCATCTCACGCTGCCCATTCTGCCGCACCAAGACAGCCCAGTAGGTCAAGTCCCAGGCCATCAGGACAGACCAAGTACCCAGTCATCAAAGAACACACACTGCCCAGGTGGACACACCCCTTTCCCGTGGTGTTTGAAGAGACCCTCATTTTTGCCTTCTCTCCAGCCATCTGTTCTCTCCCTGCCTTTCTTGTACGGCCAGAGACCACCAAACAAAACAGGAGGAAGAGCCAGAAGCCATGAATATCATTTATTTTTTATTTTTAAAAAGGCACAATAAAAGTATTTTGATATTTTAAAACCAAATGCATTCTTTATACTGATTAAAACTAGAAGGAAATGGGAAAAATGATTTGCATGATCTTCCACTAAAGGTACTTCTTACACAGTGAGAAGGGTGAGCATCACCTGACCTTAAAAATAATCTTGAAAATCCCAGTAGTTTTCCATAAAGAACATATTACTTATACTGTACCATATCCCCAAAATCCAAAACAGCAATCTCCAGCACCAGAAAAGATCACTTGGTCAGGCAGTAGTTAAGTAGCTGGCTCATGTTTGGAAGCCAAATTGTGTGGGAAAAAAAATACTTTGGTTGAATACAAATATTTGAATTTGCATAAGTTAAATGTAATGCCTATGTGACTCCACTGTATTTGAGGTCTTTCAAAGGACGTGTTAATCTTTATCGTATCAACATTGCAACCCACAATGGCAATGTCCTTTCTTCACTCCTTGAACTAGATGGTTCTTTAGGTGTCTCCTCAGCCACACACCCCTTTCTCTGAGAATGCACATTCCCCAACCAGGTTTACCCTACATACTGCTGCTCTCTTGGCCACACCTGACTGGCTGATCAGTAGATAGTCTACCCAAGCCAGACCAATCAGGTTTCTCTTCTAACCCAAGCTGGGCCAATCAGCACCTGTGCCCTTGATATTTGGAAGTGGGACACGGAGTTACCACACAGGTCATTAATGGCCCGGAGCTGAAAGTCTTGATGCAGTTCCCAGCTGGGGTGGCCATTTCTCCCACTGTGTTTGGAGAAACAAAGCCAGTCTTAGAAAGAGATGGCCAGGATAGATAAGCAACAGGTAGAGACAAGAAACCAAGCCCCAGGGAATTCCCTGGCCGTCCACCCTGCGCTTTCACTGCCAAGGGCCCGGACTCAATCCCTGATCAGGGAGCTAGGATCCCATAAGCCACACTGTGTGGCAAAAAAAAAAAAAAAGAAGAAGACACCAAGACGACCCCCAGAGAGACAGTGTAGCAGACACTACAAGCCCCTTAGTCATTGCCTCCCTCTACTGTATAAGCAGCACGTGAAATGCCCTCATTTCCCAGCCTCCCTTGCAGCTAGACCTGGCTGTGTTGTTCAGTTCTGGCCAGTGACATGCAGGTGAAGGCCCTGGGCAGGGCTTCCCTTCTGGAACTAAAGGCAAGGCTTTGCTAGGAGAAAGTTTTTCTCTTTGTCCCTTTGCCTTGTCTCCTTTTCCTCTCCTGGAGCTCCTCTCCTAGGAGCTGGAGAAGCCATGTTGGGGATCACCAGGTAACAAGCAAGAGACCAAAGCCCACCTCAAAGGACAATGGAGTGGAAAGACATGAAAAGCCTGGGTGGGAGCCTAGTGGCATCACTGTGCTCTGCAGTGTACCTGAACTGCTTACCTCTGTACATCCTGTTGTAGAAATAAATCAATCCTATCAGTTTAAGCCACTGTGGTCAGATGTACCTGTTTGTGCTGTGGAGCAAACCACTCAAAAGTTAGTGACTTAAAATGGCGAGTATTAGTTCTCATGATTCCAGGCGTCAAGCTGGCCACTTGTACTGGTCTGGTTGGTTTGGCTGGGGCTAGTTTAGGGTGGCTTCGTGTACATGCCTGCCTGGTCATTGCCAGGCAAGCTGGGTTAGGACAGTGGTTCTCAACTCGGGGCATTTTGCCACCCAGGGGGTATTGGGCAATGTCTGGACACACTTTGGTTGTTAAACTGGGGTGGGGGTGATACTATCATCACGGGGTAGAGGCCAGGGATGCTGCTAAACATCCTGCAGTGCACAGAACAGCTGCCCACAACCAAGACTTATTTGATCCAATATGTCAATAGTACCGAGAATGAGAAACCCTGGTCTAGAAGGGCCTCAGCTGGGACGTCTGATTCTGCCTGGTGTGGTCCCTCATCACCCAGCAGGCCAGACCAGGCCACGTGTGGTGGGTACAGGTTTCCAAGAGCAACAGGAGAGAGAAAGCCCCAAAGCACACTTTTCAAGTCTCCACCTGCCATGTGTTTGCCAACATCTCATCAGACAAAGCAAGCCACATGGCTAGAGTTCATTTGGGAGGGGCTTCAAATTTTTACCATCTACCCACATCCAGGTTTCTGTTATTTAAAGCTGAAGGCAGCGCGCGCCCAGAGCGTTAACGGGCGGGGGCGGGGGTGTGGAGTTGGGAGGTCAACTGGGCCTCCTGGTAGCCTCCCTGAGTTCAACCAATCCAGTGAGGAGAAGCCGTGGGCGGGGCGAGCTCCACTGCCAGAGCGGCGTGAAAAATTTCCCAAGGCAGAGCGAAAACTTCCTGAGCGACTGAGCATGCCCGCTGGTGAAAGGTCCAGCCCAGCTTTCACCACATCCCAGACTCCAGAGGGACTTTTCTGAAACCCAGAGAATTGACCATGTCCTCAAACAGCTTAACAATCTTCCAGGGCTCCCCCATGCCTCCTCAGGAAAAAAAGATCACACTTCAGTGGGTTTTTTATGCTTCATCCTCAACCAATTTCTTCAGCCATGTCTCCCACTACTTTTGCAAGAACTCTTTTGCTCCACGGATGTTGCAAACTTGCAGCTTCTCATACACACCATGTTCTCTGTGCACACAGGTTCACCTACCTGCGATTCTCTGCCCAGGCCCTCTCTACCAGGATAATTGCATCTGTGCTTTCTAGGTCTATGAAGACAGTCATGCTTCATCCCTCTGGCATAGCTCTTGTTTTTTTTTTTTTTTTTTTTTGCATCTTTGTTGGAGTGTAGTTGCTCTACAATGGTGTGTCGGTTTCTGCTTTGTGGCAGGGTGAATCAGTTATGCATGTGCATGTGTTCCCATGTCTCTTCTCTCTTGCGTCTCCCTCCCTCCCACCCTCCCTGTCCCACCCCTCTAGGTGGTCGCGGGGTGCCGAGCTGATCTCCCTGTGCTGTGCGGCTGCTTCCCACTAGCTATCTATTTGATGTTTGCTGGTGTATATGTGTCCATGGCATAGCTCTTCTTATTCTGTGTTGTGAATATACTCTATGTGCTCACATGTCTTATCTTCACTAGAATGTGAGCTACTTGAGGGCAGGGGTCTTGGCATATTTTATACCTGTATGGAACTCTAAGACCGACCAGGGTGCCTGGCACAGGATAGATACTCAATAATTGTTTATTGAATAAATGAATGGATTATGAGCTCCATGAAGGAAAAAAAAAAAAAGCTGACGGCATTCCAACTGATGCAGAAAGTTGCCCTGATTCCTGATGACTTTCTGGTTCCTGGTTTCTTTCCTTGGAAAGGCCCATTCCAATGCCTGCCCTTGGGTTCCACTAGGACTTTTTGTATCACTCAAGATTCTCTGGTTGCAACCAACAGAAATCTCCTGTGCCTAACTTAAACAGAAAAGGAGTTTACTGAAAGGAAATGAGGAAGGTTAGAGAATCAAAGGGCAAGCAAAGCGGAGGAGTCTGGACAGTCAGGAGCCATCTTTTCTTCCCCGTAGATGTCCCCTTTTTTGCTTCAGCGGGTTTGAGTTTCTGTTATTTGCAACCAAAATGGCATTTACTAAGACGCTCTGCACAGCCCCAACTGGTAGCTCTGAGAAGCTACCAGCGACCTTTCTTTCCCCTGACGTTGTACCAAGGGACAGCAGGGTACCTGCAGTCCCCCCACCAGAACTCCCAACCTTCTGATCCCCCAAGAAGCTAAGCCAAACAACTTCCTTCCACCCTTGCCAATGGGGGCCCATTTGGATTCGTGACTTTGCAGATAAGGTGCCCTTCTCCAGCAACTTGGCAGAGCCAGCAGTGCCTGTTGTTGTGGAAACCGGGGTCATGAAGTGTCTACGGAAGAAAACAGCTTTCCCCGGATCCGTGTTGCAAAGTGTGTTCCTGGTAAGTGGAGTGGTTTCTAATTTTTTAGGGTCTTAGGAATGAAAGCAATACACTAACGATGAGAGGAAACACAAAATCTGCTAATGCATTTATTTTTTTATTATTATTTTTTTTAAAGTTATGGCTGCATTGGGTCTTCGTTGCTGCACCCGGGCTTTCTCTAGATGTGGCGAGCAGGGGTTACTCTTTGTTGTGTTGTGCGGGCTTCTCATTCCATGGCCTTCTCTTGTTGCGGAGCACAGGCTCTAGGCATGGAGCCTTCAGTAGTTGTGGCTCGCAGGCTCAAGAACGCAGGCTCAGTAGTTGTGGGGCACGGGCTTAGTTGCTCCGCGGCATGTGGGATCTTCCTGGACCAGGGCTCGAGCCTGTGTCCCCTGCATTGGCAGGCGGATTCTTAACCACTGCACCACCAGGGAAGCCCCTCATTTACTCTTAATGCTTCCCCCTGTTGAGGACAAACAGGAGGAAAAAAGAAAAGGCAGGGCTTCCTTGGTGGCGCAGTGGTTGAGAGTCTGCCTGCCAGTGCAGGGGACACGGGTTCGTGCTCCAGTCCGGGAGGATCCCACATGCCACCGAGCGGCTGGGCCCGTGAGCCATGGCTGCTGAGCCTGTGCGTCCAGAGCCTGTGCTCCGCAGCGGTAGAGGCCGCAACAGTGAGAGACCCACGTACCGAAAAGAAAAGAAAAAAAAAAAGGGCAATAGCAAGGTTCCAAATGAGCTGAGAAATGACCTTCTAAAAGGGCTCTCAATCTGGCCTGTGGTAGATGTCTGTCGGGGTTTCTGCCCAGCCTAGACCCTCCTCAGGAGAGAAGACGTTTAGGGCTTACAGTGGGCTGACTGGTGGCCCCAGAGATCTCAGGCTCTAATCCCTGGGACCTGAGAATATTACCTTACAAGGTAAAGTTTTGCAGATATAAGGATTTTGAGTTGAGACTATCCTCGCCCTAAGTGCCATCTGTAAGTGTACTTATAAGTGAGAGACAGGAGGAGATTATATACAAAGAAGAGGCGGAGGCAGTGACCACAGAGGCAGGACTAGAGTGCTGCACCTACAAGTCAAGGGATGCCAGCAGCTTCTGTGGTTAGAGTCTTTTGAACTCCTTGGCTTTTCAGCTCCTAGGCTGTTAGATTTGAATCCGCAAATGCCCCAAGGAGAAAAGCTGCACCCAATGTCAAGCTTGCGTCTGTGTTTCCCTTCTCTCCAGAACTTGGCCCACATGTCTTGGTGTCTCTCTAACATTCAGATGCCAGCGAACAGATGTTTTCTTACTTTATCCAGGTTTTCTAAAATTTCTTTAGACTTCACCTGATCTTATGTTATTATTGAACTACCATCTCAATTACCCCTAGGAAGAAAATTTACAATTTTTAGAGAAAATGGAACCCTGGTACAGTGTTGGTAGGAATGTAAACTGGCACAGCCACTGTGGAAAAGAGTATGGAGGGTTCTCAGAAAACTAAAAATAGAACTACCATATGACCTCGAAACTCAACTCCTTGGTATAAATCCGAAAAAAACAAAAACACGTGTTTTCAAAAACATGCATTTGAAAAGATACATGCACCCCAATGTTCAGAGCATCATTATTTACAATTACCAAGATATGGAAGCAACCTAAGTGTCATCAAGAGATGAATGGATAAGGGCTTCCCTGGTGGCGCAGTGGTTGAGAGTCCGCCTGCTGATGCAGGGGACATGGGTTTGTGCCCCGGTCCAGGAAGATCCCACATGCTGCGGTGAGGCTGGGCCCGTGAGCCATGGCCGTTGAGCCTGTGCATCTGGAGCCTGTGCTCTGCAACGGGGGAGGCCACAACAGTGAGAGGCCCACATACCGCAAAAAAAAAAAATTTTAAAGAGATGAATGGATAAAGAAGATGTGGTACATATAACCAATGGAATACTACTCAGCCTTAAAAAATAATGAAATTTTGCCATTTGCAGCAACATGGGTGGACTTGGAGGGCATTGTGGTAAGTGAAATAAGTCAAAGAAAAACAAATACTGTAGGATATCACCTATATATGGAATGTAAAAAATACAACAAACTACCGAATATACCAAAAAAGAAGGAGAGTCACAGATATAGAGAACAAACTAATGGTTGCCAGCGCGGAGGGGGAGGAGGGTACAATACAGGGTGGGGAGGTGAGAGATGTAAATTTCTGGGTGTACGATAGGCTCAGGGATGTATTGTACAACACAGGGAATATAGCCAATATTTTGTAATAACTGTAAATGTAAAGTAACCTTGAAAAAGTATATAAAAATTTTTTTAAAAGAAATCATATTGAAAATTGGAAACAATTTAAATGTCCATCAACAGGAAAATGCACATATAAATTATTGTATTTCCCTAGATGGGAATCCTACATAGCGAGAAAAAAAAAGAAAAAGAAAAAAGGGATGCCAGCAGCCACCAGAGCTGGAAGAGGCAAGGGATGGACTCCTCCCTAGAACATCCAAGGGAGTTTGGTCCTTCTGAAAAACCTTGATTGCAGCCCAGCTGATGCTGATTTGGCGCTTCCAGCCCCCAGACCCATGAGAGAATACGTTTGTTGTTTTAGGCCACTAAGCTTGTGGGAATTCATCACTGTGTTTAGCAAACCAACACGGGGCTCAATCTTCAACTCATTAGAGACCAGCCCCCCACTTTGATCTGAACACTTCTGGACTCTTCCTATACGGCAGGAGTGCTGTGGGAATTGCACAAAGGACCTTAGTTGTTTTGTATGTGTGGAAACAATCAAGTAGAAAATTATTCACGTTGTTCAGAGAATAGCTCATGGATGTTTAGTACGTAAAATATGGAGCATGGATGCACCTCCGTCTAAAAGGAAGGCAGGGAGAATGTTAGCTGGGAATGGTAGCAATAGGCTGGAGCCCTGAATAGTGCCTAGGAAGACAAGGAAGTTATCTGCAAGAGTAAATTAAACGAAAAGCAGGAGGTCACTTTCACCTCAAAATTCCCGAAGGCACACTCGTCCTGCTTGTTCACTGGTTCAGACTTCTCAGAGCTCTCTATCTTTTCACTACAGAAAAAGCTAAAAAGGTAAAAACCAGAAGAAAGACCCTGGCCCTTCCTTTCCTCTCCGCCGTGTTTTTGTTCTTAGACTAAATATAAGAAAGGCAGAGACAGGGGAGAAAAATCAAAAGCCACCCACCTCACCTGTTCTTGGGCCCTAACTGGCCCCAGGGCTATGAAAGAGCAAAGAAAATTCCCCCCAGCACTCCCCCGCCACCCAAAAGGAGGAATCTCAGCAGCCATATTGGTGCCATGTGACCTCCACCCTCTCAAGTCACAGCTGATAGGTATGTGTTCACCTGACCCAGGAGAACCAATCAGAAGCTGGGCTGGGCTAGGCTCATCTCTCCCAGGTCCTGGGTTGGGCAATGTGGTACCAGGGATTAAGGGGCCACAGGTGAGTGAAGCAGGGGACATACTGCGGCACAGAGAGAAGCTGATTGCTGAAAGAGGCCGACATGAGGATGAGACCTCAGACATAGCTGTGTCCTGATGACTTTCTGGTCTTTGGTCCTGATGCCTTGGAAAGCCCAGCTGTACTTCTGCCCCTGGGTTCCACAAGAAATGCTGTGTCCTCCCAATAAATTCCCCTTTTAAGGTCGGATCCTAAATGTAGTCCATGTCCTTGAAGGCGCGCCCTGCCTTTGCATCATATCAGGCAGTGCTGGGCCCACAGTGGATACTCCACCTGGTCTCAATTTTGATTTTCACTTTTCTCAGACCAGTTACAGTTCTGAAAAGGGGAGCCACAGGCAGATGATTGAGATCAAGATCGTGTTGGAGCACAACTGTGACTGCAGTGCAGAGCGCTGCCTGGTGTGTGTGTGCAGCTAAGTCAGCTGCTTCCACCCACAGATAAGTATGGAGCTCCACAGATATGTGCCAGGGTACTGTTCTGGGTTCTGGGGACAAAGCATGAAGCCCCGCTCTCCATGGGAAGGGTCCTTGCTTGAACAGTGTTTCCCAAAGTGGGTCCCGTGGCCTTGGGTGACCATGACCATGGTCATTGTGGACTGGCTACTTGCACTGGATCTAATCAACTTGAAAGCCACCAGGGAGCCACGTGCACAGAGAAAGCTGCTCTGCAAGAGGAGACTCACGAAGCAGAGGTTCACGGAGAAAACAGTCCTTCAGAGAAAGAGGCAGTTCTGGGCTCTCCTTAGCCTGGCCTCACTCACTGTCCTATAGGATGCCCCAGGCTACTTTCAATAAAGTCCTATCTTATGCTTAAACGAGTTGCAGTGGGTTTCTGTTGCTTGATGCCCAATGTTCTGAGACGCCTTGGCTCTGGATGAACACGTGTGAGATGGGAAATCTAAACTAAACCCACAACTGTGGAGCAAAACTGAAAATGGGACACAGCTTTATCCCTGGAAATGGATGGATCAATCAAACCACAGGCCATAAATGGGCAGTACACGAAGAGCCCTTCTGAGGATTACTGGTCTCATTTGTTGCCTTAAGGGCCCTGGCCAGGCCCATTTAGCTCCTAGGACAAATTGTGCTGAGTATTTAAGTGTGGAGGTACAAAAGGACAGCCCCTGTTCTGTATGCAAGCGCAGAGGGCGAGAGATGGGCTTTCAACTGGGGAGGACTTTGTTTTAATCCAAGCACTGCTGCTTCCTAGAAGGATGATCGTGAGCAAATAATGGGATCCCTCTGAGCCTTCCTCTCTACACCACCAAAATGGAGTTTCCTAATTTTTTTTTTTTTTTTTTTTTTTTTTGTGGTACGCGGGCCTCTCACTGTTGTGGTCTCTCCCGTTGTAGAGCACAGGCTCCAGATGTGCAGGTCCAGCAGCCATGGCTCATGGGCCCCGCTGCTCCGTGGCATGTGGGATCCTCCCGGACCGGGGCACGAACCCGCGTCCCCTGCATCCGCAGGTGGACTCCAACCACTGCGCCACCAGGGAAGCCCTGGAGTTTCCTAATTTTGAGCCCCTGAGGAAACCACAGGCAAAGTGCCTAAGCTACACCTGACACAGAGTGGAGGCGGGGGTGCGGGGGGGAGTTGCCACGTGGTGGCTGTGACTAGACCACAGTCTCCTGATGGAGAACTTGAAGATTCAAGCACTTCTCCAAGTGTGAGCCTCACACTCATTTCTGAAACCATGTTTTGGGAAAATTCACCAGGCGCCACCAATAGTTTGCAAGGAATCTTCACATAAAGCCATCTCAGGAAAACGGCAGCAGGGCCACCTAGGTAAGACCAGTTGAGGCAGCCCTGGGGTCAGCCTTGCACAAGGCTTGGTTCCTCAAGGCACGTGATGGCAACTCTCATGACGTCCGTTTTGTTTGTTTTCAGTCTAACGCCGAGTTGTCTGTGTACTCAGAACTAAGTGGCTGGTACTAGGAACCACGGCCATCAGGAGTTTAGCCACCCTCTTCCTGGTGAGTCCCCATGCACATTTCCCAGGATTTTAATGGGACAACGTCCCTGATGAGCTCCATTTGGGAATCTCCAAGTTAAACAGTCTATTCATTCAACACATTTTTATTGAGCACCTACTATGGGTCACATGCTAGGGATAATCTGCAAACAAATGGATCAAGTCCCTGCTGACACAGAGGGCACATCTTGGGTGGAGGGGGGACATAAAATAAACCAATAAATAAAAATATGATGCAATGTCAGAAAATGAGAAGTGCTGTGAAGACAAATGAGGCAGGGTAAAGGACAGATGAGAAGGGATCACAGATCTGGGTGATCAGGAAAAGTCTCGAAGGAAATCACATTGCAGAAAAGTGAAGAGTGAGCCACATGGACATCTGGGTGCAGAGAATTCCAGAAAATGTCTCAAATGTTTGTGCACATTATGAATCTCCAAACAGTTGCTGTATGACGTCACATTTCCCAAACCCATTTGGCCACAAAACTCTTTTTCCCCACAGAGCATCTTCCAGGGTCAGCTTTCACAGAACACCCTGCAGGGAATGGTAATGGAGTCAAATGTGATATTCTGCAGGGGGAGAAACGGGCCCAGAGCAGACAAGGGTTGCCCATAGTCCTACAGCTCATTGATGAAGTCGTCCATCAGCTTTCTCGCTAGGTGGCA
This sequence comes from Mesoplodon mirus, assembly GCF_964341445.2. Classification (NCBI taxonomy): domain Eukaryota; kingdom Metazoa; phylum Chordata; class Mammalia; order Artiodactyla; family Ziphiidae; genus Mesoplodon; species Mesoplodon mirus. Next base: position 97,274,181 of record NC_138983.1, on the reverse strand, counting down.
TTCAGATCGCAGATCACCAGTAAGGGCAAGCCACTAAGATGGCCCAGCAGCGCCTGGCAGTGGTGGCGGTGGGCAGCGGGGTAAAACCAAGTTCATGGGTGCAGGATGAGCCAGGCACAGGCGCCTGGAACCTCCAGCTCAGACCCCCCTGTGTCCACTCCCCGACAGGGAAGCGTGTGCCTCTGATGGGAAGCCTGCACCCCCTCATGACAGCCTCATGGCAGAGGGGTGGATGCTTTCCAAAGTTCTTGCCACCTGTGTGGGTGGTGGTTCGCAAGGCACCGTCAGACCATTCAGAAGCACCTTTCATGCTGAGCCGACAGGAGAAAGCCATTCCCCGGTGTCTTTGTAGCAATGCAGCTGGCCTAGGAAGCGATGTCCCAGAGTGCCTGAAGATGGGATGGTACGTGACAGCGAGCCACAGCACATCAGGCTCAGATCCTCCAATAACTGAAGGAGAGTAGTCGTCAGGAAACCTGCTCTCCTTGGACATTGCGAAGCAAGCTGACCCAGAGAGGGAGGGAAAGATAGGGAAATACGAGCACACAATACACAGATGCAAATTTCTCCAGAAAAGCCACTAGAGAGAACATGTATACACGTGCACCAGACACCTTTAAAACGTAGCCCTGGCAACAGGAGTTTCCTTGGGACCAACCCGCCTGATTGCCATGTGTCTGTCTCATCAGACCCCTGGAACTCTGCACTTTCCAGGAAGGCAGTTAGGTGGATGACATGCTGATACAAGCCGACCAGCTCCCAGATGCAACATGTGACAAAACGTTCTCAGCTTGCGGTGACACTGTTAAGGATTCAAGCCAACGCCAGAACTGAATGTTCTCACCTCAGATCAGTGGTTCTCAACCAGGATTGGGTTTGCCCCCCAGTGGACATTTGGCAAAGTCACAGTGGCTGGAGGGGGAGCTGCTGCTGGCATCTAGGAGAGCAGGGATTCTGCTAAACACCCACCAATGCATAGGACAGTCCCCACAGCAAAGAACTGTTCTACCCCACAGTCAATGGGGCCGAGTTTGAAAAATGCTGCCCTGAACAAAGGAAAATCCATTGTCTTGGGCAGTGAGGATTCCCATCAGAGAGCCTGGCCACCCGGTGTCAGTTCCATAAGAAAGAAGCAGGAAACAATCATTCTTGGAGACCAGTCTGAGTGTGGTACTTACCATTTTCCTTTAAAGAAACAGCCTTTTACAAAGACTGTTTTCCTATCCCTCCCCAGTCCAGAACTATAAATCAAATTCTCCATGGCATGATATAAACAGACTTCTCTTCCCTTTCTCCTTTGCTCTATCTCCAGTCCCAACTCTGTGCATTAAAACCTGGAATTTAATTGTAATATAAAAACTGTGGGAAAGAAAAGAGTCAGTAGTAGTTAGAAACTCAAATTGATTTGGAGAAATTTTAGATTATTTAAAAGCATACTTGGAACTAATGGAGGGTGAATAACCACAACAAAACCAACTAGAATACAATTTGGGAAGCAAAAGTTATGGCAAAATGCCTTCTGGGCTATAGGTCTTCCTTATCAGAAAAAAGAACCAATGTCAAACAATACAGCATGCATCTCAGAGATCACCTAGGCTCAATACTGTATAAAATTGGAGAGGTGCATGGGAACTTTAAATGCAAGAAAATGTCCTTAGTGTTTATCATCAAGATGACTTATTTCAGAAAACATCCTTGATGATATGTCCAGTCAAGAAAAATCATCAGCATCTACTTTAACAAAACACAAAAGAGAGAAAAATCATATAATAATGGGATAGCAAGCTTTTTCCTTCACTTTTTGGGTAAAACTTGACAAGCTGTGAATATATGTGTTGGTAAGAGAAATTGTGTGAATACTTGATATAAACAAGTGAATAAATGTACCTGCCTGGGCTTCCCTGGTGGCACAGTGGTTAAGAATCCGCCTGCCAATGAAGGGGTCATGGGTTCGAGCCCTGGTCTGGGAAGATCTCACATGCCGCGGAGCAACTAAGCCCATGTGCGACAACTACCGAGCCTGTGCTCTAGAGTCCGTGAGCCACAACTACTGAGCCCGCGTGCCACAACTACTGAAGCCCATGTGCCTAGAGCCCATGCTTTGCAACAAGAGAAGCCACTGCAATGAGAAGCCCGCGCACCACAACGAAGAGTAGCCCCCGCTCGCCGCAACTAGAGAAAGCCAGTGTGCAGCAAAAAAGACCCAACGCAGCCAAAAATAAAAATAAATGTACCTGCCTTATCTAAATGCTGCCTCTTTCAAAGCTGAACAACAACCACAAAAAAGATAAAAGCTGCATTTTTTTTTTGTTTCTGACAAATTAGTTGTCTGTTTTGAAAATCAGATTCAAAGTATGAGCCCACAAATTGACTTTTTGATTAGGAAAGGACACACCATTCTAGCAGTTGCCAATGATAAATTCATTTTAGCACCAAGTGGGTTCTTTTAAATCAGCACAAAAGCATGAGAGAGAAAGATTCAGGAATACACATCTCACAGGAGATGCTGTGAGCAGAAGAGAGCAATAATTTGAAAGGTAATGCTAAGTTTATTGAAAATATCCACTCAATGAATTAAAATGGCAAAGAGGAATTGGGACCAAAAATATCTAACTGCTATTTACGATAAAAGTTGATTTTGATGTTTATTTCCCGAGTCTAAAAAAAAAATTTAAGACCTAAGATTTTTCCATTGACCTGAAAGCAGTAAAAATTGTCCATTAACCTTCCCTCAGGCCAATAATAGAAAGGTCTCAAGGAGTAGAATAGGAGCCAGAAATAAGATTGAAGGGGAAACAGTAAGGAGATGCACATCAAATGACTAAATTCTAAGGGTAGGTTAAAAACAGACGATCTCATTGTCCTACATCATGGAAAGCCGAATTCTCAGATGTGTACATTTTTATATGTACTTCCTTTCACTGAAACATATAAGTAAGAGGAATATGATTTTATCTCTATGGATTTCTTCAAGTCAGGGTTTCTCAGCTTTGGCACTAATGATATTTGGTGCCGGAGAGCATTTATGTGAGGGGGGCCGTCCTGTGCACTGTAGGATGTTTAGCAGCATCCCTGGCCTCTACCTACTGGATACCAGTAGCTCCTCCCTGGTGTGACAATCCAACATGTCTCTAGACATTGTCAAAAGTCCTCTGGGAGGCAAAATATCCCTAACTGAGAGATACAGCTTTAAGTCTACTGGGGGAAAATGCAGTATGGAGAAGTAGACTAAAAGCAGTATCAGCAGGGTGGCAATTTTCATGTTTCTGAAAGGAAGGTGTTGGTAACTGCATTCAGTCACAGAACTGGAAGAATCCAATGACTAAACCATACTGTTCTATGTAATGAAAATGCTACAAAAGGGAGAGTTTTGAACAGGAATGGTGCTCGAGCTCATTTTGTCCAACTTCCTTGTACAGCGAAGGAAAACTGAGAGGCAGAGTTGTTTGTCTAAAGACCACACCAATGCAATACAAACATAGGTGGTTCCAAGTAAATACTGCGTAGTTTCCACCTGGAAAAACAAAAACATGGGAGCCAACCTGCATGAACCCCTGAGGTGGCATAGTACGAGCCTCAAACCACATAATGAGTTCAGTGGATTAAAACACATCTACACTGTTTACATCAAAGACTCCTAATGATATTTTTTAAAACTCACTGGTCACTTTGGCAGTTGCTTCTTTGAATAATGACACATAGGAGGAAAGAACCAATCTCTTATTCTGCCTTCCCTGAACCAACTGTATTTTATGATAAACAAATAAACAAATGGTTGATGAAGGATTCTAGCTAATAATTACCAAAGGAATAACAATCAGAAAAAAATCACAACTCTGTGACCCCACAAGAAATACGGATCCAGGGAATGATCCTCAAAGGATGCTAAACCTATTAGGTAAAAAGTTGATGGATGAGCTCCAGTGCCCATTTACAAATGAATGGATAAAACAAGGTATATACACACAAGGAAATATTATTCAGCCTTAAAAAGGAAGGAAATTCTGACACATGCTACAACATGGATGAACCTTGAGGATATTATGCTAAGTGAAAGAAGCCGGTCACTAAAAAGACAAATACCATATGATTCCACTTATATGAGGTCCCTAGCATAGCCAGATTCATAGAAGTAGAAAATAGATGGGTGGCTGCCAGGGGCTGGGGTAAGGGGAAAATGCAGAGTAGTTGTTTAAGGGGTACACAGTTTCGGTTTTACATGATGAAAAGTTTTTGGAGGTTGGTTAAGCAACAATGTGAATATCCTTAACGTTAGTGAACTGTATATTTTTAAATGGTTAAGATGGTAAATGTTATGTTATGTATATTTTACCATAATGAAAAATTAAAAATGTTAATTATTGGGGGAAAAAAAGCCGTTGGAGACGTTGTAATGGATGGCTCAGTCTGTTAGCATTGGACCTACCATTCAATCTCAATATCGTTAAAAACAGGATGACCAGACATTATGTGCTCACTGTGTGATGCAGGATGGATCACACAGTACCGCCTATGAAGGCGTCTGGACAACAAAAAGACTTTGATCTCCTCAGTCCTCTAGATCTAACTATTAGTTTACAGGAAACATGGGGAAAAGAGGAACAAGTTAACTGAAACCAAGAGGAAGTGATCAGCCAAATCCAGGATGTGAATATTCTCCAGGACACAAGACCCAGTTTCTCCAACAAATCAGTGGCTGGGGGATAAAAAAGGTCAGGGGCGGGGAGTTGCTGTTACAGAATTAAAGACATGTCAGAGACATAACAACCAAGTGTAATGTGTGGACATTGTCTGGATCCTGATTCTAACAAACCAACAGTAAAAAAGATATTTCTGAGAGAATCAAGGAAATGTGAGCATGGACTGAATATTAGATGATATTCAGGAATGATTATAAGTATTTTTAGCTGTGATCATGTCAAGGCGGGGATAATGTAAAGGAAAAAAAGTCCTTTCAGTTAGGATGTCTTTATGGGTGAAATGACACAACTTGCTTTAAATTAACCTAGAAAAAAACTCATAAAGGAAGAAAAAAGAATGAAAGAACACTGAGAAAATGTTGAAGCTGGATGATGAATACATGGAGTTAATCGCAGGCTTCTCTAGTTTTGTGTGTGTTTCCAAAATCCCATAATAAAAAACAATTTTTATGTAGGCAATCTCAAAGGAACATACAGACACACAACACAAACAGAGTGAGCTACAACCAAAGCGTAAGCAAATGAGGAAGCCATTTGCGTTTAATAAGTGCAGGAAACGGGAGATTAAGCCTTGGGCCTTGCAAAGTGAGCTAACCAAGTCTAAGATGCCTGTATTAAGCTGGCACCCTCAAAGATGCTCCACACCCTGGCAAGAGGAGGGCTTAAAATTTTTTTTTTCTGGTCTTTCAGAAAGCGGAGCCTATGAAAACCTGAAGTTTTCAATGTGGCTCTGGAGGGGAAAACTAATAATGGCCACAATACTGATGATGATGATGATCACCCTGAAGGTTTGTAACCACGTGGGTCTGGGGCTCAAGTTTACACTCCATGTATTCAGTGGGAAAACTCCAAGTTGAGGAAATAAATGTCAGTGTTCAGAGGTTATTAGCATCCCTGGCATCCAGCTGAAACAAACAAAAAAGACTTCCGAGAGCAAAGCAGCCAGGAATCAGACCCCTCAGGATTCCCACAGATTAAGTTCAATCAAGAAGGAGATCACAGTCAAATTACTAAACATCCAAGCAATAAGTCAGTATGAGCCAGAGTAAGCAGACACAACAAACAAGACATTGAGACCCGCCCCCCGCCACTCCCACCCAAAGACTTCAGATGTTGGAATTATCAGATAACAGATTCTAAAATCACTATGTATTCAATATTTTTTTTAAAGAAGGCTTTTAAAATGAGCAAGGAATGAGACTATCAAAATGGCCAGGCATTTGTCCTCAGGAGTTTGTGGGAGCACAGGAGAGCTATTTGACCCCTGTACATTTGCCTCTTCCATTCTGGTGGGAAAAACAGATTTCTTTACAGAATCAAATTATGCTGGCAATAAAAATTCAAGTGCTTCCAGGAGCCAGAGAGGAAATATGAGCAGTGCATTGGGCAGGCAGAACATAGGCTGTATCTAAAGAGGGAGCCTCTTCTCAACGCCAGCAGATTGTTGATCTATATACAAGAAGAGAGTCCAGGTATTGCCAGATATTCCCATTTTCCCAAAAAAAGGCATAAATCCAGATGTCAATGATCTGTACATGTTGGCTACTGTGGTAGACATCTGGTTTTTGTCACCTAATAACAATTCACCTCTCTTCTAAAATATTATGGTATTATGATCCCCCTTTGGGGACAACACCTTTCTCCTAGTCTCAGTCCAGTTTCTCAGAGATGGTGTTGATTCCACCTCTGGCTTCAGGGATGGGCACGTTGGCTCAAGCTCAGCCAATCAGAGCAGTCTCCTGGGCCACAATAATTGGCTCAGGAATGGGCTTGTGACCCATCCAGAGAAAATGAGAAGCAGTGAGGCCATTGGGGGAAGCTTAGGAAAAAGACTCTTATCCTTCCCTATGGAATTCAAAGCTGAGAAGATGTAAGGGCTGGAGCTTCGGCCGCCTTTTTGTGACCATTATACAGAGATTCTGTCTAAGGTTGGATCCACATGGTTCAAAGATACCCTGAGAGCTGGAGAGAGGCCAAGGCCTCATGAAATCATCTGAGCCTGAACCCAGAGGTTCCCTCTAGACTTTTCATTTTTGGTAACCAGTGAATTTGCATTCATGCTGAAGACAATTTGAATAGGTTTCTCTGTCACTCCACAGAAAGAGGCCTCTCCATTCAGCAACTAATTAAAAGTCTTTTAACACGCTGGGAAAGCTAGACAAACATATCTGAGGGCTAACCATGGACCTTCAGTCTGCGGTCTCAGCACCTGGCCACCCCTCTCCTTCTGTACTCCTGTCCCTAGCTTCTCTGATGACTCATCTTCTAGCCTCCATTCCCACTGCTCCTGCCCTGGACCATCCTCTTCTCTCCCTGCTCTGCCTCCGGAAATCCTACTCATCCTTCAGAACTCAAGTCAAATGGGTCCTTTTTTCTTAGCGCTTTCCTGACAACCCCACCCTAAGCCCTACCCGAGGCAGAAGAAGATACCTCTCCCTCCATCCCCAGGCCCCTCTGACCCCCCCGATGAACACTCAGCCCTTCTGCTGAGGATCCTAATTACGCAGCCACGTTCCTGTCTCCCCTGCTTCTTGACCGTGATCCAAATTCAGACGCAGATTAGAAGGGATGATATTTGAGGCTTAAGTTTCAAAAAACAATCAGTTCTTAGGAGAAGTCAGAAAACATGGTGAAAGATGAGGATTTGGGTCAGGGATTCGAAAGAAAAGAACAGTTGTTCCGGGGAAAAGAGAGGGTCTATGTGGAGTGCAGTGAGGAAGGAGGAACCACTGGACATATTTAGACCAAACGAAATGATTCAGAGGAAACCTGAGAAGAAATGTCTAGAGAGGCATGAGATTGATCTGACTGTAAAGGAATACAAAAAATGTGTGAAGGGAATGACCCAAAACAACAACGACAAAATGCCCAAAATAGATGCACTGTTCACATGAGAAAAGAATGCAGACAGCAGGAAGACGCTGAGCAACCTCCAGAAAACAAGAGAGAAGGTGACAAAGGATGAGGTTATTTCAAACCAGATAAACTGGGAGGCTTTCTATGGATTGAAAGGGGTTTTTCAAAAGCTAGGGCTCATGTTGGCTTGCCCCTGATGGAAACTCAGGGCACCGAGGCCTTCTGGAATTTTCTGTTCAACAGACAGACACAGGGAGGGTCCCAGGAGGCCAGGCAGTGGCTAGATGTACCAAAAGACCTACCATGGGTCAAAGGTCAAAACAAGCAAGGTCTCAGTTTATGAGCCACCCCAGGCAAGCACTGTCTCGCTTTTTACTTCTAAGGACCATGGGACCTTGTCCACAGTTCCCATGCCTCCTACCGTGGGACCAGTTTTTTCTTCATGTGATAAAATACCTAAGCCGGACAGTAGCCAATCACAGCGGCCTTTAACCTTTGTTGGGGACATACCTGGTTGAGGTTCTGAGCCCTCTTCCCAGAAAAATGCACACAGCCTCAGACACAACAAAGTTTCCTTCCCGTTTAAGCAGCTTATACCCGCCCTGGGGCCCATCTCTTGAACAATATTTCCTAAACTCATTCACTTAATCAAAAAAACATTTATTGAGTGCCAGCTCCCTGGTACCTGCCAGGTACTGCTGCCGGGTACTGCTCCGGTCACCAAGGATACAGGGATCCTCGCTTCATGGAGTGGACCTTCCAGTTTGTATCTGAGCCCTCAAATGATCAGAATGTCTGGCGAAGCGGCCCGGGAATTCAGTGATTCTGACATGGGGCTAGAATTAGGACCTGTCGTCCCAAAGAGCCCCAGCTCAAACACCCCTTCTGTAAGGAGAGAGGGGAGGAGTGTATTAAAATCATGTGCTCTAACTGGGAAGCTCATAGCCTGCTGAGGGAGTGTAGAGGGTACCTGCACTCTGGAAAAATGTTTGGCAGAATCTCGTAAAGCGGGACGTATGTGGGACCCAGAAATTCTACTCCTAGATATATACCCAAGAGATATGTGCACATGTGCATACCAAAAGGCATACACAACGGCCCCCAATTATCCCTGGTGTTCACACCTCTGTGTCCCCTCCCCTTGAGAATAGGCAGAACTGTACCTTATTTCTAATCAGTAGATGCTGCAAAGGTGATGGGCATGTCATTTCTGTGATTATGTTACAGAAGTTTGTAACTTCCATCTTGCCTGGAGACTCTCTCTATGGACTCTCACTGGCTTTGATGAAGCAAGCCACCTTATGGAGAGGCCCACATGGCAAGAAACAGTGCAGAATCTCTGGCTAACAGCCAGCAAGGTGGTGAGGCCCTCAGACTAACTAACAACCCTCAGGAAACTGTATCCTGCCAACCACCACATGAACTGGAAAGAGGATCCTTCCCCAGCTGACCCTCAGATGAGACCCCAGCCCTGGCCACCTCCCTCATTGCAGCCTGGGAGAGGGCCTGAGCAGAGAACCCAGCTAAGCAGTGCCCGGATTCCTGACCCGCACAAACTGTGACATAAGTGTGTGTTTTTTGGATCCGTTAAGTTTGCCATAATTTGTTCTGCAGGAATAGATAACAGAGTGTAATGCAATGCAGCAGTGAGAATGAATGAACCACAGCTACATCAGACAACGTGGTCGAACCTCACATAGTTGAGTGAAAGAAACCAGGCAGCAAATGGAATCTGTAAGATTCCATTTCCATGAAGTTCAAAACCAAGCAGAACTAATCTATGATTGGAAGTCAGACAAGCGGGAGGGGCTAACCAGAAGTGAGCACAAGGAGTCTTCTCGGAGGGGAGGGGCGGGTGGTGATGTTCTGCTTCTTGTTCTGGGTTCTGGTTAGGGTGGGTGCATACACTTTGTGAAAATTCTTCAAGCGTACACTTATCAGTTGTGTTCTTTTCGAGATGTAGATTATGTTTTGAAAACAAAAGTTTACAAAAAAGACAATATGCTGGAGTCCAACAGCTAGGGTTCGAATCTTGGACCTATCACTTACAAGATTTGTAACTGGGCAAGTTACTTGACTTTTCTGAGCCCGCCTCTGTAAAATGGGTTGGGCTAAGAATTAAATAAAACAGTGCATGGCATAGCGGCTGGTACCTAACAAGCCTCAATAAATATTAGCTAGTTTGGTTCACCTCATTCATAATGGTTCATTGTTAATCTCAAAAAAAAAGAAGTAGTGGAGGTTGATTTGCCTGGATGCCTGCAAGTCGAATTTATGGAGTTGTCCTGCAGGTGCCACCCCACAGAGACCAGCTGGATTCTCAGAATCCCTCTAGCAGCGATCAGGGGAGCTCAGCCTGCCTCTGACACCCACACCCAGAAAGGTCCCTGGGCAACAAGCAAGATGATATGCGAGTGTTCTGAGGTCAAGTTTGCTCTGGGTTGGGACTGAGACGATGCAAATCAAAGCTCTCCCCAGGATGGCTGTGATCGGGTTGAGATGGTGCTGTCCTCCCACATCATCAAGAAAGCAACAAAAACAAGCAAACAGACAGACAGCAACGCGGACATTCACAGAAGGAGTCTGTGGTATCGGGCACAGTTTACTACTTCACACATATTAACCCATGTGGTCTTTACAGTCAATGCTGTTATTACCTCCATTTTACAGGTGAGAGAAGTGAGGTACAGACAGAATAAAACAAACAAACAAACGAAACCAGGCCGATCAGAGGTGGGATCAGCACCCTTCATCTGCAGTTTTCAAACAGAACATACAGACTGACCTCCCTGGCAAAGCTTTTTTTCTGTGTTGTTGTTTTTTTTTAGAGAGAGTTGTTTTTTGTTTTTGTTTTAATTTTTTAAAATTAATTAATTAATTTATTTTTGGCTGTGTTGGGTCTTCGTTTCTGTGCGAGGGCTTTCTCCAGTTGTGGCAAGCGGGGGTCACTCTTCATCACGGTGCACAGGCCTCTCACTATCGCGGCCTCTCTTGTTGCAGAGCACAAGCTCCAGACGCGCAGGCTCAGTAGTTGTGGCTCACGGGCCTAGTTGCTCCGCGGCATGTGGGATCCTCCCAGACAAGGGCTCGAACCCACGTCCCCTGCATTGGCAGGCAGATTCTCAACCACTGCGCCACCAGGGAAGCCCCCTGGCAAAGCTCTGATTTGCAAGAGATGAATGTCCCAACCAGCCTTGTCTCTATCTGAGAAAACACCTGGGTGATTTCTCATTTACTGACAGGGGAAGGGGGTGAGCACGGCTGCAGAAGGCCTCAGTGACCAGCTGTGATTTTGTGGTTTGAATTTATTTTTGTGAACCTGTGTGTGTGTGTGTGTATAAAAACCTGCATTTCCTTAGCCCATAGCGTCAGGTTATGAATGGACTGTGGAGCCTCCAATGGCCCTTTGCTCTCCCATCTGACACCTACTCAACAGCTTAGCTACTTCCTGATCTTCGAGCGCTCTCTCTCTCTTTTACACTCCCTTTCTCCTGTTCCAGCTCTTTCCCTGGCTCTCTCTTACCCCTTAAAGGCTGGGCAAGCCCCCTACCTCTTCCAGGCAGGAGGCCAGCATTCATTTCTTGTTGGAATGCAGGGGACAACAAGCAGATCTGGGGAGGGGGCACAGTGGATGGGCTCTCCCAGTCAAGGACAGCCCAGGGAAGGTAACTGCGGCCCAATGAGATTTTATGGGGCAGAGGTCCTGCAGGAAAGAAGCCCAGTGGGTGGCAGGAGAGGTCCCTGGCAAGCCCCAGCTACCCCCTCCTGGCCTCAGCTCCCTCCCTCTCTTGCTGCAGGCACTGCCCAAACTTCAGGACAGCCAGAAGCCCAGATTGTTCAGGGCTGAGGGAAAGCAGGTGGTGAGCATGGGTGTCTCGTGGCTGTGACACCTGTCACCTGTGGTCCCCGGGGAAAATACCTTCCCATCACAGTCATCTAGATTCAAATCCTTTTCTGGCTGTGTCACCTTGGTCACATACCTCCATGTCTCTTGAGCCTTATTTTCCTGTTCAAGTGGGAGTGATGTGATAGAAATAATACCCATCACGACATTTTTGAGCATTTCTCTGCAGAGCTCCCTGTTCCAGGTGTTTCATACACACCTACTGCCCCAGGTTATGGTGAGGATTAAATGAGATGATCCACAGGAAGGACTGGGACAGTGCCCTGCGGGTGGAAAGCCCGGAGTTAACATCACTCGCTCCAGTATTAGGAGGACAGCTGGGAATGACAAAGCTGGGACATGGACCCAGGCCTTTCAGACACCAGCATCCTGATGTTGATTGAGATACAGTACAGCCTTGGTAGCCACCCAGAGCTCAATAAGATTGATTGATTACAGGCATCACCAAGGAGCCCATATAAGCTAGAAACCTCTTTTTTTTTTTTTGGCCATGCCGTGTGGCTTGCGGGATCTTAATTTCCCCACCAGGGATTGAACCCGGGCCATGGCAGTGAAAGCACCAAGTCCGAACCAGTGGACCGCCAGGGAATTCCCCAGGTGCAGTATTTTGATCACCCTATCATTGCAAAGTACAACTCTCACTCAGCCCAGGACATGCTATGATAAAGGCATGAGTTATTGGGGTATTTTAGTTTCTGTTTTTGAAATTTAAGTGGATGACATGGAACTGGGTTTTAAGACTTTCACACACCCTTTGAGATGACTGTGGCATCCTGTGGGGAGCGGCAGGATCCAATCAAGATTTGGCAATTTCTGCTCCAGTGAGCCTGAATGTCAGCTTTGTTCTCCGTTTAGTATTTCCTCATGGAGAGATGGACTAATGGCAACATATGCTCTCCCAAGCCTATCAGGGGGCCATGAGCGGCTCCGGCTCCAGGCTGGCCTGGATGGGCTCCATAGGGTCTGGCTGGCAGTGAGCAGGGTTGCGTTCTGTGCTCATGTTGATGAGACTGAAGACAAGCATGGAGATGGGGGTGGGGCTGGGGAGGGCCAAGGCTACAGAAGCCTAGGTCCTGGGGTAAGGACAGTTCAGCTCAGCAGCTCAAGAGTAGGAGGCAAGGCTGTGGGCGGGTGGCAAGGGCTGCCCCTGTTCATTCACTCATTCGTTCATTCAGGCACTGTTCTAGGTACTGGTGATACAGCAGTGAACAAAAGAGAAAAAAATCCCTGCCCTCATGGAGCTTAAGTTGGGGGCAGGGGGGAGTTGGGAGTGGGGAGACTGACAACAAATAAGAGAAGAAAACTAAATAAATAGCATGTTAGAGGAGTGGTAAGATGAAGGGAAGAGCAATAGAGTGAGGTGTTTGTTTTGTTATTCATGTTTTTGGGGGGGTGTTTTTTGTTTTGTTTTGTTTTTTTGGGTGGCATCATGGGGCTTGCAGGATCGACCAGGGATCGAACCGGGCAGTGAAAGCACTGAGTCCTAAACACTGGATCGCCAGGGAATTCCAAGACCCTTTTAAATAGGGTGATACTTGAGTAAAAATCTAAAGGAGCTGAAGGAGATCCCTGGGGGAAGTGCCTGGTAGGGAGAAGAAACAGTAACTGCAAAGGCCCTGAGGCAGAAATGTGCCTGGAGAGTTGAGCCTGACCCTCTCTGTTCCTCTGAAGTTACCACTCAGGGCCCCGGCCTCTGTGGTCACTCCTCATACATTCCTAAGGTCTTTCTGGTCGAATGGAACTAACCCAGGCAGAACCTTCCAGGCTGACTGAGGGCCTGGAAGAGATTTCTAGGGAAAAGTTCTGGGAGGGCTCTGCGATTCAACTGCAGGGTTGAAAAAGTCCTGAGGTTTTGCCAAGCTTTTAACAAATGCACAAGGAATTTGCAAGAATGCAACAAATTCATTCCTGGACCATGCTCCAGAGCTGCTTAATCATAATCTCTGAGGTCTGTGCCAGGGAATGTGCATTTCTAAGAGCCTCTAGGCATGTGGGAGCATCTTTACCATATATTCCATCCCATATCGATTTCCATGATTTTTCTCTCTTATATCTTCTTCTAATTGACTAGAGTGGAGTCTGCCATCTTTCATCTTTCTCAGATGAATATTTTGAGTTTGTCTTGGGGCACCTTGTCCGTCATTTCCTGGCAGGGAAATGAGGCATTCTGTAGGTAGTCAGCAGGGCTGTTCTGCTCCCAGACAGAAGGGGCTGATCTGAAAAGAGGTGACATGGGGTGAGGGGAGATAGTTGGCATTTGCATGTCTTCTCCACACGCTCCATCCCCCCAGCCCCGTGCCCATGGGGGGTGCGGGGGGATTTCTTAAGGATCTGATCCAGGTCAACACTGGGGCCACCGTCTGACCTTGTAGGGACTCAGGTGATGTTTGTAGAAGTAAAGAACACATGAATGAATAAACGCGAGTTTTGACAGGGAAGGACAGGAACAGTAAGGCTGTGGGCTTGTAAATACCCCTTCCCTAGCACGTGGGAGAATCTTCCATTCTTTCAGAAGTGTTCCCTCCACCGCACCCATCTCCCATCTCCACCCCCATCCCCAGAAGTGATGGTCCCCCAGCTTACTCTGTTTTCTCCTCCACAACAGAGAGAACTAGAGATTCGGGTGGGACGGGGGGGACTAACCTCCAGGCTTCTCGTGGTTCAGCTCCATTACCCTCCCACGCCTGACCACCCCCTCCTCAACGCACCGAGCCTAGAGCTAAGGTCAGTAGGAAGGATTCTCCAGTTTGCTCCTTCCCCGCTGTAAGACTTGGAGCTACTTCTGTGAACACTGAGCCTGTTTCCCCATCCTGGAAACGGGGCTGGGGACCTCTAGGGGGCAGGTCGGGGAGGGCTCGCAGCGCTGCAGCGGGCTGTAATTGGCCGGGTGCTGCCAGCGCACCTCCCCCTCATCCTCGGGCGCCGCGCACGCCACGCCCCTTCCCAGCTCGGCCGTCAGAATGGCGTTGCCGTGGCGACGTTCGTACAAAGGCCGGGCGGGCGCGCGGGCTGCGGGCTGTCGCCTGGAGACTCCGCGGGAGGGCGGCAGGGCGGAGGTCAGGGCTTCTTGGCAGAGGACGAGGTGTGGGCTTCTTCCTCAGGCCAGGTGAGAGCGGCGCGCGAGGAGGCGGCGGGCGGAAACCTGGGCCGGAGGAGGCCAGCCCTGCGAGGTCAAGGGTGTTGGGATAGGCAGGGGACCCGGCGCCAGCCGAGTCCGAACTCTCTGATCCAGGCTCGGGTCGCCAGGAGCACCCCAGAAAAAGTGCCCCAACACCAGCCGTTCCTTCCTAAGTGCAGCCCCTACCTCGCCCCCCAAGGGAGGCGGCACGGGAGCTTTAAGCCTCTCCTGGGCACCAGCTCTTGGATGTCCTGTGGGTATAGCTGGGATTAAGAGAGGAACCCCTGTTTCCCCTGATTTATGGACAACACCCACCCAATGGTCAGAGACACACACACACACACACCCGCCCCTTACCTGAACTCCCCTTCTTTAAGGAACTTTGAGGCCACTGTAAACCTCAAAAGAAAGTTTGCTCCTATAGCCCAATTCTGAGCCATCCAAAGTGGTCGGGGGAACGCAGATGACTGAAGCCCTTTTTGCCCTTTCCTGTGGCTGGTGCTCCATGGCGCTGAGTAAGAACGAATTCACAGAGCTCCACACATTCAAATTACTTTGACAGTGTTTTCACGCAAGGAAGTGATGCACAGGGCAAAATGAAGGTGGAGAAATATTGTCCAATCCAAAAGCTAAAGAGATAGAATTTAGGTTTTCCAAGGAGTCATCTAAGCTAGATACTGACAGGAAAAATGAAAGGTAGTTACTATCAAAGCTTCCTAGCCAGCTGGCTGTACTGACTTGCTTTGAGGTGTCCTTTGTATTTTCATTCACTCAGCAAGTGTTTCCCAAGCACCTACTATGTGTCAGGTTCTGCCCCCCCGCCACCCCCTGCCCTGGAGAAGGGGTAATGCACAGAACTGGCAGGAACTGCAAAGGGTCTGACATTTGACCCTGTTTGAAAGTTAGTAAGTTAGCCTGCCCAGCTTATAGTTCCTGGCAGAAGACAAGAGACTCCTGGGCCAGAAACAAAGAACTCGATGACTCACAGCACAGCTGACATAACAGGCAGCAGATCTGCATATGCACATTGGTTCCTGTTACCCTGAAAGTCCCTCGGGGTGGTGCAGAGCAGCCAGTGTGGATGCTGTGCGCACAGTGGGTCTGTGTCCCAGGTAAGGAACTCCAAACTCAGGAAACTGCAATCTTTGAAAGGGGCTGCTAGCAAACCTGCCCAACTTTTGCCCCAGAAGGAGCCGTTATCTTTATTAGAAACATTACCTCTATCCTCCCAGGCTGTTTGCCATACAAGCATCCTCGGAAAGTGAGTGCAGGACAAAATCTTTCAATGCCTTTGCTCTGAAGATGGGTACAAACACAAAATACCCATGAAGAATCGCTTCTGAACAAAATGAACACAGTCCTGGTTTTCCAGGAACATATATGTTAGTGAAAGAGAAACCAACAGCAAGCATAACTAATGAAAGGAACAAGAACATGTCAGAGAATGATAAGTACAAGGAAGGAAACACAGCAGGGGAAAACTAGCAGGGGAATAACATGACTGAGGGTGCCTTTAGCCAGAGTGGTCAGTTAGGTGGTTGCCCCGAGGGGGGACGTCTGAGCAGAGAGAAGACCCCAGCCTTGGGGACGTCTGGGGTGAGAGCTAAAAAACAAATATGCACATGATCCAAGTTTAAGTTTTCGATTAGTGGCGTTTCCTGTGGTTTTCCTGCAGAAGAGACATTTCTTGGAAGTTTCCATTTTAGCTTAATTAGACTTGAATGTGTTGCGTGCTAACATGGTCCTCTGCAATTGAAGATTAATAACTGAAGGCAGCAGAGCATGGTTCTTTGGGAAGAGGAAATGTCTTTTCCCCTGTATACATGACAGCGAACTTAATCAAATGTATTTCTCATTATCTGAAAGCATCAATATTTGTGGGACATCCACAGGCCTCAAAGTTTACAAATATAAACTATCCTGCTTATTTTTATTTCTCTTACCCCCAGGTAGGGTCTCGTCTTCCTTTCAGAGGATAGAATGCTGGTTTCAAGGACTTTCTTTTACTACATGTCCCAAGTGTCAGCAGACAGTGCAAATCCCCCACCCCTACTCTGCCCCATCAGCAGCAATGGAGGTTTGTACACTGGTTACATGCAAAGGCTCAGAGTTGTCACACACTTACTATTGTGTGACCTTAACTTCTCTGAGTCTCAGTTTCCTCATTTGTAAAGCGGGACAATACTGACACCTGCCTCGCAGGGTGGTTCTGAGGATGAAAAGAGGCCATGTGTGTAAAAGGATAGCCCAGTGCCTGGCACTTAGTAGGGATTCAGTGATGGAATGATGATGGAGATGTTGATGGAAAGCAGAGCCAGACCGGAGACCCTCTACGGTCAGACCTAGATGATTTTTGTTTTTATCCACAGTCTAACAACTTCACACTTCAGTGACCTTTCAGTTGAAAAGAGACTTTGGGGACTTTCTTGGTGGCTCAGCGGTTAAGAATCCGCCTGCCAATGCAGGGGACACGGGTTCAAGCCCTGGTCCAGGAAGATCCCACATGCCTCGGAGCAACTAAGCCAGTGCACCACAACTACTGAGCCTGCACTCTAGAGCCCGCGAGCCACAACTAGGGCCCGTGTGCCGCAACTACTGAGCCCACGTGCTCCAACTACTGAAGCCTGCACACCTAGAGCCCGTGCTCCACAACAGGAGAAGCCACCGCAGTGAGAAGCCTGCGCACCGTGAGGAAGAGTAGCCTCCGCTCGCCGCAACTAGAGAAAGCCCGCATGCAGCAACGAAGACCCAACACAGCCAAAAAAAAAAAAAAAAAAGGAAAAAAAAGAAAAGAGACTATGTTTGACATGGCACTGAGATGGATCAGAATTCCAATATCATGTGAATTATCATCAACATCTTGGAACCAGCTGAAGTCACTGAAATTTTTATGTTTTAAAACACATGTATATATGGGCTTCCCTGGTGGCACAGTGGTTGAGAGTCCACCTGCCGATGCAGGGGACACAGGTTCGTGCCCTGGTCCAGGAGGTTCCCACATGCCACGGAGCAGCTGGGCCCGTAAGCCATGGCCTCTGAGCCTGTGCATCCGGAGCCTGTGCTCCGCAACGGGAGAGGCCAAAACAGTGAGAGGCCCGAGTACCGCTAAAAAAATAATAATAATAATAAATAAATAAAAATAAAAAAAATAAAAAACATGTATAGGGCTTCCCTGGTGGCACAGTGGTTGAGAATCTGCCTTCTAATACAGGGGACATGGGTTCGAGCCCTGGTCTGGGAAGATCCCATGTGCTGCGGAGCAACTAGGCCCGTGAGCCACAACTACTGAGCCTGCGCATCTGGAGCCTGTGCTCCACAACATGAGACGCCGTGATAGTGAGAGGCCCGTGCACCGCGATGAAGAGTGGCCCCCACTTGCCACAACTAGAGAAAGCCCTCGCACAGAAACGAAGACCCAACACAGCCAAAAATAAATAAATAAAATTTAAAAACATGTATAGGATTTACTTTGAAATGCATTAAAATATAAAATGTATAGATGGGTAGATATGTGATAAAGCAAATAGAACAAAATGTTGATTGTAGAATCTGGGTGGTGGTTCTATAGAAGTTCACCATCCACTTCTTTCAACTTTTCTGTGTGTTTGACACTTTCGTAATAAAATGCCAGCAAAAGATACGTACAGAGTCTTGACCGTACAGCCAAGCTATAATCTTGATATTTTGTCTTTGGAAATCATTTTTTTTTCAACCTAAATATATGAAGGAATGCAGTGACTTAAAAAGAAAGTATCTTCTAATGCCCATTTCCTCGATGACTGACTCTTCCACACTTTAAGAAGCTCTGTAGAAGTTGGGGTTTCTTGAGTCAAAGTTCAGAAGCCCAAGATTAATAACAGTCACAATCACAGTAGGACAAATGGGTGTTTAGTGTAGCAGTCACCATTCTAGATGCTTCACATTTAATCCTCACAAAACTCTTTGGGATACAGAGTATTATTAGCCCCATTTTACAGATGAGGAAACAGAGGCATAGAGAGAGAATAAGTAACTCACTCAGAGTCACAGAGCTAGTAAGTGGTGGGTTAGTAACACTGAGTATTTGATTCTGTCAGATAACTAACCCCAAACTAAGCTTAATGGGAGGTGGAGAGCGGTTATCAGTGGAATTCAGATTTGTTTGGGTTTTTTTTTTTTTGCTATTGCTTGTTTGTGCTCTGAGTTACATAAAGGATGTCCTCTTGTGATCAGAAGCAAGCTCATCTATGCCGGCTATCACTGTTAAAAGGACAGTCTTAAAAATGTGCGGAATTATCATTGTGATCATTGTTAAATCCAGCTATCCACTCCTACCTCTGCTGACTTCTCCTGTGGACATTATGGTGTATTCCATTCATTCTAAATATGACATTGAATAATTAGAGGACTGTATTTTTCTAACAAAATTGTTTTCTGAAAACCTTTTATAGGGAAAGCAGAGAATATGAAAGCCTATCTAAAGAGTGCAGAAGGCTATTTTGTCCTGAATAAAAGCACTACGATTGGAAGGCATGAAAATTCAGACCTTGTTTTAGAGGTAAGACCTCTTCCTAGCCAGTCCCCGACCCTCCCTACCCCTCACACCACCAAAAGTCCTTACTGTTCTGTGGACTCCAGTCTCTTGTAAAGCACAGCCTCTGGCTAACAGTCCCAGCCTTCCTCGGTGTGCCACCAATAACCATTCCCCACATGTGCTGGGTCTCCCTGGCACATGTGGTAAGAATGAGCACAGTGCAAAGTGCGATGGGCCCTGTGTCCTTTGCTGACTGTGTGTGCAGTGTCCCACCCTGATGGCGCGGTTTGGAAGGTGGGCGTAGAGCTGATGCTTGACCTTCACCTGCTCCACGTCTGGCAGCCACGGCCACCTGAAGTGCCCAGCTTGAGCAATGACCTCTCGCCCTTTCCAGAGCTTCTGGAGACTACGGGCCCCTCAGAGCCCTCCCCCGCCCCCGTACCTCCAAGTAGTAAATCAGGGTAAGCCCTGGGCATGGCCTCAGTGCTCTCTCACTTCATTTCATTCCATTCTCTGAATTAGCTGTGGCTTGGTCCACAGTCCCAGCTCATTGACAGCCAAGGAAGTTGGAAGAAATTGTAAGTAAGGAATTATAAAAACAGTGGCTTTGAGCCTTTTAACATTTTGAAAGGGATTAAAATATTGAAGCAGAAAGAGAAATGCAATGGAATCCCTTTAGGACTGTGAAAGGCAGACCACTCTCAGACTTCACTCAACAGATTTTTTTAAACTTTATTTTGAAATAATTATAGATGCACAAATAGTAGAGAGAATGGCACGAAGCATGTGTGGAGTCCTGTGCCATTTTACCACGTGTGGATTTGGGTGTGGCCCTCAGGATATAGGAGTATTCCATCATCAGAGATGTCCCTTGTGATGCTCCTTTTATAGTCACAATTCCTCCTCCCACCATCGTCCCCACGCTCCGAAAACCACTAATCTGTTCTCCGTCTCTATAATTTTCATCATGTATGTATGACCTTTGTGATTGATTTTTTTTTTTTTAGTCAGTGTAGTGCCCTTGACATCCATTTAGGTTATTAGCTTGTTCTTTTATTGCTGAGTAATAGTCCACGGTATGGACGTATCACCTATGTTTAACCATTCACTTTTTGAAGGACATTTTGATTCCATTTGGGGCTATTACAAATAAATGTACTATAAACATTTGTGTACAGGTTTTTGTGTGAACATAAGTTTTTATTTCTCTGTGATAAATGCTCAGGAGTATGATTGCATGGATTAACATATGTGTTTATATAGATTCGGTTTGTAAAGAAACTGCCAGTCTTATCCAGCGTTGCTATACCATTTTTCATTTCCACCAGCAATGTATGAGACACATCCTCACCAGCAATTAGCCTAAACACGGTTTTTCATTTTAGCTGTTTTAGTAAGTGTGTAGTGGTATCTCATCATAGTCTTAACTTGCATTTTCCAAATCGATAGTGATGTTAAATGTCTTTTCATGTACATGCTTGCCTTCTGCATATCCTCTTCAGTGAAATATCTCTTCATATCTTTTAAGTGTCTGTAATCGAATTGTTTAGTTTTTTACCATTGAGTTTTGAGAATTCTTTATTTTAGATATGAGTCCCTTGTCAGATAGATGGTTTGCAAATATTTTCTCCCATCCGTAGCTTGTCTTCTCATTCTCTTAGCAGAGTATTTCACAGAGCAAAAGCTTTAACTCTTGATGAAGTCCAGGTAGTTAGTTTTTCTTTTATAGATCATGCTTTTAGTGTCATGTCTAAGAACATGCCACAAGGTCCCTGACCCTGAGGATTTTCTCTTATGTTTTCTTCTAAGAAAGAAATTTTTAAATCTATGAACCATTTTGGGTTCACTGTCGTTAATGATGTGATATTTAGGTCAAAGTTCATTTTTCTTGCATGTGGATATTTAGTTGTTCCAGAACCATTTGTTGAAAAGACTATCCTTTCTCCATTGAATTGCTTTTGCAAGTTTGTCAAAAATAATCTGGCCATACTTTCTATGGGGGCTACTTCTTAGTTCCCTATTATGTTTCATGGATCTATTTGTCATAATGGATCTACCATTATGAGATAGCCTTGATTACTGTCGCTATGTAAGTCTTAAATCAGGTAGTGTGATTCCTCCCACTTTTCTTTAAAGAAATTTTTTAACCTATTCTAGTTCCTTTGCCTTTCCATTTACATTTTAGTGTAAGCCTGTCTGTATACACAAAATATCATGCTGTAATTTTGATTGGAATTGTGTTTTATCCTATATATCAATGTGAGAATAATTGATATACTCCTACATTGTCTTCCAATTCATGAACATTGTATATTTCTCCATTTATTCGGTGTCTCTCTTGAGTGTTTTGTAGTTTTCAGCATACGAGTCCTGTACATGTTTTGTTAGATTTACACTTAACTATGTCTCTCTTTTTGTTTTTTTTGAGTGATTGTAAATGGTATTATATTTTTAATTTTGGTGTCCACATGTTCATTGACAGTATATAGAAATACAGTTGATTTTTGTATGCTTCTTGGTATCTTGCAACCTTAACTGCACTTTCTTATATAAGGGCTTTTGTAGATTTCTTGGGATTTTATACATAAACAATCATGTCATCTGCAAATAAGAACAATTTTATTTCTTCTTTCAGAAAAGGAGATCTGAATGCTTTTAATCTTCTTTTCCTTGCTTTATTTCCCTGGTTAAGACTTCCAGGACTCTGCTGAACAAGAGCAGTGTATAAATCCTTATATTTGCTTGTTCCTGACCTTAGGGGAAAGCAGTTACTCTTTCACCATTAAGTAGGAGGTTAGCTGTAGGGTTTTTATACATGTTCTTACCAAGTGAGAAATTTCCCCATTTATTCCTAGTTTTCTGAGAGTGTTTATTGTAAACGCAACAGATTTAAAGATAACTCCATGAACGTCCCCGTGAGATTCTCCTCCATGATATGGTCTCCCTTCAAGGACACAGAACATCTGTTCAGTGTGCAAAGTGGGAGGAAAAAGAAGAAGAAGAAGAACTGTAGTTTCTTCTTTATCCTAACAAGGCATAGATTTGGGGTAGTTTTATTTCCTGTCTGGCTAAAGTAGAGACAGAGATCTCTGTTTTGAACCTGACTATGACATTAGAAAACTGTAGTAATTTTTAAAAGCACAGGCTTTGGAGATAGACAGAGCTGGGTTTGAATCTCATTAGGCTACTTTGTGGCTGAGTGACTTCAACCAAATTACTTAATCACTCTGAGCTCCTTTTCCCTGTCTGTAAACCTCTTACCTCACAGGGTTATTCTGAGGATTAAGTGAGAAGTGCATATAAAGAGCCTGGCATGTGGTGCTCAGTGAATGTCACAATGATCATTATTATGGTCTCCTAAAACAGAGACTGAGAAGAATCCTCAGAGGTGCACAGGGTTGAGATGAGGATCCACTGACATTAATAAGCCATTTGGAAAAGGGAACTAATGAGGACAGTTATTAACTAGACAGAAATTGAGTTGCATTCATTGTATATAAATAATTGACTGCTTACTGCTCCTCGGACTTAGCTTAAGAAATACGTCACTAGGCTTCCCTGGTGGCGAAGTGGTTGAGAGTCCGCCTGCCGATACAAGGGACACGGGTTCGTGCCCCGGTCTGGGAATATCCCACATGCCGCGGAGCGGCTGGGCCCACGAGCCATGGCCGCTGAGCCAGTGTGTCCGGAGCCTGAGCTCCGCAACAGGAGAGGCCACAACCGTGAGAGGCCCGTGTACCGCAAAAAACAAAACAAAACAAAACAAAACAAAAATGTCAGGGATTTATATTACTAAAAATCATCCTTGCAATTACCCAGAGGTTACATCTAGCAAATAAAAAAGATTGTTTGTTTTATTTGCCTGGATCAATCCTAAAGAATACGCAGTTATGCTTCTAAAGATTTCTACTCATCAGCAAGGCTGACATGTTGTTTGGACTATTGGTATCGTAGTATTTCGACATCATTTACTCTTTCCGATAATGGAAGGTAGTTACATGCTTCTTGTTTTTAAAAATTGGGAGAAAGGAAAATATAAGGAAGAAAATAAAAGTCACTTGTAATCATTTGGCTCAGGGAAAAATCAATATTGATATTTGCAGGGTTTTACCCTCCAGACTTTTTTCTATATCCTGTAAGGAGTTTGGTTCCCTAAGGCAGTAGGAAGCCTGTTTATAGCCAGGCTAGTGAGAACTGTTTCTAGTCAACAGTGATAACGGTTGCTATCACTCATTCATTGCACAGTATTTACCCAGAGCCTCAGCACCGAGCCAAGTCTAGGGGTACAGTGATGGCAGAACTGGACATGGTCCCTGCCATCAGGAAGCTGCCAGGAGAGAGAGAAATAAGTCAAATGATCCCACAAAGGTGTGACTAATTCCATTCCAACATTGGGGCTGTAAAGGAAAGGAATATGGAAGACAAGGAGGACTTAACTAGACAATAGGAGAAGGGAATGGCATGTGCAAGGGCCCTGGGGTGGAAGAGCATATTGTGAACCCAAGGGACTGAGAGAAAACCAGGGCGTCCAGAAGTCAGAGTGGGAAGGAGGAGGGCTAAGGGACAAGTCGGCCTCCTTCATGTCACCATAAGGGTTTTGATCTTTATCTGAAAGTAGTGGGAAGAAGGCTTGAAGGATTGTAAACAAGGGGGAGACCTACCAGTGAAAATCCCGGCTGCTGTGTGCAGACGAGCCATCAGGAGCTCTATTCACAATCTCCCCTCTCCCATTTTACATGGCTCAAAAGCCTCAGCCTTGCTCATTTCACAGCTAAACCTTGCAAGTTATAATTTATATGATTTGATGTGCCTTGTGAAGTGTATTTTTTAGAGTTGGATATGGCTGTTATTTAATCTCTGCTGAGAAAGGGACTCAGTTCTTCCAGAATGAAGAAACACCAAAGCCAGTGGTTGTTGGATTTTCCGCATGTTTAAGAGTGGTTGTTCAACATGAACTCCTAGGCATTCTGACCCAGTGGGTTTGGGGTAAGGCCCAGGAATCTTCACATTTATATGCTCCCCAGGTTCAGGTGGGGGGAATGGAGTCCCTGGAGTTGGTTCCAGGACCACACTTTGAGAACCCCAACATCAGTGCTCCCTCCCTCTCCGTTCTTGATCAGCAGAGCTCCTGCTTTGTGTGTGTGTGTGTGTGTGTGTGTGTGTGTGTGTGTGTGTGTGTGTGTATTCTTTCAATAAACTTTGTTTTGAGGAAAAGAGAAGCGAAGGGTAAACAATGAAGGGCTGACTGACCCTACCCCCTCCCCAGGGACTCCCCCAGTCCCACCCTAGTGAGGTTCCAGGATCCCTAGAAGACTGAGCTCTAGGACAGCCCAAGTCAGTGCAGGGCTGCAGCTAGGAAGGTGGAGATGGAAGAGAAAAAGAAAGAACAGACATGACAGGGGGATGAAATGCTGGTGTCCACCCCTCACCCTCGGTGGTCAGTGTCCTGCCAGGCATCTCCTTTCTCATGGGTTTAGCCATCTCTCCAGCCTGTGTCAGCCCTTCTCGCGTGGGATCTGAGGGTCGTGAAGCCAGACTGATCTCATACACATACCCCAGATCCCATCCAGCCGGATGACTCTCGTCCCTTTTTCTGGCCCCTGTCAGTTCTGGGCTGCCTCTCAGGAAAGAACCAGAGCCTACACCATAATCTTGTTTATTATTATTAAACAAGGCTGCTGGGATTCTCCTATTATTTGCATAATTTCACGGACATGCAGATATGTCTGCTCTGTCAAAGGACACACACAGCTGTAGCTCTGATGGGCATGGCCAAATTGTCCACCAGAGGTTTCCAGACGTGGTGTCCTGCCAGCAGTGGACGCCCGTCTCCCACTCCCTCCCCAGCCTAGGGTGCTGACCCCCCATTGGATCTTCACTGATCTACGGGGTGAAGTATGGTACCAGTGTCATTTTAATTCACATTTCTCTTATTCTAAGCGAACACCTGCATTTTGAGACATAAGGTGACAGGTGGACTCTCTGTGGGGAAATCCACGGAATGAAACAGGCCTGGGAGGGTGCACTTGCTGGCTCCCCATCTGCATCGCGCTTGTCCTCCTGCCTGGGTCGTGCTCCCCTCCTCCCCCCTCCCCCCCACCTCACCCCTGGCTTCTCCCCAAGTGCTCCTTGCTCTGGGGGTTCACCTGTTAGGTCTCACCAGTCCTCAGGGAATGTTTTGTCCCCTGTTTGGGAACTGGCGGCTGATTTCATTGGTCAGTACCCAGCACAGCAATTGATGGGACTAGTTTCTCACCAGCAGATGGAGGGCTTCCAAGAGGAAAAAGTTCAGAGGAAAGGGCTAGATCGTGATCTCATTTTTCTTTTTTTTTTTTTATTGTGGTAAGATATGCATAACATAAAATTTACCATCTTAACCACTTTTATTAAGTGTGCAGTTCAGTGGCATTAAATATATTCACACTGTTGTGCAGCCATCACCCCCATCCATCTCCAGAACTCTTTGAATCTTGCAGAACTGAAACTGCACCCATGAAACAACAACTCCCCTTGTCCCCCCATCCCAGCCCCCAGCAACCACCATTCTGCTTTCTGTCTCTATGACCTTGGCTACTCTGGGTATCTCATATAAGTAGAATCATAACAGTATTTGTCTTTTCATGACTGGCTTCTTTCACTGAGTATAATATCCTTTCACTGAGTATAATGTCCATGTTCATCCAGGCTGTAGCATGTGTCCGAATTTCCTTCCTTTTTTAAGGCTGAATAATATTCCATTGTGTGGATTCACCACATTTTGTTTATTCATTCATCTACTGATGGACACTTGAGTTGTTTCCACCTTTTGGCTGTTGCAAACAATGCTATGAACATGGGTGTATAAATATCTCTTCAAGGCCCTGCTTTCAGTTCTTTGGGATATATACCCAAAAGTAGACTTGCTGGATCATATGATAATTTTATTTTTAATTGTTTCAGGAACTGCCATGCTGTTTTCCATAGTGGCTGCACCAAGTTACATTCTCACAACAGGGCACAAGGGTTCCACTTTCCCTGCGTCCTCACCAACACTTGTTATTTCCCTTTTTTTTTTTTAAAGTAGCCATTCTGATGGATGTGAGATGAAAGAAAGATCATAATCTTTTGAATAGCATACATAATGCAAACAGCTACAGCATACATTTATGGACTACTTACTGTATCTCACATGGCTTTATACATCATCTATGTATGTTCTGTATATATATTTATAGCATTATATCCACAAAACTAATCCTGTGCGGGTGAGAACTACTATTATCATTATTATCCGCATTTGATGACATGGACATGGGACTCAGAAAGGTTAAGGAACTGGCCCAAATCACACAGCTAGTCGGGGGAGGTGGGGCTGAGTTTCAGACTGAGCTGACTCAAGCTTCTAAAAACAGAAGCTTCATTTTTTGAGTGTAAATTTAGCTTTGGGAACATCTAATATCTAAATTGGAAATTCTCAGTTAACTGAGATAACAAGATAATTGACTAAGCTAGGGAAATTCCACCCTGTGGAATGGAGAATGGGGGTTGTCAGTGAAATGTGAGATCAATGTTCTCGTGATCCTCATTCATGCAACAGACTGAGGTGGTGCCATCTGGGGGGGATTTGGGTAAAGAGGAAACGTTGACCTGGTGCTTTCCCAGGAAGAGGAGCATTGGGGCTGTTAAGTGGGGGCCCAGCAAGAAACACCACTTATCTCTCCAATCCAGCCAGAGTAAGTTCTCTGCTTATAAGGACTGGTGGAGTTCAATTAGTCCCACCTGGATAACCCAGGATAGTCTCCCACTTTTAAAAAATTTTTTAAAAAGTTTTTGGCTGGGTTTGGTCTTCGTTGCTGAGCACAGGCTTTCTCTAGTTGCAGCGAGCGAGGGTTACTCTTTGTTGCGGTGCACGGGCTTCTCATTGCAGTAGCTTCTCTTGTTGTGGAGCACGGGCTCTAGGCATGCAGATTCAGTAGTTGTTGCACGTGGGCTCAGTAGTTGTGGCTCGTGGGCTCTGGAGCACAAGCTCAGTAGTTGTGGCACGCGGGCTTCGTTGCTCCATGGCATGTGGGATCTTCCCGGACCAGGGCTCGAACCCGTGTCCCCTGCATTGGCAGGCGGATTCTTAACCACTGCAACACCAGGGAAGTCCTTAGTCTCCCTCTTTTAAGAGCACTGATTAGTAACCTTGACATCGGCACAGTCCCTTTGGCCACCTCATGGAGCATATTCCCAGGTTCTGGGGATCAGGGCATGGGCATCTTTGGGAGACCATTCTGCCCACCACATTAATACTACCACCTGACTGGACTGTTGCTTTGGGACTGGTCTGAGAGCTTTCTGGAAGTATCAGTAGGATCAATGCCACAGGCCATGGAGAAAGATGGCTGGATGAGCTGGCAGGTGATAATCCCGTTACCAAGAGGGCAGGAAGCAGGACGGGTTGAGTGAGCACCTGAACATCCCGGAAGCGGCCAGGCAGTTTGGGGCCTGGAGATGAACCAGGGGTTGGAAATACACACCTGCGAATCGAGGGGGTGGCACAGTGGCCCCAGCTCATGGACAGAGTGAGGAGGAAACGGACATCTGAGGGGAGAGGAGCCCGGCGTGGAGACCTGGAAGCAGTCAGAGAGGTGAGGGAGCCAGAGAGCTGCTGCCAGGCTGAGGGTATTCATCACAGAGACAGCTTGCTTTGTGCCAGGTACTGTTCTTTTCACTCTCGAGTGTATTAACTCATTTCATCCTTAGGAGGTTAGTGTTGTTTGCCCCACATTACAGATGAGGGCGTTGAGGCACAGATAGGCTGAGTATCCTGCCTGAGGTCACAGAGGGAGGCTGGGGCACTGGGCACCACGCTCGGGCAGTCTGATTTCAGGAGCAGCCTCTCCTGAGGACTTGCCGGTCCACAGGGCTCTCCCAGGGAGACCGGGGAGGAAGGATCCAGCTGACGGGGAAGCAGAGAAGCTTCTTCTTTCCTTCCACTCCCAGACTCGTCGTCTCACCAGCGCCTGGCCGTTTCCTCATATCCTTATTCTTTTGAAAACCCCATTTTTTTTTTTTTACTATTTCTGTACTACATCCCTTTCCTGAGGCAGTGGGGGGATAGGGCTGGGGGATGGGATAGCCTAGAACCAAAAGGTTAAGAGAAATAGATAAAACACACACACACACACACACACACACACACACACAAGTTAATTTCAAAAATGTTATCCCACTCCTTTGAACAAGTCACCAAGCAGTACCTTTTGTCAATCCTACAAAGCCCAGCTTATCAAACTCATTTTTGCTGCTCAGGGAGCAACCAAAGAGAAGCAAAGAACCATGCCCCAGGCTGCACAGCTGGAAGGTAGCAGAGGTGGGACTTGAACTCAAGGCTTTCTAACTCCAGAGCCCATCCTCTTGCTCATAATAGAGAACATTTCCCATTTGCCCTATGTTCTCTTCTAAGTGCTTTAGTATGTATTATATCATTTATACGTCACCAGTAACTTATAAGACTGTCCTTTTGTTACCTTACAGATGAGGAAGCTGAGGTATCACTTGCCCAAGGTCACCCTGCTAGGAAGTAGGAGAGCTGGGCTCGAGCCCAGTCTAGTAACCACCACGTTGCCCTGCTCCCCCAAACCCTGAACCACCAGGCCACGTGCCTCTCTCTGACAACTGTGTCACATGTCACAGGGAGGCCGAGAGCCCGAGGAGGCCCCCGAGGGCAATGGCAGTGGGTTGAGGACCCAGCGGGAGAGGAACCTCTTGAAGCCATTTGACAATAAAGGAAAGGAAGGGGGAAGGGGCGGTGTTTCCAGGCCGAGGGGGTGGTGAGCACGTTCACAGCTAAGACGGAAGTTACACTGTCAAGGTGAGGATGCAGAAGAGGAGATGGTTGAGGAGAGGGACCAGACAAGGGTGAGATGAAGACAGGACCACCCGGAGGCCCTTGGCAGCTAAAAGAAGCCTTGAAGTTTCCATCTATGAGCTTCTCCCTGCCTGGGAAGTCCAGGTCCTGGCAGGGAGCTGAAGGCACATTCACAGGGGTGTGGAGTGATGGAGGGGAGTTTCCTGAAGGGACTCCACAGGGAGTGGGCAGGGCTCAGAGAAACCACAAAGGATAGTGCAGGGCCCAGAGCTAGTATGAGTGAGGACTGTTCCCACCCCCAGAGCTGAGGGGTGAGGGGCAGGGGCATTTCCTGGGACCCGGAGACCCCGAGGGCTGGGTAGAGTCCCTCTGAGGGAAGCTGTGTGGCCCCAGAGAAAGGAAGCCAGGGGAGTAAGTACCCCAACCTCTCTCCTCCCTGCTCTGATCTCTAACCCCCGCATTTGGCCAAACCCAACCAGAAACCAGAGTCAAGGAGCCCATCAGCCCATGGATGTAGCTGCACAGGTGGGCCTGCTGGGCAGAGGGCGCTGTGGAAGGGGATGGAGGAGGGTCTGGAGAAGCAGACGGAGGATGCAGGCAGGTGCAGGAGGTGAAGACCTAGGAGGCTGTTGTCAAAGTAGAATTAAAAGCCTAAGACCAGGAACCTGCTGGCTGGGGGGCCCAGAGGGCACTGGGACAGCCTCAGGACAGAAGTTTGAGGGTGGCAGGAGGGTTTGGGGGCCAGGATGGACTTGAAGGAGCTGGTGAGCTCGAGCAGGGCCCAGGCTGGGTGAGCGTAGGGCATTACGCATAGGGAGGGGACGGGGAGCAAAGGCTACGTGACTCAAGGAGAGGACGAGACAGAGAATAAGGAAGGCTGGGAGCGGGAAGTTATGGTCTGAGATGGGGCTTCCCAGTTCCAGGTGATGCAAGGTTGAAACCTAGCTCAAAGGACGGTTCCAGGTACACATCGAACCTCAGCGACAACGTCAGCGAACCTCAGGGCAACATCATAACTAAGTCGGCTTCCCGAGGAGGCTTCCTCAAAGCACAGGAGTCATCAGAGCAGATGGTCATTGTTAAGAGATGTTTAAACGTCTCAATATTTTATGGACTCACTATATAATTTTTAAACATTTAAAATGCAGGAGCCTTTAAGAAATGCACTTGTTTTCTCTATTAGGTCCTGCCTGTCTCCTCTCTCATTATTAAATCACTCTCTACTCTGAAAATCACAGGGTACAAATCAAAGGTACAGGTTTTGGAATTAGACTTGGGTTCAAACCCTGACATTGCCCTGTGCCAGCATCCTGAGGTTGAGTGAGTCCCTTCATCTTAGCCATTTTTTGAATCGTGGTAAAATACATATAAAGTTTACCGTCTTAACCACTTTTAAGTGTACAGATCAGTAGTTGTAAGTTATTCACATTGTTGTGCAACCAGCCTCAGAATTTTTCATCTTGCAAAACTGAAACTGTACCCATTAAACAACAACTCCCCGTTTCCCCCTTCCCCAGCCCCTGGCAACCCCTATTCTATTTTGTTTCTATGAGCTTGACTACTCTATGTACCTCACATAAGTGGAATCATACAAAATTTGCCTTTTTGTGACACTTATTTCACATCATGTCCTCACGGTTCATCCATGTTGTAGCATGTGTCAGAATTTCCTTCCTCCTACACTGAATAATATTCCACTGTATGGATGGACCACATTTTGCTTATCCAATCATCGGTCAGTGGGCACTTGGGTGGCTTCCACCTTTTGGCAATTGTGAATAATGCTACTATAAACATGAGTGTACAAATATCTCTTTAAGTTCCTGCTTTCAATTCTTTGGGGTATATACCCGGAAGTGGACTTGCTGGATCATATGATAATTTTATTCTAAATTGTTTGAGAAGCTGCTCTACTGTTTTTCCTATCAGCTGCACCATTTTACATTCTCAGTAGTGCATTAGTGTTCCCCTACTCTACATCCTTGCCAACACTTGTTATTTTCTGTTGCTGTTTGTTTGTTTTTGATAGTAGCCATCCTAATGGGTATGAGGTGGTATCTCACTGTGGTTTTGATTTGCATTTCCCTAATGACTAGTAATGTTGAGCATCTTTTTATATGCTTGTTGGACATTTGTATATCTTCTTTGGAGAAATGTTTATTCCAGTTCTTTGCCCATATTTGATCAGGTTATTTGGGTTTTTTTTTCTTGTTGTTGTTGTTGAGTTATAGTTCTCTATATATTCTTCATATTAACCCTTTTTCAGATTTGTGATTTGCAACTATTTTCTCCCATTCTCTAGATGGCCTTTCACCCTGTTTATTGTGTCCTTTGATTCACAGAAGTTTTAAATTTTGACATAGTTGAATTTATCTATTTTTACTTTTGCTGCCTATGCTTTTGGTATCATATCCAAAAAAGCATTGCCAAATCCAGTGTCATAAAGCTTTCCTCCTGTGTTTTCCTCTAAAAGTTTTATAGTTTTAGACTACGTTTAAGTCTTTGATCCACTTTGAGTTAATTTTTATACATGGTGTAAGGTAAGAGTTCAACTTAATTCTTTTGCAGTCTTTCCCAGCATCATTTGTTGAAAATACTGTTCCTTCCCCATTGAATAATCTTGGCACCCTTGTCAAAAATCATTGGACCATATATGCAAAGTTTTATTTCTGTGCTCTCTCTTCTATTCTATTGGCCTATGTGCCTGACCTTATGTCAGTATCACACTGTTTTGATTACTGTATCTTTGTATGCAGTAAGTTTTGAAATCAGGAAGTGTGAGACCTCCAGCTTTGCTTTTCTTTTTCAAGATTATTTTGGCTATTTGGGGTCCACTGAGATTCCATATGAATTTTAGGATGAATTTTTCTATTTCTGCCAAAACTGCTGTTGGGATTTTGAATCTGTAGATCCTGCTGTGTAGTAATGACATCTTAACAATCTTAAGTCTTCCAACCCACGAATACAGGGTGTCTTTCCATTTATTTGTGTCTTTAATTTCTTTCAGCAGCACTTTGTAGTTTTCAGTGTACACATCTTTTACCACCTTGGTTAAATTTATCCCAAAGTATGTTATTGTTTTTGATGCTATCATAAATGAAATTATTTTCTTAACTTCCTTTTCAGATTGTTCATTGAGAGCATATAGAAACACAACTGATGTTTGTTGTTGATTTTGTATCCTACGATTTTGCTTCTGAATGTTGTTTATTAGTTCTAAGAGGGTTGTGGTTTTTCATGGACTCTTTAGGATTTTGTACATGTAAGATCATGTTGCCTGTGAACAGAGATAATTTTACTTCTTCCTTTCGAATTTGGATTGCCTTTATTTCTTTTTCTTGCCTAATTGCTCTGGCTAGGACTTCCAGTACTTTGTTGAATAGAATTGTCAAAAGCAGGTATCCTTATCTTCTTCTTGATCTTAGAGGAAAAGCTTTCAGTCTTTCACCTTTGAGTATGATGCTACCTGTGGGCTTTTCATATTTGACCTTTATTATGTTGAGGTAATTTCCCTTTATTACCTGCTTGTTGAGTGCTTTTATCATGAAAGAGTGTTGCATTTTGTCAAATGCTTTTTGTTCCCTGTATAGCACAGGGAACTATATTCAATATCCTGTGATAAAGCATAATGGAAAAGAATATTTTTAAAAGAATGTATATATATGTATAACTGAATCACTTTGCTGTACAGCAGAAATTAATACAACATTGTAAATCAACTACACTTCAATAAAATAAATAAATAAACAATATAAATGAGTCTTAAAAGTCAACAATAAGAAACCAACCAACCCAACTTAAAAATGGACAACAGAGCTGAACAGACACCTCACAAAAGAAAATCTACAGATGTCAAATCAGCATATGAAAAGATGTTAAACAGCATACATCATTAAGGAATTTCAAATAAACATGAAATATCTCTTCATTTATTTAGACTACTTTGATTTCTTTCATCAACATTTTGTAGTTTTCTTCATATACCTCTTCATATAGCTCAGTATTTTGTTAGATTTATTCCTAAGTACTTCATTTTTTTTTTTTGGTGCTAATGTAAATGGTGTTGTGTTTTTAATTTCAAATTCCACTTGTTCATTGTTCGTATATAGGAAAGCAATTGACTTTTGTATGTTAATCATGTATCCTGCAACCTGGCTATAATTGCTCATTAGTTCCAGGAGGGCTTTTTGTCGGTTCTTTGGGATTTTCTGCATAGACAATCATGCCATCTGCAAAATGGGCAAAAGATCTGAACAAACACCTCACCAAAGAAGAATTTTTTTTTCCTTCCCAATCTGCTTTTATTCTTTTTTCTTGCCTTGTTGCATTAGCTAGGAGATACAGTACAATGTTGAAAATGTGTGGTGAAAGGGGACATCTTCACCTTATTCCTGATCTTAATTGGAAAGTTTCTAGTTTCTCACCATTAAATATGATGTTAGCTTTAGGGTTTTTATAGATGTACTTTATCAGGTTGAGGAAGTTCCCCTCCATCCTTAATTTGCCAAGAGTTGTTGTGGTGGTTTGGTGGTTTGTTAGTTTATCATGGATGGGTGTGTAATTTTGTCAGATGCTCTTTTTGCATCTGCTGTTATGATAATGCGATTTCTCTTCTCTACGCTGTTGATGTGATGGATTACATTAATTGATTTCCAAATGTTGAACCAGCCTTGCATACCTGGAATAAATCCCACTTGACTGTGGTGTAGAACTCTTTTTATACATCACTGGATTCAATTTGCTAATAATTTGTTGAGGATTTTGCATCTATATTCATGACAGGTATTGGTCTGCAATTTTCCTGTTTTGTAATATCTTTATCTGGTTTTGCTATTAGAATAAGTTTGGCCTCACAGAATGAGCTGGGAAGTGTTCTCTCTTCTTCTATTTTCTGGAAGAGATTATTGAGAACTGGTATCATTCTTTCCTTAATGTTTGATAGAATTGACCAGTGAACCCATCCAGGCCTGGTGCTTTCCATTTTGGAAGGTTATTCATTATTGATTCAAATTCTTTACTAGATATGAGTCTTTTCAGAGTATTTATTTCTCCTTGTGTGAGTTTCAGTAGATTGTGTCTTTCAAGGAAATGGTCCACTTCATTAACTTATAAAATCTGTGGGCATAGAATTATTCATAATATTCCTTTATTATCCCTTCAGTGTCCATGAGATCAGTAGTGATGCCATCGCTTTCATTTCTCATTTGAGTAATTTGTATCTTCTCTCTTTTTTTCTTGGTTATCCTGCTAGAGGTTTGTCAATTTTATTGATCTTTACAAAAAAAAAAAAAACCAAACAGCTCTTTATTTTGCTGACTTTTCTCTATTGTTTTCCTGCTTTTTATTTCATTCATTGCTTCTTGTCTTGTGCTTGTGGTAGGCTTATATTGCTCTTCTTTCTCTAGTTTCATAAGGTGGAAGCTTAGATCTTTTCAAATGTATGCCTTCAATGCCATAAACTTCCCTCCAAGCACTGCTTTCACTGCATCTTGCAAATTTTCATAGGTTGTATTTTCATTTTCATTTAGCTCAAGATAAATTTTTATTTCCCATGAGACTTCCTCCTTGACCCATCTGTTATTTAGAGGTGTGTTGTTTAATCTCCAAATATTTGGGTATTTTCCAGCTGTCTTTCTGGTATTGGTTTCTAGCCTAATTCCATTGTGTTCTGAAAACGTACTTTGCATAATTTCTATTCTTTTACATTTGTTGAGGTATATTTCGTGGCCTGGAATGTGGTCTGCTTGGTGAATGTTCCATGGGAGCTTGAGAAGGATGTGTGTTTTGTTGCTGTGGGATGAAGCTGTGTGGTTGCCAGTTAGATCCAGATGATGGTAGTGCTGTTCAGTTCAACTTCATTCTTCCTAATTTTCTGCCTGGTGGGTCTGCCCGTCACTGACAGAGGGCTGTTGAGGTCTCCAGCTACCATGATGGATTCATCTGCTTCTCCTTGCAGTTCTATCAGTTTTTGCCTTCCATACTTTGATGCTCTATTGTTGGGTACATACAATGAAGGACTGTTATGTCTGCTTGGAGAATCTACCCCTTTATCACTATGTATCGCCTCTCTTTATCCCTGATAACTTTCCTTCCTCTGAAGTTGGCTCTGCCTGAAATTAATAGAGCTACTCCTGCTTTCTTCTTGTGTTCCAGTATTTTAAGTGCCAAAGTGTGTCATAGGAATTTGAAAAGTGGGTAAAGGCACAGTCATTTGAATCAGGCAAACCTGGGAACAAGCCAGGCGAGTCAAAGTGACTGACTGTGGGCACATGTAATCGTTCTATGCCTCAGTTTCCTCATCTAAAAAATGAGTAATTATCAGACCTACTGTACAGCACAGGGAACTATATTCAATATCTTGCAGTAACCTGTGATGGAAAAGAATCTGAAAAAGAATAGATATTATATATATGTATAACTGAATCACTTTTCTGTACACCTGAAACTAACACAACATTGTAAATCAACTAGACTTAAATAAAAAATTAAATTTTTTTGAAATGAGGAAGTATCCCTTTGAATTATTGTGAAGATGAAATGGGATAATGCAGTAAAGCACTTAGCAAATTTCCTGGCATTTGTGTAATTACACATAATGTGTCATTAATATATTCTACTAATATATGCAGTTATATTATTATCTATTCATATACTATAAGCTATTATTAATATAAGCAATTGGTTATAATTATATTGTGGGACATTAGTATAGATTTCTAAGTCCAAGTACTCTCTATGAAAGTTGGATGAGGCGCTCTGAGAAGAGTGACTTAGAAAGTAGTTGCAAAGTCTCAGGCTGGAGTGGATGGCTCATAGGCAGTGTCCTGAGAAGACAGAAGACTTCGCACGTGCCCTGCAGCCCATAGTCCAGGGCGCCAGGGCCAGGGGGGATGTGATATTTCCTCCTTGGTGCCGAGTTTTGCTCATTCTTCTTATTAAAGTGGTTATACAGGAGGTTTCTGACCCCACTGACAATTCACTGTCTGGGGTCTCTCTCTTTTGTGGGAAATGTGGTCACACGAGGGCCCCTATTGAAAAATAGATCATCTTTGCTTAGATAAATTCTGATTAGCTTTAAGAAGCAACAGTAATAATTAAGCACAGGGGAAAAACCTTCATTGTACACCAAGGCTTTTAAAAGGTAGTTATAAAACTATGTTTTGTGGTGTGAGCTCAATTGTGTTTAAACTTTTTAAAAAGATTGTAAGCATAGAGAAAAGACTGGAAGGATGTGAACCACCGTGTTCTCGGTGCCTGCCTCTGGGGGACGGGAGTCTAAGTGATTTTAATGTCTTCTTTGTGTTTTTCTCTAGTTCTCATTTTCTGCATTATTACAAAAAACATGTTATTTTAAAAATGAATAGAACAAACAACAATTATTACAAAACCTCCCCTTCACTTTAACACTTGCAGTAAATGGACAGTTGTCACTTGCCAACTGACCTTTCTGGTTTGTGTTGGGCCATTTCTGCTGTCTTGCCACTCGGGACAACCAAAAGGATACTTGCATGGGATCAGAGAACTATCACGTGGCCAATTCCTGGCCAATTCCCCCCGAGTTCCCTCTTGCCTCTGTGTTGCCTGACGCCCTACCCCAAAACTGGGCATCTATTCTGGGTCTGCTGTCAGGGTCTGGTGACCCTCCACTCACTAGCTGTGTGGCCTTAGGCAAGTCACTTAACCTCTCTGACCCTCAGCATCCTCCTCTTAAAATGAGGATTGCAGTGACTGTCCAGCCAGATGAAGTGGTTAGCACATTGGGGCCCCCAGTGTCAGTGGCACTAGTTATTCCTTGTTATTCCTGTTATTCCTGGCTCTGACTGTCCTCCTTCTGCATTTCAGTCTGCAGACGTCGACAACCATCACGCACTCATTGAATATAATGAGGCCGAAAGCAGCTTTGTTCTCCACGACTTCAATTCCTGCAACGGCACGTTCGTCAATGAGTGCCACATTCAGAACGTGGCTGTGAAGCTCCTACCCGGAGACATCCTGAGGTTTGGGTCCAGAGGGCTGACCTACGAACTGGTCATCGAAAACCCAGCCTCGGTGAGTCCAGGCCCCTGCGGGGGTGGGGTGGGGTGGGGTGCAGAGGTGCCGTGTTGTGTCACCTTCCGTGCAGCCTAGGGCTCGGGTACGGCCACAGGTGGAGTTCGTCTGGAGCGCGTCACTCTTCCTTTCGCGATTCTGCGAAGTTCAGCCCCATCGCGTGGGTGCCCGGGGAGAGCGAGTCCTCGCGCCCTCTTCTGGGCATTTCGTGGAATTACATGCAAGGGTTGCCTAGCGACCAGCCCGGAGCGAGAGCGTTTTCCTGAAAAGTGAAGCTTGGCGAGGGGAGGTGGAAAGCAAGTGTGTGCTTTTGAAGATGCAGAGATGGATGCTTCCTTTTTAGACAGATCAGTGCTCTGCAACTTCCTAGCTTTGCGACCTCGGCCAGGGTTCTCTGCGTGCCTGGGTCTGGGTCTTCTCAGCGCTGCAGGGCGTTGAGAGAGTATCTATGTATAAAAAGTCAAAGTGTCTGGCCGGAGTAGACACTCAAGGCCTGCCAGCTGTTATCACACCGGATCAGAAATGTTCCCGGGATCAGGACCTAAAGTATGGCCCCAGGTTAAGCGGAACGTAACGCAAAATTCGCCCAGCAAAGCTCAGTCACCAGAAGTATCTGGTTCAGTAGGGAGGCAGGATGGGGGCTGGTTAGCAACACAGTCCTGGGTCAGAACCCCAGCTCTGCCACTGGCCTACTCGGTGCACTCTTGCACAAGCCATTGGACCCCTCGGAACCTCGGTTTCCTCATCTACAAAATGGGGCCAACGACAGCAATGACCTTGCAGGCTTATCTCGAGGGCTAAATGAGATGGTTCTAATTGTAAATCTCCCAGAATAATGCCCATTCGTGGTAAGCACACAATACCTGTCGTGTGTGTCCCAGAGAGACGGCGTGTTAACCTCACTCCCCAGCACCAAGAACGCTGCATGGACTGAGACTTCTGAGGCTTAAAGTCCTTTCTGGGACGAGGCTGGTTATAAATAAATAAAGTTTAGAGAATCTAGACAGAATCCTGTGGTGTCGGTCCCCTAGGCAGCCCTAAATACTCACTCAGAGAAGATCAGCACCGTCCCTCCGGCTGCAGGGCCCATGACACCGCATACACCACGTTTGGCTTTGAAAATCTGGGACAGTTTTCTCCTGCTGCTTCTCAGCCCCCTTTTCCTCCTTGGACCAACATTAAAGTGTGCTCACTTGTGGGATGCACTGGGATCCACTGGCCGCCCTGAGGAGGGGCTCCTGACCCAGAAGGTGTTGACCTGATCAGGGGTTCTCAACATGGGTTCTAAGGATCCCCCTCGTCAGAAGCACGTGGGGAGCAGACCCACAGTGCAGATCTGGGCTTCACCCAAGGCCTGAGGACTCATACTTAGGATTCCCAGATGAAATACAGGACACCCAGTTAAATCTGAATTTCAGAGAAGCAACAAATAATTGTTATGTACAGGTGTGGCCCAACTATTGCAAGGAACCACTTATGCTAAAAAAATTATTTGGTGTTTATCTGAAATTCAGATTTAACGGACACCCTATAGTTTATTATATATTGATTTATTCATTTCTTTATTTATGCGAAATCTGGCAACCATACACATCCTCCCTGGGAGTAGGGCCTGGGAATTTAGAATCATTTGTATGGAACACTTACAGAATTTTTTAGGGATCAAAGAAAAGGGGATTTCACACTCCCAAGCCTGAAAATCCAAGTTCATGAAGTTTGATTCAATGTGCCCCAACATGTCTGATTCCAAGAATTTTTCAGGAATGTTCAGTAAAATTACAGGTTCTCAGGCCCCCTCCCTGGGAAATTCTGACTTTGTGGCTTGCCCGTGGGGAGAAGAAGAGGGGGAGCAGCAAACAATATCTGCATTTTTTTCTTCTTTTTTCCTACAAAGATATTTATTGAAATATTATTTATAGGGGCATAAAATTTGAAAACTATTTCCATCCAAAGGGGGCATTGTTTAATATATTATATTGTTTAATATATTATAAGGAGTTTAATATACTATAAGGAGTTCATTTATATATGGAATACTCTTCTGCCTTTTTAAAATACAGCTTTCTTGAGATATAATTGACATGCCATAAACGTCACATGTTTAAAGTCTGTAAGTGGATGGGCTTTGACATATGGGTACACCTGTGAAACCATAGCCACAATCAAGACAGTGAACAGCTCCTTCATCCTCCAAAGTTTCCTCCGGATCACAGCAAGTGTTTGTTTGCTTGCTTGCTCTTAACAGCTTCACTGAAGTACAATTTACATAACAGTAACTTCACCCATTTGAAGTGTCCAATTCAATCAATTTGAATATATTGATGGAGTTGTGCAGCCATCACCACAACCTGCTCTCAGAACATTTTCCTCCATTTCTATCACCCCAAACCTCGGAGAAACCTTGGAGGTATTTCATTTTGGGGTTTGTTTTTAACTTTTAATTTTCAAAATTATGGTAAAATACACATAAAATTTACCATCTTAACCATGTTTAAGTGCACAGTTCACAGTGGCATTAAATCTATTCACACTGTTGTGCAGCCATCACCCCCATCCATCTTCAGAACTTTGTTCATCTTCCCAAACTGAAACTCTATGCCCATCACATCAAACCCCCTGCTTCCTTCCTCCCCTCCCACCATGCTTTCTGTGTCTGTGAATTGGACTATTCTAGGTTCCTCATATAAATGGAACCTTACATTGTTTGTCCTTTTGTGACCATCTTATTTCACTTAGTATGATATCCTCATGGTTCATTCCAGTTGAATATTTCATTGTATGGATTCACCACATTTTGTTTACCTGTTCATCCATCCATGGCCACTTGGGTTGCTTCCACCTTTTGGCCATTTTGAGTAAGTTTGTTATGAACACGGGTGTACAACTATGGAATGGGGACTTTATTTTACAAGGTGCTTCTTATATAATTGTGGGGAAAAGTGATGACGACCTCTAACCTTGAGTAGATAAGACGGAAGAAGATGCTTTGTAAGAAGAGAAACCAGGAGAGCAGCAGGAGGAATCACTGACGTGAACAGCACTGTGCTAAGCAATGCACCTGCTCTCCCTTATTTCACGCTCACAGCAACCTATGAGATGGGTTCTCCCATGATCCCCATTTGACAGACAAGGAATCCGAAACTCAGAGAGGTTAAGTAATTTCCCCAGGGCCACACAGCTTGTCAGTGCAAATTAAACACTATCCCCACTTGTGGAAAAAGGAGGGGAGAAAACCATTTAGTCTGATGCTAGCTGGAGCAGTAGCCTTGACTGGTTTTCACACCGAGGAAAGCATACTCTCACGGTCACTCGAATATGCACGGATTTTTTCAATTCTTATTCCTACACGCACTTGCACCTTGCTTCATTCCTCGGTTGACTACAGGCAGCTGCACAAGTGTTCCCCCGGCCTGTGCCCAGGGCACTTTGCAGGACTCTCCACAGCCCCATCTTCTCAAAAGTGCTCTCTGCCGGGGCGTCCCCAGCTTGAGAAGCTTCCATCCATGACGCTCATATTCATGGAGGGGTCCTTTGCAGCGTCCGTGTGAGGGCAGCCTGTGGACTGACTGACACCTTCCTACAACTTCCACTTCCTGATGACCCCAACCTGCTGGCTATTTAAAAGAAGAGAAAGGAAGAGGGGAAAAGGGAGAGGTATTGAAGAGCATCTCTCATCAAATATTTTGAAGCCCAGTTTTTCTAAAAAATTCGTGGCTGTCTTGCTTCCGGCATATTCTTGTTTCCAATTGATTTTGGGGTCCCTGGTGAGGGCGCTGTGTTTCCTCCTTGGATGGAGTTTCCACGGAGGACTGCACTGTTATCATACAGATTAAGTATGATGAGAACTGTTCTTCTCCCGACAAAGAGTTCCCAAATGAAAGCATTTAGTTCAGGTTTTGTGGTGACCCTAACCAATAGAGGAGGGTGTGACAGCATTTTACTGGGGGAGGGGGGTGAGGTGCGGGGCGCTTAGGAATCCAGATGTGTGTGCAGATGTCACAGTGGTTAGAGCACGTGCCCTGAGGTCAGACTGACTCCAGCGCCGTCCCAGCCCTGCTCTTGACCGGCTTTTATACTGGACGTGCACAAATCATCTACCTCTCAGGGCCTCGGTCCCCACTCCTGTAACAATAGTTCCTACCACCTTGAGTGACTGTGGTATTAAGTGGGCAAAGTGCGTAAATTGCTTAGTCCAGCGTCTGGCACCTAATAAGCACATGATAACCCTCAGCTTTAGAGTCAAGCAAACCAGCATGGAGCAGCCAAGATGCCTCCTTTGTAAATGTCCTTTTGGACAGGGAAGCCTCCCAAGACCTGCCCCCGCTTGCAGATAAATATATTTGCAGATAAATTACCCATAGAATAACATACAAGATGGAAAAATATAAAGAAAAACTCTTGTTTGACAAAGTGCATTGGCAGCCAGGTTGTGCCCAGGACCATCCTTTTTTTTTTTTTTTTTTGCGGTCGCGTGCCTCTCACTGTTGTGGCCTCTCCCGTTGCAGAGCACAGGCTCCGGACGTGCAGGCTCAGCGGCCATGGCTCACTGGCCCAGCCGCTCCGCGGCATGTGGAATCTTCCCGGACCGGGGCACAAACCCGTGTCCCCTGCATCGGCAGGTGGACTCTCAACCACTGTGCCACCAAGGAAGCCCCCAGGACCATACATTGTAAATTATAGCTCTCTCATCAAAGTATTACCTAGGGCTGCCATATTGCACAACTCCAGGTTCACCATTCACAACGTAGTCCACGTGGATGGCGCCCACTGAAGCTGTGCAGGACATAACCCGCAGGGCCATCTTCAATGCCCTGAAGCAACCGTTGATTAATCCCATAGAGTCTTGGCACCAGGCGTGGGAAATTGAGGTCCCAGAGTCAGGTGTGCCGCCGTGTTGTGGGTTTTGTTTGTTGTTGCCTTTACTCATGCTTTCTGAGCTCTGGGAAAAGGGGTGTGGAAACAAGCTGTGCTAGTCACAGGGGCGCCGTTCTTACAAGGCAGCTGAGTAAGGAAACCCACGTCACCCATATGTATCCATCATGTCTTTCTCTATTCTGAAATACGGCAAAACGGATGGAAATGGCCAGAATGAAAAAGGAAGCCAGGCGCCACAAATGACGTGCCGAGTTGTTCCATGAGGGGGTTGACAGCTCCTTATCGGCAGCCCCCATCCCCATGACTGCCTGTGTCTGGCCTTCCCTGTAGCCTGCTCTGCCCTGTTCCCAGTCCAGCCAGACTCTCCCCCGTGGCTCCTGGATACTGTCTTCTGTCCCTGCAATGTCATGACGTCCTGTCTTGCGAGAAGAGCGCCCTCTGTCGGCCAATATTCCTTGCTGCTTTAATGGGGAAGCTCTGCAGAACACAATCGAGAAAGCAAGGGCTTTGGAGTTGGATGGACCCAAGTTGAAATGCCAGCTGCAACTGGCTTTACCTTTCTGAGCTTCAATTTCCAATTTCTGCCAAGGAGCTACTCATTAATCCCAGGTCCCCTTTCCCCCTTCAGTTGTTTTTATAGAGGTCCCTGGGACCACCCCTATCATGGCATAAACTGAGGCTCAGAGAGTTTCAGTGACTTCCCCAAGGTTAGGCATCAGTCATATAGATCCAGAGACAGGATTAAAAGCCGGCTCTCCTGAGTCCCTTGGAGCCTTTCCCTAATAGCACGAAGCATCGTGGGGCCGTGAGAGCCCAGGCAGGTCCTTCACTGCCCAGCGGTTAAGGAAGGTCTTGCAATTCCCAGTCCAACCTGCAGTTTCACACGCTGACAGGGGATGATTCATTATGTGGGTAAAAACGAAAGCCACTGATAATAGAAGAAAATGCATTTTCAGTTATCTGGCTTCCTTGCTTGTTTGGCTCCACTAACTTATTTTTTGGCTGCACCAATGCAGGATCTTAGTTCCTTAACCGGGGATCAAACCTGCACCCCGTGCTTTGGAAGCGTGGAGTCTTAACCACTGGAGGGCCAGGGAAGTCCCTGGCCCCACTAACTTTTTTTCTTTAATTATTTTATTTATTTTATTTATTTATTTTTGGCTGCGTTGGGTCTTCGTTGATGCGCGCGGGCTTTCTTTAGTTGCGGCGAGCGGGGGCTAACCTTCGTTGCAGTGCGCGGGTTTCACATTGCGGAGGCCTCTCTTGTTGCGGAGCATGGGCTCTAGGTGCATGCGCTTCAGTAGTTGTGGCATGCGGGCTCAGTTGTTGTGGCTCGCGGGCTCTAGAGCACAGGCTCAGTAGTTGTGGCCCATGGGCTTAGTTGCTCCGCGGCATGTGGGATCTTCCTGGACCAGGGCTCGAATCCCTGTCCCCTGCATTGGCAGGTGGATTCTTAACCACTGTGCGCCCAGGGAAGTCCACCCACTAACTGTTTACCAGGGATATTGCTGCCGTTCCTGGACAAATTCAGTTGCCCCCTTTCTTCTTCTTTTTTGACGATGGTGATCACACCTGATGGCTAATGTTTTATGCTCATTTATTATGGACCAGGAAGTGTTCCCAGCATTTCACGTGCACTATCTCACGCACTTCTCACAGACTAAGAAATGGCTGTTAGTATCCCTGTGTCTTACAGACAAGGCACAGAAATGACACACTCGTCAGGGTCCCAGAGAAGGAGCAGAGCCGGGAGCCGGACCAGAGTCTGTGTGACGCCGGATCCCAAGGTCTTAACCCGAGGTCGGCACGTTATGGCCCAGGGCCAATTGCGGGCCATCCCCTGTCTTTGTAAAGTTTCCTGGGAACACAGCCATCCCATTCATTTCAGTATTGCCTGTGTTGTCGGCTACAAGGGCAGAGTAAGCTGGGCAGATCCTATGGCCCACAGGGCTGGAAATGCTTACTGTCTGGCTCTACAGAAAACGTTGACCAGCCTCTGCTTGTAACATTATGCAGTACTGCCTCTTTAATTTGACTTGGTTTCTGAAAGAAGAACTTAAAATAGACGGGGGAGCTGGGGAGAAAGAACTCACTCAGATTGAGCCTTACTGTGTGCCAGGAAATGTGCTGGTTAATTGCTTAAGTTTACTGAGGAATAAGAAAAAACAGACAAGCTGGAAAACTAAATTTTGAACAGACTTTTCAATACCTCTTTAAAAGAGAGCTGGAAATATGTGGTTCTAAATATACATACACATATATATGCATTTGCAAATATAGTAATAATATAATTACATTGACATGGATCTGATAAATATACTAGACATTAACATATTATATATACAACGGATGCATATTACAAATTTTGCCTGTTTCTTCAACTGGAAAGTTTTCTTTTAAAACTGTGGACTGTTGGGAATTCCCTGGTGGTCCAGTGGTTAGGACTCAGTGCTCTCACTGCTGAGGGCGTGGGTTCAATTCCTGGTCAGGTAACTAAGATCCCACAAGTGCACGGCGAGGCCAAAAAACGAAATAAATGAAACTATGGAATGTCTTCCCTGAGTCACTTTTGAAGCAGAAATTTGGGGTTTGTAGTCTGAAGCCTGCTGTAGCTAGAGAACTATTTATCTATCAAAGTTTCTCTAAGCAGTGTTTTACTACTTGTCTTATGATTGGTTCCTTGGTCTTAAATCATTCTTCTCTGGAGATGCTGCTTTACTTTTATAAGTTGAAAGGTAAATTTGGTGCATGATGACAGTCTGGTGGGTTTTATTTGAGCATGTCATAACCTTTAAAACAACTTTCACTCTGAGTACATAGTGATGCTTATGCTAAAGTCTCAATAAGCATACTGTCCAGGAAATTTGATTGTTTGCAAGTGTCAGAAAACCAACTAAAACTAGCCTAGGCAAAAAAAAAAAAAAAAGCTCATGGAACTGAAAAGGCCAAAAGCTGCAGCTTAGGCCCAGCTGGATCCAGGCGCCCAAATCATGGTCAGGAATCTGACTCTTTCTTCCCTGTTAGCTTCCCAATCTCAGACAGACTCTTGCCTCACCTGTAGGAAAGTGGCCAGCAGCAGCCCCAGCACCCTACAAAGTAGCAGTTCCAGGGAAAGAGCCAG
Organism: Mesoplodon mirus; assembly: GCF_964341445.2. Taxonomy (NCBI): domain Eukaryota; kingdom Metazoa; phylum Chordata; class Mammalia; order Artiodactyla; family Ziphiidae; genus Mesoplodon; species Mesoplodon mirus. The sequence goes on along the minus strand of NC_138983.1, from coordinate 97,229,210 downwards.
CATCTTCATTGGCAGTGGCTTGGATCACGTGGCTTCCCCTGAACCAATCCCTGAGGCCAGGGGCAAGGAATGCTCTGATTGGCCAGACCTGGGTTATGGTCTCACCCCTGGGGTGGAAGGGTCAGAGTTCTATGGACTCAGGGTTGTCAGGGAAAGGGTGTCTTCCCTGCAAAAAAATTAAAGTGCCCATCCAGAAGATGGAAGAAATGGATGCGGCGGAGACAAAAACAAAGAAGATGTCCATGACATTAGGAAGCATTCCTATTGCCTAAGTGGAGCCTTCCGAACGGGATTTGCCACTAGGGATGTGGGGGGAGGGAAATGACGAATAATCCACTTTTCCATTGGAAAAGTCCCAGGCCAGTCTCCAAGGAAGCAGAGTTGCTCATTTCTCTCCTGTGGTGAACAGGTGTGATGAGAAGCTCAGAGTCGGGGCCTTAGTTGTCCATCCCCAAGAAGGGTGGCGTTTCCACGTTCCTGGGACCTCTGAATAGGGCCCGTTGTTGAGGAGGATGTGGCTTTACTGTACCGGGGGTTGAGAAGCCGGCAACTGAGTGAATGACCAGAGAGCATGGGGCCCTTCAGAACAAAGCCTCTTTCTGGTCAAGCTTTGTCATCTACCTGACCTCGTAGGATTTCCTCTACCTTGTGCTTTTACAGGTCCCGTGGGGACCTACTGATGTGATGAGAAATCCTGAGGCTGGGTGTTTTATATCAAAGGCGATTTCCCAAGATCAGTGAAGTGGAGGGCACGGGGCAGCAGGCAGCCTCAGGCTCGGCCTCCGCAGCAAAAACTCACACACAAGGACCCCTGACGCTGTGTTGTCACCAGATGTCTACAGGCAATGCAGATGACATCGGGGGAGGTGGAGACGGGAGCGCGGGCTGAACCCTTAGCATCCTGCTGAGACCGGGCCGCTTCCTGCTTCCTCTGGCAGACCACACCCTTTGTTACCAAACCAGAACCACGTTGCTCCTTCTCTGAACTTAGTTGATGATCATTCATTCATTCATTCATTCATTCCATCTCTCAATCTGGCAAGACCGAATTGAAGCAGGCCAAGTCTAGGGGTAGCAAAAGCTATTTGCAAAAATCCGGCTGTTTTCTCATTAGATTCTATTTCACATTTTATGGACTGACCAGGAAGCTGATTAGAACTTAAAAGGAAAGGAAAAACCGTAAGGTTGAAGATTTACAAGAAAATGGGAAAATTAGATGGGCCAGATCTCCTTTAACACAGCTGGGAAAAACCCAAACGAATGGCTTTTCTGAACAGCTCAAAGGGACTTAATTCTTTTAAGTTCCAAAACCTAAAAATAATGTATAACTTGGCGGTTCTGTGTTCTAAATGTATAATCCTGATTTCTCACACTGAAACCCCGTACATAATTTACCCTTTTCTTGGGGACATAGAATTATTACCCGTCTCTGAGTTACGGTGACACCCCGGGAGCTGTTGAGATAAAGGCCTTTTGTCCTGGCACCAAGAAGCCCCCTCTCCTGGCTTCTGAGATCTACTGGCCATGTTTTCTAGTCTCCATTCTGTCTTTCCAGGTCCATGGCTCCTCCATGCTGGGGTCAGTGTGCTTCCTCGCCACCATCACCCCTACCCCCCAGGCCCTTCCAGACTGTGGGAATTAAGCTCCACATCTATGTATGTTAAATTCTTCTGTAAGGAAGACGATCTCTTCTCCCTCCTTTATGTACTTACTCGCTAATGTATCTAGGTCAGTATGGACTCATGCATACTGATTTTACAGTTTGAGTTTATAATCCAATACTCATTAAGTATTTCTTCGCTCAAATTCTTCCAGCCTTGGCCACTGGGAGCTCTTTCAGATTGCTTACTGTGTCCTTGAGCATCTCCCCACCTTTTCGTTTTGGGCACTTCCTTACTCTCTGCTGTTACAAGATGCGCCAGGCTTAGCATGTATTTTCCCCATCCCAGCCCCAGAATCAAAGTGCTTTTTATTTACACTCCGTTTGCCAACCGTTCAGCTCAGTCAGCGAACACCTACCATAGCAGGCACTCTGCTGGGTGCCAGCACAGCCAGCAATTGGCTGGTAAATATTTAATGACCAGCTCTCTGGAAAAAGTAAAGTACATGGATGCATAGCATAAGGTTTACTGATATAAAGAATGTGTAGCACAGTCTATCCATGTAACAAGAAATACAGTACTCTTTCTTGTAAATTCTATATAGCCAGCTAAGTCTCACAGAATGCTTTCATTGACTTTAGCTGAACTCTTGTATCCATAGCCAATTTCTCATTGCAGTTGACGAATGAGAGAGTTCCCAACCTGAGCACTCGTGGGTATTTTTGGATATTTTGGATTTATGAATAATACAAGTGAAAAAAGAAAGACGTTAGAACTCCACATGTTCATCAGTGACATGAGTGAGTTTGTTGCTGCATCAGATAATAATTTTCAAATACTGGAAGAACGTTTCCCCAATTTTTTGCTCTATTCATAACATAATGGCTAAGACACAACATGCTTTTGTATAAGCTGCATTGTTAACATTTTCTCCATTACTGTCTTAAGTCTAGGCAATCAACAAAACAAACAAACAAACAAAATCAAGCTCTACATGAACCACCATTATTAAACCTATTTATAAAAGTTTTTAAAAATCAAGCCCTCATTTATAACATTTCCTGATTTCTATGTTGTAATACGCACTCCACGGTCAATTTCCAGCTCCCAGTGACACATCCCTGAATACAGAGAAGGAAAGAGAGGTGTGGTAACACATTACTATGTAGCATTTCCAACAGAAACATATAGTAGAGTGAAATAAACTCAAGAGCATAGGTAATAATAAAATAGAGTAAAATAATTAAGAAGAGGTGAGTTTTAAGTTTGTATCACCTTTTTTTCTGATATAATTTAATGGTAAATTTATGTAAGTTAATTCTTATTAATGGCTGTGTTTATCAACCAGTTCGCAAAATTCCTGGACATTTAACAATCGGTTCTCGTGAGCGGGTACCAGCTGGGCCCAGGACTCCTCTGGTACAGCAGTAAACATACCACAGGTCTTCCCGGATGGAGGCTGGGGTCCTCTGAGCTGCTTCCAGGGCGTGGCATGTACCAGATGAATAACACTTCCATAAGACAGTTGTCAGTGTTCCTAGAAAATCCCATTTCTAAGTAGCCCATGCGATGTCTTGTGGTTTTTCACACAATCTAATGGTCATTTCCTTTTTTTAACTCGGAAAATATCCTATCATTCACTAACCAATCATCTAAGATCCGTTTGTGAGTATGGAAAGCAGGTAATAAATCATGACTTCGAGTAACCTAGAAGTCCTAAGAGCACAGGTATTGGAGTCAAATTGTGTCACCACTTCCTGGCCGTGAGACGTTGGGCAAGTCATTTAACCTCTCTGAGCTTCAGTTTCTTAATCCACACAATGAGGGGTAAAATGCCTCCTGCAAGATTATTCTGGAGATCAGATGAGATGACGTGCATTAAGTGCCCAGCACAGTCTGTGGCACATCTGTGGCTTCTCTACACAGTGGCTCATAGCCGTTGTATTGTCCACAATTACTTACAAATGGCAGAGCACATAACAAGCTCTCCAAGGGCAAGGTCTAAGTTTCCACCTTCTCTGCAGGCTCCAGGGCTTCCTGGCAGAATTCATGTGTACTGTAGGCACTCGATGTGCAAACTACTTCCAATTTTTTTTAGGGTCTCCCGTTCAACTTATACTCTTTACAGGGTTAGAAGCAGATATTGGGGAAATAACACAAAGAACAAATAGATAATTTGAAAAAAAATGGATAGTGTTTTCTTGAGTAAATCATTGATCTGTGTTTATTAAAGCTAATATAAATTCAGCCGTGGATGTGGTCATGGTTAATCCAGGTGGTTGACAACCTGCTTTTTTTTTTTTTTTCGGTACACGGGCCTCTCACTGTTGTGGCCTCTCCCGTTGCGGAGCACAGGCTCCAGACGCGCAGGTTCAGTGGCCATGTCTCACGGGCCTAGCCGCTCTGTGGCATGTGGGATCTTCCCGGACCGGGGCACGAACCCGTGTTCCCTACATCGGCAGGCGGACTCTCAACCACTGCACCACCAGGGAAGCCCCAACCTGCTATTTTAAAGGTAGTATGGAAAAGAAATCAGGAGTATCACATATGCTACCTCAAAAACAAAACAAAAAACCCAACCATGGCAACATACCATATGGTCAGAGAACAGACACAAAGAAAGAGAAAAGGCATTAGCGTGTATTTTTAAACTAAAGTTTCTAAAAACAGACTTGAAGACTTCCCTGGTGACACAGTGGATAAGAATCCACCTGCCAGTGCAGGGGACACAGGTTCGAGCCCTGGTCTGGGAAGATCCCATATGTCGTGGAGGAACTAAGCCCATGCGCCACAACTACTGAGCCTGCGCTCTAGAGCCCACGTGCCACAACTGCTGAGCCCATGTGCCCCAGCTACTGCAGCCCATGCGCCTAGAGCCCACACTCCGAAACAAGAGAAGCCACCACAAGGAGAAGCCTGCGCACCACAACAAGAGTAGCCCCCCGCTCGCCGCAACTAAAGAAAGCCTGCACGTAGCAACGAAAACCCAACACAGACAAAAATAAATAGAATTAAATCTAAAATAAATAAATAATAAAAACAAACTTGTTGATAACTGACCTTGACCCCATGCTTCCTGTACAGCCCAGAGCTAGCTTTTAATGTGAGTCTTCTTCTTATGTTTGCTTTTCTCCCTGCCTGTATCGTTGTAGTTGCCAGCAGCAATTTCTGAGAAAACCTTGACCTTCCCTTTGATAAAGCAAGCCGGGAAACTAGAGAAAACCAACTTTAACCATCCAACTAAAGCTACCCTCAACCAACATGCTTCAGAGAAAAAAAAAAAAAAAAAAACCTTTATTTTTAAATTTTTAAACCCGACGAGCTAGGAGTCTCTGCTGCGTTTATACATCTTTGGCTCCTTCCCACTAGGGGCCCTATCGTTCAGGCTCTGTGTGCTGCAAGCAACAGAAACCAGCTCTAGCCAGCCTCAGGGATGGAGCACTTCAGGGTAGCACCCCAGCCAGTGCTCAAAACCAGCTTCCTTATTTTCCCCACCATGTTCACAGCAGCATAGTTATAATAGCCATGAGGTAGAAACCACCCAAGTGCCCATGACGCTTAATGGATAAACAAAATACACTCTAAACTGTATGGTGGAATATTATTTAGCCTTAAAAATGAAGGAAGGGCTTCCCTGGTGGCGCAGTGGTTGAGAGTCCGCCTGCCGATGCAGGGGACACGGGTTCATGCCCCAGTCCGGGAGGATCCCGCATGCCGCGGAGCGGCCGGGCCCGTGAGCCATGGCCGCTGAGCCTGCGCGTCCGGAGCCTGTGCTCCACAACGAGAGAGGCCACAGCAGTGAGAGGCCCGCCTACCACACACACAAAAAAATAATAAAATAAAAGAAGGAAATTCTGACATGTTACAACATGGATGAACCTTGAGGGCATTATGCTAAGTGAAATACGCCAGTCACAAAAAGACAGGTACCATGTGATTTCACTTATTTGAGGTACTTGGTACTTAGAGTAGTCCAATTCATAGAGACAGAATGTTGGTCACCACGGGCTGGGTGGCGGAGGGAATGGGGAGTTGTTGTCTAATGGTTAATAGAGTTTACGTTTTGCAAGACGAAAAAGTTCTGGAGATCCATCTCACAGAAATGTGACTATACTTAACACCACTGAACTGTATACTTTAAAATGGCTAAGATGATAAATTTTATGTTGCAGGTTATTTACCACAATCTGAAAAATAAATAAACAGCTTCCCTCTCTCCATGTCTGGGCTCCACTCCCTCATGCTGGCTGCATTGTGAAGTCCCACCAGGTCACTCCAGATCCTGGTGTCCAGCCAAGTCTTCTTGGTTCTCCTTGGCTCTGATTGGATCACTTGCCCCACCACTGAACCAATCAGTATGTCCAGGGAGTGTGATTGGTTGATTGCTTAGCCCCACCCACAGCAATGGGCCGACAGATTGGGAGGGAGATTCCTGGAATTTCCAGAAGAGCCAGGTGGGTTGCGGCCTGTCCACTACGGCAGTGGATCACTTGAGGCATGAGATATGAGCACTCCCTTCAGCACCCTGGCAGTTAGTGGGCAGTGAGGCACATCTACCTGAGCATCCCAGCACAAAAGGGAATTCCTCCACACTACCCGTGGTCTCTCGATTTGTTTTCTATCAGGCGGGGGTAAAACATATTCAAATTTCCCCCTTCCCACCTTCAGCCCTTTCATTCGATAAATCTTTATTAAATCGATGAGGAAAGGTTGTAGGAATGATTGAGGCAAGACAGCCCCAGAGGAGAGGACGGGAAGGGATAGGATGGATGGAGAAGTGAGTGCAAGGCAGGAGCAGGACACCTCAGCTTCTGAAAGGAGAGAAAGGAAGAAAGCTTAGGTGGAGACCGAGGTGCCCACAGTGGAGAGAAATTCGAATCTTCACATAAGGTAACAGAGTTCTGGAACACTGCCAAGTCCGTTCCTGAGACAGGTTTCAACGGGGCCAGTGTCATCATAAATGCTGGGCCAGGTGTCGCCAGGCAATTGGAGTTTGATTTTCCCGAACAGTGTTCTCCCTGACTCCAAAAAAGTCTTCAGGGGAATTCACCAGATTCTTGACTTGGCTGGGAAAGACTGTAGCTAAAAGACTGGTTTGGGAACCTGAGTGAGTGGAGAACCTTCCTCTTGAATACAATCCAGCTGGAGCTATAGGAAGTTCTGTCTGCCAGTGCTCCTATTTCGGAAGCATTCTGTCCTGTTTCTCATTATGTGTCTGCAGTCTGCAGAAAGAGAAACGTGACCGCCACAGGCGGCAAACCTTTGAACTTAGCTTCTTCCTTGAAAAGTGTGTTTTTTTCTGCCAAGAGACTGGGGGCGGGGCAGAGAAGGGAGAGAGAGACAGAGAGGGAAAGAGCTTTCCAGAACCCCAGTCCCACCACCCTCTCCACCACCACCTGAGCTTGGTGAAGTCCTTAACCTCTCCAAGCCTCATTTGTAAGCTAGGAATAAGGAGAGCTCCTCCCCTTCAGGGCTATCGCGAGAAATCGGTGAGTAATTACAGTAAATGGTAGCATTCACGATGTCACGGTTTAACCACTAGGCTCGGGGAGGGACGGCCACAACAGCATTAACCAAGACAAAGCCAGGTGTCAGCACCTCTCAGCATTTGCTTCTCCCGGTGTAGATGGATTTTGATGTGCTCTCTAATGAAAGTAGCTACAGACATCTTCCGCCGGGTCAGATGAAAAAAGGTTCCCTCGATAGATATTTATGGAGCGTCTGGCAAGAATCAGATGTGGCAGATGTTGAGGATCACAGGCTAATGAGCCAGCTGGGTTTCGAGCCAGTTGGGGTGCCTGCCACCCCAGAGCTCTCGGCTTCGGGGAACAGGTGGAATGGGAGTGCCAGGGAGACACACAGTGTGGATGTGTGTGTCCTGGAGAGCTGGGCTTGAATCTCGGAGATGTGTTCATTCATTCTTTCAACCAGTATTTAAGGACCTACTGTGTATGTGCCAAGGGTTTATTCTAGGAGCTGAGGATACGGTGCTGAGCAAGGTAGACAAAAAGCTGTCAGCCTCTCAGAGCTCAGAGGTGGCGTTGTACCAGCTCAGACGCTCACTGCCAAATCTGTGGTCCTGGGAAAGTCACTAGGTCTTGCTCAGCCTCGGGCTCATCACAGAGCATCAGGGGTATTAAATGAGGTAATGCATGTGAATCTCTTGACTGGGTGCCTGGCACGAAGGCTGCACCCAATAAATGGTGGTGTGATAGTGTGCAAGGTGACCCATGGTGGGGACCGCCATCCCAAATTTGGGGAGAGTGTGGGAGGGATTCTTGGGAGAAGTGACTTATACGCCGAAATCTAGGGCAGCAATTATGTCGCCGGGACAGAAAGGTGAAGACCACCCCAGCTGCTCGTAACCTCCCCTGACCCTCTTGTCTGCCCCTGCAGGTCTCCTTCCCATGGGTGAGGGGCCCAGCACCTTGGCCAAGGCCACAGCCACCTTGGGCCACCCAGCAACTGAACCAGTCACCCTCACCAACACAGACCCCCTTCTACCCGGGCATCTGGACAGCGCCAGTGCAGAGGAGCTGGTCGCAGGGGTCCCCCGAGCCCCCCATGGTCCCACCAGCCTCCCACAGGCGGCCCGTGAGTGCCAGCGAGAAGATGTTCTCCTTCGAGGTGGACAGAGCCGCCCACAGCGTTCCCATCATCAGGCAAGGTACTCATGGGCGCTTCCTTGGCGGCTTAGGGGAGGGGCTTTTGCTAGGAGGATGGGTCTCAGTTTCTGCTTTCCCCTTTTTTTAAAAATTTTTATTGAGGTGCTGTTGATTTATAGTGTTGTGTTAGTTTCAGGTATGCAGCACACTGAATCTGTTCAACATATACATGTATCCACTCTTTTTTAGATTCTTTTCCCATATAGACCATTACAGAGTATTGAGGAGAGTTCCCTGTGCTATCCAGTAGGTCCTTCTTAGTTATCTCTTTTATGTATAGTATTGTGTATGTCAATCCCTCTCTTCCAATTTATCCCTCCCACCACTTATTCCCGGTAACCATAAGTTTATTTTCTACATCTGTAACTCTATCTCTGTTTTGTAGATAAGTTCATTTGTACCTTTTTTTAGATTCCACATATAAGCAATATGGTATGATATTTGTCTTTCTCTGGCTTTTGCTTATGTTCTCTGGTTCTGAAGTAGAACATAATCAAATGTGAAAAAATTGGGATAAGCAGAAAGTTAGAAAACAGTAAAAGATAAGCTGTCACCCTTATCACCAGAATTCTCCCTGTTGACTTTTTGGTACAAACTCCTCCAAGACTGTGCTCTGCCCATCTGCACACGTCAGTACCTCTGTGGTGAGTGTGTGTGTGTGTGTGTGTTTGTACATATATATGAATATATATGAATCTGTATCAGAATCTAAATTTATATACTTCAACTCAGATGTACAGACATATTGGTAACTGAAATCCCTCTTGCCTTAGGAGGTTTTTAAATATTTTATTACCATTTTACAGGTAAGAGGAGACTGAGGCTTATGGAGAAAATTACTTCTCCAGAGGTTATGTATTCAATCTAATCTAAAATAACGCTTTTCAGTCAAATTTAAGGCTGGTTATCTCAGTGACTGTCACTCACAGCCTGGTCACTTTGGGGACACACAGCCATCAGGGTTTCCTTCTCCCCCCCTCCCCCCCAGAAGGCCTCATGGCACTTGGGGAGGAGACTTCCTGTCTGTCACCATCCTCTTGGCCTTGCCAGGCTTACTGGCAGAGTAGCTGGGTCGACTTAGTCCCTGGCATGATTCCCAGGTTTCTTCTGTGGCCACTGGTGTGAAGGTCCCATTCTCTGTTTTCCGTGTCCCAGCCCCAGACCCCTCTGAGTCCCCAGGTCTCTCGATGCCTCCACACCCTTCCCTGGTCTCACTCAGGACCACTCACCTAGTCACTTCCCTCAGCCATTCAAATAATAGTTATTATTCTGAAATAAACAGACTAAGGAGCAAATGAAAGGTATCTCTGCAGTTTACATCATCATCATCATCATCTAAGGAACGCTCATGTACCAACCACCCAAGTTAAGAAATTACTCAGCCATTTCCCCCCAGCATTTTTTTTAATTTAATTTTATTTATTTCTTTATTTATGGCTGTGTTGGGTCTTCACTTCTGTGCGAGGGCTTTCTCCAGCTGCGGCGAGCAGGGGCCACTCTTCATCGCGGTGCGCGGGCCTCTAACCATCGCGGCCTCTCTTGTTGCGGAGCACAAGTTCCAGCCGCGCAGGCTCAGTAGTCGTGGCTCACGGGTCCAGCTGCTCCGTGGCATGTGGGATCTTCCCAGACCAGGGTTCGAACCCGTGTCCCCTGCATTGGCAGGCAGACTCTCAACCACTGCGCCACCAGGGAAGCCCCCACCCCAGCATTTTAATGTGAAAACTTTCAAACATACAGCAAAGCAAAAATAATTTTACAGAGACAGCTCTCCTCCTAATTCTACCGCTAACACTTTGCTGTACTCTTTATTACATTTCTGTCTACCCATCCTTCTTGTCCTGCATTAATCCATCTTATTTTTTGGATGCATTTCAAAATAAATAGCACACATCTGTAGTCCTCCCCCTAAATGTTTTAGCACATATACCATTAACTAGAACTCAACATGTTTTGTCTCCTTCATGTAAAATGAACACAGAATGTGTATTAGTTATCATGATTGCATAACGAATTCTCCCCAAACGTAGCAGCCTAAAGCAAAATCAAACATGTGTTATCATCTATACGGTTTCTGTGGGGTCAGGAATTTGGCAGCAGCTTAGCAGGACGGCTGTGGCTCAGGGTCCCTCGTAAGGCTGCAGTCATCTGAAGGCTTGACCTGGGCCAGAGGATCCACTTGGAACACGGCTGCTCACATGGGTGTCAGCAGGAGGCCCCTGTTCCTCACCACATGGGCCTCCCCAGAGAGTGGCTCGAGCATTCTCATGACACGGCAGCTGCTCCTCCTGAGCAAGTGATCCTGGAGGACAAGATGGAAATGGCAACATCTCTTGTGACTAAGCCTCAGAAGTCATGCTCTGTCATTGTTGCAATATCCTGCTGGTTACATAGGGCGTCACCCTCCAGTGTGGGAGAAGACTACACACGGGCCTGAAGACCAGGAGGCGGGGATTATCAGCAGTCATCTTGGAGGCCGGCTACCACAGCCTGCCCTCGGGTCCTCAATGATTCACACTCCTCCTCCTCTCTCCCGAGGCCCCCCAAAATCTCACCCCAGTAACAGCATCGGCTCAAATTCCAGAATCTCGTCTAAATCAAGTCCAGGTACAGATGGGGCTCATGGGTGTAGTACGTTACGTTCAGCTCATCAAGTACTACTTCCAGAAATCTGAAGACCTCTGAACAAAGGGTCTGTCCCTCACACACCCAGCACATATTGGTGGGACAGACATAGCATCACTGCTACATACACTCCTCTTGTTCCAAAAGAAGAAAAACAGGAAACACACAGGAGTCCCTGGCCCAAAGCAGTTCTGAAGTCCAGCTGGGAAAATATCGGCAGTTCCTTGACTGGGCTTCAGTCCAACTCTTGCCCAGAAATGACTTTCCAGGGCTCTGGGCTCTGCCCCCAGGTCCCTGAGTTCCGCCTTCTGAGTCGTCCTCCCTTTCCTATGAAAGGTGTCCCATGGATGTGGCTGCATAGTTTTATAGCCTGCTTCCTGCCTGTAGAAGCTTGGGGGTCCAGACGCTTCTTTGACTTTTGTGGGTCTCTGTCAGTCTGAGTTGGCAGTGCTTCTTATTGGGGTTCATCCTATCAGGCAAAACCCACGCCCACAGACTTTTTTGTCACAAGCCCTTCCACCATGGGCTTCTGCAAAGACTGACAAAGGACAGAAGCTTCTTAGAAGCCCAGTTCTTTGACCGAAGGGTTCTCTTGGACACTGCCCTGGATCTGTATTCTTAACAAAGGATTTTACAACCACACCCTCAGCTTCTTCTCTGGACTGTGTTTTCTTGAGAGTGCCCTTGATTTGATCTTTGCCCAGAACCTGTTTCTTACATTTCATTTGCCACCTGGAGAGGCAGGGAATTTTCAAGCCCAGAACATTGCCCTGATTTAACAGCCCTTCCTTTAACTGTCTCTCCCCCTCACATTTCACTATAAGTAGCAAGAAGTAACCAGGCAGCACCTTCCAAGACTCTGTCTGGGACTCTCTTTAGCTTGACCACTTAGCCTCATCACAAACATTTTCTACCTTCCTCATGACCACAGGCAACGTGTTAGGAAACCTTCTGCCACCACCTAACAAGGATCCCTTAACCCCAGTAACATTTTCCTCACTTTCCTGGAACCCTTCCCTCACTGCCTCCTCAAAGGCCATCGGGCTTCTACTAAGACTATTCAGGCTTTCTCAAAGACTCTTGGCCAAAGTCCTCCAGCTTCTGGCCACTGTTCCATCCCAAACCACTCCACATTGTAGGGTTTTTGTTAAATTTTCCACCACTCCTGGTGCCCAAACCTGTATTTGCTACTTATTGTTGCATAACAAATTACTGCAGGATGTAATGGCCTAAAACAACAGTAAACATTTATTATCTCATAGCTTCTCTGAGGCAGGAAGTTGGGAATGGCTTAGCTGGGGGATTCTTGCTCAGGCTTGTCCATGAGGTGGCAGTAATGGTGGTGGCTGGGCTGTGGTCCTCTGGGGGCTTGTCTGGGGCTGGAGGACCCACCTCCAGGATGGGTCACTCCCATGGCTTTTGGTAAGAGGCCTCAGTTCTTCACTAAGTGCACCTCTCCATACGTTGCTTGAGCATCCTCAAGCTGCCAGCTCCTCCAGACAAGTGGTCCTAGCGAGTGAGGCAGAAGCTGCAATGTCTTTTATGATCTAACCTCAGGAATCAAACTGTGTCATTTCTGCAATATCCTTGGTTACATAGAGAAGCTTTGTTACGGACTGAATTGCATTCCCCCAAAATGCATATGCTGAGGCCTCAATCCCAATATCGCAGAATGTGACCATATTTGGAGATAGTGTATTGAAATAGATGAGTAAGTTAAAATGAGATGATTGGGTGGGCCCTAATCCAAGGGCTGGTGTCCTTGTAAGAAGAGAGAGAGAGACGCCAGGGATGCACGTGCACAGAGAAAAGGGCATGTGAGGACACAGCAGGAAGGTGGCCGTCTGCAAGCCAAGGAGAGAGGCCTAACCCTGCCCACACCTTGATCTTGGACTTCCAGCCTCCAGAACTGTGAGGAAATGAATTTCTTTTGTTAAGACCTCCTGTGGTGTTTTGTTATGGCAGCCCCAGCTAACTAATATAAAGTCCATCCAGTATTGGAGAGGATGATGCAAGGGTCTGAATACCAGGAGACAAGAATCAGTGGGGCCATCTTGGAGACTGGCTACCACACCCTGAAAGGTGTAGATCTTGAATGTGCTCACTGAGTTTTGCCAGTCGTGCACAACTATGTAACCCAAATTCCTATCAAGATATAGAACATTACCATCACCCCAGAAAGTTCCCTCATGTCCCTCCCCAGTCAATTCCCAGCCCCAGGCCCCAGAGGCACCCACTCTTCTGAATTCTTTTCCAGCCATGGATTAGATATTCCTGTTCTAGAATCTCAAGTACACAGAACCATGTAGTACATGTTCCTTTGTGGAAGGCTTTTTTCACTCAGCATAGTATTTCTGAGATTCATTCATTTTGTTGTATGGATCATGTTCTGTTTTATGAACATATATACAGGGTTTTGGGGGTTGTTTTTTTAATGCATCCTTTGGACACATGGCACATGGGCTGTTTCTTCTCTTTTTTTCACTCCGCCATTTAAATTTTTCCACTGTAATCACCGGTTTCTCCAGTGCCATGCTGAACTTGGGGCTTCTCTGAAGGACTTGGATTCCCCCTGGAGAAATGAAGGATGAGTCGTATGGCTTAGAGTCACTCACTTCTACCTGGGCTCTATCTCCTCAGCCTCTCAGCCAGGTCTCATGTTTCCAAACATTTGCCCTCGTTCCCCTGACACTCTCGCCATCCTCAGAAAAGGACTTTCATCTTCCCGTGTCATGGGGAGTTCCTTTCTGTCTGGGCCTCTCTACTGCACGCTTTAGAGAAAACTCTGTGCTCCAGTCCTCCATGCTGTCTCTTGACAGAAAACACCTCTTTTTAAGGGTTCCGAGAAAGCTCTTTCCTCTCTTAGCAAAGCTGGGCTCTTCCAATTAAATTGGTTTACTGTTAGACTGTCACCTTGCTTTAGACTTGAAAAATTCTATTTGAAAACCCAAAGCCAAGGATTTATTTTCTGCAGATCAGGTCAGGGTTTCTCAATCTTGGCAGAGTGACAGGTGGGTCGCATAACTCCTTGTTGAAGGATCTGTCCTGTCCACTGTAGAGTGTTTAGCAGCATCCCTGACTCCTACCCACCAGAGATACCAGTAGCAACACCACCACCACCACCCCTAACTGTGGTTCTCAAAAATGTCTCCAGACATTGTCAAAAATGAAAACGTCATTTTGCCTGGGGGAAAACTCACCCTGTTCTAGTTAATACTCATCCTTCCTGTACCACAAGGCAATAAAACGTCAGCTCCAAGGCCAAATCTTAATGGCAAGAGCTCATGGGAGGTGGGGAAGAATTACTGAGAAAAGAAAATATGTGGAGTGACTTATTAAAATAGCATCTTGATTCATATATATATATATATATTTTTTTCCCAATAATGGGATCATATGAACCTAACATAGGTAACCTTCTTTTTTTTTCTTTTTTTGGCCGTGCCGCTCAGCTTGCAGGATCTTTGTTCCCCAGCCAGGGATGGAACCTGTGCCCCCTGCAGTGGAAGCACAGAATCCTAATCACTGGACTGCCAAGGAATTCCCTACCTGATTTTTAAAATTCAATAATATGTCATAAACATCTTCCCACTTCAATACATTGACTACATAGTGGTTAAAAGCATAGGCTCTGAATCCAACAAACTTAGGCTCATCCCTTGACTCTACCACTTACCAGCTGTGTGTCCTTGAGCAGGTGACTTGACGTCTCTGTGCCTCATATCTCTCACGTATAAAATGGAGATGGGAATAATAATGCCTATCTCACTGGGTTGTTATGAAGACGAAATCGTATCCTGCCTGTAAGTGCTGAGCACAGCGTCTGGTGCATAGCGAACATTCAGTAAATATTAAAATATTTAATATTTTAATATTTAAATTTTAAATTTTACAATCTTAATAATTTAAATATTTTAAAATTTAAATATTTAAATTTTAAATATTAAAATTTTAAAATTAAGTTATTACCTAACCATGATTGTTATTTAACTTTTATTTACAACTTACAATGTCTGAAAGACACAGTTAAGGTGCACACATACTGCCCCTGCTGCAGACTGGTGATTATTGGAGCGCACCAGGACAGCTGGGGGTTGTTAAAATATTAAAGTAACTCCCCTGCCTTTTGGCCAACAGCTCATGCCCGAAAATTCTTAAAGTGACTGCGTCCCCGTATCCGCCGTCCCACCGCCCCAGCCCTCCCGACTCTCCCTGGGGCTTCTCCCCACTGGGACCTCTGAAGGATCCAGCATCTAGAGTTAAGCCGGTTTGGTCATACATGGCCCTTAGGTTCTTTTTGATAAATAACAGTAGCCGGTAAAGAAGTTTGGGGCAGGTGAGGGGTAACTGCTCCCGCACCTCCCTGCCTGGGTGTAAGGAAAGCAAGTCTCAGAGCAAATTCTAGCCCCACAAAGACTTTGAGTAAACACACCTTCCCCAGTAAAGGGACCCCATCGATCAGCCTGTTCTGTAAGATTGATGAAGTCCCCGCTCCGGCCATCATCTTGCAGGGAAGCGTCCCTCAAGACAGCCACGACAGGGTCGTAGAGGCAGCCGGAGTCACCCCTAGAGATGGCATCAGATGCCAGAACTCTAAGCTGAGACTGGACAGGGGCCCAGTTAGGGTCAGACCCCGAGGCCCTCCCTGGGGACACAGGCCAGTCAGTACCTTCCTCCAGTGAGAGCCGATTTCTTGAGGAATCTGAAAACAGATCAAGTCTTCCTCCTGAAAATTCAGTTTCCAAATTGAGATACACAATCAGTGTAAAATAAACCCCAGATTTCAAAGGCTTCATGCCTCGAAGGAAAAGAATATAAAATATCTCCATATTTTTTGTCGATTACGTGTTGAAATGATGCTTTTTAATGTATTGGGTTAAATAAAATTGATCATTAAAAATTCATCTCTCCTTTTTACCTTTTTAACGTGACTACGAGAAAATTGAAAATTGCATTCTGTAGCCCCCTTATTTCTCTATCAGGCACTGCTGCTATAGTCAGTTAGGACTTTGCTGCTCAGGATCCAAGAGAGTCAGATGGGGGCAGTGAGCTTCAAGTAAAAGTTTTCTAATCATGGACCTAGTTGGGAGGTGGAGGGAGAGAAAATGGGCAGCTGCTGAAGTTCCAGGCCCTTGTGTTCCTCGTGCCCCAGGAAACACTGTGGCCAGGGCTGCTCATTCAACACGCAAGGCTGTGCATTCTCTGGGCACCACAGGCCATCAGCTATGTCCACTAGAGGTTCTGGGGTCCACAAAGAGGTTTGAGACCTGGCTGGGGGGCAGGGATCTTTGACTCTAAAATGCATAAATAAAAAATACAGAAGCAAAATGAATAAATGATGAATGTCCACAAACATGACAGTGCGTGCTTCATTCATCATTAATGTTAATACTCATTAAAGTTTCATCACCACTGAAAACAATTTGTTCAGTTTCTCACTTCACAAGAAGATAAGAATGTGCAGTGACTGTCCAGAAACCATAGTCACTTGGAAATTTAAAATATGCTGCTTGGGCCCAAGTGATCTCACACGTAGAATTATAGAAATCTTTACAAACGTTTCTACACCAATAAAAAGAAATGTATTCAGTGTTGATGTGAGTGAATTGCGAGATGTCTGATGTGATACAGAGTGGGGTCCCCAAACACAATGCCATAATCCCTGAAAGTCATATAAAAAGGCCTTGTAATACTGGGGTAAATAAGAAAAAATATAGGAAAGCTTAAATGTCTATCAAGTGGATCCTAGTTAAACACGTTTGGCACACTTGGACAATGGACCACAATGCTACCCTGGAAAAGAACCAAGTACAGCTACAAATACTGACATGGGAAGATGTTTTTGATATTGTTAGCTGAAAAGTAAACTGCATAAGAATCTCTGTCATGTAAATGCATTTTTGTTTTTTGACAAGATATGACTGCAATAAAAAATATAGCGAATGTTTAGCGCTAAATGCGCTACATGAGGGGTCAGCAAACTTTTCCTGTAAAGAGCCAGATAGTAAATACTTTAGGACTTGTGGGTCACATGGTCTCTGCTGCAACTACTCAGCTCTGCCTTTGTAGCTGGAAAGCAGCCATAAATAATATGTAAATGAATCACTGTGGCTGTGTTGCAATAAAACTTTATTTACAAACATAGGCAGAAGGCCAGATTTGGCCGCAGGGCCATAGTTTGCCAACCCCTGCTCTATATCATTATTCTATTTAATCTCCAGATAGCCCTTTATAACAGAGACTATCAGGGATCCTGAATTATGTATGTGGAAACGAAGGCTTAGAAAGAGCAAATGACTTGCCCAAGGTCATCAGCTCTTATGCGGCATAGAAAAAAGTCTGGAAAGAGGCACACCACAGTGCATCAGTGCAGTTAACGCTGGGGAAGAGAAATGAGGCAGCTCTTACCCTTTCCTGTCCTCCTGTAATGCTTTCAGTGCATAAGTCTCATGAATGTGAAGGTTAATCTGAAAATATTCTTTAAGACTTTGGGGAAACTCACAGTCTCCTCTGCATTCTCTGTTGATCTTGTGTGTTAGTGTGGACCAACGCGGCGGAACTGTCGGAACAATCAGTGGCCGAGGAAATTCCTGGGGCAGAGCCCTACAGAGAAATTTTTGTGGACCAGGACCTGTCCCAGCACGATAAGGTGAGGGGTCTTGGGGAAGCACAGAGCTACAGCAGCAAGAGGGACCATGGAGAGATTGCCACTGCCTCTTGTTCTCTGTGTCTCAAGGACTGTCCCTTTTTCCTACTTCCAAGAAACCACCTCTTCCTCCCAAGACATTCAGCCAGGTTTGGCCACTGCTCATTTTATCCCAAATAACATCTACAACTACAAGGTACTGAGCACCTACTGTGTGCTGGGCCATGTCCTGTGCACTTGACATTTATTAGCTCGTTAATCTTCACCAACTTCAAACTAGATTTTATCAGCCTCACTTTGCAGATGAGGAAACTGAAGCTCAGAGAGGTTCAGTGATGTGTTCACGGCTGCCCAGTGCAAGGAGCAGTGTTAGGATTCAAAGCGAGGTCTGGTTAGCTTCTCAGCGGGTACTTCTAACTCCCACACAGTAATCACTTGGTCAACCTTCAGTGATGGAACAGTGATGCAAAAACACATTCCTAGCAGGAGGAATTGAGCCCTGAAGTCAGGGAGGCCTGGGCCAAGAGACTCGTTAAAGAACCAGAGAGGTTTAAAGCAGGGATGCGAGCAGAACAGGTGGATTCAAGTCAAGCCATCCTGGGAAGGGCCCAGGTCAATTTCTCCCCACTTAGACACGACCTGAAAGTTACTCTAAAAGAAGCAGTCTATAATATCTCGCTTTCCTTCAGGGCCAGGGCCTGCTCCTGCAGCAATTCTCAGAGTTTGTGAGGAGCAGACCTACCTGGGGTTCTTGTCAGACACGGAAATCCAAACCTTCAGGAGGCAGGGGGTTCCAACCAGGCATCCTGGGACCAGACTCTGAAAAATGTTGCAGAAAGGCGAGAAGCCACACTCAGATTCTGTATTTATCACTGTGTAACAAGCCATCCCAAAACTTAGCGGCTTCAAACAGCAACTCATTATTCCCCAGAATCTATGGGTTGACCTGGAAGGTTCCTTTGCTCGCGTCCCCTGGCCTCACTCATGCGGCCTCAGTCAGCCGCTGGCTTGGCCAGTTTGGTGGTCGGTCTCCATTGGCCTCCTTCCCACATCTAGGGCCTCAGCCAGGACGCCTGGACTGGTGCGCCCCTTTGTGCATGTGGTTTTTCATCACAGCACGGTGGTCTCGGGGTTCCCAGGGGGCCAGAGCAGAAGCTGCACAGCCTGTAAGAACTTGCCTGGAGATCATGCAGCATCACTTCCACTCCATTCCATTGGTTAAAGCAAGTCACGGGGCCAGCCCAGACTAGAGGGTGGGGAAATAGACTGGATGGCAAAACTGCAAAGTATTTGTTGCCATTTTTCAACCTGCCTCAATTTTAACTCGGAAATATAGTGCAACCACTATAATTTTTTCTATTTATAGAAAATTTTTATAAGCCATTTATCATTTTTTCTATTTATAATAGAAAGAATTCTTTCTCTTTATAAGCCATTTCTACCCTAACTTGCCAGGACTCCTTCAAGTGACAATAAACAAATTAGCTTGAGGGGGAGCATCGATTAGCTCAACTTATTGGAAAATTTAAAGGGCCACTAGCTTCAGGTATGGCTAGATCCAGGAGCTTGAATAATGTCAGCAGAACACCTCCCCACTACCAACCTCTCCCCTCTGTTTCCCTCAGAGTCTGGCTTTCTACATGAGGCTGGCTTTGTGTGTCAGAAAAGACAAACTCAGGCAAACAAGCCTACATATTTAAAGTTTATGATCCAAAAGAAGGCAAGATGCTCTCCCTCTGTAATCGATGTGTGAAATCTCTGATTGACCAGCTTGGGCCACATGCACATGGGGAGGTGGGACAGGAAGGAGCAGGGCACATGACTGACAATCCTACCCAGACCCCATGGAAGGAGGAACGCTCCCTCCAGAAGGGCAAGGGGACCCTCAGCAGGAAAGCAGAACCCACAGCTGTCCACTGCCCTCTGCAAACTTCTTATATTCCAGCACTGTCACGGGGCCTGGCACTTAGTTGCTGCCCGATGAATGTTTGTTGCATGAAAAATGAATAAGCACCTGGCTGATCATAACAGGGTGAAACAGGGGAAACTGCCCAGGAGTAGGGAATATGTCTGATACTCTCTCTTGAAGTTTTGCCACCAACTTTCACAAGGACCCAAAGGAAGGCCCCTGGCAGCAGCTGGCAATGTCAGACAGGCTTTCTCATGAGCAAGGCCCTGTCCTTCCCCAGGTCACGGAGCTAGCAGGTCGTGAGGCTGACTGGACGGCTCTCCTGGGAATGAGCTGGCCCAGAAATTGCCCATTTACCTCCTCCCGTGACTGCTTTGGAAAAGGCCTCTGGGGAATTTTTTCTTCTTCTTCTTCTTCAGTTTTTCTGACATTTTATTGATAACGTCTGGTGAGAAGTTTGGGGGAATTTTTTTTTCCTTTTTTGGAAAACCTAACCAATTCTTTGGCTGCAGAGCTTTATCACTGGAGAGATGGAGGACAGGGTTAATTATACCTGTGGGTACAGTCTACCAGCAATTTTGTTTTTCCAGCCGAAAGTTGACATGAGCCCATGCAAATAAATCACTATTCCTGTCTCATTTACTTTCCAGATTGAGTTACCTGGAAAAAATTCATACATGAATAGCCAAAAGAGGCAGGAAATATTAGAAGAGAGGAAAGGGAAAACAAATAGTTCAGAATGTTTTAACTTAAAACAAATAACCCTCATTATAGGCAGAATGTGGTCAAACAGAATGTTGTTTTCCTAACTACCTTTCCTAGGTCCCCAGTGTGCTAGGCTGTATATTATAAATGAAAACACTGTAAGTAAACTTTCTAGCAACAAAAATTCCCAAGTGGGATGGTTGTTCTTAATATGAAAGTCTAATTCTCGGGGAAAGGAAAGTTTCCGTACCTGTGAGGTATAGACATCCATTACAGGAGTCTATATACAAGTACATCATTTTAACCCAATTCTTGTCTCTATGAGATTTTCGAAGTGACAGAGATAGCCTTGAAAGTCTGCTTTTTCCCTCCCTGCCTGCCCTCACCTTCCCAAAGAATGATACCATATTTTTCCTGTCTTTCTTTAAATGGGCTCAGCCTTACACCCAGACCCACACCTAGTAAATTTCCCATCTGGCCTCCACCCAGGATGAAATAATTCGGCTGCTGGGAAAAGAAGTCAGCCGTCTCTCCGATTTTGAACTTGAATCTAAATACAAAGACACCGTGATAGCAAGCCTGCAGAACCAAGTGGCCAACCTGAGCCAGAAGCTGTTGGAAACAGCTGCCTCCAGGCAGAAGGAGAGGGTGATCCCGCCCAAGTTTCAGGTTCTGCATGAAGAGGACGATGCCCAACAGAGAGAGATCCAGAGCTTGAAAAACCAGGTAGGGCTCAGAGACAAGTGGGTCGGGGCCTTGGGGTCACAACACAGGGTGACAGCTCTCAGGTAGAGCCTGGGGGGAGCCACCCAGGTAGTTAGAAATGGGCAGTGAGCACAGCATGGTGAGGAGTACAGTTCCAGGGAGTGCAGGGTTGGCAAGTTTCTAGCCTTGTAAGAACAATATTAGATTTGATTAAGTGCCTACCATGTTCAGGCCCCGGTGCAGGTGCTTTGGGTGCATTAGCTTATTTATTTATTTATTTATTTATTTATTTATTTTATTTATTTAATTTATTTATTTATGGCTGCATTGGGTCTTCGTTGCTGTGCACGGGCTTTCTCTAGTTGCAGTGAGCAGGGTCTACTCTTCACTGTGGTGCATGGGCTTCTCATTGCAGTGGCTTCTCTTGCTGCAGACCATGGGCTCTAGGCACGTGGGCTTCAGTAGTTGCAGCATGAGGGCTTCAGTAGCTGTGGCTCACGGACTCTAGAGTGTAGGCTCAGTAGTTGTGGCCCACGGGCATAGTTTCTCCACAGCATGTGGGATCTTCCTGGACCAGGGCTCGAACTCCTGTCCCCTGCATTGGCAGGGGGATTCTTAAACACTGCACCATGAGGGAAGTCCCCTCATTAGCTATTTAAACCTCAGTCTTCTGACACATGCCATTCTACAGATGAGGAGACTGAGGCACGCTCAGCGATGCCCAGGAGCTTGTTACAGCTTGCACAGCAAGTGAGAGACAGTGATGTGATTTGGGCTCAGCTCTGCCACCTTGTACACCTCATGCTTTCACACCCACTTTGCATTTCCACCCAACTCCTGTCGCTTCAGTGACCACTTCTCACACCCACCCGGACCCAGCCAGAAAGAGCTGGAGATGGGGAGAAGGAACCCCACAGTGTTCCAAACACTGAGGCCTTTATCAAACCCTGAAGGCAGCTGCTGGTTCATTTATAGGGAATTTCACCAAAAATTCTCCACCCAGAATGTTTGGATTTACCAGTCAACTTCCTTCCTCCTGAAACTAAATCCAAAAGAAAAAAAAATTTTTTCTTAAGTTTTAAAGAACTACTTTAAAATTGGCCACTGATCTGGTACATAAATTATATCTCAACAACGTTGATAAAAAAGCAATTGGAAATTGATGAATTTTGGCCTCAGTGCATAATTCTGCTTAAAACCGTAGTCAGATTTGGTTCAACATGACGGAGTAGAAGGACATGCTGTCACTCCCTCTTTCGAGAACACTGGAATCACAACTAACTGCTGAACAATCATCGACAGGAAGACACTGGAACTCACCAAAAAAGATACCCCACATGCAAAGACAAAGGAGAAGGCGCAAAGAGACAGTAGGAGGGGCGCAATCCCAATGAAATCAAATCCCATCACTGCTGGGTGGGTGACTCACAAACTGGAGAACACTTATACCACAGAAGTCCACCCACTGGAGTGAAGGTTCTGAGCCCCACGTCGGGCTTCCCAACCTGGGGGTCCGGCAATGGGAGGAGGAATTCCTAGAGACTCAGACTTTGAAGGCTAGTGGGATTTGATTGCAGGACTTTGGCAGGACTGGGGGAAAGAGCGATTCCACTCTTGGAGGGCACACACAAAGTAGTGTGTGCATTGGGACCCAGGGGAAGGAGCAGTGACCCCATAGGAGACTGAACCAGACCTACCTGCTAGTGTTGGTGGGTCTCCTGCAGAGGCGGGGGGCAGCTGTGGCTCACCAAGGGACAAGGACACTGGCAGCAGAAGTTCTGGGAAGTATTCCTTGGCATGAGCCCTCCCAGATTATGCCATTAAACCCACCAAAGAGCCCGGGTAGGCTCCAGTGTTGGGTCACTTCAGGCCAAACAACTAACAGGGAGGGAACCCAGACCCACCCATCAGCAGACAAGCAGATTAAAGTTTTACTGAGCTCTGCCTACCAATGCCACAGCCAGCTCTACCCACCACCAGTCCCTCCTATCAGGAAACTTCCACAAGCCTCTTAGATAGCCTCATCCACCAGAGGGCAGACAGCAGCAACAAGAAGAACTACAATCCTGCAGCTTGTGGAACAAAAACAATATTCACAGAAAGACAGAAAAGATGAAAAGGCAGAGGGCTATGTAACAGATGAAAGAACAAGGTAAAACCCCAGAAAACAACTAAATGAAATGGAGATAGGCAACCTTCCAGAAAAATAATTCAGAATAATGTTAGTGAAGATGATCCTGGACCTCAGAAAAAGAATGGAGGCAAAGATCGAGAAGATGCAAGAAATGTTTAACAAAGATCTAGAAGAATTCAAGAACAAACAAACAGAGATGAACAATACAATAACTGAAAAAAAAAAAACACACTAGAAGGAATCAATAGAATAACTGAGGCAAAAGAACGGATAAGTGACCTGGAAGACAGAATGGTGGAATTCACTGCTGCGGAACAGAATAAAGAAAAAAGAATGAAAAGAAATGAAGACAGCTTAAGAGACCTCTGGGACAACATTAAACACAACAACGTTCACATTATACGGGTCCCAGAAGGGGAAGAGAGAGAGAAAGGACCCGAGAAGATATTGAAGAGATTATAGTCAAAAACTTCCCTAACATCGGAAAGGAAATAGCCACCCAAGTCCAGGAAGCACAGAGAGTCCCATACAGGAGAAACCCAAGGAGAAACACACCGAGACACATAGTAATCAACTTGGCAAAAATTAAAGAAAAATTATTGACAGCAGCAAGGGAAAAATGACAAATAACATACAAGGGAACTCCCAGAAGGTTAACAGCTGATTTCTCAGCAGAAACTCTACCAACCAGAAGGGAGTGGCATGATATACTTAAAGTGATGAAAGGGAAGAACCTACAACCAAGATTACTCTACCCAGCAAGGATCTCATTGAGATTCGATGGAGAAATCAAAAGCTTGACAGACAAGCAAAAGCTAAGAGAATTCAGCACCACCAAACCAGCTCTACAACAAATGTTAAAGGAACTTCTGTAAGTGGGAAACACAAGAGAAGAAAAGGACCTACAAAAACAAACCCAAAACAATTAAGAAAATGGTCATAGAAACATACATATCGATAATTACCTTAAATGTGAATGGATCAAATGCTCTAACCAAAAGACACAGGGTTGCTGAAAGGATACAAAAACAAGACCCATCTATATGCTGTCTCCAGGCGACCCACTTCAGACCTAGGGACACATACAGACTGAAAGTGAGGGGATGGAAAAAGATATTCCATGCAAATGGAAATCAAAGGAAAGCTGGAGTAGCAATACTCATATCAGGTAAAATACACTTTAAAATAAAGAATGTTACAAGAGACAAGGAAGGACACTACGTAATGATCAAGGGATCAATCCAAGAGGAAGATATAACAATTATAAATATATATGCACCCAACATAGGAACACCTCAATACAAAAGGCAATCGCTAACAGCTCTAAAAGAGGAAATCAACAGTAACACAATAATAGTGGGGGACTTGAACACCTCACTTACACCAATGGACAGATCATCCAAAGAGAAAATTAATAAGGAAACACAAGCTTTAAATGACACAATAGACCAGATAGATTTAATTGATATTTGTAGGACATTCCATCCTAAAACAGCAGATTACACTTTCTTCTCAAGTGCGCACGGAACATTTTCCAGGATAGATCACGTTTTGGGTCACAAATCAAGCCTCAGGAAATTTAAGAAAATTAAAATCATATCAAGCATCTTTTCTGACCACAACGCTATGAGATTAGAAATGAATTACAGGGAAAAACCTGTAAAAAACACAAACACATAGAGGCTAAACATTACGTTACTAAATAACCAAGAGATCACTGAAGAAATCAAAGAGGAAATCAAAAAATACCTTGAGACAAATGACAATGAAAACATGACGATCCAAAACCTATGGGATGCAGCAAAAGCATCCCATAGTTCTAAGAGGGAAGTTCATAGCTATACAAGCCTACCTCAAGAAACAAGAAAAATCTCAAATAAACAATCTAACGTTACACCTAAAGGAACTAGAGAAAGAAGAACAAACAAAACCCAAAGTTAGCAGAAGGAAAGAAATCATAAAGATCAGAGCAGAAATAAATGAAATAGAAACAAAGAAACCAATAGCAAAGATCAATAAAACTAAAAGCTGGTTCTTTGAGAAGTTAAACAAAATTGATAAACCATTAGCCAGACTCATCAAGAAAAAGAGGGAGAGGACTCAAATCAATAAAATTAGAAAGGAAAAAGAAGTTACAACAGACACCGCAGAAATACAAAGCATCCTAAGAGACAACTACAAGCAACTCTATGCCAATAAAATGGACAACCTGGAAGACATGAACAAATTCTTAGAAAGTTATAACCTTTCAAGTCTGAACCAGGAAGAAATAGAAAATATGAACAGACCAATCACAAGTAATGAAATTGAAACTGTGATTAAAAATCTTCCAACAAACAGAAGTCCAGGACCAGAAGGCTTCACAGGTGAATGCTATCAAACATTTAGAGACGAGCTAACACCCATCTTTCTCAAACTCTTCCAAAAAATTGCAGAGGAAGGAACACTCCCAAACTCATTCTCTGAGGCCACCATCACCCTGATACCAAAACCAGACAAAGATACTACAAAAAAAGAAAATTACAGACCAATATCACTGATGAATATAGATGCAAAAATCCTCAACAAAATACTAGCAAACAGAATCCAACAACACATTAAAAGGATCATACACCATGATCAAGTGGGATTTATCCCAAAGAGGCAAGGATTCTTCAATATATGCAAATCAATCAATGTGATACACCATATTAACAAATTGAAAAAGAAAAACCATATGATCATCTCAATGGATGCAGAAAAAGCTTTTGACAAAATTCAACTCTGATTTATGATAAAAACTCTCGAGAAAGTGGGCATAGAGGGAACCTACTTCACCATAGTAAAGGCCATATATGACAAAGGCACAGCAAACATCATTCTCAATGGTGAAAAACTGAAAGCATTTCCTCTAAGATCAGGAACAAGACAAGGATGTCCACTCTCACTACTATTCTTCAACATAGTTTTGGAAGTCCTAGCCACAGCAATCAGTGAAGAAAAAGCAATAAAAGGTATCCAAATTGAAAAAGAAGAAGTAAAACTGTCACTGTTTGCAGATGACAGGATACTCTACAGAGAGAATCCTAAAGATGCCACCAGAAATCTACTAGAGCTAATCAATGAACTTGGTAAAGTTGCAGGACACAAAATGAATGCACAGAAATCTCTTGCATTCCTATACACTAATGATGAAAAATCTGAAAGAGAAATTAAGGAAACACTCCCATGTACCACTGCAACCAAAAAATACAATAGCTAGGAATAAACCTACCTAGGGAGACAAAGACCTGTATGCAGAAAACTGTAAGACACTGATGAAAGCAATTAAAGATGATAGCAACAGATGGAGAGATATACCATGTTCTTGGATTGGAAGCATCAATATTGTGAAAATGACTCTACTACCCAAAGCAATCTACAGATTCAGTGCAATCCCTATCAAATTACCAATGGCATTTTTTAGAGAACTAGAACAGAAAACCTTAAAATTTGTGTGGAGACACAAAAGACCCCGAATAGCCAAAGCAGTCTTGAGGGAAAAAAACGGAGCTGGAGGAATCAGACTCCCTAACTTCAGCCTATACTACAAAGCCACACTAATCAAGACAATATGGTACTGGCACAAAAACAGAAATATAGGTCAATGGAACAGAATAGAAAGCCCAGAGATAAACCCACACACCTATGGTCAACTAATCTATGACAAAGGAGTCAAGGATATACAGTGGAGAAAAAACAGTCTCTTCAATAAGTGGTGATGGGAAAACTGGACAGCTACATGTAAAAGAATGAAATTAGAACACTCCCTAACGCCATACACAAAAATAAACTCAAAACGGATTAGAGACCTAAATGTAAGACCAGACACTCTAAAATTCTTAGAGGAAAACATAGGAAGAACACTCTTTGACATAAATCACAGCAAGATATTTTTTGATCCACTTCCTAGAGTAATGGAGATAAATACAAAAATAAACAAATGGGACCTAATGAAACTTCAAAGCTTTTGCACAGCAAAGGAAACCATAAACAGGATGAAAAGACAACCCTCAGACTGGGGGAAAATATTTGCAAAGGAAGCAACTGACAAATGATTAATATCCAAAATATATAAAGACCTCATGCAGCTCAATATTAAAAAAACAAACAACCCAATCCAAAAATGTGCAGAATACCTAAATAGACGTTTCTCCAAAGAAGATATACCGCTGGCCAAGAAGCACATGAAAAGCTGCTCAACATCATTAATTATTAGAGAAATGCAAATCAAAACTGCAATGAGGTATCACCTCACACCAGTTAGAATGGGCATCATCAGAAAATCTACAAACAACAAATGCTGGAGAAGGTGTGGAGAAAAGGGGACCGTCTTGCACTGTTGGTGGGAATGTAAATTGATACAGCCACTATGGAGAACAGTATGGAGGTTCCTTACAAAACGAAAAATAGAATTACCATAGGACCCAGCAATCCCACTACTGGGCATATACCCAGAGAAAACCATAATTCAAAAAGCCACATGCACCCCAATGTTCATTGCAGTACTATTTACAACAGCCAGATCATGGAAGCAACCTAAATGCCCATCGACGGACGAATGGTTAAAGAGGAAGTGGTACATATATACAATGGAATATTACTCAGCCACAAAAAGGAACAAAATTGGGTCATTTGTAGAGACGTGGATGCATCTAGAGACTGCCATACAGAGTGAAGTAAGTCAGAAAGAGAAGAACAAATATCATATATTAACGCATATATGTGGAACCTAGAAAAATGGTAAAGATGAACCAGTTTGCAGAGCAGAAATGGAGACACACATGTAGAGAACAAACGTATGGACACCAAGGGGAGAAAGCGGCAGGGGGTGGGGGTGGTGGTATGATGAATTGAGAGATTGGGATTTACATGTATACACTGATGTGTATAAAATGGGTGACTAATAAGAAAAATATAAATAAATAAACATTTTAAAAAAGGAGAGAGGAAAAAAAAAACCATAGTCAATGCTTGGGGGCCTTTGTTCTCTTGTTCTCTGTTTACTGTCTTTCCCTCTGTAACCGATTCTAGGTACACAGTTTCAATCCTAGAAATGGTGCTCTAGAAAGGACACAGATTGTGTATGGTGAACCTAGGAGATTCTAGCAGGAAACTGTAAGCTCCATGAAGGCAAAGGTTGGGCCCAGTAACCTTCTAGAACTCTGTTAGGACCGTGTCTGTTTGTCTGTTCTTTATTCATCCATCCACCCATCCGTCCATTAATCCAAAGAAATATTTTGGGGGGCCTATCCCGTGCCATGCCCTCTTCCAGGCTCTGAGAATTCAGCAGAGAACAAGACAGACATGATCCTTCCCCCTGTTATGCTCTAGTGAGGGAGACAGAAAAAACAAGTCAACAAATACATGCTCTAATATTTAAATGAACTAATGACTCTCCTTCAAACCTGGTTTTGAAAAAACAATGAAAGTAACAGGTCCTGTAGGAATTATTAGTGCAAACAGCTACCTTGACATGTAGCTGACACATTAATGAGCATCTTTTTCTTGAACTGAACCCAATTTTGCTGAAATATTCCTTTCAGTTATTCTCCCATTTCAGAGCTTTCCTGAGAAAATGACATGTCTTTTTCAGGTACATGGATGAGGCTGAATTATTCCCACATACCTTTTTTATTTTTGGCCATACCACGCGGTTTGCAGGATCTTAGTTCCCTGACCAGGGATCAAACCCAGGCCTCCAACAGTGGAAGCACAGAGTCCTAACCACTGGACTGCCAGGGAATTCCCCACATACCTTTTTTTAAATAATTGAAATATATTTGACATAGAATATTATATAATTTCCACATATCTTTGAATATCAGCCGGTCCCAATTTGAGTATTATTTAAAGTGGCTGCCGATATCTGGGGGAAAAAATGTTTTTTTACAAAGAAATTATCTAGAAATAATTACACTGATGCATCATGCTCTTGCCTCCCCTACCACTGGAGCTTCACTTATAACTGAAGAAGAATATTTTATAGCAAGGCATATATGAACCAGAGGCTCCATCGGTTTGAACTCAAATCGAGTTTCAACCACTGACATTTTAGTTTCTTAACTATTCTACTGCCTGCAGAGCATTCCACCAGAAGTGTAAGCCACATGGCAGGTTGATTTATGGTTCTGATTACTTTATGTGTTTTCCCTGGTCCCCGAAGGTGTGTGCATAATGATTTGCTCTCAGAGATCTTCGATCTGCTACAGTATCACTAGAAAATTCTTACCTCCATGTGCTCTTATACGCCTGTGCTAATTAGAAACCAAATTATCATCCTGAAACAATCACTCCTCCTAGCACTCTTAACTTTCTTATGATTCAGTGCCCATTTTATTACACAGCTTAACAGACATTAAACATCTTGGAATTTATGCCATTACAAACAATATGGATATTTACTTTGATAGTAAAAGTATCAAAGAGGTTTGAAGACTCTTTGGAGTTTTCCAGCAATCCAAAATCCTAAAACTCTGACACTCAGATTGAAATATTTTCAATCTGTCAAAACCACTGGAGTCTTAGAGGGGAACGTATGTTTTCCCTTCTGGAAGTTTGTCTCTGTGTGTTCTATCTCTGGTATCATGCAAATAAAAGCATTAAGCTGAGAAGAGCTTACAAACACTTTCAGTGTTCCAAGGACCTTTTATGGAAAAGTTGTATTTCCCCCCAACAGAGAAAAGTAAGATGTGAAAGAATTTTTTCACTCAAAGTTTCCAAAGCACAAACATGCAAAAGTATAGCCTTGGGGAGAGTGGGGGTCAGAGTGGCCTGTGTCCCCGCAACTTCTAGCATAGACCCCCCCCCCAATAATGTCTCAGGTGCCCCAGGGAAAAAGTAAGTGTAACTGCCCCAAATGTCCTAGACTCTGAACCATGATGGTGTATGAAACGAGTCAGAAAACTTGTGAGACCTTGACGGTTCTGTTAATTCTACCAGAGTAATAATGACAAGATTTCCAAGGATACAAACCAAGACCAAAGGCTGTGAGCGCCATCTGGTGGCCATATCAGCACGCCCGAACTCCATTACCTGGGCATGCCCACCACCTCCCCCCAATCTTTTTTTTTTTTTTTTTTTTTAGCGTGATGCCCGCAACCTGGTCTGATTGTAAACAGGGAATTTCCTGTATTTCTTCTTTTGGAGGGATTATTTTTATTTAAGACACTGAGTCTCTATTTACTCTTATAACAGTTATTTTTAATTTAATGCACGTTTTTAAGTTTAAAAAGGGAGCTGCTTCTACGAAAAACGCTAAGAAATTATAGTGGGACTAGCCAAGAGACATGGGAAAAATAGTGAAAGTGGTATATGAATGACTGAAGTTTAGGAACTCTCTTCGGGTGGGGTTGCCAGATAAAGTAAGGACACCCAGTTAAATTTGAATTTTAGAATTTCGTTGTAGTGTGTGTCCCAAATATTGCATGGGACACATTTGCACTGAAATATTATTCATTATCTGAAATCCTATTTTAAGTGAACATCCTTTTTTCCTCCCCTAAATCTGGCAACCTTACCTTAGGAGAACAAAGAAATTGCACCCAGGACTTCCCTGGTGGCACAGGGGTTAGGGATCCGCCTGCCACTGCAGGGGACACGGGATCGAGCCCTGGTCCGGGAAGATCCCACCTGCCGTGGAGCATCTAAGCCTGTGCGCCACAACTACTGAGCGCTCGTGCCACAACTACTGAAGCCCGTGTGCTTAGAGCCCAGGCTCCGCAACAAGAGAAGGTGCCGCAATAAGCCTATGCACCGCAACAAAGACCCAACGCAGCCAAAAATAAATTAATAAATAAATAAAATTTATTTTTAAAAAAGGAAAAGAAATTGCATCCTTCTCCTTCTCACTTCCATTTTGATCTATCAAAACAAGCTAGTGGGGCTTCCCTGGTGGTGCAGTGGTTGACAGTCCGCCTGCCGATGCAGGGGACACAGGTTCGTGCCCCGGTCTGGGAAGATCCCACATGCTGCGGAGTGGCTGGGCCCGTGGGCCATGGCCACTGAGCCTGCACTTCCGGAGCCTGTGCTCCACAACGGGAGAGGCCACAACAGTGAGAAGCCCGCGTACAGCAAAAAAAAAAAAACAAAAAACAAAAAACAAGCTAGCTCTTGTCCTGTCTACGGATTGCTTGACATTTATGCCCCAATAAATGTGTCCCTGTGGGAGTACTGAGGCCTGACATCTGAAAAATCACAGGGCAAAGGCCCACAGTGCACCTTGAGGTGGGAATGTCCGGGCCACTCAGAACAAGCAGTCTGGCCACATCAGACCGAGAGGGAGGGGGTTCTGGGCCCAGCTCTCTTTCCCGGCCTCTCGGGTACCTGCTCTGTGGAGGCCGAGGCCTGGCAGCTACTTTCGGGCCCTTACAAACGTTGCATTTGATGGAGAGCCTTCCGCACCCCACGTGTAGACCTAGACCCCTGGAGGGGGGCCCGCCCTTGAGGGGGCTCTGAGCCATGGACTTAGAGGGTGCTCACAGCAGCCATAGATAGAGCTGGCCTGTGGTGCTCCCACCCACGATTCCTGTATTTCCTTTATTTTTTTATTATTATTTTTTTTTGCGGTACGCGGGCCTCTCACTGTTGTGGCCTCTCCCATTGCGGAGCACAGGCTCCAGATGCGCAGGCTCGGCGGCCATGGCCCACAGACCCAGCCGCACCGCGGCATGTGGGATCTTCCCGGACTGGGTCATGAACCCGCGTCCCCTGCATCGGCAGGCGGACTGTCACCCACCTCGTCACCAGGGAAGCCCCTGTATTTCCTCTTAATAACAACCACACTGGCGTTTAAGTGAGCCTGGCAAGGCTTACAAATGCACACATAAAGATTACCAACTACCTTCCCCAGAGACGGACGAGGGAAGTTGAAGCTAAAACACACCGTGAGGGCTTCCCTGGTGGCGCAGTGGTCGAGAGTCCACCTGCCGATGCAGGGGACACGGGTTCGTGCCCCGGTCCGGAAAGATACCACATGCCGCGGAGTGGCTGGGCCCCTGAGCCATGGTCGCTGAGCCTGCGCGACCGGAGCCTGTGCTCTGCAATGGGAGAGGCCACAACTGTGAGAGGCCCGCATACAGCAAAAAAAAACCAAAATAAACCCAAAACAAAAGAAAGAAAACACCCCGTGGGTAGTCAGAGGAGAGGACCGTCATAGCTCATCCCCCTGTGCCGTGTGCCAGGCTTGATCTGAGCACCTGTACACATGTTAACTTATTAAAATACTTCTAACAATCCTATCAGGTTGGGACTACCATCACCCCGCGTGCAGACTGAACAAAAGGAAACAGAATATGGTGTCCTCCTTGTGCTCACAAAGCCCGTTAACTGGCAGAGACAGGACTTGAAGGCCACAGTCCGGCTCCCTAGTCCATGCCATGCTTTACAGCCTCCAACTTCTCACGCTCATTCCTAGAGCCACCTGGGAAGGAGGAACCAGGCAACTAAAGACTGGGTTTGAATCAGACTCCACGTCTGACCAGCCGCGTGATCCCGAGCAGGGGGCCTCGCCTCTCTGAGTCTCAACCTGGCTCCCTTGCAAAATGGGCACATTAATGGGAACGTCAGCCTTCAGCAACGCTGTGACGAGTATCAGTGTAGCATGTGTGAACGGGCTCTGTAAACTCTGGAGTGTTCTGTGAGGTATAAACTACCCTCTATTCTCATTAGAGGGAATTCATTTCATAACCTGCTCCCAGCTCTTGAACTTTGCTGTGCATCCAGTCAGTGCTGGATGATCTGGAACCAACAGCTGGTCTATTTATGGATGAAAACCCACAGGTCATAGGAAGACAGCAGCACCGGAGCCCCTGGGTGGCCACAAAGATAAGGTTCGTGTCTTGAGGACCGATGACATGGTGGTCACTGAAGGAACAGGCCCCTCCTGCCCCTTCCACTAGTGACAACTGAAAACCTTGGTTTCCCCAACACCCCGATCCAAGATCAGCCCGACTCTTTGCCCAACGTTGGAGAAGTACCGGCGTGTCCTGCAGGCCTGGCTGACCCCCTCTGACTGTGTGTTGCCTCCTTCCACAGATCAGTGCCCTACAGCAAGGCTACAACCAGGTGCTGAGCCAGACCCTGGAAATCACCTCCCTGAAGCACGAGGCCGAGAACTTAAGGAGGGATGCCGCAATCACGTCAGGTGAGGCCCTTCTGCATTCAGGCCCCAGAGCTTCTGCCCTCCCGCTGCAGACATCACCAGTCAACCAGCGCACCTGTGCCCGTGACACGGGTGCAGCCTCAGGGATCACCCATGTCGGTGCATTAGAGTTCTCCCTCAGTGGAGGTTTCTTGCCACCCAGTTCCGAGGGCAGGGCCTGGTAAATATTTGAGAGAATGGTATCTCTTGGCTACAAGGTCTCCTGAGCACTGGCCCCACCAGGGAGAACACAGGTCGCCTTGTGGCTTGGGTGGTTCCACAAAGCAGCCTGAGTGCAAACTAGAGCATGGACAAAATGGGGTCACTCCTTTAAGGCACCCATAGTCTCACCCATTTCAGCCGAGTGCACTTGGGCCCAAAGGAAACCATTTTCTAATTTGATCAGAGGTGGTTCCCTGATAAAGGGCTTGGGTTGGGAGAGGGGCAGCCAATGCACAGCTGTGACTGAGCTTTGATTCCCTGGATTCCTTCATTGCTTCCACATGTTTCTTGAGCTCCTTCTAGGTGTCAGGCCCCGTTCCAGGCTCCGGGGAGGGAGAGCCAAGCAAGACAGTCAGATTCCTGTACTCACAGATTTGGGAGGGGGTGACAGACAATAAAAGTAAACGGATGAATAAACAAGCCCACTTCAGAGAGCAGTGGTGCTGTGGAGAAAATAAACTGTGTGTCGTGGTGGCCAGCGCTTCAAGGGGGGAGGCCAAGGGGGACCAGCTTAGTGGGTGTGCAACCATGGAACTCAGGTGGGACTTGAACCCGTGGGCTGGGACTCGAACCCAGTCAGAACCCACTATCTTTTAATCGAGATCATGCATCTGGTCTCGGGACTTACTAAAGCTCAGGTTCTTTATGTCTCATCGCAGAAAGAATTCAGTGAGAGACAAAGTAAGAAGTGGATTTCTTTAGAGAGAAACACACTCCACAGACAGAGTGTGGGCCATCTCAGAAGGCTAGAGGCCCCCAAATATGGGGCGGTTAGTTTTTATGGGCTGGGTAATTTTATAGGCTAATGAGTGGGAGGATTGGGACAACTCTAATATTTTGGGGAAGAGGCGGGGATTTCCAGGAATTGGGCCAACACCCACTTTTTTTTTTTTTTTTTTTCTGTACGCGGGCCTCTCGCTGTTGTGGTCTCTCCCGTTGCAGAGCACAGGCTCTGGACACGCAGGCTCAGTGGCCATGGCTCACGGGCCCATCCGCTCCACGGCATGTGGGATCTTCCCGGACCGGGGCACGAACCCATGTCCCCTGCATCGGCAGGCGGACTGTCAACCACCGCGCCACCAGGGAAGCCCCACCACCCACTTTTTGACCTTTATGGTCAGCCTCGGAACAGTCCTGGTGCTGGTGCGTGTGTCATTTTGCTCATGTATTACAATGAGCCTGTAATGGGGCTCCAGTTCCCCTGGAAGTCGAATCTTACGCCCCCTTGGACCTAGCCGATTCTAACCAGTTTATGCTGTATCCTCCACGGCTATGTCCTTCTTTTAGAGAGGACCTGTTTCAGGTGGGCAAGGACAAGCCAAGGGCAAGCGAGGCTGCGTGGAGTGAACAGAGGATTGTGGGGCTGGGCAGGGTCGGGGGGTCTGGGTTTTTATTCCAAGGGTGTTGGGAATCCAGTGGAGTTTTTTAAGCCGAAATTGACATGCCTAGAGACCTGAAGAGGATGGGACCACTCACAAACGAGGGGAGGGAGAGAAGCAGGTGACAGGGAGGAGACAGTGAGCCTCGGAGGGGCACATCACTCTGAAGGCAGCCAGCGCGTAGCAGGAAACATACCCACTGCTGTAGAAGCCAGGCACAGCATTGAGTCGCACGTGAATCCCCATCTCTGTATGAATCTGTGCTTTTCTTCTGCCTCACTCTGCAACTTAATCACACCCAGCCCCACCCCCTGCTGCCCCCAGGTCTCTGCTTATTCTCCTCCCTCACTTGGGATGTCCTCAGATATTTTCTGAGCACCTCCCCCAGGCTAGGTGCTGTTCTGGGCACCAGGAATGGAAGGATGAACTCGCTGGTCCTCACCTTCCTCCCGTATGTCGGCCAGTGAAACCTCATCCAAGCATCAAGCCTGTCTCAGATCCCACCTTCTCCGATCAGGGAGTCGGACAGACCTGGGTTGGGATAATGCTTGAGATGGGCTGGACCCACTCAAAGTGTGGCAAGCCCCAGAGGGATTTCCAAGTAACTGAACTGTGTCCTGGAGGCAAAGCTCATTTTTAAAATGAAATTCTGGAGCATTTTGTGCTTTATTTCATAGACATTCTTGATTGAAACCTACCACTAAAACTGGGCCTGATGTTCTTTTAAGAAAAGAACCGTAGGAGATAACCCAATACCACTGCATTTATGCACCCTTCTTCCCACTTTTATTCAAAATGATACTACAATGCAAGAGGGAAGAGATATGGGGAGATATGTATATGCATAACTGATTCACTTGGTTATAAAGCAGAAACTAACACACCATTGTAAAGCAATTATACTCCAATAAAGATGTTAAAAAAAATGATACTACAGTAATGGAGTAGTTATCTATTGCTGCATAACAAGTTACCCCAAAATGTAATGGATAAAACCCCAACCAATATTTATTATCTCCCCCAGTTTCTGTAGTTCAGGAATTTGAGCGGGGGGTGACTTAGTTCTCATGAGTTGCAGGCAAGATGTTGCCTGGGGCATCAGTCATGTCATCTAAAGCCTCGGGGGGAGCCGGAGGATCCCCCTTCAAAATGGCTGCTCATGTGGCTATTGGCTGGAGGCCTTAGTCCCTCAGCACACATGCTTCTCTCTAGGGCTGCTTGAGTGTCGTCACGACACAGCAGTTGGCTTCCCCCAGAGTATGATTGGAGAGAGAGCAAAGAGGAGGCCACAGTGTGTTTTATGACCCAGCCTGAGAGGAAACAGTCCGTCATTTCCAGAGTATCATATTGGTGACCCATGGCAGCCCTATTCAGGGTGGGAGGGGCTACACAAGGCATGAATTCTAGGTGGTAGGGATCATTGGGCCCATTTTGGAAGCTGGCTGCCGAGAAAAATCATAGGCGCCATGTAACAAACATAATTTAGCCACTTTGTGTTCTTGGGACATACCGCATCATTTGACCCTTACAATAACTCTGTGTGGGACAGACAGTGGGAGGTGAAATAGCTTGTCCAAGACCACCAAGCTAATAAGTGGTAGAGAGGGGTCCAAACTCAGAGGACTGTGAAACCAACCACCCACCCCATCAATAGTGTCCAGCAGTGCCCTCTGCCACACGCCCGTCTCCTGGCCTCTGGAGAAGAATTCCTGGACCTTCCCTGTGCTGGGCCTTTGTTCCCCAGGCCCATGGTGTGGCCTCTCCTCCCGGCTTTGCCTGGCCTGTGCCCACAAGGGGCCCCCAAAGGCTTCTCCTCTCGCTGGTGCTGACTGCCCCTCATTCTCACTGAAGCCTCAAACCCTGTTCCGTGGACTTTGCTCTCATTCCCATTCCTGCTCTGTGACCCTTGGAAAAAGCCTCCCCAGTTCTAGGCGGGCACCGGTGGTGGCCCGGGTTTGGAACGTCTTGTCCGAACGTTGGCTGAGAGCCATGGTGTTGCCAAGAATCCTTCTTGCCTCTTTGACCTCCATGAGTCTTTTGTTTTGGTTTGGTTTGGTTCTTTTACAGAGATGGTGTCATCTTTGCAAAGAGACGTGTTAGTAAAGGATGGTCAAGTTCAACAACTACAACAGGAGGTGAATCAACTGAAAAGTGAGAACAAAGAAAAGGATCACCAGCTCGAAGCCCTCAGCTCCAGAGTGAGTGTCGGGTCATCAGCAAATTGTAGCTGCGAAAAGCAGACACAGTGGAGTCACATGACACACGGTGGTGAGATGAGGCCAGTGCCCAAGGACACAGGGAGGGTAGCTGCTGGGCAGGTGGCCAACTTCTCTGAAGCCTTTCAAAGGACAGTGTGTATGTGGCTCAGAAGAAGCATAATAGATTTTCACATCCAGCAAACATTTTCTAACCCCTATTATAAATGAGTTTGTTTAATCCCAGCAACAAACCCACCTATGAGCATATACTGCCATTGCAAAGTTTAACATTAAACAGAATACGATCTCCCTGTGAGCACGGATGACCACACGGCTGCATCGTGGTCCCAGCACCGCTGGTTCTCATAACTGTCTTCACAGCAGAACGTCTGAAGATCCAGATGCAAACACGCAGACGCTCATTTCTTCCTTAGACTCTAGTGTGTAGAATGTCTCTATGGAAGATGAACGTGGTAGGCAAGCAAAGAGCTTTTTATATGTAACTTTGACCCTTTGCAAATCTTGCCTTCAATGCTAACTTTAGAATCCTGCCCCTATAGGATAAGATTTCTCAGTATTTGCATGATGTGCCTGTTTCTGTGAGTCAAGGTAAAACCTCAAAGCTTTCATCTCAGGTGGCAACTCAGAGATTCCCAGAGGCTACCCGATAGCTAGGTCTGCATGGGGGTGGGGTGAGAACAGATCTTGAGGTTCCAAGGAAAAGGCACAGTAAGTAATACCTGGAACGTAGTACCATACCCAGTTTGGAGCTGGTGAAAGGCACTGCACGAGCTTTGGGATCAGACAGACCAGGGTCCCATCCCAGAGCTTTCTTTTATTGTAACTTATTTGGCCTCCATTTCCCCATCTGTGAAATGGGGATGACAAAATCGTTTTCTGAGAAGTGGGAGGCTGGTTTTCGTTGTGCTCTTCTGCCTCTGCCCCGGGTCAGCTGCCTGGCCAAGCCCTCTGCATTCGTTTCTCCCAAGCAGGGTGACTTCCCAGGCATGTGCTATAGCTGTTTAATGTGGTGTGTGTGTGTGTGTGTGTGTGTGTGTGTTGGGGACGGGAAGGGGATGCAGAGCTGGTGCTAAGTACAAGGAATCTGCAAAGACAGCACCTGCTTGGCTCTTCTACCTCCTGAAGTGCATTTGGATGATTTATGTCCCCGTTTCCCCTTCCTCGTTGACCTTGGAATGAGGTCCCTTCTCCTCTAGACTGTGCTGGCCAATAGCACAAGGGCTCGTCACCACCAAGGATACTGCTCTTGTGAACATTTGAGATGCCTTTTTTTTAATGACATATATCATGTGTGTTAATTTTAGAAAAATAAGTAGATGACATTGAGAAGAAAAAATAAAAAGAGAGGAGAGGAAATGCTACCTTGAGAAATCAGTGTTAATATTTTCATGTATGTTCTTCCAGTCTTGTTTCTATATATTGCCTAGAAATCAATCAATCAATCATTTTATAGTGAATTTATACTATGCACATTTTTTAAATTTTTAAATGCTTACTATTTTCCCGTGCTAATAAATCAACGCTCTTATCATTCGTCTTAAAAGCTACATACTTTCTCCTGGATGTATCCAGTGTTATAAAGTGGTCTGCTGTTATAAACAACACTTGGGTTGTTTCCTCTTTTTTTTTTTTTCTTCCACTGTTACTGACAATTCTGTGAAGAGCATCCTTGAAACTACAGATTTACTTATTTCTCCAGTCATTGTCCTTAAGGTACATTCCTAAAGTGGGAATTGCTGGGTCAAAAGAAGGCACATCCATCCTTATGCCCTTAATGCCTGTTGCCAAGCCGCCCTCGGGCAAGACAGCTCCGTTTACCCCTCCACACCAGTCGGGGCAGTTGTTTCTTTGAGATGCAACCTGCACAAAAGCCCTAAGATGGACCTGAGCTCACTGGCTCAGCCCCCTCCGCCCTCACTGGTCACAGCGTGAAAACATCCCAATTCCTGCACCCTAAGTCCCCAGACTCTACAAAGCTGGATTTCCCCTGCAGTGAAGTTTGCTGGCTTTTGAAGAGGAACTTAGATGCTCTATTCCTCAGAACTCAGGAGAGGGGTGAACTGGGAAGGACTGCAGGATCCCATGCTCCCATCACACAAATGGTCTCGCCTCTCAGAATTCAGAGGTGTGATTGGGTTATACAACAGGAAACACTCCTGGGCATGAACACAGGTACTTGGGACCCCCAGCCAAGCCCCCGTGGCCTTGTCCTTTTTCTCCACAGTGCTCAGTGCTGAAAGAAGAGTTACAGAAGGAAGATGCCCAGAAGGAGAAGTGGGAAGCCCAAGAGAAAGAGTTAAAACTCTGCAAAACCGTGCGTTGAACCTCCTGACCCCTAGGTGTCCACTGAAAGCCTAGATTGTGGCCTTGAGGGTTTTGGAGGGGTTCCTTGGCCCATTAGCTAGCACAAGCTCTGGGGCTTTCTGGGTGTTTGTCTGTTAATGTAGTCTCCTAATTCTTTGATTTGCTGGCCTCAAAGAGATGGGTGAAAAGACCATGGAAAACACACTCTCCCCAGATTTTCTGGGCAGTTGGCTCAAGGCCCCTCATCAGGTTTCCCCTGGGGAAAGGGATGGGAGGTGGCCACCATATGCTGCTAGAAATTCACCGTGGTCCCTACCCCTGGACTTGTGATGCCCAGACTTTCATGATCCACTGTCACAAGTTTTATCACGGCCCTGAGCACTGTTATTAACACAACTCTTCTTGAAGTATTTTTACTTAAATACATTCAATTTTACAACAATTCATAAAACCAAAATAAAAAGCAAATGTATCACTGGCCTTGTATGGAAGGTGAACATAAAAATGAATACAATGAGAAGATGACCACTCAATGTAAATGTTCACCCCCTGTACCGGCCCGAACCCTCGTGCACATCACCAGGCATACGTTTTCCATCCGTTGGGAAGGACGGTGCCTGGGACGGGAGCAGGAGACATGTGTTCTTCTCTCTGTCAGGAGCACACTTCTCTGCCTCAAATGAGAAAAAAGAAAAATGTCATTGTTCTTTTCTTCTAAACTGTGCCCATTGTGTCTTCCAAACAGCCCTTATTTTGATTGAACTCAAAAATGTGCCCCAAGGAAAGAGACTCTAATGAGTGGATAGGTATCTTGTACTGTTTAATCCAGGATCCATGCTGATCTTCAAAAGAAACTCAAATTTTCCCTCACCCAGCCCTTTCATTGCATCCGTTGAAAGAAAGTCTACTTTGCCTCAAATACGTGGAATTGTCCCCCAAGGGAAGGAGTTAAGCGAATCCCAGACTAGGTTTCTGCCTTAATGAACCGGATGAAATGAGTTGTGAAGTTGACTTCCCTGTTGTTGGAACTCTTTCAGCAAATCCATGACATGGAAAAAGAAATGAGGAAGCTCAGGGTGGAGCTGAAAATGAGCAGTACCGAGCAGAGCCTGATCTCTATGACGCTGTGGGAAAAGAGCAAGGTATGGCAGGGACAGGTCGGCCTGGGAACCACTCTGTGGCCAGCACTCCACCTGCATCATCTCTGTTCATCCTCACAATGACCCCATGCGGTCTATACTGGTATTAACCCCACTTTACAGTCGGGAAAACTGGGGCTCACAGAGGTGAAGGAAGTTATCCAAGTTCACTTGCATAAAGTAGTTGTGGCAGAACTTGAATCCAGGTCTGCCTGACTCCAAAGCTCCTGTGTGTAACCACAACCCTAGACTGCCTTCAGATCTTAATTGTGAAATTATCTAAGAAAGAATTGATCCATTAAATCAAGTTTGCCAATGATGTTGATCCAACTTAAATTCTCATATTGATTTTTTTTTGTCTTTTTGTTCCATCATTGAGAATGTTTTTAAAAATCTCAACATGTTTGTCATTTCTGTGTTTCTTCTTTTAATATGAACGATTTTTGCTTTATATATTTTGAGGCTGTGTTACTAGGTGCATATAAATTTAGAATCCTAATACTTCCTGTAGAGCAAAACTTTAGATCATCATGAAATATCCCTTTTCATCTCTAGTAGTGTTTCTCCCTTAATGTCTCCTTTGTCATTTAGCTTCACCACTGGCTTTCTGTTGGTTAGAGTTTTCATACCATATCTTTTTCATATGTTCTCTGTCAATTTTTGTCTTAAGGTTTAGACATATGCCTTCAGATAGCGTATCATTTTTACAAAATCCAGTTTGACAATCTTTGACTTTTAGTCCATTTATATTATGTAATTACTCGTGTACTGGGGTTTAAATCTACCTTCTTGCTCAATACCAGATGTACCATCTGTGGTATGTTCCTTTTTCTCTCCTTTCTTGCCTCCTTCTG
This sequence comes from Mesoplodon mirus, assembly GCF_964341445.2. NCBI lineage: Eukaryota > Metazoa > Chordata > Mammalia > Artiodactyla > Ziphiidae > Mesoplodon > Mesoplodon mirus. Next base: position 97,187,947 of record NC_138983.1, on the reverse strand, counting down.
AGTGGATGGTTTTCTCTTATTCCACTTTCCCCCTTATTAGCTTGGAAATATTTCACTTTTTTACTATTCTCTTAGTAATAGTAATACAATAGCATTCATCCTTGACTCACCAAAATCACACATTAATTAGGTTTTTCACTCTTCTACTATTCTCTTAGTAGTCATCCTGAAGACTACAATATGCATTCTTTTTTTTTTTTTTTTTTTTTTTTTTCGGTACGCGGGCCTCTCACTGTTGTGGCCTCTCCCGTAGTGGAGCACAGGCTCCGGATGCACAGGCTCAGCGGCCATGGCTCACGGGCCCAGCCGCTCCGTGGCATGTGGGATCCTTCCGGACCGGAACACGAACCCATGTCCCCTGCATCGGCAGGCGGACTCTCCACCACTGCACCACCAGGGAAGCCCTGCATTCTTAACTTACCAAGAGGCAATAGTAGTTGATAATTATGCCCTTCTCCTTGACAGTGCAATGAGTTTCAAACACCTTAACTTCACTTACCCCCTCCAGATTTATAAGCCATTGCTGTAATTTTCTAAACTCCTCTTGATACTTAAAACCCCACAAGACATTATTAGTGTTTTTCTATAGTCAGTATCATATCCACACATTACCCTTACTGTTGCTTGTCTTTTCTGCATCTCTGATCACCTACCTGGGTTCATTTTTCTTGTGTCTGAAGAATACCCTTTAATGTTTTCCCTCATTGTGGCTCTGCTGATGACAAATTCTCAAATGTGCCTGTGTGTCTGTCTGGAGATGTATATTTAACCTTCACTCTTAAAACACATTTGACTGCGTATTGAATTCTACAATGGCAATTCTTTTCTTTCAGCACATTAGATACAGCATTAGATATGTCACTATTGTCTTGTGGCTCCTATTATTTCTATTTAGAAGTCATCTGTAAGCCTAACTGTTGTACCTTTGCATAATCTGTCTTTTTCTCCGGTTGCTTTTAAGATTGTCTTTTCCCTTGATTTCCAGCAGTTTTATTATGGTTTATCTAGGTGTGGATTCAGTTTTATTTACCTCGTTGAGTTCGTAGGGGCTTCTTGAATCCCTGGCTTGGTGTTTTGCCTTAGTTCAGGTGCTTGAGCTCTGTACCACACAGGCAGTGGGGAGCTACTAAGGCTTCTGAACAAGTGACTGATGCAATGACATTCGTGGACAGTAATCAGGGTGAAAATGGTAGTTACAATTTCTCACGTACTAGGAGTTACCTTGAACATTTCATCTCTTCATCTTCACAACAGCGCTGTGATCTAGAAATCATCCTCTCCATTTTACAGATGAGAAAGTCAAGGCTACTAGTTACTAGTAAAGTAACTAGCCCAATGGCACAGTCGGTTTTGTCTGACTCCAGGTTCGTCTGACTTCAGTGACCCTGGCGTAGCAAACAGCCACATGCTACTGTTTACACTGAAATTAATGAAAATTAACTAAAATTTTTAGTTCAGTTCCTCCGTCACACCATCCCCATTTCGAGTGCTCGATCCCCAGATGTGCCTGGTGGCTGCCATATTAGACAACACAGCCTCGCTCAGAGTACCTGTATCATTGCAGAAAGTTCTGTTGGACAGAGCTGCCTTACAGCTGGGTAACTCTCACAGTACCGTTAAGATTGCACTGGAAGAAACTAAACTCGAGGCGAGGAGGCCACTTGTCACAGTCCAGCTTGCATGTGAGAGGGGTTGGAGGACAGGCATGAGACCCCCGAGTGTGAGAGAGGGAGCAGGGCGGCTGTTGAAGGTGACTCTGAGGCTTGGGGACGGGAACGGGGGCTGTTCATGCAGAGCACAGATAAGGGCAGAGTCCAAGGCTGGACTTGGCTTTTGCAGCATATGAAAAAGGCTGCTGACATAGAAGTCAGAGCATGTTTAGACCTGGGAGAAAACTAAGGCCCAGAGAGCTTAGATGACTTTTCCAAGGTAACGGAGCTGGGTAGAGGCTCTTCCACTGGACCACACTACTCAGAAGAAAGCTCTTAAGGGCTTTTCTGGGTCTTTTATTACATCCCTGTGATCCCCCTCTTCAGATCCCTAAAAAAACAGCCTGTGAATTTGTTTCAGCACAAAAACTTTCCATTTATTTACGAGAGTTTGCCTCATTTCCTGTTAGTGCCAGGGCCCAGGGCTCAGCAGGTGCATCCAAGAACTGAGCAGCTGTGAGGCCTACACTGGCCAGCCAAGGGTAGCGTGGAGCACGCCCAAGCTTACCGTGTGTTGACTGTTACCCAAGCAAGGGGGGAAAAGTAGGCAAGCTTCTCCACTTTAAAGGCCTTCCTTGGCAGGCTGCAGTTCTTAATAGACATTGCTTTGGCAAGCCTCCAGAGAGGTTACCACCAGTGAGTGTGCTCAAAGTGGTAACGACAAACAGTTATGATAATAAACCCAATCATAACATTTCCAAGTACCCATCACGAGTTATTAGAACGAGACTGTACAGCGGACATTCCCGTCCACCTTTCATAGGTTACAACGGTACTTAACACTCTCACAGAGCCCTTAAGCACTATTCCAAACATTGAATCCCCACAATAACTCTATGCAGTGATACTAGTATCATCATCCCCATTTGACGGATGAGGACACTGAGTCACGGAGCAGTGAAGTAACTTTCCGAGTGTCGTACGGCTGGTTAGGGACCGAGCTGGGATGGGAGTGTGCGGTAGAACATAGTTGAGCCCCGGGTGCAGAGCTCGGCCCTTTCCCATAGGGGGCAACTCCCTGTGAGTTTGCCTCCACCCTGTGCATGCCTGTGACCCCTGCTGCTGGGCTGCAGCTGTCCCTACCCCTCAGGGACTCCCCCACTGCCATTAGCCCCCCCAGAAGAGTTTCCCCAGAGGGCATGATGATCACATTAGCAGCAAGCCCTCGGTTTCATCATCCTTTCAGGTTGAAGAGAAGCTTCGGCAGGATTCCAGAAGGAAATTGCTTCAGCTGAAAGAAATGAGGAACAGAGCAAACCTCATTAAAGCCAATTTGGAAAGGGCAGTAGGTCAGGTAGGCGTGCTGCAGAGCCCCTTCACGGGCCCGTGCTCTCCACGGAATCCCGCACCCAAGCGGCCGGCAGGGATGAATGAGGAGGAAGACGGCCTGCCTTAGTTCACCCACTTATTTTCTATACGAAGAAGTGTCTAGAAAGAACTAGAGCTGAGATTCTATCTAGATCTAGAGTCTGAGCTTTTAACCACGATGCTCTACTACTTCGCTATTAGTTACTAAGCTAAGCATCATTTTTCTGTGTTTTGAAGAAAGTTTAGTGAACCTTTGTCCCGCCCCCAAAGGTAGTGGAAATGACTCCTGCATTAGTCCTGTCCCCCATCAGCTGCAGTTCCCCTTCCCCTCATTTCAGATGAAGATCAACAGTTCTCGGGAAACTCAGCAGTATTTGCTGCAAGAAGAGTTACAGCAGCATCTGGCAGAGAAGGAGAAGCTGACCGAGGAAAGACCGCAGCAAGAGGAGAAGCTGAAAGCCAGAGTCAAGCGGCTAATGGCAGAGGAATCGGTAAGGTGGTCCCCGTCCTTCTCTTTACTACTGGAAACTGATGAAATGGGCTTTCCTATGAGAAACAGAGGGCATGTACTTAGATGGAGGAATCTCAGCAACTCCTTGTTGGGAACTAAATTAATTAAAGAGGGTGAATGATGTAGGAGGAATTAACATGAAGCTTGAATCCTAAAACTCAGAGATCAACTTGAAGATCAACTTGAAGAGGCAAGGTTATTGAAATGTCTAGAAATGGTACTTTGTTTATATACCGCAGCTGATTTTATTGATACAAATCCCAGTCGTTACTGCGGCTCCTGGTTTGTGTCTAAGTGTGTGCAAGACCAACCAATAGTATTTCAGTCTTTCTCTTCATGCATATCAGGGGAAACACATGGCCAAAACGGCTACTTACTTTTCCAGAAACCAGCCAATTAGAGGATACTTTACAGTGGCACCTCTCAACTCAAAGGTGTCCACGGATCATATGGGGATGTTGTTGAAATGCAGATTCTGACTCAGCAGGTCTCGGGTGGGGGGAGCCTGGGATTCTGCATTTCTGAACAGCTCCCAGCTGGTACCGATAGCACAGCTCTGCAGACTACATTTTCAGCCACAAAGTCTGAGAAGAAGGTTTTCCCCAAGTTGGCCGATAAGAACCACCTGGGGCTTCCCTGGTGGCGCAGTGCGTTGAGAGTCTGCCTGCCGATGCAGGGGACACCGGTTCATGCCTCGGTCCGGGAGGATCCCACATGCCGCGGAGCAGCTGGGCCCGTGAGCCATGGCCACTGAGCCTGCGTGTCCGGAGCCTGTGCTCCTCAACCGGAGAGGCCACAAGAATGAGAGGCCCACGTAACGCAGAAAAAAAATAAATAAATAAAAGCCCCTCCAGGGACTTCCCTGGTGTTCCAGTTATTAAGACTCTGTGCTTCCGCTGCAGGGGGCGCGGTTTCGATCCCCGGTCAGGGAACTAAGATCCCGCATGCCTCATGGTGCAGGCAAAAAAAAAAAGCCCCTCCAGGAGCAAATTTGATGTGATTGTTCAGAGATGAGACCAGAATGACAACAAGTGGAAACCCAAGCTTAGAAGAACATTAGAAGAAAAAAAGAAATAAAACATGGGGAGGGAACATAGCGGGGATCTCTTATTTATAATGATGCTAAGTAGGTAGGAAAGTTGGAAATCTTCCTAGATGTGACTTTGTATTCGAAATGAAATTTTTAAATTCCTTCTCTGCTGAAGCCCTGTAATGATATTTTCCAAGGTACTAAGTAAGTGACAGGGTTTCTGCTAATCCATGATTTGTTCATGTTTCTTCAAATACAAGAGAGTGAGATTGTGATCACTGATAAAGCTGCTGTCCTCACCATTCTGGCCACAGGAGCAGTCCTTCAGTGATCTAGGAGCCAAGTGCAAAGGGTCCCGACATGAGGAAGTCATTCAGTGTCAGAAAAAGGCCTTATCTGAGCTTCGTGCGCGAATTAAAGAACTTGAGAAGGCCAGCTTGTCAAGTAAGTTTCCTCCTGCTTAGTCATCCCTCTGTGCTGAGAACCATGGGCCCCAGACTTGAGGGTTCACTTTAGGGACTAACCAATTTGCCAGGACCACCATCTTCTATCCCCATCATTTCATAACTAAAAAAACATAGTTATAAAAAAAAGATGGGCAGGAAAAAAAATAGATGTGTAGGCATGAGCTCAGAGTCAAGAGCAGGCCTTGATATTAAATAAACAGGATTTCATGAAAAACTCAGAACCTTGTCCTTCTTTTTCTTATTTCACTGTGGCCCAGTGGAAACTTTTTCATAGACGCATGCTGTGCAAGGAGCAACCTTGGGGAACTTCCCAGGATAAATACCCTGTTTAGAGGGAATAGGGCTTTCAAGAAACCAAGCTTGCTGCTGGGTGGAGCCCTGGGCTAGGACACAGAAGCCTGGGTTCAAGTCCATCCTCACACCTGTGGCCGAAGGTTCCCCCTCAGTGCCCCCGCCCTGGGAGGCTGCAGCCTCATATGAGCTGTGTGGCCTTGGACAAGTCATGTCACCTCTCTGGGCCTCGATGCCTCACCTGCCAAGGGAGGATGGTGAGCTAATTAGTACTGGCCTGTGGTAAGTGTCCAGTAAATAGCAGCTGTGACTTTTACATGCAGTAACTTCTTCCTGAGCCTTTCTTTTGAGTGTAAATTATTTCTTTTATAGATCACAAGGACCACATGGATGAATCATTTCTAGACTTAAAGACCCTCGGGATGGAAAAAAATGTTCGGAAAATATTGGATGCAAAACCTGACTTGCCAACTTTTTCAAGAGTAGAGATCCGAACGGTAACCAAAGAAACTTTGTCTCTGCATTGACTGACACGTGGGGAGGGTGGGCATGAGGACAGACACGAGCCGTGTGCCCTGGCACCACTGTATACATCATTGGTTCGAGGCCAGGTCCTCCCTGATGGGCTAACACCTGTATGGACTGGTTGGTGCCTGGCCGTACCAGTGATCCAATGTTTGAATAGAAAGGCGGCTTCCCATCGTGTACAGCATGATATAACATTGCACTGATGCTGGCCCGGACAATCTCTGGGCCCTCCTTTTCACATCACATGTTGTATTCTGCAGAAAAGATTCAACAAGCTAATGTACAACATTATGCCATGAGCTTGCCTAACATTTGCTTTTTGCTATAAACTGAAAAACATGAACACATAAAGGGCAGCAGAAGGGAGCCATGATGATTAAGAAGACACAAGTTCTAGAATCAGAGACCTGTGTCCTAATCCCAGCTCTGCAAGCTCTGTGACCTTGGGCAGCCTCCTAACCTTTCTGGGACTTCAATTTCCCAGCTGTAAAATGATGATGGAAAAATTAAAGGAGATCATTATGTAAAGTGCTTATCCCAGTGCCTAGCTCATAGCGAGCACTTTAATAGATGATAGTTATTATTGTCAAACAGTTTTTAAAGAGTATTATCCAAGAAAACCTTCCTTTCTTAGGGAGCATAGTTTGTGTTTTCCAGGATTTTCAGAAGTAATTTGATTGTTAGGTTGAAGGTGCCCTGTATCCTAAATGGATGTTTGATCGGGTGTTTGATTGACACATGACAATGGACAGCTCTGATCAGCGTGGCTTGCTGCGGCAGCTGGTCTAAACCAGCTTTTGGAAAACATAATAAAGCCATCCTCTCTGTACCAGCATTTTCTCCTACAATTTTTCTAGACATTTGCTCACACGTCTAGAGATGTGAGTCTTCAGAAATGTGTTGGTTTTCCTGATAAAATCGAACCTTCCTTCTCTGAGGCTGGGAGTGGAGGGCCCATCTCCAGGTGGGGAGCTCAGCTGGATCTCATGTCCTGATGGTCCTGCTTCCAAGATTGACCTTCCCCTTGGCAACAAGCCCTCATCCCACCACTGACACCACAGAGCAGGAAACCTCCTAACTCTCAATCCTCCAAGGTTGGCAGTAATTAAACGAAAGAGCAGGAGGAAGAATAGCTGACATCTGTGAACTGCTTACTGTGTGCCAGGCGTTGAGCTCAGCCGGCTCCATGCCTTATGTCATTGAACCATCGTAGCAGCCTTGTGTCATAGTTACTATTATTGTCCCCATTTAACAGATAAGAAAAAGTAAGGCTTCAGGAGGTCAAGTACCTCACCCAAGGTCACAGAATAATGATTGAAGACACACCAGGGGTGTGTCCCTGGTGGTGTGTCTGCTAGCCTGCAGAGACCGGGTGGGGACTGCGTGCTTGGATCCTGTAGCCCAGGCTCTTCCTTAGTGACCCTCCCCTCAGGAAAAGAGGGGGCGTCTGGAGAGGTACAGAGGATGCAGCTCAGGGTAGCTGAAGACACTGAGCAGCATCTCAGGTTCTTTTTGCAGCAGATCTGCCCGGTTTATTGTCATCTTCAGATACCCTCTTTTATTCTCATCTCCATAGATACATAGACAAATATGTCCACTCTTGTCTATCACAGTCACTTGGGGGCCTTTATATTTTTGTAGTTGTTTTTTTTAAAATCTCAGAGGTTTTCAGGGTAGTGCCAACAAATGCTAGGGCTAAGAGATGCTCATGGCAAGCATTAAAAGCCAATTTATTTTTTAAGGAGTCTTATGGTTATTTGTGGTCGTTCAGATCAGGTCCCCTATTCAGTCTGGTGGCCTTTCCATGCAGTCAGTTGGGCTTCCAACAGCCAGCTGGCTGGTTGGGGTCTTAGGGAGATGCAGCTGCAAACACTATCTGCATTGTCTCTGGAAAGGTTCTGAAGGGATGCCCACCCACCAGGTTCCAGAGCTAGGAGAAGGTTGGGCCAAATTTTGTGAGGGTATGGTTTCTGCTGCACAGAAATGAGATTCCTTTAATAAAAAGGAGGGAGGCTATTTTCCACTTAACCTTCATTCGTTCATTCAACAAACATGCCCACTATGCACCACTCGGTGCCAGGTGCCATGCTGGGCACAAGGAGGGAGATAGTGAGCAAAAGCCGCATGGTCCCCATTTTTCTGGAGCTTGTCCTCTCAACATCAGCGGTACTGATTTTTTGAGCCAGGTAACTCTTTGTTTGGGAGACTGCCCTATGCATCGTGGGGTGTTTAGCAGCATCCTTGTCCTCTACCCACTAGACGCCACCAGCAATTATGACAGCCACAAATGTGTCCAGGCATTGCTAAATGTCCTGGAGGGGGTATGGTGGCCAGAGTCACCCCTGGTTGAGAACCACTGGCCTAAAGGGAAGACAGACGAGACGGTGGCCAAAGAACGGCACAAGTGATGCATCATTTCAAAGGCAGTCGTGCTCTGAAGGGGTAGGAACACAGTCATAAAGAAAGCAGTTCACAGAGTCAGACTGGATTTAAAACCAACTCTCTTGGCGTGGACATATATACACACACACGCTACCAAAGGTAAAATAGATAGCTCGTGGGAAGCAGCTGCATCGCACAGGGAGAGCAGGTCGGTGCTGTGTGTCTACCTAGAGGGGTGGGATAGGGAGGGTGGGAGGGAGACGCAAGAGGCAGGGGATATGGGGATATATGGATACGTATAGGTGATTCACTTTTTGATACAGCAGAAACGAACATACACCATTGTATAGCAATTATACTCCAATAAAGATGTTAAAAAATTAACTCTCTCAAATTATTCTTTAGTAACTTTCCAGTTCTTCCATTATTCTTTGGGTTATTCTTCTGGATGTAGAAAATCATAATGGAATGCCAAGAGAGTTTTTCTTCTTTTTTTTTATTTCAGCCTCAAAATGGCCTTTCCAGCCCAGGGTCCATCATGGTCTCTGAGAAGTTAAGGAAAATGGATGTGGCTGACGCTTTAGATCTTAGTGAAAAGCTGGTAGGTATACCCAGCATCAGTCCCCTCCTGTCCAAACCTGCGTGCCCTGCAGGTAGTTTAAACATCAACGCCACATACATGTTTAGTTGTTACAGTAGGTCCACGAGACCCATCTCCTATCCCAGCATGGGCTGGAAATTGCAGAGCCCAATTCCTTGCAAGACTGGGTAGTAAGAATGAATGTTTATGTCTGTTGTCATTCCCCCTCCACCCCTCCCCCCAATTCTCAAAAAGGCATAGTGTAAATGAATGCGGGGGAAAATGAAAGTCCTACTAAAAGCCCCAAATGCACTCATTTGCAAAGCATGTGTTTCTTCTCTGCAACTGCAGAAAATGAATGAAACAGAATTAGAAGTTTGCCTCCTCAAAGGGGCCACCAGCGGTCTTGGGCCAGGCCTCTTACCTGTGAAACGCTTTCTCGTAGTACTTGGATATGAGCAAAACCCTCGGGACTATGCTGAACATCAAAGATATGTCAGGTCACGTGTCCATGAAACACCTCTCCCCAAAAGAGAGGGAGAGAGTCCACCAGCTTCGACAAAGAGACCTGTACCTGGTGTTTGATAAGATCACCCTACTCAAGAACCAGCTGCAGAGAAAAGAAGAGCTTTTGAGACGATACGAGAAGGACATTGAACAGCTCAAGTATGGCCCGTGTCCCCGGCAAAAGGCCCAGGCCTCCATTCTCCAGGCTAAACCTCGGTGCAGCTGCAGACCCGTAGGGACCAGGACAAGAGGACAGAGGCCTGGGTGTGGAGTGGGGAGGCGGGATGGTGACTCAGGGCCTGATGGACCCAAGTCTCTGGGCAAGAAAGCAGCAGTTAAAGTACCCTACTGTTAAGGAATAAGGTGCACCTTTTATAAATGTGTCTGATGTTTCACCATGTGTGTGCTTTTCGTAATTCCATCGTATTTTCAGTGGTATCCGTTCCCCCACCCTCTCTGGAAAATTGGGAGGGGCTGGTAGCATAACCTGTGCCCCCTTCATGCTGCACATCCACAGCCAATGGGCTATTTATTCTGCCCTCTAGTCCCCACATCTTCAGCCTTCCCCCAACTTCTAAGGAAACCGCGAAGCCAAGCATATATGGAAGTGTTCTGAGGATCTCCCAGGTCGGGAGCATTGGTGGTGAGTGAGAAAGCTGAGGAGAAAAGAGACTTTGTCTCTCCTGTGTGCTCAGGCAGAGCAAAGTGTCGGTTCAGATGTACCAGTCACAGGTGGCAAAGCTGAAGGACATCTTCAGAGAGGCCGAAGAAAAGGCGCCGCTGAAGGAGGCCCTGGCGCACATGGAAGAGCGGCTGCACCAGGAGAAGAGGGTCACCAGGGCGATCAGGCAGCAGAAGGTGAGAGGTCCCTGCTCGGAGCAGAGCCTCTGAGGCTGCCCCTCAGCTCCCTTTAGAAACAGCCAACTGAGGTCCCAGTGGGATCCAGGCAGCACAGAATGCATTCGCTCATTGCAAAGGAAGGTGGCAGAATAGCTTTAGCGTTAGGCAGACTTAGGTTTAGACTCTTGTTCTGCCATTTACTGTGTGGCTTCAGGCAGCTTTTTTTTTTAACATCTTTATTGGAGTATAATTGCTTTACAGTGTGGTGTTCGTTTCTGCTGTATAACAAAGTGAATCAGCTATATGCATACGTATATCCTCACATCCCTCCCTCTTGTGTCTCCCTCACACCCTCCTTATCCCACCCCTCTAGATGGTCGCAAAGCACTGAGCTGTTCTCCCTGTGCCATGCGGCTGCTTCCCACTAGCTATCTGTTTTACATTTGGTAGTGTATATATGTCCATGCCACTCTCTCACTTCGTCCCAGCTTACCCTTCCCCCTCCCCATGTCCTCAAGTCCATTCTCTACATCTGTGTCTTTATTCCTGGCCTGCCCCTAGGTTCATCAGAACATTTTTTTTTTTTTAGATTCTATATATATATGTCAGCTTAACCTCTCTGAGACTCATAGTCTAGCTTGCCTCTATTTTTTTAAACTTTCTTTTTTTTTTAAGTTAATTTTTATTTTATATTGGAGTATAGTTGATTTACAGTGTTGTGTTAGTTTCAGGTGTACAGCAAAGTGATTCAGTTATACATACACATATATCTATTCTTTTTCAGATTCTTTTCCCATATAAGTTATTACAGAATATTGAGTAGAGTTCCCTGTGCTATACAGTAGGTCCTTGTTGATTACATATTTTATATATAATAGTGTGTATATGTTAATCCCAAACTCCTAATTTATCCCTCCCCACCACATTTCCACTTTGGTAACCATAAGTTTGTTTTCAAAGTCTGTGAGTCTGTTTCTGTTTTATAAATAAGCACATTTGTATCATTTTTTTTAGATTCCACATATAAGTGATATCATATGATACTTGTCTTTGTCTGACTTACTTCACATCGTATGATAGTCTCTAGGTCCATCCATGTTGCTGCAAATGGCATTACTTCATTCTTTTTTATGGCTGAGTAGTATTCCACTGTATATTTGTACCACATCTTCTTTATCCACTCCTCCATCGACATTTAGGCTGCTTCCATGTCCTGGCTGTTGTGAACAGTGCTTTCTGAGACTCATAGTCTAGCTCGTCTGTATTTTTTTAACTTTTGATAATTCGTGTATTTTATCTTGTTCTTTCTATCCAGATAACTCTTTTTTCTACCAGTTTTATTGAGACATAATTGACACACAGCACTGTACTGAGCTTAAGGGTGTCCAGCATCATGATCTGACTTCCCTGCCTCCTGAAAAGATGACCACAATTAGTTGAGTGAACAGCCCGAGTGTTTTTAAAGGCGGCGCTTCTGATTTTCATTGTTCTGCCAGGTGCCAGGGATACACCGAGGAATAAGCTCTCTGAGAATAAAGATTTGGGTTTCCTCTTCTGAGTAGCCAGAATAGTACGCCAGTCTTTCTGACTTGGGGCTGTGTATTTGTACACGCATGCTTGCGTGTATGTGTGTACATGTGAGTATGTGCTGTGGGTTGGCATGTGTGTGTATTTGTATGTGTGTGTTTGTTGCCTGCATGAGCTCTAAGGAGGCCAAGGTCATAGAAGGGTGCCCTTCTCCTCAACCAGGAGGTGATGGTCAGATAGTTCTTTGCAGAAGCCTGCCCTCCATCCTGTGAACCTTCCAGGCAATAGGTTTCCAGACAGCAGGCTCTCTGGCTTAGAGCCCCAGAAATGAAAAGTGGCTGTCCTGCTCTGAGGGAGCCTGGATGCAGTGTTTCCAGTGCTCACTGCTCTGAATTAAACATCACAGTCCTTAGTCTGTGTGTGACATGGGGCTGCCTCAGGCAGAGGACAGTTTCCTTTCACACCAAGCAATGCCAGGGAGAGCTGGGCCAGTGACAGAGTTGTGACTTTCCCTTTGATGTGCCCTCTGGAGAGCTCACCCCTCCCCAAGGTGCCCACCCCCGCCCCCAGGGCTTGGCAGACTAGGTCCCAAAGCAGAGACACCAGACCACAGAATGGGACAGAGAAGGGCCCCAAAAAAGCCATTGTCATGTACTGAAAACCTGAGGATTTACATAATGAGGTTTCACATGCATTATTCCTGGGCTGCATCATTCACACACAACGCAAGGGACATGCCAGCCTGTTTGGCGCTGGACATCCCTCAGCCGAGAAGGGTCTGAAATGGCCAAGCTGAACCTGTGTCAGGGTCCCCAGAAGAGCTACAGCTAGAAGCTTTCAAATTCGTGGAGTTCACAACTGGGGGAAAGACTTACCAAGGGACAGGCACCTGCTCCACACCGCACATGCTTCATCTCTCCCATCAACCCGCAAGGGATGCTGGCAAGTGTCAGCCCCTTAGAGAGAGGGGAAAGGTGAGTTGACAGAGGGTACCGTTCCCTGGCTACTAAGTGGCAGAAACAGGATTCCCTCCCCACCTGCTGCCCTCCCCCGCCCATGTTCACTTTTCCACACCCCCTCCTTCTGTGTCTCCCTTACCAGGGTGGCCCCCTTGGATACATCGCACCATTGCTCCTGGGGGTTTCACTCCAGGACTCAGGTTTGCATTTCATGCTTGTTGTTAATATGTCGTCAGAAATCCCTGTTTGTCGGGAAGAAAACAATAATACATTTTAAAGTTTTGCTGGATCCTAAAGGGCACTTGTATACATCTGTCTTGGCATCCGTTCCTTCCAGGGAGTATATCTTCGTTGTCTTTAAGCAGAAAAGAACGGAAAGTAGAATTCCTCTTTCCTAAGTTTTACACTTAGTATTTTCACAAGGAGCCTTAGTTTTTTAGCCTCCTGTATGAAACTTTGAAACTCTTCACCCGTTCACAGAGGTGGCAAGGTTGAAGCACTGAGATGAAATTACACATCTTAAGCTTCAGAATTGCCCCCCCCCAAAAAATGGAGTTTGTAGTTTAAATGTTTGACCATCTCTTCACCAAGCAGACCTTTCAAGAATCAAAAGTCCTATTTCCACACTAATATCTCTGGCTGTGAAAATGAGACTTGGTATAAGATGCTGGGCCTTCACAGCGAACTGGGTCTGTGGCTCTGTCCATGTGGCAGAGGGACGGGAACCGCTGCCCAGGCCGTGCTCACTCGAATCCACTTCCCACATCACTCGAGAAGCCGGCAGTGTCTCTCAGAGTTCAGAGGCCAGATTTGGAGTCAAACAAATAGGGGTCAAGCCCCACCACTGCCCCGAATGACCCTGAGTAAGTGGCTTGACCTCTGTATCCCAGGTTCCTCAACAAAAGCAACCAAAACTGTTAGCAAGGGGCCTACTCCGTGGGGCAGCGGGAGGGTTAAATGGCAAAATGCCTGCAGTGCCTGGCATATCACAAGCCCCGTTTCTAAGGGTGAAGAATAGGCAGCTCATGGATGGGTGGGGATTCCTCTATTTCTTTCAGGGAGCTTCCTGCCAGCTGACGCCTTCCCCGGTCCTCCCAAAGCCGCCAGCTCTTATGGGACGCGCTCTTCTCTTTGGTGAATACGACTAGGCCACGGCCAAGAAAGGACCCAGATACCTTTTGTGAATGGGCTAAGGCTGGGATTTTCAAGAGGAAATTTTTAAATGCACAGAAGTTGCCACTTGGGAAGCACGCAAGCCCTTTCTCAGGGCTTGAAGTGGAAGAAAGGCTGAAGGGCAGCGGCTGCTTCTGGCAGGAGAAGCCGCTCAGCTCTCCTGCCAATCAAATCTCCAGCCAATCAAGTCCTGGCTAGGACGCGTGACCACCGCTTTGTCTTGTGGTCTCAGCCAGGAAAAGCCCCTAACCTTCCCTCTGCTTAATTAGCTCAGATCCCTCTTCTTTAAGATGAGAATAAAAATGGCACCTAGCTCGTAGCCTTCCCAATGGGAGCTTGTATACAAAACCCTTAGTACATAGGCCCACAAAGCAAACATGCTCTCCTACCATCGTCATTATCCTCACTATTCTCTTTAACTCACTATCTTCCAAGATTTCCTTGGGCCCAGGTATTCTCAAGATTCTGGCTTCCTCTGTGCCACTTGTGTGTTTTGTTTGTTTGTTTGTTTTTGCGATACGCAGGCCTCTCACTGTTGTGGCCTCTCCCATTGTGGAGCACAGGCTCTGGACGCGCAGGCTCAGCGGCCATGTCTCACGGGCCCAGCCGCTCTGTGGCATGTGGCATCTTCCCGGACAGGGGCACGAACACGCGTCCCCTGCATCGGCAAGCGGACTCTCAACCACTGTGCCACCAGGGAAGCCCGAACTGTATATTTTTAAATGGTTAAGATGGTAAATGTTATATTATGTATATTTTACCATAATGAATAATTAAAAATGTTAATTATTGGGGGAAAAAAAGCCGTTGGGGACTTTGTAATGGATGGCTCAGTCTGTTAGCACTGGACCTACCATTCAATCTCAATATCGTTAAAAACAGGATGACCAGACATTATGTGCTCACTGTGTGATGCAGGATGGATCACACAGTACCGCCTATGAAGGCGTCTGGACAACAAAAAGACTTTGATCTCCTCAGACCTCTAGATCTAACTATTTGTTTACAGGAAACATGGGGAAAAGAGGAACAAGTTAACTGAAACCAAGAAGAAGTGATCAGCCAAATCCAGGATGTGAATGTTCTCCAGGACAAAAGACCCAGTTTCTCCAACAAATCAGTGGCTGGGGGATAAAAAAGGTCAGGGGCGGGGAGTTGCTGTTACAGAATTAAAGACATTTCAGAGACATAACAACCAAGTGTAATGTGTGGACCTTGTCTGGATCCTGATTCTAACAAAGATAAAAGTAAAAAAGATATCTCTGAGAGAATCAAGGAAATGTGAGCATGGACTGAATATTAGATGATATTCAGGAATGATTATAAGTATTTTTAGCTGTGATCATGTCAAGGCAGGGATAATATAAAGGAAAAAAAAGTCCTTTCAGTTAGGATGTCTTTATGGGTGAAATGACACAACTTGCTTTAAATTAACCTAGAAAAAAACTCAAAAAGGGAGAAAAAAGAATGAGAGAACACTGGGAAAATGTTGAAGCTGGATGATGAATACATGGAGTTAATCGCAGGCTTCTCTAGTTTTGTGTGTGTTTCCAAAATCCCAGAATAAAAAACAATTTTTATGTAGGCAATCTCAAAGGAACATACAGACACACACACAAACAGAGTGAGCTACAACCAAAGCATAAGCAAATGAGGAAGCCATTTGCCTTTAGTAAGTGCAGGAAAAGGGAGATTAAGCCTTGGGCCTTTGCAAGATGAGCTAACCAAGTCTAAGATGCCTGTATTAAGCTGGCACCCTCAAAGATGCTCCACACCCTGGCAAGAGGAGGGCTTAAAAAATTTTTTTTTCTGGACTTTCAGAAAGGAGAGCCTATGAAAACCTGTAGTTTTCAATGTGGCTCTGGAGGGGAAAACTAATAATGGCCACAATACTGATGATGATGATGATCACCCTGAAGGTTTGTAACCACGTGGGTCTGGGGCTCAAGTTTATACTCCATGTATTCAGTGGGAAAACTCCAAGTTGAGGAAATAAATGTCAGTGTTCAGAGGTTATTAGCATCCCCGGCATCCAGCTGAAACAAACAAAAAAGACTTCCGAGAGCAAAGCAGCCAGGAATCAGACCCCTCAGGATTCCCACAGATTAAGTTCAATCAAGAAGGAGATCACAGTCAAATTACTAAACATCCAAGCAATAAGTCAGTATGAGCCAGAGTAAGCAGACACAACAAACAAGACATTGAGACACCACCCCTCTGCCACTCCCACCCAAAGACTTCAGATGTTGGAATTATCAGATAACAGATTCTAAAATCACTATGTATTCAATATTTTTTTTAAAGAAGGCTTTTAAAATGAGCAAGGAATGAGACTATTAAAAATGGCCAGGCATTTGTCCTCAGGAGTTTGTGGGAGCCCAGGAGAGCTATTTGACCCCTGTACATTTGGCTCTTCCATTCTGGTGGGAAAAACAGATTTCTTTACAGAATCAAATTATGCTGGCAATAAAAATTCAAGTGCTTCCAGGAGCCAGAGAGGAAATATGAGCAGTGCATTGGGCAGGCAGAACATAGGCTGTATCTAAAGAGGGAGCCTCTACTCATCCCCAGCAGATTGATGATCTATATACAAGAAGAGAGTCCAGGTATTGCCAGATATTCCCATTTTCGCAAAAAAAGGCATAAATCCAGATGTTAATGATCTGTACATGTTGGCTACTGTGGTAGACATCTGGTTTTCGTCACCTAATAACAATTCACCTCTTCTAAAATATTATGGCGTTATGATCCTCCTTTGGGGACAACACCTTTCTCCTAGTCTCAGTCCAGTTTCTCAGAGACGCTGTTGATTCCACCTCTGGCTGCAGGGATGGGCATGTTGGCTCAAGCTCAGCCAATCAGAGCAGTCTCCTGGGCCACAATAATTGGCTCAGCAATGGGCTTGTGACCCACCCAGAGAAAATGAGAAGCAGTGAGGCCATTGGGGGAAGCTTAGGAAAAAGACTCCTATACTTCCCTATGGAATTTAAAGCTGAGAAGATGTAAGGGTTGGAGCTTCGGCCGCCTTTTTGTGACCATTATACAGAGATTCTGTCTAAGGTTGGGTCCACATGGTACAAAGAATCCCTGAGAGCTGGAGAGAGGCCAAGGCCTCATGAAATCATCTGAGCCTGAACCCAGAGGTTCCCTCTAGAATTTTCATTTTTGGTAACCAGTGAATTTGCATTCATGCTGAAGCCAATTTGAATAGGTTTCTCTGTCACTCCACAGAAAGAGGCCTATTCCTTCAGCAACTAATTAAAAGTCTTTTAACACGTTGGGAAAGCCAGACAAACATATCTGAAGGCTGACCATGGACCTTCAGTGTGCGGTCTCAGCACCTGGCCAGCCCTCTCCTTCTGTACTCCTGTCCCTAGCGTCTCTGATGACTCATCTTCTAGCCTCCATTCCCACTGCTCCTTCCCTGGACTATCCTCTGCTCTCCCTGCTCTACCTCCGGAAATCCTACTCTTCCTTCAGAACTCAAGTCAAATGGGTCCTTTTTTCTTAGCGCTTTCCTGACAACCCCACCCTAAGCCCTACCCGAGGCAGAAGAAGATACCTCTCCCTCCATCCCCAGGCCCCTCTGACCCCCCGATGAACACTCAGCCCTTCTGCTGAGGATCCTAATTACCCAGCCACATTCCTGTCTCGCCTGCTTCTTGACCGTGATCCAAATTCAGACGCAGATTAGAAGGGATGATATTTGAGGCTTAAGTTTCAAAAAACAATCAGTTCTTAGGAGAAGTCAAATAACATGGTGAAAGATGAGGATTTGGGTCAGGGATTCGAAAGAAAAGAACAGTTATTCCGGGGAAAAGAGAGGGTCTATGTGGAGTGCAGTGAGGAAGGAGGAAACACTGGACATATTTAGACCGAACGAAATGATTCAGAGGAAACCTGAGAAGAAATGTCTAGAGAGGCATGAGGTTGATCTGACTGGAAAGGAATACAAAAAATGTGTGATGGGAATGACCCAAAACAACAACGACAAAATGCCCAAAATAGGTGCACTGTTCACGTGAGAAAAGAATGCAGAGAGCAGCAAGACGCTGAGCAACCTCCAGAAAACAAGAGAGAAGGTGACAAAGGATGAGGTCATCTCAAACCAGATAAACTGGGAGGCTTTCTATGGATTGAAAGCGGTTTTTCAAAAGCTAGGGCTCATGTTGGCTTGCCCCTGATGGAAACTCAGGGCACCGAGGCCTTCTGGAATTTTCTGTTCAACAGACAGACACAGGGAGGGTCCCAAGAGGCCAGGCAGTGGCTAGATGTACCAAAAGAGTTACCATGGGTCAAAGGTCAAAACAAGCAAGGTCTCAGTTTATGAGCCACCCCAGGCAAGCACTGTCTCGCTTTTTACTTCTAAGGACCATGGGACCTTGTCCACAGTTCCCATGCCACCTACCCCGGGACCAATTCTTTCTTCATGTGATAAAATACCTAAGCCGGACAGTATCCAATCACAGCGGCCTTTAACCTTTGTTGGGGACATACCTGGTTGAGGTCCTGAGCCCTCTTCCCAGAAAAATGAACACAGCCTCAGTCACAACAAAGTTTCCTTCCCGTTTAAGCAGCTTATACCCGCCCTGGGGCCCATCTCTTGAACAATAGTTCCTAAACTCATTCACTTAATCAAAAAAACATTTATTGAGTGCCAGCTCCCTGGTACCTGCCAGGTACTGCTGCCAGGTACTGCTCCGGGCACCAAGGGTACAGGGATCCTCGCCTTATGGAGTGGACCTTCCAGTTTGTATCTGAGCCCTCAAATGATCAGAATGTCTGGCGAAGCGGCCCGGGAATTCAGTGATTCTGACATGGGCCCAGAATTAGGACCTGTCGTCCCGAAGAGCCCCAGCTCAAACACCCCTTCTGTAAGGAGAGAGGGGAGGAGTGTATTGAAAGCATGTGCTCTAACTGGGAAGCTCATAGCCTGCTGAGGGAGTGTAGAGGTTACCTGCACTTTGGAAAAATGTTTGGCAGAATCTCGTAAAGCGGGACGTATGTGGGACCCAGAAATTCTACTCCTAGATATATACCCAAGAGATATGTGCACATGTGCAGACCAAAAGGCATACACAACGGCCCCCAATTATCCCTGGTGTTCACACCTCTGTGTCCCCTCCCCTTGCGAGTAGGCAGGACTGTACCTTATTTCTAATCAGTAGATGCTGCAAAGGTGATGGGCATGTCATTTCTGTGATTATGTTACAGAAGATTGTAACTTCCATCTTGCCTGGAGACTCTCTCTAAGGACTCTCACTGGCTTTGATGAAGCAAGCCACCTTATGGAGAGGCCCACATGGCAAGAAACAGTGCAGGATCTCTGGCTAACAGCCAGCAAGGAGGTGAGGCCCTCAGACTAACTAACAACCCTCAGGAAACTGTATCCTGCCAACCACCACATGAACTGGAAAGAGGGTCCTTCCCCAGCTGAGCCTCAGATGAGACCCCAGCCCTGGCCACCTCCCTCATTGCAGCCTGGGAGAGACCTTGAGCAGAGAACCCAGCTAAGCAGTGCCCGGATTCCTGACCCACACAAACTGTGACATAAGTGTGTGTTTTTTGGATCCGTTAAGTTTGCCATAATTTGTTCTGCAGGAATAGATAACAGAGTGTAAAGCAATGCAGCAGTGAGAATGAATGAACCACAGCTACATCAGACAACATGGTCGAACCTCACATAGTTGAGTGAAAGAAACCAGGCAGCAAATGGAATCTGTAAGATTCCATTTCCATGAAGTTCAAAAACAAGCAGAACTAATCTATGATTGGAAGTCAGACAAGCGGGAGGGGCTAACCAGAAGTGAGCACAGGGAGTCTTCTCGGAGGGGTGGGGGCGGGTGGTAATGTTCTGCTTCTTGTTCTGGGTTCTGGTTAGGGTGGGTGCATACACTTTGTGAAAATTCTTCAAGCGTACACTTATCAGTTGTGCTCTTTTCGAGATGTAGATTATGTTTTGAAAACAAAACTTTACAAAAACGAAAATATGCTGGAGTCCAACAGCTAGGGTTCGAATCTTGGACCTATCACTTACAAGATTTGTAACTGGGCAAGTTACTTGACTTTTTTGAGCCCGCCTCTGTAAAATGGGTTGGGCTAAGAATTAAATAAAACAGTGCATGGCATAGTGGCTGGTACCTAACAAGCCTCAATAAATATTAGCTAGTTTGGTTCACCTCATTCATAATGGTTCATTGTTAATCTCAAAAAAAGAAGTAGTGGAGGTTGATTTGCCTGGATGCCTGCAAGTCGAATTTATGGAGTTGTCCTGCAGGTGCCACCCCACAGAGACCAGCTGGATTCTCAGAATCCCTCTAGCAGCGATCAGGGGAGCTCAGCCTGCCTCTGACACCCACACCCAGAAAGGTCCCTGGGCAACAAGCAAGATGATATGCGAGTGTTCTGAGGTCAAGTTTGCTCTGGGTTGGGACTGAGACGATGCAAATCAAAGTTCTCCCCAGGATGGCCGTGATCGGGTTGAGATGGTGCTGTCCTCCCACATCATCAAGAAAACAACAAAAACAAGCAAAGAGACAGACAGCAACGCGGACATTCACAGAAGGAGTGTGTGGTACCGGGCACAGTTTACTACTTCACACATATTAACCCATTTGGTCTTTACAGTCAATGCTGTTATTACCTCCATTTTACAGGTGAGAGAAGTGAGGTACAGACAGAATAAAACAAACAAACAAACGAAACCAGGCCGATCAGAGGTGGGATCAGCACCCTTCATCTGCAGTTTTCAAACAGAACATACAGACTGACCTCCCTGGCAAAGCTTTTTTTCTGTGTTGTTGTTTTTTTTTTGAGAGAGTAGTTTTTTGTTTTTGTTTTAATTTTTTAAAATTAATTAATTAATTTATTTTTGGCTGTGTTGGGTCTTCGTTTCTGTGCGAGGGCTTTCTCCAGTTGTGGCAAGCGGGGGTCACTCTTCATCACGGTGCACAGGCCTCTCACTATCGCGGCCTCTCTTGTTGCAGAGCACAAGCTCCAGACGCGCAGGCTCAGTAGTTGTGGCTCACGGGCCTAGATGCTCCGCGGCATGTGGGATCCTCCCGGACAAGGGCTCGAACCCACGTCCCCTGCATTGGCAGGCAGATTCTCAACCACTGCGCCACCAGGGAAGCCCCCGGCAAAGCTCTGATTTGCAAGAGATGAATGTCCCAACCAGCCTTGTCTCTATCTGAGAAAACACCTGGGTGATTTCTCATTTTCTGACAGGGGAAGGGGGTGAGCATGGCTGCAGAAGGCCTCAGTGACCAGCTGTGATTTTGTGGTTTGAATTTATTTTTGTGAACCTGTGTGTGTGTGTGTGTATAAAAACCTGCATTTCCTTAGCCCATAGTGTCAGGTTATGAATGGACTGTGGAGCCTCCAATGGCCCTTTGCTCTCCCATCTGACACCTACTCAACAGCTTAGCTACTTCCTGATCTTCGAGAGCTCTCTCTCTCTTTTACACTCCCTTTCTCCTGTTCCAGCTCTTTCCCTGGCTCTCTCTTACCCCTTAAAGGCTGGGCAAGCTCCCTACCTCTTCCAGGCAGGAGGCCAGCATTCATTTCTTGTTGGAATGCAGGGGACAACAAGCAGATCTCGGGAGGGGGCACAGTGGATGGGCTCTCCCAGTCAAGGACAGCCCAGGGAAGGTAACTGTGGCCCAATGAGATTTTATGGGGCAGAGGTCCTGCAGGAAAGAAGCCCAGTGGGTGGCAGGAGAGGTCCCTGGCAAGCTCCAGCTACGCCCTCTTGGCCTCAGCTCCCTCCCCCTCTTGCTGCAGGCACTGCCCAAACTTCAGGACAGCCAGAAGCCCAGATTGTTCAGGGCTGAGGGAAAGCAGGTGGTGAGCATGGGTGTCTCGTGGCTGTGACACCTGTCACCTGTGGTCCCCGGGGAAAATACCTTCCCATCACAGTCATCTAGATTCAAATCCTTTTCTGGCTGTGTCACCTTGGTCACATACCTCCATGTCTCTTGAGCCTTATTTTCCTGTTCAAGTGGGAGTGATGTGATAGAAATAATACCCATCACGACATTTTTGAGCATTTCTCTGCAGAGCTCCCTGTTCCAGGTGTTTCATACACACCTACTGCCCCAGGTTATGGTGAGGATTAAATGAGATGATCCACAGGAAGGACTGGGACAGTGCCCTGCGGGTGGAAAGCCCGGAGTTAACATCACTCGCTCCAGTATTAGGAGGACAGCTGGGAATGACAAAGCTGGGACATGGACCCAGGCCTTTCAGACACCAGCATCCTGATGTTGATTGAGATACAGTACAGCCTTGGTAGCCACCCAGAGCTCAATAAGATTGATTGATTACAGGCATCACCAAGGAGCCCATATAAGCTAGAAACCTCTTTTTTTTTTTTTTGGCCATGCCGTGTGGCTTGCGGGATCTTAATTTCCCCACCAGGGATTGAACCCGGGCCATGGCAGTGAAAGCACCAAGTCCGAACCAGTGGACCGCCAGGGAATTCCCCAGGTGCAGTATTTTGATCACCCTATCATTGCAAAGTACAACTCTCACTCAGCCCAGGACATGCTATGATAAAGCCATGAGTTATTGGGGTATTTTAGTTTCTGTTTTTGAAATTTAAGTGGATGACATGGAACTGGGTTTTTAGACTTTCACACACCCTTTGAGATGACTGTGGCATCCTGTGGGGAGCGGCAGGATCCAATCAAGATTTGGCAATTTCTGCTCCAGTGAGCCTGAATGTCAGCTTTGTTCTGCGTTTAGTATTTCCTCATCGAGAGATGGACTAATGGCAACATATGCTCTCCCAAGCCTATCAGGGGGCCATGAGCGGCTCCGGCTCCAGGCTGGCCTGAATGGGCTCCATAGGGTCTGGCTGGCAGTGAGCAGGGTTGCTGTTCTGTGCTCATGTTGATGAGACTGAAGACAAGCATGGAGATGGGGGTGGGGCTGGGGAGGGCCAAGGCTACAGAAGCCTAGGTCCTGGGGTAAGGACAGTTCAGCTCAGCAGCTCAAGAGTAGGAGGCAAGGCTGTGGGCAGGTGGCAAGGGCTGCCCCTGTTCATTCACTCATTCGTTCATTCAGGCACTGTTCTAGGTACTGGTGATACAGCAGTGAACAAAAGAGAAAAAAATCCCTGCCCTCATGGAGCTTAAGTTGGGGGCAGGGGGGAGTTGGGAGTGGGGAGACTGACAACAAATAAGAGAAGAAAACTAAATAAATAGCATGTTAGAGGAGTGGTAAGATGAAGGGAAGAGCAATAGAGTGAGGTGTTTGTTTTGTTATTCATGTTTTTGGGGGGGTGTTTTTTGTTTTGTTTTGTTTTTTTGGGTGGCATCATGGGGCTTGCAGGATCGACCAGGGATCGAACCGGGCAGTGAAAGCACTGAGTCCTAAACACTGGATCGCCAGGGAATTCCAAGACCCTTTTAAATAGGGTGATACTTGAGTAAAAATCTAAAGGAGCTGAAGGAGATCCCTGGGGGAAGTGCCTGGTAGGGAGAAGAAACAGTAACTGCAAAGGCCCTGAGGCAGAAATGTGCCTGGAGAGTTGAGCCTGACCCTCTCTGTTCCTCTGAAGTTACCACTCAGGGCCCCGGCCTCTGTGGTCACTCCTCATACATTCCTAAGGTCTTTCTGGTCGAATGGCAGAAACTTCCAGGCTGACTGAGGGCCTGGAAGAGATTTCTAGGGAAAAGTTCTGGGAGGGCTCTGCCATTCAACTGCAGGGTTGAATAAGTCCTGAGGTTTTGCCAAGCTTTTAACAAATGCACAAGGAATTTGCAAGAATGCAACAAATTCATTCCTGGACCATGCTCCAGAGCTGCTTAATCAGAATCTCTGAGGTCTGTGCCAGGGAATGTGCATTTCTAAGAGCCTCTAGGCATGTGGGAGCATCTTTACCATATATTCCATCCCATATCGATTTCCATGATTTTTCTCTCTTATATCTTCTTCTAATTGACTAGAGTGGAGTCTGCCATCTTTCATCTTTCTCAGATGAATATTTTGAGTTTGTCTTGGGGCACCTTGTCAGTCATTTCCTGGCAGGGAAATGAGGCATTCTGTAGGTAGTCAGCAGGTCTGTTCTGCTCCCAGACAGAAGGGGCTGATCTGAAAAGAGGTGACATGGGGTGAGGGGAGATAGTTGGCATTTGCATGTCTTCTCCACACGCTCCATCCCCCCAGCCCCGTGCCCATGGGGGGTGCGGGGGGATTTCTTAAGGATCTGATCCAGGTCAACACTGGGGCCACCGTCTGACCTTGTAGGGACTCAGGTGATGTTTGTAGAAGTAAAGAACACATGAATGAATAAACGCGAGTTTTGACAGGGAAGGACAGGAACAGTAAGGCTGTGGGCTTGTAAATACCCCTTCCCTAGCACGTGGGAGAATCTTCCATTCTTTCAGAAGCGTTCCCTCCACCGCACCCATCTCCCATCTCCACCCCCATCCCCAGAAGTGATGGTCCCCCAGCTTACTCTGTTTTCTCCTCCACAACAGAGAGAACTAGAGATTCGGGTGGGACGGGGGGGACCAACCTCCAGGCTTCTCGTGGTTCAGCTCCATTACCCTCCCACGCCTGACCACCCCCTCCTCAACGCACCGAGCCTAGAGCTAAGGTCAGTAGGAAGGATTCTCGAGTCTGCTCCTTCCCCGCTGTAAGACTTGGAGCTACTTCTGTGAACACTGAGCCTGTTTCCCCATCCTGGAAACGGGGCTGGGGACCTCTAGGGGGCAGGTCGGGGAGGGCTCGCAGCGCTGCAGCGGGCTGTAATTGGCCGGGTGCTGCCAGCGCACCTCCCCCTCATCCTCGGGCGCCGCGCACGCCACGCCCCTCCCCAGCTCGGCCGTCAGAATGGCGTTGCCGTGGCGACGTTCGTACAAAGGCCGGGCGGGCGCACGGGCTGCGGGCTGTCGCCTGGAGACTCCGCGGGAGGGCGGCAGGGCGGAGGTCAGGGCTTCTTGGCAGAGGACGAGGCGTGGGCTTCTTCCTCAGGCCAGGTGAGAGCGGCGCGCGAGGAGGCGGCGGGAGGAAACCTGGGCCGGAGGAGGCCAGCCCTGCGAGGTCAAGGGTGTTGGGATAGGCAGGGGACCCGGCGCCAGCCGAGTCCGAACTCTCTGATCCAGGCTCGGGTCGCCAGGAGCACCCCAGAAAAGGTGCCCCAACACCAGCCGTTCCTTCCTAAGTGCAGCCCCTACCTCGCCCCCCAAGGGAGGCGGCACGGGAGCTTTAAGCCTCTCCTGGGCACCAGCTCTTGGATGTCCTGTGGGTATAGCTGGGATTAAGAGAGGAACCCCTGTTTCCCCTGATTTATGGACAACACCCACCCAATGGTCAGAGACACACACACACACACACCCGCCCCTTACCTGAACTCCCCTTCTTTAAGGAACTTTGAGGCCACTGTAAACCTCAAAAGAAAGTTTGCTCCTATAGCCCAATTCTGAGCCATCCAAAGTGGTCGGGGGAACGCAGATGACTGAAGCCCTTTTGCTCTTTCCTGTGGCTGGTGCTCCATGGCACTGAGTAAGAACGAATTCACAGAGCTCCACACATTCAAATTACTTTGACAGTGTTTTCACGCAAGGAAGTGATGCACAGGGCAAAATGAAGGTGGAGAAATATTGTCCAATCCAAAAGCTAAAGAGATAGAATTTAGGTTTTCCAAGGCGTCATCTAAGCTAGATACTGACAGGAAAAATGAAAGGTAGTTACTATCAAAGCTTCCTAGCCAGCTGGCTGTACTGACTTGCTTTGAGGTGTCCTTTGTATTTTCATTCACTCAGCAAGTGTTTCCCAAGCACCTACTATGTGTCAGGTTCTGCCCCCCCCCCGCCGCCCCCTGCCCTGGAGAAGGGGTAATGCACAGAACTGGCAGGAACTGCAAAGGGTCTGACATTTGACCCTGTTTGAAAGTTAGTAAGTTAGCCTGCCCAGCTTATAGTTCCTGGCAGAAGACAAGAGACTCCTGGGCCAGAAACAAAGAACTTGATTACTCACAGCACAGCCGACATAACAGGCAGCAGAGCTGCATATGCACATTGGTTCCTGTTGCCCTGAAAGTCCCTCGGGGTGGTGCAGAGCAGCCAGTGTGGATGCTGTGCGCACAGTGGGTCTGTGTCCCAGGTAAGGAACTCCAAACTCAGGAAACTGCAATCTTTGAAAGGGGCTGCTAGCAAACCTGCCCAACTTTTGCCCCAGAAGGAGCCGTTATCTTTATTAGAAACATTACCTCTATCCTCCCAGGCTGTTTGCCATACAAGCATCCTCAGAAAGTGAGTGCAGGACAAAATCTTTCAATGCCTTTGCTCTGAAGATGGGTACAAACACAACATACCCATGAAGAATCGCTTCTGAACAAAATGAACACAGTTCTGGTTTTCCAGGAACATATATCTTAGTGAAAGAGAAACCAACAGCAAGCATAACTAAAGAAAGGAACAAGAACATGTCAGAGAATGATAAGTACAAGGAAGGAAACACAGCAGTGGAAAACTAGCAGGGGAATAACATGACTGAGGGTGCCTTTAGCCAGAGTGGTCAGTCAGGTGGTTGCCCCAAGGGGGGACGTCTGAGCAGAGAGAAGACCCCAGGCTTGGGGACATCTGGGGTGAGAGCTAAAAAACAAATATGCGCATGATCCAAGTTTAAGTTTTCGATTAGTGGCGTTTCCTGTGGTTTTCCTGCAGAAGAGACATTTCTTGGAAGTTTACATTTTAGCTTAATTAGACCTGAATGTGTTGCGTGATAACATGGTCCTCTGCATTTGAAGATTAATAACTGAAGGCAGCAGAGCATGGTTTTTTAGGAAGAGGAAATGTCTTTTCCCCTGTATACATGACAGCGAACTTAATAAAACTTATTTCTCATTATATGAAAGCATCAATATTTGTGGGACATCCACAGGCCTCAAAGTTTACAAATATAAACTATCCTGCTTATTTTTATTTCTCTTATCCCCAGGTAGGGTCTCGTCTTCCTTTCAGAGGATAGAATGCTGGTTTCAAGGACTTTCTTTTATTACATGTCCCAAGTGTCAGCAGACATTGCAATTCCCCCACCCCTACTTTGCCCCAGCAGCAGCAATGGAGGTTTGTACACTGGTTACATGCAAAGGCCCAGAGTTGTCACACACTTACTATTGTGTGACCTTAACTTCTCTGAGTCTCAGTTTCCTCATTTGTAAAGCGGGACAATACTGACACCTGCCTCGCAGGGTGGTTCTGAGGATGAAAAGAGGCCATGTGTGTAAAAGGATAGCCCAGTGCCTGGCACTTAGTAGGGATTCAGTGACGGAATGATGATGGAGATGTTGATGGAAAGCAGAGCCAGACCGGAGACCCTCTACGGTCACACCTAGATGATTTTTGTTTTTATCCAGTCTAACAACTTCACACTTCAGTGACCTTTCAGTTGAAAAGAGACTTTGGGGACTTTCCTGGTGGCTCAGCGGTTAAGAATCCACCTGCCAATGCAGGGGGCATGGGTTCGAGCCCTGGTCCAGGAAGATCCCACATGCCTCGGAGCAACTAAGCCAGTGCAGCACAACTGGGCCTGCACTCTAGAGCCCGCGATCCACAACTAGGGCCCGCGTGCCGCAACTACTGAGCCCACGTGCTGCAAGTACTGAAGCCTGCACACCAGGAGCCCATGCTCCACAACAGGAGAAGCCACCGCAATGAGAAGCCTGCGCACTGTGAGGAAGAGTAGCCTCCGCTCGCCGCAACTAGAGAAAGCTCGCATGCAGCAACGAAGACCCCACACAGAGACTTTCTTTGACATGGCACTGAGATGGATCAGAATTCAAATATCATGTGAATTATCATCCACATCTTGGAACCAGCTGAAGTAGTCACTGACGTTTTTATGTTTCCAAAAACATGTATAGGGCTTCCCTGGTGGCGCAGTGGTTGAGAATCTGCCTGCTAATACAGGGGACACAGGTTCGAGCCCTGGTCTGGAAAGATCCCACATGCCGCGGAGCAACTAGGCCTGCGAGCCACAACTACTGAGCCTGCGCATCTGGAGCCTGTGCTCCGCAACAAGAGAGGCCACGATAGTGAGAGGCCCGCGCACCGCGATGAAGAGTGGCCCCTGCTTGCCACACCTAGAGAAAGGCCTCACACAGAAACGAAGACCCAACACAGCCAAAAATAAATAAATAAAATTTAAAAACATGTATAGGATTTACTTTGAAATGCATTAAAATATAAAATGTATAGATGGGTAGATATGTGATAAAGCAAATAGAGCAAAATGTTGATTGTAGAATCTGGGTGGTGGTTCTATAGAAGTTCACCATCCACTTCTTTCAACTTTTCTGTGTGTTTGACATTTTCCTAATAAAATGCCAGGAAAAGATACGTACAGAGTCTTGACCATACAGCCAAGCTATAATCTTGATATTTTGTCTTTGGAAATCATTTTTTTTTCAACCTAAATATATGAAGGAATGCGGTGACTTAAAAAGAAAGTATCTTCTAATGCCCATTTCCTTGATGACTGACTCTTCCACACTTTAATAAGCTCTGTAGAAGTTGGGGTTTCTTGAGTCAAAGTTCAGAAGCCCAAGATTAATAACAGTCACAATCACAGTAGGACAAATGGGTGTTTAGTGTAGCAATCACCATTCTAGATGCTTCACATTTAATCCTCACAAAACTCTTTGGGATACAGAGTATTATTAGCCCCATTTTACATATGAGGAAACAGAAGCATAGAGAGAGAATAAGTAACTCACCCAGAGTCACAGAGCTAGTAAGTGGTGGGTTAGTAACACTGAGTACTTGATTCTGTCAGATAACTAACCCCAAACTAAGCTTAATGGGAGGTGGAGAGCGGTTATCAGTGGAATTCAGATTTGTTTGGGTTTTTTTTTTTTGCTATTGCTTGTTTGTGCTCTGAGTTACATAAAGGATGTCCTCTTGTGATCAGAAGCAAGCTCATCTATGCCGGCTATCACTGTTAAAAGGACAGTCTTAAAAATGTGCGGAATTATCATTGTGATCATTGTTAAATTCAGCTATCCACTCCTACCTCTGCTACCTTCTCCTGTGGACATTATGGTGTATTCCATTCATTCTAAATACGACATGGAATAATTAGAGGACTGTATTTTTCTAACAAAATTCTTTTCTGAAAACTTTTTATAGGGAAAGCAGAGAATATGAAAGCCTATCTAAAGAGTGCAGAAGGCTATTTTGTCCTGAATAAAAGCACTACGATTGGAAGGCATGAAAATTCAGACCTTGTTTTAGAGGTAAGACCTCTTCCTAGCCAGTCCCCGACCCTCCCTACCCCTCACACCACCAAAAGTCCTGGCTGTTCTGTGGACTCCAGTCTCTTGTAAAGCACAGCCTCTGGCTAACAGTCCCAGCCTTCCTCGGTGTGCCACCAATAACCAATCCCGGCATGTGCTGGGTCGCCCTGGCACATGTGGTGAGAATGAGCACAGTGCAAAGTGCGATGGGCCCTGTGTCCTTTGCTGACTGTGTGTGCAGTGTCCCACCCTGATGGCGCGGTTTGGAAGGTGGGCGTAGAGCTGATGCTTGACCTTCACCTGCTCTGCATCTGGCAGCCACGGCCACCTGAAGTGCCCAGCTTGAGCCATGGCCTCTCGCCCTTTCCAGAGCTTCTGGAGACTCTGGGCCCCTCAGAGCCCTCCCCCGTCCCCGTACCTCCAAGTAGTAAATTAGGGTAAGTCCTGGGCGTGGCCTCAGCGCTCTCTCACTTCATTTCATTCCATTCTCTGAATTAGCTGTGGCTTGGTCCACAGTCCCAGCTCATTGACAGCCAAGGAAGTTGGAAGAAATTGTAAGTAAGGAATTATAAAAACAGTGGCTTTGAGCCTTTTAAAATTTTGAAAGGGATTAAAATATTGAAGCAGAAAGAGAAATGCAATGGAATCCCTTTAGGACTGTGAAAGGCAGACCTCTCTCAGACTTCCCTCAACAGATTTTTTTAAACTTTATTTTGAAATAATTATAGATGCACAAATAGTAGAGAGAATGGCACGAAGCATGTGTGGAGTCCTGTGCCATTTTACCACGTGTGGATTTGGGTGTGGCCCTCAGGATATAGGAGTATTCCATTATCAGAGATGTCCCTTGTGATGCTCCTTTTATAGTCACAATTCCTCCTCCCACCATCGTCCCCACGCTCCGAAAACCACTAATGTGTTCTCCGTCTCTATAATTTTCATCATTTATCTATGACCTTTGTGATTGAATTTTTTTTTTTTTTTTACTCAGTGTTATACCCCTGACATCCATTTAGGTTATTAGCTTGTTCTTTTATTGCTGAGTTATAGTCCACGGTATGGACGTATCACCTATGTTTAACCATTCACTTTTTGAAGGACATTTTGATTCCATTTGGGGCTATTACAAATAAATGTACTATAAACATTTGTGTACAGGTTTT
Organism: Mesoplodon mirus; assembly: GCF_964341445.2. NCBI lineage: Eukaryota > Metazoa > Chordata > Mammalia > Artiodactyla > Ziphiidae > Mesoplodon > Mesoplodon mirus. The sequence goes on along the minus strand of NC_138983.1, from coordinate 97,157,728 downwards.
TGTGTGAACATAAGTTTTTATTTCTCTGTGATAAATGCTCAGGAGTATGATTGCATGGATTAACATATATGTTAATATATATTTGGTTTGTAAAGAAACTGCCAGGCTTATCCAGCGTGGCTGTACCATTTTTCATTTCCACCAGCAATGTGTGAGATACATCCTCACCAGCAATTAGCCTAAACACTGTTTTTCATTTTAGCTGTTTTAGTAAGTGTGTAGTGGTATCTCATCATAGTCTTAACTTGCATTTCCCAAATCGATAGTGATGTTAAATGTCTTTTCATGTACGTGTTTGCCTTCTGCATATCCTCTTCAGTGAAATATCTCTTCTTATCTTTTAAGTATTTCTAATCAAATTGTTTGGTTTTTTACCATTGAGTTTTGAGAATTCATTATGTATTTTAGATATGAGTCCCTTGTCAGATAGATGGTTTGCAAATATTTTCTCCCATCCGTAGCTTGTCTTTTCATTCTCTTAGCAGAATATTTCACAGAGCAAAAGCTTTAACTTTTGATGAAGTCCAGGTAGTTATTTTTTTCTTTTATAGATCATGCTTTTAGCGTCATGTCTAAGAACATGCCACCAGGTCCCTGACCCTGAGGATTTTCTCTTATGCTTTCTTCTAAGTGTTTTATAGTTTTATGTTTAAATCTATGAACCATTTTGGGTTCACTGTCGTTTATGATGTGAGATTTAGGTCAAAGTTCATTTTTCTTGCATGTGGATATTTAGTTGTTCCAGAACCATTTGTTGAACAGACTATCCTTTCTCCATTGAATTGCTTTTGCAAGTTTGTCAAAAATAATCTGGCCATACTTTCTATGGGGGCTACTTCTTAGTTCCCTATTATGTTTCATGGATCTACTTGTCATAATGGATCTACCATTATGAGATAGCCTTGATTACTGTCGCTATGTAAGTCTTAAATCAGGTAGAGTGATTCCTCCCACTTTTCTTTAAAAAATTTTTTTAAAGAAAAAAAATTTTTAATTTTTAATTCTAGTTCCTTTGCCTTTCCGTTTACATTTTAGTGTAAGCCTGTCTGTATATACAAAATATCATGCTGTAATTTTGATTGGAATTGTGTTTAATCGTATATATCAATGTGAGAATAATTGATATACTCCTACATTGTCTTCCAATTCATGAACATGGTATATTTCTCCATTTATTCAGTGTCTATCATGAGTGTTTTGTAGTTTTCAGCATACAAGTCCTGTACATGTTTTGTTAGATTTACACTTAAGTATGTCTCTCTTTTTTTTTTTTGAGTGACTGTAAATGGTATTACATTTTTAATTTTGGTGTCCACATGTTAATTGACAGTATATAGAAATACAGTTGATTTTTGTATGCTTCTTGGTAACTTTCAACCTTAACTGCACTTTCTTATATAAGGGCTTTTGTAGATTTCTTGGGATTTTATACATAAACAATCATGTCATCTGCAAATAAGAACAATTTTATTTCTCCTTTCAGAAAAGGAGATGTGAATGCCTTGAATCTTCTTTTCCTTGCTTTCTTTCCCTGGTTAAGACTTCCAGGACTCTGCTGAACAAGAGCAGTGTATAAATCCTTATATTCGCTTGTTCCTGACCTTAGGGGAAAGCAGTCAGTCTTTCACCATTAAGTACGAGGTTAGCTGTAGGGTATTTATACATGTTCTTAGGAAGTGAGAAATTTCCCCCTTTATTCCTAGTTTTCTGAGAATGTTTATTGTAAACGCAACAGATTTAAAGATAACTCCATGAACCTCCCCGTGAGATTCTCCTCCATGATATGGTCTCCCTTCAAGGACACAGAACATCTGTGCAGTGTGCAAAGTGGGAGGAAAAAGAAGAACTGTAGTTTCTTCTTTATCCTAACAAGGCATAGATTTGGGGTAGTTTTATTTCCTGTCTGGCTAAAGTAGAGACAGAGATCTCTGTTTTGAACCTGACTATGACATTAGAAAACTGTAGTAATTTTTAAAAGCACAGGCTTTGGAGATAGACAGAGCTGGGTTTGAATCTCATTAGGCTACTTTGTGGCTGAGTGACTTCAACCAAATTACTTAATCACTCTGAGCTCCTTTTCCCTGTCTGTAAACCTCTTACCTCACAGGGTTATTCTGAGGATTAAGTGAGAAATGCATATAAAGAGCCTGGCATGTGGTGCTCAGTGAATGTCACAATGATCATTATTATGGTCTCCTAAAACAGAGACTGAGAAGAATCCTCAGAGGTGCACAGGGTTGAGATGAGGATCCACTGACATTAATAAGCCATTTGGAAAAGGGAACCAATGAGGACAGTTATTAACTAGACAGAAATTGAGTTGCATTCATTGTATAGAAATAATTGACTGCTTACTGCTCCTCGGACTTAGCTTAAGAAATACGTCACTGGGCTTCCCTGGTGGCACAGTGGTTGAGAGTCCGCCTGCTGATGCAGGGAATACGGATTCGTGCCCCGGTCCAGGAAGATCCCACATGTCGTGGAGCGGCTGGGCCCGTGAGCCATGGCCACTGAGCCTGCGCGTCCAGAGCCTGAGATCCGCAACGGGAGAGGCCCGCGTACCGCAAAAAAAGAAAAAAATTCAGGGATTTATATTAGTAAAAAGTCATCCTTGCAATTACCCAGAGGTTACATCTAGCAAATAAAAAATGATTGTTTGTTTTATTTGCCTGGATCAATCCTAAAGAATAGGCAGTCATGCTTCTAAAGATTTCTACTCATCAGCAAGGCTGACATGTTGTTTTGACTATTGGTATCGTAGTATTTCAACATCGTTTATTTTTTCCGATAATGGAAGGTAGTTACATGCTTCTTGTTTTTAAAAATTGGGAGAAAGGAAAATATAAGGAAGAAAATAAAAGTCACTTGTAATCATTTGGCTCAGGGAAAAATCAATATTGATATTTGCAGGGTTTTACCCTCCAGACTTTTTTCTATATCCTGTAAGGAGTTTGGTTCCCTAAGGCAATAGGAAGCCTGTTTATAGCCAGGCTAGTGAGAAGTGTTTATAGTCAACAGTGATAACTGTTGCTATCACTCATTCATTGCACAGTATTTACCCAGAGCCTCAGCACCGAGCCAAGTCTAGGGGTACAGCGATGTCAGAACTGGACATGGTCCCTGCCATCAGGAAGCTGCCAGGAGAGAGAGAAATAAGTCAAATGATCCCACAAAGTGTGGCTAATTCCATTCCAACATTGGGGCTGGAAAGGAAAGGAATATGGGAGACAAGGAGGACTTAACTAGACAAAAGGAGAAGGGAATGGCATGTGCAAAGGCCCTGGGGTGGAAGAGCATATTGTGAACCCAAGGGACTGAGAGAAAACCAGGGCGTCCAGAAGTCAGAGTGGGAAGGAGGAGGTCTAAGGGACAAGTCGGCCTCCTTCATGTCACCATAAGGGTTTTGATCTTTATCTGAAAAGCAGTGGGAAGAAGGCTTGAAGGATTGTAAACAAGGGGGAGACCTGCCAGTGAACATCCCGGCTGCTGTGTGCAGACGAGCCATCAGGAGCTCTATTCACAATCTCCCCTCTCCCATTTTACACGGATCAAAAGCCTCAGCCTTGCTCATTTCACAGCTAAACCTTGCAAGTTATAATTTATATGATTTGATGTGCCTTGTAAACTGTATTTTTTTAGAGTTGGATATGGCTGTTATTTAAACTCTGCTGAGAAAGGGACTCAGTTCTTCCAGAATGAAGAAACACCAAAGCCAGTGGTTGTTGGATTTTCCGTATGTTTAAGAGTGGTTGTTCAACATGAACTCCTAGGCATTCTGACCCAGTGGGTTTGGGGTAAGGCCCAGGAATCTTCACATTTATATGCTCCCCAGGTTCAGGTCGGGGGAATGGAGTCCCCTGGAGTTGGTTCCAGGACCACACTTTGAGAACCCCACCATCAGTGCTCCCTCCCTCGCCCTTCTTGATCAGCAGAGCTCCTGCTTGTGTGTGTGTGTATGTGTGTGTGTGCGTATTATTTCAATAAACTTTGTTTTGAGGAAAAGAGAAGCAAAGGTTAAACAATGAAGGGCTGACTGACCCTACCCCCTCCCCAGGGACTCCCCCAGTCCCACCCTAGGGAGGTTCCAGGATCCCTAGAAGACTGAGCTCTAGGACAGCCCAAGTCAGCGCAGGGCTGCAGCTGGGAGGGTGGAGATGGAAGAGAAAAAGAAAGAACAGACATGACAGGGGGCTGAAATGCTGGTGTCCGCACCTCCACCTTCGGTGGTCAGTGTCCTGCCAGCCGGCTCCTTTCTCATGGGTGGAGCCATCTCTCCAGCCTGTGTCAGCCCTTCTCGCGTGGGATCTGAGTGTCATGAAGCCAGACTGATCTCACACACACACACCAGATCCTATCCAGCCGGATGACTCTCGTCCCTTTTCCTGGCCCCTGCCAGTTCTGGGCTGCCTCTCAGGAAAGAACCAGAGCCTACACCATAATCTTGTTTATTATTATTAAACAAGGCTGCTGGGATTGTCCTATTATTTGCATCATTTCACAGATGTGCAGGTATGTCTGCTCTGTCAAAGGACACACACAGCTGTAACTCTGATGGGCATGGCCAAATTTCCCACCAGAGGTTTCCAGATGTGGTGTCCTGCCAGAAGTGGACGCCCGTCTGCCACTCATTCCCCAGCCTTCAGTGCTGACCCCCCATTGGATCTTCACTGATCTACGGGGTGAAGTATGGTACCTGTGTCATTTTAATTCACATTTCTCTTATTCTAAGCGAACACCTGCATTTTGAGACAGAAGGTGACAGGTGGACTCTCTGTGGGGAAATCCACGGAATGAAACAGGCCTGGGAGGGTGCACTTGCTGGCTCCCCATCTGCATCGCGCTTGTCCTCCCGCCTTGGTTGTGCTCCCGTACCCCCCGTCACCCCCTCCTCACCCCTGGCTTCTCCCCAAGTGCTCCTCGCTCTGGGGGTTCACCTGTTTGGTCTCGCCAGTCCTCAGGGAATGTTTTGTCCCCTGTTTGGGAACTGGCGGCTGATTTCATTGCTCAGTTCCCACCACAGCAATTGATGGGTGTAGTTTCTCACCGGCAGATGGAGGGCTTCCAAGAGGAAACGTTCAGAGGAAAGGGCTAGATCGTGGTCTCATTTTTCTCATTTTTTTATTGTGGTAAGATATGCATAACATAAAATTTACCATCTTAACCACTTTTATTAAGTGTGCAGTTCAGTGGCATTAAATGTATTCACACTGTTGTGCAGCCGTCACCCCAATTATTATCCAGAACTCTTTGAATCTTGCAGAACTGAAACTGCACCCATGAAAGAACAACTCCCCATGCCCCCCCGGCCCAGCCCCTGGCAACCACCGTTCTGCTTTCTGTCTCTATGACCTTGACTACTCTGGGTATCTCATATGAGTAGAATCATACCAGTATTTGTCTTTTCGTGACTGGCTTCTTTCACTGAGTATAATTTCCATGTTCATCCATGCTGTAGCATGTGTCCAAATTTCCTTCCTTTTTTAAGGCTGAATAATATTCCATTGTGTGGATTCACCACATTTTGTTTATTCATTCATCTACCAATGGACACTTGGGTTGTTTCCACCTTTTGGCTGTTGCAAACAATGCTATGAACATGGGTGTATAAATATCTCTTCAAGCCACTGCTTTCAGTTCTTTGGGATATATACCCAAAAGTAGACTTGCTGGATCATATGATAATTTTACTTTTAATTGTTTGAGGAACCGCCATGCTGTTTTCCATAGTGGCTGCAACAATTTACATTCTCACAACAGTGCACAAGGGTTCCACTTGCCCTGCGTCCTCACCAACGCTTGTTATTTCCATTTTTTTTTTTTTTTTTTTTGCAGTACGCGGGCCTCTCACTGTTGTGGCCTCTCCCGTTGCGGAGCACAGGCTCCGGACGCGCAGGCTCAGCGGCCATGGCTCACGGGCCCAGCCGCTCCGCGGCATGTGGGATCCTCCCAGACGGGGGCACGAACCCGTGTCCCCTGCATCGGCAGGCAGACTCCCAACCACTGCACCACCAGGGAAGCCCTTCCCTTTTTTTTTTTTTTTATAGTAGGCATTCTGATGGATGTGATATGAAAGAAATTTTCGATCATAATCTTTTGAATAGCATACATAATACAAATAGCTACAGCATACATTTATGGACTACTTACTGTATCTCACATGGCTTTATACATCATCTATGTATGTTCTGTATATATATTTACAGAATTATATCCTCAAAACAAATCCTGTGAAGGTGAGAACTACTATTATCATTATTATCCTCATTTGATGACATGGACATGGGACTCAGAAAGGTTAAGGAACTGGCCCAAATCACACAGCTAGACGGGGGAGGTGAGGCTGAGTTTCAGACTGAGCTGACTCAAGCTTCTAAAAACAGAAGCTTCACTTTTTGAGTGTAAATTTAGCTTTGGGAACATCTAATATCTAAATTGGAAATTCTCAGTTAACTGAGATAACAAGATAATTGAGTAAGCTAGGGAAATTCCACCCTGTGGAATCCAGAATGAGGGTTGTCAGTGAAATGTGAGATCAATGTTCTCCTGATCCTCATTCATGCAACAGACTGAGGTGGCGCCATCTAGGGGGCGATTTGGGTAAAGAGGAAACGTTGACCTGGTGCTTTCCCAGGAAGAGGAGCATTGGGGCTGTTAAGTGGGGGCCCAGCAAGAAACACCACTTATCTCTCCAATCCAGCCAGAGTAAGTTCTCTGCTTATAAGGACTGGTGGAGTTCAATTAGTCCCACCTGGATAACCCAGGATAGTCTCCCACTTTTTAAAAAATTTTTTTAAAGTTTTTGGCTGGGTTTGGTCTTCGTTGCTGAGCACAGGCTTTCTCTAGTTGCAGCGAGCGAGGGTTACTCTTTGTTGCGGTGCACGGGCTTCTCATTGCAGTGGCTTCTCTTGTTGTGGAGCACAGGCTCTAGGCACGCGGATTCAGTAGTTGTGGCACGTGGGCTCAGTAGTTGTGGCTCGTGGGCTCTGGAGCGCAGGCTCGGTAGTTGTGGCACACGGGCTTTGTTGCTCCATGGCATGTGGGATCTTCCCGGACCAGGGCTCGAACCCGTGTCTCTTGCATTGGCAGGCGGATTCTTAACCACTGCAACACCAGGGAAGTCCTTAGTCTCCCTCTTTTAAGAGCACTGATTAGTAACCTTGACATCGGCACAGTCCCTTTGGCCACGTCATGGAGCATATTCCCAGGTTCTGGGGATCAGGGCATGGGCATCTTTGGGAGACCATTCTGCCCACCACATTAATACTACCACCTGACTGGACCATTGCTTTGGGACTGGTCTGAGAGCTTTCTGGAAGAATCAGTAGGATCAATGCCACAGGCCATGGAGAAAGATGGCTGGATGAGCTGGAAGGTGATAATACCGTTACCAAGAGGGCAGGAAGCAGGACTGGTTGAGTGAGCACCTCAACATCCCGGAAGCGGCCAGGCAGTTTGGGGCCTGGAGATGAACCAGGGGTTGGAAATACACACCTGCAAATCGAGGGGGTGGTACAGTGGCCCCAGCCCATGGACAGAGTGCAGAGGAAATGGACATCTGAGGGGAGAGGAACCCGGCGTGGAGACCTGGAAGCAGTCAGAGAGGTGAGGGAGCCAGAGAGCTGTTGCCAGGCTGAGGGTATTCATCACAGAGACAGCTTGCTTTGTGCCAGGTACTGTTCTTGGCACTTTCGAGTGTATTAACTCATTTCATCCTTAGGAGGTTAGTGTTGTTTGCCCCACTTTACAGATGAGGGCGTTGAGGCACAGATAGGCTGAGTATCCTGCCTGAGGTCACAGAGGGAGGCTGGGGCACTGGGCACCACGCTCGGGCAGTCTGATTTCAGGACCAGCCTCTCCTGAGGCCTTGCCGGTCCACAGGGCTCTCCCGGGGAGACCGGGGAGGAAGGATCCAGCTGACGGGGAAGCAGAGAAGCTTCTTCTTTCCTTCAAATCCCAGACTCGTCGTCTCACCAGCGCCTGGCCGTTTCCTCATATCCTTATTCTTTTGAAAACCCCATTTTTTTTTTTACTATCTCTGCACTACATCCCTTTCTGGAGGCAGTGGGGGGATGGGGCTGGGGGATGGGATAGCCTAGAACCAAAAGGTTAAAAGAAATAGATAAAACACACACACACACACACACACACACACACACACACACGAGTTAATTTTAAAAATGTTATCCCACTCCTTTGAACATTTCACCAAGCAGTACCTTTTGTCAATCCTATGAAGCCCAGCTTATCAAACTCATTTTTGCTGCTCAGGGAGCAACCAAAGAGAAGCAAAGAACCATGCCCCAGGCTGCACAGCTGGAAGGTAGCAGAGGTGGGACTTGAACTCAAGGCTTTCTAACTCCAGAGCCCATCCTCTTGCTCATAACAGAGAACATTTCCCATTTGCCCTATGTTCTCTTCTAAGTGCTTTTGTATGTATTATATCATTTATAGGTCACCAGTAACTTATAAGATGGTCCTTTTGTTACCTTACAGATGAGGAAGCTGAGGTATCACTTGCCCAACGTCACCCTGCTAGGAAGTAGGAGAGCTGGACTCGAGCCCAGTCTAATAACCACCACGTTGCCCTGCTCCCCCAACCCCTGAACCACCAGGCCATGTGCCTCTCTCTGACAACTGTGTCACATGTCACAGGGAGGCCGAGAGCCCGAGGAGGCCCCCGAGGGCAATGGCAGTGGGTTGAGGACCCAGCGGGAGAGGAACCTCTTGAAGCCATTTGACAATAAAGGAAAAGAAGGGGGAAGGGGCGGCATTTCCAGGCCGAGGGGGTGGTGAGCACGTTCACAGGTTAGACGGAAGTTACACTGTCAAGGTGAGGATGCAGAAGAGGAGATGGTTGAGGAGAGGGACCAGACCAGGGTGGGATGAAGGCAGGACCACCCAGAGGCCCTTGGCAGCTAAGAGAAGCCTTGAAGGTCCCATCTAAGAGCTTCTCCATGCCTGGGAAGTCCAGGTCCTGGCAGGGAGCTGAAGGCACATTCACAGGGGTGTGGAGTGATGGAGGGGAGTTTCCTGAAGGGACTCCATAGGGAGTGGGCAGGGCTCAGAGAAACCTCAAAGGATAGTGCAGGGCCCAGAGCTAGTATGAGTGAGGACTGTTCCCACCCCCAGAGCTGAGGGGTGAGGGGCAGGGGCATTTCCTGGGACCTGGAGACCCCGAGGGCTGGGTAGAGTCCTCTGAGGGAAGCTGTGTGGCCCCAGAGAATGGAAGCCAGGGGAGTAAGTACCCCAAGCTCTCTCCTCCCTGCTCTGATCTCTAACCCCCCATTGGCCAAACCCAACAAGAAACCAGAGACAAGGAGCCCATCAGCCCATGGATGTAGCTGCACAGGTGGGCCTGCTGGGCAGAGGGCACCGTGTAAAGGGATGGAGGAGGGTCGGGAGAAGCAGACGGAGAATGCCGGCAGGTGCAGGAGGTGAAGACCTAGGAGGCTGTTGTCAAAGTAGAATGAAAAGCCTGAGAGCAGGGACCTGCTGTCTGGGGTGCCCAAAGGGCACTGGGCCAGCCTCAGGACAGAAGTGTGAGGGTGGCAGGAGGGTTTGGGGGCCGGGATGGACTTGAAGGAGCTGGTGAGCTTGAGCAGGGCCCAGGGTGGGTGAGCATAGGGCATTACCCATAGGGAGCAAACAGGGAGCAAAGGCTACGTGACTCAAGGAGAGGACGAGACAGAGGATAAGGAAGGCCGGGAGCGCAAGGTTATGGTCTGAGATGGGGCTTCCCAGTGCCAGGTGATGCAAGGTTGAAACCTAGCTCCAAAGGACGGTTCCAGGTACACGTCGAACCTCAGCGACAATGTCAGCGAACCTCAGGGCAACGTCATAACTAAGTCAGCTTCCCGAGGAGTCTTCCTTAAAGCACAGGGGTCATCAGAGCAGATGGTCATTGTTAATAGAAGTTTAAACGTCTCAATATTTTATGGACTCACTATATACTTTTTAAAGACATTTTCAATGCAGGAGCCTTAAAAAATGCACTTGTTTTGTATATTAGGTCCTGCCTGTCTCCTCTCTCATTATTAAATCACTCTCTACTCTGAAAATCACAGGGTACAAATCAAAGGTACAAGTTTTGGAATTAGCCTTGGGTTCAAACCCTGACATTGCCCTGTGCCAGCATCCTGATGTTGAGTGAGTCCCTTCATCTTAGCCATTTTTTAAATCGTGGTAAAATACCTATAAAGTTTACCGTCTTAACCACTTTTAAGTGTACAGATCAGTAGTTGTAAGTTATTCACATTGTTGTACAACCAGCCTCAGAATTTTTCATCTTGCAAAACTGAAACTGTACCCATTAAACAACAATTCCCCGTTTCCGCTTCCCCAGCTCCTGGCAACCCCCGTTCTATTTTGTTTCTATGAGCTTGACTACTTTATGTACCTCACATAGTGGAATCATACAAAATTTGCCTTTTTGTGACACTTACTTCACATAATGTCCTCACGGTTCATCCATGTTGTAGCATGTGTCAGAATTCCCTTCCTCCTACACTGAATAATATTCCACTGTATGGATGGACCACATTTTGCTTATCCAATCATCAGTCAGTGGGCATTTGGGTGGCTTCCACCTTTTGGCAATTGTGAATAATGCTACTATAAACATGAGTGTACAAATATCTCTTTAAGTTCCTGCTTTCAATTCTTTGGGGTATATACCCAGAAGTGGACTTGCTGGATCATATGATAATTTTATTCTAAATTGTTTGAGAAGCCGCTCTACTGTTTTCCATATCAGCTGCACCATTTTACATTCTCAGCGGTGCATAAGTGTTCCCCTACTCTACATCCTTGCCAACACTTGTTATTTTCTGTTGCTGTTTGTTTGTTTTTGATAGTAGCCATCCTAATGGGTATGAGGTGGTATCTCACTGTGGTTTTGATTTGAATTTCCCTAATGACTAGTAATGTTGAGCATCTTTTTATATGCTTGTTGGACATTTATATATCTTCTTTGGAGAAATGTCTATTCCAGTTCTTTGCCCATATTTGATCAAGTTATTTGGGGGTTCTTTTTTGTTGTTGTTGTTGAGTTATAGTTCTCTATATATTCTTCATATTAACCCTTTTTCAGATTTGTGATTTACAACTATTTTCTCCCATTCTCTAGATGGCCTTTCACCCTGTTTATTGTGTCCTTTGATTCACAGAAGTTTTAATTTTTGATATCGTTGAATTTATCTATTTTTACTTTTGCTGCCTATGCTTTTGGTATCATATCCAAAAATGCATTGCCAAATCCAATGTCATAAAGCTTTCCTCCTGTGCTTTCCTCTAAAAGTTTTATAGTTTTAGACTATGTTTAAGTCTTTGATCCACTTTGAGTTAATTTTTATACATGGTGTAAGGTAAGAGTTCAACTTAATTCTTTTGCAGTCTTTCCCAGCATCATTTGTTGAAAATACTGCTCTTTCCCCATTGAATAATCTTGGCACCCTTGTCAAAAATCATTGGACCATACATGCAAAGTTTTATTTCTGTGCTCTCTATTCTATTCTATTGGCCTATGTGCCTGACCTTATGTCAGTATCACACTGTTTTGATTACTGTACCTTTGTATGCAGTAAGTTTTGAAATCAGGAAGTGTGAGACCTCCAGCTTTGCTTTTCTTTCTCAAGATTATTTTGGCTATTTGGGGCCCACTGAGATTCCATATGAATTTTAGGATGGATTTTTCTATTTCTGCCAAAACTGCTGTTGGGATTTTGAATCTGTAGATCCTGCTGTGTAGTAATGACATCTTAACAATCTTAAGTCTTCCAACCCACGAATACAGGGTGTCTTTCCATTTATTTGTGTCTTTAATTTCTTTCAGCAGCACTTTGTAGTTTTCAGTGTACACATCTTTTACCACCTTGGTTAAATTTATCCCAAAATATGTTATTCATTTTGATGCTATTGTAAATTAAATTATTTTCTTAACTTCCTTTTCAGATTGTTCATTGTGAGCATATAGAAACACAACTGATGTTTGTGTGTTGATTTTGTGTCCTACGATTTTGCTAGTGAATGTTATTTATTAGTTCTAAGAGGGTTGTGGTTTTTCATGGACTCTTTAGGATTTTGTACATGTAAGATCATGTTGCCTGTGAACAGAGATAATTTTACTTCTTCCTTTCGAATTTGGATGCCTTTATTTCTTTTTCTTGCCTAATTGCTCTGGCTAGGACTTCCAGTACTTTGTTGAATAGAAGTGGCAAAAGCAGGTATCCTTATCTTATTCTTGAAATTAGAGGAAAAGCTTTCAGTCTTTCACCTTTCAGTATGATGCTACCTGTGGGCCTTTCATATTTGACCTTTATTATGTTGAGGTAATTTCCCTCTATTCCCTGTTTGTTGAGTGCTTTTATCATGAAAGAGTGTTGCATTTTGTCAAATGCATTTTGTACATCAATCGAGATGATCATTTTTTTCCTTCTTTCTGTTAATGTGATGTATTACGTGGATTAATTTTCATATGTTGAACCATCAAGTCTGCATTCCAAGAATAAATCCCACTTGGTCATAGTGTATGATCCTTTTAATGTGCTGTTGAATTCGGTTTCCTCCTATTTTGTTGAGGATTGCGGTATCAGTGTTCATAAGAGATATTGGTCTGTAGTTTTCTTGTAGTGTCTTTGTCTGGGTTTGGTATCAAGGTAATGCTGTCCTCTCACTTCACCATTTGAGTCTCAGCTTCTTCATCTCTAAGATGGAGATAATAATAGAGACCCTGTTTAGGGCTGTCATGCAGATTAAATGATAAAAATGCAGACAAAATGCTTCAGCAGGACCCAGTTCACAGGATGCCCTCAAAATATGTTAGATGATGATAAGGATAATAATAAAAATAATAATAAATAAATAACAGTTCATCTCATAGTTGGACAGCTGAGTAGGATGGAGCTTATACAGTCAGTCTGTATTAGCAGCAGGGCGTCTGTCCAGTAGCAGCATTTAGCAATTTTCCAAGTAAAGGGAGCGAGTGATATTATAGGGCCGAACTACCAAGCTGTCTCCTGGCCTGACATGTGGCAGATGCTCACCCAAATTTGTGGAGTCATTTAAAACTTCCTGCTTGCTTTGATTTCTTAATAATGGCTTGACAGTTTTTGAGGAACTGAAAGCAGTGAAGCCTGGGAAGAGAAAAACAAAATGTAACACACAGAATTTCTCTCATTCATGGGTTATCAAAGGTTCAAAGGACACAAAGATCAATGGCAATGGTGATGAAGATGATGTGGGTGACATTTTCCAAAGAACTAATGTGTTTTTATTTTTTTAATACTTTATTTTTTTGAACAGTTTTAGGTTTACAGGAATTTTAGCAGAGAATACAGAGAGTTCCCATATATCCACCCCTCCAATACACACAGTTTCCCCTATTATTAACATCATGCATTAGTGCGGTACATTTGTTACAACTGATGAACCAATATTGATATGCTATTATTAACTAAGTCCATAGTTTACATTAGGGTTCACTCTTTGCATTGTACGTTCTTTCGTTTTGACAAATGTATAGTGACAAGTATCCACCATTACAGTATCATAAAAAAATATTTTCACTGCCATAAAATCCCCTGTGCCCCTCGTCTTCATCCTGAGCCCCAGAGCCCCTGTGCCCCTGGCAAGCACTGATCTTTTACTCTCCTTATAGTTTTACTTTTTCCAGAATTTCATACAGTTGGAATCATACGGTATGTAACCTTTTCAGACTAGGTTCTTTCACTAAGCAATATGCATTTAAGATTCCTCCATGTCTTTTTTGTTATTTGATAACTCATTTATTTTTATCACTAGTATTTCATTGTATGGATGTACCACAATTTGTCTATCCATTTACCTTTTAAAGGACATCTTGGTTGCTTCCAGTTTTTGGCAGTTATGAATAAAGATGCTGTAAGCATGTATCCAAAATCAATGAGTCTTCATGGATATAGAGAACAGACTGTGGTTGCCAAGGGGGAGGGGGTTGAGGGAGAGATGGAGTGGGGGGTTGAGGTTAGCAGATGTGAGCTGTTACATCCAGGATGGAGAAACAACAAGGTCCTACTGTAGAGCACAGGGAACTACATTCAATATCCTGTGATAAACCATAATGGAAAAGAATATTTTAAAAAGAATGTATATATATGTATAACTGAATCACTTTGCTGTACAGCAGAAATTAATACAACATTGTAAATCGACTACATTTCAATAAAATAAATAAATAAACAATATAAATGAGTCTTAAATGTCAACAATAAGAAACCAAACAACCCAACTTAAAAATGGGCAAAAGAGCTCAACAGACACCTTACCAAAGAAAATCTACAGATGTCAAATAAGCATATGAAAAGATGTTAAACATCATACATCATTAAGGAATTTCAAACAAACATGAAATATCTCTTCATTTATTTAGACTACTTTGATTTCTTTCATCAACATTTTGTAGTTTTCTTCATATACCTCTTCATATAGCTAAGTATTTTGTTAGATTTATTCCTAAGTACTTCATTTTTTTTTTTGGTGCTAATGTAAATGGTGTTGTGTTTTTAATTTCATATTCCACTAGTTCATTGTTGGTATATAGGAAAGCAATTGACTTTTGTATATTAATCATGTATTCTGCAACCTGGGTACAATTGCTCATTAGTTCCAGGAGGGCTTTCTGTCGGTTCTTTGGGATTTTCTGCATAGACAATCATGCCATCTGCAAAATGGGCAAAAGATCTGAACAAACACCTCACCAAAGAAGATTTCTTTTTCCTTCCCAATCTATCTTTTATTCTCTTTTCTTGCCTTGTTGCATTAGCTAGGAGATACAGTACAATGTTGAAAATGCGTGGTGAAAGGGGACATCTTCACCTTATTCCTGATCTTAATTGGAAAGTTTCTAGTTTCTCACCATTAAATATGACGTTAGCTTTAGGGTTTTTATAGATGTACTTTATCAGGTTGAGGAAGTTCCCCTCCATCCCTAATTTGCCAAGAGTTGTTGTGGTGGTTTGGTGGTTTGTTAGTTTATCATGGATGGTGTTTAATTTTGTCAAATGCTCTTTTTGCATCTACTGTTATGATAATGCGATTTCTCTTCTCTACGCTGTTGATGTGATGGATTACATTAATTGATTTCCAAATATTGAACCAGCCTTGCATACCTGGAATAAATCCCACTTGTCTGTGGTGTAGAACTCTTTTTATACATCACTGGATTCAATTTGCTCATATTTTGTTGAGGATTTTGCATCTATATTCATGACAGGTATTGGTCTGCAATTTTCCTGTTTTGTAATATCTTTATCTGGTTTTGCTATTAGAATAAGTTTGGCCTCACAGAATGAGCTGGGAAGTGTTCTCTCTTCTTCTGTTTTCTGGAAGAGATTATTGAGAACTGGTATCATTCTTTCCTTAATGTTTGATAGAATTTACCAGTGAACCCATCCAGGCCTGGTGCTTTCCATTTTGGAAGGTTAATCATTATTGATTCAAATTCTTTACTAGATATGAGTCTTTTCAGAGTATTTATTTCTCCTTGTGTGAGTTTCAGTAGATTGTGTCTTTCAAGGAAATGGTCCACTTCATTAAGTTATAAAATCTGTTGGCATAGAATTATTCATAATATTCCTTTATTATCCCTTCAGTGTCCATGAGATCAGTAGTGATGCCATTGCTTTCATTTCTGATTTGAGTAATTTGTATCTTCTCTCTTTTTTTCTTGGTTATCCTGCTAGAGGTTTGTCAATTTTATTGATCTTTACAAAAAAAAGACCAAACAGCTCTTTATTTTGCTGACTTTTCTCTCTTGTTTTCCTGCTTTTTATTTCATTCATTGCTTCTTTTCTTCTGCTTGTGGTAGGCTTATATTGCTCTTCTTTCTCTAGTTTCATAAGGTGGAAGCTTAGATCTTTTCAAATGTATGCCTTCAATGCCATAAACTTCCCTCCAAGCACTGCTTTCACTGCATCTTGCAAATTTTCATAGGTTGTATTTTCATTTTCATTTAGCTCAAGATAAATTTTTATTTCCCATGAGACTCCCTCCTTGACCCATCTGTTATTTAGAGGTGTGTTGTTTAATCTCCAAATATTTGGGTATTTTCCAGCTGTCTTTCTGGTATTGGTTTCTAGCCTAATTCCATTGTGTTCTGAAAACGTACTTTGCATAATTTCTATTCTTTTACATTTGTTGAGGTATATTTTGTGGCCTGGAATGTGGTCTGCTTGGTGAATGTTCCATGGGAGCTTGAGAAGGATGTGTGTTTTGTTGCTGTGGGATGAAGCTGTGTGGTTGCAAGTTAGATCCAGATGATGGTAGTGCTGTTCAGTTCAACTTCATTCTTATTAATTTTCTGCCTGGTGGGTCTGCCCGTCACTGACAGAGGGCTGTTGAGGTCTCCAGCTACCATGATGGATTCATCTGCTTCTCCTTGCAGTTCTATCAGTTTTTGCCTTCCATACTTTGATGCTCTATTGTTGGGTACATACAATGAAGGACTGTTATGTCTGCTTGGAGAATCAACCCCTTTATCACTATGTATCGCCTCTCTTTATCCCTGATAACTTTCCTTCCTCTGAAGTTGGCTCTGCCTGAAATTAATAGAGCTACTCCTGCTTTCTTCTTGTGTTTCAGTATTTTAAGTGCCAAAGTGTTTGGTAGGAATTTGAAAAGTGGGTAAAGGCACAGTCATTTGAATCAGGCAAACCTGGGAACAAGCCAAGCGAGTCAAAGTGGCTGACTGTGGGCACACTTAATCGTTCTATGCCTCAGTTTCCTCATCTAAGAAATGAGTAACTATCGGACCTACTGTACAGCACAGGGAACTATATTCAATATCTTGCAGTAACCTGTGATAGAAAAGAATCTGAAAAAGAATAGATATTATATATATGTATAACTGAATCACTTTGCTGTACACCTGAAACTAACACAACATTGTAAATCAACTAGACTTAAATAAAAAATTAAATTTTTTGAAATGAGGAAGTATCCCTTTGAATTATTGTGAAGATGAAACGGGATAATGCAGTAAAGCACTTAGCAAATTTCCTGGCATTTGTGTAATTACACATAATGTGTCATTAATATATTCTACTAATATATGCAGTTATATTATTATCTATTCATATACTATAAGCTATTATTAATAAAAGCTATTGGTTATAATTATATTGTGGGACGTTAATATAGATTTCTAATTCCAAGTACTCTCTGTGAAAGTTGGATGAGGCACTCTGAGAAGAGTGACTTAGAAAATAATTGCAAAGTCTCAGGCTGGAGTGGATGGCTCATAGGCAGTGTCCTGAGAAGACAGAAGACTCCGCACGTGCCCTGCAGCCCATAGTCCAGGGCGCCAGGGCCAGGGGGGATGTGATATTTCCTCCTTGGTGCCAAGGTTTGCTCATTCTTCTTATTAAAGTGGTTACACAGGAGGTTTCTGACGCCACTGACAATTCACTGTCTGGGGTCTCTCTCTTTTGTGGGAAATGTGGTCACACCAGGGCCCCTATTGAAAAATAGATCATCTTTGGTAATTCTGAGTAGCTTTTAAGAAGCAACAGTAATAATTAATCACATGGGATAAACCTTCATTATACACCAAGGCTTTTAAAAGGTAGTTATAAAACTATGTTTTGTGGTGTGAGCTCAATTGTGTTTAAACTTTTTAAAAAGATTGTAAGCATAGAGAAAAGACTGGAAGGATGTGAACCACCGTGTTCTCAGTGCCTGCCTCTGGGGGACGGGAGTCTAAGTGATTTTAATGTCTTCTTTGTGTTTTTCTCTAGTTCTCATTTTCTGCATTATTAGAAAAAACATGTTATTTTAAAAATGAATAGAACAAACAAATGAAAACAACAATTATTACAAAACCTCCCCTTCACTTTAACACTTGCAGTAAATGGACAGTTGTCACTTGCCAACTGACCTTTCTGGTTTGTGTTGGGCCATTTCTGCTGTCTTGCCACTCGGGACAACCAAAAGGATACTTGCATGGGATCAGAGAACTATCACGTGGCCAATTCCTGGCCAATTCCCCCCGAGTTCCCTCTTGCCTCTGTGTTGCCTGACGCCCTACCCCAAAACTGGGCATCTATTCTGGGTCTGCTGTCAGGGTCTGGTGACCCTCCACTCACTAGCTGTGTGGCCTTAGGCAAGTCACTTAACCTCTCTGACCCTCAGCATCCTCCTCTTAAAATGAGGATTGCAGTGACTGTCCAGCCAGATGAAGTGGTTAGCACATTGGGGCCCCCAGTGTCAGTGGCACTAGTTATTCCTTGTTATTCCTGTTATTCCTGGCTCTGACTGTCCTCCTTCTGCATTTCAGTCTGCAGACGTCGACAACCATCACGCACTCATTGAATATAATGAGGCCGAAAGCAGCTTTGTTCTCCACGACTTCAATTCCTGCAACGGCACGTTCGTCAATGAGTGCCACATTCAGAACGTGGCTGTGAAGCTCCTACCCGGAGACATCCTGAGGTTTGGGTCCAGAGGGCTGACCTACGAACTGGTCATCGAAAACCCAGCCTCGGTGAGTCCAGGCCCCTGCGGGGGTGGGGTGGGGTGGGGTGCAGAGGTGCCGTGTTGTGTCACCTTCCGTGCAGCCTAGGGCTCGGGTACGGCCACAGGTGGAGTTCGTCTGGAGCGCGTCACTCTTGCTTTCGAGATTCTGCGAAGTTCAGCCCCATCGCGTGGGTGCCCGGGGAGAGCGAGTCCTCGCGCCCTCTTCTGGGCATTTCGTGGAATTACATGCAAGAGTTGTCTAGGGACCAGCCCCGAGGGAGAGCATTTTCCTGAAAAGTGAAGCTTGGCGAGGGGAGGTGGAAAGCAGGTGTGTGCTTTTGAAGATGCAGAGATGGATGCTTCCTTTTTAGACAGATCAGTGCTCTGCAACTTCCTAGCTTTGAGACCTCGGCCAGGCTTCTCTGCGTGCCTGGGTCTGGGTCTTCTCAGCGGTGCAGGGCGTTGAGAGAGTATCTATGTATAAAAAGTCAAAGTGTCTGGCCGGAGTAGACGCTCAAGGCCTGCCAGCTGTTATCACACCGGATCAGAAATGTTCCCGGGATCAGGACCTAAGGTATGGCCCCAGGTTAAGCGGAACGTAACCCAAAATTCGCCCAGCAAAGCTCAGTGACCAGAAGTATCTGGTTCAGTAGGGAGGCAGGATGGGGGCTGGTTAGCAACACAGTCCTGGGTCAGAACCCCAGCTCTGCCTCTGGCCTACTCGGTGCGCTCTTGCACAAGCCATTGGACCCCTCGGAACCTCGGTTTCCACATCTACAAAATGGGGCCAACGACAGCAATGACCTTGCAGGCTTATCTCGAGGGCTAAATGAGATGGTTCTAATTGTAAAACTCCCAGAATAATGCCCATTCGTGGTGAGCACACAATTAATACCTGTCGTGTGTGTCCCAGAGAGATGGCGTGTTAACCTCACTCCCCAGCACCAAGAACGCTGCATGGACTGAGACCTCCGAGGCTTAAAGTCCTTTCGGGAACGAGGCTGGGTATAAATAAATAAAGTTTAGAGAATCTAGGCAGAATCCTGGGTGTGGGTTACCTAGGCAGCCCTAAATACCCACTCAGAGAAGATGAGCACCGTCCCTCAGGCTGCAGGGCCCGTGACACCGCATCCACCACGTTTGGCTTTGAAAACCTGGGACAGTTTTCTCCTGCTGCTTCTCAGCCCCCTTTTCCTCCTTGGACCAACATTAAAGTGTGCTCACTTGTGGGATGCACTGGGATCCACTGGCCGCCCTGAGGAGGGGCTCCTGACCCAGAAGGTGTTGACCTGATCAGGGGTTCTCAACATGGGTTCTAAGGATCCCCCTCGTCAGAAGCACGTGGGGAGCAGACCCACAGTGCAGATCTGGGCTTCACCCCAGGCCTGAGGACTCATACTTAGGATTCCCAGATGAAATACAGGACACCCAGTTAAATCTGAATTTCAGAGAAGCAACAAATCATTGTTATGTACAGGTGTGGCCCAAGTATTGCAAGGAACCACTTATGCTAAAATAATTATTTGGTGTTTATCTGAAATTCAGATTTAACGGACACCCTATAGTTTATTATATATTGATTTATTCATTTCTTTATTTATGCGAAATCTGGCAACCATACACATCCTCCCTGGGAGTAGGGCCTGGGAATATGCATTCTCACAAGCTCCCTGATGATTCTGATGCACCGCCAATAGGAGGGAAACCGAAATTTAGAATCCTTTGTATGGAACACTTACAGAATTTTTTAGGGATCAAAGAAAAGGGGATTTCACACTCCCAAGCCTGAAAATCCAAGTTCATGAAGTTTGAATCAATGTGCCCCAACATGTCTGATTCCAAGAAATTTTCAGGAATGTTCAGTAAAATTACAGGTTCCCAGGCCCCCTCCCTGGGAAATTCTGACTCTGTGGCTTGCCTGTGGGAAGAAGAATAGGGGAGCAGCAAATAATATCTGCATTTTTTTCTTTTTTTTTCCTACAAAGATATTTATTGAAATATTATTGATAGGGGCATAAAATTTGAAACCTAAATTTCCATCCAAAGGAGGCATTGTTTAATAAATTATATTGTTTAATATATTCTAAGGAGTTTAATATATTATAAGGAGTTTGTTTATATATGGAATACTGTTCTGCCTTTTTAAAACACAGCTTTCTTGAGATATAATTGACATGCCATAAACGGCACATGTTTAAAGTCTGTAAGTGGATGGGCTTTGACATATGGGTACACCTGTGAAACCATAGCCACAATCAAGACAGTGAACAGCTCCTTCATCCTCCAAAGTTTCCTCCGGATCACAGCAAGTGTTTGTTTGCTTGCTTGCTCTTAACAGCTTCACTGAAGTACAATTTACATAACAGTAACTTCACCCATTTTAAGTGTCCAATTCAATCAATTTGAATATATTGATGGAGTTGTGCAGCCATCACCACAACCTGCTTTCAGAACACTTTCATCCATTTCTATCACCCCAAACCTCGGAGAAACCTTGGAGGTATTTCATTTTGGGGTTTGTTTTTAACTTTTAATTTTCAAAATTATGGTAAAATACACATAAAATTTACCATCTTAACCATGTTTAAGTGTACAGTTCACAGTGGCATTAAATCTATTCACACTGCTGTGCAGCCATCATCCCCATCCATCATCAGAACTTTGTTCATCTTCCCAAAGTGAAACTCTAAGCCCATCAAATCAAACCCCCTGCTTCCTTCCTCCCCTCCCACCATGCTGTGTCTGTGAATTGGACTATTCTAGGTTCCTCATATAAATGGAATCTTACATTGTTTGTCCTTTTGCGATCATCTTATTTCACTTAGTATGATATCCTCATGGTTCATTCCAGTTGAATATTTCATTGTATGGATTCACCACATTTTGTTTATCTGCTCATCCATCCATGGCCACTTGGGTTGCTTCCACCTTTTGGCCATTTTGAGTAAGTTTGTTATGCACACGGGTGTACAACTATGGAATGGGGACTTTATTTTACAAGGTGCTTCTTATATAATTGTGGGAAACAGTGATGACGACCTCTAACCTTGAGTAGATAAGACGGAAGAAGATGTTTTGTAAGAAGAGAAACCAGGAGAGCAGCAGGAGGAATCACTGACGTGAACAGCACTGTGCTAAGCAATTCACCTGCTCTCCCTTATTTCACGCTCACAGCAACCTATGAGATGGGTTCTCCCGTGATCCCCATTTGACAGACAAGGAATCCGAAACTCAGAGAGGTTAAGTAATTTCCCCAGGGCCACACAGCTAGTCAGTGCAAATTAAACACTATCCCCACTTGTGGAAAAAGGCGGGGAGAAAACCATTTAGTCTGATGCTAGCTGGAGCAGTAGCCTTGACTGGTTTTCACACCGAGGAAAGCATACTCTCACGGTCACTCGAATATACACGGAGTTTTTCAATTCTTATTCCTACACGCACTTGCACCTTGCTTCATTCCTCGGTTGACTGCAGGCAGCTGCACAAGTGTTCCCCTGGCCTGTGCCCAGGGCACTTTGCAGGACTCTCCCCAACCCCATCTTCTCAAAAGCGCTCTCTGTCGGGGCGTCCCCAGCTTGAGAAGCTTCCATCCATGACGCTCATATTCATGGAGGGGTCCTTTGCAGCGTCCGTGTGAGGGCGGCCTGTGGACTGACTGACACCTTCCTACAAATTCCACTTCCTGATGACTCCAACCTGCTGGCTGTTTAAAAGAAGAGAAAGGAAGAGGGGAAAAAGGGAGAGGTATTGAAGAGCATCTGTCATCAAATATTTTGAAGCCCAGTTTTTCTAAAAAATTCGTGGCCCTCTTGCTTCCGGCCTATTCTTGTTTCCAATTGATTTTGGGGTCCCTGGTGAGGGCGCTGTGTTTCCTCCTTGGATGGAGTTTCCACGGAGGACTGCCCTGATATCATACAGATTAAGTATGATGAGAACTGTTCTTCTCCCGACAAAGAGTTCCCAAATGAAAGCATTTAGTTCAGGTGTTGTGGTGACCCTAACCAATAGAGGAGGGTGTGACAGCATTTTACTGGGGGAGGGGGGTGACGTGCGGGGCGCTTAGGAATCCAGATGTGTGTGCAGATGTCACAGTGGTTAGAGCACGTGCCCTGAGGTCAGGCTGACTCCAGCGCCGTCCCAGCCCTGCTCTTGACCGGCTTTTATACTGGACGTGCACAAATCATCTACCTCTCAGAGTCTCGGTCCCCACTCCTGTAACAATAGTTCCTACCACCTTGAGTGACTGTGGTATTAAGTGGGCAAAGTGCGTAAATTGCTTAGTCCAGCGTCTGGCACCTAATAAGCACATGATAACCCTCAGCTTTAGAGTCAAGCAAACCAGCATGGAGCAGCCAAGATGCCTCCTTTGTAAGTGTCCTTTTGGACAGGGAAACCTCGCAAGACCTGCCCCCACTAGCAGATAAATACATTTGCAGATAAATTACCCATAGAATAACATACAAGATGGAAAAATATAAAGAAAAACTCTCGTTTGACAAAGTGCATTGGCAGGCAGGTTGTGCCCAGGACCATCCTTTTTTTTTTTTTTTTTTTTTTGTGGTCACGGGCCTCTCACTGTTGTGGCCTCTCCCGTTGCAGAACACAGGCTCCGTACGTGCAGGCTCAGAGGCCAAGGCTCACACGCCCAGCCGCTCTGCGGCATGTGGGATCTTCCCGGACCGGGTCACAAACCCGTGTCCCCTGCATCGGCAGGTGGACTCTCAACCACTGCGCCACCAGGGAAGCCACCAGGACCATACTTTGTAAATTATAGCTCTCTCATCAAAGTATTACCTAGGGCTGCCATATTGCACAACTCCAGGGTCACCATTCACAACGTAGTCCACGTGGATGGCGCCCACTGAAGCTGTGCAGGACATAACCCGCAGGGCCATCTGCAATGCCCTGAAGCAACCGTTGATTAATCCCATAGAGTCTTGGCACCAGGCGTGGGAAATTGAAGTCCCAGAGTCAGGTGTGCTGCCGTGTTGTGGGTTTTGTTTGTTGTTGCCTTTACTCGTGCTTTCTGAGCTCTGGGAAAGGAGGTGTGGAAACAATCTGTGCTAGTCACAGTGGCGCCGTTCTTACAAGGCAGCTGAGTAAGGAAACCCACGTCACCCGTATGTATCCATCATGTCTTTCTCTGTTCTGAAATACGGCAAAACGGATGGAAATGGCCAGAATGAAAAAGGAAGCCAGGCGCCACAAATGACGTGCCGAGTTGTTCCATGAGGGGGTTGACAGCTCCTTGTCGGCAGCCCCCATCCCCATGACTGCCTGTGTCTGGCCTTCCCTGTTGCCTGCTCTGCCCTGTTCCCAGTCCAGCCAGACTCTCCCACGTGGCTCCTGGATAGTGTCTTCTGTCCCTGCAATGTCATGACGTCCTGTCTTGCGAGAAGAGCGCCCTCTGTCGGCCAATATTCCTTGCTGCTTTAATGGGGAAGCTCTGCAGAACACAATCGAGAAAGCAAGGCCTTTGGAGTTAGATGGACCCAAGTTGAAATGCCAGCTGCAACTGACTTTACCTTTCTGAGCTTCAATTTCCAATTTCTGCCAAGGAGCTACTCATTAATCCCAGGTCCCCTTTCCCCCTTCAGTTGTTTTTATAGAGGTCCCTGGGACCACCCCTATCATGGCATAAACTGAGGCTCAGAGAGTTTCAGTGACTTCCCCAAGGTTAGGCATCAGTCATATAGATCCAGAGACAGGATTAAAAGCCAGCTCTCCTGAGTCCCTTGGAGGCTTTTCCTAATAGCACGAAGCATCGTGGGGCCGTGAGAGCCCAGGCAGGTCCTTCACTGCCCAGCGGTTAATGAAGGTCTTGCAATTCCCAGTCCAACCTGCAATTTCACACTCTGACAGGGGATGATTCATTATGTGGGTAAAAACGAAAGCCACTGATAATAGAAGAAAATGCATTTTCAGTTATCTGGCTTCCTTGCTTGTTTGGCTCCACTAACTTTTTTTTTGGCTGCACCAATGCAGGATCTTAGTTCCTCAACCGGGGATCAAACCTGCACCCCCTGCATTGGAAGCGTGGAATCTTAACCACTGGACGGCCAGGGAAGTCCCTGGCTCCACTAACTTTTTTTCTTTAATTATTTTATTTATTTTATTTATTTATTTTTGGCTGTGTTGGGTCTTCATTGATGCGCGCGGTCTTTCTCTAGTTGCGGCGAGTGGGGGCTACCCTTCATTGCAGTGCGCGGGTTTCTCTTTGCGGTGGCCTCTCTTGTTGCGGAGCATGGGCTCTAGGTGCATGCGCTTCAGTAGTTGTGGCATGCGGGCTCAGTTGTTGTGGCTCGCGGGCTCTAGAGCACAGGCTCAGTAGTTGTGGCCCATGGGCTTAGTTGCTCCGCGGCATGTGGGATCTTCCTGGACCAGGGCTCGAATCCCTGTCCCCTGCATTGGCAGGCGGATTCTTAACCACTGCGCCCCCAGGGAAGTCCATCCACTAACTCTTTACCAGGGATATTGCTGCCGTTCCTGGACAAATTCAGTTGCCCCCTTTCTTCTTCTTTTTTGACGATGGTGATCATACCTGATGGCTAATGTTTTATGCTCATTTATTATGGATCAGGAAGTGTTCCCAGCATTTCACGTGCACTATCTCACCCACTTCTCACAGACTAAGAAATGGCTGTTAGTATCCCTATGTCTTACAGACAAGGCACAGAAATGACACACTCGTCAGGGTCCCAGAGAAGGAGCAGAGCCGGGAGCCGGACCAGAGTCTGTGTGACGCCGGATCCCAAGGTCTTAACCCGAGGTCGGCACGTTATTGCCCAGGGTCAAGTGCGGGCCATCGCCTGCTTTTGTAAAGTTTCCTGGGAACACAGCCATCCCATTCATTTCAGTATTGCCTGTGTTGTCGGCTACAACGGCAGAGTAAGCTGGGCAGATCATATGGCCCACAGGGCTGGAAATGCTTACTGTCTGGCTCTACAGAAAACGTTTACCAGCCTCTGCTTGTAACATTATGCAGTACTGCCTCTTTCATTTGACTTGGTTTCTAAAAGAAGGACTTAAAATAGAGGGGGGAGCTGGGGAGAAAGAACTCACTCAGATTGAGCCTTACTGTGTGCCAGGAAATGTGCTGGTTAATTGCTTAAGTTTACTGAGGAATAAGAAGAAACAGACAAGCTGGAAAACTAAACTTTTAACAGTCTTTTCAATACCTCTTTAAAAAAGAGCTGGAAATATGTGGTTCTAAATATACATACACATATATATGCATTTGCAAATATAGTAATAATATAATTACATTGACATGGATCTGATAAATATACTAGACATTAACATATTATATATACAACGGATGCATATTACAAATTTTGCCTGTTTCTTCAACTGGAAAGTTTTCTTTTAAAACTGTGGACTGTTGGGAATTCCCTGGTGGTCCAGTGGTTAGGACTCAGTGCTCTCACTGCTGAGGGCCTGGGTTCAATTTCTGGTCAGGTAACTAAGATCCCCCAAGTGCACGGCGAGGCCAAAGAGCTAAATAAATAAAACTATGGAATGTCTTCCCTGAGTCACTTTTGAAGCAGAAATTTGGGATTTGTAGTCTGAAGCCTGCTGTAGCTAGAGAACTATTTATCTATCAAAGTTTCTCTAAGCAGCGTTTTACTACTTGTCTTATGATTGGTTCCTTGGTCTTAAATCATTCTTCTCTGGAGATGCTGCTTTACTTTTATAAGTTGAAAGGTAAATTTGGTGCATGATGACAGTCTGGTGGGTTTTATTTGAGCGTGTCATAACCTTTAAAACAACTTTCACTCTGAGTACATAGTGATGCTTATGCTAAAGTCTCAGTAAGCATACTGTCCAGGAAATTTGATTGTTTGCAAGTGTCAGAAAACCAACTAAAACTAGCCTAGGCAAAAAAAAAAAAAAAAAAAGCTCATGGAACTGAAAAGGCCAAAAGCTGCAGCTTAGGCCCAGCTGGATCCAGGCGCCCAAATCATGGTCAGGAATCTGACTCTTTCTTCCCTGTTAGCTTCCCAATCTCAGACAGACTCTTGCCTCACCTGTAGGAAAGTAGCCACCAGCAGCCCCAGCATCCTACAAAGCAGCAGTTCCAGGGAAAGAGCCAGCATCTTCATTGGCAGTGGCTTGGATCACGTGGCTTCCCCTGAACCAATCACTGAGGCCATGGGCCAGGAATGCTCTGATTGGCCAGGCCTGGGTTATGGTCTCACCCCTGGGGTGGAAGGGTCAGAATTCTATGGACTCAGGATTGTCAGGGAAAGGGTGTCTTCCCTGCAAAAAAATTAAGGTGCCCATCCAAAAGATGGAAGAAATGGATGCGGGGGAGGCAAAAACAAAGAAGATGTCCATGACATTAGGAAGCATTCCTATTGCCTAAGTGGAGCCTTCCGAACGGGATTTGCTACTAGGGATGTGGGGGGAGGAAAATGACGAATAATCCACTTTTCCATTGGAAAAGTCCCAGGCCAGTCTCCAAGGAAGCAGAGTTGCTCATTTCTCTCCTGTGGTGAACAGGTGTGATGAGAAGCTCAGAGTCGGGGCCTTAGTTGTCCATCCCCAAGAAGGGTGGTGTTTCCACATTCCTGGGACCTCTGAATAGGGCCCGTTGTTGAGGAGGATGTGGCTTTACTGTACCGGGGTTTGAGGAGCCGGCAACGGAGTGAATGACCAGAGAGCATGGTGCCCTTCAGAACAAAACCTGTTTCTTGTCAAGCTTTGTCATCTCCTACCTGACCTTATAGGATTTCCTCTACCCTGTGCTCTTACAGGTCCTGTGGGGACTTACTGATGTGATGAGAACTCCTGAGGCTGGGTGTTTTATATTAAAGGCGATTTCCCGAGACCAGTGAAGTGGAGGGCACGGGGCAGCAGGCAGCCTCAGGCTCGGCCTCCGCAGCAAAAACTCACACAAAAGGACCCCTGAGGCTGTGTTGTCACCAGATGTCTACAGGCGATGCAGATGACATCGGGGGAGGTGGAGACGGGAGCGCGGGCTGAACCCTTAGCATCCTGCTGAGACAGAACCCGGACCCGGCCAGGAACCTGGCCGCGTCCTGCTTCCTCTGGCAGACCACACCCTTTGTTACCAAATCAGAACTACGTTGCTCCTTCTCTGAACTTAGTTGATGATCATTCATTCATTCATTCCGTCTCTCTATCTGGCAAGACCGAATTGAAGCAGGCCAAGTCTACGGGTAGCAAAAGCTATTTGCAAAAATCCGGCTGTTTTCTCATTAGATTCTATTTCCCATTTTATGGACTGACCAGGAAGCTGATTAGAACTTGAAAGGAAAGGAAAAACCATAAGATTGAAGATTTACAAGAAAATGGGAAAATTAGATGGGCCAGATCTCCTTTAACACAGCTGGGAAAACCCCAAACGAATGGCTTTTCTGAACAGCTCAAAGGGACTTAATTCTTTTAAGTTCCAAAACCTAAAAATAATGTATAACTTGGTGGTTCTGTGTTCTAAATGTATAACCCTGATTTCTCACACTGAAACCCCGTACATGATTTAGCCTTTTCTTGGGGACATAGAATTATTATCCGTCTCTGAGTTATGGTGACATCCCGGGACTTGTTGAGATAAAGGCCATTTTTCCTGGCACCATGTAGCCCCCTCTCCTGGCTTCTGAGTTCTACTGGCCATGTTTTCTAGTCTCCATTCTGTCTTTCCAGGTCCATGGCTCCTCCATGCTGCGGTCAGTGTGCCTGCTCGCCACCATCACCCCTACCCCCCAGGCCCTTCCATACTGTGGGAATTAAGCTCCACATCTATGTATGTTAAATTCTTCTGTAAGGAAGCCAGTCTCTTCTCCCTCCTTTATGTATTTACTCACTAATGTATCTATGTCAGTATGGACCCATGTATACTGATTTTACACTTTGAGTTATAATCCAATACTCATTAACTATTACTTTGCTCAAATTCTTCCAGCCTTGGCCACTGGGGGCTCTTTCAGGTTGGTTGCTGTGTCCTTGAGCATCTCCCCACCTTTTCATTTTGGGCACTTCCTTACTCTCTGCTGTTACAAGATGTGCCAGGCTTATCATGTATTTTCCCCATCCCAGCCCCAGAATCAAAGTGCTTTTTATTTACACTATATTTGCCAACTGTTCAGCTCAGTCAGCGAACACCTACCATGAGTAGTAGGCACTCTGCTGGGTGCCAGCACAGCCAGCGATTGGCTTTTAAATATTTAATGACCAGCTCTCTGGGAAAAGTAAAGTACATGGATGCATAGCATAAGGTTTACTGATATAAAGAATGTGTAGCACAGTCTTTCCATGTAACAAGAAATACATTACCCTTTCTTGTAAATTCTATATAGCCAGCTGAGTCTCACAGAATGCTTTCATTGACTTTAGCCGAACTCTTGTATCCATAGCCAATTTCTCATTGCAGTTGACGAATGAGAGAGTTCCCAACCTGAGCACTCGTGGGTATTTTTGGATATTTTGGATTTATGAATAATACAAGTGAAAAAAGAAAGACGTTAGAACTTCACATGTTCATCAGTGACATGAGTGACTTTGTTGCTGCATCAGATAATAATTTTCAAATACTCGAAGAACGTTTCCTCAATTTTTTTTTCTATTCATAACATAATGGCTAAAACACAACATGCTTTTGTATAATCTGCATTGTTAACATTTTCTCCATTACCATCTTAAGTCTAGGCAATCAACAAAACAAACAAAGAAACAAAATCAAACTCTACATGAACCACCATTATTAAACCTATTTATAAAATTTTTAAAAACCAAGCCCTGATTTATAGCATTTCCTGATTTCTATGGTGTAATACTCCCTCCACGGTCAATTTCAAGCTCCCAATGACACATCCCTGAATACAGAGATGGAAAGAGAGGTGTGGTAACACATCACTGTGTAGCATTTCCAACAGACACATATAGTAGAGTGAAATAACCTCAAGAGCATAGGTAATAATAAAATAGAGTAAAATAATTAGGAAGGGGTGACTTTTAAGTTTGTATCACCTTTGTTTCTGATATAATTTAATTGTAAATTTATGTAAGTTAATTCTTATTAATGGCTATGTTTATCAACCAGTTGGCAAAATTCCTGGACATTTAACAATCGGTTCTCGTGGGCGGGTACCAGCTGACCCCAGGACTCCTCTGGTACAGCAGTAAACATACCACAGGTCTTCCCAAATTGAGGCTGGGGTCCTCTGAGCTGCTTCCAGGGCGTGGCATGTACCAGATGAATAACACTTCCATAAGACAGTTGTCAGTGTTCCTAGAAAATCCCATTTCTAAGTAGCCCATGTGATGTCTTGTGGTTTTTCACACCATCTAATGTTCATTTCCTTTTTTTAACTCGGAAAATATCCTATCATTCACTAACCAATCATCTAAGATCCGTTTGTGAGTATGGAAAGCAGGTAATAAATCATGACTTCGAGTAACCTAGAAGTCCTAAAAGCACAGGTATTGGAGTCAAATTGTGTCACCACTTCCTGGCCGTGAGATGTTGGGCAAGTCATTTAACCTCTCTGAGCTTCAGTTTCTTAATCCACACAATGAGGGGTAAAATGCCTCCTGCAAGATTATTCTGGAGATCAGATGAGATGACATGCATTAAGTGCCCAGCACAGTCTGTGGCACATCTGTGGCTTCTCTACACAGTGGCTCATAGCCGTTGTATTGTCCACAATTACTTACAAATGGCAGAGCACATAACAAGCTCTCCAAGGGCAAGGTCTAAGTTTCCACCTTCTCTGCAGGCTCCAGGGCTTCCTGGCAGAATTCATGTGTACTGTAGGCACTCGATGTGCAAACTACTTCGAATTTTTTTTAGTGTTTCCCGTTCAACTTACACTCTTTACAGGGTTAGAAGCAGATATTGGGGAAATAACACAAAGAACAAATAGATAATTTGAAAAAAAATGGACAGTGATTTCTTGAGTAAATCATTGACCCGTGTTTATTAAAGCTAATATAAATTCAGTCGTGGTGTGGTCGTGGTTAATCCAGGTGGTTGACAACTTGCTATTTTAAAGGTAGTATGGAAAAGAAATCAGGAGTATCACATATGCTATCTCAAAAACAAAACAAAAAAACCAACCATGGCAACATACCATATGGTCAGAGAACAGACACAAAGAAAGAGAAAAGGCATTAGTGTGTATTTTTAAACTAAAGTTTCTAAAAACAGACTTGGGGACTTCCCCGGTGACACAGTGGATAAGAACCCACCTTCCAATGCAGGGGACACAGGTTCGAGCCCTGGTCCGGGAAGATCCCACATGTTGCAGAGTAACAGCCCGTGCACCACAACTACTGAGCCTGCGCTCTAGAGCCCACGAGCCACAACTACTGAGCCCATGTGCCCCAGCTACTGCAGCCCATGTGCCTAGAGCCCACACTCTGAAACAAGAGAAGCCACCGCAAGGAGAAGCCCATGCACCACAACGAGGAGTAGCCCCTGCTCGCCGCAACTAAAGAAAGCCTGCACATAGCAACGAAAACCCAACACCGCCAAAAATAAATAAATTTAAATCTAAACTAAAAAAATAATAAAAACAGACTTGTTGATAACTGACATTGACCCCATGCTTCCTGTACAGCCCAGAGCTGGCTTTTAAATGTGAGTCGTTTTCTTATGTTTGCTTTTCTCCCTGCCTGTTTCATTGTAGTTACCATCAGCAATTTCTGAGAAAACCTTGACCGTCCCTGTGATAGAGCAAGCCGGCAAACTAGAGAAAACCCACTTTAACCATCCAACTAAAGCTACCCTCAACCAACACGCTTCAGAGAAAAAAAAAACACTTTATTTTTTAATTTTTAAACCCGAAGAGCTTGGAGTCTGCTGCATTTACACATCTTTGGCTCCTTCCCCATAGGGGCCCTATCGTTCGGGCTCTGTGTGCTGCAAGCGACAGAAACCAGCTCTAGCCGGCCTCAGGGATGGAGCACTTCAGGGTAGCACCCGAGCCAAGGCTCAAAACCAGCTTCCTTATTTTCCCCACCATGTTCACAGCAGCATAGTTACAATAGCCAAGAGGTAGAAACCATCCAAATGTCCGTGACGCTTAATGGATAAACAAAATACACTCTAAACTGTATGATGGAATATTGTTTAGCCTTAAAAATGAAGGAAATTCTGACATGGATGAACCTTGAGGACATTATGCTAAGTGAAATACGCCAGTCACAAAAAGACAAGTACCATGTGATTTCACTTATTTGAGGTACTTGGTACTTAGAGTAGTCCAATTCATAGAGACAGAATGTTGGTCACCACGGCTGGGTGGCGGAGGGAATGGGGAGTTGTTGTCTAATGGTTAATAGAGTTTACGTTTTGCAAGACGAAAAAGTTCTGGAGATCCATCTCACAGAAATGTGAAAATACTTAACACCACTGAACTATTTACTTTAAAATGGCTAAGATGATAAATTTTATGTTGCAGGTTATTTACCACAATTTGAAAAATAAATAAACAGCTTCCCTCTCTCCATGTCTGGACTCCACTCCCTCATGCTGGCTGCATTCTGAAGTCCCACCAGGTCACTCCAGATCCTGGTGTCCAGCCAAGTCTTCTTGGGTCTCCTTGGCTCTGATTGGATCACTTGCCCCACCACTGAACCAATCAGTATGTCCAGGGAGTGTGATTGGTTGATTGCTTAGCCCCACCCACAGCAATGGGCCAACAGATTGGGAGGGAGATTCCTGGAATTTCCAGAAGAGCCAGGTGGGTTGCGGCCTGTCCACTACGGCAGTGAACCACTTGAGGCATGAGATATGAGCACTCCCTTCAGCACCCTGGCAGTTAGTGGGCAGTGAGGCACATCTACCTGAGCATCCCAGCACAAAAGGGAATTCCTCCACACTACCCGTGGTCTCTCGATTTGTTTTCTATCAGGCGGGGGTAAAACATATTCAAATTTCCCCCTTCCCACCTTCAGCCCTTTCATTCGATAAATCTTTATTAAATCGATGAGGAAAGGTTATAGGAATGATTGAGGCAAGACAGCCCCAGAGGAGAGGACGGGAAGGGATCGGATGGATGGAGAAGTGAGTGCAAGGCAGGAGCAGGACACCTCAGCTTCTGAAAGGAGAGAAAGGAAGAAATCTTAGGTGGAGACCGAGGTGCCCACAGTGGAGAGAAATTCGAATCTTCACATAAGGTAACAGAGTTCTGGAACACTGCCAAGTCCGTTCCTGAAACAGGTTTCAACGGGGCCAGTGTCATCATAAATGCTGGGCCAGGTGTCGCCAGGCAATTGGAGTTTGATTTTCCCGAACAGTGTTCTCCCTGACTCCAAAAAAGTCTTCAGGGGAATTCACCGGATTCTTGACTTGGCTGGGAAAGACTGTAGCTAAAAGACTGGTTTGGGAACCTGAGTGAGTGGAGAACCTTCCTCTTGAATACAATCCAGCTGGAGCTATAGGAAGTTCTGTCTGCCAGTGCTCCTATTTTGGAAGCATTCTGTCCTGTTTCTCATTACGTGTCTGCAGTCTGCAGAAAGAGAAACGTGACCGCCACAGGCGGCAAACCTTTGAACTTAGCTTCTTCCTTGAAAAGTGTGTTTTCTTCTGCCAAGAGACTGGGGGCGGGGCAGAGAAGGGAGAGAGAGACAGAGAGGGAAAGAGCTTTCCAGAACCCCAGTCCCACCACCCTCTCCACCACCACCTGAGCTTGGTGAAGTCCTTAACCTCTCCAAGCCTCATTTGTAAGCTAGGAATAAGGAGAGCCCCTCCCCTTCAGGGCTATCGCGAGAAATCGGTGAGTAATTACAATAAATGGTAGCATTCACGATGTCACGGTTTAACCACTAGGCTCGGGGAGGGATGGCCACAACAGCATTAACCAAGACAAAGCCAGGTGTCAGCACCTCTCAGCATTTGCTTCTCCCGGTATAGATGGATTTTGATGTGCTCTCTAATGAAAGTAGCTACAGACATCTTCCGCTGGATCAGATGAAAAGAGGTTCCCTTGATAGATATTTATGGAGCGTCTGGCAAGAATCAGATGTGGCAGATGTTGAGGATCACAGGTTAATGAGCCAGTTGGGGTGCGAGCCAGTTGGGGTGCCTGCCACCCCAGAGCTCTCGGCTTCGGGGAACAGGTGGAATGGGAGTGCCAGGGAGACACATAGTGTGGACGTGTGTGTCCCGGAGAGCTGGGCTTGAATCTCGGAGATGTGTTCATTCATTCTTTCAACCAGTATTTAAGGACCTACTGTGTATGTGCCAAGGGTTTATTCTAGGAGCTGAGGATACGGTGCTGAGCAAGGTAGACAAAAAGCTGTCAGCCTCTCAGAGCTCAGAGGTGGCGTTGTACCAGCTCAGAAGCTCACTGCCAAATCTGTGATCCTGGGAAAGTCACTAGGTCTTGCTCAGCCTCAGGCTCGTCACAGAGCATCAGGGGTATTAAATGAGGTAATGCATGTGAATCTCTTGACTGGGTGCCTGGCACGAAGGCTGCACCCAATAAATGGTGGTGCGATAGTGTGCAAGGTGACCTATGGTGGGAACCAACATCCCAAATTTGGGGAGTCTGGGAGGGCTTCCTGGGAGAAGTGACTTATACGCCGAAATCTAGGGCAGCAATTATGTCGCCGGGACAGAAAGGTGAAGACCACCCCAGCTGCTCGTAACCTCCCCTGACCCTCTTGTCTGCCCCTGCAGGTCTCCTTCCCATGGGTGAGGGGCCCAGCACCTTGGCCAAGGCCACAGCCACCTTGGGCCACCCAGCAACTGAACCAGTCACCCTCACCAACACAGACCCCCTTCTACCCGGGCATCTGGACAGCGCCAGTGCAGAGGAGCTGGTCGCAGGGGTCCCCCGAGCCCCCCATGGTCCCACCAGCCTCCCACAGGCAGCCCATGAGTGCCAGCAAGAAGATGTTCTCCTTCGAGGTGGACAGAGCCGCCCACAGCGTTCCCATCATCAGGCAAGGTACTCATGGGCGCTTCCTTGGTGGCTTAGGGGAGGGGCTTCTGCTAGGAGGATGGGTCTCAGTTTCTGCTTTCCCCTTTTTTTTTAAATTTTTATTGAGGTGCAGTTGATTTACAGTGTTGTGTTAGTTTCAGGTATGCAGCACACTGAATCTGTTCAACATATACATGTATCCACTCTTTTTTAGATTCTTTTCCCATATAGACCATTACAGAGTATTGAGGAGAGTTCCCTGTGCTATCCAGTAGGTCGTCCTTAGTTATCTCTTTTATTTATAGTATTGTGTATGTCAATCCCTCTCTTCCAATTTATCCCTCCCCCCTCTTATTCCCGGTAACGATAAGTTTATTTTCTACATCTGTAACTCTATCTCTGTTTTGTAGATAAGTTCATTTGTACCTTTTTTTAGATTCCACATATAAGCAATATGGTATGATATTTGTCTTTCTCTGGCTTTTGCTTATGTTCTCTGGTTCTGAAGTAGAACATAATCAAATGTGAAAAAATTGGGATAAGCAGAAAGTTAGAAAACAGTAAAAGATAAGCTGTCACCCTTATCACCAGAATTCTCCCTGTTGACTTTTTGGTACAAACTCCTCCAAGACTGTGCTCTGCCCATCTGCACACATCAGTACCTCTGTGGTGAGTGTGTGTGTGTGTGTGTGTGTGTTTGTACATATATATGAATATATCTGAATGTGTATCAGAATCTAAATTTATATACTTCGACTCAGATGTACAGACATATTGGTAACTGAAATCCCTCTTGCCTTAAGAGGTTTTTAAATATCTTATTACCATTTTACAGGTAAGAGGAGACTGAGGCTTAGGAGAAAATTACTTCTCCGGAGGTTATGTATTCAATCTAATCTAATCTAACGCTTTTCAGTCAAATTTAAGGCTGGTTATCTCAGTGACTGTCACTCACAGCCTGGTCACTTTGGGAACACACAGCCATCAGGGTTTCCTTCTCCCCCCTCCCCCCGAGAAGGCCTCATGGCATTTGGGGAGGAGACTTCCTGTCTGTCACCATCCTCTCGGCCTTGCCAGCCTTACTGGCAGAGTAGCTGGCTCGACTTAGTCCCTGGCATGATTCGCAGGTTTCTTCTGTGGCCACTGGTGTGAAGGTCCCATTCTCTGTTTTCTGCGTCCCAGCCCCAGACCCCTCTGAGTCCCCAGGTCTCTCGATGCCTCCACACCCTTCCCTGGTCTCACTCAGGACCACTCACCTAGTCACTTCCCTCAGCCATTCAAATAACAGTTATTATTCTGAAATATACAGACTAAGGGGCAAATGAAAGGTATCTCTGCAGTTTACATAATCATCATCATCATCTAAGGAATGCTCATGTACCTACGACCCAAGTTAAGAAATTACTCAGCCATTTCCCCCCAGCATTTTAATGTGAAAACTTTCAAACATACAGCAAAGCAAAAAGAATTTTACAGAGACAGCTCTCCTCCTAATTCTACCGCTAACACTTTGCTGTACTCTTTATTACATTTCTGTCTACCCATCCTTCTTGTCCTGCATTAATCCATCTTATTTTTTGGATGCATTTCAAAATAAATAGCACACATCTGTAGTCCTCCCCCTAAATGCTTTAGCACATATACCATTAACTAGAATTCAACATTTTTGTCTCCTTCATGTAAAATGAACACACAATGTGTATTAGTTATCATGATTGCATAACAAATTCTCCCCAAACGTAGCAGCCTAAAGCAAAAATCAAACATGTGTTATCATCTATACGGTTTCTGTGGGTCAGGAATTTGGCAGCAGCTTAGCAGGACAGCTGTGGCTCAGGGTCCCTCGTAAGGCTGCAGTCATCTGAAGGCTTGACCTGGGCCGCAGGATCCACTTCCAAGATGGCGTGCTCACATGGCTGTCAGCAGGAGGCCCCGGCTCCTCACCACATGGGCCTCCCCAGAGAGTGGCTCGAGCATTCCCATGACACGGCAGCTGCTCCTCCTGAGCAAGTGATCCTGGAGGACAAGATGGAAGTGGCAACATCTCTTGTGACTAAGCCTCAGAAGTCATGCTCTGTCATTGCTGCAATATCCTGATGGTTACACAGGGCGTCACCCTCCAGTGTGGGAGAAGACTACACACGGGCCTGAAGACCAGGAGGTGGGGATTATCAGCAGTCATCTTGGAGGCCGGCTACCACAGCCTGCCCTCGGGTCCTCAATGATTCACACTCCTCCTCCTCTCTCCCGAGGCCCCCCAAAATCTCACCCCAGTAACAGCATCGGCTCAAATTCCAGAATCTCGTCTAAATCAAGTCCAGGTACAGATGGGGCTCATGGGTGTAGTACCTTACATTCAGCTCATCAAGTACTACTTCCAGAAATCTGAAGACCTCTGAACAAAGGGTCTGTCCCTCATACACCCAGCATATATTGGTGGGACAGACATAGCATAACTGCTACATACACTCCTCTTGTTCCAAAAGAAGAAAAACAGGAAACACACAGGAGTCCCTGGCCCAAAGCAGTTCTGAAGTCCAGCTGGGAAAATATCGGCAGTTCCTTGATTGGGCTTCAGTCCAACTCTTGTCCAGAAATGACTTTCCAGGGCTCTTGTGTCTGCCCGCTGGTCCCTGAGTTCCGCCTTCTGAGTCGTCCTCCCTTTCCTATGAAAGGTGTCCCATGGATGTGGCTGCATAGTTTTATAGCCTGCTTCCTGCCTGTAGAAGCTTGGGGGTCCAGACGCTTCTTTGACTTTTGTGGGTCTCTGTCAGTCTGAGTTGGCAGTGCTTCTTATTGGGGTTCATCCTATTAGGCAAAACCCATGCCCACAGATTTTTTTGGACCCAAGCCCTTCCACCATGGACTTCTGCAAAGACTGACAAAGCACAGAAGCTTCTTAGAAGCCCAGTTCTTTGACCGAAGGGTTCTCCTGGACACTGCCCTGGATCTGTATTCTTAACAAAGGATTTTACAACCACACCCTCAGCTTCTTCTCTGGACTGTGTTTTCTTGAGAGTGCCCTTGATTTGATCTTTGCCCAGAACCTGTTTCTTACATTTCATTTGCCACCGGGAGAGGCAGGGAATTTTCAAGCCCAGAGCATTGCCCTGGTTTAACAGCCCTTCCTTTAACTGTCTCTCCCCCTCACATTTCACTATAAGTAGCAAGAAGTAACCAGGCAGCACCTTCCAAGACTCTGTCTGGGACTCTCTCTAGCTAGACCATTCAGCCTCATCACAAACATTTTCTACCTTCCTCATGACCACAGGCAACGTGTTAGGAACCCTTCTGCCACCACCTGACAAGGATCCCTTAACCCCAGTAACATTTTCCTCACTTTCCTGGGACCCTTCCCTCACTGCCTCCTCAAAGGCCATCGGGCTTCTACTAAGACTATTCAGGCTTTCTCAAAGACTCTTGGCCAAAGTCCTCCAGCTTCTGGCCACTGTTCCATCCCAAACCACTCCACATTGTAGGGTTTTTGTTAAATTTTCCACCACTCCTGGTGCCCAAACCTGTATTTGCTACTTATTGTTGCATAACAAATTACTGCAGGATGTAATGGCCTAAAACAACAGTAAACATTTATTATCTCATAGTTTCTCTGCGTCAGGAAGTTGGGAATGGCTTAGCTGGGGGATTCTTGCTCAGGATTTTTCATGAAGTTGCAGTAATGGTGTTGGCTGGGGCTGTGGTCCTCTGGAGGCTTGTCTGGGGCTGGAGGACCCACCTCTAGAATGGTTCACTCACATGGCTTTTGGTAAGAGGCCTCAGTTCTTCACTAAGTGCACCTCTCCATACGTTGCTTGAGCATCCTCAAGCTGCCAGCTCCTCCAGACAAGTGGTCCTAGAGAGTGAGGAAGAAGCTGCAATGCCTTTTATGATCTAACCTCAGGAATCAAACTGTGTCATTTCTGCAATATCCTTGGTTACATAGAGAAGCTTTGTTACGGACTGAATTGCATTCCCCCAAAATTCATATGCTGAGGCCTCAATCCGAATATCGCAGAATGTGACCATATTTGGAGATAGTGTATTGAAATAGATGAGTAAGTTAAAATGAGATGATTGGGTGGGCCCTAATCCAAGGGCTGGTGTCCTTGTAAGAAGAGAGAGAGAGACGCCAGGGATGCACGTGCACAGAGAAAAGGGCATGTGAGGACACAGCAGGAAGGTGGCCATCTGCAAGCCAAGGAGAGAGGCCTAACCCTGCCCACACCTTGATCTTGGACTTCCAGCCTCCAGAACTGTGAGAAAATGAATTTCTTTTGTTAAGACCTCCTGTGGTGTTTTGTTATGGCAGCCCAAGCTAACTAACATAAAGTCCATCCAGTATTGCAGAGGATGATGCAGGGGTCTGAATACCAAGAGACAAGAAGCAGTGGGGCCATCTTGGAGACTGCCTACCGCACCCTGAAAGGTGTAGATCTTGAATGTGTTCACTGAGTTTTGCCAGTCGTGCACACCTATGTAACCCAAATTCCTATCAAGATATAGAACATTACCATCACCCCAGAAAGTTCCCTCATGTCCCTCCCCAGTCAATTCCCAGCCCCAGGCCCCAGAGGCACCCACTCTTCTGAATTCTTTTCCAGCCATGGATTAGATATTCCTGTTCTAGAATCTCAAGTACACAGAACCATGTAGTACATGTTCCTTTGTGGAAGGCTTTTTTCACTCAGCATAGTATTTCTGAGATTCATTCATTTTGTTGTATGCATCATGTTCTGTCTTATGAACATATATACAGGGTTTTTGGGGTTTTTTTTTTAATGCGTCCTTTGGACACATGGCACATGGGCTGTTTCTTTTCTTTTTTTCACTCCGCCATTTAAATTTTTCCACTGTAATCACCGGTTTCTCCAGTGCCATGTTGAACTTGGGGCTTCTCTAAAGGACTTGCATTCCCCCTGGAGAAATGCAGGATGAGTCGTATGGCTTAGAGTCCCTCACATCTACCTGGGCTCTATCTCCTCAGCCTCTCAGCCAGGTCTCATGTTTCCAAACGTTTGCCCTCGTTCCCCTGACACTCTCGCCATCCTCAGAAAAGGACTTTCATCTTCCCGTGTCATGGGGAGTTCCTTTGTGTCTGGGCATCTCTACTCCACGCTTTAGAGAAAACTCTGTGCTCCAGTCCTCCATGCTGTCTCTTGACAGAAAACACCTCTTTTTAAGGGTTCTGAGAAAGCTCTTTCCTCTCTTAGCAAAGCTGGGCCCTTCCAATTAAATTGGTTTACTGTTAGACTTTCACCTTGCTTTAGACTTGAAAAATTCTATTTGAAAACCCAAAGCCAAGGATTTATTTACTGCAGATCAGGTCAGGGTTTCTCAATCTTGGCACAGTGACAGGTGGGTCGCATAACTCCTTGTTGAAGGATCTGTCCTGTCCACTGTAGGGTGTTTAGCAGCATCCCTGACTCCTACCCACCAGAGATACCAGTAGCAACACCACCACCACCCCCCTAACTGTGGTTCTCAAAAATGTCTCCAGACGTTGTCAAAAATGAAAACGTCATTTTGCCTGGGGGAAAACTCACCCTGTTCTAGTTAATACTCATCCTTCCTGTACCACAAGGCAATAAAACGTCAGCTCCAAGGCCAAATCTTAATGGCAAGAGCTCATGGGAGGTGGGGAAGAATTACTGAGAAAAGAAAATATGTGGAGTGACTTATTAAAATAGCATCTTGATTCATATATATATATATATATATATATATTTTCCCCAATAATAGGATCATATGAACCTAACATAGGTAACCTTTTTTTTTCTTTTTTTGGCCGTGCCGCTCAGCTTTCAGGATCTTTGTTCCCCAGCCAGGGATGGAACCTGTGCCCCCTGCAGTGGAAGTACAGAATCCTAACCACTGGACTGCCAAGGAATTCCCTACCTGATTTTTAAAATTCAATAATATATCATAAACATCTTCCCACTTCAATACATTGACTGCATAGTGGTTAAAAGCATAGGCTCTGAATCCAACAAACTTAGGTTCATCCCTTGACTCTACCACTTACCAGCTGTGTGTCCTTGAGCAGATGACTTGACGTCTCTGTGCCTCATACCTCTCACGTATAAAATGGAGATGGGAATAATAATGCCTATCTCACTGGGTTGTTATGAAGACGAAATCGTATCCTGCGTGTAAGTGCTGAGCACAGCGCCAGGTGCATAGCGAACATTCAGTAAATATTAAAATATTTAATATTTTAATATTTAAATTTTAATATTTTAATAATTTTAATATTTAAATTTTAAATATTAAAATTTAAAAATTAAGTTATTACCTAACCATGATTGTTATTTAACTTTTATTTACAACTTACAATGTCTGAAAGACACAGTTAAGGTGCACACATACTGCCCCTGCTGCAGACTGGTGATTATTGGAGCGCACCAGGACAGCTGGGGGTTGTTAAAATATTAAAGTAACTCCCCTGCCTTTTGGCCAACAGCTCATGCCCGAAAATTCTTAAAGTGCCTGCGTCCCCATATCCGCCTTGCCACCGCCCCAGCCCTCCCGACCCTCCCTGGGGCTTCTCCCCACTGGGACCTCCGAAGGATCCGGCAGCTAGAGTTAAGCCGGTTTGGTCATACATGGCCCTTAGGTTCTTTCTGATAAATAACAGTAGCCGGTAAAGAAGTTTGGGGCAGGTGAGGGGTAACTGCTCCAGCACCTCCCTGCCTGGGTGTAAGGAAAGCGAGTCTCAGAGCAAATTCTAGCCCCACAAAGACTTTCGGTAAACACACCTT
Source organism: Mesoplodon mirus (assembly GCF_964341445.2). NCBI lineage: Eukaryota > Metazoa > Chordata > Mammalia > Artiodactyla > Ziphiidae > Mesoplodon > Mesoplodon mirus. The sequence continues at coordinate 97,116,597 of NC_138983.1, read as the reverse complement.
CCCTAATAAAGGGACCCCATCGATCAGCCTGTTCTGTAAGTTTTATGAAGTCCCCCCTCCGGCCATCATCTTGCGGGGAAGGGTCCCTCAAGACAGCCACGACAGGGTTGCAGAGGCAGCCGGAGTCACCCCTAGAGATGGCATCAGATGCCAGAACTCTAAGCTGAGACTGGACAGGGGCCCATTTAGGGTCAGACCCCGAGGCCCTCCCTGGGGACACAGGCCAGGCAGTACCTTCCTCCAGTGGGAGCCGATTTCTTGAGGAATCTGAAAACAGATGAAATCTTCCTCCTGAAAATTCAGTTTCCAAATTGAGATACACAATCAGTGTAAAATAAACCCCAGATTTCAAAGGCTTCATGCCTCGAAAAAAAAGAATATAAAATATCTCCATATTTTTTGTCGATTACGTGTTGAAATGATGTTTTTTTAATGTATTGGGTTAAATCAAATTGATCATTAAAAAATTCATCTCTCCTTTTTACCTTTTTAATGCGACTACTAGAAAATTGAAAATTGCATTCTGTAGCTCCCTTTATTTCTCTATCAGGCACTGCTGCTATAGTCAGTTAGGACTTAGCTGCTCAGGATCCAAGAGAGTCAGATGGGGGCAGTGAGCTTCAAATAAAAGTTTTCTAATCATGGACCTAGTTGGGGAGGTGGAGGGAGAGAAAATGGGCAGCTGCTGAAGTTCCAGGCCCTTCTGTTCCTCGTGCCCCAGGAAACACTGTGGCCAGGGCTGCTCATTCAACACGCAAGGCTGTGCATTCTCTGGGCACCACAGGCCATCAGCTATGTCCACTAGAGGTTCTGGGGTCCACAAAGAGGTTTGAGACCTGGCTGGGGGGCAGGAATCTTTGATTCTAAAATGCATAAATAAAAAAGGCAGAAGCAAAATGAATAAATGATGAATGTCCACAAACATGATAGTGCATGCTTCATTCATCATTAATGTTAATACTCATTAAAGTTTCATCACCACTGAAAACAATTTGTTCAGCTTCTCACTTCACAGGAAGATAAGAATGTGCAGTGACTGTCCAGAAACCATAGTCACTTGGAAATTTAAAATACGCTGCTTGGGCCCAAGTGATCTCACACGTAGAATTATAGAAATCTTTACAAACGTTTCTACACCAATAAAAAGAAATGTATTCAGTGTTGATGTGAGTGAATTGTGAGCTGTCTGATGTGATACAGAGTGGGGTCCCCAAACACAATGCCATAATCCCTGAAAGTCATATAAAAAGGCCTTGTAATACTGGGGTAAATAAGAAAAAATGTAGGAAAGCTTAAATGGCTATCAAGTGGATCCTAGTTAAACACGTTTGGCACACTTGTACAATGGACCACAATGCTACCCTGGAAAAGAACCAAGTACAGCTACAAATACTGACATGGGAAGATGTTTTTGATATTGTTAGCTGAAAAGTAAGCTGGATAAGAATCTCTGTCATGTAAATGCATTTTTGTTTTTTGAAAAGATATGACTGTAATAAAAAAATATATAGCTAATGTTTAGTGCTAAATGCTCTACATGAGTGGTCAGCAAACTTTTCCTGTAAAGAGCCAGATAGTAAATACTTTAGGATTTGTGGGTCACATGGTCTGTGCTGCAACTAGTCAGCTCTGCCTTTGTAGCTGGGAAGCAGCCATAAATAATATGTAAATCAATCACTGTGGCTGTGTTGCAATAAAACTTTATTTACAAAAATAGGCAGAAGGCCAGATTTGGCCGCAGGGCCATAGTTTGCCAACCCCTGCTCTATATCATTATTCTATTTAATCTCCAGATAGCCCTTTATAGCAGAGACTATCAGTGATCCTAAATTATGTATGTGGAAACTAAGGCTTAGAGAGAGCAAATGACTTGCCCAAGGTCATCAGCTCTTATGCGGCATAGAAAAAAGTCTGGAAAGAGACACCCCACAGTGCATCAGTGCAGTTAATGCTGGGGAAGAGAAATGAGGCAGCTCTTACCCTTTCCTGTCCTCCTGTAATGCTTTCAGTGCATAAGTCTCATGAATGTGAAGGTTAATCTGAAAATATTCTTTAAGACTTTGGGGAAACTCACAGTCTCCTCTGCATTCTCTGTTGATCTTGTGTGTTAGTGTGGACCAACGCGGCGGAACTGTCGGAACAATCAGTGGCCGAGGAAATTCCTGGGGCAGAGCCCTACAGAGAAATTTTTGTGGACCAGGACCTGGCCCAGTACGATAAGGTAAGGGGTCTCAGGGAAGCACAGAGCTACAGCAGCAAGAGGGACCATGGAGAGATTGCCACTGCCTCTTGTTCTCTGTGTCTCAAGGACTGTCCCTTTTTCCTACTTCCAAGAAACCACCTCTTCCTCCCAAGACATTCAGCCAGGTTTGGCCACTGCTCATTTTATCCCAAATAACATCTACAACTACAAGGTACTGAGCACCTACTGTGTGCTGGGCCATGTCCTGTGCACTTGACATTTATTAGCTCGTTAATCTTCACCATCTTCAAAATAGATTTTATCAGCCTCACTTTGCAGATGAGGAAACTGAAGCTCAGAGAGGTTCAGTGATGTGTTCACGGCTGCCCAATGCAAGGAGCAGTGTTAGGATTCAAAGCGAGGTCTGGTTAGCTTCTCAGCGGGTACTTCTAACTCCCACACAGTAATCACTTGGTCAACCTTCAGTGATGGAACAGTGACGCAAAAACACGTTCCTAGCAGGAGGAATTGAGCCCTGAAGTCAGGGAGGCCTGGGCCAAGAGACTCGTTAAAGAACCAGAGAGGTTTAAAGCAGGGATGCGAGCAGAACAGGTGGATTCAAGTCAAGCCATCCTGGGAAGGGCCCAGGTCAATTTCTCCCCACTTAGACACGACCTGAAAGTTACTCTAAAAGAAGCAGTCTATAATATCTCGCTTTCCTTCAGGGCCAGGGCCTGCTCCTGCAGCAATTCTCAGAGTTTGTGAGGAGCAGACCTACCTGGGGTTCTTGTCAGACACGGAAATCCAAACCTTCAGGAGGCAGGGGGTTCCAACCAGGCATCCTGGGACCAGACTCTGAAAAATGTTGCAGAAAGGCGAGAAGCCACACTCAGATTCTGTATTTATCACTGTGTAACAAGCCATCCCAAAACTTAGCGGCTTCAAACAGCAATTCATTATTCCCCAGAATCTATGGGTTGACCTGGAAGGTTCCTTTGCTCGCGTCCCCTGGCCTCACTCATGCGGCCTCAGTCAGCCGCTGGCTTGGCCAGTTTGGTGGTCGGTCTCCATTGGCCTCCTTCCCACATCTAGGGCCTCAGCCAGGACGCCTGGACTGGTGCGCCCCTTTGTGCATGTGGTTTTTCATCACAGCACGGTGGTCTCGGGGTTCCCAGGGGGCCAGAGCAGAAGCTGCACAGCCTGTAAGAACTTGCCTGGAGATCATGCAGCATCACTTCCACTCCATTCCATTGGTTAAAGCAAGTCACGGGGCCAGCCCAGACTAGAGGGTGGGGAAATAGACTGGATGGCAAAACTGCAAAGTATTTGTTGCCATTTTTCAACCTGCCTCAATTTTAACTCGGAAATATAGTGCAACCACTATAATTTTTTCTATTTATAGAAAATGTTTATAAGCCATTTATCATTTTTTCTATTTATAATAGAAAGAATTCTTTCTCTTTATAAGTCGTTTATACCCTGACTTGCCAGGACTCCTTCAAGTGACAATAAACAAATTAGCTTGAGGGGGAGCATTGATTAGCTCAACTTATTGGAAAATTTAAAGGGCCACTAGCTTCAGGTATGGCTAGATCCAGGAGCTTGAATAATGTCATCAGAACACCTCCCCACTACCAACCTCTCCCCTCTGTTTCCCTCAGAGTCTGGCTTTCTACATAAGGCTGGCTTTGTGCGTCAGAAAAGACAAACTCAGGCAAACAAGCCTACATATTTAAAGTTTATGATCCAAAAGAAGGCAAGATCCTCTCCCTCTGTAATCGATGTGTGAAATCTCTGATTGACCAGCTTGGGCCACATGCACATGGGGAGGTGGGACAGGAAGGAGCAGGGCACATGACTGATAATCCTACCCAGACCCCATGGAAGGAGGAACGCTCCCTCCAGAAGGGCAAAGGGACCCTCAGCAGGAAAGCAGAACCCACAGCTGTCCACTGCCCTCTGCAAACTTCTTATATTCCAGCACTGTCACGGGGCCTGGCACTTAGTTGCTGCCCTATGAATGTTTGTTGCATGAAAAATGAATAAGCACCTGGCTGATCATAACAGGGTGAAACAGGGGAAACTGCCCAGGAGTAGGGAATATGTCTGATGCTCTCTCTTGAAGTTTTGCCACCAACTTTCACAAGGACCCAAAGGAAGGCCCCTGGCAGCAGCTGGCAATGTCAGACAGGCTTTCTCATGAGCGAGACCCTGTCCTTCCCCCGGTCACGGAGCTAGCAGGTCGTGAGGCTGACTGGACGGCTCTCCTGGGAATGAGCTGGCCCAGAAATTGCCCGTTTACCTCCTCCTGTGACTGCTTTGGAAAAGGCCTCTGGGGAATTTTTTCTTCTTCTTCTTCTTCTTCAGTTTTTCTGACATTTTATTGATAACGTCTGGTGAGAAGTTTGGGGGAATTTTTTTTTCCTTTTTTGGAAAACCTAACCAATTCTTTGGCTGCAGAGCTTTTTCACTGGAGAGATGGAGGACAGGGTTAATTATACCTGTGGGTACAGTCTACCAGCAATTTTGTTTTTCCAGCCGAAAGTTGACATGAGCCCATGCAAATAAATCACTATTCCTGTCTCATTTACTTTCCAGATTGAGTTACCTGGAAAAAATTCATACATGAATAGCCAAAAGAGGCAGGAAATATTAGAAGAGAGGAAAGGGAAAACAAATAGTTCAGAATGTTTTAAGTTAAAACAAATAACCCTCATTATAGGCAGAAAGTGGTCAAACAGAATGTTGTTTTCCTAAGTACCTTTCCTAGGTCCCCAGTGTGCTAGGCTGAATATTATAAATGAAAACGCTCTAAGTAAACTTTCTAGCAACAAAAGTTCCCAAGTGGGATGGTTGTTCTTAATATGAAAGTCTAATTCTTGGGGAAAGGAAAGTTTCCGTACCTGTGAGGTACAGACATCCATTACAGGAGTCTATATACAAGTACATCATTTTAACCCAATTCTTGTCTCTATGAGATTTTCCAAGTGACAGAGATAGCCTTGAAAGTCTGCTTTTTCCCTCCCTGCCTGCCCTCACCTTCCCAAAGAATGATACCATATTTTTCCTGTCTTTCTTTAAATGGGCTCAGCCTTACATCCAGACCCACACCTAGTAAATTTCCCATCTGTCCTCCACCCAGGATGAAATAATTCTGCTGCTGGGAAAAGAAGTCAGCCGTCTCTCCGATTTTGAACTTGAATCTAAATACAAAGACACCGTGATAGCAAGCCTGCAGAACCAAGTGGCCAACCTGAGGCAGAAGCTGTTGGAAACAGCCACCTCCAGGCAGAAGGAGAGGGTGATCCCGCCCAAGTTTCAGGTTCTGCATGAAGAGGACGATGCCCAACAGAGAGAGATCCAGAGCTTGAAAAACCAGGTAGGGCTCAGAGACAAGTGGGTCGGGGCCTTGGGGTCACAACACAGGGTGACAGCTCTCAGGTAGAGCCTGGGGGGAGCCACCCGGGTAGTTAGAAATGGGCAGTCAGCACAGCATGGTGAAGAGTGCAGATCCAGGGAGTGGAGGGTTGGCAAGTTTCTAGCCTTGTAAGAACAATATTAGATTTGATTAAGTGCCTACCATGTTCAGGCCCCGGTGCAGGTGCTTTGGGTGCATTAGCTTATTTATTTATTTATTTACTTATTTAATGTATTTATTTATGGCTGCATTGGGTCTTCGTTGCTGTGCACGGGCTTTCTCTAGTTGCAGTGAGTAGGGGCTACTCTTCACTGCGGTGCGTGGGCTTCTCATTTCAGTGGCTTCTCTTGCTGCAGAGCATGGGCTCTAGGCACGTGGGCTTCAGTAGTTGCAGCATGAGGGCTTCAGTAGCTGTGGCTCACGGACTCTAGAGTGCAGGCTCAGTAGTTGTGGCCCACGGGCATAGTTTCTCCACAGCATGTGGGATCTTCCTGGACCAGGGCTCGAACTCGTGTCCCCTGCATTGGCAGGCAGATTCTTAACCACTGCACCATGAGGGAAGTCCCCTCATTAGCTATTTAAACCTCAGTCTTCTGGCAGATGCCATTCTACAGATGAGGAGACTGAGGCACGCTCAGAGATGCCCAGGAGCTTGTTACAGCTTGCACAGCAAGTGAGAGGCAGTGATGTGATTTGGGCTCAGCTCTGCCACCTTGTACACCTCATGCTTTCACACCCACTTTGCATTTCCACCCAACTCCTGTCGCTTCAGTGACCACTTCTCACACCCACCCGGACCCAGCCAGAAAGAGCTGGAGATGGGGAGAAGGAACCCCACAGTGTTCCAAACACTGAGGCCTTTATCAAACCCTGAAGGCAGCTGCTGGTTCATTTATAGGGAATTTCACCAAAAATTCTCCACCCAGAATGTTTGGATTTACCAGTCAACTTCCTTCCTCCTGAAACTAAATCTAAAAAAAAAAAAAATTTAAGTTTTAAAGAACTACTTTAAAATTGGCCACTGATCTTGTTCATAAATTATATCTCAACAAAGTTGATAAAAAAGCAATTGGTCATTGATGAATTTTGGCCTCAGTGCATAATTCTGCTTAAAACCGTAGTCAGATTTGGTTCAACATGGTGGAGTAGAAGGACATGTTCTCACTCCCTCTTTCGAGAACACTGGAATCACAACTAACTGCTGAACAATCATCGACAGGAAGACACTGGAGCTCACCAAAAAGATACCCCACATGCAAAGACAAAGGAGAAGGCGCAAAGAGACAGTAGGAGGGGCGCAATCCCCATAAAATCAAATCCCATAACTGCTGGGTGGGTGACTCACAAACTGGAGAACACTTATACCACAGAAGTCCACCCACTGGAGTGAAGGTTCTGAGCTCAACATCGGGCTTCCCAACCTGGGGGTCTGGCAATGGGAGGAGGAATTCCTAGAGACTCAGACTTTGAAGGCTAGTGGGATTTGATTGCAGGACTTTGGCAGGACTGGGGGAAAGAGAGATTCCACTCTTGGAGGGCACACACAAAGTAGTGTGTGCATTGGGACCCAGGGGAAGGAGCAGTGACCCCCATAGGAGACTGAACCAGACCTACCTGCTAGTGTTGGTGGGTCTCCTGCAGAGGCGGGGGGCAGCTGTGGCTCACCAAGGGACAAGGACACTGGCAGCAGAAGTTCTGGGAAGTATTCCTTGGCATGAGCCCTCCCAGAGTATGCCATTAACCCCACCAAAGAGCCCGGGTAGGCTCCAGTGTTGGGTCACCTCAGGCCAAACAACTAACAGGGAGGGAAACCAACCCACCCATCAGCAGACAAGCAGATTAAAGTTTTACTGAGCTCTGCCCACCACTGCAAGAGCCAGCTCTACCCAGCACCAGTCCCTCCCATCAGGAAACTTCCACAAGCCTCTTAGATAGCCTCATCCACCAGAGGGCAGACAGCAGCAGCAAGAAGAACTACAATCCTGCAGCCTGTGGAACAAAAACCATATCCACAGAAAGACAGCGAAGATGAAAAGGCAGAGGGCTGTGTAACAGATGAAGGAACAAGATAAAACCCCAGAAAAACAACTAAATGAAATGGAGAGAGGCAATCTTCCAGAAAAAGAATTCAGAATAATGATAGTGAAGATGATCCTGGACCTCAGAAAAAGAATGGAGGCAAAGATCCAGAAGATGCAAGAAACGTTTAACAAAGATCTAGAAGAATTCAAGAACAAACAAACAGAGATGAAGAATACAATAACTGAAAAAAAAATACACTAGAAGGAATCAATAGAATAACTGGGGCAAAAGAACGGATAAGTGACCTGGAATACAGAATGGTGGAATTCACTGCTGCGGAACAGAATAAAGATAAAAGAATGAAAAGAAATGAAGACAGCTTAAGAGACCTCGGGGACAACATTAAACACAACAACGTTCACATTATACGGGTCCCAGAAGGAGAAGAGAGAGAGAAAGGACCCGAGAAGATATTGAAGAGATTATAGTCAAAAACTTCCCTAACATCGGAAAGGAAATAGCCACCCAAGTCCAGGAAGCACAGAGAGTCCCATACAGGAGAAACCCAAGGAGAAACACACCGAGACACATAGTAATCAACTTGGCAAAAATTAAAGAAAAATTATTGACAGCAGCAAGGGAAAAATGACAAATAACATACAAGGGAACTCCCAGAAGGTTACCAGCTGATTTCTCAGCAGAAAGTCTACAAGCCAGAAGGGAGTGGCATGATATACTTAAAGTGATGAAAGGGAAGAACGTACAACCAAGATTACTCTACCCAGCAAGGATCTCATTGAGATTCGATGGAGAAATCAAAAGCTTGACAGACAAGCAAAAGATAAGAGAATTGAGCACCACCAAACCAGCTCTACAACAAATGTTAAAGGAACTTCTGTAAGTGGGAAACACAAGAGAAGAAAAGGACCTACAAAAACAAACCCAAAACAATTAAGAAAATGGTCATAGGAACATACATATCGATAATTACCTTAAACGCGAATGGATTAAATGCTCCAACCAAAAGACACAGGGTTGCTGAAAGGATACAAAAACAAGAACCATCTATATGCTGTCTACAGGAGACCCACTTCAGACCTAGGGACACATACAGACTGAAAGTGAGGGGATGGAAAAAGATATTCCATGCAAATGGAAATCAAAGGAAAGCTGGAGTAGCAATACTCATATCAGATAAATTAGACTTTAAAATAAAGAATGTTACAAGAGACAAGGAAGGACACTACGTAATGATCAAGGGATCAATCCAAGAAGAAGATATAACAATTATAAATATATATGCACCCAGCATAGGAGCACCTCAATACATAAGGCAACTGCTAATAGCTCTAAAAGAGGAAATCAACAGTAACACAATAATAGTGGGGGACTTGAACACCTCACTTACACCAATGGACAGATCATCCAAAGAGAAAATTAATAAGGAAACACAAGCTTTAAATGACACAATAGACCAGATAGATTTAATTGATATTTGTAGGACATTCCGTCCAAAAACAGCGGATTGCACTTTCTTCTCAAGTGCGCACGGAACATTTTCCAGGATAGATCACGTCTTGGGTCAAAAATCAAGCCTCAGGAAATTTAAGAAAATTAAAATCATATCAAGCATCTTTTCTGACCACAACGCTATGAGATTAGAAATGAATTACAGGGAAAAACCTGTAAAAAACACAAACACACGGAGGCTAAACAGTACGTTACTAAATAACCAAGAGATCACTGAAGAAATCAAAGAGGAAATCAAAAAATACCTTGAGACAAATGACAATGAAAACACGACGATCCAAAACCTATGGGATGCAGCAAAAGCATCCCATAGTTTTAGAGGGAAGTTTATAGCTATAGAAGCCCACCTCAAGAAACAAGAAAAATCTCAAATAAACAATCTAACGTTACACCTAAAGGAACTAGAGAAAGAAGAACAAACAAAACCCAAAGTGAGCAGAAGGAAAGAAATCATAAAGATCAGAGCAGAAATAAATGAAATAGAAACAAAGAAGACAATAGCAAAGATCAATAAAACTAAAAGCTGGTTCTTTGAGAAGTTAAACAAAATTGATAAACCATTATCCAGACTCATCAAGAAAAAGAGGGAGAGGACTCAAATCAATAAAATTAGAAAGGAAAAAGAAGTTACAACAGACACCGCAGAAATACAAAGCATCCTAAGAGACAACTACAAGCAACTCTATGCCAATAAAATGGACAACCTAGAAGACATGAACAAATTCTTAGAAAGTTATAACCTTTCAAGACTGAACCAGGAAGAAATAGAAAATATGAACAGACCAATCACAAGTAATGGAATTGAAACTGTGATTAAAAATCTTCCAACAAACAGAAGTCCAGGACCAGAAGGCTTCACAGGTGAATTCTATCAAACATTTAGAGACGAGCTAACACCCATCCTTCTCAAACTCTTCCAAAAAATTGCAGAGGAAGGAACACTCCCAAACTCATTCTCTGAGGCCACCATCACCCTGATACCAAAACCAGACAAAGATACTACAAAAAAAGAAAATTACAGACCAATATCACTGATGAATATAGATGCAAAAATCTTCAACAAAATACTAGCAAACAGAACCCAACAACACATGAAAAGGATCATACACCATGATCAAGTGGGATTTACCCCAGAGAGGCAAGGATTCTTCAATATATGCAAATCAATCAATGTGATACACCATATTAACAAATTGAAAAAGAAAAACCATATGATCATCTCAATGGATGCAGAAAACAGTTTTGACAAAATTCAACACTGATTTATGATAAAAACACTCCAGAAAGTGGGCATAGAGGGCCTACTTCAACATTCTAAAGGCCATATATGACAAAGCCACAGCAAACATCATTCTCAATGGTGAAAAACTGAAAGCATTTCCTCTAAGATCAGGAACAAGACAAGGATGTCCACTCTCACTACTATTCTTCAACATAGTTTTGGAAGTCCTAGCCACAGCAATCAGTGAAGAAAAAGCAATAAAAGGAATCCAAATTGAAAAAGAAGAAGTAAAACTGTCACTGTTTGCAGATGACAGGATACTCTACAGAGAGAATCCTAAAGATGGCACCAGAAAACTACTAGAGCTAATCAGTGAACTTGGTCAAGTTGCAGGACACAAAATGAATGCACAGAAGTCTCTTGCATTCCTATACACTAATGATGAAAAATCTGAAAGAGAAATTAAGGAAACACTCCCATGTACCACTGCAACCAAAAAATACAATACCTAGGAATAAACCTACCTAGGGAGACAAAGACCTGTATGCAGAAAACTGTAAGACACTGATGAAAGAAATTAAAGATGATAGCAACAGATGGAGAGATATACCATGTTCTTGGATTGGAAGAATCAATATTGTGAAAATGGCTATACTACCCAAAGCAATCTACAGATTCAATGCAATCCCTATCAAATTACCAATGGCATTTTTTACAGAACTGGAACAAAAAAGCTTAAAATTTGTGTGGAGATACAAAAGACCCTGAATAGCCAAATCAGTCTTGAGGGGAAAAAACGGAGATGGAGGAATCAGACTCCCTAAATTCAGCCTATACTACAAAGCCACAGTAATCAAGACAATATGGTACTGGCACAAAAACAGAAATATAGGTCAATGGAACTGGATAGAAAGCCCAGAGATAAACCCACACACCTATGGTCAACTAATCTATGACAAAGGAGTCAAGGATATACAGTGGAGAAAAGACAGTCTCTTCAATAAGTGGTGATGGGAAAACTGGACAGCTACATGTAAAAGAATGAAATTAGAACACTCCCTAATGCCATACACAAAAATAAACTCAAAATGGATTAGAGACCTAAATGTAAGACCAGACACTCTAAAATTCTTAGAGGAAAACATAGGAAGAACACTCTTCGACATAAATCACAGCAAGATATTTTTTGATCCACTTCCTAGAGTAATGGAAATAAATACCAAAATAAATAAATGGGACCTAATGAAACTTCAAAGCTTTTGCACAGCAAAGGAAACCATAAACAAGATGAAAAGACAACCCTCAGAATGGGAGAAAATATTTGCAAAGGAAGCAACTGACAAATGATTAATTTCCAAAATATATAAACAGCTCATGCAGCTCAATATTAAAAAAACAAACCACCCAATCCAAAAATGGGCAGAAAACCTAAATAGACATTTCTCCAAAGAAGATATACCGCTGGCCAAGAAGCACATGAAAAGCTGCTCAACATCATTAATTATTAGAGAAATGCAAATCAAAACTACAATGAGGTATCACCTCACACCAGTTAGAATGGGCATCATCAGAAAATCTACAAACAACAAATGCTGGAGACGGTGTGGAGAAAAGGGGACCGTCTTGCACTGTTGGTGGGAATGTAAATTGATACAGCCACTATGGAGAACAGTATGGAGGTTCCTTACAAAACTAAAAATAGAATTACCATAGGACCCAGCAATCCCACTACTGGGCATATACCCAGTGAAAACCATAATTCAAAAAGCCACATGCACCCCAATGTTCATTGCAGTACTATTTACAATAGCCAGATCATGGAAGCAACCTAAATGCCCATCAACAGACGAATGGTTAAAGAGGAAATGGTACATATGTACAATGGAATATTACTCAGCCATAAAAAGGAACAAAATTGGGTTATTTGTAGAGACGTGGATGCATCTAGAGACTGCCATACAGAGTGAAGTAAGTCAGAAAGAGAAGAACAAATATCATATATTAACACATATATTTGGAACCTAGAAAAATGGTAAAGATGAACCAGTTTGCAGAGCAGAAATGGAGACACACATGTAGAGAACAAACGTATGGACACCAAGGGGGGAAAACGGCAGGGGGTGGGGATGGTGGTATGATGAATTGAGAGATTGGGATTTACATGTATACACTGATGTGTATAAAATGGGTGACTAATAAGAAAAATATAAATAAATAAATAAACATTTAAAAAAAAGAGAGAGAGAAAAAAAAAAAAACCGTAGTCAGTGCTTGGGGGCCTTTGTTCTCTTGTGCTCTGTTTACTGTCTTTCCCTTCTGTAACCGATTCTAGGTACACAGTTTCAGTCCTAGAAATGGTGCTCTAGAAAGGACACAGATTGTGTATGGTGAACCTAGGAGATTCTAGCAGGAAACTGTAAGCTCCATGAAGGCAAAGGTTGGGCGCAGTAACCTTCTAGAACTCTGTTAGGACTGTGGCTGTTTGTTTGTTCTTTATTCATCCATCCATCCATCCATCCATTAATCCAAAGAAATATTTTGGGGGGCCTATCCTGTGCCATGCCCTCTTCCAGGCTCTGAGAATTCAGCAGAGAACAGGACAGACATGATCCTTCCCCCTGTTATGCTCTAGTGAGGGAGACAGAATAAACAAGTCAACAAATACATGCTCTAATATTTAAATGAACTAATGACTCTCCTTCAAACCTGGTTTTGAAAAAACAATGAAAGTAACAGGTCCTGTAGGAATTATTAGTGCAAACAGCTACCTTGACATGTAGCTGACACATTAATGAGCATCTTTTTCTTGAACTGAACCCAATTTTGCTGAAATATTCCTTTCAGTTATTCTCCCATTTCAGAGCTTTCCTGAGAAAATGACATGTCTTTTTCAGGTACATGTACGAGGCTGAATTATTCCCACATACCTTTTTTTTTTTTTTTGGCCGTACCACGCACCTTGCAGGATCTTAGTTCCCTGACCAGGGATCAAACCCAGGCCTCCAGCAGTGGAAGCACAGAGTCCTAACCACTGGACTGCCAGGGAATTCCCTACATACCTTTTTTTAAATAATTGAAATATATTTGACATAGAATATTATATAATTTCCACATAGCTTTGAATATCAGCCAGTCCCAATTTGAGTATTATTTAAAGTGGCTGCCGAAATCTGGGGGAAAAAATGTTTTTTTACAAAGAAATTATCTAGAAATAATTACACTGATGCATCATGCTCTTGCCTCCCCTACCCCTGGAGCTTCACTTATAACTGAAGAAGAATATTTTATAGCAAGGCATATATGAACCAGAGGCTCCATCGGTTTGAACTCAAATCGAGTTTCATCCACTGACATTTTAGTTTCTTAACTATTCTACTGCCTGCAGAGCATTCCACCAGAAGTGTAAGCCACATGGCAGGTTGATTTATGGTTCTGATTACTTTATGTGTTTTCCCTGGTCCCCGAAGGTGTGTGCATAATGATTTGCTCTCAGAGATCTTCGACCTGCTACAGTATCACTAGAAAATTCTTACCTCCATGTGCTCTTATACGCCTGTGCTAATTAGAAGCCAAATTATCATCCTGAAACAATCACTCCTCCTAGCACTCTTAACTTTCTTATGATTCAGTGCCCATTTTATTACACAGCTTAACAGACATTAAACATCTTGGAATTTATGCCATTACAAACAATATGGATATTTACTTTGATAGTAAAAGTATCAAAGAGGTTTGAAGACTCTTTGGAGTTTTCCAGCAATCCGAAATCCTAAAACTCTGACACTCAGATTGAAATATTTTCAATCTGTCAAAACCACTGGAGTCTTAGAGGGGAACGTATGTTTTCCCTTCTGGAAGTTTGTCTCTGTGTGTTCTATCTCTGGTATCATGCAAATAAAAGCATTAAGCTGAGAAGAGCTTACAAACACTTTCAGTGTTCCAAGGACCTTTTATGGAAAAGTTGTAGTTCCCCCCAACAGAGAAAAGTAAGATGTGAAAGAATTTTTTCACTCAAAGTTTCCAAAGCACAAACATGCAAAAGTATAGCCTTGGGGAGAGTGGGGGTCAGAGTGACCTGTGTCCCCGCAACTTCTAGCATAGACCCCCCCCAATAATGTCTCAGGTGCCCCAGGGAAAAAGTAAGTGTAACTGCCCCAAATGTCCTAGACTCTGAACCATGATGGTGCATGAAACGAGTCAGAAAACTTGTGAGACCTTGACGTATCTGTTAATTCTACCAGAGTAATAATGACAAAATTTCCAAGGACACAAACCAAGACCAAAGGCTGTGAGCGCCATCTGGTGGCCATATCAGCACGCCCGAACTCCATTACCTGGGCATGCCCAGCACCTCCCCCGAATCTTTTTTTTTTTTTTTTTTTTTTTAGCGTGATGCCCGCAACCTGGTCTGATGGTAAACAGGGAAATTCCTGTATTTCTTCTTTTGGAGGGATTATTTTTATTTAAGATACTGAATCTCTATTTACTCTTATAACAGTTATTTTTAATTTAATGCACGTTTTTAAGTTTAAAAAGGGAGCTGCTTCTACGAAAAATGCTAAGAAATTATAGTGAGGCTAGCCAAGAGACATGGGAAAAATAGTGAAAGTGGTATATGAATGACTGAAGTTTAGAAACTCTCTTCGGGTGGGGTTGCTAGATAAAGTAAAGGCACCCAGTTAAATTTGAATTTTAGAATTTCGTTTTAGTGTGTGTCCCAAATATTGCATGGGACACATTTGCACTAAAATATTATTCATTATCTGAAATCCTATTTTAACTGAACATCCTTTTTTCCGCCCCTAAATCTGGCAACCTTACCTTAGGAGAACAAAGAAATTGCACCCAGGACTTCCCTGGTGGCACAGTGGTTAGGAATCCACCTGCCAGTGCAGGGGACACGGGCTCGAGCCCTGGTCCGGGAAGATCCCACATGCCGCGGAGCATCTAAGCCCGTGCGCCACAACTACTGAGTCCCTCGTGCCACAACTACTGAAGCCCGTGTGCTTAGAGCCCAGGCTCCGCAACAAGAGAAGGTGCCGCAATAAGCCTATGCACCGCAACAAAGACCCAACGCAACCAAAAATAAATAAATTTATTTTTAAAAAAAGAAAAGAAATTGCACCCTTCTCCTTGTCACTTCCATTTTGATCTATCAGAATAAGCTAGTGGGGCTTCCCTTGTGGTGCAGTGGTTGAGAGTCCACTTGCCGATGCAGGGGACGCAGGTTCGTGCCCCGGTTCGGGAAGATCCCACATGCCGCAGAGCGGCTGGGCCCGTGGGCCATGGCCGCTGAGCCTGTGCCCCACAACGGGAGAGGCCACAACAGTGAGAGGCCCGCGTACAGCAAAAAAAAAAAAAAGAAAAGCAAAACAAGCTAGCTCTTGTCCTGTCTACGGATTGCGTGGCATTTATGCCCCAGTAAACGGGTCCCTGTGGGAGTACTGAGGCCTGACATTTGAAAAATCACAGGGCAAAGGCCCACAGTGCACCTTGAGGTGGGAAAGTCCGGGCCACTCAGAACAAGCAGTCTGGCCACATCAGACCGAGAGGGAGGGGGTTCTGGGCCCAGCTCTCTTTCCCGGCCTCTCGGGTACCTGCTCTGTGGAGGCCGAGGCCTGGCAGCTACTTTCGGGCCCTTACCAACGTTGCATTTGATGGAGAGCCTTCCGCACCCCACGTGTAGACCTAGACCCCTGGAGAGGGACCGGCCCTTGAGGGGGCTCTGATCCATGGATTTAGAGGGTGCTCACAGCAGCCATAGATAGAGCCGGCCTGTGGTGCTCCCACCCACGATTCCTGTATTTCCTCTTTTTTTTTTTTTTTTTTGTGGTACGCATGCCTCTCACTGTTGTGGTCTCTCCCAGTGCGGAGCACAGGCTCCGGACGCGCAGGCTCAGGGGCCATGGCTACGGGCCCAGCCGCTCCGCGGCGTGTGGGATCTTCCCAGACCGGGACATGAACACGTGTCCCCTGCATCAGCAGGCAGACTCTCAACCACTGCACCACCAAGGAAGCCCTTGTATTTCCTCTTAATAACAACCACACTGGCGTTTAAGTGAGCCTGGCAAGGCTTACAAATGCACACATAAAGATTACCAACTATCTTCCCCAGAGACGCACGAGGGAAGCTGAAGCTAAAACACCCCGTGAGGGCTTACCTGGTGGCGCAGTGGTTGAGAGTCCGCCTGCCGATGCAGGGGACATGCGTTCGTGCCCCGGTCCGGGAAGATCCCACATGCCATGGAGCGGCTGGGCCCGTGAGCCATGGCCGCTGAGCCTGCGCGTCCGGAGCCTGTGCTCCACAAAGGGAGAGGCCACAACAGTGAGAGGCCCGCGTGCCGCAAAAAAAAAAAAAAAAAAAAAAAAGAAAACAAAAAAAACACCCCGTGGTAGGTAGAGGAGAGGACCGTCACAGCTCATCCCCCTGTGCCGTGTGCCAGGCATGATCTGAGCACTTGTACACATGTTAACTTATTAAAATACTTCTAACAATCCTATCAGGTTGGGACTACCATCACCCCGCATACAGACTGAACAAAAGGAAACAGTACATGGTGTCCTCCTTGTGTTCACAAAGCCCATTAACTGGCAGAGGCAGGACTTGAAGGCCACAGTCCGGCTCCCTAGTCCATGCCATGCTTTACAGCCTCCAACTTCTCACGCTCATTCCTAGAGCCACCTGGGAAGGAGGAACCAGGCAACTAAAGACTGGGTTTGAATCAGACTCCACGTCTGACCAGACGCGTGATCCCGAGCAGGGGGCCTCGCCTCTCTGAGTCTCAACCTGGCTCCCTTGCAAAATGGGCACATTAATGGGAACGTCAGCCTTCAGCAACGCTGTGACGAGTATCAGTGTAGCATGTGTGAACGGGCTCTGTAAACTCTGGAGTGTTCTGTGAGGTATAAACTACCCTCTATTCTCATTAGAGGGAATTCATTTCATAACCTGCTCCTGGCTTTTGAACTTTGCTGTGCATCCAGTCAGTGCTGGATGATCTGGAACCAACAGCTGGTCTATTTATGGCTGAAAACCCACAGGTCATAGGAAGACAGCAGCACTGGAGCCCCTGGGTGGCCACAAAGATAAGGTCCGCGTCTCGAGGACCGATGACATGGTGGTCACTGAAGGAACAGGCCCCCTCCTGCCCCTTCCACTAGTGACAACGGAAAACCTTGGTTTCCCCAACACCCCGATCCAAGATCAACCCGACTCTTTGCCCAACGTTGGAGAAGTACCGGCGTGTCCTGCAGGCCTGGCTGGCCCCCTCTGACTGTGTGTTGCCTCCTTCCACAGATCAGTGCCCTACAGCAAGGCTACAACCAGGTGCTGAGCCAGACCCTGTCTGAGAGAAACTTAGAAATCACCTCCCTGAAGCACGAGGCCGAGAACTTAAGGAGGGACGCCGCCATCACGTCAGGTGAGGCCCTTCTGCATTCAGGCCCCAGAGCTTCTGCCCTCCCCCTGCAGACATCACCAGTCAACCAGCGCACCTGTGCCCGTGACCTGGGTGCAGCCTCAGGGATCACCCGTGTCGGTGCATTAGAGTTCTCCCTCAGTGGAGGTTTCTTGCCACCCAGTTCCGAGGGCAGGGCCTGGTAAATATTTGAGAGAATGGTATCTCTTGGCTACAAGGTCTCCTGAGCACTGGCCCCACCAGGGAGAACACAGGTCGCCTTGTGGCTTGGGTGGTTCCACAAAACAGCCTGAGTGCAAACTAGAGCGTGGACAAAATGGGGTCACTCCTTTAAGGCACCCATGGTCTCACCCATTTCAGCCGAGTGCACTTGGGCCCAAGGGAAACCATTTTCTAATTTGATCAGAGGTGGTTCCCTGATAAAGGGCTTGGGTTGGGAGAGGGGCAGCCAACGCACAGCTGTGGCTGAGCTTTGATTCCCTGGATTCCTTCATTGCTTCCACATGTTTCTTGAGCTCCTACTAGGTGTCAGGCCCCGTTCCAGGCTCCGGGGAGGGAGAGCCAAAAAAGACAGTCAGATTCCTGTACTCACAGATTTGGGAGGGGGTGACAGACAATAAAAGTAAACGGATGAATAAACAAGCCCACTTCAGAGAGCAGTGGTGCTGTGGAGAAAATAAACTGTGTGTCGTGGTGGCCAGCGCTTCAAGGGGGGAGGCCAAGGGGGACCAGCTTAGTGGGTGTGCAACCATGGAACTCAGGTGGGACTTGAACCCGTGGGCTGGGACTCGAACCCACTCAGAACCCACTATCTTTTAATCGAGATCATGCATCTGGTCTCGGGACTTAATAAAGCTCAGGTTCTTTATGTCTCATGCAGAAAGAATTCAGTGAGAGACAAAGTAAGAAGTGGATTTCTTTAGAGAGAAACACACTCCACAGACAGAGTGTGGGCCATTTCAGAAGGCTAGAGACCCCCAAATATGGGGCAGTTAGTTTTTATGGGCTGGGTAATTTTATAGGCTAAAGAGTGGGAGGATTGGGACAACTCTAATATTTTGGGGAAGGGGCGGGGATTTCCAGGAATTGGGCCAACACCCACTTTTTTTTTTTTTTTTCCTGTACGCGGGCCTCTCACAGTTGTGGCCTCTCCCATTGCGGAGCACAGGCTCCGGACGTGCAGGCTCAGCAGCCATGGCTCACGGGCCCAGCCGCTACGCAGCATGTGGGATCTTCCCGGACCGGGGCACGAACCCGTGTACCCTGCATCGGCAGGCGGACTCTCAACCACCGCGCCACCAGGGAAGCCCCACCACCCACTTTTTGACCTTTATGGTCAGCCTCGGAACAGTCCTGGTGCTGATGGGTGTGTCATTTCGCTCATGTGTTACAATGAGCCTGTAATGGGGCTCCAGTTCCCCTGGAACTCGAATCTTACGCCCCCTTGGACCTAGCCGATTCTAACCAGTTCATGTTGTATCCTCCACCGCTATGTCCTTCTTTTAGAGAGGACCTGTTTCAGGTGGGCAAGGACAAGCCAAGGGCAAGCGAGCCTGCGTGGAGTGAACAGGGGATTGTGGGGCTGGGCAGGGTCGGGGGGGTCTGGGTTTTTATTCCAAGGGTGTTGGGAATCCGGTGGAGGTTTTTAAGCAGAAACTGACATGTCTAGAGACCTGAAGAGGTTGGGGCCACTCACAGACGAGGGGAGAGAGAGAAGCAGGTGACAGGGAGGAGGCAGTGAGCCTCGCAGGGGCACATCACTCTGAAAGCAGCCAGTGCGTAGCAGGAAACATGCCCACAGCTGTAGAAGCCAGGCATAGCATTGAGTCGCACGTGAATCCCCATCTCTGTATGAGTCTGTGCTTTTCTTCTGCCTCACTCTTCAACTTAATCACACCCACACCCACCCCTTGCTGCCCCCAGGTCTCTGCTTATGCTCCTCCCTCACTTGGGATGTCCTCAGATATTTTCTGAGCCCCTCCCCCAGGCTAGGTGCTGTTCTGGGCACCAGGAATGGAAGGATGAACTCGCTGGTCCTCACCTTCCTCCCGTATGTCGGCCAGTGAAACCTCATCCAAGCATCAAGCCTGTCTCAGATCCCACCTTCTCCGATCAGGGAGTCGGACAGACCTGGGTTGGGATAATGCTTGAGATGGGCTGGACCCACTCAAAGTGTGGCAAGCCCCAGAGGGATTTCCAAGTAACTGAACTGTGTCCTGGAGGCAAAGCTCATTTTAAAAATGAAATTCTGGAGCATTTTGTGCTTTATTTCATAGACATTCTTGATTGATACCTACCACTAAAACTGGGCCTGATGTTCTTTCAAGAAAAGAACCGTAGGAGATAACCCAATACCACTGCATTTATGCACCCTTCTTCCCACTTTTATTCAAAATGATACTACAATGCAAGAGGGAAGAGATATGGGGAGATATGTATATGCATAACTGATTCACTTGGTTATAAAGCAGAAACTAACACACCATTGTAAAGCAATTATACTCCAATAAAGATGTTAAAAAAAATGATACTACAGTAATGGAGTAGTTATCTATTGCTGCATAACAAGTTACCCCAAAATGTAATGGATAAAACCCCAACCAATATTTATTATCTCCTCCAGTTTCTGTAGTTCAGGAATTTGAGCGGGGGGTGACTTAGTTCTCATGAGTTGCAGGCAAGATGTCGGCTGGGGCATCAGTCATGTCATCTAAAGCCTCGGGGGGAGCCGGAGGATCCCCCTTCAGAATGGCTGCTCATGTGGCTATTGGCTGGAGGCCTTAGTCCCTCAGCACACATGCTTCTCTCTAGGGCTGCTTGAGTGTCGTCACGACACAGCAGTTGGCTTCCCCCAGAGTGAGTGATTGGAGAGAGAGCAAAGAGGAGGCCACAGTGTCTTTTATGACCCAGCCTGAGAGGAAACAGTCCGTCATTTCCACAGTATCATATTGGTGACACATGGCAGCCCTATTCACGGTGGGAGGGGCTACACAGGGCATGAATTCTAGGTGGTAGGGATCATTGGGGCCATTTTGGAAGCTGGCTGCTGAGAAAAATAATAGGCGCCATGTAACAAACATAATTTAGCCACTTTGTGTTCTTGGGGCATACCGTCTCATTTGACCCTTACAATAACTGTGTGGGACAGACAGTGGGAGGTGAAATAGCTTGTCCAAGACCACGAAGCTAATAAGTGGTAGAGAGGGGTCCAAACTCAGAGGACTGAGAAACCAACCACCCACCCCATCAATAGTGTCCAGCAGTGCCCTCTGCCACACGCCCGTCTCCTGGCCTCTGGAGAAGAATTCCTGGACCTTCCCTGTGCTGGGCCTTTGTTCCCCAGGCCCATGGTGTGGCCTCTCCTCCCAGCTTTGCCTGGCCTGTGCCCACAAGAGGCCCCCAAAGGCTTCTCCTCTCGCTGGTTCTGACTGCCCCTCATTCTCACTGAAGCCTCAAACCCTGTTCCATGGACTTCGCTCTCATTCCCATTCCTGCTCTGGGACCCTTGGAAAAAGCCTCCCCAATTGTAGGCGGGCAGCGGTGGTGGCCTGGGCTTGGAAGGTCTTTTCCGAACATTGGCTGACAGCCATGGTGTTGCCAATAATCCTTCCTGCCTCTTTGACCTCCATGAGTCTTTTGTTTTGGTTTGGTTTGGTTCTTTTACAGAGATGGTGTCATCTTTGCAAAGAGACGCGTTAGTAAAGGATGGTCAAGTTCAACAATTACAACAGGAGGTGAATCAACTGAAAAGTGAGAACAAAGAAAAGGATCACCAGCTTGAAGCCCTCAGCTCCAGAGTGAGTGTCGGGTCATCAGCAAATTGTAGCTGCGAAAAGCAGACACAGTGGAGTCACATGACACACGGTGGTGAGATGAGGCCAGTGCCCAAGGACACAGGGAGGGTAGCTGCTGGGCAGGTGGCCAACTTCTCTGAAGCCTTTCAAAGGACAGCGTGTATGTGGCTCAGAAGAAGCATAATAGATTTTCAAATCCAGCAAACATTTTCTAAGCCCTATTATAAATGAGTTTGTTTAATCCCAGCAACAAACCCACCTATGAGCATATACTGCCAGTACAAAGTTTAACATTAAACAGAATACGATCTCCCTGTGAGCACGGATGACCACACGGCTGCATCGTGGTCCCAGCACCGCTGGTTCTCATAACTGTCTTCAAAGCAGAACGTCTGAAGATCCAGATGCAAACACGCAGACGCTCATTTCTTCCTTAGACTTTAGTGTGTAGAATGTCTCTATGGAAGATGAACGTGGTAGGCAAGCAAAGAGCTTTTTACATGTAACTTTGACCCTTTGCAAATCTTGCCTTCAATGCTAACTTTAGAATCCTGACTCTATAGGATAAGATTTCTCAGTATTTGCATGATGTGCCTGTTTCTGTGAGTCAAGGTAGAACCTCAAAGCTTTCATCTCAGGTGGCAACTCAGAGATTACCAGAGGCTACCCGATAGCTAGGTCTGCATGGGGCTGGGGTGAAAACAGATCTTGAGGTTCCAAGGAAAAGGCACAATAAGTAACACCTGGTACGTAGTACCATACCCAGTTTGGAGCTGGTGAAAGGCACTGCATGAGCTTTGGGATCAGACAGACCAGGGTCCCATCCCAGAGCTTTCTTTTATTGTAACTTATTTGGCCTCCATTTCCCCATGTGTGAAATGGGGATGACAAAATCGTTTTCCAAGAAGTGGGAGGCTGGTTTTAGTTGTGCTCTTCTGCCTCTGCCTGAGGTCGGCTGCCTGGCCAAGCCCTCTGCATTCGTTTCTCCCAAGCAGGGTGTCTTCCCAGGCATGTGCTATAGCTGTTTAATGTGGTGTGTGTGTGTGTGTGTGTGTGTGTGTGTGTGTGTGTGTGTGTGTTGGGGACGGGAAGGGGATGCAGAGCTGGTGCTAAGTAGAAGGAATCTGCAAAGACAGCACCTGCTTGGCTCTTCTACCTCCTGAAATGCATTTGGATGATTTATGTCCCCATTTCCCCTTCCTCGTTGACCTTGGAATGAGGTCCCTTCTCCTCTAGACTGTGCTGGCCAATAGCACAAGGGCTCGTCACCACCAAGGATACTGCTCTTGTGAACATTTGAGATGCCTTTTTTTTAATGACATATATCATGTGTGTTAATTTTAGAAAAATAAGTAGATGACATTGAGAAGAAAAAATAAAAAGAGAGGAGAGGAAATGCTACCTTGAGAAATCAGTGTTAATATTTTCATGTATGTTCTTCCAGTCTTGTTTCTATATATTGCCTAGAAATCAATCAATCAATCATTTTATAGTGAATTTATACTATGCACATTTTTTAAATTTTTAAATACTTATTATTTTTCCATTCTAATAAATCAACGCTCTTATCATTCGTCTTAAAAGCTACATACTTTCTCCTGGATGTACCCAGTGTTATAAAGTGGTCTGCTGTTCTAAACAACACTTGGGTTGTTTCCTCTTTTTTTTTTTTCTTCCACTGTTACTGACAATTCTGTGAAGAGCATCCTTGAAACTACAGATTTACTTATTTCTCCAGTCATTGTCCTTAAGGTACATTCCTAAAGTGGGAATTGCTGGGTCAAAAGAAGGCACATCCATGCTTACGCCCTTAATGCCTGTTGCCAAGCCGCCCTCAGGCAAGACAGCTCCGTTTACCCCTCCACACCAGTCGGGGCTGTTGTTTCTTTGAGATGCAACCTGCACAAAAGCCCTAAGATGGACCGGAGCTCACTGGCTCGGCCCCCTCCACCCTCACCGTTCACAGCGTGAAAACATCCCAATTCCTGCACCCTAAGTCCCCAGACTCTACAAAGCTGGATTTCCCCTGCAGTGAAGTTTGCTGGCTTTTGAAGAGGAATTTAGACGCTCTATTCCTCAGAACTCATGAGAGGGGTGAACTGGGAACGACTGCAGGATCCCGTGCTCCCATCACACAAATGGTCTCGCCTCTCAGAATTCAGAGGTGTGATTGCGTTATACAGCAGGAAACACTCCTGGGCGTGAACACAATTACTTGGGACCCCCAGCCAAGCCCCCGTGGCCTTGTCCTTTTTCTCCACAGTGCTCAGTGCTGAAAGAAGAGTTACAGAAGGAAGATGCCCAGAAGGAGAAGTGGGAAGCCCAAGAGAAAGAGTTAAAACTCTGCAAAACCGTGCGTTGAACCTCCTGACCCCTAGGTGTCCACTGAAAGCCTAGATTGGGGCCTTGAGGGTTTTGGAGGGGTTCCTTGGCCCATTAGCTAGCACAAGCTCTGGGGCTTTCTGGGTGTTTGTGTGTTAATGCTTTGATTTGCTAGCCTCAAAGAGATGGGTGAAAAGACCATGGAAAACACACTCTCCCCAGATTTTCTGGGCAGTTGGCTCAAGGCCCCTCATCAGGTTTCCCCTGGGGAAAGGGACGGGAGGTGGCCACCATATGCTGCTAGAAATTCACCGTGGTCCCTACCCCTGGACTTGTGATGCCCAGACTTTCATGATCCACTGTCACAAGTTTTATCACAGCCCTGAGCACTGTTATTAACACAACTCCTCTTGAAGTATTTTTACTTAAATACATTCAATTTTACAACAATTCATAAAAACAAAATAAAAAGCAAATGTATCACTGGCCTTGTATGGAAGGTGAACATAAAAATGAATACAATGAAAAGATGACCACTCAATGTAAATGTTCACCCCCTGTACCGGCCCGAACCCTCGTGCACATCACCAGGCATACGTTTTCCATCCGTTGGGAAGCCCGGTGCCTGGGACAGGGGGAGGAGACGTGTGTTCTTCTCTCTGGCAGGAGCACACTTCTCTGCCTCAAATGAGAAAAAAGAAAAATGTCATTGTTCTTTTCTTCCAAACTGTGCCCATTGTGTCTTCCAAACAGCCCTTATTTAGATTGAACTCAAAAATATACCCCAAGGAAAGAGATTCTAATGAGTGGATAGGTATCTTGTACTGTTTAATCCAGGATCCATGCTGATCTTCAAAAGAAAATCAAATTTTCCCTCACCCAGCCCTTTCATTGCATCCGTTGAAAGAAAGTCTACTTTGCCTCAAAGATGTGGAATTGTCCCCCAAGGGAAGGAATGAAGCGAATCCCAGACTAGGTTTCTGCCTTAATGAACCGGATGAAATGAGTTGTGAAGTTGACTTCCCTGTTGTTGGAACTCTTTCAGCAAATCCATGACATGGAAAAAGAAATGAGGAAGCTCAGGGTGGAGCTGAAAAGGAGCAGTACCGAGCAGAGCCTGATCTCTATGACGCTGCGGGAAAAGAGCAAGGTATGGCAGGGACAGGTCGGCCTGGGAACCACTCTGGGGCCAGCACTCCACCTGCATCATCTCTGTTCATCCTCACAATGACCCCATGCGGTCTATACTGGTATTATCCCCACTTTACAGTTGGGAAAACTGAGGCTCACAGAGGTGAAGGAAGTTATCCAAGTTCACTTGCATAAAGTAGTTGTGGCAGAACTTGAATCCAGGTCTGCCTGACTCCAAAGCTCCTGTGTGTAACCACTACCCTAGACTGCCTTCAGATCTTAATTGTGAAATTATCTAAGAAAGAATTGATCCATTAAATCAAGTTTGCCAATGATGTTGTTCCAACTTAAATTCTCATATTGATTTTTTTTGTCTTTTTGTTCCATCATTGAGAATGTTTTTAAAAATCTCAACATGTTTGTCATTTGTGTGTTTCTTCTTTTAATATGAACGATGTTTGCTTTATATATTTTGAGGCTGTGTTACTAGGTGCATATAAATTTAGGATCCTAATACTTCCTGTAGAGCAAAACTTTAGATCATCATGAAATGTCCCTTTTCATCTCTAGTAGTGTTTCTCCCTTAACGTCTCCTTTGTCATTTAGCTTCACCACTGGCTTTCTGTTGGTTAGAGTTTTCATACCTTATCTTTTTCATATGTTCTCTGTCAATTTTTGTCTTAAGTTTTAGACATATGCCTTCAAATAGCGTATCATTTTTACAAAATACAGTTTGACCATCTTTGACTTTTAGTCCATTTATATTATGTAATTACTCGTGTACTGGGGTTTAAATCTACCTTCTTGCTCAATACCAGATGTACCATCTGTGGTATGTTCCTTTTTCTCTCCTTTCTTGCCTCCTTCTGAGTGGATGGTTTTCTCTTATTCCACTTTCCCCCTCTATTAGCTTGGAAATATTTCACTTTTTTACTATTCTTTTAGTCATAGTAAGACAATAGCATTCATCCTTGACTCACCAAAATCACACATTAATTAAGTTTTTCACTCTTCTACTATTCTCTTAGTAGTCATCCTGAAGACTATAAAGTGCATTCTTTTTTTTTTTTTTCGGTACGCGGGCCTCTCACTGTTATGGCCTCTTCCGTTGTGGAGCACAGGCTCTGGACGCACAGGCTCAGTGGCCATGGCTCACAGGCCCAGCCGCTCTGCGGCATGTGGGATCCTCCTGGACCAGGACACGAACCCATGTCCCCTGCATCGGCAGGCAGACTCTCAACCGCTGCGCCACCAGGGAAGCCCTGCGTTCTTAACTTACCAAGAGGCAATAGTAGTTGATAATGATGCCCTTCTCCTTGACAGTGCAATGAGTTTCAAACACCTTAACTTCACTTACCCCCTCCAGATTTATAAGCCATTACTGTCATTTTCTAAACTCCTCTTGATAGTTAAAACCCCACAAGACATTATTAGTGTTTTTCTATAGTCAGTATCATATCCACACATTACCCTTACTGTTGCTTGTCTTTTCTGCATCTCTGATCACCCACCTGGGTTCATTTTTCTTGTGTCTGAAGAATACCCTTTAATGTTTTCCCTCATTGTGGCTCTGCTGATGACAAATTCTCAAATGTGCCTGTGTGTCTGTCTGGAGATGTATATTTAACCTTCATTCTTAAAACACATTTGACTGCGTATTGAATTCTACAATGGCAACTCTTTTCTTTCAGCACATTAGATACAGCATTAGATATGTCACTATTGTCTTGTGGCTCCTATTATTTCTATTTAGAAGTCATCTGTAAGCCTAACTGTTGTACCTTTGCATAATCTGTCTTTTTCTCCGGTTGCTTTTAAGATTGTCTTTTTCCTTGATTTCCAGCAGTTTTATTATGGTTTATCTAGGTGTGGATCCAGTTTTATTTACCTCGTACAGAGTTCGTAGGGGCTTCTTGAATCTCTGGCTTGGTGTTTTGCCTTAGTTCAGGCGCTTGGGCTCTGTACCACACAGGCAGTGGGGAGCTACTAAGCCTCCTGAACAAGTGACTGATGCAATGACATTCGTGGACAGTAATTAGGGTGAAAATGAGAGTTACAATTTCTCACGTACTAGGCGTTACCCTGAACTTTTCACCTCTTAATCTTTACAACAGCGCTGTGATCTAGAAATCATCCTCTCCATTTTACAGATGAGAAAGTCAAGGCTACTAGTTACTAGTAAAGTAACTAGCCCAATGGCACAGTCGGTTTTGTCTGACTCCAGGTTTGTCTGACTTCAGTTACCCTGGCATAGCAAACAGCCACATGCTACTGTTTACACTGAAATTAATGAAAATTAAATAAAATTTTAATTCAGTTCCTCCGCCACACCAGCCCCATTTCGAGTGCTCGATCCCCAGATGTGGCTGGTGGCTGCCGTATTAGACAACACAGCCTCGCTCAGAGTACCTGTACCGTTGCAGAAAGTTCTGGTGGACAGAGCTGCCTTATAGCAGGGTAACTCTCACAGTACCGTTAAGATTGCACTGGAAGAAACTAAACTTGAGGCGAGGAGGCCAGTTGTCACAGTCCAGCTTGCATTTGAGAGGGGTTGGAGGACAGGCGTGAGACCCCCGAGTGTGAGAGAGGGAGCAGGGCGGCCGCTGAAGGTGACTCTGAGGCTTGGGGACAGGAACGGGGGCTGTTCATGCAGAACACAAACAGGGGCAGAGTCCAAGGCTGGACTTGGCTTTTGCAGCATATGAAACAGGCTGCTGAAATAGAAGTCAGAGCATGTTTAGACCTGGGAGAAAACTAAGGCCCAGAGAGCTTAGATGACTTTTCCAAGGTAACGGAGCTGGGTAGAGGCTCTTCCACTGGGCCACACTACTCAGAAGAAAGCTCTTAAGGGCTTTTCTGGGTCTTTTATAACATCCCTGTGATCCCCCTCTTCAGATCCCTAAAAACACAGCCTGTGAATTTGTTTCAGCACAAAAACTTTCCATTTATTTACGAGTGTTTGCCTCAT
Organism: Mesoplodon mirus; assembly: GCF_964341445.2. NCBI lineage: Eukaryota > Metazoa > Chordata > Mammalia > Artiodactyla > Ziphiidae > Mesoplodon > Mesoplodon mirus. The sequence continues at coordinate 97,088,590 of NC_138983.1, read as the reverse complement.
TTCCTGTTAGTGCCAGGGCCCAGGGCTCAGCAGGTGCATCCAAGAATTGAGCAGCTGCGAGGCCTACACTGGCCAGCCAAGGGTAGCGTGGAGCACTCCCAAGCTTACCGTGCGTTGACTGTTACCCAAGCAAGGGGGGAAAAGTAGGCAAGCTTCTCCACTTTAAACGCCTTCCTTTGCAGGCTGCAATTCTTAATAGACATTGCTTTGGCAAGCCTCCAGAGAGGTTACCACCAGTGAGTGTGCTCAAAGTGGTAACGACAAACAGTTATGATAATAAACCCAATCATAACATTTCCAAGTACCCATCACGAGTTATTAGAACGAGACTGTACGGCGGACATTCCCGTCCACCTTTCATAGGTTACAACGGTACTTAACACTCTCACAGAGCCCTTAAGCACTATTCCAAACATTGAATCCCCACAATGACTCTATGCAGTGATACTAGTATCATCATTCCCATTTGACAGATGAGGACACTGAGTCACGGAGCAGTGAAGTAACTTTCCGAGTGTCGTACGGCTTGTTAGGGACCGACCTGGGATGGGAGTGTGCGGTAGAACATAGTTGAGCCCCGGGTGCAGAGCTCGGCCCTTTCCCGTAGGGGGCAACTCCCTGTGAGTTTGCCTCCACCCTGTGCATGCCTGTGACCCCTGCTGCTGGGCTGCAGCTGTCCCTACCCCTCAGGGACTCCCCCACTGCCATTAGCCCACCCAGAAGAGTTTCCCCAGAGGGCATGATGATCACATTAGCAGCAAGCCCACACTTTCATCATCCTTTCAGGTGGAAGAGAAGCTTCGGGAGGATTGCAGAAGGAAATTGCTTCAGCTGAAAGAAATGAGGAACAGAGAAAACCTCATTAAAGCCAATTTGGAAAGGGCAGTAGGTCAGGTAGGTGTGCTGCAGAGCCCCTTCACGGGCCCGTGCTCTCCACGGAATCCCGCACCCAAGCGGCCGGCAGGGATGAATGAGGAGGAAGACGGCCTGCCTTAGTTCACCCGCTTATCTCAGGGGCAGGGCTTTGTGCAGCTTCCGCGTCCCCGTGGATTTCACTAAAGAGGCTTTTCCTTCTGGGAAGCTGCCCACTCCAGTGTTTGCTGTTGCCTGAGACCCTGACCAAGCAGCCAGTCCCAGCTCAAGGCCCACCCCAGTGAACCAGCTGTGCGGTTCCCTCTTGGGAAGGGTTTGAGCTCTTGACCCCGGTGGTGTTTCTAGCACTTTCTCCTTCACATTTTTTGTCCTGACATTTAGAGCGATCTTTCTTCCTCTGGGCCCCCAAAGAGATGCTACAGTCAGTGTCCCCAGGGAATTGCCACATTTCTGTTTGTTTGTTTGTTTGTTTTGTTTGGCCGAACCGCGTGGCTTGCAGGATTTTAGTTCCCCGACCAGGGATGGAACCCGTGCCCCCTGCAGTGGCTGCATGGAGTCTTAACCACTGGAGCGCCAGGGAAGTCCTGCCACTTTTCTTAATAAAGTAAAACCCAGAATACCACAGCTTATGCCAGGTGGAGGTGGGCAGGGTGGGGAGAGGGCCATTTCCCAGGGCTCTGACCCAAGATGGCCCAGTGGCCCTTCCTCTGACACGTGGCACAGACATGAGGGCCAGAACATGCAAACGAGCCTTCACCAAAGGCTAAGGGAGAGCAAACGAGAACCCAAGATGGGGCACTGGCCCTCCAGAACACAGCCCACCGAGGGCAGCCCATCTTGGGCCCCTCCACAAGGCATCCTCTCCTGGCAGCCACGGCTCCAGGGGGACCAAGAACGTTTTGCGTGTATGTGTTTGTGCTTTTCTTTTTCTGGGAGAGTGAGTCCACCTCGTCACTCATTGGATGCTCAGAAGGATTTGTAAACCACCAAAAAAGGTTAAGAACCACGATCCTTAAAGGAGCCCTCCGTCCCACCCAGCCCAGCTCCCAAAGCCCTTGAGTTTGGTAGCATCCAAGCCTGAACCATCAGTGTGACCGGAATTTGTCCCACGCGCTGAACTTCAGAGGCACCCACAAGTTAAATGATGATGCTGACCCTCAGGCAGGTTTGAAAGCCTCTTCAACCAACTTCCACACCATCACCCCCGGTGTCCTTTCTCCTGCAGGGTGCCGACCCCTTAGCAAGGCAGAGAGCCCGCCAGCCTGGGCTTCCCTCCGTGCACCTGGGCTACCCCTCACCTTGCTGGCACTCTGCACCCACGGCGAACACCCGCCTTGAGGGCATGATCTGCGCCACTTGCCGAGCGCCTGGTCATGGCTCTGGCCAGGGGTCATCCAGGAAGACCCTCAGAGACACTGAGATTCCTCCAGGTCTAGACTCGAGAGAGAAAGGACGAACAAGGCTTCTCTGCGCTGCCTGGGCCTTGCTGCTTCACCCCCTTGTCTCCACAGCCCGCTCCCGGCCTGAGGTCCTGCCCTTCCCCAGGCCAGTGACCACAGGACTCAGCCCACCATCCAGCAGGACCTGTCCCTCCCCACCCCCACCCCCCACCAAGCAGTCCTGTAGGGCGCCTCTGGTGATAACACGGGCCATTGCCCACAGGGCCCTCTGCATAACCTCTTCCTCGGGCGACCTAGGACCCTCCCTTGGCCATGAAACCAGCAGACGACCCAGAGTCCCTCCAATCACCCAGCTGGCTTCTGGCAGGATGACTGCAGAGGTGTCCTTAGGAGAGTCACAATTCCTCTACTTGGCTTCCCAGAGCTCCCTGGTGTGCAGCAGACTCCTGTGTCTTAGGACCTGTTCACGTTCTCATTGATTCTGTGGCCCTTGTGGTCCTTCAGGGCTCTGTTTTAGAGCCTTTCATGACCACATTTTGCCAGTGAGCCAAAAACCCAGTCCAAGGGCCATCACGTTGGGAAATTTCCAGAGAAACTTGGGCTTCTTTGCCGTTCAAGTCTCATGAGCCTGGGGCATCTTGAACTCGTCATTCTAGAAGCCCTGACTTAATTTAACTGCGTTGTTTCATCATCCGTAATATGAAGACACCAGCATCAGGGAGGCACTCAGTAAAAACTGGCTGAACTGAAGGAGAGGACTTTGAACATCTGACTTGACAGGTGTTTCTGTTCTAAGCATTCGATGAACGTTTATTGAGTGCCTGCTGTGTGGCAGGCGCTGCACCAGGCTCCGGGGACCTGGAGAGGAGTACAGGAGACGTCGTCTTCAGGACACAAGGTCTAAGGCACAAAACGGCAGCAGGCAGCTCCTCCTTCTCTCCCCAGGCGCCCTTGCTGATGACACGAGTTACCCGGGCTGACAGCCTCAATGTTTATCTCACAGCCTGGTGCCAACGTAGCAATTACGGAAGAGCGCTCCCGGCCCTGGACTTCCCACTGGATAATTGGCAGCAAGTGGCTCTTCCGAGAGCCCGAGACGTGTGTGTGCTGACCGTGTGCGTCGGCTAGGTTAGGCGGGCACACCTGAAAAGTCATTAAAACCTGCTGTCCCCCTCTCTTGTGTGGGCACTGCCCCTTCCGGTGAGAGGTGAAGGTGTTAATTACCCATAATGACCACTGAAGGCGTGCAGAGCCTTCTCACCGATTTCTCCCAGACCCAGCGACGGAGGCGCCTCCCCCAGCCTTGCCGCTGCAGCTGCGCCCCTCACCTCATCCCCTTCCCTTTCTTTGTGCTGCAGCTGGAGCTTTTCAGAGGTCGGGTCCTCAAGGCCACCTGCGGACGCGTGAAACCGTTCCAGGACACACCCGTCTCCAATCAGCAGGCTCGTCTCTCTTCCCCACTTTCTCCTTCAGGGACCCGGGGCTCCAGACACTGGGAGCATATGTTCCTGTTTTTTGTTGGTGGCACATAATTTTCACACTGTTGCTACACCATAAAGATTTGTTTTGATTTTCTGGGATTTCCTGGCTTTTCAAGTAAAAGCCAGTTAAACTCCCTTGCAGTGTTTCTGTGAAAATCAAATTAAACCACCCAGGACTGTGTCTGGTCGGCAGACCCGCACGGTGAACCTCCGTTAGCCCCGCGAGGAAAGGGGCGGCCTCAGCATGGACAGTGCGTCCTCGCTCGCTCGTTCCTCCTGAAGTGGCAGATGGCAGTGAGGGTGGGCCTCTGGCTGTAACGATGCCTTATTATCCTTCCGTTTATCCTCTCCAATCCTGGGTGTCAGCGCGCGGGTCACAAGATCATACCACGGGCTTCTCTCGGACGACCTCCTTTTTAGGAGCCCACAGCATCAGGCTCAGCGTGATGAATCCCTCCCAGAATGCAGAAGAATCTAGAACACACTCGTGGCCACATGACAGGCCTTTGGCTCTTAAAACACCATCTCTGATCCTGGGAAACATGCCCCGGTAACAGAGCCAATATCCACGCTCCAGAGCCAACCCCAAAACACACCAGGACCTCCCTCCTCCGAGCTTAAGCTGAAGCCCTCCAGGTCCCCTCCCCCCAGAGCCACCCTGCATTTTAATTAATTAATTAATTAATTAATTTTTGCTGGGTTGGGTCTTCGTTTCTGTGCGAGGGCTTTCTCCAGTTGCGGCGAGCAGGGGCCACCCTTCATCGCGGTGCGCGGGCCTCTCACTATCGCGGCCTCTCTTGTTGCGGAGCACAGGCTCCAGACGCGCAGGCTCAGTAGTTGTGGCTCACAGGCCCAGTTGCTCCGCGGCATGTGGGATCTTCCCCGACCAGGGCTTGAACCCGCATCCCCTGCATCGGCAGGCAGACTCCCAACCACCGCGCCACCAGGGAAGCCCCACCCTGCATTTTAAATCTTTTTTTTTTTTCTTTTTCTCACCAGTTACCAGAAAAGAGCAGCAGGGTCACAGAGGACAATAGCAACGTTTGGCAGCAAAAGCGGACCCTGCAGAAGGAGACCCAGCTCAGCAGCTGCAAAGAGGAGGAAATCACCCAGAACATCAAGAAGCTGAAGACATCCTTAGACAGTTGCCAGGTGCCCCCTTCTCCATTCCTCAAATGTCCCCTGTGTCTCATTTTTGTGCTCCTTGTTCAGGAAATTGTCCAGCTCTGCTTTTAGTCCACCTTTTCTCTTGTTGGAGAAATCTGTTTGAGATCAGAAAACAAAGGACCTCCAGAAATGCCTCCCAGGTGAACTTGGTGTGGCCAAGGAGAAGCTGCCCGACACACTCCAAGTACTGCCTTTGGGAGGCCCCAGACCCCGGGGGAAAAAAAACAGCCCCGTGTTATTTCCAGAGAAACCAAAGAAACCTTCTGCTCTTTATTTGCAGTTTTCTTTTCTGTCCCAGCAGTGGAAGGCTGCTCTTACCCTTATTGGACCAGAGGGTCTGGCAGAGCCCCCACTTCATGGCCCCCACGCAGGGATCCAGCTTATCACATCAGGCAGCTGCTTCTGCTTTCTCTGGAAATATGCAGCTACTATTTGGGGAGTCTGGGCAAATGTTGGCTTGTCAGCACTCTTTCAAATCAGGAAACCGCACTTTATGACCAGCTTGTGTGTTGATCTCAGCAGGAATTCTGTAACCAAATTTGCTTCCCCTTTCAGCCAAATCGTCCTTGGCAATTTGGCTTTGGAATTGCCTATACCTAAACAAAGGGTCTATTTGTCCATCCAGAGTCCCAGTTAGAGTGCACGTGAAATAAAAGCTGCCTCCTTCCTTCCGCCCCCCGAAAAAGGGAAGTAAAACTGGGCCGTCACAGGGCGGCCAACATACGGCTCTGCCTGCTTCACGGGCCCGTCAAGAACACTGCTCTGTATGGGTCACAACCGTCAGGTGGTATTTCTGGCGATGGTGCCCGGGCTCCTCACGACCTCATCTCTTTCCAGGCGTGCATGACAATGTCTTGCTCTAGCAATGAGCTGAAGAAGGAGGTCGACCTCCTGCAGCACCTGCAGGTGAGCCCACCTGTCTCAGGGCTCCAGAAGGTGGCACTGGACATCTTGCGCCTGTCACTGTCCTGGCTGGAGGAAACGGAGCATCTCCTCCACGAGGTGGGGATCCAGTTCTCCAGCTCCGACAAAGGTGATTGAAACTCTTTTCTCACATAGTTACATGACTGAAATATTGCGTTGAATCTGATCACGATGGGACATCTATTGAGGGAGGCTTCTTAGGTATGTGGCCAAGTGTTCCCTTCTCCAGACTTCACTTTGCTTCACCACTTGAGAAGCAGTGTTCCTGGAAAAAAGTACACAAGTGAGATGTGACTACTGGAGAAAAATGAGACGTGACAGTGGCAAAAGGAAAAATCGAAATTATGCTAAATCTTCTCTCTCAGAAGTAACCATATATATACATATATAGAGTAGAGACGTTTTTTAGAGCAGTTTTATGTTCATGGCAAAATTGAGAGGATGATACAGAGATTTCCCAGGTACCCCCTGTCCCCACTCATACACAGCCTCCCCCATTTATCAGCATCAGCACCAGAGAGGTACAGTTGTCAGGACTGATGAACCTACATTGACACGTCCTAATCACCCAAAGTCCATGGTTTATATTAGGGTTCACTCTTTTTCATTTTAATTTTATTGGAGTGTAGTTGATTTACAGTGCTGTGTAGGGGTCACTCTTGGTGTTGTACATCCTATGGGTTTGGACTTGGACAAATGTGTGATGACATGTATCCACCATTATAATATCATACAGAATCGTTTCCCTGCCCTGGCCTTTCTCGCCTTCTGAGATGGCCCACGCTCTGTCTGTGGAGTGTGTTTCTCTCTAAATAAGTCCACGTCTTACCTATCACTTTGTCTCTCACTGAATTCTTTCTGCGATGAGACATCAACAACCTGAGCTTCATTAAGTCCTGAGACCAGCAGGTCCACCAATAATGAGGCCCACCCCGGGGAGGACCCAGAGGCCCTGTAAATCACGATGCTCCACCGGGAAGATGGTCCAGTCCTGAAGGTGCCTTTGATCCCAAATCTACTGCCCTAAGCAGAAGCCAGGGAGCACGGCGGGGGATGTGGTTCAGATCAGGCCATCTCTGAGCAGATTGGTGGATTCTGTGCACAAAGCCCTGGTATTAGGTCAACTCGATTTATGAGTTTCACTTCTCAGGTCACTCTGTAACTACACAGTAACAGAAAGTACGCAGAATTCATTAAAAGCCACCTGTGGAGTCCATAGAGGGGAAGTGGGGTGGGTGAAGTTACAGATCAGGGACGTGGTAATAAAGCAAAATGATGATAACCCATAAACCCAAATATCTAGAAACTGATATTCTAGAAATTGAGGAAAGTAAAGCTACAAGTTTAACAAAATAAAAAGAAGCAAAGGAGAAGCCAACTTCAAAGCCAGCCTATGCAATTCCTCCAGGGCAGCGCATGTTTGTCTGATTGAAGCCTGGCCCTGCTGTTCTTCAGTGCCTTCCTATTAGTGCCTTAAGTAATCAACATCTCCAGTAATCCCTCTGCAGTGTTCAGGAATTCAACTCGTCATGGGGAAACCTGTGGTTTGAGGACTTAAGTTTTTAAGATAACGTCTTTTCTTTTCAAAACTGGACATTTTTATTCCAAATAAAAGAACCTATCCCCCCCCAAAAAAAGAATAGTTTCACTGCCCTGAAAATCCTCTGTGCTCCCTCCCAGCCCCCCCGCAGCCCCTGGCAACCACAGATCTTTTTACCGTCGCCATAGTTTTTGCCTTTTCCAGGATATCATGTAGTTGGAATCATACAACTTTTCAGATTAGTTTCTTTTATTTAGTAATATGCATTTTCGTTTCCTCCAAGTCTTTTCATGGCTTGATAGCTCTTTTTTTCTTTTTAAGTGCCCAATAATATTCCATTATCCATTCACCTACTGAAGGACATCCTGGTGGCTTCCAAGTTTTGGCAGTTATGAATAAAGCTGCCATAAACGTCCACGTGCAGGGTTTTGTGTGGACATGTTTTCAACTTCTTTGAGTAAATACCAAGGGCGCGGTTGCTGAATCGTGTGGTTAGAGTACATTTAGTTTTTTTTTTAATTAATTTATTTTATTTTATTTATTTTTGGCTGCATTGGGTCTTCATTGCTGCGCACGGGCTTTCTCTAGTTACCGCAAGCGGGGGCTACTCTTCCTTGTGGTGCACGGGCTTCTCATTGCAGTGGCTTCTCTTGTTGCGTTGCATGGGCTCTAGGTGCGCAGGCTTCAGTAGTTGTGGCACACGGTCTCAGTAGTTGTGGCTCACGGGCTCTAGAGCACAGGCTCAGTAGTTGTGGCACACAGGCTTAGTTGCTCCGTGGCATGTGGGATCTTCCCAGACCAGGGCTTGAACCTGTGTCCCTTGCATTGGCAGGCGGATTCTTAACCACTAGGCCACCAGGGAAGTCCGTAGAGTACGTTTAGTTTTTAAGAAAACCACAAAACTCTTTTCCAAAGTGGCTGTTTTGCGTTCCCGCCAACAATGAATGAGAGTTCCTGTTGCTTCACATCCTCGCTAGCGTTTGGTATCGTCACTACGATCATATTTTGTGTGGAACTTCCAGGGCATTTTCCCATGGAAAGAGCTGTGTGATTCTAGGCAAGTTACTTCCCCTCTCTGTGCCTGTTTCTTTACCTGTAAAATGGGGATAATAGGGAATACTCACCCCTTAGGATTTTTGTGAGGATTAAAATGCATTGATACATGTAAAGTACTTAAAATAGTACCTGGCATAAAATAGGCACTACCTATCCACGTGTATTGATTTTTTAACTTTACAAAAGAATAATGTCATATTATACCCAATTTCCTTTAGTTTCATTCCTAACAGTACATCTGGAGCACCCTTCCATGTCAATACACACAGATCTACATCATCGCTGTCACTGATGGCAAGGAACCCCATTCTGAAGGGTGTACCGTAATTTATTTAGCCAGTCCTCTATAATGGGCATTTAAGTTGCTTCCAGTTTTTCACACTTAATAGATGAGGCTGACATAAATATTATTCACACATACCTGTTCATCTTATCTTTATCATCCTAGATGTGGAAGGATATGAACCACTTTCATTCAACAAAGATTTATCGCAGGCCTCCTAGATACCAGGCACAGTGCAGGTTGGAAATATAATGGGGTCAGAAACAGGTAGAATTCAGGTTATGGGGTATATGGATGTTGGCTGTAAAATTCCTCCCTCTTCACTGTACATTTGAAATCTTTCATAATAAAATATTGGGGAACTAACAGGCACTCTCCCTGCGCTTGTAGATCTTAGGGTCTCAGGGAGGAATAGGGGTGGGGCATTAACTGAAAAATCACTCACATGTAAAACTTTAATCATGACAGTTGCTTTGAAGGAGAAGTGCAGGGCTCTGACCTGGTCAGGGACGGCAGGGCAACTGCAGGGTGCATAGGAGTTATTTGCCAAAGAGGGGAGGGGAGGGCATTCTGGGTGGAGGGAGCAGCGTGGTGGGATCGAAGGAAGCATGGAAAACTCACGGGACTAAAAGAAATGGAGGCAGAGGGCAGGGACTGGTGAAGGAGGTCCACAGGGGCTGTATCATGGTGTGGCCGGGGGCTTGCAGAGCACTGGTAAGAAGCTCTGCTTTAACCTGAGAGCAGAGAGAAGCCCACGAAAGGTTTTAAGTAAGGAACTGATGGAACAGGCTTGCATTTGGAGACAGTCATCTTGGCCACGAGTGGAAAATGTACAGGAAGGTGGCCAGCACAGAACCCCGGGAGAGCAGTTAGGAGGCTGTCACAAGACACGATGGTGGCCCTCACTGTGGCAATGGAGGGGACGGAGCAAGAGAGAAGATTCCAGGGGCATTTAAGAGATGAATCAACAGGCCTCAGTGATGGAGTTAGATATGGCTAGAAGGGAAGTGATGGAGAGAAAGGGGGCTACAGATCTCCAGGTTTCTGGCTTGTGTTAAAAGTACAGATGTGGTTCCTTCACTAAAATCCAGAGTAAAGAATGCCACAGGAGGACCAGGTTTGAGAGGGAAGATGAGTGTGAGGTGCCTGTAGACATCCAAAGTGAGGTGCCAAGGACGCAGCTGTCACCCTGGATATCCAACCGTATCAGTGATGTGGCCCTGGAACCCAGAAGAACATGTGCCACATAGCGGGTGCTTAGTCAGATGGGATGGATGGACGGGTGGATGGATGGATGGTGATTAAAGCCATACGTGTGAATGGTATCACTAGGAAGAAAGTATTGAATGAGAAGGGAGAGCCCAGGGCCACACCTGGGAAACTCCAACATTTATCCTTGATACTACTTGCCAAAGCGCGCTCCAGAGAGGCTGCGCAAATTTGACATTCTTACAATAATGAATGAGAATAGAGGAGTGATTTTCAACTCTGGTGATTAAGCAACCCCAGCCAGGATATGTCTAAGGTAATCCAGAAGGTGGTGTGAATTTCTTTTAAACGTGTTTAAAAAGAAAGGCAAGGCTTCCCTGGTGGCACAGTGGTTGGGAGTCTGCCTGCTAATGCAGGGGACACGGGTTCGAGCCCTGGTCTGGGAGGATCCCACATGCCGCGGAGCAGCTAGACCCGTGAGCCACAACTACTGAGCCTGCGCGTCTGCAGCCTGTGCTCCGCAACGAGAGGCCGCGATAGTGAGAGGCCCGCGCACCGCGATGAAGAGTGGCCCCTGCTTGCCGCAACTAGAGGAAGCCCTCTCACAGAAACGAAGACCCAAGACAGCCAAAAAAATAAATAAATAAACAATGTGGGGTTTAAGAAAAAAAAGAGAGGCAAAATCCAGATGAACTTTTCTGTAAGTGCCTGCCCCTCACCGATAGCGTAGAGAACAGGGGCGCTGCATTGCTCCCGGCAACCCAGCCCCTCCCCAACCCCTGTATTACTGTCGTTGTAATCATGGCAGAGTCTGAGTGTGCGTGAAACCAAGAGAGATGTGGCCCACAGTTCTAGCTGTTCTTCAAAATCAGAACTAAAACAAGGAAAGACCATGATCTCTATCCTAGTAATAGCGGGGCCAAGCAATGTGTGCACTGTCCCCTCCCCAGGCTTTAGGAGTCACTGAAGCCTCTGTCTCTAAATCTAGTCTTACATTCCCGTAAAGAAACATGGGTTGCAAAATTAAGCCATCAGGGGCTTCCCTAGTGGCGCAGTGGTTGAGAGTCCACCTGCCGATGCAGGGGACACGGGTTCGTGCCCCGGTCCGGGAAGATCCCACATGCCGTGGAGCAGCTGGGCCCGTGAGCCATGGCCGCTGAGCCTGCGCGTCCGGAGCCTGTGCTCCGCAACAGGAGAGGCCACAACAGTGAGAGGCCCACGTACCGCTAAAAAAAAAGAAGAAGCTGGCTCAAAAACTCTTTATGTGTTAGTCCACCATGATAAGTGATTCAAGGTACTTCCCATTACTGAGGCCAGCAGGGGATCCCCCAGTCACTCATCACCATACGCAAGCAGTCCTAAGAGCCTTGTGTGTTCACAGTTCCTAAGAGGAGGGTAGGAACCATGGTTTGTTTAACTCCTCCTGGGTACTTGTCACTGTGTTAGTTGTTTTACGTGTACTGTGTACTTTCATCTTCCAACAGCCCAATGAGCCAGGTACTATTGTCGTCTTTATTTTGCAAGTAAGGAAACTGAGTATCAATAACATTAAGGAACTTGCTCAAAGTCACACAGCTGGTGCATGGTAGGGTCAGGACTCAAACTGAGGTCGTTGTGATCCTGGCACTTGTGCTTTTTCTGTGACCCCACACGCCCTCCGAAGATCCAGAGGGGTACCAGGTACATGCCCAGGTCCTAGAGGACAGGTTCTGTCGTTAACTTGAACAGAGACAAACCTGAGAGTTTCATTCCCTGGAGTGAAGGGTGTCTGATGCGCGCCGCGGGCCTCGCCCCAGCAAAGCCCCATTTGCATTAGAACGAATAAGTCTGAGTTCAGGCTTTGGAGACCAGCTGCTAAGGTGTGACTATCAAGTGTGCGCTCACTCATTGTGTGAGCAGGTCTCGACTTCTGTGTGCCTCTGTTTACTTGGTTATAAAATGGGGTTAAGATCTCACCAGGTAGTTGTGAGGATTAAACGACGTGGTACCCAAATCATGGGGTCACACATAAGCCTTAGGAAACGGTAGCTGCCATCCACATCAGCCTTGAATACTTGTTGATTTAATGTGAACTAAATGTGGATGGCAAGCAGATGGGTATGCACACAGGTAGGGCAGCGTGATTTACTCACGCCGAGGTGCCTTTACCTGTGACCCCTGCCGCATCTCTATTTGACAGCTAGTCAGATTTTCTTAGCCGTGAGCACTCAGTTCTCTTCCCAGGCCTTCTTCCTCGGCTCTTGACAATGGGCTGCATTTCCTAGCTGCCGAGTGGTAAAGCTGGGACTCCATCCAGGTCCCTCTGACCTCAAAGCCCCTGCTCTGAACCACCATACTACCTGCCTTTTAAAATATTGTCCTAAGGGATAAAACGCACGTAACGAGCTAGGTCTGTAAAATCCTGGAATAAATCCCTCAGGGAAATCCAGGTTGAGTAACTATTGTTGGATCATGTCATGAGCAGCCCAGGAGATTGGGGTCACTACTAAAGATCTGATTGGTTAAGATATCACCTAACACCTGTCAGAATGGCCGTCACCAAAAAGAATGCAAATAACAAGTGTTGGCGAGGATATGGAGAAAAGGGAACCCTTGTACACTGTTGGTGGAAATGTAAATTGGTGTGGCCACTACGGAAAACAGTTTGAAGGTTTCTCAAAACACTAAAAATAGAACTACCACATGATCCAGCAATTCCACTCCTGGGTATTTATTCCCCTAAAATGGAAAACACTAATTCAAAAAGATACATGCACCCCAATGTTCATAGCAGCATTATTTACGATAGCCAAGACATGAAAGCAACCTAAGTGCCCATCCACAGATGAGTGGATAAAGAAGATGCAGTAGGGAATTCCCTGGCGGTCCAGTGGATAGGAGTTGACGCTTTCACTGCTACGGCCCAGGTTCAGTCCCTGGTTGGGGAACTAAGATCCCACAAGCTGCATGGTGTGGCCACCCCCCAAAAATAGATGTGATATATCTATATCTATATTTATATCTATATCTATATCTATATCTATATCTATATCTATGCAGTGGAATACTACACAGCCATAAAAAAGAATGCAATTTTGCCATTTGCAGCAACATGGATGGACTTGGAGGGTACTATGCTTAGTGAAATAAGTCAGACAGAAAAGGACAAATACTGTATGATACCACTTTTATGTGGAATCTAAAAAATAAAACTAGTGAATATAAGAAAAAAAGAAATAGACTCACAGATATAGAAAACAAACTAGTGGTTACCAGTGGGGAGCGGGAAAGGGGGAGGGACAAGTTAGAGGTAGGGAAATAAGAGGAACAAACTACCGTGCTCACTTCAGCAGCACATATACTAAAATTGGAACAATACAGAGAAGATTAGCATGGCCCCTGTGCAAGGATGACATGGAAATTCATGAAGCGTTCCATCCTTTTGTGACCAGAATGGGAAGGAAATTCAAAAAAGAGGGGATATATGAATACATAGAGCTGATTCACGTTGCTGTACAGTTGAAACTAACACAACATCGTAAAGCAGCTATACTCCAATTTAAAAAAAAGAGGTACAAACTACTATGTATAAAATAAATAAGCTACAATGATATATTTTACAGCACAGGGAATATAGCCAATATATTTTTTTTAATTTCACTTTTTCCTAATTTTTTTTAATTCTTTTCTTTTTTTTTTTTTAAACCCCACATTTGTTTATTTATTTATTTTTTTGGCTGTCTTGGGTCTTCGTTTCTCTGCGAGGGCTTTTTCTAGTTGTGGCAAGCGGGGGCCACTCCTCATTGTGGTGTGCTGGCCTCTCACTATCGCGGCCTCTCTCGTTGCGGAACACAGGCTCCAGACGCGCAGGCTCAGTAATTGCGGCTCACGGTCCTAGTCGCTCCGCGGCATGTGGGATCCTCCCAGACCAGGGCCCGAACCCGTGTCCCCTGCATTAGCAGGCAGACTCTCAACCACTGCGCCACCAGGGAAGCCCATAGCCAATATTTTATAATAACTATAAATGGAATATAACCTTTAAAAATTGTGAATCACTATGTTGTACACCTGAAACATACAATATTTTACATTGACTATATCTCAATTAAAAAATAAAAAAGCTGCGACCTAAAAAAAAAAAATCTAATTGGTGAAGGATTACTGTGTGGTCCCACTGGAAGACAGGAAACATCTAAGGAGGACCTTAAAAGTCAGCTCCCCTCTCCTCCTGCCTGGTTTCTCAGCTTCTTTTGATAAGGGAAAGAAAGGACTTTTTACATTGATCTTTGCAAGCTCAGTTGATTGTGTCTATTTCTGCAAGACTTTGTTGCAAATAAAAGGATTCCCTGCATACATAGAAAATCGCTCTTTCTCAGATATCCAAGATATGCAGTATTTTTATGTGAAAAAAAAGAAAGTTGTAATACAATATGCACAGTGTTCTCCCCTTTTTTTTCTTTTCTTTTTTTTTTTTTCAAATGCCAATATCCAACCACAGGAGAAATCTGGAGGAAAAGACATAAAAGTGTTGAGAGTATTATCCCAGCATGATAAGACTGCGTGAGCCTTGACTTTCCCTCAGTCGTTCAACAACTATTTATTGCAGCCCTACTGTGTGCCGGCCACTGAGGATACAGCGGGGGGACACTTTCCACTTTATGGGTTTCTGCCCTGTTTGGATTTGTGTAACAGGCATGTGTAAATTTTGTAACCAGAACTATAATCAAGAATTGCTGCTTCTCCCAGAGAAGAAAATCCCTCTTTCCAACAGCCCAAGTCTGCATCACCCATCTCTGCCATCTCGGGATCCACCCAGTGCCCCTCTCCTCACGCACCCTTCACATAAGCCAGCCCAGCGCTTCAGTCTCCAGCCTCTAGTCTCTCTGAAAAGAGAATGAGAGACCTAGGTCTGAATTCTGATCCTACTGCTTACCAGCTCCATAGCTTAACCTTGCTGGGCGTCTGTGTCTCACCTATAAATGCAAACACATTTCCTTGCTGGGCTGTTTGTAATGATCAGAAAATATCACGTGGTAAACTTCTGGCATGGTGCCTGGCACACGGCAAGTGGTTAATACTGAATAGCTATTATTATAATATTATTATTCTCACTCTTCCAAGCTGGAAATTCTCAGCAAGTGGCATTGTCAGAGGTCAAGGGCCCAGGCACGAGCCTGTTCAGCTCCCCTCCTGTCTCTCTCCGCACCCACCTTTCCTCCTTTCCCTCCATCTTCCCTCACTACGTTCTCTTTCCAAATGCAGCTCTTCCCTCCCTGAGTCTCCCCTTCTCTCTCCCTCCCAGACCACCTTGTGCACAAGCTCCTGAATCACGACCTCCTTCTTCAGCGTCTACAGCCTCCCACTCCATCTTTCTCCTTCGTCATCAAACATGCACTTCAAGCTGGTGCATCTTCACTGGGACCACTGCTTCTTTAGCTCCTTTTCTACTGCTTGTACTCCTGTCCCACTAAGACCTTGAAGTGCATTACACCCTGTGTGCTCACCACCAACTTCCCACATTGTCTTTGCCTCTTTGGCAACTGACGTGGCCCCCCCTGCACTGAAGCCCCAGCTTGCTCCCCCCGCCATGTTCTCTCTGGCCTACCCAACCCTCTCGGTTTGCTTTCTTGAAACCCTCTCATCTTTCATAATTACAGCTTGGGTGGGTGATGCTCCTGGCAGCCAGTAGGTGGAGGCCAGGGATGCTGCTAAACGTCCTACGGTGCCCAGGACGGCTCCCACGACGAGGACTGTCCCGCCCAACACGTCGAGATGCTGCAGCTGAGAAATGCTGCTGGCTCCTTCATCTCTGATACATCCTGGTTATTTTTCTGAAAAAAAAAATCACCCTTCATTAAGCCAACTCACTGCTCCATCAGAAGCTGAAATAGCAGTGACTCAGACCCTGGAGTCACACCACTGTGATCCCAAGCCCTGGCTCAGCCATTTGCCAGCTGTGTGGCGTCCAGCAGCCACAGGTCTCAGAGCCCGACCGCCTCAGGTGTAAAAGGAGGCGATGGCGGGACAATACAGTGGGGTGATGCGTTGATTGCTTGGCAGAGGGCCGGGCACACAGGTCACACTCGTGACATTTCAGTGATGTTTAAATCAAGTTTATACTCTTTAGGCTACTGTTCTAGGCTGGCCACAAACTGAACTCAGCTTTCCATCCCAACTCTTCCCTCTACTCCTCCCCTCCCCCATCATCTGCTCTACCCCAATTAAGCTCTTCCAGAACATGCACTGCATTTCCCCACCTCTCATCCTACCTCCTGCCTTCACCCCCCCCATATTAGTTTCCTATGGCTGTTCTAACAAATTACCACAAACTTAGGGGCTTAACACAACTCATCTTTATTCTTTTACAGTTCTGGAGGCCAAAGGTCCAAAATCAGTTTCGCTAAGGTAAAGGCAAGGGGCTGGTTCCTTCTGGAGGCTCTAGGAAAGAATCCGTTTCCTTGCCTTTTCTAGTCTCTAGACTGGAAAAGGCGAGGAAATAAAAATTCCCCGCTTTCCTTGGCTCACGGCAGAGGAGCACCTTCAACTCTCTGCTTCTGTCACATCACCGTCTTTGTCTGTCTGTAGTCAGACTCCCTGTGTCTGCTTCTTGTAAGAACCCATGCACCTATATTGGGTCCCCCCAGCTAATCCAGGATAAGCCCGCATCTCAAGATCCTTACCTTCATCACATCTGCAAAGGTCCTTCTGCCCTGTCAGGTAATGTTCATAGGCTCTAAGGATTAGGACCCAGACATCTTTGGGGGGGAGGCATCATTCACCCAACCACCTCTTCCATTCTGACACGCCATCCCCTCCAACTCTGCATACCCATGCGTGCCCACGCCCAGTGGAGCCTCAGCCAAGCAGTGATCACACCAGATGAATGATGGTGCCTCCCCTGGGACTTTTTCATAGACGGATGCTGTGCAAGGACCAACCTTGGGGAACTTCCCAGGATAAATACCCTGTTTAGAGGGAATAGGGCTTTCAAGAAGCCAAGCTTGCTGCTGGGTGGAGGCCTGGGCTAGGACACAGAAGCCTGGGTTCAGGTCCATCCTCACACCTGTGGCCGAAGGTTCCCCCTCAGTGCCCCCGCCCTGGGAGGCTGCAGCCTCATATGAGCTGTGTGGCCTTGGACAAGTCATTTCACCTCTCTGGGCCTCGATGCCTCACCTGCCAAGGGAGGATGGTGAGCTCATTAGTACTGGCCTGTGGTAAGTGTCCAGTAAATAGCAGCTGTGACTTTTACATGCAGTAACTTCTTCCTGAGCCTTTCTTTTGAGTGTAAATTATTTCTTTTATAGATCACAAGGACCACATGGATGGATCATTTCTAGACTTAAAGACCCTCGGGATGGAAAAAAATGTTCAGAAAATATTGGATGTAAAACCTGACTTGCCAACTTTTTCAAGAGTAGAGATCGGAACGGTAACCAAAGAAACTTTGTCTCTGCATTGACTGACACGTGGGGAGGGTGGGCATGAGGACAGACACGAGCCGTGTGCCCTGGCACCACTGTATACATCATTGGTTCGAGGCCAGGTCCTCCCTGATGGGCTGGCACCTGTATGGACTGATCGGTGCCTGGCCGTACCAGCAATCCAATGTTTGAATAGAAAGGCGGCTTGCCATCATGTACAGCATGATATAGCATTGCACTGATGCTGGCCAGGTCAATCTCTGGGCCCTCCTTTTCACATCACATGTTATATTCTGCAGAAAATATCCAACAAGCTAATGTACAACAGTATGTCATGAGCTTGCCTAACATTTGCTTTTTGCTATAAACTGAAAAACATGAACACATAAAGGGCAGCCAAAGGGAGCCATGATGATTAAGAAGACACAAGTTCTAGAATCAGAGACCTGTGTCCTAATCCCAGCTCTGCAAGCTCTGTGACCTTGGGCAGCCTCCTAACCTTTCTGGGACTTCAATTTCCCAGCTGTAAAATGATGATGGAAAAATTAAAGGAGATCATTATGTAAAGTGCTTATCCCAGTGCCTAGCTCATAGCGAGCACTTTAATAGATGATAGTTATTATTGTCAAACAGTATTTAAAGAGTATTATCCAAGAAAACCTTCCTTTCTTAGGGAGCATAGTTTGTGTTTTCCAGGATTTTCAGAAGTAATTTGATTGTTAGGTTGAAGGTGCCCTGTATCCTAAATGGACGTTTGATCGGGTGTTTGACTGACACATGACAATGGACAGCTCAGGTCAGCGTGGCTTGCTGTGGCAGCTGGTCTAAACCAGGTTTGGGAAAACATAATAAAGCCATCCTATCTGTACCAGCATTTTCTCCTACAATTTTTCTAGACATTTGCTCACACGTCTAGAGGTGTGAGTCTTCAGAAACGTGTTGGTCTTCCTGATAAAATCGAACCTTCCTTCTCTGAGGTTGGGAGTAGAGGGACCGTCTCCAGGTGGGGAGCTCAGCTGGATCTCACGTCCTGATGGTCCTGCTTCCAAGATTGACCTTCCCCTTGGCAACAAGCCCTCATCCCACCACTGACACCACAGAGCAGGAAACCTCCCAACTCTCAATCCTCCAAGGTTGGCAGTAATTAAATGAAAGAGCAGGAGGAAGAATAGCTGACATCTGTGAACTGCTTACTGTGTGCCAGGCGTTGAGCTCAGCCGGCTCCATGCCTTATGTCATTGAACGATCGTAGCAGCCTTGTGTCATAGTTACTATTATTGTCCCCATTTAACAGATAAGAAAAAGTAAGGCTTCAGGAGGTCAAGTACCTCACCCAAGGTCACAGAATAATGATTGAAGACACACCAGGGGTGTGTCCCTGGTGGTGTGTCTGCTAGCCTGCAGAGACCGGGTGGGGACTGTGTGCTTGGATCCTGTAGCCCAGGCTCTTCCTTAGTGACCCTCCCCTCAGGAAAAGAGGGGGCGTCTGGAGAGGTACAGAGGATGCAGCTCAGGGTAGCTGAAGACACTGAGCAGCATCTCAGGTTCTTTTTGCAGCAGATCTGCCCGGTTTATTGTCATCTTCAGATACCCTCTTTTATTCTCATCTCCATAGATACATAGACAAATATGTCCACTCTTATCTATCACAGTCATTTTGGGGGCCATTATAGTTTTTTAGTTGTTTTGTTTTTAATCTCAGAGGTTTTCAGGGTAGTGCCAACAAATGCTAGGGCTAAGAGATGCTCATGGCAAGCATTAAAAGCCAATTTATTTTTTAAGGAGGCTTATTATGGTTATTTGTAGTCGTTCAGATCAGGTAACCTATTCAGACTGGTGGCCATTCCATGCAGTCATTTGGGCTTCCAGCAGCCAGCTGGCTGGTTGGGGTCTTAGGGAGATGCAGCTGCAAACACTATCTGCATTGTCTCTGGAAAGGGTCTGAAGTGATGCTCACCCACCAGGTTCCAGAACTAGGAGAAGGTTGGGCCAAATTTTGTGAGGGTATGGTTTCTGCTGCACAGAAATGAGATTCCTTTAATAAAAAGGAGGGAGGCTATTTTCCACTTAACCTTCATTCGTTCATTCCACAAACATGCCCACTATGCACCACTCGGTGCCAGGTGCCATGCTGGGCACAAGGAGGGAGATAGTGAGCAAAAGCCGCATGGTCCCCATTTTTCTGGAGCTTGTCCTCTCAACATCAGCGGTACTGATTTTTTGAGCCAGGTAACTCTTTGTTTGGGAGACTGCCCTATGCATCGTGGGGTGTTTAGCAGCATCCTTGTCCTCTACCCACTAGACGCCAGCAGCAATTATGACAACCACAAATGTGTCCAGGCATTGCTAAATGTCCTGGAGGGGGTAGGGTGGCCAGAGTCACCCCTGGTTGAGAACCACTGGCCTAAAGGGAAGACAGACGAGACGGTGGCCAAAGAATGGCACAAGTGATGCATCATTTCAAAGGCAGTCGTGCTCTGAAGGGGTAGGAACACAGTCATAAAGAAAGCAGTTCACAGAGTCAGACTGGATTTAAAACCAACTCTCTTGGCATGGACATATATACACACACACGCTACCAAAGGTAAAATAGATAGCTAGTGGGAAGCAGCTGCATCACACAGGGAGAGCAGGTCGGTGCTGTGTGTCTACCTAGAGGGGTGGGATAGGGAGGGTGGGAGGGAGACGCAAGAGGCAGGGGATATGGGGATATATGCATACCTATAGCTGATTCACTTTTTGATACAGCAGAAACTAACACACCATTGTAAAGCAATTATGCTCCAATAAAGATGTTAAAAAAATTAACTCTCTCAAATTATTCTTTAGTATCTTTCCAGTTCTTCCATTATTCTTTGGGTTATTCTTCTGGATGTAGAAAATCATAATGGAATGCCAAGAGAGTTTTTCTTCTTTTTTTTTATTTCAGCCTCAAAATGGCCTTTCCAGCCCAGGGTCCATCATGGTCTCTGAGAAGTTAAGGAAAATGGATGTGGCTGACGCTTTAGATCTTAGTGAAAAGCTGGTAGGTATACCCAGCATCAGTCCCCTCCTGTCCAAACCTGCGTGCCCTGCAGATAGTTTAAACATCAACTCCACATACATTTTAGTTGTTACAGTAGCTCCACGAGACCCATCTCCTATCCCAGCATGGGCTGGAAATTGCAGAGCCCAATTCCTTGCAAGACTGGGTAGTAAGAATGAATGTTTATGTCTGTTGTCATTCCCCCTCCACCCCTCCCCCCAATTCTCAAAAAGGCATAGTGTAAATGGATGCGGGGGAAAATGAAAGTCCTACTAAAAGCCCCAAATGCACTCATTTGCAAAGCATGTGTTTCTTCTCTGCAACTGCAGAAAATGAATGAAACAGAATTAGACGTTTGCCTCCTCAAAGGGGCCACCAGCGGTCTTGGGCCAGGCCTCTTACCTGCGAAATGCTTTCTCGTAGTACATGGACATGAGCAAATCCCTCGGGACTTTGATGAACATCAAAGGTATGTCAGGTCACGTGTCCATGAAACACCTCTCCCCAAAAGAGAGGGAGAGAGTCTACCAGCTTCGACAAAGAGACCTGTACCTGGTGTTTGATAAGATCACCCTACTCAAGAACCAGCTGCAGAGAAAAGAGGAGCTTTTGAGACGATACGAGAAGGACATTGAACAGCTCAAATATGGCCCATGTCTCCGGCAAAAGGCCCAGGCCTCCATTCTCCAGGCTAAACCTCGGTGCAGCTGCAGACCCGTAGGGACCAGAACAAGGGGACAGAGGCCTGGGTGTGGAGGGGGGCAGGCGGGATGGTGACTCAGGGCCTGATGGACCCAAGTCTCTGGGCAAGAAAGCAGCAGTTAAAGTACCCTACTGTTAAGGAATAAGGTGCACCTTTTATAAATGTGTCTGATGTTTCACCATGTGTGTGCTTTTCATAATTCCATCGTATTTTCAGTGGTATCCGTTCCCCCACCCTCTCTGGAAAATGGGAGGGGCTGGTAGCATAACCGTTGCCCCCTTCATGCTGCACGTCCACAGCCAATGGGCTATTTATTCTGCCCTCTAGTCCCCACATCTTCAGCCTTCCCCCCACTTGTAAGGAAACCACGAAGCCAGGCATATATGGAAGTGTTCTGAGGATCTCCCAGGTCGGGAGCATTGGTGGTGAGTGAGAAAGCTGAGGAGAAAAGAGACTTTGTCTCTCCTGTGTGCTCAGGCAGAGCAAAGTGTCGGTTCAGATGTACCAGTCACAGGTGGCAAAGCTGAAGGACGACATCTGCAAAGAGGCCGAAGAAAAGGCGCTGCTGAAGGAGGCCCTGGCGCACATGGAAGAGCGGCTGCACCAGGAGAAGAGGGTCACCAGGGCGATCAGGCAGCAGAAGGTGAGAGGTCCCTGCTCGGAGCAGAGCCTCTGAGGCTGCCCCTCAGCTCCCTTTAGAAACAGCCAACTGAGGTCCCAGTGGGATCCAGGCAGCACAGAATGCATTCGCTCATTGCAAAGGAAGGTGGCAGAATAGCTTTAGCATTAGGCAGACTTAGGTTTAGACTCTTGTTCTGCCATTTACTGTGTGACTTCAGGCAGCTTTTTCTTTTTTAACATCTTTATTGGAGTATAATTGCTTTACAGTGTTGTGTTCATTTCTGCTGTGTAACAAAGTGAATCAGCTATATGCATATGTATATCCTCAGATCCCTCCCTCTTGCGTCTCCCTCCCACCCTCCTTATCCCACCCCTCTAGGTGGTCGCAAAGCAATGAGCTGATCTCCCTGTGCTATGCAGCTGCTTCCCACTAGCTATCTATTTACATTTGGTAGTGTATATATGTCCATGCCACTCTCTCACTTCATCACAGCTTACCCTTCCCCCTCCCCATTTCCTCAAGTCCATTCTCTACATCTGTGTCTTTATTCCGGGCTGCCCCTAGGTTCATCAGAACCTTCTTTTTTTTTTTTTTTTAGATTCCATATATATGTGTTAGCTTAACCTCTCTGAGACTCAGTCTAGCTTGCCTCTATTTTTTTTAACTTTCTTTTTTTTAATTTAATTTTTATTTTATATTGGAGTATAGTTGATTTACAGAGTTGTGTTAGTTTCAGGTGTACAGCAAAGTGATTCAGTTATACATATACATATATCTATTCTTTTTCAGATTCTTTTCCCATATAAGTTATTACAGAATATTGAGTAGAGTTCCCTGTGCTATACAGTAGGTCCTTGTTGATTATATATTTTATATATAATAGTGTGTATATGTTAAACCCAAACTCCTAATTTATCCCTCCCCACCACATTTCCACTTTGGTAACCATAAGTTTGTTTTCAAAGTCTGTGAGTCTCTTTCTGTTTTGTAACTAAGCTCATTTGTATCATTTTTTTTAGATTCCACATATAAGTGATATCATATGATATTTGTCTTTGTCTGACTTACTTCACATAGTATGATAGTCTCTAGGTCCATCCATGTTGCTGCAAATGGCATTACTTCACTCTTTTTTTATGGCTGAGTAGTATTCCACTGTATATTTGTACCACAACTTCTTTATCCACTCCTCCATCGACATTTAGGCTGCTTCCATGTCCTGGCTGTTGTGAACAGTGCTTTCTGAGACTCATAGTCTAGCTCGTCTGTATTTTTTTAACTTTTGATAATTCGTGTATTTTATCTTGTTTTTTCTATCCAGATAACTGTTTTTTCTACCAGTTTTATTGAGACATAATTGACACACAGCACTGTACTGAGCTTAAGGGTGTCCAGCATCATGATCTGACTTCCCTGCCTCCTGAAATGATGACCACAATCAGTTGAGTGAACAGCCCGAGTGTTTTTAAAGGCGGCGCTTCTGATTTTCATTGTTCTGCCAGGTGCCAGGGATACACCGAGGAATAAGCTCTCTGAGAATAAAGATTTGGGTTTGCTATTCTGAGTAGCCAGAATAGTACTCCAGTCTTTCTGACTTGGGGCTGTGTATTTGTACACGCATGCTTGCGTGTATGTGTGTACATGTGAGTATGTGCTGTGTGTTTGCATGTGTGTGTATTTGCATGTGCGTGTTTGTTGCCTGCATGAGCTCTAAGGAGGCCAAGGTCATAGAAGGGTGCCCTTCTCCTCAACCAGGAGGTGATGGTCAGATAGTTCCTTGCAGAAGCCTGCCCTCCATCCTGCGAACCTTCCAGGCAATAGGTTTCCAGACAGCAGGCTCTCTGGCTTAGAGCCCCAGAAATGAAAAGTGGCTGTCCTGCTCTGAGGGAGCCTGGATGCGGTGTTTCCAGTGCTCACTGCTGTGAATTAAACATCACAGGCCTTAGTCTGCATGTGTCATGGGGCTGCCTCAGGCAGAGGACAGTTTCCTTTCACACCAAGCAATGCCAGGGAGAGCTGGGCCAGTGACAGAGTTGTGACTTTCCCTTTGATGTGCCCTCTGGAGAGCTCACCCCTCCCTGAAATGCCGCCCCCGCCCCCAGGGCTTGGCAGACTAGGCCCCAAAGCAGAGACACCAGACCACAGAATGGGACAGAGAAGGGCCCAAAAAAAGCCATTGTCATGTACTGAAAACCTGAGGATTTACATAATCAGGCTTCACATGCATTATTCATGGGCTGCCTCATTCATACACAGTGCAAGGGACAGGCCAGCCTGTTTGTCAGGAAGAAAACAATAATACATTTTAAAGTTTTGCTGGATCCTAAAGGGCACTTGTATATATCTGTCTTGGCATCCGTTCCTTCCAGGGAGTAGATCTTCGTTGTCTTTAAGCAGAAATTAACAGAAAGTAGAATTCCTCTTTTCTAAGTTTTACACTTAGTATTTTCACAAGGAGCATTAGTTTTTTAGCCTCCTGTATGAAACTTTGAAACTCTTCACCCGTTCACAGAGGTGGCAGTGTTGAAGCACTGAGATGAAATTACACATCTTTAGCCTCAGAATTGCCCCCCCCCCAAAAAAAATGGAGTTTGTAGTTTTAATGTTTGACCATCTCTTCACCAAGCAGACCTTTCAAGAATCAAAAGTCCTATTTCCACACTAATATCTCTGGCTGTGAAAATGAGACTTGGTATAAGATGCTGGGCCTTCACAGCGAACTGGGTCTGTGGCTCTGTCCATGTGGCAGAGGGACGGGAACCGCTGCCCAGGCCGTGCTCACTCGAATCCACTTCCCACATCACTCGAGAAGCCGGCAGTGTCTCTCAGAGTTCAGAGGCCAGATTTGGAGTCAAACAAATAGGGGTCAAGCCCCACCACTGCCCCGAATGACCCTGAGTAAGTGGCTTGACCTCTGTATCCCAGGTTCCTCAACAAAAGCAACCAAAACTGTTAGCAAGGGGCCTACTCCGTGGGGCAGCGGGAGGGTTAAATGGCAAAATGCCTGCAGTGCCTGGCACATCACAAGCCCCGTTTCTAAGGGGGAAGAATAGGCAGCTCATGGATGGGTGGGGATTCCTCTATTTCTTTCAGGGAGCTTCCTGCCAGCTGACGCCTTCCCCGGTCCTCCCAAAGCCGCCAGCTCTTATGGGACGCGCTCTTCTCTTTGGTGAATACGACTAGGCCACGGCCAAGAAAGGACCCAGATACCTTTTGTGAAAGGGCTAAGGCTGGGATTTTCAAGAGGAAATTTTTAAATGCACAGAAGTTGCCACTTGGGAAGCACGCAAGCCCTTTCTTAGGGCTTGAAGTGGAAGAAAGGCTGAAGGGCACCGGCTGCTTCTGGCAAGAGAAGCCGCTCAGCTCTCCTGCCAATCAAATCTGCAGCCAATCAAGTCCTGGCTAGGGGGCGTGACCACCGCTGTGTCTTGTGGTCTCAGCCAGGAAAAGCCCCTAACCTTCCCTCTGCTTAATTAGCTCAGATCCCTCTTCCTTAAGATGAGAATAAAAATGGCACCTAGCTCGTAGCCTTCCCAATGGGAGCTTGTATACAAAAGCCTTAGCACATAGGACCACAAAGCATTCACCCTCTCCTACCATCGTCATTATCCTCACTATTCTCTTTAACTCACTATCTTCCAAGATTTCCTTGGGCCCAGGTATTCTCAAGATTCTGGCTTCCTCCGTGCCACTTCTGTGTTTTGTTTGTTTGTTTGTTTTTGCGGTACGCAGGCCTCTCACTGTTGTGGCCTCTCCCGTTGTGGAGCACAGGCTCCAGACGCACAGGCTCAGCGGCCATGGCTCACGGGCCCAGCCGCTCCGCGGCATGTGGGATCCTCCTTGACCAGGACACGAACCCGTGTGCCCTGCGTCGGCAGGCGGACTCTCAACCTCTGCGCCACCAGGGAAGCCCCACAATTGGTAGATGTTGTGTAGGAGGAGCGTGGGATGGGAGGGGCTTGGGGTGGTACTCTTCCGCCCACAATGATGAAGTAGAACCATGTGGCCAGGCCTATGCAGCATACGGATAGAAGAAGGCTAAAGAAAAAGACCCTCCCGCACCCCCTTCATCACATCCCAGTGTGTTCAGTAAAGTTCAGGAAAAGCAGGTGCACAGGGGCCAGGCTCTGCCCTTCAGTGCCCAGTTGCCCACTGACGGAACTTAATCCAGGAAGGAATTTTGCAGCAGTGTTCAAACTGGGGTTCCCTGGAGCCTTTGGGTGCCATGGAAAGGTGTGACTCTCAAAGCACACACACCTTTCTCCCGCCAGAGAAGCTCTCCATTATCTTATACCCCAAGTTCCTCATGGGATTTTGCTTGGATAAACGGTTCTGCAAAAAAAAAGGCGGGGGATGGGGTGGGAGAGAAGAAGGCTGTTGGTTTAAAACTAACCCCTGCTTTATAATATCTGGGAATTTGGATAGTGATTGTCTCAACTGAGTTTGTGATAAATACTGAGTGGCTGCAGGCTCGAGGCCTTCTCCACGGAAAATGCCTGGAGGGCAACTGTCAGTTCAATACGGGCCCATCAGCCTTCACAGACAGTCCTCTGAGGGTAGAGTTAGCATCCTTCTGGGAGAATGGAAGAGTCTTGTAAGCACCTATGCCCTGTCCCAAAAGACAGCCTTATTTCCTCCCTGAGTTTTGTGACTACCCGGTAGGGTTGCCAGATTTAGGGGAAAACAAACAAACCAAAAACACGATGCCCAGTTAAATTTTAATTTCAGATAAACAACAAAAGCTATTCAGTATAAATGTCCTAACTATTACACGGGGCATATTCACACTCACAAATTTGTTGGCTTCATTCTGAAATTCAGATTTAACTGGGCATCCTGTATTTTATCTGGCAACCCCTCCAACATTTACTGAGCACCAACTAGACACCAAGCAGGGAGGTTCTGAACCAGGTGTCGCAAGATGGCAGCCCACAGATATATTCCATTTGGCTCATGGGATTTTTTTTTAAGTTACATTTCAAAATAGGGCAGTTTCCTGGAATACTCTGGATTTCCAGCTTCTCTGGGAAACTTGGAAGATCTGGCGACCCTAGGCCCACAGACCCACAAGCCACCATCACAAGCCTCCATCTTCCAGGCCCCTTAGAAAGGCCCTGGGCTCGTGTGTTTGCTGCTGTCCACCACCACCCCAGCTCACTTCACCCACTTCTTTTCCTTTCCTGGCCGCTGTAGGAATCAGGTTGGCGACCCCAGTGGATGCTCAGGGCTCTAGGAGAACGTCTCCTTCCTGACACCACTGCACATTCACCTGCGGAGTGTCAGTCTGCAAGGGAGACCCCAGTTCCCTCTCACTTTTGTGCCTCCAGTGCCTAGGGGATGTTCTTTCTTTGATGAGCTGCCCCTGAGGTGCAGGGTCTTGAGCAGATCAGGGTCAGCAATAGTAATCAAACCCCAGGGGAGCGGCAAGCTCCAGGTTTTCAGTGATGCTGGCTTCCCAACAGGCCCCTGTAGTCCCTGCCAGGGAGGTTAGCCACTGGGGCTTTCAACATTTCCACTGGGTGGAAAGCCACTGGACATCTACAGCCTCTTCCACTGATCTAGGAGGCTCTGCTTCCAGCTAAAGCAGATCTGTCCTCCAAGAAGAATACAGTATCCTTCGTAGCCTTCTTGGTTGACCACCTCCTTCTCTGCTGGAATCTGGAACAGAGATTCCCTAAAAGGTGCAGCAGGACAGTGTAGCGTTGCCCCAAAGCCACACCCCCTTCTGCAGACCTCTATCCTCACCTCCTCACCTAGGAAGGCTCAACATTCCATCCAAATGGGTAGCATCTGAAAGTTGAGAAAAATCCATTTTTCTCTGATGCAAAAGGCAAAGAAGAACATACGCTAAATTTTGTCAATATTCTTTCTGTGTTAAAGAGACAAATGTTTGGAGAGCTGATGAAGAACTCAAAGATGCAGAACTCACATTTCCAGGTGAGCCAGAAGAGAGAAGAGAGAAAACCCTAGAACGTCAGCAGGAAGCCCAGTGGACAGTTATCCCACATCTAATATGTATTGAGCATGTGGCATGTGCCGGGCACAGAGCCAAACACTCGACATGCAGTATCTCTTTTAAGCTTCACAACAACCCTATGGGGTGGGTGTTGTTATTATACCCAATTTACAGATGAGGTGTCTGAGGCTCAGAGACTTTCTTTGTCCAGAGCCACACAGCTCAGTAGGAGAGCTGGGAATCAGTGCAGATCTGACACCCAGGTGAGTGCTAGCTTTTCCTCCTTTAGGTTAGAAACCTCCAGGTAATAAACCTGATACATTTCCAGTGGTATTTCTCTTAAATTTCAAGGAAGCATCCTCTAGAATTCTCTTCAAAGTTGAGAATTAAGACTATGAAATCTTGAACATGTTGAAACATTGCCATTGACAAATCAGCCCTGGAACTGGAATTAAGCCAGTCCACGTTCCCACTTTGCAGACAGTAGAGGCGAGCTCTCAGGAAGCTAGAAAGCCAAACACATTTTGGTTGAATATGAGAGAGGAGACATTCAAGTTTGATAAAAGGCCACAGTCATGCTGAGGCAACCAAATTATCATGGGAAGAAACGAAGATATTCTAGGTGAGGGATATATTTGAAAAATAGAAGCTTCTCAACCAGCATCCTTGTGCTAAGACCAGAAGGTGGTTACTCTCCAGAGCAGGATGTTAAGAGGATAGAGAGCATCCTGAGGGCCCCACTTGATCTGAGACGTTTGCCACCCTGCAAAGTGGAAACGACTGGAAGTTTGTTACTTATTCACTCACATATATGACTGAGCTGGGAGGAGGCAGAAACTGCCCTACATCTAGGTTTTGTCTGAGGACCACCTGCGGATGTGAAATGGCAGAGGAGATATTGGGATGGGCCCCGGATGTTGTGGGAACATTGTGCTTCTCTGAGATGTGAGACGCCCTGGAACTTCACGCTGCCTCTGGCTTTAACAGAAGCGGGGCAGATGGTGCTTCGGCTAAGAGCAAAGAGCCAGCTTCCCATTCTCCCTGCCCTCCAGCCTGAGCTTAGAAGTTTGGTGTCTAGGATCTCCTCAGTACAGAAAGGTTTCCTCCAGGTTCCTTGCCAAGTGTACCTTGGGCGACTCCATCCCCAAGAGTGGGCCTTGGGCTTCCCTGGTGGCGCAGTGTTTGAGAGTCTGCCTGCCGATGCAGGGGACACGGGTTCATGCCCCCGTCTGGGAAGATCCCACATGCCGCGGAGCGGCTGGGCCTGTGAGCCATGGCCGCTGAGCCTGCGCGTCCGGAGCCTGTGCTCCGCAACGGGAGAGGCCACAACACTGAGAGGCCCGTGTACCGCAAAAAAAAAAGGGGGGGGGGAGGGGGCTTTTTTAAGGATATAGGGGTGAGTGCCTCATAAAAACTGGGAGCTGAAAGAGAGACTGGCCTCGAAATAGAACTGGTAAGCCATCAGATCTCAGGCATCATCTCTTTTACACACACACAAGCATGCGCACACGCACACATAGGCCGTATCTCCTCTCTGTGTCTCTGTGTGGCTCCCCTGATCTCTGCTCTCTCCAGTCATGTGACAGGAAGGAATGACCTCATGGTCCCGCAGTTCAAAGGACCAGCCCAGGAAGCAAGTAGCATCTTAGAACCCATAACCCAAATCCTGGGAGTGACCATCTTAAAAGCCCAGCCCGTGCCAAGTGCCCGATCAGCTATGACCAGGGACAGAGTCACACACATGGCTGCCTGGATCCAGGAGTAGTGCTCAGAAAAGGGTTAGACAGACCCCCTAGAGTATGCTGCATTTTACCCTCCTAAGACATCAGAGACATAAGGCATTCAGTTCAGTAACAGCTTTTCGAGAGAAAGTCCATCCCAATGAAATTGCCTATCATCAGAAACTCCTGGTTCAAAAAAAGATGCAAATGTCAGAAGAAAACGTTATCTGTATATCTGGAAGAGTATACACCAAAATGTGAATAAGGTTACCTGTGGGTAGTGTGATAATGGTGGATCATTTTACCTTCGTTTTGCTCACGTCTATGTGTATATATAAATATTTTTTACAACAAAGATTTTATTTTCAGTAAAAAACAATGCCATTTGAGAAATATTTGGGGATCTCCCTACAATTATAGAGTTTGGGCATTTGTTGCTCTTGCTTGTTGTAGGTTGGAGCCAGAAAAGGCACCCCAAAGATGGACCAAGGAAGGGAGATGCTGAAGAGAGAAATGTCCAGCAAATCCAGCCAGAGCCTTCTGTTTTCTAAACCTGGTGGAAGGAACTAGAAACGTCGTCCCGCTGGGCCTCGCGTGATCCTCCGTGAGTCAGTGTAACTCTTCTGCGTCCAACTACTAAGATGCTTTTTTAGGACATTAAAGGTTGCTACCCTAGTGTGTTGCTTCCTAGACTGGTATTTTGCACAATACTGTATTTTGGAGTGTGTGAGGAGAGGGGTTCTTTTCACAGATATTATGAATGTAAACATACGCAGGCATATGAAGAATAAGTTTGAAATTCAGACTCCTAGGCCTGGTAGATGCAATTATGTGTTTGGGTAGTGACAAACCCAAATGTCACACCTCCAAGGAGCTCTGAGAAGCCCGCAGTTGAGAAAACCCAGGGCGTGTACTGGGGCCACAGGACAGAATGGTAACCTCAGGGCTGTTGGGGCCATGGTATAGTGCATTTATATCTGAATTGATTATAATAAATGTGAACAGCAGCCAGTTTTATCGCTTCCATAACAGTGAGTCATGTTTATATGGCGCTCTGCGGTGTTCAAAACACTTCTCGTCTAATCCTCTCTCAAGCCCTGGGAGGTAAATAGCATTATGTTCCCCATTTTACAAATGAGGAAGCTGAGGCCCAGAGAGGTTAAATGGCCCGTCTAAAGTCACACAGCTAGTAAATTGAAGAATTGGGGCTGGAACCCAGGTTTCTAACTCCATCTCACGCTGCCCATTCTGCCGCACCAAGACAGCCCAGTAGGTCAAGTCCCAGGCCATCGGGACAGACCAAGTACCCAGTCATCAAAGAACACACACTGCCCAGGTGGACACACCCCTTTCCTGTGGTGTTTGAAGAGACCCTCATTTTTGCCTTCTCTCCAGCCATCTGTTCTCTCCCTGCCTTTCTTGTACGGCCAGAGACCACCAAACAAAACAGGAGGAAGAGCCAGAAGCCATGAATATCATTTATTTTTTATTTTTAAAAAGCCACAATAAAAGTATTTTGATATTTTAAAACCAAATG
This sequence comes from Mesoplodon mirus, assembly GCF_964341445.2. Classification (NCBI taxonomy): domain Eukaryota; kingdom Metazoa; phylum Chordata; class Mammalia; order Artiodactyla; family Ziphiidae; genus Mesoplodon; species Mesoplodon mirus. The sequence continues at coordinate 97,057,693 of NC_138983.1, read as the reverse complement.
CATTCTTTATACTGATTAAAACTAGAAGGAAATGGGAAAAATGATTGGCATGATCTTCCACTAAAGGTACTTCTTACACAGTGAGAAGGGGGAGCATCACCTGACCTTAAAAATAATCTTGAAAATCCCAGCAGTTTTCCATAAAGAACATATTACTTATACTGTACCATATCCCCCAAATCCAAAACAGCAATCTCCAGCACCAGAAAAGATCACTTGGTCAGGCAGTAGTTAAGTAGCTGGCTCATGTTTGGAAGCCAAATTGTGTGGGAAAAAACTACTTTGGTTGAATACAAATATTTGAATTTGCATAAGTTAAATGTAATGCCTATGTGGCTCCACTGTATTTGAGGTCTTTCAAAGGACGTGTTAATCTTTACCGTATCAACATTGCAACCCACAATGGCAATGTCCTTTCTTCACTCCTTGAACTAGATGGTTCTTTAGGTGTCTCCTCAGCCACACACCGCTTTCTCTGAGAATGCACATTCCCCAACCAGGTTTACCCTACCTACTGCTGCTCTCTTGGCCACACCTGACTGGCTGATCAGTAGATAGTCTACCCAAGCCAGACCAATCAGGTTTCTCTTCTAACCCAAGCTGGGCCAATCAGCACCTGTGCCCTTGATATTTGGAAGTGGGACATGGAGTTACCACACAGGTCATTAATGGCCCGGAGCTGAAAGTCTTGATGCAGTTCCCAGCTGGGGTGGCCATTTCTCCCACTGTGTTTGGAGAAACAAAGCCAGTCTTAGAAAGAGATGGCCAGGATAGATAAGAAACAGGTAGAGACAAGAAACCAAGACCCAGGGAATTCCCTGGCAGTCCACCCTGCGCTTTCACTGCCAAGAGCCCGGACTCAATCCCTGGTCAGGGAGCTAGGATCCCATAAGCCACACCGTGTGGCAAAAAAAAAAAAAAAAGAAGAAGAAACAAAGACGACCCCCAGTGAGACAGTGCAGCAGACACTACAAGCCCCTTAGTCATTGCCTCCCTCTACTGTATAAGCAGCACGCGAAATGCCCTCATTTCCCAGCCTCCCTTGCAGCTAGACCTGGCTGTGTTGTTCAGTTCTGGCCAGTGACATGCAGGTGAAGGCCCTGGGCAGGGCTTCCCTTCTGGAATTAAAGGCAAGGCTTTGCTAGGAGAAAGTTTTTCTCTTTGTCCCTTTGCCTTGTCTCCTTTTCCTCTCCTGGAGCTCAGACTTGGAGCTGGAGCAGCCATGTTGGGGATCACCAGGTAACAAGCCAGAGACCAAAGCCCACCTCAAAGGACAGTGGAGTGGAAAGACATGAAAAGCCTGGGTGGGAGCCTAGTGGCATCACTGTGCTCTGCACTGTACCTGAACTGCTTACCTCTGTACATCCTGTTGTAGAAATAAATCAATCCTATCAGTTTCAGCCACTGTAGTCAGATGTACCTGTTTGTGCTGTGGAGCCAAGCACTCAAAAGTTAGTGACTTAAAATGGCGACTATTAGTTCTCATGATTCCAGGCGTCAAGCTGGCCACTTGTACTGGTCTGGTTGGTTTGGCTGGGGCTAGTTTAGGGTGGCTTCGTGTACATGCCTGCCTGGTCATTGCCAGGCAAGCTGGGTTAGGACAGTGGTTCTCAACTGGGGGCATTTTGCCTCCCAGGGGGCATTTGGCAATGTCTGGACACACTTTGGTTGTTAAACTGGGGTGGGGGTGATACTATCATCTCGGGGTAGAGGCCAGGGATGCTGCTAAACATCCTGCAGTGCACAGAACAGCTGCCCACAACCAAGACTTATTTGATCCAATATGTCAATAGTACCGAGAATGAGAAACCCTGGTCTAGAAAGGCCTCATCTGGGACGTCTGATTCTGCCTGGTGTGGTCCCTCATCACCCAGCAGGCCAGACCAGGCCACGTGTGGTGGGTACAGGTTTCCAAGAGCAAGAGGAGAGAGAAAGCCCCAAAGCACACTTTTCAAGTCTCCACCTGCCATGTGTTTGCCAACATCTCATCAGACAAAGCAAGCCACATGGCTAGAGTTCATTTGGGAGGGGCTCCAAATTTTTACCATCTACCCACATCCACGTTTCTGTTATTTAAAGCTGAAGGCAGCGCGCGCCCAGAGCGTTAACGGGCGGGGGCGGGGGTGTGGAGTTGGGAGGTCAATTGGGCCTCCTGGTAGCCTCCCTGAGTTCAACCAATCCAGTGAGGAGAAGCCGTGGGCGGGGCGAGCTCCCGCTGCCAGAGCGGCGTGAAAAATTTCCCAAGGCAGAGCAAAAACCTTTCCTGAGCGACTGAGCATGCCCGCTGGTGAAAGGTCCAGCCCAGCTTTCACCACATCCCAGACTCCAGGGGGACTTTTCTGAAACCCAGAGAATTGACCATGTCCTCAAACAGCTTAAAAGTCTTCCATGGCTCCCCCATGCCTCCTCAGGAAAAAAAGATCACACTTCAGTGGGTTTTTTATGCTTCATCCTCAACCAATTTCTTCAGCCATGTCTCCCACTACTTTTGCAAGAACTCTTTTGCTCCACGGATGTTGCAAACTTGCAGCTTCTCATACACACCATGTTCTCTGTGCACACAGGTTCACCTACCTGCGATTCTCTGCCCAGGCCCTCTCTACCAGGATAATTGCATCTGTGCTTTCTAGGTCTATGAAGACAGTCATGCTTCATCCCTCTGGCATAGCTCTTGGTTTTTTTTGTTTGTTTGTTTTGCATCTTTGTTGGAGTGTAGTTGCTTTACAATGGTGTGTCGGTTTCTGCTTTGTGGCAGGGTGAATCAGTTATGCATGTGCATGTGTTCCCATGTCTCTTCCCTCTTGCGTCTCCCTCCCTCCCGCCGTCCCTGTCCCACCCCTCTAGGTGGTCGCGGGGCGCCGAGCTGATCTCCCTGTGCTGTGCGGCTGCTTCCCACTAGCTATCTATTTTATGTTTGCTGGTGTATATGTGTCCATGGCATAGCTCTTCTTATTCTGTGTTGTGAATATACTCTATGTGCTCACATGTCTTATCTTCACTAGAATGTGAGCTACTTGAGGGCAGGGGTCTTGGCATATTTTACACCTGTATGGAACTCTAAGACCTAGCAGGGTGCCTGGCACAGGGTAGACACTCAATAATTGCTTATTGAATAAATGAATGGATTATGAGCTCCATGAAGGAAAAAAAAAAAAAAAAGCTGAAGGCATTCCAACTGATGCAGAAAGTTGCCCTGATTCCTGATGACTTTCTGGTTCTTGGTTTCTTTCCTTGGAAAGGCCCATTCTAATGCCTGCCCTTGGGTTCCACTAGGACTTTTTGTATCACTCAAGATTCTCTGGTTGCAACCAACAGAAATCTCCTGTGGCTAACTTAAACAGAAAAGGAGTTTACTGAAAGGAAATGCGGAAGGTTAGAGAATCAACGGGCAAGCAAAGCTGAGGAGTCTGGACAGGCAGGAGCCATCTTTTCTTCCCCGTAGATGTCCCCTTTTTTGCTTCAGCCGGTTTGAGTTTCTGTTATTTGCAACCAAAATGGCATTTACTAAGACGCTCTGCACAGCCCCAACTGGTAGCTCTGAGAAGCTACCAGCGACCTTTCTTTCCCCTGACGTTGTACCAAGGGACAGCAAGGTACCTGCAGTCCCCCCACCAGAACTCCCAATCTTCTGATCCCCCAAGAAGCTAAGCCAAACAACTTCCTTCCACCCTTGCCAATGGGGGCCCATTTGGATTTGTGACTTTGCAGATAAGGTGCCCTTCTCCAGCAACTTGGCAGAGCCAGCAGTGCCTGCTGTTGTGGAAACCGGGGTCATGAAGTGTCTACGGAAGAAAACAGCTTCCCCTGGATCCGTGTTGCAAAGTGTGTTCCTGGTAAGTGGAGTGGTTTCCAATTTTTTAGGGTCTTAGGAATGAAAGCAATACACTAACGATGAGAGGAAACCCAAAATCTGCTAATGCATTTATTTTATTATTATTATTATTATTATTTAAATTTATGGCTGCATTGGGTCTTCGTTGCTGCGCCCGGGCTTTCTCTAGTTGTGTCGAGCAGGGGCTACGGTTTGTTGCATTGCGCGGGCTTCTCATTCCATGGCCTTCTCTTGTTGCGGAGCACAGGCTCTAGGCATGGAGGCTTCAGTAGTTGTGGCTCGCAGGCTCAAGAACGCAGGCTCAGTAGTTGTGGCACACGGGCTTAGTTGCTCCGCGGCATGTGGGATCTTCCTGGACCAGGGCTCGAGCCTGTGTCCCCTGCATTGGCAGGCGGATTCTTAACCACTGCACCACCAGGGAAGCCCCTCATTTACTCTTAATGCTTCCCCCTGTTGAGGACAAACAGGAGGAAAAAAGAAAGGGCAGGGCTTCCTTGGTGGCGCAGTGGTTGAGAGTCCGCCTGCCAGTGCAGGGGACACGGGTTCGTGCTCCAGTCCGGGAGGATCCCACATGCCACCGAGCGGCTGGGCCCGTGAGCCATGGCTGCTGAGCCTGTGCGTCCAGAGCCTGTGCTCCGCAGCGGTAGAGGCCGCAACAGTGAGAGACCCACGTACCGAAAAGAAAAGAAAAAAAAAAAAGGGCAATAGCAAGGTTCCAAATGAGCTGAGAAATGACCTTCTAAAAGGGCTCTCAATCTGGCCTGTGGTAGATGTCTGTCGGGGTTACTGCCCAGCCTAGACCTTCCTCAGGAGAGAAGACGTTTAGGGCTTACAGTGGGCTGACTGGTGGCCCCAAAGATCTCAGGCTCTAATCCCTGGGACCTGAGAATGTTACCTTACAAGGTAAAGTTTTGCGGATATAAGGATTTTGAGTTGAGACTATCCTCGCCCTAAGTGCCATCTGTAAGTGTACTTATAAGTGAGAGACAGGAGGAGATTATATACAAAGAAGAGGCGGAGGCAGTGACCACAGAGGCAGGACTAGAGTGCTGCACCTACAAGTCAAGGGATGCCAGCAGCTTCTGTGGTTAGAGTCTTTTGAACTCCTTGGCTTTTCAGCTCCTAGGCTGTAAAATTTGAATCAGCAAATGCCCCAAGGAGAAAAGCTGCACCAAATGTCAAGCTTGCGTCTGTGTTTCCCTTCTCTCCAGAACTTGGCCCACATGTCTTGGTGTCTCTCTAACATTCAGATGCCAGCGAACAGATGTTTTCTTACTTTATCCAGGTTTTCTAAAATTTCTTTAGACATCACCTGATCTTATGTTATTATTGAACTACCATCTCAATTACACCTAGGAAGAAAATTTACAATTTTTAGAGAAAATGGAACCCTGGTACAGTGTTGGTAGGAATGTAAACTGGCACAGCCACTGTGGAAAACAGTATGGAGGGTTCTCAGAAAACTAAAAATAGAACTACCATATGACCTCGAAACTCAACTCCTGGGTATAAATCCGAAAAAAACAAAAACACGTGTTTTCAAAAACATGTATTTGAAAAGATACATGCACCCCAATGTTCAGAGCGTCATTATTTACAATTACCCAGATATGGAAGCAACCTAAGTGTCATCAAGAGATGAATGGATAGGGGCTTCCCTGGTGGCGCAGTGGTTGAGAGTCTGCCTGCCGATGCAGGGGACACGGGTTCGTGCCCCGGTCCGGGAAGATCCCACATGCCACGGAGCAGCTAGGCCAGTGAGCCATGGCCGCTAAGCCTGCATGTCCGGAGCCTGTGCTCCACAGCGGGAGAGGCCACAACACTGAGAGGCCCACGTACCAACAAAAAAAAAAACTGAGTGACAACTTAAATGATATATGAAATATTTTGCTGACTTACAAGAACATGCAGAATTAAATATGACCCAGGTGAAATGTTAATTTTATTTTAATGTGTATGTTGGGGTGGAGTCTTCAAGGTGCCAGAAGACAAGCATTCAACCATCCTGTTTGGAACTGCAGCACCCAGACACCTTCAGTTACCAGTTCTGTTCATTCCACAGAATCATCTTGAGAAAACATACTGTTTTTTATGGACCTGGTATATATCTTAATTAGTTTGAAGAATTTCCCAAATACCTGTTAATATGTAGTTCTCCAATTCCAATCTTGTCACGTCCTGTACCAGTGACACAGCACATAGGAGTTTTATTTCTCTTTCTTTCTCTGGGTTGTTCACAACCCAATGAAAGAACAATGGAATGGCATCAAAGAGATCAGGGTTCTTGACTCAGATTTACCATAAAATAATAGTGTCCTCTTGGGAAAATTATAGTTATTCTAGGCCCCTTTCCTTTTCTTTCCTTTGACAGAGCTGCACTAGATGACCCCAAGGAACACTGCACTCTTTGCAGTCGTAGCTTAGATGTTACTGGTTTTTCTGAAACAAATGAGGACAATGACACGTGAAACTGTGCAGCATCTGTGTAACTGTGTGTTCTTAGAGTTGCCTCCATTTTACAGGTGATAAGATGGCTGAGCACAGAAGTAGATGTCTTGACCAGAGGTTCCAGAGTAGATGGAACTGAACCTCAAGTTTCCTTCTTTCCTGAAGCTCACTTAGCCAAAACATAGGCTTCTGAATATTAAGCTGTAAAGCATATTATCAGTGTGCTTTAAAAGAAGCGGTTCTTCTAGGATTTCCAATTAATAGCAGGAGGTTTTGAAATTCTTCAAAGATGATCTAATTTTGTGAGATTTACAGCTCTATTTTCCTGTCAAGCAAGTTGTATTAGTGCCAGATAATCATGTGAGCTTCCGGATGCTTCTCTGAACCTCTTGAAGTTTTCTTCTTGCTCTCTGAAATTCATGCCAGACAAGCCTTTTTCTAGAGCGTATGTACAGACTTGTGTGTTTTTATACAGAAAAGCGATGCAGTGAGTGAGGACGGGGGTTAAGCCCTCATTCTCAGAGTGGTGTTGAGCTCCTGGTGAAATATAATCATCATTTCCTCAGAATCGAAAAGCAGTTATCTCTAGTTTTTAATCCCATTAACTATTTATACATTTATGTATGATACATGTATTTATTGTACCTACTAGATGTGTTCTCTTTGGGAAGTACAAAGCTCTTTGAGACATAGGTTGTTCATTTTTTTGTTTTCCCACAAATACTGTGACCTTTTGAGCAGGAAGGTCTATATTTTACTAACATCTAGAACCAGCAGTTAACACGGTGTCTAAGATGTAGTCAATAAATATGAAATACATAAATGAACACATTTTTAAGGAAGGGCCAGGACATGAACAAATAGAAATTTTTCATTTTCAGTCACAAAGCAACCAGAGACATAAAACTGATACAGACAACAAGTGCTGTGGTCATTCAAAGAAGGCATAGAATAGATACAACAAGGATCTCCTCTATGGCACAGGGAACTCTACTCAATATTTTGTAATAACTTATAAGGGAAAAGAATGTGAAAAAGGAATCACTGTGCTGTACACCTGAAAGTAACACGACATTGTAAATCAACTATACTTAAATTAAAAAACAAACAAACAGACAACAACAACAAAAAGAACCCGAAAGAGGTCATAGAAGTTTTTATGAGATTCCATAAGAGAAGCCAAATGAGGACGGGAGAGACGGCTTTTGAATCAATTCGGAGGAGAAGTCACAGAGAAACTTGTCTTTGACCTGAACTTGAGTTTCCATTAAGATTGCAATGCAGGGATATTACAGATGAAGGTAATCACATAAACTTACTATACTGAGACTTGCAGAGGTTATGAGTGTTGTTCAAGATCCCAAAGCAAACGCACTGTGGAATCAGAATTTTAAGTGAGGCCTAATGAACTAAAAACAAACAAACAAAAAAACAAACCCTTTCTGTGATACCATGTTGCCTTTGAAGTCGTTCTATTGGTGGGTTGGTAGAAACTGGTTCCAGTGTTTCTTGCAGGAATGACTAGTTCTGTCCCCACCGCGGCCCCCCACCCCCGAGTTGATCCTCAAAGTTTCCTTTAGAATGGACTTGCTAAAATGCAGACCTGCAAGTATTCATGATGCCTGTGTCCAATCATTTCTCCTGCCATTGCCTACTTCACTTCTGGATTATATGAACAATTCACTGTCTTCTTTTATGCTTTTCCCTCCTCCAAGAATTCCTTTCTCCCTATGGGGCACCTGGGAAACCCACTTCATTTTTCAAACCTCAGTTTACATATTATGTCTTTTGTGCAGTCTTCTTTTGAGTGTTGTGATCACACGCTCCTTTTTGCTACCCTTGCACTTCTTCATTCCTGATTGCTGCACTCGCTACACTGTATTGTGATTGTATTTTTTACATATCTCTGTGTTCTCCTGGGCAACATTCCTTGGGGCCAGGGACTACCTTTTTTCATCTATTGATGTTGCCTTAGCGTGTTACTTGTTGTGAAGTAGTTAGTTATAAAAATGAGATTTGATTAAATTGAAAATTGTTATGTACATATTAGTTATTATCATTTACAGATATAACAGGAAAAAATATTAATGTTGTTGCTGAAAGTTCACTGCTAGTAAATGGTGGTGGTACTTGACTTCACATATTATTTTCCCCACTATTTTATATCTTTCTACCTGACATGTCTTCTTTATTTCCATCTATGTTTCTTTATTACTACACCAAGAAAAACAGGGATAAGGGTAGGGCTAGGCCATACTTGGCTGGAATAGTAAACAAATTGTGTGGGGTTTTGGTGAGAAAATCCTGAAGCATACAGGTCTGCATCTTCCCTTTTTTTTTTTTTTTTTTTTTTTTGCGGTACGCGGGCCTCTCACTGTTGTGGCCTCTTCCGTTGTGGAGCACAAGCTCCGGACGTGCAGGCTCAGCGGCCATGGCTCACGGGCCTAGCCGCTACGCGGCATGTGGGATCTTCTCGGACCAGGGCACGAACCCGTGTCCCCTGCATCGGCAGGCGGACTCCCAACCACTGCGCCACCAGGGAGGCCCTGAAGTTTTTTGATAAATAAGATTTGATAACACCGTTTTATAGAAACTTAGTTTGGACATTTCTGAACCTCTTTTCTTATTTCCTTATGGAAGAAAGCTGCTTGTTTAGGGTTAATACTAATTCAATGGGGGTAAGATTTACACAGGACCAACCCTAGCATTCATAGTGTGTGGCACAGGAAACAACTTTGAATGGCCATTTCAAGGAACAATATACTTAAGTGTGTACAATGAATAAAATGGATGAACTACACAAATTTATGAGTTGAAAACCATAGAATCATAGAATTTTCTCACTGTAAAGGCTCTTCCTTTTCCAACTGCTTAACTTCAACCTCTGTTAAAGCACTTCAGTAACAGGGAGTTCTTTTTATTTTTTTATTTTTTTTTACTTTTAATTTATTTTATTTTATTTTTTTGCTTTATAACAAATTTAATCAGTTATACATATACATATGTTTCCATATCCCCTCCCTTTTGCGTCTCCCTCCCACCCTCCCTATCCCACCCCTCCAGGCGGTCACAAAGTACCGAGCTGATCTCCCTGTGCTATGCGGCTGCTTCCCACTAGCTATCTACCTCACGTTTGGTAGTGTATATATGTCCATGCCGCTCTTTCACTTTGTCACAGCTTACCCTTCCCCCTCCCCATATCCTCAAGTCCATTCTCTAGTAGGTCTGTGTCTTTATTCCTGTCTTACCCCTATGTTCTTCATGACATTTTTTTTTTCTTAAATTCCATATATATGTGTTAGCATACAGTATTTGTCTTTCTCTTTCTGACTTACTTCACTCTGTATGACAGACTCTAGGTCTATCCACCTCATTACAAATAGCTCAATTTCATTTCTTTTTATGGCTGAGTAATATTCCATTGTATATATGTGCCACATCTTCTTTATCCATTCATCCGATGATGGACACTTAGGTTGTTTCCATCTCCGGGCTATTGTAAATAGGGCTGCTATGAACATTTTGGTACATGTCTCTTTTTGAATTATGGTTTTCTCAGGGTATATGCCCAGTAGTGGGATTGCTGGGTCATATGGTAGTTCTATTTTTAGTTTTTTAAGGAACCTCCATACCGTTCTTCATAGCGGCTGTACCAATTCACATTCCCACCAGCAGTGCAAGAGTGTTCCCTTTTTTCCACACCCTCTCCAGCATTTATTGTTTCTAGATTTTTTGATGATGGCCATTCTGACTGGTGTGAGATGATATCTCATTGTAGTTTTGATTTGCATTTCTCTAATGAGTAAAGATGTTGAGCATCCTTTCATGTGTTTGTTGGCAGTCTGTATATCTTCTGTGGAGAAATGTCTATTTAGGTCTTCTGCCCATTTTTGGATTGGGTTCTTTGTTTTTTTGTTATTGAGCTGCATGAGCTGCTTGTAAATTTTGGAGATTAATCCTTTGTCAGTTGCTTCATTTGCAAATATTTTCTCCCATTCTGAGGGTTGTCTTTTGGTCTTGTTTATGGTTTCCTTTGCTGTGCAAAAGCTTTTAAGTTTCATTAGGTCCCATGTGTTTATTTTTGTCTTTATTTCCATTTCTCTAGGAGGTGGGTCAAAAAGGATCTTGCTGTGATTTATGTCATAGAGTGTTCTGCCTATGTTTTCCTCTAAGAGTTTGATAGTGTCTGGCCTTACATTTAGGTCTTTAATCCATTTTGAGCTTATTTTTGTGTATGGTGTTAGGGAGTGATCTAATCTCATACTTTTACATGTCCCTATCCAGTTTTCCCAGCACCACTTATTGAAGAGACTGTCCTTTCTCCGCTGTACATTCCTGCCTCCTTTATCAAAGATAAGGTGACCATATGTCCGTGGGTTTAACTCTGGGCTTTCTATCCTGTTCCATTGATCTATCTTTTTGTTTTTGTGCCAGTACCATACTGTCTTGATTACTGTAGCTTTGTAGTATAGTCTGAAGTCAGGGAGCCTGATTCCTCCAGCTCCATTTTTCGTTCTCAAGATTGCTTTGGCTATTCGGGGTCTTTTGTGTTTCCATACAAATTGTGAAATTTTTTGTTCTAGTTCTGTGAAAAATGCCAGTGGTAGTTTGATAGGGATTGCATTGAACCTGTAGATTGCTTTGGGTAGTAGAGTCATTTTCACAATGTTGATTCTTCCAATCCAAGAACATGGTACATCTCTCCATCTATTTGTATCATCTTTAATTTCTTTCATCAGTGTCTTATAATTTTCTGCATACAGGTCTTTTGTCTCCTTAGGTAGGTTTATTCCTAGATATTTTATTCTTTTTGTTGCAGTGGTAAATGGGAGTGTTTCCTTGATTTCACTTTCAGATTTTTCATCATCAGTATATAGGAATGCCAGAGATTTCTGTGCATTAATTTTGTATCCTGCAACTTTACCAAATTCATTGATTAACTCTAGTAGTTTTCTGGTAGCATCTTTAGGATTCTCTATGTATAGTATCATGTCATCTGCAAACAGTGACAGCTTTACTTCTTCTTTTCCAATTTGGATTCCTTTTATTTCCTTTTCTTCTCTGATTGCTGTGGCTAAAACTTCCAAAACTAGGTTGAATAAGAGTGGTGAAAGTGGGCAACCTTGTCTAGTTCCTGATCTTAGTGGAAATGGTTTCAGTTTTTCACCATTGAGGACGATGCTGGCTGTGGGTTTGTCATATATGGCCTTTATTATGTTGAGGAAAGTTCCCTCTATGCCTACTTTCTGCAGGGTTTTTATCATAAATGGGTGTTGAATTTTGTCGAAAGCTTTCTCTGCATCTATTGAGATGATCATATGGTTTTTCTCCTTCAATTTGTTAATATGGTGTATCACGTTGATTGATTTGCGTATATTGAAGAATCCTTGCATTCCTGGAATAAACCCCACTTGATCATGGTGTATGATCCTTTTAATGTGCTGTTGGATTCTGTTTGCTAGTATTTTGTTGAGGATTTTTCCATCTATGTTCATCAGTGATATTGGCCTGTAGTTTTCTTTCTTTGTGACATCCTTGCCTGGTTTTGGTATCAAGGTGATGGTGGCCTCGTAGAATGAGTTTGGGAGTGTTCCTCCCTCTGCTATATTTTGGAAGAGTTTCAGAAGGATAGGTGTTAGCTCTTCTCTAAATGCTTGATAGAATTCGCCTGTGAAGCCATCTGGTCCTGGGCTTTTGTTTGTTGGAAGACTTTTTATCACAGTTTCAATTTCAGTGCTTGTGATTGGTCTATTCATATTTTCTATTTCTTCCTGATTCAGTCTTGGCAGGTTGTGCATTTCTAAGAATTTGTCCATTTCTTCCAGGTTGTCCATTTTATTGGCATAGAGTTGCTTATAGTAATCTCTCATGATCTTTTGTATTTCTGTAGTGTCAGTTGTTACTTCTCCTTTTTCATTTCTAATTCTATTGATTTGAGTCTTCTCCCTTTTTTTCTTGATGAGTCTGGCTAATGGTTTATCAATTTTGTTTATCTTCTCAAAGAACCAGCTTTTAGTTTTATTGATCTTTGCTATCGTTTCCTTCATTTCTTTTTCATTTATTTCTGATCTGATTTTTATGATTTCTTTCCTTCTGCTAACTTTGGGATGTTTTTGTTCTTCTTTCTCTAATTGCTTTAGGTGCAAGGTTAGGTTGTTTATTCGAGATGTTTCCTGTTTCTTAAGGTGGGATTGTATTGCTATAAACTTCCCTCTTAGAACTGCTTTTGCTGCATCCCATAGGTTTTGGGTCGTCGTGTCTCCATTGTCATTTGTTTCTAGGTATTTTTTAATTTCCTCTTTGATTTCTTCAGTGATCACTTCGTTATTAAGTAGTGTATTGTTTAGCCTCCATGTGTTTGTATTTTTTACAGCTCTTTTCCTGTAATTGATATCTAGTCTCATAGCATTGTGGTCGGAAAAGATACTTGATACAATTTCAATTTTCTTAAATTTACCAAGGCTTGATTTGTGACCCAAGATATGATCTATCCTGGAGAATGTTCCATGAGCACTTGAGAAAAATGTGTATTCTGTTGTTTTTGGATGGAATGTCCTATAAATATCAATTAAGTCCATCTTGTTTAATGTATCATTTAAAGCTTGTGTTTCCTTATTTATTTTCATTTTGGATGATCTGTCCATTGGTGAAAGTGGGGTGTTAAAGTCCCCTACTATGATTGTGTTACTGTCGATTTCTCCTTTTATGGCTGTTAGTATTTGCCTTATGTATTGAGGTGCTCCTATGTTGGGTGCATAAATATTTACAATTGTTATATCTTCTTCTTGGATCGATCCCTTGATCATTATGTAGTGTCCTTCTTTGTCTCTTCTAGTAGTCCTTATTTTAAAGTCTATTTTGTCTGATATGAGAATTGCTACTCCAGCTTTCTTTTGGTTTCCATTTGCATGGAATATCTTTTTCCATCCCCTTACTTTCAGTCTGTATGTGTCTCTAGGTCTGAAGTGGGTCTCTTGTAGACAGCATATAGATGGGTCTTGTTTTTGTATCCATTCAGCCACTCTGTGTCTTTTGGTGGGAGCATTTAGTCCATTTACATTTAAGGTAATTATCGATATGTATGTTCCTATTCCCATTTTCTTAATTGTTTTGGGTTCATTATTGTAGGTCTTTTACTTCTGTTGTGTTTCTTGCCTAGAGAAGTTCCTTTAGCATTTGTTGTAAAGCTGGTTTGGTGGTGCTGAACTCTCTCAGCTTTTGCTTGTCTGTAAACGTTTTAATTTCTCCATCAAATCTGAATGAGATCCTTGCTGGGTAGAGTAATCTTGGTTGCAGGTTTTTCTCCTTCATCACTTTAAGTATGTCCTGCCACTCCCTTCTGGCTTGTAGAGTTTCTGCTGAGAGATCAGCTGTTATCCTGATGGGGATTCCCTTGTGTGTTATTTGTTGTTTTTGCCTTGCTGCTTTTAATATGATTTCTTTGTGTTTAATTTTTGACAGTTTGATTAATATGTGTCTTGGCGTATTTCTCCTTGGATTTATTCTGTATGGGACTCTCTGTGCCTCCTGGACTTGATTAACTATTTCCTTTCCCATATTAGGGAAGTTTTCAACTATAATCTCTTCAAATATTTTCTCAGTTCCTTTCTTTTTCTCTTCTTCTTCTGGAACCCCTATAATTCGAATGTTGGTGCGTTTAATGTTGTCCCAGAGGTCTCTGAGACTGTCCTCTGTTCTTTTCATTCTTTTTTCTTTATTTTGCTCTGCAGCAGTTATTTCCACTATTTTATCTTCCACCTCACTTATCCGTTCTTCTGCCTCAGTTATTCTGCTATTGATCCCATCTAGAGTATTTTTTATTTCATGTATTGTGTTTTTAATCGATGCTTGATTCATCTTTAGTTCTTCTAGGTCCTTGTTAACTGTTTCTTGCATTTTGTCTATTCTATTTCCAAGATTTTGGATCTGGGAAATAGAATCTTGGATCATCTTTACCATCATTATTCTGAATTCTTTTTCAGGTAGACTGCCTATTACCTCTTCGTTTGTTAGGTCTGGTGGGTTTTTATCTTGCTCCTTCTCCTGCTGTGTGTTTTTCTGTCTTCTCATTTTGCTTATGTTACTGTGTTTGGGGTCTCCTTTTTGCAGGCTGCAGGTTCGTAGTTCCTGTTGTTTTTGGTGTCTGTCCCCAGTGGCTAAGGTTGGTTTAGTGGGTTGTGTAGGCTTCCTGGTGGAGGGGACTAGTGCCTGTGTTCTGGTGGATGAGGCTGGATCTTGTCTTTCTGGTGGGCAGGTCCACGTCTGGTGGTGTGTTTTGGGGTGTCTGTGGACTTTTTATGATTTTAGGCCACCTCTCTGCTAATGGGTGGCGTTGTGTTCCTGTCTTGCTAGTTGTTTGGCTCAGGGTGTCCAGCACTGTAGCCTGCTGGTCGTTGAGTGAAGCTGGGTGCTGGTGTTGAGATGGAGATCTCTGGAAGATTTTCGCCGTTTGATATTATGTGGAGCTGGGAGGTCTCTTGTGGACCAGTGTCCTGAAGTTGGCTCTCCCACCTCAGAGGCACAGCACTGACTCCGGGCTCCTCAATTTGGGATGATGTGTTGTCTATTCATGTATTCCGCAGATGCAGGGTACATCAAGTTGATTGTGGAGCTTTAATCCGCTGCTTCTGAGGCTGCTGGGAGAGGTTTCCCTTTCTCTTCTTTGTTCTCACAGCTCCTGGGTCTCAGCTTTGGATTTGGCCCCGCCTCTGCGTGTAGGTCACCGGAGGGCGTCTGTTCTTCGCTCAGATAGGACAGGGTTAAAGGAGCAGCCTCTTCTGGGACTCTGGCTCACTCAGGCCGGGAGGGAGGGAGGGGCGCGGAGTGCGGGGCAAGCCTGCAGCGGCAGAGGTCGGCGTGACGTTGCACCAGCCCGAGGCGCGCCGTGCGTTCTCCCAGGGAAGCCGCCCCTAGATCCCGGGACCCCGGCAGTGGCGGGCTGCACAGGCTCCCGGAAGGGCGGTGTGGACAGTGACCTGCGCTCGCACACAGGCTTCTTGGCGGCGGCAGCAGCAGGCCCAGCGTCCCACGCCTGTCACTGGGCTCCGCGCTTTCAATCGCGACTCGCGCCCGTCCGTGGAGCCCCTTTAAGCAGCGCTCTTAATCCCCTCTCCTAGCGCACCAGGAAACCAAGAGGGAAGAAAAAGTCTCTTGCCTCTTCGGCAGCTCCAGAGTTTTCCCGGACTCCCTCCCGGCTAGCTGTGGCACATTAGCCCCCTTCAGGCTGAGTTCTCGCCACCAGCCCCAGTCCTCTCCCTGCGCTCTGACCGAAGCCCGAGCCTCAGCTTCCAGCGCTGCACGCCCCGGCGGGCGAGCAGACAAGCCTTTCGGGCTGGTGAGTGCCGCTCGGCACCGATCCTCTGTGTGCGGATCTCTCCGTTTTGCCCTACCCAGGTATGTGGGGAGTTTCTTGCCTTTTGGGAGGTCTGGGGTCTTCTGCCAGCGTTCAGTAGGTGTTCTGTAGGAGTTGTTCCACGTGTAGCTGTATTTCTGGTGTATCCGTGGGGAGGAAGGTGATCTCCGCGTCTTACTCTTCCGCCATCTTACCCGGAAGTCCCCAGGGAGTTCTTGAGTTTAAAATGCAGTCGGTCCATTTTAGAGTTGAAAGGTTCTACTTGTCAAAATATTCATCCTTTTATCAACCTAAACCTGTCTACTTGGTCTAAAATCTTCAGTGTGGGACAGTCTAAACCCTTTTTCATAGGACAACTCCTAAAATAGTTTAGAGCGACCACCTACTTCTCTCCTGGTCTTGCTTCATGTCATCTATTCCCAGTTCCTTCAATTACTTCTTCTATAACAATATTTTAGATTGCAGACACTTTACTGAATTCATCACTTTCTTCAGTATAATAGCTCATTTGCTGAATGTGATATTTTGATCCTAAAGGGATTTGTTTACTGTTTTCTGAAAAGAATTAAAACATAAAATGTCCAATCAACCAATAATTCTTCACCTAACATGATTCATATACACCAATTGATAAGGAAAAGTTAAAAATTCAAATTACTTCATTCTTAAAGAGTGATCATAGTATGTCCTTATTTATAATGTGCAGGAAATATGAATTTTCTTTCTGTGCATCTGTGACAGTGCCCTCTTGCAGGGTACAGAGGATACTCCATTGATGCTGCCTAATGATGTGTATGTGATATCCTGATATTTACTAAGAAGTTAGACATTCAGGAGGATTTTTTGTTCCCAACAGACATACATATATGAATTTTGATTCTCTATGTTTTGTGTGTTTCTAACTTTTATTATTCATCTATTGGCACTTAAGTGCATTCACCAAACTGCATCATAAACATCAAAGCAGATTACTTCACTTTACCTTTTATGAGATTATTATACTTATCAACCAATATCTGAGCCCTTAATATGGGCAAATCATCCTAGCCTGTTAAGCACAGAGGTACAGAGCATGGAGTTGAAAGGGCACACACCAAGATTTGAACAAATTACTTAATCTCTCTAAGTCTTCATTTTTGTATGTGAAAAATGAGAATAATTACAATGATTGAACTCATAAGGTGGATCGTAGAAAACATCTAGGTGCTACATGTAAAGAGCTTGTTTGACTACCTGACAAAAATATCCATTCTTTATTAACATGATGGTGATGATGATGATGATGATGAAGCTACCAGCAGGTGTCCTTCTTAGGTCGGTAAGAATGGTGAATAAGCCACAAGATCATGTCTGTGAACATTTGCATTCTAAGGCTACACTGCCTTTGCCTTCCCAACTCCGGCTCCACTCCTCATCTGTCTAAACATCTCCCAAGATAGCTCAGGTCTTCTCCTCTATGAAGCTATTCTGAACTACTCCTCTAGAATGAACTTCAAATACATTGCTTGCACTTCTATTAATTTATATCAAGTACAAACTTCTGCAGTGGAATTGATTACACTTTATTGCAATTTTTGGCTCTATATCAACTTGCAACTCTTTTGAGGAAAGAAACTGGGTCTTATTCCTAGAAACGGAAACAGTGACAAGCAAATAAGTCATAAATGTCTAAATCGGCACATTGAAGTTATTTTTTCTAGAATGTTAGGGAAAACACTTAAGGGAAAGTCAGATTCATTGTTGTTCCCACAGTCCTAAGAATGGACTTTCTCATAACTTGTATAATTCTATATGTAGCAAGTGAAGATTAATCAATGGCAGGTTTTCCTTCATTTATATTTATATAATCTTAAACTAATTGAAGAAAAGCCATCTCATCCTTCTGAGTTAAGTTACAAACATTAAGCATTTTAATATTTAAATAAGAGTGAGACTAGCTTTCTTCACAATTCTGTGTTCTCATATTTTAAAAGGATGTCAAAATTTAAACTTTTTTGTCTATCATCTTCTTCCAGATTCACTTAAAGTGTGGTTCTTAACATAATCCCAAGTTCTGAAACTAATTGAAGGTTAAACATCTAGTGATTTCAACCTCTTTTGGTCAGCCTCAACATTTCCTTCAAAAATAATTCCCATTGACCACAATATCTATAATTTCAGTCTATTTTTCCCTATAAAAACAAGAAAAAGTTCACGGTGACAGTTCCAGATTCATCCATGAGGGGGCAAACATGGCTCATACACACAATGAAGGGAAAACTAGTAATCAACTAGTTACACTGGGGAAAAAATGGACATGGTGTCAATAGCAAGATTTGGCCCATATTAGAAAGAAAACAGTGATCCATATCTGTTTGAAGATAAGATGTTTGTTTAATTTTTACATTTTACTCCTATTTTCAATGCCAGAGGAAGAACACCTGAAGGATGGTGCTCGGTGTAATAGTCAAACAAATGTCTCTTTAGAGAAAAGAAAAGCACTTGAAAACATTGCAAGCTCTGTTAAACTTATTTCTAGTCTAACAACTTTAAAATTAAAAGTAGTCTTGTAAAATGCATTTCTGAAAGACTTTATCAAAAATGCATACCTCCCCTCAGATAATGTCACTGAATTAAGGATCAAGAAATGAGAGACAGGAATTCAGCTGAAAGAAACATGGAGAATTCCTGTGTAACAGAGTGAAATGTGGAGGTTCTAGCTGTGTTTGCCCTTACCATACCATTATCAGTCAAGATTTTCAGTTTTGTGTTCCAACCTGCAGTTAAAATCAAGTGTAGCGCTCAAGGCGTAATTCCTCAGTTCTCTGCTTACCCTGATTAGAGCCCATGGTCTGTCATTAGAATCACTCTTTTGCAGAGACACTGTGAAGTCCCTTGGCCCTCACTCTTAGTCATATTGGCAGTGCAAAATGCCAGCCCTAGTGAAATAGAACTTATGCCAATTCAGCGTCTGGGCCAAACAACTAAACATGGCTGGAGAAAAAAATGAGCAACCTTTCTAATTTGCCTCATTTAAATTCATAATCATTTCACCCCATGTGAACTCTTAGTACTTACTAGAAAACTGATTGCTGAATCAATTCTCTTTTCTTCTGTCCTAGAGAACAATTTCATAGCTCCTCTTTCTTTACGTCTATAACATGTCTTCCTCTAAATTCTCAGCTGCTTCCTAATTCACTGAGAATACAGGAGGGATCAAAATAGAATATCCGTGAACTCCAAACACCAAGTCTACCATCCTACCTGGATCTATCTGAAACCACGTGTGCTGCCTTCCTTCTTCCTTTGGCAGAAGAAATGTTTGTCCTCTGTTCTAAGGCCGAACCCTCTACTCTGCACTGGATACCTCCCTTCTGGCCGAATCAGGAATTTCTCTTCTACTGTGTCTCCTCTTCCCTGTATCTTCCATTATTTGCTCTCTACCAGATGCTTTCATTAGCATGCAAAGGTCTAATACCTCTCCTCTTAAAGGGAAAAAGTCTTTCTCTCTTCCCATGTCCAATTCTAACCATTGCCCCATTGCTCTGCTCCTCTTTAGAGCAAAACGACTCAAACAACACAGCTCTACTTAACGTTTCATTTCCTTATCTCCCACTTACCTATTTTTGTCCTCTCCACTACACAGAAACTACTCTTCTTGAGGTTATTAGTGATATCTATTATATGTTGCCAAGTCCTAGATTAAGTGATCAATTCTCATCTTAATCTACCAGTAGGATTAATAATAACTCCCTCTTCCTTCTAACACCTACCACTTGGCTCATGAGACAGTTCGTCTTATCTCCCTGCTCACTTCTTATATCCTTTGCCGAATCCTCTAGAGGATGGAGTGTCTCCTGGCTCAGTCCTTCAACATCATGTATTCTCTGCCTATGCCTACTTATAAAGTGATTTCATCTGTAAATCTAGAGACTTTAAATACCATGATGATTTACCAATTTTCATCTACAGCCATGATAATCTCTTGCTGCTGAAATTCAGACTAGTATATCCAGTTGTCTACTTCACATGTCCACACATGCCATCACAAATTTAGTATGTCCAAAAACAAATTCTTAATCCTCTAAAGTTCTCTCTTGACCATCGCCTAAAAGACCCTAAGTGATTTTTCGCTAACCTAGCTTTCTAACCTTATCTTCTAACAATTTCCCCTTTGATCATTTCACTACAAACCAACTAACCTCCTAGTCTTTGGAACACATAAAGTATAAGCCCACCCACCTGCATACACCAAGCCTCTCTTTCAGTGTATTCATACGGTTTGTTCCCATACTTCTTTCAAATCTCTGCTCAAATGTTCCCTGACCACCCTATATACTTGCCCTAAACCTTGCATCATTACGCTGCTCCTTCATGGTCCTTCCACTAACATGCTATATTTATGTATTTATGGTGGTCTCCTTCCACTGGAACATAAGATCCATAAAGAAGAGATTTATTTGTTCACTCCTAGAGCCTACTGCTCTAGTGCCTAGAACAGCGGCACATATTAGACACTCCATCAATATCTGCTGAATGGATGAACATCCACTTGCCTGATGACCAAACACAGTTCATTGAAACTTACTTTTTAATCAAATTTCAATTTCCTCTTCTTATAAGCTTAAATTTGATTTGAAAAGTTGAATATTCCTTTTTATTAAAAAATGAATAATTATAGAGACATAATTCTTTATAAATACTATTTAATAATCTATTCATTACAATGCAAAAGTTTTATTCAAAGTATACCTTTCTCCAGAAGGGATTTTTTGGTTTTCTTAGATTCTTTAAAAACTTAAGGTTAAAAAATTTAAAGAGCAATGCCTAAGTACATTGTTTTATTTCATGACTTCTACATGATGATTTATTTTTAAAAGGGTTTATTTGAGAATTACTTACACCACACTATTGAATGTATCATATGCCATTTACCAAGCATCTCACTTAAGTACACATACATTTCTCAATTAAATCTAGGCTTCCAATTATAGAATACTACCTGTATTCTATAGGTCTGGTATTATATGTGAACTCCTTACCAGTAAAAACAAGGTGAATTCTTAGCGATGTCTAAAGAAACCGTTACTGTTCTGTTTGTAGTCATTTCCCTTCTTCCATTTTCCTATTTCTGTTACAGATATTCAATATGAAATATCAATCTTCATATGAATGATCATTTTCTTGTACTCTTGTATCCGTGCTTTCATATTAATGCAGGAAATTTTTAGTCCAGCTATAATTACTTGAACGCAATTCTGTTTCTATTACTATAGCTTTGCCATCCCTAGACTACATTTGTGCATATTTTACATGATATAATTTCTGGCCTCATTGAAAGGGTAGATGATTATCATAAAATTTTAAGATTTCTGTAGAGTATGATTAATCAACCTAAGCTGAGCAGCTACCACACACACACACACACACACACACACACACACAAAGGTACTATTATTATAGAAATTCTCCTCCTACCCTTTCTCATAAGTCAAAATTATGTAAAACAATATTGATTGTCATGCGGTGAGTGCCCAATTCTTTCCTAGTAAACTAAATTCCCAGCTTTAGGCAGATCCCTATGTAGTGAAGAGGGCAGGAGACCTGGCAGTCAGTGGATGACAGATGCCTGGGCCAAATCACCCTGACAACTCCTCTCCATAATAAATCTGAGAAGCTAATCTCTGCTAAATTGTTAATGGCTGCTAATCAGATACTGGATACATGGTTACCCCTCTTGATAGTATATTTGCATTTAAATGAGTCCTTTCTGGAAGGACTCCTTAAACCAAAGGAGTGGTCCTAATGCTGACAGCTTCAGGCACCCAGGGCCTCTGGCTCAGGTTTTCATATTGTCCTTTGCGGAGACGCATGATATCATGAGGCCATTTGATCTGTAATTCCAGAATATCAGAAAGGAATTACTGCAGACCTCAAAGTCATGATCCGAAGATTGTTTTTTAAAAAAGGGTTCTTCAATGAAAAGTCATAGATTAAAAAACTGATCTATTTCACCTCACCCTAGCCACTATTCATTAAATTAAATTATCTGGCATACTGGTGTATGTCAAGTTCCAAGCAGATAGATTCAAACCGTACATGTTGACGTAAGACATTTCTCATTTCATTTCTTTTCTTTCTCTTTCCCCTATGTCTCTCGCCATGGTATAGCATCTGAAGCAGTTAATTCCTGCCATTTAATATCTTTAATTTTTGTTTTATCCCAAGCACCATCAACATTGATTGTCTTCTATGAGTAAAAAGCACCTGGCAAGAGTACTTTCATGGATGAAGGAGCCTGAATTATCATGAGAAACTATCTATACCTCCAGTGAGTCTGGCTTCACAGAGTGAAAACTATACAAGGAAGGACAATCCAATATGTTATGTAACTGTCCCAAATCGCCACACTTAATCCCCACTGTCTCAAACAAATTGAAAGAAAAGATTAAACATCTACTTTCACTCTTAAGGACAAGCCTATGTAATAGCCATTGTTCTCCTTATTTCAAAAATGAGACAAAGTCAGGCTGTGAATGGAAGGATCCAATCCCCAGTCTGTTCAACTACAAAACCCCTGACCTTCAGGGTCATCCTTGTCTTCTTCTCATCCTCTGTCAACCTTATATGGACCTTTACCTCCAACACTGATACCTAGCAAATCCTTCCACTACATTATAAATTATTAACCATAAGGTTTAGCATGTTCTCTCTTCCAAGGTATTTAGAACTTTAAAGGAGAAAGAAGCCTGCCCAAGTGGACAAAGCTAACACTTATCACGCATGAGCTCCCAACATTTGCACCAGACAATTTCACATCATCTCCTTATAAACTGACAATAATCTTTGTGAGGTTGAGATCCTCACCTTCTTTTTACTGTGGATCCTTTGACAATATGGAGTAGCCCATTTAAATAGTCTTAAAATAACACTTTTAAATTCATAAAATATAATATATAGAATCTCAAAAGAAACTAGTTACTATGTTTTAAATGCAGTCATTAGAATATTTTAAAAAGCAAATTTGTGATATAGAAACGAATGGGTATTTAAACTCATTAAATAGCAAGCTATAACAGAGACTCTACTAACTACTATACTTAAAAATAGTGATGTTGGGGTGATGGGTTAACAATTCTGATACATGTGTACTGAAATTGAACAATTAAATAAATAGATGGTGGATGGTGGTAGCCACATTTCTCAATATTGAAGTATGAATTTACAGATAAACAAGAGGAGAAAGCTAAACTAATCTCAGCACTAATGGATTATAGTTGCAGACATCAGTATACACTCAGCTCAATATAGATATAGATAGTTATATATAGAAATGTTTACTGATATGTGTATATACATGGGTTACTATACATATCTATTTCTTTGTTCTCTCCGTTAAGAGAGCCTAATCAAATAATACCCCATTAGCAACAGCACATCTAGAGCCCAGCTCTTGGTTTCTGTTACTACTCTCCAATAGAAGGAATCAGGGCTCCTCAGAGAAACGACTGATTCTAGGACTGGGGCAGGAAATACACAAAATGAGCCTGGAGCACCTTGTGGTACCAGAAAGTCAGGAAGTGTTAAACACACACACACACATGCATGCTAAACACATATACACACAGATACACAGACACACACAAACTCACACACCCCAAAGGGAGTATGTCAAAGGAGCACAGGCGCCAAAAGCAAAAGCTCCCAATGGCCAAAGCTGGAACAATTCAAACAACAAAATAAAGTAGTATTGGATTATAACCCAAAGGATAAAATAGATATCCACGAGTCTATACTGATATAAATAAATATCAATAATTGAATAAATTAATATTTGGGGGGAAATAGACAACTCTGTGTGGAAGAATTCCAAATACTTTATGTACATACTCTGTCCTCAAGGAGGTGGATCATAACTCTCCACTCTTTGGGTTTGTGCTTCACATAGTGACTTCCTTCCAACAAGTGTAGTGTGGAAGGGGTGGAGGAGTGACTTTCCAGTGGAGAAATCTGAGACACGACCTCAGCCAGGTTATCAAGGTCAACATCAACAGTCAAATCACGTTGATAGCATGTACCCTTGATAAGATGTTATAAAAAAGGCACTTTATTTGGTTGTCCTCCCAATAAACCATAATCCCAGTCTTACCATGAGAAAAGCATTGGACAGTTTACATTAGTGAGGTATGCTACAAAACACTTGATCACTGCTCCTCAAAACCGTCAAGGTTGGGGCTTCCCTGGTGGCGCAGTGGTTGAGAGTCCACCTGCCAATGCAGGGGGCACGGGTTCGAGCACTGGCCTGGGAAGATCCCACATACCAGGGAGCAACTAAGCCCGTGAGCCACAACTACTGAGCCCATGTGCTGCAACTACGGAGGCCCAGGCACCTACAGCCCGTGCTCCACAACGAGAGAGGCCACTTCAATCAGAGGCCGGTGCACTGCAACGAAGAGTAACCCCCGCTCTCCGCAACTAGAGAAAGCCCGCGCGCAGCAACGAACACCCAACACAGCCATAAATAAATAAATAAATAAATAAATAAATAAATAAATAAAAAAGTGTCAAGGTTATCAAAAACAAGAAAAGCCTGAGAAACTACCACAGCCCAGAGGAGCCTAAGAGGGCTTGATAACTAAATGTAATGTGGTGTCCTGGATGGAAGCCTGAAATGGAATTAAGGACACTAGGCAAAAGCCAAGGAAATCTGAATAAAGTACAGACTCTGGTTAATATTATTTTATTAATATTGGCTCATTAATTGTAAAAAAGGTACCACACTAGTGTACGGTGTCAATAATAGAGGAAATTGGGAATGAGATATATAAGAACTCTGTATTATCCCCTTAATTTTTCTGTATATCTAAAACCATTCTAAAATAGATATAGTCTATTAGATAAAACAAAAAAGGTAATGATGATTTGATTGTGACATCAGAGTAGTGATACTTTGAGATATCTATAAAACTGCCTTAGGAAATTGTCTGTGATATCTGCTGGGGATATAGGCACAGGTACTCCTAATATTATTGTGGTTTGTTGTCTGCATTTAGATTTAAAGGACATGCTAAATACTAAATTGCAGTTAGAGGTTAGTGAAATTAAAGATGTAATATTCCCATCCAGATTCCACATACACTTTGATACATATTAAGAATCCCCTGCTCTTTGGTGAGGTCTAATTTTATGAAAGTGAAACACAGAGAGATGAATTAGGTTGTTCCAGTTTTTAAAAAGCCCCCATTCTAGGGTCAAGAATTCTTACTGAGCCTTATTGAAACTGTTTGCTACACTACCTCCTAATTTTGGAACTGCTAAACAGAGAGTTGGGAAGGCTTCCTAGAGTAAAAGTACTGCCTTGGCCTTGTGCAATTATACTGTTTAGGTTGCTGGACAAATCCAAGGATAAAACTGGCCTGGACCTAGTGATGGGCAATTCCAAAAGCAAGCTGAATGTGAGAAGTTCACTCACAGAGAACCCTAGTGTCAAAGAGCCTCTCTACTTGGGAATGGCTCAACACTGGGAAAATAAACCCTGGTTCAGCTGTAAAGAGAGCACATCCTTGGCCTTTTTTCCCCCTTAAATCCGGAAACTGATGATCTGGTCAGCTTAGGAGAGGGAGGGAGGGAAGGAGGGAGGGAGGAAGATGAGAGAGAGAGAGAAACATGTTAATAGCTAGTGCCAATTTAAAGAGAGAAGGAAAGGGCTTATTATATACGTATATGCTAATATGATTCTTAAAGCCAATTCTGATCAATCCTTCGGGAAAGAAAGAGATGCAGCCATCTGTTAATGTGGCTCAGCTTCTTTGTTTTCAAATGTTACAGCTGTCACCAGACCAGCCATTCCACTTGGGGCGAGGCCAGGGGGTTAGAGGGGGAACATCTGTCCACTAAGGACACCACTAAACAGCAACAAAATCTTGGGGCGACCCCTCTCTCTTTCCTCGAGTGCTTTCGCTAGCCGGTCCTACTTCCCCACTCCTTTGGGAGTTTCCTGTTCCATTACGTAGGCAAGAGGGCGAGAGGTCCCAGCTTTCCTAATTGTGAGTGGTTTGGCTGGGTGTGTACGTGCCAGTAACTGTGTGTGTGGTGGGGGGGGAGAAGTGGAGCTCGCTACAAGGGGCTTAGAAAAACTAGTCGCCAATTTAAAATATTTTCGGAGTGTTTGAATGATATCTTAAGAGCTAATCCCACTCTGAAATTCAGCGAAATGAACAATACAGATAAGGAAGATGAAGAGGGTGGAAAACCCACACAGCGGAATGGAGCCGTCCATGCCGCGGGAGTGACAGGGGAGCGCTCAGAGGAAAGGCGCTCTGCAGGGAAAGTCACTCTGGCTCTTCTCTCTCGGTCCACCAGCCGGCGACGCTTCTTCTGTAAAAGCATTCCTAGAAAATAACCCTACAACCGGGAAGGGTAGCGATCTTTGAGCGCAGTTTCCAGGAGCCGGTGCCCGCAGCCGGGAGAGGCCCCTCTCCCCCCGCGGCTGGCGCGGAATGTGGCGATCCGGCCAGGGGCGGGGGATGACTTCCGGCGGCCGGAGCTCGGCGCCGGGAGCAGCTGCTGCAGGTGGCAGGTGGGGTGGGGGCCGGCCGAGCTGACCACACACAGACCCGGCGCGGCGGAACTGCGGCCCCGGGGCAGCCGGCGCCGGGGACATGCGCTGATTCGATCCCTCCGGAGAAGGTAAGCAGCCCGGCTAGTATTAGCCTCGGCCACACTGCGCGGTGCTTTCTGCTTGGTTAGTAATGGGGTTTGTAATACAGAGGGAAGAAGGGGAATATCCCTGCCGCCTTCTGCAATGGGAAAAGGAGCAACAACTGAAATTGAAATGTTAATCAGCCAAGTGCTTGAGATTATTGGAGGAGCGGTGTTACTGGGCAAACAAAGAAGGCGGTCAGCCTCTGTAATCTTAAGATAATCAACCATTGCTGTGCTACACTCGCTTAGATATTGAAGAGGATTCCGAATGTAAAATAATTTGAGTTGCACTTTTACGTCGCTACCTTCAACCTTCGCTTGGTTAATTTGTGGTTTGCGAGCAGCAGGTTCTTGTCAGCAGCCTGGAGAAGTAATCGGAAATCTTCCTTCTCCTTTTGCGTTCCTCAGCCTCCTCCCTTTCCAGTTATCAGAATGGGTCTGCACATTTCAACGTCAAACATCCACTTCAATACTGAACCTTTAGAAAGAATCTCAAATTAGAGGAGAAATTTACCTCCTGGAGTTCAGCTTGGGTTGAGCAGCACTTGTCCCCACTTCTCCCTTCATTTACCATCTTCTCTTGTCAGTCATTTCATTGATTCCCCGCCCCCCCCCCCGCCGGGGATGCTGTGCTCATTAACAAACCAGCTCTTGTCAGCTCCTGTCCACCACCTGTGTTCCGTGACTGATTTTTCAAGGACCCAGAAAGGGCATTGCCTTATACCACGTTTGGACTGTTATCTGTGTCCTTCCCCAAAATGCATGGCATGAAAAATCCTTTAAGCCCAGTACCAATATGGTTTCCGATAACCCCCTTCATTGTAGTCACTGCAGCTACCAGATGGGTTTCAAGGACAGCAGAATCTATTGGGGTGTGAGAAAGAGGGCTCTACCTACATATTTTGTGCATAAGAATAGGTGGAAGTAGAAATGCAAATGTCAGTCTATCCCGTTTTTCTTGAAGGTTTTTTAGTCCAGCTAGGTTGTGAGACACCTAGCTGGGTAGGGTATGGGGCAAGTCCTCCTGCAAAAGCAAGCAGTGTGTTTGTCCTAGGATTCCCCCAATAACCTCAAAAGAGTTTCCAGAGAGACTTTTCCCCCAGGCAGTCAGAAAGCCAGGGGAGGTGGCCAAGGTAAACCTCAGGTTATTTGGGCATCCTCAAGTTAGTCTCCCCTTTTAGGGGTTCTGACCTAGGATTTCCCCACAAACGCTTTGCTCCTGAGCTCAAGTGCCCATTCTTGTTGCTCACCTAGGGATGTACAATTGAATGATATTCTGTGAAATGGTGAAGATTGCTATGGTGGGGATTGCAAATGTGCCACTTCACCAACAGAGAACAGTTGTAATAAGCCAGACTGTGTGGTGTCTGTGTGCCAATATTCCATTTAAAAAGAGGCTTGTTATCTTTAAATCTGAAATTAAAGAGACGGTTTGACTCAAAAGGCCATGGATTTTATTTTAACAAATTAAAATAGGAGATCAATAAAAAAGAGGGCCAGGGTTTATAGCTAACCTTCTTAGGTTTTTTGTTTTTGTTTTTTTGTTTTGTTTTGGGGTATGCGGGCCTCTCCCTGTTGTGGCCTCTCCCGTTGTGGAGCACAGGCTCCGGACGCGCAGGCTCAGCGGCCATGGCTCACGGGCCCAGCCGCTCCGCGGTATGTGGGATCTTCCCGGACCGGGGCACGAACCCGCATCCCCTGCATCGGCAGGCGGACTGTCAACCACTGTGCCACCAGGGAAGCCCAAGACTATTGTTTTTTTATGGCCCTGGTATGCAAGGGGGTTGTTCTGAAAGGACACAAACAGGTAATTCTCTCTTTCAAGGATTTTGGTCGTAGTAGTTGAGCAAAAACTACAGTATGATAGAAAGCAGTTCGTTTTCTTTGTCTCATATACAGAGTTAAAATTAAAAAGTGAAAAGACCCTACGTTTTATCATTTTATATTCAACACTTATCTACATAAGCGTTAAAACAAATTGATGTTACTACCCATTATGATTAAGGTACCAAAAAAAATTCACTTTGAAAACGATTCCTGAATATGGATACATTTTGTATTCAGAATCACATGGAAAAAGAAGCCTCTTAATTTACATGGGCCAGTGTCCCATAGTTATTGATCATTATTCATGGGAAATAAATTAATTTTCTAACATTCCATCATTTGCTATTTTTTTTAACAAAAGAGGGATTTTATTGTTCAGCACAGGGAAATATAGCCATCATTTTATAATAATTAAATGTAGTATAATCTATAAAAATATTGAATCACTATGTTGTACACCTGAAACTAATATAATATCGTAAAGCATCTATACATCAATAAAAAGAGGTATTTTAGTTTTCTTATCAGCTGTTCTGTTCTTTGTTAAGAAGTGAGGGAAAAAACACTTACTGATTCTAAGGAAGTCAGATCCTTGATTTGCCTGATGATTATGAATATGAAAAAAGTGTTCTCTACAGAACAGTAGCTCTTAATCAAGAAATGGCCGGCTCTAACATATTCTACAAAGAAGAGTGTGCCAAGATATAGCAATCCTTTTTGATTCTTTTGAAGTTTAAACAAATAGTGTACTCCGCATGAATTTTATCTTTCAACTAAATCATTCTACTGTGGAATTTATGATGCTATACTACTAGTTTACGAAGCAAGTGTAGTAGGCTTCACATATCTCCATATCTTATATTGATGGCATTTAAATTCTAATACCAAACTGTTATTGTTTCATAAACTAGGAGAAAATTACGCTTATAACAAGCAGGAGAAGCTGGCAGAAACAATAGATTTTCCATTCTTTGCTTTCTATTGTTTGTAAGCCTAGTTACCCTAGTTGACCAGTTAATGACAACACATGATGAAATTTTCCTGACTGCTAATTAATTAGCTCTAATTTCACGAGCTTTGTTACTGCTAAGGCTTCCACTAATTCTATGTGTGAATGTCTTCTTACCCTACTCCTCCTACTTTCCTCTTTGAACTTCCTCACATGTAGAGAACCCATTTGATTGACTTAAGCATCAGAAGATACTTATAATCAGAGAAAAAGCAAAAAAGAATGACTATAATGCCAATTAGTATAACTATTAATTAGAAATTATGTTTTGAGGATTTTCAGACAGAAGAGGAGTAGAAATGATAATAGTTTAGTTTTAGGAAAGCTGTGGTACACAAATAGAACCCCAAACCACACCACAGAGAATTTTGCAGGAATTTAATATATCTGATATACACTCAATTTGTGCCCATGAATGGTGAGCAACTAGAAGTAAAGGAGAATCACATAGTTACATTTCTGGACAAATCAGGTTATCAGAATGATGTAATAATGGCAGTTTACCTCAATCACTTCTTAGGCTTTCTTATTTACTATGCTAAATGTTAAGTGAGGTTTCTGAGTAAAAGCATTACAATGACTTCAGCATTGTGGGACATGAAACACAGTGAGAACTCAGAGCAAGGAAGGAAATAAGGCAGGTAAGAAGGAAAAAGAATTGAAAGAGCTGAAAGATGTATTACTTGGCTGTCAGGTGTTAGGAGAGTTTATTTGTGCTTTTTCTTAATCTTCATAACGCTCTTGTCAGAATGGTAGTAACATACCCATTTTTTTTTTTAGATGAGCGACCTTTAACTATAGGTTGCACTTGATTGTCTGCCAGGTTTTCAAGTCTGTGATGGGGACAGTAATGTCAGAAATTTCAATCCCAGTCAAATCAAGACCTGGTAGAAACACCATGGAAGTGCATAGTTTTGACCCAAATTTGACCACATTAAAATGTTGTTCTTTCTTCTCCAGGATGATAGTCTGTATTTCAAGAAGAATTCTAATTCTTGCCCCATAACAATTTCTCTGAGTTCTTTGTGCCAACTAAAGCCTTTGATTGATTTTCATATTAGCAAAGCCCTGGAATTATATGCAAAATGCTATGAATAGTTAGCAAATAGCAAAAGGATGCAGAGCCGTTATCAGATTCTCAAAACTCAATCAGATTATCTAAGAGTTTACATTAAATGAGGTAATGAGTGCCCTTTCTGGATCCAAACATTATAATATTTTTAATCCTTACCGTGGTCCCTGAAAATGTCTATTATCTCTAATTATCAGTAAGGGAACTGAGGCGTCGTAAAGTCTAAGTAAGTGAGAGGTCTGGAATTCAAATCCAGGTCAGTTTCAGTCTTGAACACCACTAATTCTATAGCCTACACTGCATTCTATACTCTCACTGTAGATAATCAATAAATGTTCATTTATTTCCTTTACCCCAGTTGGGGACAAAGAACATGGGTGTGTGAAAGAAAGTACAGGTTAGTTTTAATGTAAATGATATAATAATAATGCTGGTCAGCAGTTACGGAATATTCATATTGTGCTAGGAGTTCAGCATTAGGTACTTTACAGGCATTCTTTTATTTAAAATCTCATGTATATAATACCTACCTTAGGAAGTAGGTAATATAAATGTGCCAAGGTGATTGAAATAACGTGGTCACGTACAGGCAGTGAAACTGGGAAGGAGTTTTCTGGGCTGATGGTTGAATTTTGGCCAAGACATTAAGGGGAGAAGGGATGAGCACTGGTGGGGAGACTGAAAACTTATTCATCATAGGGAGAAAGCACTGGTGGAAGCATTGTGCTGCTTGCTTAAGAACTGTTACCCTCATAACCCAAAAACTGAGGTTTTGCTGAAAGCTGAAGGCAGATTTCTTGCAGTGTGAAAAAGAACTTACTGATATCTCTTCATGTTTGAACATGACTGTTTTGCAGATTTGTTGAAATGACTCAAGTTCTCTTTCAGATCTGGACTAAATGTCTGTATCATAGCATTAGGGCCCATGAAGCAGCATTTGCAAGCCCATACTCACCTCCCCCCTTTTTAGTGTTTTGCACTCTGGAAAAGCAAACAACAGCAACAACAATATCTTATTTCCTTTTATCTATAGTTATTATTAATCTTGTCAAGAAACCCATTTGATATATTTATGCTAAACTATAAATGAGATTTTTCCAGTTTTATTGAGATTGAATTGATATATAATATTGTATCTGTCCAAGGTGTACAATGTGATGATTGATATATATATATATAGTGTGAAATGACTACCACAATAAGTTTAGTTAACCTTAATTCACATAATTACAAATTTTATTTTTGTGATGAGAACTTTCAAGATCTACTCTCTTAGCAACTTTCAAACATAAAATACGGTATTGTTAACTGTAGCGACCAAGCTGTACATGACATCACGATTACTCACTTATCTTATAACGAGAAGTTTTTATCTTTTGATCATCTTCACTCATTTTCCTCACCTCCAACCCCCAGCTCTGGCAACCATCATTCCATTCTTTCTATCATGAGTTCAGTATTTTAGATTTCACATATGAGATCCTAAAGTATTTCTCTTTCTCTGTCTGACATTTCATTTAGCATAATGCCCCCCAAATCCACCCATGTGGTCACAAATAGCCAGATTTCCTTCTTTATCACGGCTGAATAATAGTAGGTTGTATGCCCCCCATTTTCTTCATCCATTCATCCACAAAAATCACTGAGGTTGCTTCCATGTCTTGGCTACTGTATTGGGTTGGCCACAAAGTTCATACAGTTAATGAATACACTGTTCAATAAAACTTGGTGAAAATGAAAAATGTGTCTTTCATTTTTACTTAAAATAAATCTTTGACAAAGCCAGCTAGGCATCCCTTTGAGTAATGACTTATATCGCATTGAAATATTTTAAACATATGAACAGTAATAGCTTAAATGACAAATGTTACTAATATTGACACAATTGATCAAGAAGAATATGTTAGAATATGTTAAAATGCAGATGGACAGTGAAAGAACAAATATAACTTTTAACTAAATATTGTCTTGATATTTAGACCATTGGTTAAGAACATGATAACAGGTTTCATCCATTTCAAGAAAGCAGAATATTTGCAGATCACTTAACATTTACTAGGTATGTTCTCAGTCTGGAAGGATATATTTCACTTACATGTGTCATTTAATTTAACCACATCCCTCTGTAATAGATAGTGTTATCCCTATTTGCAGATAGGAAACAGGTTCAGAAAGATTAAGAATGTTACCTAATTCTAGTAAGTAGCCAAACCTAAACTGATCTAATTCCAGGGCAAAGCTCTTTCTGACACATCAGTGTGGGTCTTTATCTCTTTGAGAATTGTTGAACATTAAAAGCCTTCTTCCAGGTAAATGCATAAAGAAACAACATGAGCAATGATATAATAATACAAGTCTCACTAAATAATTGGTGTGTTTGGCCTTGCTTTTGCCGATAGATCTTTTGCAAAATTGCTTTTCTCTGAGATAGTGGACTTTAAATACTTTCTTTGAAGACTTTCCTAAATTATACCTATCAGAAAGCTACTTTGCTTTAAGGCTAAAGAAAAATGAAAGCTTACTTAACTACACTTAGGTGCCAGGGTCATACTACGAACTCTACACCTGCCAGGATTCACGCTAAGATAGGGTGGCTCCACAAACTGTCCATAGTACTGTGATTTCTTTCTGATATTTTGAAGTAGAAATAATTTAATAACTATTCACAAAAGAGAGAAACACTGTTTCTTAGTCCTCAATATCATACTGCTGTAGGCTAATTCTTTTTCTCTTCTGTTGCCCCTTAGTATAGAGAGTGTGTTTTGGGGACCCTCCTTCACGATCTTCTCCATTCCAAGAGCATCTTACATAAATCCAGGACTTCTCAAGCAGCCAGTTTTGCCAGATGGTCTTAGGGTTGGTTGTACCCATATATGTATAATCCTGAACTTCTCAAGTAAGGTCCTTATAGAGCATAATGGCTAAGAGAATTGGTGCTGATACCAGACCTGAGTTCAAATCCTGCCTATGCCGCTAACTAGCTGTGTAACCTTGGAGAAGTAACTTAATCCTTAAAGGGATTAGATTTCTCACCCAGAAAATGGTATAATAAATGCATCTACCCCATATGGTTAGTGTGTAAATTAATGTAACTTGAGATGGTGCATGTTAAGCATTAGCACAGTGCCTGTCTCTTGTTAGTAATACCTGCTTTTATTATTAATTATTCTCTTTATATTCCCAGTTTCAGCTAGATGCCTAACATATAATAGTTGTTCAGCAAATATTTACTGGATTGAACTAGCTCTGAAATTTAAGCATTGGGTCAACAGCAAAGTAGTCACCCCATCAATATTTCTCCCACAGAAAGGGAGAATAGATGGAAGCCAGCCATCATACTTTCTTTTCTTATTCTAAACTTCCCATCCAGGCCCAGCAATAAAATAATCTTCCTGAACCCCAACAATTTTGAGAATTTTTCAAATCACACTATTTGAAAATAGTTGGGTTTCCCTAATCTAATATGTCCCAGGGCCCCAAGGTCACCAAGCTTATGTTAATGAAGTCTAGTTAAGATAAATGATTACACTTAGTAAACCAACTGCTTATGAGCTCATTGGGCTTTTTAAAATTTACTATCTGCACTTCATAGAGACTCAAGTATTTTGCTTTTGTAGGACACTCAGCAGTCAAAGTAGTCTTTTAAAAAGCACAAATCAGATGCTATTATCGCACTGCTTCTGACCTCTAAAGGCTGTCTATTGTAAAGAGATTAAATTTTCAGCTACTTAGCCAGGCTCACAGGGACCATGGGCTCTGGTCACTTACTACATCTTTCCCTGACCTTCATGGGGTTCGAGGCACAGTTGTCTTTTTCAGTCCCTCAGATGCAACAAGCTCTACTTCTTGCTCTCCCAGCTTTAGATTGGCTAATCCTTCTACCCAGACCAATTTCCCTCTGATCATTAAGGTCTCGGTTCAAACGCCACCACTACTATCTTGACCAAAGAGACCTGCCTCCTCACTGCCTCTCCGTCCCATTGTCCAGTCGTATTTCTGTCGCTGTACAAAATTTATTTACATGTTTACTCCGTCTTCCTCCACCACTGGATATTTGCTTAAGAGCAAGGACTGTAATTTTTTGCTCACCACTGAATCTTCCAAGGCTTGCAGCAGACACTGGCACATAGAAGGTGTGTAGGAAATGTGTGTCTAATAAATGAATAAATATGTGAATGAAAAAAAACTGAAACACTAACACAAGAATATTCTCCTTTCAAAAGAATAATGAAAAATAATTTCATTCAATAAGAGTCCTTCTTAGTTACTGATACATGACTTAGTAGTTCCCAATCAATTTAAAATGTTCCATTATTTTCTGATACTTCACAAGTCATTAATTAAATGTTGCTCACATTTAAGGCCAATCTGTGAGACATTATGAACTTGTCTACTCTAAAGTTCCAGCATTAACTCAGGCGGGGCTTCACCAAGTACTGATCCTGTGACCTTGGCCTCTCATTGCCTCAGTTTTCTCATTTGTAACACGGGTATAATAATAGGCTTATTTCATAGGCCTGTGAGGAAACCCTCATATATATGTGTGTGTGTGTGTGTCTATATATATGGATTTAAACGGTGTCTTAGGATAGTGTCTGGCACGTGAGAAGCATCACAGAGTGTTGACTGCTGCTACTAGAACCGTTATTATGAGAACTACCTGTTGAGAATAATCCTTCATATACTGGTTTATTCCACTGGAGATAAAGGAAACTAATAGAATGTTAGAAAGCAGATGAAACACAGAAAGCCAATAAAATATACCAAGACAGAAGATGATGAGAGTGTAAAAGCATAGAAGAAAAAAATGGTTTTTGTGTTTCTTATTCTTTTTCTTTTTTAAAGAAGGAAAGAGCCTAGAAATAGGACAAAAACTATTCATTGGCTCTACTGACATGGGGATCGCTGGTGACCTTCATAAGTAAAATTTCAGGACAGTGGGCAGTGAGGTTACGGTGAGAGAAGTCAGACGGATGTAAATTATAGAGTAAATGGGACGTGAGGAAATGGAAACAATATATGAAGATAACAATTTTGAAAAGTTCAGACATGAATTGGCTAAAGAAGATATGCAGGGATTAGGGGAGGAGGGAGGCTTTCATGTTACACGTATAGTTTTTAACATTTTAAGGTGGAGTTACTAGTCTAGAATGAGGTTGAACTTTGGCAAGAATCCTTCCTAAGGAGTAGATGGGCTGTAGAAGATGCAGGGCTGTGAAGTACTTGAGAAGATGAGGGAGAATGAAATGCTCTCTGTAGCGCACACGGCCTTGTAACTTTAACTCCTGTAGTAAAAGGGAATACAAAGGTCAACGCAGATGCTAATGAATTAATGGATTTGGCAGTGGACTATTTACTGACCTCTGTGTTCTTAATGAGCTATGAAGCACCTCACCGGCTCAGAGTGAAGGAAGTAGAGAGGATGGAGGTTAAGTAAAGCTTCTAACAAAATAGTCCTTAAGGAGAATTAGAAAGAGCTTACTGTAAGTCAGAGCAATATTTCCAGTCTTGAAAATCCATTTGAAGCTGGTGATTATTAATTTATTGGAATACCAATTTGCCCTGCCACATGATTTTTCTCCAGCTACCTGGATGTAAGTTACACAGAGGCAGAAGAGAGTGAGAGATAACAATGGAGGGAAAATACAATTCGTATTTTTTTTTGACCTTTTTCCACTTCCCCGCTCCAACTCTGGGGAGCCTTCACGGACATGGCTGCCCTCCCAGTCTCCAGCAGCACTCTGTTATCAAAGAATTCAAAGAAATGGAACATAGGTTTCCAACTTATTAATTTAGCAAAATCAAAAATTATATATAATGTCTTCCGTTGGCAAAGATTTTTGCAGTATAATTTGGTTCCATCTTTTGACAAGTAATTTGGCAATGTCTAGCAAGATAAAAATGTTAATAGCTTTTACACATTAATTCTAATTCTGGAAGCTTATGCCAATAAATAATTTATAATCCAGAAAATTATTATATAAAGATGCTCATTGTCATGTCATTTGTAATAACAAAAAATTGGAAACACCTTTAATTGTTAACAATAGGAAAACAGTTTAGGAAATATCCACTTAGTAGAAAGTTACACAGTTACTCTATTATAATTACAAGATGATGGAGCAAAATAGAATAATGCTTAATAAAGAAAGAATGAAGAAACTTGACCTACAATTGTGTCTTCCTTATGACAGTAATTATGTAAACATATAAATATTTATTAAAACTTAAAACCAAAATAAAGTTTTAAAAGCTCTGTACCAGTAATGGGGATTTTATGTTTGTTTCAAAATATTTTTTAACATAACTCTTATAATTTTGTTTTTTCTACTCCTTTTCTTAAGAATTTCTGATTATTACCTCATTTTTCATTCCATAGTTTCAAATAAAGTCAGCAATTTTATCATCAGAGAAGATTAGACTTATTTGACACTTCAGAATTCCAAGTTATTTGGTATACAAAGACCATATACACTTGTAGGTGCTTTCAAAATAATATTTCGAGAATTTTTTTTTTTTGCTTAGTCTTTCCTAGTATGGAGATTCAGCAAACTACCTAAAATTGCTAGCCATTCTTTTTTCATTTTTCTCATTTTATTCATTTATCTTGCCCTTCACAGAAATGATAACAAATGAGTCTGCAGTTGCATCTGCCAATTTCTTAAATCCTCTATTATCCACATTATGAAATCATACTTATATGAATGCTTCCAGTATTTTCAGAGCTCTTTAGTTATTATACTTGAGCATTCTGTATGAAGTATCTTATGTAAGTGTAAAATTTAGACTCAACTTCTGGAAGCTTTTGATTTCTTAGTTCAAAAGTGAGAGATCCTTAGTTCAGCCATATGATTAACAATTACTTGTATAGTAAGAAGCTCCTAAATTATTGTTTTATGGATACCTGGCAGTTTTCTTGCCATTTCTCAGAGGTTCTCTATTAAACACATTCTCTCTCTTTCTCTCTCTCTCTCTCTATCTCTCTCTCTCACACACACACATTGTGATTAAAAGCACAGACTTTGGCATTATGAAGTCTAAGGTTCAATTTCCAGTTCTGTAGTTTCTGGGCCACTTCACTTTAGGCAAGTAGCCTAATGTCTCTGAACCTTGTTATTTTCATCTGTAAAATGGAGATTACAATTATATCAGACAATCATCAGAACATCCGTAATGATTTTAGAGTTTCAGAGTCAGGTACAAGCAGGCACTCAGTAAATGGCTAGTGCTTTTATTACTTTATTATTATTTAGGTCTTGGTTTTCCTTGAGTCTGTGAGTCCCCATAATGAAATGTAATTTCCAGTAGATTGAGTAATACCTATTTTCACCAAAAATTTTAACTGAGTTCATTACTTTCTGTGCAACCCAGATTAGTTTTCTGCCTTTTTTTCTGTGCCGTCTGTAGGTGTTCAATAGATTTATTTAATAAATGTATGAATGCATGAACACGTAGATGAATTTTTAAATGCTTCTTTTTGAGAAGGTAGAACAAATGTGACACAGTAGAACAGATAAGAAAATAGTCCATGGAAAAAATGGCAAAGTCACATATGTGCCCAGGGCCAGCCTAAGGAGAATTGCTTTTTTTTTTTTTTAAGGAAAAATGTGTTGAATAGCTTATTTTAATTATTTTTAAAAGTTAAGTACAGGGACTTCCCTGGCAGTCCAGTGGTTAAGACTTCACCTTCCAATGCAGGGGGTGTGGGTTCAATCCCTAGTCGGGGAGCTATGGTCCCACATGCCTCACAGCCAAGAAACCAAAACATAAAACAGAAGCAATATTGTAACAAATTCAATAAAGACTTTAAAAAGTGGTCCACATCCAAAAAAAAGAAGTACAAAAATTTGCTGATGATTTACATATTTAGCACCAATAAAATAATGTGAGATTAGCTGTACTAAAACAGAATGTTGAGCTACATTCACATTAAGTGACATTATATAGTCTAAATTTATGGAAAACTTCTGAAATGGCTGATAAAAAGTAAGATGGTGAGTGACCTTTGAGCAGAAAAAGACAGAAAGAGAAATGGCCTTTTCTACATTCTATTGTGCCTCTAAGTGAAATGCTTGGTAATCTAGCTACAAAGCAATATGTCATTTGGCTTTAGGCACCTACTGTGATTTACCTTGTGAGGATCAGATTTTGCCATGGAGAGGATTTGTAAAAGTATCACACATTCCAGTACCATTGGCAACCACAGCTACCAAAAACTCCAATTTAAATTGATGAACCTAATGTCAGATAATAGTATCATTTCCTTGTGGGTGTCTTGGGAAAAGATGGGTAGGAAATGTATAAAAGTGAATACTTTATTGACTGAAATAACAATTCATCATTTTGAAAACATAAAATACATTAAAGTTGTTATAGCATCATGCATTAATATTTCACTGTACTTTAGACATCGCCTACAATCAATGTTTTCTGCCCTTTGAAACAGAATCTTGCTTGTGGTATGCATTAATCATATAAAAGATTAAACACTGAAAAGAAATTCAGCCTTTAAGGACAATTTGCTTTGATTTATTCAGTGGGTTCTTCCAAAAAGTTAATACAAGAATTATTGCTTGTTGAACTGGAGTTACAAATTCTTTCAGAGTTACTTAGTATTTTCTGTAATATCAGTATCAAGGAAGGTAAAGCAAATTTACATATTCATTAGGAAATACAGGCACATAATCATAAAACAAGACAACACAGCGTTTTTATAGACTTTATTTTTTAGAAGTGTTTTAATTTCACAGAAAAATTGAGAAGATAGTGTAAAGTGTTTCCATATACACTAGACCCATTTCCCTCTATGATGATCCACTTACATTAGTATGTTACATTGTTACAATCAGTTAACAAATATTGATACATTATCATTTACTATAGTCCATACATTAGTCCAGTTCCTTAGTTTTTACCTCATGTCCTTTTTCTATTCCAGGATTTCATCCAAAACATCACATTACATTTAGTTGCCATGTTTCCTTAGGCTCCTCTTGGGTTTGATAGCTTCTCAGATTTTCCTTGGATGACCTTGACAATTTTGAGTAGTTAGGGTTTTGTAGGATACCCACTACTAGAATTTGTTTGATGCATTTTTCATGATAATATTGGGATTATGTGTTTTGGGGAGGAAGACCACAGAGTAGAAGGGTTATTTTGTCAGATCACATCAAGTGTACAAAGTATGAATATGCATTATGAATGCTGAGGTCGACTTTGATCACCAGGCTGAGGTAGTGTTTTTCAGGCTTCTCCATCGTAAGATTACTGTCTTCCCTTTTTCATACTGTACTTTTTTGGAAGGAAGTCAATATGCTCAGCCCACAACTAAGGAATAGGGAGTTATGCTTAAGATGGAGTACTACATAAACTATTTGGAATTCCTTTGCACTGGAGATTTATCTATTCTCCTGCATTTATGTATCCAATTATATATTTATATCAGAAGAACTCATGGATTTTTATTTTATACTTTGGGTTATAATCTAATTCTACTTTAGTTACTTTATTCCTCAAATTGCTCTAGTCCTGACCCTTGTGAACTCTTTTCAGTTGGCTCTTGTGCCACTCTGAGGTATCCCCATCCTGTATTTTTTTTTTTGGAACTTCCTTACTTTCTGACACTATAAGATGGTCTTGTCTATAAATCTTGTATATTTACTGCCCTAGTCCTAGAATCAGCTATTTCTTCAAAGATAACTAGGTCTTTTTAGTGGAGAACGGTATTAGACAGCAGGATCTGGGTGTGGGGTGTGCTAATTGCTGCTCGGATGTCATTGCTTCTAGATCTTCTCAGCTGACAGAGCAAAGAGATAATATGTGTGTACATTACCCATGTATACGCACATATCTATAAGTATCTCTCTACATAGCCATGTGTATTAAGGTAATATGAAGCAATATTAAGCTAAACATGAATGTATATTGATGTTTCCAACTTTAATCTGTTACCACATAGATCATCTTAGCCTCATCTCTTGCTTATCTTTAAATTTCAACTCCAGCAAAACACTTGGCTTTTAGAAGTATGAAAATCAAATTGTAGCAACTTTGGGAAGCCACATCATCTAGTAGAATAATTCTTAAAGGGCAAGGTGTATATCATCAAATTTTAATTTACAGTCAGCAGTACTTTTTAACATCAAAAGGCCTCCAGACCTCTGCTTCCAAGAAGATGAAGTAGCCCATTTCTCCCAGGTTCTCCCACTTAAAACTAAAACCCTGAACATAACAACAAACAAACATAGGAAGACGCTGAAAGGTGGAAATGAGAAGGCAGACTTAACTAGGGACTTTGGGACTTGAGGAATAACATGGTGATGAGTCCCCTGTGTTTCCTGTTGCTTCCCATACATCCTGGAGAGGGTATTACAGGCACCCCCAATCAATAACCACCAACGGAACAACAGACAAAAAAGCTTCAAAAAACCCCACAAAACCCTATTCCCCCTAGCCAAAGTATGAGGAAAGGGGTTGCTAAAGACAGAAGACCATTTGGGCAATAATATACACACTACTCGAGCCAAGTGCCAGCGGAATATTGCACCCATCCCCTATGTCCTGTCGTTTCAGTTGGGCCAAGGTAGGATTTGATCTTCCACACCACCCCACTCCTGCCCTCTAGAAGAGGCAGCGCTCTGATTCCCCACCAGGGTTGTTTCAGTGTGGTCCAGTGGTGAGCTGAGCCTCCACCCCTTTCCATTAGCAAACAGACTTTAAAAGGTGGTGCCTGGGCTTCCCTGGTGGCGCAGTGGTTGGGAATCTGCCTGCCAATGCAGAGGACACAGGTTCGAGCCCTGGTCTGGGAAGATCCCACATGCCGCGGAGCAGCTGGGCCCGTGAGCCACAGCTACTGAGCCTGCGCTCCGCAACAAGAGAGGCCGCAACAGTGAGAGGCCCGCACACCACGATGAAGAGTGGCACCCGCTCGCCGCAACTAGAGAAAGCCCTTGCACAGAAAGGAAGACCCAACACAGCCAAATAAATAAATAAATTTACTTATTTAAAAAAAAAAAAAAGTGGTGCCTGACAGGCTTGTTAACACTGGGCTGCCCTCACACAGTCGTGGGGTCCAATGGTGGGACTTAGCGTCCATCTCTCCCGGACATCAATAAGAATAGGATGTTACAGGTTGGCGGGAGTAGGCACCCCACTAACCCCCGACACATGATGTCAGTGAGACCCACTGGGGTGCTGAATCCCCAGAACCACCCTGAGGCAACAAGACAGAATGAGACGGCACGAGCAGGGCGAGTCGTCAGTTCTCTTCCTCTCACCCTGGCGTCAGTGGGGCCAGCAGGGAGCTGACCCTCTACCCACACCCGGCATCAACAAGAAGGAATGAAGTGGGAGGAAGGAGAGCAAACCCTTCACTTCTCCCCTCCCCTGTGTCAAGAAATCTACTGGGGAGATGAGCTTCCACTCCTACTAAAAGGCAACACAATGATATTAATGCTCCCACTTTTGGGGGGAAGGTGTCAGGAGGGCCAATAGGATAGCTGAACTTCTACTTGACCTGTCTGCAGTGAGACAATGTAAGTGCCCACTTTTGCTGGGGTATTGTCAGTAGGGCCCAATGGAAATCTGTACGTAACCCCCCAGTCCTCATACTATGCCTCAAATAGGATGACTTCCTTCTAAAAAGTAATAATAAAATTAAATGGGTTACAGAGTCATATAATAACTCAGAATGTTTAGAATACAATGGCAAAATACTCATGACACCAAGAACCAGGAAATCACAGAATAAATGAGAAAAGACAATAAACATACACCAACACTGAGATAAAACATCCATTGAAATGATCAGACAAGGATTTTAAATAAGCTGTCACATAAATGCTTCAATTAGCAATTATGTGTTCCTTGACAGAAATGGGAAAAATAGAAAATGTAAACAAAGAACTAGAAGCTATAACAATAAAAACAAATGAGAACAGTAGAACTGAAAAATACAACAATCAAAAAACTTTGCTCAAGAATAGAGTGGAGGGCTTCCCTGGTGGCGCTGTGGTTGAGAGTCTGCCTGCGGATGCAGGGGACACGGGTTCGTGCCCCGGTCCGGGAGGATCCCACATGCCGCGGAGCGGCTGGGCTTGTGAGCCATGGCCGCTGAGCCTGCGTGTCCGGAGCCTGTGCTCCGCAATGGGAGAGGCCACAACAGTGAGAGGCCTGCGTACCGCAAAAAAAAAAAAAAAAAAAAAGAATAGAGTGGAGATTACAAAGCATAGAATCATGAACTTAGAAGAGATCAATACAATGTACCAAATGTACAGAGAAAAATAGACTGAGGGGTAAAGATGGGAGAAAGAACAGGATCTCAAGAACCTGTGAACAGTAACAAAAGCACTAACATTCATATCATCAAAGTTCCAGAATGAAAAAAGAGAGCAAGTAGGACTGACAAAGTATTCAAAGAAATCATGGCTAAAAAGTTCCCAATTTTTTAGAAGACATAAACACAAATTCAAGAATCTGAACAAACCCAAAGAGGAAAAACGC
This sequence comes from Mesoplodon mirus, assembly GCF_964341445.2. Classification (NCBI taxonomy): domain Eukaryota; kingdom Metazoa; phylum Chordata; class Mammalia; order Artiodactyla; family Ziphiidae; genus Mesoplodon; species Mesoplodon mirus. The sequence goes on along the minus strand of NC_138983.1, from coordinate 97,014,969 downwards.
AAAGATATCCTTGCCAAGACATGTCATAAATAAACTTCTGAAAAGTAGAGACTAAAAAAATCTCAAAAGTGGACAGGAAGAAACGATGCATTGCTTACTGAGAAACACCAATTCCAATGACAGCATATTTCTTGTCTAAAACTCTGGAGTCAGAAGCATTGACGTAACATTTTTCAAGTGCTAAAAGAAAAGAACTCTCAGCCACAAATTCACACTTTTTATCTCCACTTTCTTGTTTGACTTACGTTAATGGACTACTAACTCATCTTTCTATATCCGGGACTGCCATCACCCTTCTCCAAAAATCTAGTCACAGTATTTCCAGAGTGATCTTTCTGAAAATGAAACAAATGTTTCTTATAAAAATGCCTGATTGTGTTATGAAACTTGTCTCTCTTCTAAGTTACCAGTTAAAATCCTTCAATGGATTCCCATCTTTCTTGGAGTAAAATCTCACATCCCAACTCTCTTTGTCCTTTTGGGCTGCTGTAAGATTATACTGCAGGTTGGGTGGCTCATAAACAACAGGATTTTTTTTCTCACAGTTCTGGAGGCTGCAAGTTCAAGAATAGGGTGCCAGTATGGTCAGATGAGAGCCCTCTTCTGAGTCACAGACTTCTCATTGTAACCTCACATGGCAGAAGAGCTTAGGGAGCTCTGTGGGGTCTCTTTTATAAGAGCACTAATACCTTTATCATTTCCCAAAGGCCCCACCTACTACTACGATCACCTCCGGAAATTAAGATTTCAACATATAAATTTGGAGGGGAACACAAAGACTAGACCATAGCACTTAGTATACATACATGGACCATTCATGGTCTGGCTTCTACCACCCTCTCCATTGTCTTCTTTTCTTACACTCCAGTGAGCATTTCTTTCTTTTTTTTTTTTTTTTTTTTTTTTGCGGTACGCGGGCCTCTCCCTGTTGTGGCCTCTCCCGTTGCAGAGCACAGGCTCCGGACGCACAGGCTCAGCGGCCATGGCTCACGGGCCCAGCCGCTCCGCGGCATGTGGGATCTTCCCGGACCGGGGCACGAACCCATGTCCCCAGCATCAGCAGGCAGACTCTCAACCACTGTGCCACCAGGGAAGCCCCAGTGACATTTCTTTTACTGATTATGAATGGAACTCCTTTCTGGACTGATGCTTAACCATTCATTTTCTGGCAAATATGAATTTATCTTCTCTTTTCCTCAAAAATTCACCCTTCCTTCATGTTACATATCCATTTCAATTGCCTTCTACAGGAAGCCCTTCTGATATCCCCCATATACTACTGTCCACAGCATGAATTAAGGTCTTACTGTGTCTTCCTATATCACTCTGTAATAATTTTTACGGTAACTATGGATTTTCTTATTTGAGTGTCACAATACATTGACTTCTAGGTGGCACAATAATGATTTTAGTAACGGTAACACTGGTGCCTAGTTTAACCCATGGCATACTTTAGGTGTTCAATAAATGTTTGTTGAATGAGTGAATGAATGAATGAATGGATGGTCAGTTTGAAATCTTAATTATGTTACTTTTCAAAAATCTGTTAAAAAGATACCCACAGTTTTCCAGAAGATTAGGGACTTAGGATCTTCAACTTGATTTAATAGAGGAAATTTTTACTCATACATCATGCTTAAATACCTCAAAGTAAAACCATTAACCCAGGAATTTAAGGTTACCCATTTGGACTTGCAAGCCAATAATTAATACCTCCTGCCCCGACTGTATTAGATGGTTTCAATGCTCCACTCATATCTCCCCAGCACTCATCATTCCAGTATATGCTGATAGACTCATGTTACCACCTGCAATTATCCACCTTAGGGCAGGCCAGAAATGTACAGGAGTTAATGTATCTGGGTGTAGCTTTCAACCAAGGACAGAGGGGACTGGAAGATAAGTACTTTAAGTTTCTCACCAATTCTTGGGATAACTCTGAGACATGTTCTATAGAGTTTCACAGAACTCCCCTGAAGTACTGGCAGCAGTTCCCTGCAGGAGTAATTTATTCAGTAATGCACCTCTGTTGGCTTCCTTCCGTGCCTCCATTCTCAATTCCCACTCCACTTCTGAGTCTTCTGGAAGCACCTCCCAAATGAACAGTTTGCATTCAAATTATTGCCTCAGGTTCTGCTTCTAGGGGAATTCAATTTATAGCCTCCTAACAATCCAGTGCTCCTTACAGAGCCATCACTGGTACAAGTACCAAGGCATGGCACATTATGTATCACTCCTCCTAAATCCTAATATTTTTAAACAGATAGGAAAGAGCACGACCTTGAAGAGAAAAATCATTTATATGAGAATAGCCAATGGATAAAGGGAAGGAGAGACAGTGCCATTTGTTTTCCATTAATGATAGTGTGAAATTTATGGGCAGATGGTCTAACAGGTGTGACTATAATTTGAGGAGCCTGCTCCCTTGGTTACAGAAGACTGCTATTGTTATTATTATGGAGGCACAACCTCATGACTTTATTGCTTTACTTGATGTAGCCTTTTCCTTTACCCTTAGATCTTTCTACATCGCTGAATTGCAGCCAATAGATTTATTTTCTCCCTATGGCTCCATCACAAAAAAAGACACACATGTGTGCTCACACACACACACACACACACAGAGTTTTGTGTATGCCAGTGCTAGAAAAGACAAGCTCATGGTGCATGTATGCAATGGGTATTGTACATTACAGGTCTCTGTGAAATAGTCTTCTGCAGGTTCCTATGTTTATTTTATGAATAATTAACTTTAGTAAAGTTAATTTCCTGAAGATCTTGATGAAGGCTGAAGAAAGGAAGTAAATTTTAAAGAAAAAGACTTAGAAACTTGCCCTTTTTGCCCTTTCTTTGTGTCTTAATGAACAAAGGATAACTGGGACTTTTTTGAAGTCTTTGCTTGAGTTGAAGACACAAAATGCAACCTGTACTCTGATCATAATATGTTCAGTTTATGAGTACACAAACTTATAAACTGTGAATTTCCCTAAAGTTATTATACCATTTAGAAGATGTTTGCTGGGACGTTTACTTAAAACCAAACAATTGAGGTCTATATGTCCAAATAATTTCCTTCTCTCTTGCTGTCTCCATTTCAGTTTCCTGAGTTTCTGGGAAGGCCTGGTTTCCCCAAAGGAACGATTTCTGGTAGAAGTCTGAAGGTCTGACCCAAGAAAAATAATCCAGTATAGCCAATGAATTGAGGACAAGAAGTTTTCCAATCAGGTAGGAACATTTAATCTCATACATTACAATCACCTTAAGTAAGGTGTGCTGATAGCTGGATATGATTTAACTTCTTGGAAAAAGATGCATATATAACCTGCCCCACAAGGAAGCTGTTCTCAATTCCCTTAGTGGTTGTGGTGTTTATCAGAGAGTGCCTTGGGGGAAGATGAATACAATAACAGTATGATGCTTTTCTTTTCATTTTTAGCTCATTGTTGCCAAGTACCCTTGGTGACCTTGGTGCCTGTGGTTTAATCCCAGGAGGTTAGACATGTGGAACAGCACATTAACCCTTTTTAGTATTTTCTCCCAAGACAAATCATTTTTATAGGTTGTCTCCATGGTCTTCTAGTTGCTTATCAAACTTAAGCATCAAGTCTTCTAAGTGAGCAATAGCCCCTGTCAGTGTGAGGAAATCAGCTTGGTTCTTATTGGGGCACATCTTGGTCTTGGCACAAAGTGAGTTCACATAGGGAGTTAGAAGGAGGAGAATGGGGCATGCGAAAGGGGAGTTCTGTGTTCTCATTTACCTATGCATGTTGAAACTCCACTAACAGTTTTATTTTCATTAGCAATTTGTGATAAAAACTTAGGGTAGGGCTTCCCTGGTGGCGCAGTGGTTGAGAGTCTGCCTGCCGATGCAGGGGACACGGGTCCGTGCCCCCGTCTGGGAAGATCCCACATACCACGGAGCGGCTGGGCCCATGAGCCATGGCCGCTGAGCCTGCGCGTCCAGAGCCTGTGCTCCGCAACGGGAGAGGCCACAACAGTGAGAGGCCCACGTAGCGCAAAAAAAACAAAACTTATGGTAAAGGGAATAATGAAGCTGTCCCACTATATGACACAACAAAAGATAGTAGTGACATCAAAATCAGGGCCTGTCCATCTCATTTGCAGTTATATACTCAGTGTTTAGCATAGCATTTGATCCCTCATCAGTATTCAATAAGAAGATGCGTGTTGAATGACTTAAGGATGAATTAATGAATGAAAAAAGTTAATATGGTAGAAAATGTGTTTTATCCTTGTATTTTCGTGTGTTGACTTCTGTATTTCAAGACCCAGCACTGTAACTGACACATAGAATATAAGCAGTAAAATTTGCTGAAAGAATGAATGAGTCCCCACAATTCTAAGAATAATTTTAAGACCAACACAGACCCCATATCTGCCAAGGTCTATGACAGAAGTATCCAGAGAAGAAAGCCTGATCTCAGCTAGTGGTAGAGCTGACAGAATTTATCTAGTTTTAATAATTTACAGCTCATCCCATTACATGTAGGCATAGTACCTACATGAGCCATACAATTAAATGTTGACTGAAAAAAAATGCACAACCTAAAAGTTGAGAATTATGTTTTATTTGGAGGACATACTGAGGACAAGTCAGGAGACAGCCTCTCAGATAGCTCTGAGGGACTGTTCTGAAGAGGTAAGGGAGGGCACAGGATATTTAGGGGTTTTTGCAAAAAAAAAAAAACAAACCCGGTAGTTGGAACATCAACATCTAGCTCCCCCAAGGTAGACTGCAGTGTGTTACCCTTCCCTCGGCCTACCCTGGGGCACCCTGAAGGGCCTACGGGTCTGAGTGTGGCCCAGCAAGCCCAGGGGAGCCAGCGGGTCCTCAGAGTTCTTGTCCTGAAACTGGCGCTGACGCAACGGGGCCACGAGTCTCTAGACACTTACTGCCGTTAAACGAATGCAGAACTGCGACTAAGGCCTCAGGGAACCTGCTTCACGCCTACCCTTCTGGATGCCAAATCAAGACCTTACGGTGAGGCTAGGGTCCCCGTTGAGATTCCCCTTAGCTCTAGAGCAGGGCAGGAAGAGCTGCCACCCAGGACCTGGAAGCACCCTCTTTCTTTCGAGAAAACTCTTTTTTTTCTCAGAGCCATGCCTGCAGGGACTAGAAACACGGCAACAACAGTGTTTTTCAGGTTTTTTCCGGCTGCAAGAATGGAGCTTTCAAAATGGGAAAACCAGGCTTTTCGCTATAGACGCCATGTCTAGATTGACACGCAGCCTAAATACGTGTGTTTTCTAACAAGTAAAAGAGACACAAGCTACCCACTGTGCCCTAAACTGAATCAACTTTTTAAAGCAGGGTGTCCTGCGACTAGCGAACGGCCTCAATGAAGGAACGCCTTCGGTCGGCCGAGGGACCTGTGTATCTTCCAGTATCCGGCAGTGTTACACGAAGAACTGTTCTTTAGTTGAAGTTGCAGTGCAAGCTGAATTTCCCCTTGAGGTATGGTGACCTCAGGTATGAGGTCCGGGGAAGAATTGCCTTCCTCCCCTTTGAAGTCCCAAACCACTACACCCAACATGTTTGTCTTTAGTTGAAAGTGGTATTTAAGGTGAGGATTTCAGCCATTTGGGAGATTTACTGAGTTCTCCTGGGTCTCTTCCATGTATACATATTATTAAATTTTGTTTGATTTTCTCCTGTTAATCTTAATCTGTCTCATGTCAATTTAATTCCTAGACTAACCAGAAAAATCTAGAAGGGTACAGGAAACTTTCTTCCTGCCCAACAGGCATTATAGTGCAGGGCACATTGCCTGCCTTTGAAAGCATCTGAACTTCTACACATTGAGAACCCTCTCCTTTCCATGCCCCTTTACCATAGGCATAAAGATTTCTGTGCACATCGAGGCTGAGAAGAACTCCTGAGTCCATCATTGTTTCTCCAGGCAGTCATGAAGACTGTCAGAGAGGAAGAACTTTTCCTCTGCCCTTCTGTAGGCAAATGCAGTAGGGGGTCCCCAAAGAAAAAGAATCAAATATAACTTTTTGACATAAGAGAAGCCATTTTAAGCCTAAATCATTTGTGATCTCAGCCTGGTCATGATGCTTGCTCTTGAACAGGTCTCAGTAATTAATGATCTTGTGAAATAAAATGGTCCCTTACCATCTGGTTCTATAAGAATGAAGTCACTAGCCACTGTAGTCTCTGACCTTGACAAAAAAGTAATCACTTGATCTAAAAGAGAACTGGAAATTTTTCTTTGAGCCAAATTTGAGGATTATAACCTGGGAAGAGCATCTCAGAAAACTCTGAAAACTGTTCTGCCCATTAGAAACCCAGGGAGGTGTATAAGTTTTTTTTGAGACAGAGGGCTGTACATCAAATGACATGTTATTGAACGTTTACATAATTCAGATCTAAGTGCCATCCTGCTGGTCATGTAACCCCTTACAAGGTCAAGAAGAAATGTTATCTCTTAAGGAGGGAGTTGTCTTGTTGATGTTAGGAGAATGTTGCTCTTTATGGTTGAGCAAGTGTCCCTGCCTATGGGGGAGGTTTGGTCAATGTATAATGCAGATGCACAATGCACAGTGTGGGGAGAGAGGAGACCAAAGGGCAGAGCAGAGTTTATGTTTAAATTTCTCTTGTCTTGCCATAAAATATAAATTTTGTTTCACAACCTTCAACACACCCTGAATGAAATTCAGGACAGAGATCAGGAATGAGGCAGTCTATGCTCTGGGAAAACCCGGCAGAACAGGCCTTCAGATAGTTAGATATTTTCAGAAGATTTTATGAGCCCAGTTTCTTTTATCTTCTCATATCTAGAAAAGCACTAAAATCATTCATGGAGACATCTGCTCCTTGTGACTAGCAGCCACCATTTCGTGACTAGCAGCAAATTTCTGCCAAAATGTGTCCCTGATTCCATGTGTCCCCCTTCACCAAAATCACATACATGCTGACCTTCCCCCTAACTCTTTCGAGCAGTTCCTCAGAGCTATCTGAGAGGCTGTTTCCTTGGCTATAGTCCTCATTTTGCCCCAAATAAAACTTAACTCACAACTCTCAGTTTGTGCTTTTTTTTTTTCAGTTGACAGTTTAAAACTTTCCCAATTTGGCTGTTCAAGGAGCCACCGTTTTGGGAAAATCCCTGGTGTTCTCCTTACTTGCTGCAAGTAATAAAGCCTTCCTTCTCCTGCCCTTTGGCTTGGTTGTGTCTTTTGGCTCAACAAAAGAAGTGTTTCAGGTAACACTTTTAGCTGGTCTAAGAATTAAATTGACGTAAGACTGATTAACAGGAGAAAATAAAACAAAAGTTTAATAATATGTATATCTAGGAGTCATTTTTGGCCTAAGCCATTTTGCAATGTAAGCCTGGCCAGGATGCTTGCCGTTGAAAGGGTCTCAGTAATTAATGATCTTAAGGGAACAAAATAATGCAGAATCAAAGGACTGTTTTCAGGTAAAAGAAGTAACAATAACAAAGATAATTGTAAAGACTCCCAGTTCTCTTTCAATGGTAAAGATTAGCCTGATCAACTGGGAACATAAGGAATGATGATATTGACCTTTTCTGACCCTCGTGACTTCAGTCCACTAAAGCTTGGACTCTGTGGACCACCCAAACCCCTTCATGAATATGCATATACCCTTAGCTTAAAAATTCCCCAATTTTGCTGTTCAGGAAGACACCGCTTTGGGAAAGACCCCCGGTGTTCTCTTTACTTGCTGCAAGTAACAAATCCTTTCTTCTCCCAATCTTTGTTTATGTTGTGCCTTTCAGCTTGACACCCACCAAGAGGCAAACCCAGGTTTTTGGGTAACATTAGCTCTTTGGCTGGCAATGAAAATGACATAAGGCAGATTAACAAGAGACAATTAAATTATTATGTGCACATGGGGAATTCACATAAGTATGAAGAATTCCAAAGACAGCAAGACAAGGTGACATATATATATTCTTGACTAAAGAGAAGTGAAACTGAGCAGGACCCTGTGGGGCTCCTGGGCACTAAAGTCTTTCTGTGTCCCCCATTTCTTGTTTGCAGGGACTAGGCTTCAGCCTCCACAACCTTCCCTGAATTCCAAAGGGTAGGGTCAAATAGTTGCTAATCAGGGAAGGGAGGGGCTGCAGAGACAAGGGAGGAACTGTCAAGAAACAATAGTGCAGCTTTTGGGACAAGATCCTGGTTCTGCCTCAAGGGAAACATATACCAATAACTGAGCTCTTCTACAGAACTAAAATCCCCAACAAATGGAAGATGTTAACTACTTGATGAAGCATCCTTCATTCTAGAGAGAAGGTCACGGTTTGATAACCTTGAGAAGCATAGAAGCTCATCAGGAGACCACCTGAGGGCAGATTAAAGGATTGCAGGCCCTGAACACACCATAATCCTTATCAGCAACCCTGACCTTGAACCATTGCTATAAAACTCCTCACCAAATCCCCCCAGGTTGGGACACATAGTTTTGAGGGCATTAGCCTGCTGTGTCCCCCTTTGCCTGGCAACACAATAAACCTATTCTTTTCTACTTCACCCAAACTCTGCCCCCGAATTCGATTCCATACCAGTGCACAGAGGCCAAATTTCGGCATCAGAAGGAGGTATGGGTCTGAAATTTCAAGGGGAAGTAAGGTAATTCACAGGAAGTTAAAAAGAGTTAATGTTTGGTAAGCAAATGTTTGCTGATCCATCCAAAGACAATGAGACACAGAGAGAATTTTTTTTTTGTGGTACACGTGCCTCTCACTGTTGTGGCCTCTCCCGTTGCGGAGCACAGGCTCCGGACGCACAGGCCCAGCAGCCATGGCTCATGGGCCCAGCCGCTCCGCGGCACGTGGGATCTTCCCGGACCGGGACACAAACCCGTGTCCCCGGCATCGGCAGGCGGGCTCTCAACCACTGCGCCACCAGGGAAGCCCCACAGAGAGGATTTTGATCAAATGGGCTTTTCAATGTTCCTCCTGTTCTACCACACCTAGTATTATACTACATTTATCTCTAGTGATAGCTTCTTCTTGGGACAGGCCTCCTGTCTTAAATTATTTTAGGCAGTAAGGGGGAATTTCAAAGGCTCTTCCTGAGTCTTGGGCCTTGATTGTTTTCAGCTCAAAATAATCCACATGCCATAGTGGCACGTCTTGTGGTGGCCTGCACTTAGACCCATTGGCTCCCACGTGCAAATGAGAACCATGCAATGACTCAGGGAGAGCCCTGAGCACATTATTCAGATAGACACCAACATGATGCAATTTTTCTTCGGTGTGTTCAGTGAGAGAAAGCAATCCAAGAGGCACTGCCCTTTTACTTTGGGGGAGGTTGAAAGTCCCTTCTTGGAAAGGAAAAATAAGTACTTTTAGAGCATTGAGAAAACCTAAAACCTGTGAGTCAGTTTTTTTAAGTGCAGAGTTAATTTTACCCAAATGTGTTTTCTTAAAAATTGCAACCAGTCCAGATCAGTCTCTTCGAGGGGTGTACCAGCTGTGATATTTGCTGACTTTACACTGTTCTGAAGTTGAGGACACCTTCCCTCTACTCAGTTAGTGTTTATTTTTATTAACTTTCAAAACTGTTTTAAGTAGGAGATCTTTTACTGGAGCCTGAGGATTGATAACGTTAACCCCTGTGACACTGCTCTGTTACCTCACATCAACCAAAGAATTGTGCAGGAGCTGATCACATACCCTGTGATTCCCCTCTCTCACCTGGTATTTAAAAATGCTTTCATGAAACCCATCAGGAAAGGGGGTTCAGGGGTTTTGAGCACTAGCTGACCTGAACTCCCTGCCTGGCACCTGCAATAAACGCTGCACTTTCCTTCGCCATAACCTGGTGTCAGTAGATTTGCTTTACTGCACATGGGAGAGCAGACCCACGTTTTTGTCATCAACATATTTATATATATTATTATATATCGTAGGCAATGGAGATATTTTACTTCTTTCCTATTGTGCTGTTTTATTTTTTAACTGAGTTAACCATGAAAGTCAATTTTTGTTGATAGAGGAGAAAAGGTACAAATTTATGAGCTATAGTTAAAAATTTAAAGCTTTTAAAATGCTTGTTATTTTTTTTTTAATTTAATTTTATTTTTTTGCTTTATAACAAATTTAATCAGTTATACATATACATATGTTTCCATATCCCCTCCCTTTTGCGTCTCCCTCCCACCCTCCCTATCCCACCCCTCCAGGCGGTCACAAAGTACCGAGCTGATCTCCCTGTGCTATGCGGCTGCTTCCCACTAGCTATCTACCTCACGTTTGGTAGTGTATATATGTCCATGCCTCTCTTTCGCTTTGTCACAGCTTACCCTTTCCCCTCCCCATATCCTCAAGTCCATTCTCAGTAGGTCTGTGTCTTTATTCCTGTTTTACCCCTAGGTTCTTCATGACATTGTTTTTCTTAAATTCCATATATATGTGTTAGCATACAGTATTTGTCTTTCTCTTTCTGATTTACTTCACTCTGTATGACAGACTCTAGGTCTATCCACCTCATTACAAATAGCTCAGTTTCGTTTCTTTTTATGGCTGAGTAATATTCCATTGTATATATGTGCCACATCTTCTTTATCCATTCATCCGATGATGGACACTTAGGTTGTTTCCATCTCCGGGCTATTGTGAATAGAGCTGCAATGAACATTTTGGTACATGTCTCTTTTTGATTAATGGTTTTCTCAGGGTATATGCCCAGTAGTGGGATTGCTGGGTCATATGGTAGCTCTATTTGTAGTTTTTTAAGGAACCTCCATACTGTTCTCCATAGCGGCTGTACCAATTCACATTCCCACCAGCAGTGCAAGAGTGTTCCCTGTTCTCCACACCCTCTCCAGCATTTATTGTTTCTAGATTTCTTGATGATGTCCATTCTGACTGGTGTGAGATGATATCTCATTGTAGTTCTGATTTGCATTTCTCTAATGATTAATGATGTTGAGCATTCTTTCATGTGTTTGTTGGCAGTCTGTATATCTTCTTTGGAGAAATGTCTATTTAGGTCTTCTGCCCATTTTTGGATTGGGTTGTTTGTTTTTTTGCTGTTGAGCTGCATGAGCTGCTTATAAATTTTGGAGATTAATCCTCTGTCAGTTGCTTCATTTGCAAATATTTTCTCCTATTCTGAGGGTTCTCTTTTGGTCTTGTTTATGGTTTCCTTTGCTGTGCAAAAGCTTTGAAGTTTCATTAGGTCCCATGTGTTTATTTTTGTTTTTATTTCCATTTCTGTAGGAGGTGGGTCCAAAAGGATCTTGCTGTGATTTATGTCATAGAGTGTTCTGCCTCTGTTTTCCTCTAAGAGTTTGATAGTTTCTGGCCTTACATTTAGGTCTTTAATCCATTTTGAGCTTATTTTTGTGTATGGTGTTAGGGAATGATCTAATCTCATACTTTTACATGTCCCTGTCCAGTTTTCCCAGCACCACTTATTGAAGAGGCTGTCCTTTCTCCACTGTACTTTCCTGCCTCCTTTATCAAAGATAAGTTGACCATATGTGCGTGGGTTTATCTCTGGGTTTTCTATCTTGTTCCATTGATCTATCTTTCTGTTTTTGTGCCAGTACCACACTGTCTTGATTACTGTAGCTTTGTAGTATAGTCTGAAGTCAGGGAGCCTGATTCCTCCAGCTCCGTTTTTTGTTCTCAAGATTGCTTTGGCTATTCGGGGTCTTTTGTTTTTCCAAACAAATTTTGAAATTTTTTGTTCTAGTTCTGTGAAAAATGCCAGTGGTAGTTTGATAGGGATTGCATTGAATCTGTAGATTGCTTTGGGTAGTAGAGTCATTTTCACAATATTGATTCTTCCAATCGAGGCGCATGGTATATCTCTCCATCTGTTTGTATCTTCTTTAATTCCTTTCATCAGTGCCTTATAATTTTCTGCATACAGGTCTTTTGTCTCCTTAGGTAGGTTTATTCCTAGATATTTTATTCTTTTTGTTGCAATGGTAAATGGGAGTGTTTTCTTGATTTCACTTTCAGATTTTTCATCATTAATGTACAGGAATGCCAGAGATTTCTGTGCATTAATTTTGTATCCTGCTACTTTACCAAATTCATTGATTAGCTCTAGTAATTTTCTGGTGGCCTCTTCAGGATTCTCTATGTATAGTATCATGTCATCTGCAAACAATGACAGCTTTACTTCTTCTTTTCCAATTTGGATTCCTTTTATTTCCTTTTCTTCTCTGATTGCTGTGGCTAAAACTTCCAAAACGAAGTTGAATAAGAGTGGTGAGAGTGGGCAGCCTTGTCTTGTTCCTGATCTTAGTGGAAATGGTTTCAGTTTTTCACCATTGAGGACGATGTTGGCTGTGGGTTTGTCATATATGGCCTTTATTATGTTGAGGAAAGTTCCCTCTATGCCTACTTTCTGCAGGGTTTTTATCATAAATGGGTGTTGAATTTTGTCAAAAGCTTTCTCTGCATCTATTGAGATGATCATGTGGTTTTTCTTCTTCAATTTGTTAATACGGTGTATCACATTGATTGATTTGCATATATTGAAGAATCCTTGCATTCCTGGAATAAATCCCACTTGATCATGGTGTATGATCCTTTCAATGTGCTGTTGGATTCTGTTTGCTAGTATTTTGTGGAGGATTTTTGCATCTATGTTCATCAGTGATATTGGCCTGTAGTTTTCTTTCTTTGTGACATCCTTGTCTGGTTTTGGTATCAGGGTGATGGTGGCCTCATAAAATGAGTTTGGGAGTGTTCCTCCCTCTGCTATATTTTGGAAGAGTTTGAGAAGGATAGGTGTTAGCTCTTCTCTAAATGCTTGATAGAATTCACCTGTGAAGCCATCTGGTCCTGGGCTTTTGTTTGTTGGAAGATTTTTAATCACAGTTTCAATTTCAGTGCTTGTGATTGTTCTATTCATATTTTCTATTTCTTCCTGATTCAGTTTTGGCAGGTTGTGCATTTCTAAGAATTTGTCCATTTCTTCCAGGTTGTCCATTTTATTGGCATAGAGTTTCTTGTAGTAATCTCTCCTGATCTTTTGTATTTCTGCAGTGTCAGTTGTTACTTCTCCTTTTTCATTTCTAATTCTATTGATTTGAGTCTTCTCCCTTTTTTTCTTGATGAGTCTGGCTAATGGTTTATCAATTTTGTTTATCTTCTCAAAGAACCAGCTTTTAGTTTTATTGATCTTTGCTATCGTTTCCTTCATTTCCTTCATAGACCTAGAGTCTGTCATACAGAGTGAAGTAAGTCAGAAAGAGAAAGACAAATACTGTATGCTAACACATATATATGGAATTTAAGAAAAATGCTTGTTATTTATAATGAGATTTATATAATAGAGAATTAGGAAATAATTCTGTATTTAAATGGTTCGATTGTGATTGTGGAACATGAAATTGGTAGTCCACAGGACATATACTAAATTTTCACCCTTAGTGATACTGTATTTCTACTGTCCATGTCAAGCTAAAATGTTGTTTTTCAACAATCTTTAGCAAACATATCTTAGTTTTATTATTCAGAGGGAATATAGGAGCTCAATTTGATATAGGGAACTTGAGCATTCCATCAACATGAATTTGAAGAATACACTAAGAATATCTTCTACATTACATTGGAGTAGTGAATTCCTGGTAATTATTTAGGGAATTCTTTTGAAAAATATAGTCACCAGGGGCCGATAATTGAATTCTATTGAAATATAGAGATAGATATTAATAAGAATGGAAAATCATATTTTCATTTTATATTGCCCATATCTTCATTTTATTTGTAGGTTTTGAAAGTTTGCAAGAGAAAGATATCAGAATTTATACTTCATTCAGCAGAATCCCTTGGACCAAATGATCACACACTCAGAATACATAAGTGGAGACATTACTGACTGTGGCCCAGGAGACAAGGACAAGACCTAGAAAAGACACAGTAAATAATGGAGGGAAAGAAAGATTGGAATAGACAGGCATTTCTCTTAATGAAAAATGTTAACAGTAGAATCCTTGAGGGAGAATCTTTGAAAACATTGGATTTCTATAACAATAAAAAATTGAGTCCCAAAGTACAATGATGATACAATGATAACAATAATGAATAAATAGGATAAAGAAATTATATGTTAACTGGCATACATTCCAGGCGATTATCAAACTCCTGCAGAAACCAGGGCTTTCTGGCCTTTAATTCCCCTTGGGCAGAACCGCAGTGCCCCTGTCCCCAGCCCTCAGCCATCACCTCCAGGACTACAGAGGCAGAGTCCTGGCCCTCAAGTCAGGCTGCCTCACTGACTTGAATGCCCATGGAAAAGGGAACATTGATCCTGACCTGAGACACAGCCCTCAGATGTTTGTAAGCTGGAAAGTCTGCATCAGACTTCCTCCTTGCATCTCTCTAGGGTGAACTAGGGAAAACAAAACGTCCCAAAACCCTTTCCCACAGAAGAAGTCTGGGAAAAAACACATGACGATCTTGGCCTTGGTGCCAGGTGAGGCTGATATAACTAGAGCACACCTTCTCCTGGGTTTGGTACCAGAATCCAGGGCCCTGGTGGGAGGACCTGGGCTCTGCCCTGGGTTCCATGGACACAGACAAGCAAGTGTGATCTCAGCAACCTTCAAGGACCCAGATGTGAGAAAGAGGCAATGAAGACATGATGGCTGCTTCAGGGTGGCTTGGTGTCAGCCTAGAACAGCTGGACTCCATAAGGAATAACACACTGTGGAGGGAAATAATAAAGAATTTATAATAGGAACAGAAAATAGTTTTATTTGAGCCAAGCTGAGGGCTATAATCTGGGAGGCAGCCCCTCAAAAGGCTCTAAGGAGCTTCTCCACTGAAGCATGGTAGTCTTGTACTTTATCAGAACAAAGAACATACATCCAACATGACAGGGGTCTATTCCTTGAAGATTTCAAAAGAGACAGATTGAGGACATGTCTAGTGAGACAGTGGGATCCTGGCACGTGGGAAAGGAGCCTCATCTTCGAGAGGGTGTGAACACGGGCATCGTAAGAAGGGAGTCACTTATCCTTCTTTTTGAATCAGGCATTTCTTTTCCTTAATGGTTAAAGCAGATGTGCTCTGTGTGCTTGACAGGCTCTTTCAGTTCACACAGAGTTTACACTGAACCATGTATAAGCCTAAATGACTTCCCCATACCCCATTACGTGAAAAATTTCTCCCTCAACACTATAATTTGGGGCTTGACTGATCTTGGCGATAAACCAGACACATAATACCCTCAGCTCTCCAAGCCTCTCCACCTGCAGATCCTGCTGTATCCTCCCCCCAGGGCACAGCACCACAAGAGGGTGTCGGGTGAGGGGTTTGGGACTCAGAGAACTGACTCCCGAAAGTGTTTCTGTTTTCCAAGATAAATAACAATACAGTTTGGATTCTAAAAATCATCCAAATAAGTGAAAAAAAAAATGCTAGACCAACAGTGAATCACAGCGTTTTTCATAAGATAAATGAATGTTATATAATGAAAGAGTAAATAGAGCCCAGAGGCTTTACTATGTAAAATTAAAATGGAGTTCAGTAGTGTTTAAAACACATCCAAAGGTCACATTTATGAGCTGCAAGTCCAGCTGTATTCCACAAGAATTTAGGCAAATGCATGAAAGATGAGTTATGAGTAAAGCACTATCCCCAAACTGTGGGTGTGGGGAAACTCATCCTAGCACTTTGTGCAGAACTAATACATGGCAACCATATCTGGTTTCAAAACTGATATTTTCTGCAACTAAAAAGGCAGAAATAAGCTAAATAAGCTACCTATCCCCCCTTTGTCCTTCAGTTATTAATTAAGACTCCTATTTCTTCCTCTCTTATCTATTTTTTAAATTCCAATTTCAAATGCCAAAATATTCAGCTATTATATATGATATTGTTCTCTTAATTTAGTCTCTACACAGCCTGAAATTTCTTTTTAATTTCCCTATTATATAATTAGTTTTATATTCATCAATTATGTGATATTTCCAGCAGGTACTGAGCTTTTATGCTCCAAATGTATGCCCTTCCATACTTTAATGCACATAAATATACTTTATACTTTTACATCAATTTAAAAGGTAATCTATTGAGTGCAAATTCTGTCTTCAGCATTTTGTTGGGGTCAGCAGTGGGGAGAGAAAATGTAGAAGAAGGAAAAGACATGGCTTATTGTTCTCAGAAGAAGTTACAGAGAAACCTCTGACTTCCTTATCAAAAGGAGGCCCATTTCTTTTTCAATGTCTTTTCTTTTTTTTTTTAATTTATTATTTATTTATTTATTTATTTATGGCTGCATTGGGTTTTCGTTGCTGCGCGTGGGCTTTCTCTAGTTGCGGCAAGCAGGGGATTCTCTTCGTTGCGGTGTGAGGGCTTCTCATTGTGGTGGCTCCTCTTGTTGCGCAGCACGGGCTCTAGGCTCATGGGCTTCAGTAGTTGCAACATGCGGGCTCAGTAGTTGTGGCTCGCGGACTTAGTTGCTCCATGACATGTGGGATCTTCCTGGACCAGGGCTTGAACCCGTGTCCCCTGCACTGGCAGGCGGATTCTTAACCACTGTGCCACCAGGGAAGCCCTCAATGTCTTTTCTATTGACTTCAAATCTATCGGGCTTTAAAATTATTTGTGTGTGTGTGTGCTCATATTCTGACTGTCTCTCACAGCAGATTGTGAGTTCTGTGAAAGTGAGGCAGGAGATAGATGGGCCCCAGGGTAAGCAGCAGGAGTTCATTCCCTCTGGACAGAAACTCCAAAATATCAATAACAGGGCAATCGAGAAAGGAGGCTGTGCCCTGCCCAGATAAGAGATAAAAGACTAGATGTTCCTCATTCTCGTAGTCAAGGAGACCTTCCCAGCTACACATGTGCAGAAGGGTTCCTTGGAGGTCAAAAAGGGAGAGGGCACCACCCCATAGTAAGTGATGTCAACTACCCATAGGCCTCTTCGCTAGAATCCATCTTGGCTAAGAGATGCACATGAACACGGGAGGACCCTGAGGTATACCAAATATGGACTCAGAACCAGGCAAAGCAAGATGATTGGTCAAAGGAAACCTGGAAGAAATTCCCCATAAAAGTGATTCAAACTACCATGTGAGCGCAACTCTCTCTCTGAGCCCGCCCATGTGTCTATCCACATGTATTCTTTGTCCTCCTAATAAACACTTTACTTGTTTCACTACTTTCCATCTCTGTGGAAATTCATTTCTACACAGCAGACAGGCCAGGACCTTGTCACTGGCCACTAGTCCCTGGTGGTCTAGTGGCTAGGATTTAGTGCTTTCACTGCCCCGGCCTGACTTCAATCTCTGGCCAGGAACCAAAATCCTGCTTCAAGCAGCTGCAGGCTGAGGCCACCTGAGATGAAAACAGGGCCAATGTTTATCTTGTTTAAGGTCATGTCTTGTTAAAAAACAAAATTCAACTGAGTAAATTTGAAAATCTGATTGGCCTTATTTGATGCTTTATGAATTGGGCAGCATCTCATCTAGTAAATAGAAGAGCACTTTGAGAAGTTACACAGAGTGGAAGGTTTTTATAGAAAGGAGGGTGGGCAAGAAAGTCTTAGCAAAAGAAAAAAAGGTTATTTGGGACCAGTACTATCTTCTCTTTGTAGGGAAGGGAAGCCTTGAGTTTTATCTTGCAGATTGCCTCTTCTTCTTGGGTTGGGGGAGATGGAGAGGGCCCCTGTGATAGATTACCACATTGGTGCTGACCAGAAGATTCCAGATTTCAGAATTAAGATAACATTTCTGGTGAAGGTCGAAATTGCAAGTAGGTTAGGTATTAAATATATGCATGGTATCGTGGGCTTCAGCACAAATGAAACCATTTTGTGTCAGTGGTTTTCCTCCTTAATAGTCCCTAATGCAGAACTAGCAGAAACACAGCAAAGATTTGTGAAAAAGTAAATGAGTGCCTAACTCAATTGGTCAACTGGTGTAAAGAATGTGGCATAAGAATAAAAAGATCTAGAGAGCAGATGAAAGAAGCTTTTGTTTATATTTTTAAAAGGAATGTCTTCTGTGTTTTCAAATTACTGCAAATCTAATCAGCAATGTTGATGTGACTATTAAAAATGATGCTTTTTGAAAGGTTAGAGAAAGGAAAAACAAGAAAAAAATAAGGATGTTTGGCATTCTGGATGTTGGCTAAATGGCAATTTAATCACTAAGAACATGTTTTATTCTATTGTCATGATGTATATGTAATATATGTAAACATATATTTATATGTCATACATAATATATATTTCCTTTTAATCACCCCTACTGGGGTACAATTTACATACAACTGATAGCACTCATGTAAAGTGTATAGCACAGTTAGATAAATTTTGACAAATATATACAGTTGTGTAATCACTACCACAATCATGATACAGAAAATTTCCATTACCCAGAAAGTTTCCTTAGGCTCCTTTGTGGTCAATCCTCACCTTCCTACAAAAGTGATATGATGATTTGCTTTCAGTGACTATAGTTTTCCCATTCTCAAATTTACATAAATAGAATCTAACAGTGTGTATTTGGTTCCTGCTTTCTTTCACTCAGCATGTTTTGAGATTCATCCATGTATGTATATTAATATTTCATTCCCCTTTATTGCTGATGTGAATTACTCATTCACTTGATGATGAACATTTGAGCTGTTTACAGTTTGCAGCCTTAACCTTTATGAAACCATCGGGATTTCCATTAGAATTCTTTAATTTCTTACCCAATTCAATGGTATGATTTGAAAGTTATCAGAAACCTGCACTTGTCAGAAAGTCTTTAGTATGAATCTTCCTGAAGATGAAGCATTTTTGCAAAAGCATCTATGAATGATAAAAAGACTTAAAAAGACACAGTTAAAGAGCTGGTTAAAATGCAATTGACAAAAAAAAATTTGTTTACTTCTGTAACATACAAATTTGACATATTCAAATTTTAGAAATTTTATTTAATTTCATATAACATAAGAATATCTATATTAATGATATTTAGTATAATCTAAATGTATAACCTAAGAAGGTTGGAGATACATTTATCTCTAATCAATTGACAGTGCCTCCCATAATATACCAAATAATCCTAATTAGTTTAATATCTCTCTTTGAGATGACTTAGGGGTCCTCTGAAACATCCCAAAGCTATCCAGAGGTCAAAATATCTTTAATTAGGATTCTATCCTTGAGAAGTTTATCCAAAATGTTAAAAAGTTTCAAGACACTTGGTCAAATAGGATTACAGATCACTGTGAAACAATGCTTATCCATTTAACCAAAGTTACAATGAAAGATTTTAAAAGCAAGTACAGAAAGTTATAACAGATTATTTAAAAGGTAAAGAAAATTTACCATCTGTAATCAAAAGCAAATCAATATTCCAAGAAAACTTTTTTCTCTTAACAGAGAGAGAAAAAATTTTTAAGTTTTTGTACCACTTTACTTTTAATCTTAAAATTCATTTACTCAATTAAATTCATTCTAATCTTAGTGAGTCCTGACAACACATAGAATTTCTTTCTAAAGATTACTTTTTCCCCAGAAATCTACAACTTTCTATATTCATATTAACTTGCCCTTTATTTTATTTCCTATTTAGAAATACCCAGCTTTAAGACAAAATTACTTCCTTTTTCTTTAACAAAATAAATTCCTATTCTTCATACCTTCTTTTAATGAAAACACACATCCTATTACCCTGTATACTAAAATGTTCTCCTTATTTCTAGTGGCTTTAATTACATATTTAATTAGAATTCTCAAGTCTTAAAAACCTAAATTCCTAGTGAAAATTAAGAAGTAAGCAATTATGAGCTGTTCTTTACATTAGCATTCTGTAGATTGGCAAATTTATAAATAAATGCTATTTATAATTTCTAAAAATATGTGCTTTCTTATGGAAAATGTCTCAGTGTGACACCAAACATATTTATTAATAGTCTTAAATATCTTTACTTTCTCTGTAAAAGGAAGCCAATGTTTAGTAATTAATATTTCAGTATATTATTTTATTTGGAAAAGACTTCGATATTCAATGAATTCTCATCATTTAGCTTAATTTAGTTAAACTCTAAAATTTCAAGTTACTAAAACGTCCAGAAAAGCTATTTTTAAGTAGACATTCCTAAAACATAATTATTCCCAGAGTTCACCTAACAACTCTTGTCTCATTTACCTCTATTTTATTCACTTGTTCTCAAAAATTATGTTTAGATTACCCAAGAAAACTTTATGAGACATTAGACCAAGTCAGCCATTATCCCAAATTTAATATTGAATATTTTTCAGATCACATGAATCTGAAATTCATTCAAGTTAGTTTCTTTTATATTTCTGAGAATTTCTGTAAGTGCTTAATTTCCTTTAAGTCAATTAAATAGAGCTCATTTACAAACTAACTTTGATAATACCATCCAAAGGAAAAGAGATATATTTATAATGTACACATGGACATACATACATTCCAGACAAACAGAGATCTCACAGTTTTCCTGCCTGAGTTTAAAAAGGACTCTTTTCCCTTTTTTCCCCCCTCAGTCTCAGGAATTGGCGATGGTATAGACAAGACAAGAGTGAGTGAGAGTACATTAGAGCCCAGGGTAGAACATTTACATTTCAAAGGCACAGGGGGAAAAATGTAAGTTCCTCCTAGTAAGATTTGTTTCCTTCTGGTCAGAATAGTGAAGAGATACTTTTAACAAGCCAGCTTTTTCATTCGCAAAAACAAGTTTTAGAATGTCAAAAAGTGCCCCATCTGGGTCATTATTCTCCAGAGCCTAAAGAATACTGTGACCACATGGTTTTAGAAAAATATCACCTTCTCCTTTTCATGGGTACGAGCCCATGAAACTAAGAGCTAAGAATTTCCCGATTCTGCAAAATACACCGTAGGGAATATAAGATGAAACAGAGCTCTGATTACCCATTCTCAGTTGTTTATGGCTGGTAATCTTAAAATCTCAAACAAACAAACAAATGTAGTGTCTCAGGGTTTCAAACTCCTCAGCCCAAAAGGGAAAATCCCACCAAATGGTTAGCCACTGACAGACCCAAATGGCTAAGAGAATGAATACCCTGGTATTATCACACACAAGTTCCACTACTTACTAGAGAAATCTCAACCAGCAAAGCATGTGTCTTTTTCCCTTTACCACAGAAATCAAAAGTGCCATGGGCCAATGATGCCTGGTCAGTGGCAAGTGTTCAGGGCCATCTCTGAGACAAAGGTGCTCAAGCAGCTGCTGAGTAGTATCCATGAGCTGCCACTGGTCAGGGGCCAGTGTGCTATGGTTGAGATGCCCACTAGGGATGGTGGCCCCTTCATGGTTGCCCAAATTATTGCCAAACCAAACACAGATTCACTCACCCAATGCAGAGCAAAGCCAATCTACTGATACCAGTTGTGGTGAAGGAAAGTACAGTGTTTATTTGCAGGATGCGAAGCAAGGATAACAAGCAGCTAATGCTCAAAAGACCCAAACTCCCTGAAGACTTTTGGGCAAGTGTTTCTAAAGACAACATTAGGAGTGAGGGTCTCAGGGTGAATTATCAGTTCATGGACATTCTTTTGATTAGTTGGTGGAGAGGTGACAGGGTGATATTTTGGGAACCTTAATCATCAGCCTTCTTGTTCCAACCAGTCTGGGACCTACATGCTTGTGATCAGCATGTAGTCAAATCCTCCATCAGGTGGAGAGCCTTAGTGTCTACAAAAAACGCTCAAGTGTCGTGGTCCATACGTGGGTTGGAAAAGAATTTCCAGGCACAAGGCAGAATGTAAAGAAGATAGAATTTATTAGAGGAAAGTGTCTCTGCCAGAACAGCAGGCTGACTTCCTAGTAGTCTGGGGGAGTGGATCCCAAACATGTGCTATTGATCAGTTTTTATAGCCAGAAAACAAAGGAATGCTCCAAGGTGAAAATTTCGTTTACTAATTGGTCGAGGCACATATACTTTCCTTCTATAGGGTGGCAGTGGGACAGGGAAGATGCCTTTTCTTATTTGGGACAGGTCTCATGGCCCAGCTGGGCTCAGGAATTTCATAAGCATCACAACATGGTGGGGAGGGCAATTAAGGGTCTGATAAGGGGTGTAACGCTGACACTTTTTCAGAGAGGGTTGTCCTTTGTCCTTGAAGCACCATTGTCCTTGGAGCACCACATCAAGGATATGTGTCAGACTGTTATCTATACCCCTTGAGGAGAAAGGGATATAGACAACACTGTTTTTCAATCTATTGTTACTTTTCTTGCTTGACTGCTTTTCCTTTGTTTCTGAATTTTGTCAGTTCTGTAATCATTAACTGCTCTCTGGAAATCAAGGGAGGCCTAGGAGACTAAAGCTTTGTTCTACAAACAAGAAGCAGGGAACACTGGGAGTCTGTCACTGGGAAGGCCCCACAGGATCCTACTCAGTTTCACAATCATGAATAAAGTTGTTTCTATGAACGTTCATGTACAAATTTTGTGTGGACATATTTTTCTAATTTAAATTCCTAGGGGGTGAAATTAGGGGGTTGTATTAATGCCGAACTGTTTTCCAAAGTAGTACATCATTTCACATCTTCTTCAGGAATGTATGAGACTTCTGGTTGTTCTCCATCCTTACTAACATTTGATGCTATCAATCTTTTTAATTTTAGTCATTCTAGTAGATGTGAAGTTATTTGCATTGTGGTTTTAATTTTTCTTTGATGACTGATAATGCTGAACATTTTTAAATGTTGCTTATTTACCATTCATGTATCTTCTTTGGTTAAGTGTCTTATTAAATTTTTTGCCCAATTTAAATTAAATTGTTTGTCTACTAAGTAGTGTTTTAGTAAAAGCTGGAGAAGAAGCAAGTTTGGCTGGATTACAGAAAACAAGGGGGAGAGTGGTAGGAATGAGGCCAAGAGAGACATGGGAGAAAGGGAGAACAGATCAAAAAGGACTTTGAGGCCTTGGTGAGAACTTTGGATTTATTGTAATTAAATTGAATTCACTGGATGATTTTGAGTATAGAGTGGCACAATCAGGCTTAAATTTTAAGGGACCACTTTGGCAGCTCTGTGAACAGGCCAGAGGAATGGGAGTAAACACAGGATAGACCAGGAGGTTATTGCAGCAGTCAGAAAGAGAGAAACTGGTTAGTTGCAGTTCTGAATGACCTTTCCCCTCACTCTTGTTCCTGACATTCCAAACTGCATAATTTCAGATATGGAAGACTGAGAAATGTCCTGGATTTTCTCAACAGAATAGTGACTTACTCAAGGCCTTTAAGTGGAACACACTCTACTGAGGGTTGAGAGAAAGCTGACAATAGTGGCTTGCTTAGCTTAACTCAGTGGTTATGGTTGTTCGTTGTGGTTGCAATATTATGGTTGTGTGACTCTTTGGTTAGTATTCACTTTCTCCATCTTGGAATATACGTTTGATGAGGATGGAAAAATTATCTCTGTTTTTAACTCACCACTGTAGCCTCAGTTTGAGCACAGTGTCTGCCAATTAGCATTTAGTCAATGGGTTTTTTTGTAGGGGAGTGAATGTGTGTATGTGTGAGGGAGAGAGAGAAGAGGGGCAGAAACAGAGAGGGGAAGAGACAGACATAGGGACAGGGGAACAAGTCCATATTGCAAAAGAACAGGACAATATTTTCTGTGAGTAGAATGCTCAGAGCCTGTGTACTGTGTTCTTTTCTACTTTCTCAGGTTAGATTTATCACTTCATAAATTTTCTTTATCTTATCCAAAATGAATCTACATTTTTTTTTCTTATAAGTATAAAGAAAAAGATTTTTTGGGGGGGGAATTTTTAATGTCTCACTACAATTCAAGTGCCATACATGTCTCTTTCTATTATTTGTATATCTTGAAAATATACCAGCATTATTGTCTAACACAAAGGAGGCACTAAATAAAATTTTTTCTTTGAAACATTGGTACTATAAATTATAAGAGACAGGAGCCATGTTTTCACAGCTCTGTTTCTTGAGCACCCAGCCCAATGGTATTGTGGAGATGGAATAACAATCACCATGAGCACAGGTCAGTGCTGACAAAGGGACTTGCTTTCTCTCTAAACCATTTGACTTTGTTGGTGCCCAGGGCAGGATGCTCCAAAATATGCCTCAGTGGAATATTACTTTGAATTAAAGTTACTGAAGAAATGACTGATGCAAGAGAGACACACTGACCTTCCTATCTGTCTCCATGAAAGCAGGAAATTAGTATCTCATGTGAATGGTGCCCTCCCTGTACCAGGAGGTAGAAAGACATCATTAGCACCAGAGATAGGGAATGCAGGGTCAAGAAGGCTGTATAAACCTTGTTACTTCTTTAACTCAAGAAGGTTGGCAGGGACATTTCTTCCTCCTCAACAGCTGACAAGACAACCAGGAGGCTGGCTAAACCCTGCTTCCCACCACAAGACTGCTGCAGCTGAGAGATCCTAGGACACATGACAAAGGCCAGCAGAAGGTAAAATTTCTTCTCTCCTCAACTTCCCAGGCCTGTAAGGTCTGGTGGGAGGGAAAGTGCTTAAGAGTCTCCTTTTCTCTATCTCTAAATTTAGATTAGCAGAAGAAAATACTTATGGAGCAAGATCCTTGTGACATAGAAAATCTGGTTTATGGAAATGAGTAATCTCGTCTCAGTTTTTCTTAATCCTTTCCTCCCAGAGACAGTCACTGTTTTTCTTTGTCTCTGTCTCCTGAGTCGTGTTTCATAAGAAGAAAGAACCATAGGGCAGAATACAGGCATAGGCCCTATAAGCCTGCTGTTTGAGACAGCCTCACAGACTGGTGAGTTACCAGTTCTCTCTAGTCCAGTGCCTATTAAGACAAACTTTGCTGTCAGTCCTCTATATAAAAACTGGATGAGATTTTTCCTTCTGTATTTTTCTGTGTCCTGAGAGTTTGACTTTTTGTCCAGTGAGAATATTCTCTCTGGTCTCCACCATCTGGATGGTGTATTTACTGGGGTGCATCTGGTAACCAGTTGAATTGACTGGGGTTCTGAGACACAAAGTCATAAACAGCACACTCTAGTCTTGTTGTGCCAGCTGTCAGAGGAGTTTGTCCTAAGGGGACCCAGTCCATAAGGGGCCTTTGTTGTTTCAACCTTCATTGCCTTGTTAGTGTTGGAAAAGTCCCATTCCAGCAGCATGTGCCTGATGTCACAGATTAGTAGGTTTGGGATCAGAGGTGCCTCAAATTCCCAGGAGAGACCAGGGACACAGTTTGCATTATACCACCCTTACTGCCTGTGCAATGAAGGCCTTTGCTTTCTTAGATTATCCTTGGAAATGAATTTTCACATTATAGGGGCTATATCATCCGTGCCCTCTCCATCTGAAAGTATGCTTATTTCATCCATGGTAAGGATTTATTCTAAGCCTGAAAAGTTACCTCTGGGTCGTTCCATAAAAAGGCTTACTGATTTGAGTCACTATTTGAAATTAATGAAAGGTCTTACTCCTCAATGGCCAGATGATGGATCCTTTAAATTTGCTGTATTTAAAAGATTCCCTTTTTGAGAGCTCTCATCATAAACAGCTGTCATATTGGTATTTATGGAAGGATCAAATTGAAAGGAAAAATCATGTATAACAGCTAGCCTTAGGGAATCGTTATTAAGATGAAATAACAGAAATTAAAGATCCAACATGAATTCCCCTTTTTAAGAAAAATTTTAAAAATTGCCCCATCTCCTCAACAATTCCTTAGGCCCTCCTACAAATAATTAGGAAAAGATCAGTTGGAAGCCAATATTCAAGAGCTAATAGAAACAATTATCTTTGTCTTCCAAATCTCTACAAAACCAGAAATGCAACTTAGGAACAAGTCAAGGCCCATTTATCTTCACCAACCCTGAAACCTATTCCTCTCAAATTCTTGTAGATATTATAAAAGTTGAGGATAATTGGAGCAAAATTGTCCTGTACTTAAGAAGAAAAAGTTTTTAAAATAATAATTACCCTGAGACTTATGATAATAGATAAATACACTCCAAAACTCACAGAAGAAAATTTACACTTTTTTCTCTGTCCCTTAAACTTATAAATCTTACCATGTCTTTGAAATGTAAACACAGCCACATTGCCTGAGACTGAGCCCAGATTATCTCAATTGTTAGAACCTGAAACTAAAATTTAAAGAAAAAAAGGAAAGAGGGTTTTTTTTAAACAAAAACCACCAGAAAAACCCTCTCTTGCTCAAACTCTAAATCAGTCTCCTTAGAATTGTTTATCAAGGGCAAGTACACTTAAAGGGCAAGAAGACTTAAAAGTCTTCTCCATAAATAATAAAAGACTGTAGCTATCTGAGTGAGTAAACTTAATTTATTCCAACAAGCAATATAAAAATTCTCAAAAATATAACAAAAACGAATACAAATATTTTTCAAATTCACATGATCTAGGATAATTTTTGGTAAGTAAAATCTAGTTCAGGTTTAATGGTTTAATTAATACAGACATATCTTAAGAGTTATCAGCATTAAGTATAATAGCTTTATGCTATGTAGTTTTACTAAAAGTCAAATAGGCTCATGTTATCTCTTACAAAATTTCTCAGAAAAAAGTAATAATAATAATAATTTAAGATGATGGCTAACACTACTTTAACATCTTATGAAATTGTCATGAGTAATCTGAGGGATTGTTAAGAACAAATTAAGTAAATAGACATAAGATAAGAATTCTTTTAGGTAAACTTTTTTTAGCAATAATTGTTTTTGCTATGTCAACTTAAATAGTTTTCTAAATGTCTTTGATAAATTGTACCCTTAGAGTTTTGCTAAGTTAAATTAAATGAATTGAATGTCTAGATCATTTCCAACTAAGACAAAATACTGAAATATTAATTGCTGAACGAGTCTAAGTTTACCTACTTTTGACCTCGTATTACACACTAAATATGTTTGGTTCTATTAGTAAACATGTCTTGTGCTTCATTAAAAGCTTGTACTATGAAGTAGAATATGTTTCTAGAAATTATGAAATGTATTTATAAGTTTGCCAAGCCACAAAATACTTACACAGTTCATAATTTTTAACTTTATCTTTACAAAAAAATTAAAGCTTCAAAGGATTAAGAATTGTAAATAATAGATGTGGTTAAAGCTACTAGGAATTATAAGGAAATTAGAATATATTTTGGGGTAAGAAAAAGTGTAAGGTATGGAGATGTTTTTGTTAATGTAAAAACTTTGTTAAGTGATTTTTGTCCTAAAGCTGATAACTTCTAAATGGGAAAGAGAACAAGGGACAAATCCAAATGGACAGAGAAAGTTGTAAGAGGTTTGTTAAAAAGGAATCTTTAGAAAGGAATTTTATGTGTAGTCAGATCTAAAATTGGAATGAATTTAATAAAGTGATTGAGTTTTAATATCCAAAGTAAGCTGGTAGAAAATTAAAATTTGTTTTTTCTCTCTTTTTGCAAAATTTTCTTAATTATTGGTCTGCTCTTAATGAGAAATTGTAAACAAAGACTTTTTTTTACATTCAATGTAATCTGTCTAGCAAAACAAATATTGTACATTTCGTCTTTATGAATCTTTGATAATTTTGAAGAAAAACTGAGTGCTTTCAATATTAAAAGAGCTAAGTCTTTTTACACTATTTAACTATCTGTATTTACATGTGAATCTTTGTCACTTTGATTAAATTGATAACTAAATATTAATTCACAGTGACATATGATCATATTTGACAAAGTGTTTTAAAACATTTTTATTTTTGAAAAAGTAGATTCTCCCCCAAGTCAAATTCTAAATGAAGTTTTATTGACCTGGAAATAACGTTCAGGTTTTCCAGAGGCCCCTTGGAACACCTTAAAAGATTTGTTTTATCTTATTAGAAAAGAGAGCTATGAAACTCATTAGGCTTATTTGGTATGTTACTTACATGGGAAGCATTGCTAAATAAATGATCATAAACTCTAGGTTATATCATAAGGGTGAATGTTATTAATATAAATGTTCTCAAAAGTATATGAAATTCCTAAAATTGGATATGTCCTAGTATAATGTTATCAGTCATAATTCTAGTTATTATCTTAAATGTTTTGTGTCACAGAGATAAATTTTCTTGTCAATTCCATTAGAATGAATCAAATTTTTAGTAATGGATATTTGTCTTTTATTACTTAGACAATGGTTTTACTCAGATGCTTTTACAAAAGCTTCCTGGAAATGTGTTTCATGTTCAGAGAAATTCATGGAAAAGGATCTAACAAGTATTCTAGAACACAAGTTTCTGATGAATTTCAAATCATTACACTGAACTGAGTAAGAATTTACAAAACCCTAATGGAGAAATTGATGGTTTCATAAAACTTCTAACAAAAGATCAAACAAAACAAGAATTAATTACATGGGACTAAGTAAACTGAAGAAGATGGTTATGATATTTTATGATTTTAAAAATAAATTTATTTATTTTATTTATTTTTGGCTGCATTGGGTCTTTGTTGCTGTGTGTGGGCTTTCTCTAGTTGCAGCGAATGGCAGCTACTCTTTGTTGTGGTGCGTGGGCTTCTCATTGCAGTGGCTTCTCTTGTTGTAGAGCATGGGCTCTAGGTGCATGGGCTTCAGTAGTTGTGGCTCGTGGGCTTTAGTAGTTGTGGCTCAATGGCTCTAGAACGCAGGCTCAGTAGTTGTGGCACGTGGGCTTAGTTGCTCTGCGGCATGTGGGATCTTCCTGGACCAGGGCTTGAACCCATGTCCCCTGCACTGGCAGGCAGATTCTTAAACACTGTGCCACCAGGAAAGCCCCATTTTATGATTTTTTTTTCGTGGTATGCGGGCCTCTCACTGTTGTGGCCTCTCCCGTTGCGGAGCACAGGCTCCGGACGCGCAGGCTCAGCGGCCATGGCTCACAGGCTCATATCAATCAGTGTGATACACCACATCGATGAATTCAGTAGAGTCACAGAATACAAAATTAATACACAGAAATCTCTTTCGTTCCTATACACTAAAAACAAAAGATCAGAAAGAAAAATTATGGAAGGAATCCCATTTACCATCACATCAAAAAGAAAAAATACCTATGAATAAATCTACCTAAGGAGACAAAAGACCTGTACTCTGAAAACTCTAAGATGCTGATGAAAGAAATTGAAAGTGACACAAACAGATGGAGAGATAGACCATGTGCTTGGATTGGAAGAATCAATACTGTCAAAATGACTATACTACTTAAGGCAATCTACAGATTCAATGCAATCCCTATTAAATTACCAGTGGAATTTTTTTTTTAAGATTTTTTTCATGTGGACCATTTTTAAAGTCTTTATTGAATTTGTTACAATATTGCTTCTGTTTTATGTTTTTGTTTTTGTTTTTTTTGTTTTTGTTTTTTTTGGTTGCATTGCATGTGGGATCCCAACTCCCTGACCAGAGATCGAACCTGCATCCTCCTCATTGGAAGGTGAAGTCCCAGCCACCGGACCACCAGGGAAGCCCCCACCAATGGCATTTTTCACAGAACTGGAACAGAAAAATTTAAAATTTGTATAGAAACACAAACCCCCAAATAGCCAAAGCATACTATGAAAGCAAAAATGGAGTTGGAGGAATCAGGCTCACTGTCTTCAGACTATATTACAAAGCTACAGTAATCAGTATGGTACTTGCACAAAAACAGAAATATAGATCAATGGAACAGAATAGAAAGCCCAGAAATAAACCCACACAACTATGGTCAATTAATCTATGACAAAGGAGGCAGGACTGTACAATGGAGAAAAGACAGTCTCTCCAATAAGTGGTACTGGGAAAACTGGACAGCTACATGTAAAAAAATGAAATTAGAACAATTTTCTAACACCACAGACAAAAATAAACTCAAAATACATTAAAGACCTAAATGTAAGACTGGATATTATAAAACTCTTAGAGGAAAATCCAGGCAGAACACTCTTTCACAGCAGCAATATCTTTTTGGATCCACCT
This sequence comes from Mesoplodon mirus, assembly GCF_964341445.2. Taxonomy (NCBI): domain Eukaryota; kingdom Metazoa; phylum Chordata; class Mammalia; order Artiodactyla; family Ziphiidae; genus Mesoplodon; species Mesoplodon mirus. Next base: position 96,985,103 of record NC_138983.1, on the reverse strand, counting down.
CCTAGAGGAAAGAAAACAAAAACTAAAATAAACAAATGGGACCTAATAAAACTTAAAAGCTTTTGCACAGCAAAGAAAACCATAAACAAAACAAAAAGACAACCTACAGAATGGGAGAAAATATTTGCAAATGATGAGACTGACAATGGAATAATCTCCAAAGTATACAAATAGCTCATGCAGCTCAATATCAAAAAAGCAAACAACCCAATCAAAAAATGGACAGAAGATCTAAACAGACATTTCTCCAAAGAAGACATACTGATGGGCAAAAAGCACATGAAAATCTGCTCAACCTCGCTAATTATTAGAGAAATGCAAATCAAAACTACAATGAGGTATCACCTCACACCGGTCAGAGTAACCATCATCAAAACGTCTACAAACTGTAGACTACAAAAATGTTGGAGAGGGTGTGGAGAAAAGGAGTCCTCCTACACTGTTGGTGGGAATGTAAATTGGTTCAACCACTATGGAGAATATTATGGGATTCCTTAAAAAACTAAAAATAGAACTACCATATGATCCAGCAGTCCTACTCTTAGGCATGTATCTGGAGAAAATTATACTTCCAAAAGATACATGCACCCCAGTGTTCAGTGCAGCACTATTCACAATAACCAGGATATGAAAGCAATTTAAATGTCCATTGACAGATGAATGGATAAAGAAGATGTGGTACATATATACAATGGAATATTACTCAGCCATAAAAATGAATGAAATAATGCCATTTGCAGTAACATGAATTGACATAGAGATTATCATACTAAGTGAAGTCATTCAGAGAAAGACAAATATCATATGATATCACTTATCTGTGGAATCTGAAAAAATGATACAAATGAACTTAATTACAAAAGAGAAACAGACTCACAGACTTAAAAAACAAACTTATGGTTACTAAAGGGAAAAGGTATGGGGAGGGATAAATTAGGAGTTTGGATTCACATATACACACTACTATATATAAAATAGATAATCAACAAGACCCTACTGTATAGCAAAGGGAACTCTACTCAATATTCTGTAATAACCTATATGGCAAAAGAATCTGAAAAAGAATGGATATATGTATATGTATAACTGAATCATTTTGCTGTACACCTGAAACTAATTCAACATTGTAAATCAACTATACTTCAATATAAAATTAAAATTAAATTTAAAAAAAGAGATTAAAAAAAGAAGTGTCTTCCAATGCAAGGATCAGATCAAAGAACATGAATGGAATATTCCTACTGGGACGATTAGGAGGATAACACATCCTTGGTAGGTGCAGAGCCTGTTCACTTACCCTCTGACTTTCCTTGTTCCCTTTCTCTACTACATCCAATTAAGCAGATAAAAACTTTGAGAAAGCTGCCTCTTCCTTCACCAGTGCCAAGCAGGACAAACTCAAAGAGCCATTTGTCTGTCTGTCTTCCTCTGATGTTGCTTCTTCATGTCTGAGCTATTGGGAGGAGAGAGAGGCAATAAACTCTCTTAATAAAAGCAAAAAATAAAAATAAAAAATAAGCCTATATGGTCAGTCACAATCCTTGCTATACTTATATAAATAAGACCAAGTTTTTTGAATCTAGACTTATTTTGCAAACAAATTTGTCTTAATTTGGCTATCTTTGATAGAAATGAGGGTGATTTTAGAGAGAAAAATTATCTTTCGATAGAAACCAAAATACATATTGTGGATATTAGATTCTAGTGCTATTAATTTTCCTTGAAGTTTTGTTAATTACCTGAAAACTGGACTATATCCTGAATTTTTCTAGTTTCCTCCACTACCTGACTACAACTCTCCAAACTAGTGTTTCCAAATTTTCTCCCACCCTTTTGACTTGGAATAATTGAAACTAAAACTGCCTTTTTTTCTGAAGTCCTGCATACTGAAGGTAGATATCTTAATATAAACTTCAGAGAAATCTCCACAGCAGCTCATGTTTAGACAGTCTTCTTCGTTCCTGTTGCTATATGGACCACTCAGAAAGTTTACCTGAACATCTGATGGACATTCAAACTACAAAAGATGCTTTAACCCCGACATTTAGAGATCTTCTCAACTGTCTACCCTCAGAACTCAAAAACTGATATGAAATTTGCCTCAATTATTAACCTTTTTTTTTTTTTGTCTCCATAGCAATGCCTCTTATTAAATACCTGATTGCTTGTACCGTAAGCTTAACTTCTACTTGGAAATACTGCTTTGGAAGAGAAAATTAAGGTAAAATGATCATATGGATGGACTCTAATCCAATATGACTTGTATCTTTATAAGGGGGGAATATTAGAACACAGACATGCACAGACTGAGGGGCAACCATGTGAGGACACAGCGAGAAGGTAGCCATCAAAGGAGAGAGACCTCAAAGAAACTAAACTTGATACTTTGATCTTGGACTTCTAGCCTCTAGATCTATGAGAAAATATATTTTTGTTGTTTAAGCCACCTAGTAGCCAGTGTGGTCTTTTGTTATGGCAGCCCTAGCAAACAAATACAATCACTATTAGGGAAAAAAAATCATGTGCTTTGTTATTCCAGTAGAATGATTTTAACACTGATTACTTCTTACCTTGAGATTATAAAAGACAGTGATAAACATTACTGTAGAGTATATATGAGTTGTGTCCTATGAAACAAAGGTAGTTAACAAACACCTCTCAGCTGTAGATGATGCCATGTGTTCATCTGATCAGCAAGAGGACATGAGTGGAAGGGAGAACCTTTTCTGCTTCAGACAAGCAACTTCCTGGGTTACCCTGAGTATGACAAAGAGGGCCATTGCTTGGGGACCAGGTCTCCAAGCAGTCACAACAGGCCTCAGGAACCCACAAGAAAATTGTGAAGGAAGAATATTACTAGCCAGGCCCATATGAATCTTTTCCTCCCATCACTGCTCTTTTGTGAAAAATTCTTCCAAATACACATTTTTGTCCCAAAATATCATGTTGGACGCTCGCTACTAGGAGCAAATTTTTCTAGCATCTCTGTTGGATGAATTTTCACACTTGCAAAATCACTCAGAAAAGAGTTCATCCTCCCAACACCTCCCCTGCGCCAGTGTCCCCCTAAACAGCATCTGACCACAATATGAAGGAACTTACCTCCCAGGTAAACAGGTGCTTGAATGTGATTTAATTATCTCTGCATCCTCTCCCTGGTCTCCCTGTGAAATCCAGTCACCTCTTTGCATTAAAGCATTTCTGTGAGAAGCCCTGTAAGGTGCTGGCTATTCTCAATTCTGTCCTGCTGGTTTCTCTGAAGTGCCTAGAAGCTGTCCTCTCCACACACAAACTGTTCTGACAAACTTCATTTGAACGATTTGGATTTTAATTCTCAATTTGCTTCTGTTCCTAAGCCTTAAGGCTTTTTTTTTTTTTTTTTTTAACCAATTCAGAAAAAAGCATCATTAAAAAAAAGACAAGGTTGGGCTTCCCTGGTGGCGCAGTGGTTCAGAGTCCGCCTGCCGATGCAGGGGACACGGGTTCGTGCCCCGGTCCGGGAAGATCCCACATGCCACGGAGCGGCTGGAGCCGTGAGCCATGACCGCTGAGCCTGCGTGTCCGGAGCCTGTGCTCTGCAACGGGAGAGGCCACAACAGTGAGAGGTCTGCGTACCGAAAAAAAAAAAAAAAAAAGACAAGGCTACTCGGAGATCTAACATGCTAAGCTTTAACTTAGTACGTTCTTAGGACTGATGTTTTCCAAGGAACAAACTTTCTTGTTTCCTGTGCAATAATAAAGGTTTGTTATAAAAGTTAAGTACAAAAAGTGAGAAAAAATAAAAATAGTGGTATCTTCACAGTTGAGTTCTTAACATATTTTCTGATATATGTAAAAAGAAAAATTGGCAAAATGAGTACCAACATTTTAAAAAATAATAATTAAGCCTAAATCCCTGGATTTACCAATTTTATAAATAAGAAATAAGAAAGTAACATTTTATAAAATACAATTTTATGAAATATGATTTTATAAAATTTGTTTAGCTAAGTAACAAATGATTTGCCCACAAAACAGATTTAGCAGGTGGAGTCCAGGGGGCATATTCTACAAAATAAATTTATTGACACGGTAAAGGGTTACTAGCATAAACTTGTGGTGGGAATAAAAAGGGCAGTGACCTTCGTCCTGAAGTTTAGGAGTGACCCCTGAATTCAGAGATATCTGAGTTGAAGTGGTCACTGGAAACAAATGGTAGAGACAAATCAGAGAGAGCAGACTGTATCAATTCCAGCTTCTGGACTCAGAGAAGGAAGGAAGAGCTTCAGATTTCACTGCAGAGAATGAGGCTGAGAAACTTTAAAATCAGATGCTTTTTCCCAGATCCCGGGGGCCAGCTAATGCACAAAAATGCTTAAAGCCACATAGGTATGTCACCTTTATTTCCTAGAGAAGATGTTAGCATTTTCTGAATCCTCATCTACCGTGCCTGGCATGCATTATTTTATAGCTTTCTGGAAGTTTCATCAGCACCACTGGTATATCTGTGGTACGATGTGTGTGTGGAGAGTACAGAATGCAGGTCCGGGCTGGGGGCAACGGACTCTTCTAGCTACCACAGTGAGTGGTACCCCTGCAAACCTGAGTAAGGAAGACAACTTGCCTTTGGGTGGGTAGTGTTACAATCTGCATGTCTCGGGGCACAAATGTAAAGACCGACCCTGTTCTGGGAATGATTATGATTCTGACTGACCTCAAAGGGGTAATTATGAAACCCCTGGATCATCAGGATCTGGATGTTCCCTACTTTTTCCATGGTGTGATCATGACCGAAAGTGTGGCTGTAGATATCTGGGAACATTTCCAGAAATGTCCTCCTGTAGGAGTTAATTATAAAGTCAATGTGTATAAAAGAGAAAATAATATTGAAACCTATCAAGGGGAGTAGATCTTAAGGGTTAATATTGTAGATGGACTACTTTGGAAAACATCTTTTTCCCTTGGAGTATTAAGAAGTCATCTCATAATTGCCATCTCTCCACATTTTGTTCTAGAGTGCCTGGTTTATTGATATCAGTGTGAGACCTGTTTTAAATAAAAATCTATTTGTAAAAATCCGGATCTGTAATATGTTCTAAATATCATTATAGTGTCTTTTAACTATAGATTAAAAATCACTTCATTTTCAACAAAATATTTTGATGTAAACATCAAATGTTTTGAAAACAAAGGGGATCTGTTTTTGTTGTTTTCTCTTTTATCTAATTTTTGTATCCATTTTGTCTGGGCATATTAAATGGTAAAAATATTTATAAGATTTGCACTAGGTGAATCTTCTTAAAAAAAAATACTGAAGGCCACAGAGTCTAGGAATATTAATATCTTTTTAATAGATTGATCCCCCTTGATTTCTTATTCTGGAGTAAAGGTACAAGTTTTTCCATGAAAATTAGACACACAAATCATCTGACAGAATGTATGACAGGGCCTCCCTGGTGGCGCAGTGGTTGAGAGTCCGCCTGCCGATGCAGGGGATACGGGTTCGTGCCCCGGTCTGGGAGGATCCCATATGCCGCGGAGCGGCTGGGCCCGTGAGCCATGGCCGCTGGGCCTGCGCGTCCGGAGCCTGTGCTCCGCAACGGGAGAGGCCACAACAGTGAGAGGCCCGCATACAGAAAAAAAAAAACAAAAAAGAATGTATGACAGATGGAAAATGATTGATGGGAATTTTGCTTTAATGCACATTGTTCGTTGTAATTTTGCCCAGCTTAATGAACTGTGAATTAATAATGAGGAGCAACACATTCAATGTATTATAGTAATAAAGTGCTTTTATGGACATTTTTCATGTTTCCAGACTTTCTTGGCCACCCTGAACAATTTTAACTCAAAGGATTAAAAAATAATCGCTTATTTAACTGTGTTAAAATAGTCAACTTTGAAAAGGATATTTTCCTGTATGAACTTTTTCCTAATTGATTCCATTTTGTTCTGATCAGTAAACTTACCTGAGTAAGCTGCACTATTTAAAAAAAAGTGATCTGATAGAGTATTAGATGACATACATGACCATAGTCCATTGTTTTCTGATTCAATGACATAAGAAAGTGAAAAATTAATAATTATACATTTTTTAATTAGGAGAATAGAAAAACTAAATTTCTTGTAGAAATAAGCCCAAAGAGTCCTCGTGTCAGCCCTGCTCCTCTTAAAAGACCGTGACGCTGTAATACCAATGGATAATCTGGGAGAGAACCAGCTGTCATTAAAATAGATTTTACCAAGGCAAGGACAATAGGTTGCTTATTAGCAATGAGAAATCAGTAGTCTTTTAGAAGTGTACCCTTTGGAAAGTGTGAGATATATAATAAATGAAAGCCTTTCATTATTCATTGTTATAAGCCAAATGTAGATTAAATGTACACTACCTTCAATTCAGATATTAAGATATCCTTCCCTCAGTAATTTTATGAGGTAACATGTATAATGTCAAGCATAGGCTAAGTCATATATTTTATAATCTTTCAAAAATTTTTAAAGCAATGTGTTAACCCTATAATGAATATAAAATGGATCCTAACTGCATGTCTTAGAAAATGTGCATTTCATAGAATTATTGAAGAATGAATCCTTAATAGCCCATCTTTTTAAGTATGTTAGCTGAACGTTATGATTGTGTAATATCATTTTAGGGCATTACCACATTTTAAGAAATAAAATAATATTCAGAAGCATAATTTTGCCAGAATGTAAAATTTAAAACCAGAAATTTGACTTGTGAAAAATCCTCACATGATTATTGGCCTGTTAAAAACTAAAGCAAACCCCACAAACCTGATACAAGCTATTATGTGCAAAATAACGTGCTAGTTACACAGCCCTCTGGGAAGTGAATGTGAGTCCGGATGCTTCTTTCTTGGTTTATTTCATTCCTAGAGTACCTTTGTTGCAGGTTTTTCTTATGTTTCCAAAGGAAACAAGTAAGCCATCTCAAGTTTAAGTTCTGTCCTCAATAAAGTAAAAAATGTGCCAGATACCATTTGACTGGATGATAACTAAACTGGACAAATATTTTCTCTCACTGGAGACTGACAGTGTTTTAGCTGTGCTTACAATTTGTGATTCTCCTAAAAAAAGAGTACAAATGAAAACTTATGGTTACCAGGAGATGATAAGGGGGGAAGGATAAATTGGGAGATTGGGATTGACATATACACACTACTATATACAAAATAGGTAATAATAACCTACTGTATAGCACGGGGAACTCTACTCAATACTCTGTAATGGCCTCTGTGGGAAAAGAATCTTTAAAAAAAGTGGACATATGTACATGTATAACTGGCTCCCTTTGCTGTACACCTGAAACTAACACAAATTTGTAACTCAACTATACTCCAATAAAAATCTTTTAAAATAAAAAAATAGAGTACTACATGCATTTCTAAGAAATAAACATTATTTTCTTCATTCTTCTAAAATAAATAAAAATAAAATAATGTAATATGTGATCTTCAAGCCAATGAACACCTAAGAATGAAATTTGAAAATCTACATTTGGAATGTATAATTCTTTTGTTCAGAGGCAGTGACATTCCAAAAGAACAAAACTTCTCCAACATTTCCCCATTTAGAGTAATGCTGACAGTGAGTGTCTGGTGGATCTCAGAGGGGCACAACTGATAATATATTTATCATGCTGCCAGTTTGCTAAGTGGTTTCATATTCACTAAGAAAGACTTGTCAATGGATACTGAAGAATAGATGTGAGGTCTCTGTGTGTTGTCTCTGGGTGAGATCTCTGTGTGAAGTCTCTGTATGAGGTCCCTTTGGAAGGTATCTCTGGGAAATCTGTTAAATCTGTGCTAGGTTTCTGTCTGAGGGTCTGTGAAGCAACATGAGGTCCCTGTGTGAGGTCTCAGTATGTGATCTCTGAGAAAGGTGTTTGCATGAGAAGTCTCTCGAGAGGTGTGTCCGTGAAGTCTTTGTGTATTGTCTCTGGGTCTCTCCATTTCTTTTTTTCTTTTGGTCTCTCAATTTCTTGTCTTACTGTACCTTATGGAAGACGGAGCAGCAAGAGAAGGGCAAAGGGACTTGCTTCTTTCTGTTTTCTTGCTGTTCCATCAGCATCACCTGTCTGTGGCACTCTCCCAGCAGGAGCCAGGGGGGTCCAAGTCCAGCTTCCCCATATTCCCAGAACTCACTTCTGGGTGCCCCTGAGAGGACCCAGCAGCAGCCAGGCTCAGGTCCCAGCCCTGTCAACTCTCTCCTCTGGCTACCGACCCCTCCCACAAGTCCTGGCTTCACTCTCACTGCTCTGCCCATTCTGGAGGCTGCCTTGGGAATCGGGGCCCAGAGGTAGGGCCTGGCTCCAGGGAGAAACCAGGGGTGTGAGCAGTCCTGTGCTCACTCTGCCCCCTCCACCCCAGGTCACAGCATTTCCACGTGTTGAGGGGCCTGACAGGTATGGGGGATGGGGTCCATTTCTGTTGTCATCTGGATCAGGGGCATCAGCTGGAACCGAAATCTCCACAATGAGAAAGACACCACCTAGAGCTGTGTCCACCATGCGCCCTGCACATGGCAGAAAATACCAAATCACTAGAGAAATTCTTCCTCATCTCCCTGCTTTTCCATATGGACAGGGGTCAGGAGACAAGAAAAGCTGTGCCAGAAGCAGATCAGTGGAACACTCCTGGATTGCACCCTGCCCCATCCACTTTGCACAGGTCACCTCCACACCACCACGAATCCTGTCTGATTGCTTCTTCACCTGCCAGGCTCTGGGGTGATCAAGGACTGGGAGACAGGCAAGGCTTACTACACAATCACAAGCCAGTCCCCACCTCTCCCCTGGAGCAGTCCTTGGGCCATGTGTTTATGTGAAGGTCACCAGACTAGGAGTCACATCCCAAGTTCCCTAGTCCTGGCTTTTACACCTATTGTTAAGTTATCCTTTCTAAAAGTCAAGAGGTGATGATGTGTAAGCTTATTAAATATAGTATTAAGAGATTCACCTTCCCTGATTTGCTTTACTTCTATAAGTTTGACCTTCTGTTTTGACCTAAAGGTGGTTTCTCTAGGTCTGTGATCTTAGAGTTGGAATAGAGTAGAGACCCTGGCGTGGGGCCATGGTGAGCTACTGGACCCTTAACTTTTCCTCCCCTTTAGGCCTTTAGATGGTGGTTGTATGTCAGGGGGCTGTACTTTCAGAACTGCAATTTATGGGAATCTGGTACCACTTTGCCTCCTTCCTTGGATCCAATGATTTTTCTACACCTACATCCCACCCTAAATTCACAGTGTTTGACCATCAGATAGTTACTACCCACAGTCACACCCCTATTCCATTCATCCAAAACTCCTTCTCTGGGGTTAACATAGAGTGGAAGGTAGGTGACCCATGAACGCAGCCATTCATTTATATGGGACTGGACTCAACACAGCCCTCAGCAGCCTCCCTGATATTCCCCCCACCTACACACACAGAGCTGGAAATGCCATCCTTGCTGCTGCTCTAAAGTGTAGGAAAAACAGAGGTGGGGGAGGGTGATGCTGTACATTTTATTATGGCTAAGCTAAAAGGGGTTCATAGGGCATACCTCAATCCCAACCTTCATCAGAGAGAGAAGGAACTCTTAAGAGCAGATGTTGTATATTCCCTACCAAGAGATCCAGGGGCAAGATTTCTCCTGTTTCTGAACTCAGAGCCCATACTCTATTCCCCCCAAACTTCCATCCACTTGGCTCTGACACTTCCTGGAGCCTGAATTGGAATGTCCGGCCCTATCGTGTAAACCTATCCACTACAGTTGCATAAAGTTCAAAGTAGCATAGAAGGAGGAGAAAGACTGGTTGAACCAGATCCTTGGGTGTGGGTTTCATAGGTTTTTCCCGTCTCATTGTTAGAGTAATTTTGGTCTGTGTAATGACAGTATCATAAGGTGCAATGAAGGGACACGAGACAAGGAGCAAGCTTGTGATGCTACTGTCCACCTCCCTCCATGCCCCCCCCTTCTAGAAGACAAAGTGCACAGCAGAGACAGCAGCCATTACACTATGCTTTTATTAGGGGAAAAAAAAATATATATCTATATATATATATATATATATACATGTATTGGAGAACATTAAATACCTTGGACGTGCTAAGGAGAAAATCATTTTCTCTACATGGACTGAATGTTGACTTGGAGACATGTCTTCCTACTAAAGGGAAGACTAAAGAAGGATTTTACTGTCGACCAGGCAAGACACCTCCCCAAAGATGACAATGCCTTGGACAGTGTTGATGGCGGGCTGGGGCACCTGGAATCCTTGGCCCATACTGGCAGGTACTAACTGGAAACAAACTCTTCTTGGGGGGCAAGGATGGGAGGCACCTTAGGCCCAGCTGCTCATCGTCGAACCTTACACTTTTCAAACTATGTTGGTGTCTGACTTCCCTTTCCCTGATAGAACAACTCTGGCCCTTGGAGGTGGCTTTATGACTGCAGGCTGTATAACCCATCATTCTCCGTTGCTCTGGGTAGGAGGTAAGCCTATGGCAGCAGAAACACCCACATACTGGGACTTGGAATTCCAGTTTGTGTTCATTTAACTTTGTGGCATGAAGTCCATGGTGAATTGCTCTTTTTTCTTCTGGGATCTGTCCAACAGCTGTCATGAGTGCCTGACCCTCAGCAGTCTCACTCTTCAAGATTGATCTGCTTTTGACTGATCCGGGACTCTGGGCAGTGGCTGATATGGGCTTGAATTTTTGCAGAGCATCTCGACCATTGACTTTTTTATTGGGGAAAATCCACTTTAAAAATAGCCTCATCCTTTTTCTGAAGAGGCTTTCTGGAGGGCTATGTTTCTTCTCTGGCATGAGCTGGAGACATCTGCTCCCAATAGAGTCTGTTATTCCCCTGACCTGGGCAGGGTGGCTCATACTTCCAGCTTGAGAGGTCCCTAATTCTTTAAACCTTTCTTCATGCTCGCCTGGTTTATGCCTCCTACAGTCCTCTCTTTTGTAAGTAGGGGCAATCATCTTGCTCTGGCTCTTCCATGAGTCTTGGAGTTTTGAAGTTTTGGGCTCCTGCTGCCCTAGGTTGCTCCTTTGGGCTTCCATAAGGCCACTTGGCTCCTGGGAAGCTAACCTGTCTCTGGTGGGGACTCTCTGGGGATGGCACTGAGGCACCTGAGAAGCCAAGTTGTCTGCAGCAAGGAACATGTGTTTGGGAAAGTCCTGAATCTGGTTGTCTGACTGTACCTTTACTTTGGAGTTAAACTCACTGGCAACCCCCATGTTAAGGCATGGCTCACCTGGATGTTGGAAAACAGACATTCTAGGTAGTAGGAAACGTTTACTGGCCCCTGGCACCTCTAAACTCCTCATATGTACATTTGTGGTTTGGGATTTTGTCAACACTTTGGTTTCCAAGATAACACTAGACTGTGGTTGAAGAGCAGGAGACTCCTTGGCCTCCACAGCCTCCCTGGCCTCTTCACCTCTCAAAGATTGGGATCCTAAGTTCACCTCCATCACTGTTACCCTATGGCAGGGGTCTCCTGAGGCCTGACCACCACTCTCCTCCGTTGGCTCATTCCTGACCATTGCTGAACTTGGACCTGGCTCTAGGCTGTCCCTCTTGACCCATTCCACAGTCTCACTCTTCCAGGTTCTGCCCACAAGGCTGAGTGTGAGGGACTGAGAAGGTGGCCTGCCCTCCTGTCCAGTCAGAGAAGCCTTTGAGGGCCCATGGTAGTCAGCAGATGGAATCGCTCCCAGGGCACTCTGGATTTCCTTACACACAGTTGAGGGGACAAGGAGAGGCCTCTTCAGGGTAGGAACTGACTCTTCTGTTATCACCTTCTCTCCTGAATGAGCCTGAGGAGGTTTCTCCAGGAACTCAGCACACTTGACTGTTGAGTGGGACCCAGACACACAGGTGGCTGAAGGGGAAGAGGCAAACTGCAGAACGGTGGAGGGTTGGAGCTTTTTCCGCTTCAAGAGATTTATGGGCTTGAGGACCTTGAGGGGGAGGGTCCACCTGTGCTTTACCCAAAACCTTCTAATGTGTGCTTCCAGCACCTCTCGAGTGTCTGGATCAAGGAAGGAAACCCTACAGGAGGTGTTCATGCAGGGTTCCCAACCCTTCAAGCAGTATCTTCCACAGGCTCCAGCAGGCACTGCTTTGCACGTCTCACCAGGAGGGTCTTGACATGAGAGCTGATGAAAGTTGCCCTTGCCAGGAAGCCTCCCCAGGCAGCTGTAGGAGAGCAGATGGGGCCAGGATGGCTGGACAGGACAGGCAGGGGTGGGCACCTGCAGCCCAAGAACCCTCCTCTGCCCCGACACTGACTTCATAATGCTCCTGCTCTCCCTCACCCTAGGGCTTTAGCCACGCCCTCCCATGGCTCCCCCTCCCAGGGCTGGGGTCACATTATAGGCTCTGGGAGGAAGGACGACCCAGGAGAGAAGGGGAAAGATTCTTTACCTTTGCAGAAGTGAAACCAGGTTGTGAGTCCCCTCCAGTTCTTCCAGGCAATCTCTGCAAGCTGGAAATCAGGAGACTGGGTCATGGTGGTGAAGGCAGAGGCCTAAGAGTCTTTCAGGAGGCTGAGTGCAATGGCCCTTTAAGGGAAATCTTTGGAGGATTAGACTCTGGAGCCCAAGTATCAGTGTCCAAGGCCACATGTCCCTGACAGTGATGCTAAGTCTCACTTGAAAAGGGTTTGTCCTTTGCAAAGTGCCTTCACGTTAATTAACCCCTGTAGCCCTTACAACTGCCGTGTAGGGGAGAAAGGTCAGTGGTCATCACACAGAGGAATCTGAGCAAAGTTAAACAACTTGTCCACAGTTGGACTTGGAGGTCCCACTTCCCAACCCAGGCACCAATGGTCCACCACAGTCCACACACCCCATTTCTAGGTCCTCATGGCTTCATTCTAAGCACAAATTTCTGGGAAGTATCTGGGCTCTGATCTCCTTCCAACGAGCCTTCCCAAGGCTCTGTTTCCTGAAGAATAGGCTCTGCCACTGGCATCCTCAGAGACCGTGAAGCTGGGCCCTCAGGATTAGGAGAGATGGAAGCTAACTCTCGGGGGCACGCAGGACTGAATGGCAAAGGCTTACCTTTCAAAGATCCACTTTTCTTCCTACTCCTGCTCCTCCCCTTCAGCTCTACTTGATGCTGAGAGAGAAGAAGAAATGAGGGGCTAACACCCAACTCTCACTGTCATCTATCTAGGCAAGCTGTGTTCATGAACAACATGACTTTCTACATTTAACTAAAACTCTGTGGGGTTTTTTCCCCTTTTACTTATTTTTAAAGTGGATAAAAATATTTTCAGTTTTTCTTCTTTGAAGAGTGCAAAGAAGGATTTTTATTTATTTATTTATTTTTTGCGGTACGCGGGCCTCTCACTGTTGTGGCCTCTCCCGTTGCGGAGCACAGGCTCCGGACGCACAGGCCCAGCGGCCATGGCTCACGGGCCCAGCCGCGCCGCGGCATGTGGGATCCTCCCGGACCGGGGCACGAACCCACGTCCCCTGCATTGGCAGGCGGACTCTCAACCACTGCACCACCAGGGTAGCCCAAGAAGGATTTTTTAAGTTTTAATCACCATAGATTTCTTCTGTCACTGTTCCTCTGATCAAGAAACACACACATTCTCAGACCTAAATGCCCACGTGAGCTTTGTCAGATAGGATTCTGCTTCCCAAGGCCAGACCTCCACTCCAGCCTCTTCTCTCAGGCTCTCAGGGGCTCAGCATTGCCCTTAGATCAGCCCCAACACAGAGGAAGGTCTCCCTTGAGACACCCGCTGTGGGAAGGTGGCTGGTGAACCAGGGCTCAGGGGTCAGCCTTCCTGCAGAGATTGAACTCTTAGTAATCCAGTCCTTAACCATTAGTCACTGCATTGGGGACTTGCCCTGGAGCCCTCTACCATACCTGAACTCCTGGTCTACGATCTTAGGCTAGAAATCCTCATGCCCACTCTAACCCCTCTCTGGCCTGGCTTTTCCCTAGAAGGATGATGTTCTCTACTTTTCTGAGAGTTCCCATCTCAGGAGTCTCTCTAGGTGGTTTAGAAAAGTGGAAATAAGAATAAGAAAAAAAGAGATAATCTCTGCTGGGATTAAGCCAAAGGTTTCTTACCTTCCTGATGTTTCTATGTTTCCTAGGTGGTGCTAAGAATGGATTACTCTGGAAGCAGGGGAGTAACATTAGGAAGAGCCCCAGTCCACACAGGAACCCAAGGATGATATCAATCACCCAGGAAGTTGGGCTGGATCTCAGCCAGATAGCAACCGTGTTTTTCAAAGAAAAGAGATTCTCCATCTTCTGAACTGCATTGCTGCCCTCAGGCAACAGAGCACTGGGAGTTCACTTGATGGCAGAACCCCAGGCCTGCATCACAGAGCTGTGGCCTTGTCACAGAGGGCTCCTGAGTGTGGGGGAGGGGCAATAAGAGAAAGAGGCTGAATCACTGCCCCTCCTTCCCATCCAGACCCACAGACACCTGCACCCTCCTGGGGCTTCCAGATCCCTCCTTCCAACTACTCTCATCCTGTCAGAGAGACCTTAGTCAATTTTCTGTTCATTCCATCTGGAACCTGGTTCCTTCATCCATTAGAGACCTTTACTTGAGGCCCACCAACTTGATAACTCTTGAACATCTTAAGCTGACCCTGGAAGACTGGCTGTTTCACAGACATTTTTACTCAGGATTTCCTTTGTCCTCAGCTCCAACTTTCCCACGTCATGTTTGTGTCTTGTGTACACCCAGGGATAGAACTTGAATTTCTTTTACACTTATTTAGTTTTGTGAATTTTGAATAGTGTATGTTTTGCCTCATTTTCTATCAGAGGGAACTACACACAAAAATTAAAATAATTTATTTTTCAAAATTCATAAGTATGAAAGAATTATAAATAGTTATATAATAGGGAAGAACAAATCTGACTCCACATCAGATCTTTTTTACTTTAATCTTTATGCTTTGTTGCCTGAGCTAACTCTGTCCATCCCTGTGACCCAGGCTGGCTCTGCACTTTTTGTAAAACAATGTTGCCTAGAGCCTGAAATATACAAGATAGCCTATTTCTAAGGCTCTGACTTTTAAGAGCCCATTCCTGGAGATAAAAAGTTGCAGAACAGAAAATAATAATTGTTTTGTTGGAGGTTTACAGGAACACGTGACCTGACCAGGATCTGACCCATCTGGCCAGCTGCTAGAACAAAGGATCCAACACCAAGATATTTGCAACAATTAGCCATGCCCCTCCCTCACCTTGCCTTTAAAAAGGCTTTGCTGAAAGCCTTCAGGGAGTTTGGGGTTTTTCCTGGGCATGAGCCACGTGTCTTCTTGCATGGCACTGTGTAAACCTTTCTCTGCTCCAAACTCTGATGTTTCAGTATTTAGCCTCACTGTGCATCAGGCACACAGACTTGCATCTGGTAACAGTTAAACCTTCAAATGATATTTTTGTAAGTTTGTAGTGTTTATAACTCTGGAGTTAGTAAATCTTTAAACTGCACAAAAACTTTTGGGACACACTGCAAACACGCACACACACACGTACTCATTTTCCTTAACCAATCTAGTACTTTCAAATCCAATAATCCATAATTTTCTACTTAAAAAAATCTTTCATATGTTGTCTCAACCCAACTTCTTAGTTTGCAACGATAAGACAGTCCCCACTCTCCAGATAAATTTTGAAGTATGTGGTCTTAATCCATTAGGGCTGCTCTAACAATATACCATAGACTGGGTAGATTAAAGACAACAGACATTTATTATCACAGTTCTGGAGGCTGGGAAGCCCAAGATCAAGTCACCAGTATGGCCACCTCGTAGTGAGAGCTCTCTTCTTGGTTCACAGCTGGAGCCTTCTCTCTGTATCCTCATATGATGGGAGGAGGCTAGAGATATCTCTGGAGTCTCTTTTATAAGGCACTAATCCCATTCATGAAAGCTCATAAGCACTTTTGCATGGCCCGGCCTCCTATCTTTAAGAGGTAGGATTTCAACATGTAAATTTTGAGAGAACACTAGCATTCAGATATGTGCACTCATTCTATACCCGGAAGCTAGGAATGGGTTAGGGTGAGCCAAGGTCCTGACCCTAAAGGGCTGTAGGGTGAAGAGTAGGACTAGGGGTCAAACCCTTGGGGCTGAGCCAGGTCTTGAGCAGCCTCTTCAGATATCCCTAGTGTGTTATGTATGTATTCTCTTTTCTGAGTGTGCCTTGCCTTTCCTGCCCCATCCTCCCAGGCCCCTGAAGCTTCAAGTCCAGCCTGAACCATATAGAAAGGGAGCTTTGAGTCTTACACAAAACTCCCTTATGACACCACTTCCTACCCCTTAGCAGTAACACAAGATTCACTGAAGGATTCACATGGTAAATATGTCTTAATGCCCCATGAGGGCTTTAAAATAATGTGTATTCTCTGCTTGTTGGTCATAATTTTATACAGTTTTAGTGGGAACGTGGGCATGTGAGTTTATTTGGCTATATTGCCATGAATGTGCACTTTCACAAACATATCTCCTACATCTACTATTTTTCCTACAGTCTTTTCCTCCCATATGATAGTCTCACCTTAATTCCACCTTTTATCAAAATTTAGACTTAGGTCTGTCACCATGTGGACATGCTTTGTAACAAAATAGCTTCAACCGAGGAGGTCAGTGGAAGGCCTGGACCAGCTATCTTGGTTCCATGATAGTAAGCAAAGGATCGCAAACTCCCATGTTAAGCTTAAGCAGAAAGCAAAGTTTAGTTAAGCATAGGTACACTCTCAGAGAGGGAGAGAGAGAAGGAGAGAGAAAGAGCAGGCTGTTTCTGAGAACAGGCTATTTCAGCGAAGTGAAGCAAGCCCAAAGCAAAGTATATCGAAGCAAAGGTACACTCTCGGGGTGGGGGGGGATGGGTGTACTGTTTCTGCAAATTGAAAGCAGCATTCCTATAAAGGCTTACGAGCGCTTTTAAGGAGCATTTTGCAGAGAGGTGGGGGTGAGTGACAAGGATCATTATTCGATTGACAGTCCTGAGCTATGGAACAAGTTTTCTGCTGCGCATGCTCTCATCCTTGAATCCCCAAGAAATGCCTACTGGGTGGGGGGAGGGGCAAAACCACATGTAATTTATTGTAATTATGGTATAATGAGTTTGGATTTACTATAGGTTATACGCCTGTCTGGTCTGGGCATGCACAGCCTGGAGAAGTCCCCTTGTGTTACTGTGCCTCTCTTTAACAGGATAAGCTGCCCACCACCCGACCATAGTTTCTCCCGTTCTGGGTGGAGTCAAGGGAGAGTCCCCAGATGGCTGGGTGTGACTCAATTTCTTCTTCTTGTCTTTCTCACCACTGTCACCTCCTTGCTGCTAATGTCTGACTAACTACCTAACAGGTCTTCCTTGCATTCATATTTGCTCTCTAAATTTTCTCTATTACTTTATTTTCAATATGTTTTGTTTGATGGGGTTTTTTTTTTTTAATTTAAAAATCTTATGGTAACATTTACCTTGATTTATTTAATTATTGTTCTACTGTTATTGATTTCTGCCATCTTATTTTATGCTTTATTTTCTACATTTTCTTTATTGTTTCTTTTTTTCCCTTCTTTGGCATCTTCCATTTTACAGGTCAAGGGTACTTATGTTTGTTTGACATTTGGGAATTTTTAGTATTGTAATGGTTTTATATCTTGAATTATGTTAATTTTCTCAATTTCTTACCCGTGGATGAAAAATGTTCCCTGCCATATCAGTAGACAAAGGATGTTGCAGTCATCAAGTCAGACGTCAAAGCGGGAACCCTCAACTGTGCACCTTGAGGGGATTCGGGATGGAGAAAAACAGGGTACTGGTTCTAGAGTTAAGGTGCATATCAAAGGAATGATTTCACGGAGCCCAGATTCTTTCATCTTCTCATACATAGAAAAATGCTAAAGTCCTTAACTTGAGAGGTCTAGTTTTCTTTAATTAATAGTAATCTTTTGATGTTCTGACTACCTGGTTTTTCTTGACTGCTCCCTTAGGTCTTCTGAGCAGTTCCTCAGAGTGATCTGACAGGCTGTGTTCTGGGCTTAAGTCCTCAGAAAATCTGCCAAATAAAACATAATTCTCCTTTTGGGTTGTGCATATTTTTCAGTCAGCAGTCTTGGCAACCAATGAAGGGGCCCAGAGCAGACTTTTCTTCTTTGCCTGAACTCTATGAGGATCCAGAGTCCTGGCACCAGCAGAGGCTTCTTGGGCCTGTCCGCTTTCTCCGAGAGTCCAGACGAATTTGGGTGAGTATCTCCTGGTTCTTGGATCTCCAGTTTTGGTTGATGATCCTAAGTTTTATTCAGTGGTGTTAAACTCTTCTCTTGAGTAGTAGGTTATCCTTGAAACTTGGTTTCAAGAAGAAGTACCTGGGTCATCCTCAGTGAAAGACACTGGGAAGATTTTTACTCAGTTTAAACACTGAGAGTTTAACCTCGGTAGAAAAACACTGGGAAGACTTGCTCAAGTGGGTTAGCCTCACTTAAAAGACACTGGGAAGATCTTGCTCAGTTTAGACACTGCGTGGTTTATCCTCAGTTGGAAGACTGGGGAGACTTTGCTCAGGTGAAAGACACTGAGTAAAAGTTGGACTGGGTAATTAGGTGGAAGACTAACCTGTCTTCCTTGAATTGGCTACTTTAATAGAGTTTGTCAAAATAAAAGTGATCTTCACAAATTGAACTCAGAATGGGGAACTTAGCTTTCAATACAAAAGGAAAAGGAACAACAACAGATTTCCAGCTTCCAACGGATATTCTGGCCAGGTTTATGTACATACAAAATTTACATTTACAAGTGCTTACTTTCTTGGTACTTAAAGAAAATCTTGCCCTAAAAATGACTAAGATAGGACTCTTTTATTGCATATGCAGTTAAGTTAGAAAAAGCTGGCTTGATAAAAACGTCTTTTCAGAATTCTGACTTCAGAAAAACAAAAGGCTTTCTAGGGGAAACTTGCATTTCTCTTCCTGTGTCTTTGAAATGTTAAGTGTTCTGATATTCTTCAGTGTGTGTGTGTGTGTGTGTGTGTGTGTGTGTGTGTCTTGAGATCTTGGTCACTACCATCCAAAAGTACTTATATGGTGTACATTTGCCAATTTCCTCACTTCCATTGTGAAAGGAGTTCCCTATTCCTAAGAAAATGGACCTATGTCTGACTGACACAGAAGATGGAGATTTATCCCAGTGCATTTATATATGTATATCTATTAAATTTATGTATATATATATAATGCCTAATGGAAACATCTCAGATGTTCTATTTGGTATTTTTCTTTAATTTTACTTATAAAATTGTGACCATTTTTTAACTCAAAAGAGGAGAATTTTAAAAATTAATTAAGAAGACATCCTCAGTAGTCTAAGGTTCAGAGTGACTTGGCAGAGAAAATTGCTGAATGTTAGATAATAGTGCTGGTGTGCTTGGCTATTGTAACACTTTACATTTGAGTTTCTCTTCCTTGAAATTACAAGAACTATATGACTCAAGACAAAGATTGATAATTAGGAATATTCTGCTTGCTTTATTTTATTTATTTTTTTTGTTGTTGCGGTACGCGGGCCTCTCACTGTTGCGGCCTCTCCCGTTGCGGAGCACAGGCTCCGGACGCGCGGGCCCAGCGGCCATGGCCCACGGGCCCAGCCGCTCTGCGGCATGTGGGATCCTCCCGGACTGGGGCACGAACCCGTGTCCCCTGCATCGGCAGGCGGACTCCCAACCACTGTGCCACCAGGGAAGCCCCTCTGCTTGCTTTTCATAGAGCCTATTGAAGAACATTTTCATTATTTGCAGGTCATAGGAAGGAACCTTCATGATCTAAGTTTTGAACAAGTAGTGTGGCAACACAAAGCTATGACTTAAAAAGGAAATGTGAAATGACCTATTTCTTTTGGCATCTCAATCCAGATATCTGTCAGTAAAATGCGTCACTTTTCAGTCAAATGGGGGGTCAGCAATATAATTTTTTATTGGGAAGCTGAAAGACACCATTGCCAAGCAGAGCACCTGCCGTGTTCACATCTATATTTGAGCATCTTTCGTTTTCCCAAGGGGTGCAAGTGAAGAGAAGGCAGGCCGAGAAATGCACTTGAATAAAGCTTTTCAAGATGGATAGAACAGAGAGCATTCCCAGAGGCAAGTCAAGTTCAACCCAAGAACAACTCAGTGCTTTCACAACTAGGTAAAATACAAGACCAGTAGTAACTCAGCTCTCAAATCAGTGCTGAAATCCAGCAGAAGGTTGTTAATATTGATACGGCTAACATACATCAAATAGGATTACTGAATTTTCTGAATCCAACTGAACTCCCAGGATTGTTTGGTTTCAAAGGCTGTTGGGCTCAAGACGCATTTGGTTTTTTTTTTTTTTTTTTTTGTGCGGTATGCGGGCCTCTCACTGTTGTGGTCTCTCCCATTGCTGAGCACAGGCTCCGGATGCGCAGGCTCAGCGGCCGTGGCTCACGGGCCCAGTCGCTCCGCGGCATGTGGGATTTCCCGGGACTGGGGCACGAACCCGTGTCCCCTGCATCGGCAGGCGGACTCTCAACCACTGCGCCACCAGGGAAGCCCGCATTTGGTTTTAAATAATCCTTCATAAAATGTTCAGCTTTCAGTCTAATATGATTGAAACCCAGCTTGAGTGTGTCTTATAATACACTGGACTGGAAAGACTATGGGCATTGAATTATTCAAAACATGGCAGGCGAAGGAGTGATATGTGGGGAGGATGTGATCATAGAAATGAGTGAGACTTGATATGTCTTGTTATCTCATTTGATTTACCTGTTAGAACTCTTCCAAATATTAGAGGAAAGAATTCAATATCAATTTTCACCCGTCACGTTCCACACTTCGATGATGAATGAATGTCAAATTTGACCACAGTTTTCTGTACCACCTGCTCTGAAATATTATTTCTGGGCCTTTATTAAAAATGTAAAATTTTCATTGAATTTCCAAATATGATTCTGCAGTGGCTAATTCAGCTTGTTTTATTAGTAAGCAAGTTCTGATGAGTAATACTAATTTAATAAGCTTGCATGTGAGGTTAAAGTGTCAACTATTCCCGCCGAAGGTGATGAGATACGACTGTGATGTGGTGGTAGGGCACTCACCTTCCTGAACGAACCCTGTGAGCACACAGTTCTTGGGAGAAACCAGTACAAATCTGATATCATTTTGCATGTCTCCTGTAGCAGTGGAATGCGCACACATACAAACATGGTCATGGGTGAAAAAACACACATGCGCACCTTAGAGGCTTACATTAATTTCTGAATATAGTTCTCCGGAAAGAAAAAGTTTTACTGATGATTTGTATTTTTTTTTTTTTTTTTTTTTTTTGCGGTATGCGGGCCTCTCACTGCCGTGGCCTCTCCCGTCGCGGAGCACAGGCTCCGGACGCGCAGGCCCAGCGGCCATGGCTCACGGGCCCAGCTGCTCCGCGGCATATGGGATCCTCCCAGACCGGGGCACGAACCCGTATCCCCTGCATCGGCAGGCGGACCCCCAACCACTGCGCCACCAGGGAGGCCCCTGATGATTTGTATTTTTATAGTTTATTGTTTTATCCATACTAAAACACTTCATGAAATCACTTCCTGCTTTGTTGTCCATGGAATCCTTTCCATTTTGAGATGCTAAATATAAATCGAAATAATGATTATAGTCCTTGGCCATGAAAGACTAAGTTACAGAGAACCCGGTGACTGGAGGTCAGAGCTGCCACGGAATTATTCTCTGCTCCAGAGACCATCAGAATATCACTGTGTACCCACTTAAGGATAGAATGCTGCTATTGAGAAACGAGCTCTCTTTTATTTCTACTAAAAGGAGAGAACAGTAGGGGACCTTGGCTGCGCGAGTGTATGAGACTTTCTCTGTTTTGTACAATAAGCCAAAAACAATACATGAAATAGCCTCACGCCTTTTATCGTTTGTACCCAGCTCCTTCCTGTATTGCTCCTGATCCATTACACTTACATCAACAAGAGTTGCTTGAACATTTTGACAGTTATGTTCCCCATACCCTGAAAGGGTTACTGAGATAAAGCTATTTCAAAAATACTCCCTCCAAATTTTTTCAGGGTGGCATCAATGAAAGTAACTTAGAGGAAAAAAACTTGAGTTCCTGGCCTACCACTCTAAGGCCAGGCAAGCATAAACCTTCAGAGCAAAACCTAAGTTTGCTCCCAGTTGAGAATTTGGTTTCCACGGTCTTATATAAAAAGTATATGGAGACTTTAATTCCCTATAAGCCCTTTCCAAAGAGTGAATACAGTTCATCACTCGTAAGAGATGATGAAAGTTACAATTTTGTTGAATAGGTGGAATATATATTACATATAATATACATATTTATTTTATATATATATATATAATATATATATAAAGTTACTATTCAGAGTCCTAAAACATGGATTTTTCTTACTTACCAAGAATGAACAGTAACTTGATCTCTAAACAATAAAGCACCTGGTCATAACAGAATCATAACAAATATTTGATATCAGAATGAATTCACTGTTCAGGTGTAAAGAGGGAATAGCTTCAGTTTTCCTCTTTCGTGCACCCCATTATTGCATCCTGGACAGAGGGGATTTTCTTGATTTTAATCTAAAGGAGAAATGGTCACTTTTGTTGAGCTGGAAATTGACCACCTCAGTAGGCAGAGGCACTGTTTTTATTTGGCTGAATTCATGTTTCTAGTGATAATTCAAGGTGTAATAGGGTTTTCTCAGCCACTCCAAAATCTGAAAATGATAAGCATCTCACCAGAGTTTCAGGATGGCCCATTACCTATTCTGTGGAAAGGATATTCAAAATACCATGCTTCATCAATGTCTTCTTTGACTTATTAATGAATGGACAACTACTGAGTTAAGACAGTGTCTTATCCTTGCTTCAAAAAAATAAAAACAAAAAACCCCCACAAACACAAAAAAACTGTTAACAATGAAAACTTATTATGCCAGGCCTTAGTATGGCCTGACTTGGAAATTTAGTTTCAGAGGCTTTTGTGAATATACCAAGGAAAGAGGACCTAGGTGTATCTTATTCCCACAGACCGCCAATAAATATTTGCTTAACGGACAAAAAATTAATATATAGTATAGGAGAGAACCTGACAGATGCTTAACATGATTGAGTGATAGCAATGCCCAAACTCATCTGTGATCAAACACTATGAAAGTATCCTCCTAAGGATAAACTTATTACAAATAAGAAGTGAAAATTCAATTATGCAGATACTTTCAGTGTCAGCTCTGATATGCAAAAAGCATGGAAGTTGTCACTGTATCTTGTCCTTACAAGATAATGCTGTACAAAATGAAAATCAGTGACTTTTCTCAGACGTGATTAATAAAACATGTAACTATGAAAGAATTTTCAAACGGTAATTATGTATGTGTATATATGTGTCTGAAAAATCTGTGTCAAAGAAAACTGAGGCTATCAGTATAAACTTCTTTAACTTCTATCTCTTCTTACCTTTATTTCCTCCCAAACTTACCAGTATCCATCCAGCTCGAAGGATACAAGTGATTTTTATATACTGTGCAAGGGTTTTTTTTCTTATTCATATGTCCATGTTTCCCCAATTCTCTAAATTATTATCTACATCTTCAGGATCTCCTTTATTGGTTCCTTCATTTCAACATATAAAATAGAAGTCCTCATTCTAAAAAATTCTTTTTTGCTAATTATTTTCTCTTTTCATCCAAACTCCTTGAGAGTAGCCTATTCCCACTGTCCTCACTAGCCCCGCCTGGCCCCGACAGGCAGCCCTACACCCTCAGTTTATTGCCATCTGGCTTTTTGTCCACCACTTCACTGAACTGCTCTAAGGTCACTGGGGACCTAACTGCCCAAATCCAATGGACATTCACATTCTCTGAAGGATGACACTGTCATCTACTTCCTCCTTCTTGAAACTCTATCACCTCTCTCCTTCCCAGAATTCTTTCTCTGCTTATTACTTAAACGTTGTCAGTACTCACAATTCTCTGAAATCTCATCCATTTTCATGATTTTAATGACTGCTATGTGCTGGTGACATTCAAATTTTTATCTTTCCATGTCTTCACGTGCATGTCCAGTTATCTACCAGTTTGTCTTCTGAATTCTACAGGTGCTTTCAAATTCTACATGTCCAGAACTAAAGTCTTTTCCCCACTTCAGTTCTTTATCCCCTATTTCCAAACTCAATGATACCACCACCCAACCTTAGTCACACAGATGGGGGTTCAGCCTCCGCCTCCTACTTCTTCCTTACTTCCCAAGGTCAAGTCTTGCTGGTAATTTCCTAAATACAATTAGAACTTATTTCCTCCCTTCATCTATACCTTATTTCAGACCCCTTTCTTCTTGCCGTTACCTGGTCTAGAAGTTACGAAATTGCTGTTTGGTGGAACCAGTTGTTAGACATTCTATTAGAAAAGGACTCTAGAGTCAAATAGCTTTGAGGATGGCTGTGTACCATACGCCTGCTGTGATGATCCAGAATGAACATTAGCCTACAGCAGCCCCGAAAAGCTGTACAGTAAAGAAACCTGATTAACTTTACTTAAGCCAGGTTTTCCCTTCTGCCGGCCTATAAACCTTTCAGTAGGGACAGGAGAGGAGGTGGCAGCGTGAAAATCCCACTTGAAAATATAAAGCACTGCTCCTCAGAAGAGTAGGGCATAATTATCTCCAGGCTTCTTCAGATTCCTCATCCATACTGACGTCAGTGGTCTAAAATGCCACCTGAACTTGTCCTTTCCATTCTTAGCTATTTTCTGAGGAAACCAGCTCCACGCACATGGATGGTTAAGACCTGCTCTCCTCCTCCTCGCTGCCTCCTTTAGGGGCACTTGCCGCTGCCTGGGGACACTGCACTGATCCTCCAGAGCCTGTGCCTGTACCTCTGTGACACACCCCGCGCACACTCACGGCTCTGGACTTCCGCTGTCCACTCTGCCTTGAGTATCCTTGCCTTTCACCGGCTGACTCACCAGTTTCTCACGAGTCCTTTAAGACTTAGCTTAGGGACTGCCTCTTTTGATGACTTTTCTTTGCCTCACGGCTCCCCCTCTTCTTCCACA
Source organism: Mesoplodon mirus (assembly GCF_964341445.2). Taxonomy (NCBI): domain Eukaryota; kingdom Metazoa; phylum Chordata; class Mammalia; order Artiodactyla; family Ziphiidae; genus Mesoplodon; species Mesoplodon mirus. The sequence goes on along the minus strand of NC_138983.1, from coordinate 96,960,030 downwards.
AACACTGACTAAATGCCCTGAATATGCCCGTCACAGCAGGTCACGTGCAGGATGAGACATCTGCTGTGCGTCTTCCCCTCTCACTCCACTGCTAAAGGGCCAACACTACATCTTGCTCGTTGTTTCACTCCTCTAACACTCAACCCATGACTAAGGAACTAACTAGTACTGTAGTAGCCCTCTTAGTAACGATCAGGCAGGACCTTCTACCAGAAATCTGACACTCCAGCTTTTCTCTCATCTCACCTTTCACTCTGATTGAACTAAAGACTTATCTGTACACGTTTTACCAGGGAGACATCATTTAATCCAGAGATGTGTCATCACATACTCTTACATACTCTGCCATTTAAAAATTCTGCTCACGATGGGGGAAGGAGACAGGTGTGCTTTCTGACAGCCCCACTGTTTTTGCACTTCTACTGGTCACTGGCTTCTCTCAGTGCCTTCCTTAAACCCTTCTTCTCTTAACAAGGAAACAGGATAACAAAGTAATTAAGAGCCTGGTTACAGCCTATGTGTGAACAGAAACATAACCAAGGACATAGAGAATAGACTGGCGGTTGCCAAGGAGGAGGGGGTGGGAGAGGGTTGGATTGGGAGTTTGGGATTAGCAGATGCAAACTGGTGTATATACAGGATGGATAAACAAAAAGGTCCTACATGGGACTTCCCTGGTGGCGCAGTGGTTAAGAATATGCCTGCCAATGCAGGGGACATGGGTTCAAGCCCTGGTCCGGGAAGATCCCACATGCCAGAGAGCAACTAAGCCGGATGTCACAACTACTGAAGTCCAGGCACCTAGAGCCCGTGCTCTGCAACAAGAGAAGCCACCACAATGAGAAGCATGTGCACCTCAACTAGAGGAAGCCCGCGTGCAGCAACAAAGGCCAAACACAGCCAAAAATAAATAAATACATACATACATACATACATTTATTTTTAAAAAGTGCATGTATTTAAAAAAAACCCAAAAAGGTCCTACTGTAGAGCACAGGGAACTATATTCTATATCCTGTGATAAACCGTAATGGAAAAGAATATGAAAAAGAATGTACATAAATGTGTAACTGAGTCACTTTCCTGTATAGCAGTAATTAACACTGTAATTCAAGTGTATGTCAATAAAAAATAAAATTTAAAAAAATTGCCAGAAAAATAGTCACGTAAGGGGAACTTCCCTGGTCGTCCAGTGGTTAAGACTTTGCCTTCCAATGGAGGGGGTGAGGGTTCAATCCCTGGTCGGGGAGCTAAGATCCCACATGCCTTGAGGCCAAAAAACCAAAATATAAAACAGAAGCAATACTGTAACAAATGCAATAAACACTTTAAAAATGGTTGACATCAGAAAAAATCTTTAAAGAAAAAATTCACATAAATCAGAGACAAATGAAAGATAATAAAGTCCATACATTAAAAAAAACAAAAAAGAGCATGGGTTCGGGTCACATTGCAACTTCCCACTTACTTATAGCTGTGCAATTCTGGGCAACTCACATAATGTCTCCTCAGACTGTTCATCTATAAAATGGGGATGGTAAGAGTTCCCTACCTCAGAGCGTTGCTGTAATCCATAAACACGGTTAAGTGCCTTGGTAAATGTTTGAGGCTCTCTGGTTATTATGAATTAAAATATGTCAATGGCTTCTGGCCGTGTGATTTATAATAGTTTGATGTTTAACCAAATGGTAAAACTATTCCATTTATTATTCCCATCTCTTTTTAACCCTTAGCCTGCTTTGTTGTTTATGTTTTCTCCCACCACAGAGTGCTAGTTCCAGGAGAGTAAAGGCTTTATTTTGTTCACTGCTGAAAGCAACAGCACCCAGAAAAGTACTGTACATATGAAGCCCTCAGTAAACACTAGCTGAATGAATGGTGCAAAGTGTTACAAGGAAAAGTACACCCAAACTTTCATTATAATAAAAAAGTATAGATAAAAAAATCTTTCTCTAATGGCTTCCAGTCAAGTAACTGAAAACACCATATGCTATAATGAAAACATAAGTAATTTATGAAAATTTGAAGGCAAAAACATAATTTTAAAAGATTTAGACCTATGTTAGGCGTGATAGAGTATGGATGCTTTCTTGAAATTCACAATCAGATCCAAGAGTATCACTTTCAGACTGTTCTAGTAGACTGAGTTTACTTTTAGTTGTCTTTGATGAAACAGTCACTATTCTACTCTCTTTCTTAACAGAAATGTGTTTTTTCGAAGACTCACTTTTAATTGGTTTATTAACCAAAGAATTATTTTGCCCAATCCTTTGCTTTTCTGCTTTACAGGTGAGCCAGAGCAGGAATGCAGGTCCTTCCCAGGTTGTTTCCTAGCAGAGTAGTTTTTGGTCTATTCACCTGCTTTGCTCATTTTCTCTGAAGAAGACCTGCTATTTCTAGATAATTCCTCTTCTTTTTTTTGACTTCCAGTTCCAGAAATGACGTCTGCTGAAGGAGAACATGTTCTAGCAATGAAATTTTCGAAATACGCCTGCCGCTGCTCTGTGACTGGGACCCCCAGGTTGTCTTTGGAAGTTTCTAAGGCCTCCTGAGTAGACGCTGGGACACGGAAGGAGACGAGAGGCAAAGGAATCCTAGCATCACCTGTAATTTTTGGAAAGTGGAGGGGAAGACAAAAGACAAGACAAAAATTCAGAGATGAACAAAGCCAACCATTAAAAAGTAGAGTTCAAAACTTCAATGTTACTCTGTAATCTTATTATTAACACAGTCAATTGATTAATCAGAAGATTTCAGAGCCAGTTTTTTTTGTAATTATATCTTGCCAAGTGATTCTCAGCTTAACCTAGCTATATCCAAGGCTATGTCCGCTACATTTTCAGACTTTGGTGATTGGGGTAGTTATTACCCATTTCCTTTCCCTCACTAAAAATAAAACCCTATTCTGTAAGATAATTAATTTCTTTTCTATCCTCCAGGCACATGTAAACCGTATATAGTTTGTGACCAGACTGTGTTCTCAAGCTGTCAGTTCCCAAGACCACTCTGAGATTGGCTGATGGGGGCTCCAAGTAAGGCTAGAGGAAAAGCTGACAGGTTTTCCCCTCCCATTCCCATAACCAGGTGATTCACTCTAATATGTTACCTATTAGCTATGTCTGGATTACTTATTTTAAAAATTATATCAGTATGTGTACCTTCATTAGTGTTCCTTCATTGTAAGCTGACTGCATACAAATAGAAACCTAGATAAAATATGAACAGAACAGACATTTATACAATTTAAAATCTGGAATATTTTCTCTAATGTCTTCTTTCTTCATTAAGGATAGTTTGCTTTAACTCATAAATTTTCTAAAGAACTTCCAGTCTCCTTATTTACAAAAGTACAGTATCATGAAATGGGCACACATTTACTAATCTCAGATTTGGAAAGGACTCCAGAGTCTTCTAGCTCCCGAGCATGTGAACTATTCGAGACTGATCATTATTGTTTTCTCCCTGACTTGGTCATTTCCTTTTTGCTAATCACTCTTAGAATCATTAAGTGCTGTTCTGTCCATTTACTTGGCTATTTTGCATTTGTTATGGGGCACCCTGTTTTGATTCTGATTTTCCTTCTTCAAGTGCCTTCTTTTCTTCTTTAGGTGGACTACTAACAGTAGAATTCACCTGGGGACGACCTAGTAAATGAAAATATGACTGATCTATACCAGCCATTGTGGCCAACTGCCCAAGCCTAGACGAGAGGAGGAACGGAGAAAAGACAAAGGTTATTATAATCACAGAAGAGCAGTTTAGATTTCCCCAGACCTACAATCATGAAATACTTCTAAAACCTTTTTTTTTTTTTTTTTTTTTGCGGTATGCGGGCCTCTCACTCCTGTGGCCTCTCCCGTTGCGGAGCACAGGCTCCGGACACGCAGGCTCAGCGGCCATGGCTCACGGGCCCAGCCGCTCCGCGCCATGCGGGATCCTCCCAGACCGGGGCACGAACCCGTAGCCCCTGCATCGGCAGGCGGACTCTCAACCACCCCGCCACCAGGGAAGCCCTACTTCTAAAATCTTAAAAGCCAACATCCTACTCCAGACTACAAGCCTCTCTCTCCCCCAAATCCTCAGCCATTTCCAGATTCATCCTCTAGGAGACATCCCACTGTCTCACTAGCAGCTTCAATATGTTCCATGCACCCTGTCCACTGCCTGTCACACCTCCATTCCCACACTTCTTTACCACCTTTCCTCCAGTTTCCAAGAATGTGTTTGTTCCTTCCCTCCCAACACCAACACCAATTCATTCACTGACAAAACACCACTCCATCAACCAACTATCAATCTCCACTTCCCTCTTTCAGCAAAATTGCTCCCGGTTGAGAACCACTGACCTATATCTCCCCTGCAGATTAATAATCATTTTTATGTCTAAGGCAAAGATAACTTTAATTCAAACTTATCAAACAAGCAAAAGAAGTGAAAGATAGGAAAATTCTTATGCATTCCCGAATATTTTCAATGAAAACTGCCTTTAATTTAGTCTTTACAAAACAACTATACCTACTAATTACTCTGTATACAGGTTACTCTTTTATAATGGGCTCCCCACTCTACCAAAGCAGGCTTCCCTATTTGCATTTCTTAAAAAATTTAATTCCTCATTTTAAAACGTCAACTATATTACCTATAATTACACTAAATTTGGCTAAATATAGCCACGTAAGTGATGAAAATTGCTCCAGTTCCTCAGCAAACTACCATTAGAGTCGCAAAGAGAAGAATGCCAGGAAGAGAAATGAACTAACCCAGCATCTTTAAGGAGAACCAGGAAAGCATGGAACTTCTGAAGAGAATTCTCAGTGCTGCCCAAAACACCTTCATCATCCAGGATCATGCTTGTCAATGAGTGGGCATGAAGGGCTTCAGACAAAGAGAAAGTTGTGTTTCTTAACTGGGCATTTTCATGTTCCAGCTATACAAGAAGACTGAAAACGTCTGACATGATTTTTTCTCATTGTCATCAAAAGTAGTCTTGCCTTGGGCCTCCCTGGTGGCGCAGTGGTTGCGAGTCCGCCTGCCGATGCAGGGGACACGGGTTCGTGCCCCAGTCCGGGAAGATCCCACATGCTGCGTAGTGGCTGGGCCTGTGAGCCATGGCCGCTGAGCCTGTGCGTCCGGAGCCTGTGCTCCGCAACGGGAGAGGCCACAACAGTGAGAGGCTCACATACCGCAAAAAAAAACCCAAAACACAAAAAACAAACAAACAAAAAGTAGTCTTGCCTAGTTTCAAGGAACAAAACTAAAACACTCAAAATGTAATTAATTTATAATTAATGTAACCCTGCGCCAGTAAAGACAGAGACCATATCACATAATAACCAAAACCCACAGGCACCCAACAAAGTTTCCTATATAACACTTAGGTGGTATATAAATAAACCAAAGTTACCGTTTTATTAATGATCTTTCACAAAAGATCACATTTCTAACTGGTTCAATTCATAATGGAGCCTCATTCCACATTAGAAAATGACCTGCTTTAAGTTTCCCTTAAATTAGAAAGTGAATTATAGAATCTGATTTGAACAAAACATATTACAACTCTGCTGAATGTTAAGAATTAACTTTAGTGAGTAAAATATCTAATGCTTACGTTTAAAAGTCTTAAATCATACCCAACCCAATTTATTAAATGTACGATCACCAATATTTTCTTTGGCTTCTTGAAAATATTCACCCCCGTGCACTCTTCCCCTTCTGCTCATCATCTACGCACTTAAAACCCCCTGTAAGCTCAACTCTCATATTTCTCAGAAAGGCCGTTAATGTTCATGATGCCCCTTTTGCCTTACATGAGCAGGTGCTCAACGTTTATTGAATGAGTGTCTGCCAATCCAGTGGATGCACTTTCAAAAATTCCTCCCTACACTCACCCTGTGATAAATTATATTTAGATAGAACTTTTTAGATTATGCCCTGCTTTCATGCACATTACCTAATGTAATTCTCATAGTATATATTTTTATCTTTCATTGCATTCTTAGAAGTTTTCCAATATCTTAAATTTATTTCAATGATTCACTTTCCTAATTCATTGCCAGGAGAGTCTCATCATGTCTTTTATGTTACTGTATATACAATACATGCACAGAAAGTGCCTTCTTGAATCAAAGAATCATGAACAGGAAATAAGCTAATGTCATATAAAAGCACACACACATACACAAAACCAGATTTTCACATCTTTAAAAACATGCTTTCTGGAATATAGATCATATCATCACTAAATACCAGTAAATGCAAAAGTCCATATGATACAACCAATTTGCAACATATTACAGTTTTAAAGCTTACAAAATATGTGTATATGGCTTAAAATCAAATCGAAATAAAACCAAAACACTCTCAAAAGCAGATGAAACGTGTTTACCTCACTGACTCGTCTATCAGCCTTCAGTCTTATTACTCTTTCCTCCTTTAACTGCTTTAGGCACTCCTCCAGGGTTTCCTAAACAAACAGAGTCAATATTATAACTAATTCATAGTATAATATCCAAAAGCCTTTCCAGCTATTGGTCTCATCAGGATTTAGGGGCAGAGCCAGAAGTGAACTCAGATTTTAGTCTGCTACTGGTAATATCATACCATGCCAGTGAAATAAATGATCAAAATCTATCAAATTTGCAAAGATTTAATTAAATTCCACCCATTCCAACATAAATTTGTGGCAGCCCACCATAAAAGGCATATGCATATAACATAGTAAGTCAGAAATAAGAAGTTACGACCAAGAAAGAAAAATTCTATTTTTATTTGTGGGTCTCTTTATAGCAGGAAGTCCTATTAACGAACCTGCTTAGCATACCTGAATTGCATAATTGCAGATTCAAAAGCATGTTTTAAAAAAGTAATCACTTTTAAAGCAATTTACAGTCAAGCACTGTTCCTGGAGTTCCCTGGGTATTAAATAATCGAATCATCAAAACCCTAAGAGGGGGCTTCCCTACTGGCACAGTGGTTAAGAATCCGCCTGCCAGTGCAGGGGACACGGGTTCGAGCCCTAGTCCAGGAAGAACCCACATGCCGCAGAGCAACTAAGCCTGTGCGTCACGACTACTGAGCCTACGCTCTAGAACCCACGTGCCACAACTCCTGAAGCCTGCGCGCCTAGAGCCTGTGCTCCGCAATAAGAGAAGCCACCGCACCGCAACGAAGAGTAGCCCCCCGCTCGACGCAACTGGAGAAAGCTGGCGAGCAGCAACGAAGACCCAATGCGGCCAAAAATAAATTTATAAAACAAAAAACCCTACGAGGAAAGAACGATCACTAACTCCATGTTATTTTACAGATGAGGGAAGCAGAGGCAGAGAAGTAGAGTAAGTAGAGCAGCACAGCCGAGGTCACACCACTAAGTAGCAGAGCCACACTGTGGACTCAGGAAGCTGGCTGCCATTCCTGCTCACGGAGGTGGTAGTCCTCCCTTCACCAAGGTCACTGAAATAAAATGAACACTGATAAACTATCTTAGGAGTTTTAGGAACTAAGACACTTCGGTCCTTGAAGTGGGGACACTGCTTGCAATAGGCAGAATTCTGACAGAGCCCCCAAGATGACCACTTACTGAAGTACACAAACCTTCCACTTATCCAATCAAACTCTAAATGTAGGTGCTGTAGTGAAGGGATTTTGCACATGGAATTAAGATTCAACATCAGTTGATCTTTTAAGATAGGGAGATTATTTTAGGTGGATGAGGCCTACTCAGGCACCCCATGAAAAGGACCTGAACTCTTCCTGAATTGAAGTACAAAAGGGACAAGAGGGAGACTCTCCATTGCTGGCTCTGAAGAGGTCCAGTGCTGCGGCAGGGAAGGCAAGCGAGAGGCCTCTAGGAGCTGAAACTCTCCCCCGACTGACAGCCAGCAAGGAAATGGGGACCTCTGTCCTGCAACTGCAGAATCTGAATTATGCCAACAAGCCGGAAGAAGCCTGTAGGCATTCTTTCCCAGAGCCTCTGGACACTAACACAGCCAGACTGACATCTTCATTTCAGCTCTGTGGCCCACACAAACTATGGTGAACATCCAACGTTTGGGGCTCAATATCTTACACTTAAATTTCACGTGCTTTAACACTCTCAGGAGGGAACCCACATGTTCCCATGTGTATCTGAGCAGGAAGCCCAGTCACGCTGTGCCTGGACTTCTGACCTACAGAACTCTGAGCTAGTCAAATAGGTATTGTTTTCAGTCAGTAAGAGTGTAGTAAAAGAATTAATATTCTACTCAACCTTCAGGTTTGTGAGCAAAATAAATGATTGTCATTGTTTTAGGCCACTGTTTTGGGGTGGTTTCTTATGCAGTGATAAACAATCATAATACCTATACTTATGAAAACAGTAAGGTATATTTATACATGTTAACTGCTTTGAACAATCACTTAAAGAATGAGGAACTCTATTACCTGCCATCATTGGGAGAGGAGCTGGTATCACTTTCTGGACAGCAGCTTTTGGTACCTAACAACAATCCTACATCAGGAGTTTACCCTAAGGAAATCAAAGATGTGGGCAAAGATTTATCTACCAACATGATTTCATAAGATTGTTTATAACCAAACCCTAGAAGAAAGCTAAGAGCCTCCGAATTGGGACTGGTTTAAATAAAAACAGCTCATCGTCTGAAGGAATGCGCTATGAAGCCACTAAGGATGACAAGAGGTCTCAACCAGAGTTCATGAATGGGCTTCAGGAGTGCTACATTCAAAATATATCTGTGCGTTTTTCCTGGGAGATGATGCATAAGCTTAATCAAATTCTCTGATGTAGAAGAGTAGTTAGTGACATGGCAAAATATTTCGGATACTTTTTTAAGACAAAAGAGCAGATTAGGTGTGTGTACATGCAGAGGTGGCTTTTATTTCCTTCAAGAAGTTCACTGTTTTCAAACATTTGCTCAATGAACATATATTTTTATATTCAGAACATGTTTAAAAAATTGAGAGTCTAAGAACTTCAAATTCTTTAATGGTTCATTACTAAAGCCAGTCAAGTTTTCAATGGGGAAAAAGGGAAAAAAATTGCAAAATTCCTCTACTTTTAATATAATGGTTTAATCAATCTCCTAAAACTGATTTCAAAGAAATTCTAAACAAATAAGCAAACAAACAAAAAACCCTCAGCACGGTCAGAGGAAGGTAGATTAAAATTCCTGACTGGTTCTAAATAGCACATCAAAGTGCAATTACATGCAACAGTTTCTCCCTCTAATGGAGGGAATTAGAACACAGTGTTCAATTTTTGTGAAAAAGTGTACCCTCCTCCTACAAAGTATTCAGAATTCATGTCCCTTACATGGAAATATGGAACCAAAAAAGTTAGAAAGTAAAATTGCTTGATATTCTATTACTTAAGTAAGACTAATGATAAGGCTTTGGAATAATTTTCCTTCCTGCCATCTGCTCTCCATTCCACCCTTCTGTACACCGGCTAAGGTGATTTTTCTGGGACAAAGCTCCCATCATATTGGATATCAAATTTTATGTTCAACTTTTCTCCATTTAACATTGAAATCAAGCATTTCTCATATAATCAGGGGATTCATAACCTTGATTTTTTTGTGTGGGCTACAAAATATTCCACTGAGTGGGTTTACTGGTTAACCATTTTACACATTTAAATTCTTTCCAACTTTTCAGTATTATCAGACAAAATAACCGTTTTTATGCATGAAGGCCTTTTTCCATATTGAGAATAACATTCTTACAATAAATCCATAAAAATGAGTTTGAGATCAAAGCAAATGAACATTTTTAAGGCTCTGAGGTACCTACCTCCAGACTTCTTTCCAAAAGATTTCTGAGATTTTACACTGCCATCAGCGATGTATCACTTGGTATATAACCTCTACTATAACTGTTGGCTTACTTCCTCACTTAGAGTGCAAGTTATTTGAAGATAGGGGGTGTATTTTATTAAGTGTTTATCCCCAGCACCTGTGCCTAGCACAACGTAGACGGTCAATAAATAATTGCTTAATAAGGAAAATCCCTGCCACACACGTACATATAAGATGTACGTGTGTGAAAGACAGACTGTGTGTTTTTCTCTAACTGGATAGATGAAAACTTGTCATCTTCTTTAATGTGCAATTTTTTTGCTTATAATTAGTCATTAAATTTCTCTTTTAGATTATATTGTAAATATTCAGATTCTCTGAGGCAAATGGGCCTGGCACTACCCATTAGCTACATAACCTTGGACAAGTTCTATAACTCTAGGCCTCAACTTCCTCATCTATAAAATGGAGATAAGCTCACATATTACAGAGCTCTTGTGAGAATTACATGAGTTAAAACACATATAAAATTAGAAGAGTGCTTGGTACATAGAATATGTGCAATTAATGCTGAATGAATGAACATGCGAATGCAAACAGTAGTGAAGGGCTTAAAATGAAACGGTCTCATCCCACTCCCACATCCAGCACTCAAGAAGCGACCGATTCTTTATGCAGTTTTTAATTGTAAAATACGATATGGGTACTGAGAAGTGCACAGAACAAAACTGTCAATGTGACAAATAAAAAGAGAATACTTACATAAGCACTACTCGAAGCTGAAAGTATTGATACTTGTCAGCATCGCAAAAACCTCCCCATATCCTTCTCTCATCACAAGCTCCTTCCCTCTTCTTGGTTAAACACCAACCTCACTTCTTGATAGTCATTTCCTTTAACCTGCATGCATCCCTAACAAAAGAGTTTAGTTGTGTCAACATCTAACTTTATGTACAGGATCATAGTATATGAAGTCTTTTCTATCTTATTTCTTTCTCTCAACGTTGGTTTAAAAAATTCATCCACATTGCTGCCTGTAGCTCTAGTTCATTCAATTTTATTGCTGGATAGTTTTCCCACTGTACAAATACACATCATTTATTTAATTTTTGACTCTTAATGGACATTTGGTTTGTTTTCAGTTTGTGCTAATGCAAATCATGGACAGGAATCCTGCTGTACCCCTTATTCTGGTGCATTTACACAGAGCGGGGGTGAGGGCTGCTGGCTCACAGGCTATTTATATACCTTCAGTTGATGGAGAGGGCTAAATGCTTTCCAAAGTAGTTGTGTCGATTTATACTCCAGTATAAACAGGGTAGGGGATTCCCATAGTACTTCAGGTCTACAATACCTGATACTACCAGACTTTTTATTTATGTATTTGTCAATCTGATTGGCATGTAGTTTCCTTGGTTTTGACTCACTTTTCACTTATTACTTTACGAAGTCGTACACTTTTCTGTGTTTACTGGCTGTATGGATTTTCCTTTTTTATGAGGTTTACGTCAAATATTGTTATTTTTTATTATTTTATTATTATTATTTACTTTTGGCTGTATTGGGTCTTCGTTGCTGCGTGCAGGTTTTCTCTAGTTGCGGCGAGCGGGGGCTACTCTTCATTGCGGTGGCTTCTCTTGTTATGAAGCACAGGATCTAGGCGTGCAGGCTTCAGTAGTTGTGGCACATGGGCTCAGTAGTTGTGGCTCACGGGCTCTAGAGCACAGGCTCCGTAGTTCTGGTGCACGGGCTTCGCTGCTCCGTGGCATGTGGGATCTTCCGGACCAGGGCTCGAACCCGTGTCCCCTGCCTTGGGAAGCAGTTTCTTAACCACTGCGCCATCAGGGAGGTCCAACTATTGTTATTTTGAATTCTTCTCCATTTCCAAGTAATACTCTTACATGACTATTTTCTCACTAAATTGGAGGCATTATCTGTTCACTTTCTAACTTACTAATAAGTAACGGTTTAGTTCCTCTACACTCTTTCCTATGTCCACACTGCTCAGTAAAGTTATGTCATCATGAGTTATTCCACTGCTCATGATCTCTTTGACTTGTAGTCATATACTTAGAAACCTACATTGTTGATCAACTAGAAACTCTCTCAACGTCACGCTTTGTAAAATGAGGACATTCATACCATCTTCCCTTTTTTCTACCTCCTGTCTACCTTCCAAACCTAGCTGTTACGTTGTCAAAGTTGAAATTTATATTCTATGTGCAGTTAAGTCTTCTGTTATTTGAGAGTCAGTACGGAGTAAGGTTTAAGAGAACAGGCAGAGAGCCTAAACTCAAAGCCTCGATCCAACCTTAAATTAGGTACAGCCAGGGCAAGTTCCTTCCCTGTCTTAGCTTCCTGTTCTCAAAAGTGGGAATGATATTAGCACCAACCTCATAAGGCTATTCAGAGGATTAAATGAGTTAATATATGCAAAAACACTTAGAGCCTAATATATACTAAGTACATACTAGTACACAATACATTTCAGTACATACCAAGTTAATACTCCTACATACTAAGTATAGTTTACTTTAGTTATTTGTGATTACATGCACGTTGACAATAAAAGCTGCAAACCAAGACAGTATTGCCATTATTACAATGAAATTAATATTGCCCACTGCAGATGTACTGTGTCTCTGTGTATAGACTACACCTCGTTCCATACTGTGCCAGTGTCACTGCCCTTGTGCAGGGTGACCACATACCCCAAGCCGCCTTGGGCTGTTCCAGTTTATACCTGTTGTCCTGATGTTACAGCATTAGAGTGCCTCCTTACACTATTGAAGTGTAAGGAGTTTGGACAAGTTCCGGTTTGGACAACAAATTAGATAGGTGGTCATTACCCCTGTGTGTCGCTGAAAAGGGGGACATCTATAGTGTCAAGTTGAAGTGGATTCTTCCCTTCCTCACCAATAGTAGGTTAAAAATCAACCATAGTTTAGTGTGCTTCAGGTTTATGTCCGTATAGCCTTTTCTCCTCTGGAGTTCAAGTTCCTTCTCCTCTTCCTCTCCCTCCTCCCTTCCAACAGTGCCTAACACCTAGTAAGTACAATATGCCTCAAGGTGTTTCTAAGCTCTCAATCACACAATCAATAGAAGCCTCTCCATTCTAGACTAGCTTCAATCTGCACTGAATCCCCTATTACCTTCCTTCTTGGTTTATTGCCTCATTTTGCTGGATTATGTCTATAAATAGCTTAAGGTGTAGCACAGGAGGTCAATTTTTCAAATTTCTTTGGGTACAAAATATCTTCTTCAGCCTCCACGTATGACTGATAGTTTGGCTGGATACAAACCCCTAGGGTGAAAATTATGTGCCTGAAAAACTTTGGAGGTATCTTTCTAATGCCTTCCAGGATCCATGGTGCTCATGACAAGTATGATAAAGTCAGATTGTAACCTTTTTTTTTAGGTGACCAGTATTTTTCTCTCTGGAATGGATGTATCCTCTCAGTATTTTATTCTATTTTAATTTATTTTTTCAGTATTTTAAAGTTTCACAATGAAGGGTGCCTAGGTATGAGTCTATTCTTGCTCATCTTGCATAACTATTTTCAATCTGAGGCCTGATGTCTACTTTCAGCTGTGGGAAATTTTGTTGCCCTTTGACAGCTTCCCTCCATTGTTTTTCTGGGTCTGGAGTTTCTAATAGTAACATGTGGGATCTCCCAGATGCAGCCTCTCTAACATATTTCTATCACATTTTCCATTGGGTCTTTCTTTTTTATATACTGAGAAATTTTTAAAATTCCTACTGAATTTATTTCAGCAACCATATTTTCATTTCTAGGAGACCTCTCTTGCTTTCTGACCATTCTCCTTTTCATTAATACCCTAGTCTTATTTTATAGTTGCTAGCTCTTTTTAAAGCTCTCTCAGGATACTAATTAGGGTTTTTTCTTAAATTATTTTGTTCCCTAAATTGTCCCTGGTCCTACTAGGATACGTTTGCACTCTTTCCCCCTCTCTCATGTTGTAAGCTTTACTCAACTAAAAGGCAAATGACAGTTATTTTCTATTTAAGAATGAGCACAGAAAGCTCCCTGAAGTCAACGATTGATTGGCTTCTTATGCAGGAAGAAGCGGGGAGTAACTGTAACAGGATCTCCCCCAAACACAGTTTTCTAGGGTGTAAAAACTCATATGAGCTGCCCCAGTTCTCGCCAGTTTCACTGTTTTCAAAATGAAATCATCTCATTTCAGGAGGGTGAGGGCGGGGCTGGGAGTCCACTCCTCAAAACACATCCCTTCAATGAGCTCCCCTATTTGTCACACTTTTAACTAACTCCACCCTCTCTCCTACATGCGCACATGAGCATGGGGCTACTTTTTCAGGTGGGGTCAGAATCCTCCTCAGTTGCACGTGGTCCCTGTGCATATTCTAGGTGATGCTTTTCCTCTGTTCTACTGCTTCAGTTTCACACTCTTCCACCTGTCTTCTGTCTTTCAAAACTATGTTGAAATCTCTTGATTGTTGTGGGCATATATACTTAAACACCTTGATACCATCATTGTAGTGTCTTGTCAAAACAGAGAAGAGCTAAAAGGGTTCTCAGTGCATTCTGAATCTGCTATTCTGTGGTCCCAGTGTTTAAACTTCTTGGACTTCCCCAGTGTCTATTACTGCTTTTACAAATACAATCTCGTGGTTTATTCGTGAAGGAAATGAATACACCACATCTAAAATAACAAGGAATGCGGGTTAGATGCTCTAGGGTCTTGTCATACTCTGCCATTTACTAATAAACCACTTACGTTCTACAAATTGTAGGTGCTCATTTATAAAACGAAAGGGAGTAACTCTACATGAACTATAGATTTCTCCTACTCTAACATTTCATAATTTTCTAAGTTCTTTTCTTAAAATTTCTCTATATTACCATTAATTTTAATTAAAAAATAAAAATCTAACTTTCTCTTTTGAAAATCGAAGAGTAATTCCCATAGTCCTACAATAATGGGATAATCAGTTCTGAAACCTGTCAAGTGTCATGTTTCATATGAAGAGAAAGTCATATTAAATAATTTTTAAAAATTAAACATGGACTTTGTAGCACAAAGACAAGGTCCCCCCCAAATGTTGTTCCTTTATTTACTAGAAATGTTCAGCTCTGCATTAAAGTTGAAATAAAATAAATATATTAATTTTGAGGTGCAAAATTTTTTTATAAAAATCAATTTTTCTTTTCTGTCCATACAAACAAAAGTATGGAATGACATTAGAGGTCAGGTTTATTTGGTAATAGAATGTAGCTTCTTGATATTTTTGATTTTAGGAAAGGCGAATATCAACATCAAAACGTTTTTCAACTTTACTTTTATTTAAAATGAGGCCATATTTTCCTCTTATAAAAAGAGAGTTCAACTAGAACTGTCCATTTTCTCATCTGTAAAACAAAAGCACTGAATCAGCTGACTGTATTCATTCAGAACTCAATTTCCTTATCTTATGATCACTAAGCTTCTCCCTAAATCTAATATACTAAGGTTCTAAGGAAAGGAAAATATATTACTAACGACATGTTTTGATTTCCGTTTCTTAGAGTTCAAATGTCCACCATTCACCTTGGTCTAAGCTTAAGGAACCATTCAAGGGGATACAATGCAGGTGGGAGGAGAAAACAGAACCCTCACACAAGCTGTGCTGTGTTGCAATCAGCCTTCCGTTTGAAAAATAATCTTCTCTATAGCTTTAAAGTGATAACTTTGTACCTGCAATGCTTCTTGTTTCAAACGGATTTTCTCTGGCTCCTCCTGAACACGTTCTGAGGAATCATCGACCTCTTCGATTTCTGAGGAGGAAGGACTCTCTACTGCCACAGTCACAGGAAATTCTGATGGACCTGAGTGTCACAAGAAGAAGATAGGAAACCACAGAGTTGTTACACTAAAGTGCAAAGAAAGAAGACAAGATTGTATAAAAGACAACACAAGCCAGATACCAAATATCCAAATATTAGAGGACATTTAACAAAGTGATCTGAGGTATCATTATTTATAAATGTCTCTCACTGCTCTTTAGTGTAAAACAGGCAATGACTAAGTAAAAGTACAGTAACTTATTTTTGCTATGTTACTGTACAGACCTCTGTTGTACATGGTTAGGATTAGTAATGGGAATTGCCCATACTATTTTATTAAGTTTCTTTCACAGAAGCCAAGTGAAGATCCAAGGTAAACATTTCTTCTCAGATCAACTTTATACTGCAAATGAAAAATTTATTCTTCACCATCAGACAAAAACAGTCTGGAAGAAAATGTAGTTTTTCAGAGGAAAATACATCAGTAAAGGGACTGATGAATAATCAGGAAGTCAACATATCTAAGCTGTGAATAATAGACATTAGAATTTTAAAAGATAAATCACATACACACACACAACTAAAACTGACCCATCAAAAACTTCATCTTCTCACCACCCTTAAGCCAAAACCAGGGCAACAATTCTCCCAGCAAGCTTCACTGCCACTGCAGTGTTGTTCAACAGGACATTTCCAAACATTTAAAACTGACCTGGCCACAACCCCATAAAAGTCTACACATCATAAAGAACTGTGCTGGGATTATATAACCACGCAGAAGACAAGTCACTAGGACGTCATGTTGACAACAAGCAGCAAACCCTGCAGCCTAGGAAAACCCTAAAGGAGAACGAGGTGCACACCCCTCTCTCCGGGAACGCAAGGCCAGGACTGACACCCAAGATGCTCTTCTCTCAACCTCAGCAGTGGTGCCTTTCACAGAGCAACTATGCAGTCTCCCAAGACCACTGGGAAGGAGAATCTGATACTGACAGTATTCGCTTGCCACGAGGCCATAAGCGAGGGAATGTGTGTGGACTTGGTGAGAGAGCAGAGGTTTGGGAGATGTTGCTTTATATTGGCTTTCAGATCAGGAATTTGTACATATAGCCCGCAAACAACGTTTCTTGAAAACATGTGAACATTCTTGAGTATGACAGCTCCATGTGAGGGGTCAGAAATGGCAGTCAAGTTCGTCTCACTGGGTAACAGCTGATTTGCGGACTGGAAAACAGGCTTCCTTGTTTACAGACATAACCACAAGGCTGCCATTTATGCGCCAAATCCACACAACTACACAGTTGCATTGGGAGAGCTATCAAACATGTTTTACATGGATTTATTTCAGAGAGGGAAATGCTTCATGTAAGGCTCTGTCAGTTTAAAAAGCAAGAAGAATGACCATCCACCTTTCCCAATTCAAGCCCTATATATCATAAATGTGATAGCTACACACCACCAACTGATTACATACATCACGAGCTTTGATGAATGGAAAGCCCCTAAAAAGATATCAACAAGACGAAGTTAGATCTTCATGTAAATACATCACCAGTTAAACCCAGTTAATACAACTATTTAGTAGTATGAACAGTATCCATACAGAATTGTGTATAAAAATAAATAAGCTCAAAACAAGGACCTGGAGGGCTCTGCTACGGAGAAAACACAACAGAATTCAGCCTACTGGCTTGGTAATCACTCTCTGAACTGCTGAGAGGCCCCTTCAGCTCCTATGTTCAGGATGGTTGAGATTTGTCTCTCTTCTTTAAATGGTGATATTAATCGTTCTCTAATTTACCCCCCTGTGTGACGAGGATGGACCTGCGATTAAGTGTCTCAGGAAGAAGACAGGAAACCACAGAGCTGTGAAACTCAAGTGCAAACACTGGCGATTCAGCACTATAGTTTATGCAACAGCAATTCACATTACCATTTGCAAAAAAGTAGTCGGTTGTCCAGTGGGGAGTAGAAACATCCATTTAACATGAGCAACTGAACAGATATTTTACACAGGAACTACTTCAAGTACTATTTAAAATCAATTCTCTTTGTTTTCTTAAGCAATTGTTAATCCCCAATTTCGTGATTACTACCAAGTAAGTCACCTGAAGATCATCTAGAGCCATCTATTTCACTTAGCAAGCCTAAAGCTATAATTCAACCATTTTATTTACTGTTCTGTGACAAAAATTACTATGAACAGCTATCCCCTGGATAAGAAATCAGGTAATGCTAGTTTGACTCACTAAATCTGATTTACTGAGTTAATAAGCCAGTTCATTTAGAATAGCTCTAATGCATATTTTTCATCCATTCTGCATTAAACTATTTCCCATGCCTAAAATGTCTTTTTTCCCATTCGTACGTATCCAAATTCCTACTTCTGTGCTGTAGGGCTTCGCTCAACTACACCTGCCTTTAATCAAACTTTTCTCACATGCACAATCATGTGAGATCATTTTAGTCTCCTCAAGACTCCCATGGAGTTACCTCTGTTGTGACACTTGAGAAACAACTTGAAACTCCCAATTACTTTTAATTTTTCTTCCTTAGAGGGCTCATTAGGCAGAAGCCAAGCCATGTGTGAGTTACTTTTTTTCCTCTACACAAAGCACCAGAGACCACCCACATAATACAAGTTCCAAAATAAAGAACTCTAAATGACTGAAAAAGACAGGGAATGCAAACAGGTTACCTGTTGCTTTTTGCACTTTCTGCAGGACACAATGGCCGGAAACCAGACACTCCAGGTGGTAGCGCTTCAGGAGGGTAGCATTCTTTACCAGCAGAGTGTTTCCTTCCATTACTTACAGGCTTCTTTGCGGCCAAGACTACGTTTGACAAAGCATGAAAAGAAGGAATCAAGATGCACCAAAGGTCTACAGAGCAACTGTCACACGTGCACACGTCGAAAGGAATCAAAAAGGCACTTGACAATGATGCCAAGCCCATTAAAAAGAGGATCGGTTTTGTACAAAGGTTTTACATAAGCCAGCATTTTTTAAAAATATAAGTTCTCTACAGTAACAAGTTATTTTAACTAAAACAAAAGTATTGAGATGTGCAGAAATGCAAAAATAAAGTTTAAAAAAAGATCCCAAAGTATGATACATTTTATGTATCATGCAGAAACACTCAAGTTTCCTGAATCGTAGAACACCTTTGGCATTTCTGAATCTCAAGGACACAGAAACACAGATATACCCATGACTTCTGCCAAACAGAATCTTCAGAAGTAGACCAAAAGTTAAATTTAAGACGAATTTTTCTATGTAAAAACAATACAAGTTATAAGGCTGCAAGTTGCTGGGGGGTAGGTGAGTCAATTTTACCCTCCTATAAGCCTGTCAACCTTCACTGCTCCTTTGATTTCATATAGAAAACAGAAAAAAAAACAAATGAAACCCACTGGATGAAAGAGTGAAATGTGGAGACTTACCCTATATTTCAGTAGTAAAGAGGCAAGTATCTTTATATGAAACATTTGGTTGCAAAAACTAGACCTACGTGTTAATATTTTACTTAGAACAAGCCATATATTAAAATTCACATTTAAATATTTAACTTGAATTTACTGAAAACAAACATCATAGGTTAAAATGGTTATATTTATCCTTCACAGCTACTGTATTTTATGTTATTTTATTTATTTATTTTAATAGATCTTGATTGGAGTATAATTCCTTCACAATTCTGTGTTAGTTTCTGTTACACAACAAAGCGAATCAGCCATATGCATATACATGTCCCCATATCCCACCCTCTTGAGCCTCCCTCCCACCCTCCCTATCCCACCCCTCTAGGTCATCGCAAAGCACCAAGCTGATCTCCCTGTGCTATGCTGCTGCTTTCTACTATATTTTAGCAGCATTAGGATGCAGGGTAAAATGGAGTGTATATGGTAATAGAGGACAAATATTTCATAGAGTGTAGCTTATTGATAATCACCACACGATCCTGTGTGATTTACATGCCTCTTAAAAATATATAGGAGCTCAGTTCATTTTGTGCTATTTTATTGTGTTTTTTAACTTCATTGCCATCAAAAAAAATGTTTGTATGCATATGGTTTGTATGTGTATACCCTTCCTTTACTTTCAGAAACTAATGCAAATACATTTGTATTAAAATTTTTTTAAATTACACTTTTCTTGTTAGGAGATTAAAAAATTTCTAATAAAAGCTCCCATCTTTTATTAGGCATACATAAGTACAATATAAATGTGACACAATTCACACCATTATTTCACTCCTATACTCACCTGGATCTAGGTATATACCCAGATACTGATTTGGCTTACCTCTATGTCTCCAAATAACTGAGGCAAATACAAAAAAAAGCCCAAGAAATAAAATTACTCTTAAAAGAGCTCAATGAGCTTGTATACTTCAGTTACATTTCCACTTTGTTTAATCATGCTAACTAAAAAAAAATGTTTAACTGTTCTCATTGCATGATGCCCTATTGTGCTGTACTAAATTTACAGAATTCCTAATATGTTTTACATATACATGTTTTATTTATATATCTTTCCATTTCTAATATCATAGCAAAAGTCAATGTAGCTATTTTAAGAATGCTTTACATAGGATATAAATTTTTAATAATAATATCTAATTAGTGTGATATCACAAATCTTAACTTCTTTGAATGTACTATTTGATTATTAAAATATCACTCTCTTGAAATAACAATGGGCAGACGATCATAAGCTTTTTTTTGACTTCATAAACACTCTTAACAACTTATTTAATACACTATTGTCCAAGCAAGTTGATGAATAGAGAATCAAAAACATACAACTTTAAGTAGAAAAAAAGAAGCTGTATTTATGAAGATGTTTACAATAGTTTATTTGAGGTTATTTCCAATTTTTCACCAATTTAAAAAATTGACCTACTCAATGAAACCTTGTGAATGCAATGGTAAAAAGTATAACTATGAATCACAGAATTTAAATTTAGCATGAAAACATAAGAATGGCAAATTATATTGAAGCTATGTGGAATTATGTTTATAGACAGCAGGAAGAGAAAATAAAAATGTAAATATTGCTTGATAGGATAATGGGATTAGAGGTGGTCTTTTAAATTTTTCATTTTTATGCTAATACAATACCGTTATAAAACCCAAAAATCTTCAAACAACACATTTTTTAAAAATTGTGGTAAACTACACAAAACAGAAAATTTATAATTTTAACGATTTTAAAGTGGACCGTTCAGTGATATGAAGTCAACAAAGTTTTAAAACTTTCAGAGGGCACCTGAATAAAAGATGTGTTGTCCACTGGTGATTTTAATGTATCTGGTATATAACTAAAGTCACCACAAAACTCTTTCTGGGAAATTGGCAGATCATAAACATAAAAAATTTATTTTGCTTTTTATTAAACCTTATTGTTTTGCTGTTTCAAAATTCAAATTTACTCACAAGAAAGAGTCAGTTTCATATTAGATTTGGTTTCACAAATGCTGCTCCTGCTATTCATTCTTATCACCAAAAAAAAAGACTATTTGTGACTAACGATAATATGTTACAGAAAATAAAAAGTTAAAAGGTTTTCAATCTGCATATCTGGGAACCTAAATTAAAGCATCACACAACATTTTCAAAAACAGAAAAGCCATTTGATTTGACTCAAATCTTAGTTTTAAGATGGCAGAAAGTACCTTGATAATTTTCTTTTAAGAAAGAAAGAAAACCAAGCCATTAAAGAGAAATTCTTCCGAAAGAACTGAAACATGTTATATACCTCTGACTTGGCACTCCTTCCATCTGGAGAACTTTTTTGGTAACTGTTTTCATCACAGAATGATCTAAAGTAAAATGAATTGAAATTAGAGTAATTATTTTCCAATGAGTGGCTATTTCCATTTAAAACCAAAAGCCAACTAATTATTGCTTTTCCCATACATTTAAATATGAAATCTACATTATATAATTATACACTTATTTCCCCCTTTGTGTATTCTAATTTCTTCCTCAGAAACCTAAGATGCCATCTTGCAGACTGCCCACAGTGGCTACTATTTGGGCAGCAGCAAAGGTCAACTTGAAACATTTTGCATCTAAAGTGGCTTTGGATACCTTTGGATACAAAGTACAGTCTGAGCACCGTCCAGACGCTTAGATACCTAAAGAGCATCTAAGATATCAAACCAGGGCATCCAAGATAACAAACCAAGTCCTGATATTCCCTCAAAAGCTGCTCCTCCCATCAGCCCCCTTCTTCTAAGGGATACTACCCAGTTGCACACATAATCGTCAACGACTTGTCTCCTTGGTACTATTTCCTTCATACCTCACATCTATCTGCAGGTCTTGATAGCTACACCCTCAAAACACAACCTGAATTCAACCACTTTTCACTTGCTGCAAACTTCCAACCTAACCTAGGCCATAAACATCTCTTATTTGGAGCACTGTGATAGTCTCCTAACTGGTCTCCCTGTTCCTCTTTTTTTTTTTGCGGTACGCAGGCCTCTCACTGTTGTGGCCTCTCCCGTTGCGGAGCACAGGCTCCGGACGCGCAGGCTCAGCGGCCATGGCTCACGGGCCCAGTCGCTCCGCGGCATGTGGGATCTTCCCGGACCGGGGCACGATCCCGCGTCCCCTGCATCGGCAGGCGGATTCTCAACCGCTGCGCTACCAGGGAAGCCCCCTGTTCCTCTTCTTTATCCTCCCAAGTCCCTTCTCTATACCAGGTCACCTTATTCAGATACGATTTGGATCATGCCTTTTTCCAGTTCAAACCCCTCTACTCATTTAGAATAATCCACATCTTTACTCTGGCCTTCAAGACTTTACAAGAGCAGACCCCTGCCTAGCTCCTTGACCTCATGTCATACCACACTCTTCTTCACTCGGTACTCTGCCCAGATTGGTCTCCTTGCTTTTCCTTAAATACTCCACCCACCTACATGCCTACATACTCATTGCCTCCTTGTCCTGGAATGTGCTTACTCCACATCTTCCATGGCTTGCTCCTCTCTTCATTCAGGTCTCCGTTCAAATGCCACTTCTCCAGTGAAGCTGTCCCCTAACAAATCTATCCAATGGAGTCCTACCTGCTCTCCCTCACTCTCCTTACATTAAGATAGTTTTGCACTTCCTACTCTCTAAAATTATATGACTTATCTATTTACTCATTTCTATCTGATCTCCTTCACTAGAATGTAAGCTCCATGAGGGCAAGACTTTTGTCTGTCTGGTTCACTGCTTTATCCCTAGTCCCTAAACCCGTCTCTGGCACACAGAAGATGATTACAAAATTACTTGTGAATCTGACAAATGAATAAAGTACTCCTGGCAAGAATTCAGAGGTTGCACAGGAAAGAAAGAATGCTCTTGGTGGAAGCAGGCTTAGTATCTAGGTTCACCTCTATTCAGAGTAGAGATAAGAAAAATTAACAAGTATAATTCACTTTAATTAGTACCTTAGCTGCTAAAAACATAAGGGAAGTGCAACACTAGAAAAGTACAGTTGAAGCTTGAACAACATGGGTTTGAACCTCACGGGTCCACTGACACACGCATAGTTTTCAATACATATGTACTATCGTCCTACATGATCCAAGGTTGGTTGAATCCACACATGTGGAACCACTGACTATAAACTTATACCCAGATCTTCAACTGCGTAGGGGTCGACACCCCTAAGCCCACGTTGTTCAAGGGCCCACTGTATATGATGAGGAAAGTTAAACACATTAAGTTTTAAAAAACTGTCAATACCTGAAATTTTTTGTTTTGCTATGTGTTTATCAATTTAAAAAAAGTGACCACATACCAACAAGCAGATTTTTTCTTATATCCAGAACGAGCAGAGTTCTGTTGGTTTCAAGGGCCTTTAGGAAAGCCTTTGCTCCTTCACTGGTGAGGCCGCACTGCTGCAGGTCAAGTGCTTTTCGATGAAAGACAAAAGGTCACTTGCTAACTCTACAGATTTAACATATAGACAACTCTCGTTTTCTCACGTGTGGAAGAGTCCTGCACAAGACAAGTCATGGCAGGTTTGTAATTTTGGGTATGGAAAAAAACAGAAACATATACGCACACACATAATGCATAATCCAATTTAAAAACCTCTTCTTGGATGTGCAATAACCCTGGCTTTAGTACCAATAAATCAGACAACATATTTTACAATTACAGAACTGAAGAATAACTGTATATAACCTATGAGCAAAAAGCATCACAAAATGAATCTCAGTTCATAATTAGCAAGGGCGGCAGGGGCGTGTAAACCTCACAAGCAAAACCTGGTGGAGCTCAGAAATGCACTGCATTCTTCTGATCATGATCTTCAGCTCCAAATCACACTTGAAACTAGTTCAAAGGGGAAAACAAAATAGAAGAAATGTAATAACTGTTAGTTTTAGAGGAAAAAAAGACAAGTCTAAGAGGATACAAATAATAAAAACTTTCAACAATGTGTGAATACAGAATACATACTAAAAACCTATCATGAAAGTATGATGGTCAAGAACCCTCGCAGTAAAAGGTCAGACAAAAACCAGAAAAACGGATCATGAATTCTAGTAGTTCTGGGGCTGAACAACCTACTCATTTAAACCAAAGGGATCATCACTAAAGCCCAGGGATTAAAAACTATTACATGAAAGGAAACTATCATGAGTCTTTTGTTTAAGTGTTGTGTGGACCATCACATTAAAATAACTGGAGTCTTTCAACACCCCCATGACACACAGAAATAGCAAGTCAGACATACGGATCTGACAGGATATGATACAACCCTTACAAGCTCTCACTACAGAAGAATGGACACAGGGTATAATTAACCAAATAGCCAAATTAATACAAACAGCCAGTAAACCTCACCAGTCAATCAAATGAATACAAAATAAAACACAATGTGGTTATTCTCCTATCAGATGAAGCCAAGATTCTGTAAGAAAAGCCTTTAAATAATGTCTATACCCTTTGGATCCAACAACTCTCTTTCTAAGAATTTAACCAAAAGAAATAGTCAGAGATATAGGTAAGGATATATATCAGAGTACTATTTGTAACTGAAAAACTGGGCAAAGCTTATATACAAGAATGGATAAGCTATGTGCACTGTGGCATATTCATATAATGGAATACTGAACAATCACAAAAAATGATGCAGGAGATGCAAATTTACTGACTTGCTAAAATGCTCATACTAAATTAATTGAAAAAAGTTATAAAATTGGGAGTAATCCCACTTGCATAGAAAATGGAGAGGTACTCATTTTTTTAGTTTTACATTTTTTTACAAGTGCTACAGGCCAGTGTTTGTGAGAGGCAGGCTTCGCATCTACTGTTGGGGTGGACTACAAATTGGCATAGCCTTTCTGGGTGGTAATTTGGCCATGTGTATCAAATGTCTTAAAAATAGGTCACACTTAGTCATTCCACTTGTAGTACCTTATTTTACAGAAGTAATCCCGATGGACACAGAGATGTATATACAACGTATTCACATTGTTTCTGACAGGGAAAAGCAAACTGTCTAAATAGAATTGCAAAGAATCGATTAAGGGCCTCCCTGGTGGCGCAGTGGTTGAGAGTCCGCCTGCCGATGCAGGGGATACGGGTTCGTGCCCCGGTCTGGGAGGATCCCATATGCCGCGGAGCGGCTGGGCCCGTGAGCCATGGCCGCTGAGCCTGTGCGTCCAGAGCCTGTGCTCCGCAACGGGAGAGGCCACAACAGTGAGAGGCCCGCGTACAGCAAAAAAAAAAAAAAAAAAAAAAAGAATCAATTAAACTATGGGACATCAATACGACACAATACTACATGATACATCATTAAGTGAAAAAAGCAGGAATATGAAATAGCAGGTATACTACAATTCTATTTTTGTAATCCCTAAGTGTACATATATATTTGTAGAAAAAAAAAGACTGAAAGTATATACGTCAAAATGAACGGTGATTATATCTGGGTATTAAAATTATAGGTAATTGTTCTCTTGTTACTCTGTATTTTCTATAAAGGATATATGCAACTCTTAGAGAAAGTTTAAAAGCAAAATAAAAGCTATCAGTACAATGAGGCTTTAAAAAATCCTATCACAATAGTATCATGCCAAAAGCTAAGCATATTTCATATTAAAAATTCAGTATTTTCAATTTTAGAATTTCCCTCTAAGCCATAAATCCTCACTAAGAGATTCTGCCAAAGCACTTGCACCCAGGTCACCAATGAGCATGTTGCAGTTCAGAGTGATGCGCCTCAAACCAGTCATGCAGTCAAGATCACGTCTCCTGGAATGAAGACTCTCAGCCCAGGTTTCTTCATGCCTTCTGGTAGTCTGATACTTCAAAGATTTAATGGGATGAAATTAAGATGCTTGAATAAGGAAACAGGGTGTGCCTGAGTATGGCTTATTCTGTCAGAGATTTACACACACACACAGATCAAGCATATATGCCAGGAGCATCAACCTGAGAAATTCAACAGTCACTTCTGGTTTACCAGTCCAGTGACCCAGATTCTGCTCGGTCAGTGATTAGATTCTAGCCACTGCATTTCCTGTTTCTGAACACTTATGTAAAGTTGGACAACTCAATTACAGTCTATGAATTATTTTCCTTATCTTCTAAGTCAGGGAATTGGTTCTAAATCCTATCTTTGCTGAGGCCCTATATTTCATCATCCTGTCCTCCAATGGCCTCCAAACACCTCACTGGGCAAACCATAAGAAAACTTTTTAATATGCATCTTATTTATTAACAAATTATATACACAAAGTTCCATACATAGAATTTATGTACATGATAAACTACACAGATTTTTAAAAATAATACAAAGGTAAAAATGTTCTCATATTTTCTTTTCCTAACTCCTAAGGCATTATTTTATTTATTTTTTTATAAAGATTTATGTATTTATTTATTTGTTTGTTTGGCTGTGCTGGGTCTTTAGTTGCAGCATGCCGGATCTTTTAGTTGTGGCATGTGGGCTCTTAGTTATGGCAGGCACGTGGGATCTAGTTCCTTGAGCAGGGATCGAACCCAAGCCCCCTACATTGGGAGCACATAGTGTTAACTGCTGGACCGCCAGGGAAGTCTCAAGCATTATTTTAAAAACTATATTTACAAAATGTATCTCACATGCTACCTTGGGTGTGCACACAAGCTTTAGAGGCCTGGACTATGCAGAGCCAGTTTGATGTGCCTTGGGAAAATAATGGTTTGACATTTAAGCAAAACTACTGTCTTGAAGACATTCAATTCTTTATGTTCATAAAGTAAATTTTGGTAACAGGGAACACTGACTGTCAATGAAAAAAGTCTTATTACATTCCTGAAAAAGTAAAAGACTCAAAGTGCCTTTGTTACTCTAAAAGGAAAATCATTAGTGTCATTTTTCTATTAACAATAACTTATTAAAGCTCCAAGCAGAAACAACAGCAATCACTTACACAGTGCTTAGTATGTGCCAGGCACTATTTATACAAATAAGTGCATTTAAACCTCATAATGAGGCGTAGAGGTTAAGTGATTTGCCCATGGTCACTAGCTATGAAATGGGAGAAAGGAATTCACTCTGTCTACAAGAGGCGGGCAGGTCAGGCGTGGATCAAGGCCGGAGAGGACGACACCTCTAGGCCACAGCAAGTAAGGGCTGAGCGCGACGCCCCAACCGAAGAAAACTGCCCCACACCGAGCGGTCTCCTGACACCCCGAGCAGGTGCTGGCCTCCGAAAACACGTGTGGGAGCAGTGGGGACAGAGCTCCTGAAGCAAAAAGGAACCGCAGTTGATTATGGAAGATTCTCACAAGAATAACGCTTCAGAGACAGCACCTCAGTCTGGTTCAACAGTTCAGGGAGCTCATATTTCTCATATTCCTCAACAGATGTCATTAAGAGGATCTGCGCCAGTGACAATTGTACCTCTTCCTGGAGAGCAAGTACAGGTTCAGGGGGTCATCCAGACAGCTCAGTCTTCTGTAATTCACCCACCACACGTGCAAACGGTATCATCTTTATCAGAAAGTGAAGAGTCTCAGGACTCATCTGACAGCATAGGCTCCTCACAGAAAACCCACGGGATCCTAGCACGGCGCCCATCTTACAGAAAAATTTTGAAAGACCTATCTTCTGAAGATACACGGGGCAGAAAAGGAGACGGAGAAAATCCTGGAGTTTCTGCTGTCACTTCTATGTCTGTTTCAACTCCCATCTATCAGACTAGCACCGGACAGTACATTGCCATTGCCCCAAATGGAGCCTTACAGCTGGCCAGTCCAGGCACAGATGGAGTACAGGGGCTTCAGACATTAACCATGACAAATTCAGGCAGTACTCAACAAGGTACAACAATTCTCCAGTATGCACAGACCTCTGATGGACAGCAAATACTTGTGCCCAGCAACCAGGTGGTTGTACAAACTGCATCAGGAGATATGCAGACATATCAGATCCGTACCACACCTTCAGCTACTTCGCTACCACAAACCGTGGTGATGACATCTCCCGTAACCCTTACATCTCAGACAACTAAGACAGATGACCCCCAACTAAAAAGAGAAATAAGGTTGATGAAAAATAGAGATCCTGTAATGTGGAGAGCTGTGATTGGAACTAATAACATAGATGGGCGTCAGCCACACTCCAAGATGATGAAAGTTAAAGCGATCATTATCCATCCAGACTTCGATGTGGAATCTTATGAAAATGATATTGCGCTTTTTCATTTAAAGAAAGCAGTGAGATATAATGATTATATTCAGCCTATCTGTCTACCTTTTGGTGTTTTCCAAAGACTGAACCGAAACACGAAGTGTTTTATAAGTGGATGGGGAAGAACAAAAGAAGAAGGTAATATTACAAAAAAATTACACGAAGCAGAAGTGCATTATATTTCTCGAAGTTTTTGTAATTCTGACAAGAGCTATGGGGATATAATTCCTTACACTTCATTTTGTGCAGGTGATGAAGATGGAGTTTTTGATACTTGCAGGGGTGATAGTGGTGGACCATTAATGTGCTACTTACCAGAACGTAAACGATATTTTGAAATGGGAATTACCAGTTACGGATATGGCTGTGGTCGAAAAAATTTTCCTGGTGTCTACAGTGGGCCATCCTTCTACCAAAAGTGGCTGACAGATCACTTCTACCAGAACTGGAAGCAGGCTCTCGAAGAGATATTTGCACAGTCATGCTCATGGCAGCATTATTCACAATAGCCAAAATGCAAAAGCAACCCAAGTGTCCATCAACAGATGAATGGATAAACAAAATGTGGTATACACATACAATGGAACATTATTCAGCCTTAAAAAGTAAAGATATTGTGTCACATGATACAACATGGATGAACCTTGAGGACATTATGTAAAGAGAAATAAGCCAGTCACAAAAGAACAAATATTGTATGATTCCAATTATATGAGGTATCTAGAGTAGTTAAATTCATAGAGACAAAAAGAATGGTAGTTGTCAGGTGCTGGGAAAGGGGGAGAAATGGAGAATTACTGTTTAATTGGTACAGAGTTTTGCATGATTAAAAGAGTCTGTGGATGGCTGGTGGTGATGGTAGCACAACACTATGCATGTACTTAATGTCACTGAACTGCATACTTAAAAATGGTTGATTGTAAATTTCAAAAAAAAAAAAAAAAAGAAATGGGAGAAAGGAGATTTGAACCTAGGTCATTTGGCTTCCGCACCCAAGTTCCTGACTGTTTTCTACCTCAGGGGTCAATGGACTTGCCCTGTACAGGCTCAAAGAATTTTTCAATTTTTAAAATCTAAATTTAAACATTTCCAGATTTGTGGGCTATACAGTTTCTGTTGCAACTACTCTGCCCCACTGGTGTAGGGTGAAAGGAGCCACAACTACCATGTAAACAATGGGTGTGACTCTGTTCCAGAAAAACTTCCTTTACAAAGCCAGGCGACGGGCTGGATCTGGCCCACCAGCCAGAGTTTACCTATCCCTGATCTGCACCATCAAACTATTAAAAAGCCTTCATGTCAAATTATTAACTAACTTTAGGCCTAAATACAGTCATTATAACCACTGTAAAGTTGTTAAGGCATTATTTTAAAAACTGTATTTACAAATTGCTGATGTACTGACTTTTATTAGTTTAAAAACTACAACAGCTAATAAACACTTGATTCATTTAAGTCTTGAAGACTAAAATGGCATAGTTTCTTCACAGTATTACAATAAAAGTTTTCAGTAAAAAAACATACATAAAAGTATTATTAGGTATTATATATTAAATCTCTTATTTCTAAAATTAAGTGGACTATCTTTACTAAATGGTAGAATCCCAAACTGAAAACTGGTCATATTCTTTCAGCAAAATGAAAGCTGCGCTCACATGTATTAAAAGACAAAAATTAGGGCTTTCCTGGTGGCGCAGTGGTTGAGAGTCCACCTGCCAATGCAGGGGACGTGGGTTTGTGCCCCGGGCTGGGAAGATCCCACATGCCGCGGAGCGGCTGGGCCCGTGAGCCATGGCCGCTGAGCCTGCGCGTCCGGAGCCTGTGCTCCGCAACGGGAGAGGCCACAACAGTACCACACACACACACACAAAAGACAAAAATTAACTGCCCTCTGTATCAATGTATTAATGTGCTTCAATCACATATGTTTTCATGAAAGTTTAAACATAAAATCACCTTTAAGATCTAGGCCATGGGATCTGCTCCATGCCATGTCAGAACACACCCCGTTAAGTTTACTTAACTTGTCTTACGTGTGATAGAATTCTTTATACCTTGACAAATAACTAAAAGGAAAAAAAAAAAAACCCACACACACAATAAGATGAAGAGCCTATACATTTGTCAATCTTGACTTATTTGCTTTTCTTGAGTCAGTTGGAGGTTTATAGCCACATTCTCAAAATCATTAACTACAATCTTCCCAAACAGGTAATTGACGAACAGATGCATTCTAAAACTTGTCAGTAACAAAGCGCTATTCCAGTTTACAGCAACAGTTTAATTCTACTTAGATACTAAAACTGAATACACTGAATACTGCAAACGTTATTCCCAACCACTCAGCAAAGTACTACATACTTTTTCAGATATAGGAAAAAAAAGAAAAAAAAGAAAAAGCATACGATTCTTCCTATTTTCATTTCCAAAGATACATCCCAATCTTAATGATCAATCAGCGATTTCAACGTCAACTATAAACCCAGTATACTGCTGCTATGCAGTGTACTAGAGCAGTAGAAGAGAGAGGACCTCAAACCCTCTGTTCCCTCAAATTCAAAGGCAGGCTTCCTGACCCCTCCAGACCACTACTGGACACAGGGAAGGCACACTAATGTTGCAGGACCCCAACCAACAGTCACCTGCTTTGTGATTACTTCCATGACACACCCTCACCAACACCACTGAGTTTGCTGCTCCTACGGGACGTTACGTGTATTTCCTATTTTAACACATACCACAGGGCATCATAATTATGATTGCAGATAGATGTTCTAACAATTGAAAGAGAATGATGACTTTTTTGCTCTTTACATCTTGCTATTTCCCGTCCCATAATATTTCTTGAAGCGAAACCATAAAATATAGACAAACACAAAAAACAGAAAATATACAAAACGTGTGCTTTGCACCTTAACGCAAACTTAAGTAAAATTAGTTCTGACAGTATCCAGCATGACAAACTTCCATGGTACAAACGAGAATGGACCAAGGTTTGAGCAGGTACAGGAGACAATCCAGGCATGAACAACACCAAGGCAAGGTAGACAGGAAGTAACATGGTGTGTAGGAAATCACGAGACCAGTCTGATGGGAAGAGACTTAAACAAGACTGAAACTCACTTTCTAAACCTCCATCTCCAACTGGACAATTCGCAGGACACAGGTGCACCAAAGTGGCCAATTTATTCAATCCCTTTAATATGCAGGAAGAGTTTAAAATTTTACTGGTTTAATTTGCCCCAAAAGCAACTCTCAACAGTTATGGCCTCTGTCGTCGGAGCTTTGTATGAAATTAAGTCAAAGTGTGGAGCTCCTTTGCCTTTTTTTTTTCTCCTTAAAAAAGAAAAGAAACAATTGTTCCGAGTAAAAACAAACATATTCCGAAGCATGTGTACATTGAAAAGTAAAGAAACTTTATTAACAACTTCATAAAAACTGACTTAAAATTTTAAAAAGAAAAAAACATGTTTTGAAGTCCTTCC
The DNA here is from genome assembly GCF_964341445.2 of Mesoplodon mirus. Taxonomy (NCBI): domain Eukaryota; kingdom Metazoa; phylum Chordata; class Mammalia; order Artiodactyla; family Ziphiidae; genus Mesoplodon; species Mesoplodon mirus. Next base: position 96,928,264 of record NC_138983.1, on the reverse strand, counting down.
GACTGGAGTCGTGTCTCATAGTGTCCTTTCTTTACAGAAATAGTCGTATTAGGACACATATGCACAAGGATTAACACCATGACACACTGTACACGGCGGGCCCCGGCGAGCTCACCAGTCGTCGTCTGAGTCCAGGTCTCTGGGGAGGATCCACTCCACGGATGAGCCCAACAGAGTCTGAAGCTCGTTCGTGAACTCCACCAGATCTAAGAGCTCCTTACTTTCTGGATTACAGGACTCCAGGTCTTTGGGGCAAGAGAATAAGAGACTTGCTGACACTTGCCGGCAGAACTCGGCCTCCGCGATGGTGACGATTTTCACATTTGGGAAATTGCAGCGGAATATGCAGGAGGACATTTGCAGTTTCTTGAGCAGGTCTGAGAGCAACAGCCAGTTACGAGGCCTACACAAGAGAAAGGACAGTGGTTTGAGTTTCCAGCAAAATTAGAGGCGCTCCCAACTATGAACTACCCGTCTCCTGGCGGTGAAAGGGCCTGCTACTTCCACTTTGATTACCCCACCCCCACCCCACCTCTCACTGTCCTTAGAAGGTCTACTTCTTCTTCTTTTTCTTTTTTAATTTTATTTATTTATTTATTTTTGGCTGCGTTGGGCCTGTTGCTGCGCACGGGCTTTCTCTAGTTGTGGCTCGCGGGCTCTAGAGCGCAGGCTCAGTAGCTGTGGCGCATGGGCTTAGTTGCTCCGTGGCATGTGGGATCTTCCAAGACCAGGGCTCGAACCTGTGTCCCCTGCACTGGCAGGCGGATTCTTAACCACTGTGCCACCAGGGAAGCCCGGAAGATCTACTTCTAGCGGGGGAACTCTGGACTCATGTGCATGTGTTAAGAGGCCACCTAGGGCGGATCAGCCAACTTAGACAAAAGCAGGAGCAGCGCCCCTGAATGAGCCTCGTTGCAGGCCACCACAGTGCTGCCTTGGCTCTGGTCACAACTCAGGTCACCCCTCTCCAAGTAAGTGCACCCCGTTCTAGTCACTAGGGAAAACCAGTCTGTATGCCAACCCAAGGGAGATGGCAAACACCTCTTGGACCTCTCCTCTCCTCCGGCCCTCACGGAGAGAGCATGAGAAACACTCGAGGTCACCTGGCTTTCCTTTCCTTTCCCACACCTCCAACCCGCCCCTCAATGCTGCCGGGAGTGAGGATTTTTCGAGAAGGGAGGTGGTACAATCCTTCCTGATATCCTGCCACGCTTTATCATCTCTATCCCGAATAGAATGTCACCACAAAGGCAGACACGTTCCCAGCCTCAGAGTCCAAGGAGGATGCTACTCCTTAAGCACCGGGGTCAACACACAGCAGAGCAAGGTCTCCTGATGTGTTCACTCCGAAGGGTTGGTCATGGGGCACAGTGGCCCGACCGTGGGGACAAGACTCGATCTAAGCAAATCTGAAGACACATAAGATCCCAGGTGCCACATACGGCTTTCTCTAATCTTATACGAGAAGAGGGTACACATCAGTATCGTCCCGTGGACCTCACGCGCCTTGGAAGGCCCCTATGGTAGCCGTTTGGGGAGGATCCCTTCCCCAAGAGTTTACTGACTGAAACTGCAATTGCAGTCGCTGACTCCCGTGTCCTTTGGGCTCTAGGGGTGTGTTCCAATGAGGGCAGTTGGCTGGGGAGCCCTCCCACCCCCCAAACTTTTCTGGAAAAGTTCCACTGCATTATGTGAGGTCGGTGGACACTTGGTGAGGAATTCACTCACCCCCCAACCCAGCCACCCTCATCTGCTGAAGGGGATTTCTAACTCCTGCCACCCCACAGAGCAGCTGGGCTGGCTCTCGACCACACGCTGGCCACGCTCACCCCTGAGCGACGGACACCTGGACGTTATAACACGGCAAAAGGGGGTCTTGGGAAAATTCAGATTCCAATAGGTCACCATAGGCCTCGTTGCTGTCATCCCGGTCCTCCGGTCCTGGGGGATTTGCTAAAACATCGTAACCACTTTCATCATCTGGTTCTAACCGGGGGGGCAAACAAGAGAGAGGTCAGTAAGCTGGAGCAAGATTCCAGCTGTTCGCCAAAAAGGACCCTGGAAAAATTCTTTCCCAAGCAAGTCCTGCTCACAGCACCACCCCCACCCCCACAAGCCCAACTGAAACGAACAAGGCTGCTCAGCACACACAGCTGCCAGAGAACTCCGAAGAGCAACCGGGGCTACCGTCGTCAGGAGCCTGCAGGTTACTTAAACAGTCTGGAGAGAGAGGGGGAGAGAGAGAGAGAAAGAGAAACAAGATAACGCCTGCTGGTAAGAGGCAAATGCTGCTGGAGTTTGGGAACATCTCACGCTGGGACTGGTGTCACCTCCTGACAAGTCCCACTGCACACGCCTCCAGGTATCTGACTGAAACCTCCCCACGCGTCCACCCGCCTTCCTGAGGGACTGCCCGCCTCACCGCCCCAGCCTGCCAAACAAAAGCTAGCCTGGCTAGCTAAGAGTTTTCCAGCCCCCCACCTCGCAAAACTCAAAGTATGTATCTCTTCTTTGACAGACTAACGTTGGGCCGCTTTTCCCAGTAAAGGGTCACTTAGAGTAAACGGGGGGTGGGGGTAGGGGGAACCCAGGTGAAAGGCTGTGAAGTCACCGTCTAGATGCTTCAACAAGACCGTGTCTTGACCTCTGCTGTACCTGTTAAGAACTTCTCCAGAAGTTCGCTGTGGTTCACTTTCTTGATGGTTCTACCTGAGTACGTAGCCAGGGTAGGATCGGCACCATAGGAGAGGAGCAAGCGGACAATTTCGAGATGATCATTCTTGACAGCATCGTGGAGAGGCCTAGGAGAGGTGCGGGGGATTACACCTGTGCACGCGACGCTTGCTTCTAAGGACACGGGGCAAAATCGAGCGTGTGTGGCCAAGCCTCGTAGGCGCGCTATTTCACCGAGGAGGTGAGTGTACGGTCGCTGCGACAAATTACTCTGTTATTTCAACACATAACCCTTTACGGGACAGGTGAAGGGACCATCTCAGGCCTAATTCTTCAATGCAAATCTCTCTTAATGCATGGCCCAAGGAGGAACTCAGGCCACGATGAAAACGTTTCCAATGAACTAAATAGTGACAGACTGTAAGAAGGTAACATACGGCGGGCTGGGGGGAAGAACCCCAGCACCACGGAAGCAGATACGACAAGCCATTGTTACACCATTACAAACAAAACCCAAAAAGTGCAGTTTGTAAAAGAAACTAGGGGCAGGGCCTCCCTGGTGGCGCAGTGGTTGAGAGTCCGCCTGCCGATGCAGGGGATGCGGGTTCGTGCCCCGGTCTGGGAGGATCCCATATGCCGCGGAGCGGCTGGGCCCGTGAGCCATGGCCGCTGGGCCTGCGCGTCCGGAGCCTGTGCTCCGCAACGGGAGAGGCCACAACAGTGAGAGGCCCGCCTACCGCAAAAAGAAAAAAAAAAAAAAAAAAAAGAAACTAGGGGCAAAGTGGAACCTCTCCTGAAACCAATTTGGAGATAAGTGATCAACCCTCTCGCCCAGAAGCAGTCGACAGGCAGGGCGAGTTCTCAGGAGGATACAGAGTCCTCCTGCTCGTGTCCACTGGGGTCAGGAACACTGTTCACAGTCCCATCCAGAAAGGATGCTATTTGGAAACCATGAACCACCAAATACCTTACGGTTTTGCTCATTTTATGACCGTCAGGAAAGCCCCAGTGCCCTGCCTCGTGGTGGCATCCCAGGTACAACCAGGAAGATGCTTGGGCTGACTCAGACCTGGGCCTCTGGCCAATAAACCGAGGTCAAGGACAGAGTGGGGGCCAGGCCCGGGGATGTGGGTGGACACGGCAGGTCCTATCAAGCCAGTTGCCACTGGACCTGTCTGTACTCCTGCAACTTTCAACTCACATATATGTTCAAGATTGAGATTCAACAGACGCTGGTGAAGAGTCCAGGGTCTTAAAAGAGAACACCCCTGATTATTCATGCAGGCTCAACATTTTCAGGGACTTCTGTCCATAAGAGCGTCACAGACTTTTAAAGTTCTATGTAAATTTGCCAGAAAGATCTGTCCGATTCCATTCTAGAGGACTCCGCCACCAGTGTGCTTACATGGCACTCACTCTCCATCTTTCCTTCTGGGGTTCCCCGCACACCCTGAGAACCACTGCCTATGCCCCAGCAGGGCCAGGCCAAGAGCAAGACCGCCACTGACCCGGTTCCATCCTGGGCACTGCAGTTGACATCGGCGCCATATTCAAGGAGGTGTCGTACGATGTTGAGCCAACCTCTTGCACAAGCCTCGTGCAGGGCACAGTAACCTGCGTTGTCGCGGTGGTTCACATCACAAATCTTGTTCTCCAGGCAGTACAAGACCACTTCCTACGGGGAGAGGAGAGGAGAGGAGAGGAGATACCATCAGACCACGATACAGTGAACCTTGTAAGCGTGACCTCCCCATAGCTTGGCGGTGCCCACTTTCAAAGGCATACATCCTCGGGGCCAAAAGCCCACCATGGCGCGGGCAGGCGGCAGGCATCCTGGTGGGGGGCGAGAGTGCGTGAGAAGGGCGGGCTTGGAGATGCAGACAGTGTTGTCTAAGGCTCTGCTGCACCAGTGGCCTGGCCATGGGCAAGTTACCCTTGAACTTCTCCAAGCTTCCACAGGGCTGCTGAGAGGACGCATTCGGATAGCGATGAAAGCCCTCAGCCCAGGGGCCGACGTGACCAGTACAGAGGTGTCACGGCTGCTAACATCTTAGATGACACATTGCCAAGCACAGACCATTCTCACTTGATGGGTCTGTTCGGTCAGTGGCAGTGGACGATAACACAAGTTTAGATCAAAGTATGGATGACCAACACTTAAAGAGAGCTTAAATCAGCCGGAGAACATTCCCCAGCTTAGAGAAGCAGGGACACCCAGGTCAGCTACATCCTCGCGCCCCTTGTTAAGACCCCAAATCAGAACCTGGGCCTCAGATGCTCTTGTCTGTACGTTAAGTAGAGTTAAAGAGAAGCTCTCCCCCTCCATCCTCGAGGAATGACACAAAATGCCTCCAATAACCCCACCCTCTATTTTGCCTCACTCCACCCTCTCGAGTAAATATGAAAATTTTAGACTGATTCTGCCCCAAGTTAATGACAGGAACCTGATACACCACAGGCTGCAACCTCCACATTTCAAGAATCAAATAAAATGGTCACCGCCCCACCCCCCACCCCGGAGATGTTCTGTGTCAACACTGTGCATTAGAATCACTGTTATTAACCTTCTTTCTTTGGCTTGTTAAAATATTAATATGAACCACTCCCAGTAAGCAGAGCAGGAACTTATTCAATGTTTTATTACCTTAAGAAAGTTTTCAGACACATCGAAAGCATTTGCCACCAGAAAACACGTTATACTGTTTATACTGGGTAAGTCGTGCCCAGCAGAGAGCCGGCAGGTTCTGAGAGCTGGGAGTAGGCAGAACGTGCATGTGGCCCAACACATGGTCTGCAGGGTAAGGGGGGATGCGATGGGGTCAGAACAGGCCTCCTTGTGACATCTCTCAGGTAACTCATCTGTTAAACCCAAAAAGGGCGTCATTCTAGCCGCCCATAAGTGCGAGATGGGTTCTGTAAAGCCTTTTATGCCCTTTGGAGGACACGCCAATCAAAGGTGACCACTCACTTGGGAGCGAACTAGAATGTTCCATTTGCTTACCACGTGAACCCAATGGGGCATGCTGGTAAACCTGGCCATCGGTGCCCTGTTACTTCAGGTCACTGCAGCAGCTCCCTTCCAAAACAAGAGGAGGAAGAGAAAAGGCACGCCCACGAATGCGTTTCTCCGTTTACATCCCAACCTGCCAGAAAGCCCACAATCCTCTGGGCTCCCAGGCCACCTGCCCCGAGCCCTGGTATCCAGGATACCGCATGAAGCTGCTGCGCTTTTAGCAGGCCCTCACTAGCCAGACTTGAGTGGACGGCTGCAAGCTAATGAGTTGTGTGCCCCAGCCAGGGAGAGGCCCTGTCACGTGGCTCTGGGATCAGGTCTGAACGCCACCAACTGCTGTGCACACATCAATTTACTCAACCCAGGGTTTATTTGCTGTGACAATCATGGCCTTCACCTGGAAACCTTCATCACTACTAGGGCAGATTCAAGGGTACCTAGAAATGAAAGGCCGTCCAAGCTGGTGGGTAAGTCAACTCTCTTCTCCTGGAAGATGGCAGCAAAGGCAGCAGTAGCCCCACGGCCAGGTCAGACTTTTGGCCACGGGCTGTCCTAACTCAACCACGTTGATCCCACTATTTACACAGTGCTTCTCATTTCCCCAGATGAGGACGTCTTCTGTCACCCACAGGAACCCAGGAGATAGCAGGAAAGGAAGGTAGTACTATCCTCATTCAACACTTGGAAACTGAGGCCCAGAGATATTAAACCCCAAGTTCAATTAACATGAAGTACTAGACCTATAACTCAGGTCTTTGGTACCTGGTCAGCTGGGAAGATTCAAAAGGCCCAAGAGGGCCCCAGTTAGAGGGATGCAATCCAGCTGTGACGAGCATCCCACAGGCCTTCTCTGTTGGGGGTCAAGTGGGCTAACTACACTCTCCTAGCTAGGAGGGTGATGGCCTCTAAATGGATGGCAACCGTCGCCACCAACACTTTCTCTAACTGACAGTGAAGAGGCGGGGCGAGTCTGTCGACGCAACACATTCCTTGGTTTATTTTCTCCGCTAGAAATAAACGGGAGTGTCTGAAGGGCAGCCCAGCCATTCCCGAGCAAAGTCAAACTGCTTTTGTCGGACAGCTCTCTGTTCAGCGGCTATAAACCGAATGCCACTACCCGCAAAATGTAACCATAAAGGCCATAAGCCCGGCGTTGTGAGTTAATTAAATGCCTCATTAACTTTTTAAAAAACATGACTTATTCAATTCATAGAAAATTTAACCATCACCACTAAAGGCACAAGCATGTGGTTGCACACTGGCGTTTTAGCCTAAGAAATAGAAGCCTTTTTCCCAGGAGGGAAAGGTTTGAGATCTTTGGCCAAGTGATCTATTTAACGCGGATCTGAAGCCAGAGTGTGTTTCTAAACCTCCAGAACCAGATTATCATGACATAAAGCTCAGACAGCCTTTATACTGCACATGGTATCTTTGGCTAAGCAGAAGAAAATAACCAAGAATGCTAAAGACAAAACTTCAGGAAAACCCTCCCAAACCACACCCTTATCTGCTTAAGCAAACTGTCCTTCAATTTTAAAAGGTTGAAGCTGCCACATCTCCCAACTGGGCCATCATCCCAACATTTAAAATTCTGCCCAGAGAAATCCCAGAAAGTTGGATTCAAAGTTGAAAGCGTTCATCTACTTGTCACAATGTTCAGCATCAACACTGGTGATCTGTGGAATCTACATATTGAAATTTACATTTGAAGAAAAAAACAAATCCGACCCTAAACATTCCCAAGGCTTCCTGTGCAATCAAAGGCCAGGTAGCCTAAAAAAGTATGGATCAAGTGCCCCTTGGCCCAGGCCTCAGAGCCACCAAACCAAAATGGAAACTGTCTTAGAGGACCAACGAGGGTCTTTTGACGTCTCTGGTCCCAAAGGGAGGCTGCTGGAAATGATGCCAAGTTCACAGGTGGGGCTCGGAGCCCCGCCCTCCACGGCGGGTGCAGCAGCACCCCGCCACCCCCATCTCCAGCATTTGCTGGAAGCGGGAGTCTACTTTTTCAACCCTAACCCAAAAGTTGGGGTTAGGGGTCTCCCCCACCACCTCCAGCGTTTGCTGGAAGCAAGGAGACTATTTTCTCAACCACAGGGGGTCTAGCTCAACACTATGTGCAACATCTGCTCTGTCCTCCCAGGCGCCCGCTCTCAGCTCTTGGGAAACCAACTGGGTGCTCCTTGGACTTCACCTGCAAGTAACTGCGCTAACTACCAGAAAGTGCTCTCTAGCTAATGGAGAGGTCTCCAAGAGACGTGTAGATATACACAAGAGCACATTCAACCCACAACAACAACAAAACACCCCCAAACTAAGCATAGCCCTAGTGCTTCCAACTTCCCACCCACAGTCAGGCCTTAGGGCCAAGGCAGGCACACTTCCAAGGGCTCACGGCACTATGGACCGGGGTGGGGGGACACGACGGGAGACGGGGGACAGGGGCACAGAGCTGGCTGAGGGTGTGGGCGCCAGGGCTCCGGGCCAGCCTGGGTCCTGCCACCCCAGTGCTCAGCCACACCTCCACGCTCAGCCTGCTGAACCGCGTTTTACTGTCACCATTCAACTCCCAGAGGGCTGATGCCAGCACAGAAAAATGCCTTTGCCCTGTGGGCTATCACATCACAATTGCTACTGACGAGTATGGTGGGGGAACTGCACAGGGCATGGAGAGGCATCTGTCTCACAGAGGTTTTGAACTGTAAAAAGGGCAATTCCAGTGTGAGCCAGTCTTGCTGAGGAGCGTGGTGGGCTGTGGAGCACTGCTGGATTGCTACCTGTACGGGGATCAGCTAACCCCTCTGAGGCTCAGTTTCCTCATCCGAGAGTGGGCTAGTACTCGTTACTCCCAAGTGAAGAGGTTAAAAGGGTGAAAGGAGTTACTACAGATCACACGGGCTTAGGCAGACATCAGCTCTCTTTCTATGTTGCTCTAGCAATAGAGGCCATCACTGTCATCAGCCGTGCTGGGTTGGGATACAGCAGTGTGGACAGGGAGTTTTGTGCAAGGCTCAACCCCTGCTCCCCGCCCATCAGCCCTCGGCTCCCGTGCCCTCTCAGAAAGAGACTGCTCAGGTCTGCCCCACTCCCACCCCTACTCTGCACAGACACTTCCCACCCGCTACCCCACAGGGACATCACTCTGCCCCAAACAGCACAAGTTAGTAGAGCTAATAACTACTCTCCTTCTTGCTATTCAGAATCCAAAAGGGCTCATTAAAATTCCCCTGGTCGCCAAGCCCTGGGTTAGGTCAGATTTTATATCAGAGATAAGTGAGCCGGACTGGCCAAAGCAGCCTACCTGCCTGAACGGGAACGGAACATCAGAGAGGCCTGCCTTTCTTTTCACACCACGACTGAACAAGCCACCAAAGAGCCCGCAGTGTGAGCGGGGCCAACGCAAACACCCTGCTGGAACACCCAGCCCAGCCCGCCACGTGGAGGGGGCTGGGCTCTGAGACCCGCCCCCCATCCCCAGCCAGTGTGTCCCCCACCCAAGGAGCAGCAGCCGGCGGATCCTGATCCGGGGCACCCACAAGGATGCTCACCTCGTAGCCAAGCCGGGAGGCCTGCTGTAGGAGGGTCTCGCCTGCGTTCTTATTGACAATAAGTCTCCGCGCTTCCGGTGGCATCGGGCGGGACTGGGTGGTCTCTGGAGGGGAGCTTGAGCATGTCAGCTGCGAGACCTGGGAAGATGGTAACAATTGCTGCAAACGGTCCAAGGGCTTCTGGTCCTGCTTGGCCGGCGAAAGATCATAGTCGGAACTGGGCTCGGGCCGCTCCTGAGTGGAGGAAAGCACTTTTCCTCCTCTCTGTCTGAGGGAGGCGGGGCGCGAGGAAGGGGCTGCATTTTTACTCGCTGGAAACTTCACCGCCACCCAGGAGACAGGTCCCCTAGGAAGGGGCAGTGACATTTTTGGGGGAGGGGTTCAGGAAAAGGAAAGCTTTGTCCCCAGAAGCAGAGAAGTAGGCAGGTGGGATGTGCCTGCACAGGCCCGGGGGGCGGGGGAGAGCCAGGGGCAAGAGGTACCTTGCCATCCGCATTGTCCACGTAGGAGTCCCCTGGCAGCGACAAGCCCCGCCTGGGCTCCTGAGGGATCAAATGCTTGGTTTTGCACGGTCGCTTCGCGGATGGTTTCTCGCTGTTGTCGGTGTATTTCTGCGGCAGGGGCGAAGGCTGCCGATCCATTTCTCCGTCCGTGCACAGCACATCTGTCAGGGGGAGAAGCAGCGGGCGTTACACAGTTGTAGCCGGTGAGGAAAGAAAAGCCCATTGTTAGCACTGATCGTTGGAGCAGATTCAGTTTTTAAAGATATACCAATTATGTTTTCAAAGCACTAATATTTTAATTATCCCACATTCAACCGGCAAATAGGCTAACCCACGAAACGCCAAATGGCAAGTCGCTTCAAAGGGCCGCAAGAGAGGGCAGAAGCCAGCCCTTCGTGCGCTCCCGTCCCCACCCGTGGGGGGCCTGGGTGCTTGGGACAGGGCGACTGGGGACAGCCTGAGGCTGGAATGAGGGCACTGACAAGCGCCCGGGGTCACCCAAGACTTCCCTTCCTGCCCAGCCGCGGGCTGGGTGATGAGGAGCAGCCCAGGAAGTCGAGCTCCCGCCTCACTGTCCATTCCATAAGGAAGTGTGCAGGCTGAAAGGACCTCATGAAGAAAACTCCCCGCTCGCCACACGCTACTCTTGTCAACTTGGATGGCGCTCAGGTCCCCTCCAGGGCCGTTTCCCACAGAGGGCGAGTGATCCACCCTCCAGGAGCGCCCCCCGCCCCGTGTGTACCTTGTTCATTGTCACTGCATTTAAGGGACTCCTCCAACCAGCTGCTGTTGCTTTTGCCCTCTGCCCTTTTCCTGCCAGGTTTCTCTTCGGAGATGCTATTGCCCTGGGGGGTGACCGCAGGCTGAACCGCCTGGGTCACTTCCGTCCTGCCCTGCCGGCCAGGTTTGCTCTCTGCTCCCCCCGTTCTCTAAGGTGCAGCAAGCGGCGCTGCTTTCTGGGATGGAGCCCTGTTAATTCAATGCACACCTCAGGTTGGTCAGCTCACTATAATGTGGCTCTTCTAAGTGGTTAGAGGAACTGTTTGTCATTTCCCTCTCAGGCCAGTCAGCTAATGGAGAAGTAACTACAAATTAATGAAGAAGCCCCCCGGGGAAGGGGTGGGGGTGGGGAACAAACTGTCTTACACATCACTAACAGGGGTGGGGGGAGGGGACGGGTGTGGTCACTGTGTTGGCTGGAACTTGTCACCAAGTCTCGGGAGGGGGCCTATTTGCCTTTGGCCACCTTTGGGCTCCAGCCCCTGCACCTGGCTTTGGGGGGGTGGGGGGTGGGATGGGGGTGGGGGGTGGGGAGGTGTGAGTGGCTCCCCCCAGGGCTCCAGGGTGGGACTGGAACTTTCCACTGCTCCGCTCCAGGACTTCCGTAGGGTGCCCTGCGGGCCCGAAGCCAAACCAAGCTCACCTCTGGAGACCCGTCTCCGCTTGGCTTTCAGCAGAGAGTCCTCCGGGAGCCCAGTGGTCTCAGTGTGGTTCCTATCGCCAGACACCTTGCGCTTTCTGTTCAGCCGGAGGGTGGGGCTGCGTGACGCGTCCGGGGCCGCCTGGTCGGCGGGGGACTCTCTGGGGGGCTCCGTGTCCATGTCCTCAGGAAGATCACTGTCTTCTAGGGCTTCAAAGCGGTCAGCTTTGCTTCCATCATAACACTCCCCTAGGGGAGGGGAGACAACCCGGAAAGGAGGGAACAAAGGTCACCAGGAGCAGGCAGGACCCCCATGCCCAAGGCAATCTGCTACCAACAGACCGCCCCCCTTTGGAGACCAGGGGCCTCACACGCCGGAAGCACAAAACCCTCAGAAAGACGTCCCGAAGGAAGGACAGCTGAACACAACCAGCAAAGAAAGCAGAAAATGAGGCGCGTAGTCCACTCACAATCCATCCTTCAAGGGTCAAGGTGAGGCATCTACACCATCCGTCTATAGGCATGTGAGATCACTCCCTAACTGCTTAACTCTCCAAGGTGGCTTACTTTTAAAGGGGGGTGAGTGACCTCACAGTAAGATCCAACCAATCAGGGCAGAGCTACAAATGACTATGGAAACAGCTGCTAGTAAACAAAAAAGGCTGATGTCATCAAGAGACCAAATAGCCCCCAACTGCCATCTACACAGACATAGCACCAATGTTCACTTGGGTCAGCAGGGGCGAGGGTGAAGAAAAAGGGTAGGGAAAGAATGGTGGGAGGCTGGGAAGCTGGGGAGACCAAGGCAAGAGGAGCCTGGCAAAGGGAAAGGAAAGGCTTCCTGGTGCACACACAAGGGTCAAGGGCAATTTCAAAGAACTCAACCAGATTGCTACAAGTCCGTCTGTCCTCTTTCCACACCCGTGGGGGGAAAAGCATTTCACTGCCATCGAGGGGCTGCTCCTATTTCCTGTCTAGGAAGAAGGCCCTCAGTGACACCAGTCACCCACCTGGCACGTCTCCACGCCTTCCTTCCCAGGCAACAAGCATCTAAGGACATTTCAAAGACAAGACTCCAACCCCCTTCATGGGGGTGGGGTGGGGGGGGTGCGGCGGGCAGGGCTGAACTGCTCACACCCCAGCTCCGCCTGTGTTGCTCCTGGCCCCTCTGCTCAATCTAGCATCCACTTGGGGCTTTTCCTCCAATCAGCCCAGCCTAACATCACTCCTCACTTTTGCTCTAGCCAAAGAAACAGTTCAACTGCTTTGCTAGTCACATTGTTTCTAACACACAAAGAATTCCATAATGATCACTGTGCTGTTAAAGAGTTCCCCGAAGATGACCCTGTGTCCATCACCGGCCGGGGGTGGGGGTGGGTGTATGAGTTTGGTATTTCGTTAACACCTGAGCTAAGCTCCCACAGCCCGTTTTTCTAGATGAAATCATGGACACACCCCTCACATGCTGCTCGCATTTCTCCTCCTCTCCCTACACCACTTCAAGTATCACTCCCACTTCTGCCCAGCCGGCTGGTCCCCTGATCAGCCTCTCTTGGGGGCATTCCCAGCATTTAATGGCAGCCAGTTGTGGGGATGAACCTCACCCTGGCCTGGGCTAGCCTAACCTGTGCTCTCAATGGTGGAACACACTTAGCTTTTCTCCAAGGGTATCCCAAGGTGGGGCAGATCCCCATCTACTCTTGCCGGAATGGTGGAATCACCCCAACCGCGAGGGTCTCCTGCCATGGCAGCAGGAGAAACCCCAAACACCTGGCCTGTGCTTACGGGTGATGCAGCCCAGGCTACCGCAGGCCCGGTGAAGACGGCGTGCTGCAACTCTCACTCCGGCTGCTCTGTGACCCTCTTAAGCACTCGGGCAGGAATGGCGCCGCTTTACAACTCGGCCCCCTTCACTTGTAAAGTGGGAATGTTACTGCTAGCCTCCCTCCAGGGGTGGGCTTCATAATCACGGGCCGGGCTCAGCACAGAGAAAGGCTGGAAAAATCCCTTTAACCAAAAGATGCCAAGACTTTCAGACCAGCCTGAATCTCAGGCCTGAAATGTAGGAAATTTTAAGAGGTGAGCCCTGCTGGTTACACCATTGGACTTCTCTGGTCCAATCTGGTCCAATCAGCCTTCCCTAAAAGCTCCGTGGGAGGGCATCCATGGAGGAATGGATGGGCTACCTTAAGAACCCCCATGTCCAATTTGAAAGTTTCTTTTTCCAAACTAGGTCCATCCACCCTTCCCCCAACCCCGGAGCCTTTTAGGGCAAAGATCTCAATTCCCCTCAGCTAAGGCCCCCCAAGACCTTACGCTAGTGTGACCTTACCCAGGCCACTAATAACCCTGAAGGACACCCACCCCGACTGCCCAAGATGCCCATGGCCACCAGCTATGGGGTAGAGGCTCCGTGTCACTTGGAGCTTCTCAAAGACTGTTCTAACCACGACCCACAGGAGGATGACCCTGGAGGGCAAAGGAGATGGGGAGATAAATAGATACACGGGGATCCTAACCATCAGGCTTTGCCATCATTGCTACTTTTGGCCCTTCTAAAAGTGGGAAGCCATGTGCCCTTCGTCACCCAGTCTAAGCAAGATGTGAACGTGGTCCCTGCAGCATGGTCCTATGACTCACAGCACGTATATCCCAAATTCATTATGGTTGTACCATAGCATCACCTCACAGAAGCATCAGCACAGCAACATTTACAAGTCACTGTGGCAGCAAAGCACCCTCACCATGGTTGAGCCATGCCCAGTGAGGCCTAAACGAGGTGAGAGGGTTCTGAGTCGCTGGAAGGCTCCCCAGGATTAAAATCCCCTTCTCTGTAGCTTAACTATAGCACCTCCAGTCAGGGCTAACCTTGTTCAAAGTTACACCCGCTACACAAGGAGTGCAGGGACCTCTGTTCCAAAGTAGTTTACACACGTGCAGGTGCTCAGCTGGAAGAGAAGTTCCCTGAGCAAAGAAGTTTCATGAAGCCCCTCGACTGAGGCTTCCTCCAGCTCCTGGCCAGGCACTGCCACTGAGCAGGTCCTAGGCCTGTCCCAGCCAAGTGGTTGGCAAGGGAGATGGTTACTCCAAGGTTGAGAAGGAAGGGACCAATGCCTCCTTGCCCCGCCCCATCTTCAAATGCCACTGAGGGTTCCTAGTGATGAACTTCCAAGTCTGAGGAACCTCCCAACTCATTTGGTGAACTTCCAAAATAAAAATTTCACTCAGCCACCCATGTGATCATAAAGAATAAATGAGTATCTCGGCCACTGTGTTTTCAAGTTAATTCCTTTTTTTAAACAAGCCCCTAGCAACAAGATGCACCCACACCAGGACAACCAGGGCCACGCAAACAGCACCCACCACCTTGGAAGCTCCTGGTCCCTCCATGGGTAGGGGCTGCCTCAGAAGGGGGAAGGCATCTTGAAGGCATCCTGGACCCTCTCTGTGACCCCTGCCCGCCCCAAATACCCGCCCCAGCTCCCATGTGCTCACAGCTCGGCTCTCGGCCACACCGACACCCATGAGAAGGACCTGAGCCCGTATCAGCTCAAGACATGATGGCCCAAGAACAAGAAGGCCCATTCATATCCAGCTGAATGGAACGAACACCTGCTGTGCCTTGGATGTGGAGGCCGTGGTAAGAACAGTGGCCCCTTCAGGTGACCTTTCCTGACCAGCTAGTTACAAACCCCACGTCTCTACAAGACAGAGGGTGGGAGGGGAACCCACCTCCATTGCCCCAATCTTTCAAACGGAGCCCCTCACCTTCCCCAACCCTACTCCTGCCCTCCCATGGTGGCGATTCATGGCTCACTGGGCCATGTCCCGGGTGCTCCAGGAAGAGACCCGTCGGTCGGTCTGAGATTGGAGGCAGGCGGTGGGGGGAGGGGGCTTTCGGAATCATCTGGGGCTCAGGCCCTGCTCCCCATCAGCCACACCGAGTTCTCGTCTCCAAGCTCAGCAGGAAAGACTGGGAAGGACGCACACAAACGTCTCTGGGAAGAAGGGCGGGTGAGGCCACTGAGACGTGAAGGGCAGCGGCCACCCTGGGTTTGGCCACGTTGCTGGAGAAAAGGGCGAGAAGACTCGAGGCAGGTTAACTGCCCACTCCCTTTCTCCAGCCTCCCTCACCGTCCACCCAGAACAGGCAGGTCCCCTCCTCAGAAAAGTGCATCCCCGTGAACTTGGCCTTGCCCACTTTTACCACGTCTCTCTGAGAAACTTCCCCAAGAGCTGAGTTATGAGGCCACTCAGGAGAGTAAGGGCTGCGTGTCAGCTGTGAGCACAGGCAAGGAGGGAGGCCTTCTTGCTGCTTCACTCCAGGGTGGCCTGGACCCTCCGTTTTTCATTCCAATCCCGAGGGGGAGGAGCTCGGAATCGTCTACTCCAGGCACATCAAGAGCCCCATCCCTCGGGTAAGGCCGCCACTGACTAGCCCCAGAAATCCCCTTCTACGGGAGCCACGTAGGACAAACCGGTCCCGGTGTGGCTTACCCAGAACCCTGGCCACAGGCCTTTGTCTGACCCCAAAGATGAGCTGGGGCAGGGCAGTGCTCCAAGCAGCACAGAGAAGCACACGCTGTTGCTGACCACAATTTTCCCGAACTGCATCAGGCACCCACGACCTAAGCATGCGGGCGAACGCCGACCCTACGACTGGGTCCAAGGGCCTGGGCCTCCCAAACGTGCCCACCACCCCCAACTGTCCCGTCTCAGGAGGATTTCACGCCCACCCTGTCCTCGACGTTCACCTAGGTGCCCTCACTCACCATCACCGGTGAGGTTTCTGGGGTCCGGAGCAGGCTGCAGGCCACAGGCCACAAGCACGCACACTGAAGAAAGCGGGAGAAAGACCTCCGCTTGCTGCCAACACATCTCATTAGCCCAGGAAGTCTCGAGGGCAAAGCCCGAAGTCAACCCCAGTGGGGGAGCAGCTGATGGGACCGCAGAGTGTGACTCGAGGCAAACACTAGCTTTCTCTCCAATTTGGCCTCCAAAACAGAATACACCCCGTCTGGTAGGAAGAACGCCCTCGTTGATCCCACGCCCTTGGAGCGTGCTGTCAACTCCTAATGACTGCAAACAAGCCTGCCACAGAAAATACTTATGCTCATCTTTCTGGTGCCTTCATCAGCCCTCATCTCATTTGAACGAAACCTCTGCCTTTGGAGGGAGAATCCGAGTACTCTCCACTCCCTCCCACAGGAGACTGTCACTCTGGAGGGTCTGGCTCTGGCTGCAAGTGTCATTCCACTGCTACCAAAAACCCGTATCCGTACCTGCTCCAAAACAGAACACATACCTGCTACGCTGGAGGTCTTGCACCGCCATTCCTCTGCTCTACTGTATCAGACTATTACTAACTACAGGACTAGCATTGCTCCGGAAAAAGGAGATGCGTGCCAGGAAACAGCATTTCATAGGTGCTTCACTCATGGATGCCGTAACGCTCAAAAGGACAACCAGCCTTGCAATCCACAGCTGGGAAGGGTGGCCAGAGCAGCCCGTTCTCCGAACAGCCAGCACCCAGACGCTGGGCCGTCGGAAGCGTATTGTTTCCTCTCACCTCCCTCGGCACTGGGAGCGGAACCGCCCCGTTCCCACCGACATGGTACCACACGCGAGCCGCCTGGGTTCACTTACATCTCTCACTGTCGTTCTGGTCGGCAATGGCCTCCTCCAGGGCGACCGACTTTGGCTTTTTGTCCTGACTTCCTTTCAGCCTTTCCCAGTCAGCGGGGCTGAATTTGCGCACCTCGGAGTCTTTGGTCGTCGGGTGGCCACCTTCTCGCTCTTTCATCTCCAACTCTGAGAAGCGCATCACTGCACGCTACAAAGAGAACGGAGATGGAAAAAAGACACACCTTACCACCAAAGCTATTTCACTGCCCTTACCTTAAAGGAAAGTATCTGCAAAGAAAAGTTTGCCCAAAACCAACCACAATTTATGATACGACTGAGATATTTTAAAATTGAACGATAAAAACGTAAGAGTGTCTATGTGTAACTAGTCACACACTCTTTATTCGTAAAGCCCTATGTATGTAGAGATATATGTGGTGTGTATGTATAGCCATACATACACTGTGGCATACAGACAGACATTCTCTTTCGAAGGTAAATAAAACAAAACAAAAATACAACGCAAAGAAAGCGAAACAAAAACACAACAGAAAAGAAAACAAATGCACAATGAATAAAGACGACCATGGCCCACAAACTTCCCTTTGTATATTTGGAAATGAAATTTAACTCAAAAGGTTTATGGAAGATTCTAGTAATAAAAATTTGAAGAACTGACCTCACAGTAAGCAGCGGGTAGACATAAAATACTGTCCTCTTGTAATCCTTCCATCTATGTCATTAAAATGGGCACTCAATGGATCATTTAGATAACTTCATCCATTTTTATAAGCATGAACCAATTTTTTTCTTAACATTGCAAAACAATTTGGCTTTATTTGTCTTTTAATTAAAAGTAAAATACCTTAAGGAAATTCCTATACAACATCTATCATTCACTAGCAAGTTAAATACATACTCTATCCCTTTAAGCAAGGTTTGTGTTTTTGGTTTTTTTTGTTTGTTTGTTTTTTTGGTGGAAAAACAAAATTGCACGAATCTCACAGACATGCGGCCGCTACACACCTCCACCAAGTATCACGTAAGGCATTCTGAGCAGCGCTTTTAGGTATATTTGTTAACGTACAGTAACGGCAGAGAAATCAAAGCGACTGATAGGTAAACATCACGCAGTCTTTTAGACATCCTTCGCAATAATTAAAACTTCCGTTATCAGCATTCGAGTGGAGTTCGCTTAAAATCTACAGAATAACTTCAAGTATCCACTTACGTCCCCTTACTGGACACATTTCAAACATTTAAATTATCCTAAGCTTCATTAACCAAATCAGCCCGGTGTCCTGCCCTATCATACCCCCGGCCCCCTCCTCTTCACACATTACAAAAACCTGACAACTGGTCAGGCTCCTGAAATTCGGGTGGGGGGGGCTCACCTGCAATGCCCGCTGCTCCCGGCCGAGCTGACTGGAGTCTGCGTACAGTCCGGTAGCGACACACTTGAACCGGGCACCCACGTAACCCGCGGAGTTTGCGATTCTCTTTGCCAGCTTAGATGGCTTCGGGTTCAGAACTTTGCCATCGGTTGATCCTGCCTCGTCAGCTCCGTCTTTGGTGTAGGTGGGGGTGACGTCCACACTCGGTGGGGCACTGCCCACGCAAAATGGTCTGGGATCCTCTTGGGTTTTCCCGAAAGTGACCGCAGAGCCGTCGCTCCCCAGGGTCGGCTCCAGGAATGGAGTCGAGACCGGCGTCGCCAGGTTCTCCTTGTTGGTTACCGCTGGAACATTCTCCTTGCTTAAGCTGGAAACTGGCTGGCCCGGAGCCTGTTTGAAAGTATAGGCTTCGTGGAAGTCACTGATGCGCCCCAACTCCTCTCTCAGGGCAATGAAATCCCGCTGTGGCTGTAGGGCCACATTTTACTTTTTTATTTTTAATATATGTTCACATGTTTCCATAAAGGATCCAAGGTGCCCCATAACGTAAGGACACACAATATTAGCTTTAAAAAAACATGAAAAAAAAAAAAAAAGGGAAATCATGATCCTGGAAATGGGTTGTATCCTTTTAAGGGGTGAGAATAACAGAATGAGTGAGCCAAAGATTTGGGAAAGGATCTCACATTTCCAAATGTCCAAATCTTAAAATTGCACCAAGTGGGAATGTAGCTGTGGCAGTATTAACCTGAGAGAGCTCTATGATCGTTGTCTTGACTCATCACTTGCTTGCAAGGTTATAAATGACAGGGTAAGTGAAGGAGGGCAAGTAGACAGATAAGAGTCATTTCCTCATTCTCAAAAGAAGGGGCATCACCTAGGGGACTCCAAAATCCTACAGGAATCATCTGGATATACTAAATTTTCTAGGTGGCAAAAGTATGTCATTTGACCCTAGCAGCCAGATGGAACTTAGAAAAGTAGTGAAAAGCTACTCAACTGAATGCACGTCATATGACTACGAGCACGTCAGTGAAAAGTTCAAGGGAAGATGCTGTGGAAGAGCAGTTCACCTTGTGCTTGAGCGTCCTCAGAACGTGCAATGGGAGGTGCAGCACCTGCTCTGTCTCACAGGGACCCTCCAACCTCTAAACGCATCTTTCCTGGGAAGCTGAATTCAAAAAGTCAATTTAAAAACAAGATAGGGCTTCCCTGGTGGCGCAGTGGTTGAGAGTCCGCCTGCCGATGCAGGGGACACGGGTTCGTGCCCCGGTCCGGGAAGATCCCACATGCCGCGGAGCGGCTGGGCCCGTGAGCCATGGCCACCGAGCCTGCACGTCCGGAGCCTGTGCTCCGCAATGGGAGAGGCCACAACAGTGAGAGGCCCGCGTACCACAAAAAATTAATTAATTAATTAATTAATTTAAAAAAGATAAAAGTCTCTAGTAGAGAAATTGTATCAGAGCCTAGTATTAAGAGCTGTAGAGCCACAAGTTTCCCATGATACAGCCTTAGCAGAGGCTGTTAAGGCAGTGACAGAAAATTTGTACCGAGGGAAGTAGCAGAAGAGTTTGCCTACAATTCACGAAAAGGATCCCTGCACTTGGCCTGAAGGAAATCAGCAAAATTTGTAACAGCTTGTGTATTTGTATGCGGGATTGAGAATGAATTTAATTTTTTGATTTCTCTGAATTATCACATAAGATTCAGAAGATGCTCTCTCTGCCTAGAAGCCACCCCACTGGGATAACTATGCCTACGGAGTTCCTTTGCCTATGACTCCTACTTGCTAACAGACTGGCAGCCTGGCCCCAGGGCCTGGTCGCTGCTCCCAGTGCAATGGTGGATATGGTGTCAACGGTTGCAAAATCAAAGCCCCTTACATCCTCTCCATGCCTCGGTCCCACCCCCCACCCCACTCACCATTGATGTTCAGGAAGGGGAAGGCGTCCTGGATGGGAACGTGGTGCTGTGACTGGTCCAGCTCATCTTCCTCATCTTCTTCATCCACATCATTATCTTTCTCATCCCAAGGAGCAGATCCAGTGGATCCTACCCGAGAAACACACACACACACACACAAAGGTCAAAAGTGAGGCGCTCACGTTGCACTGTCATCCCTGCAGCTGACCCACTGTTCAAGCTAGGCACTGCCAGCACAGAGGTTCCTTGGGTTCAGTGTGCACCCTCAGTGCCAAAGAGTGGGAACCAAGGGTGTTCACCCCACTCCCAGCTCCTCCTACGGAGCCCCAGTGCAAGCTCTCATCCCCTCCCCTATCCAGGAGCTGCAGACCCTACTCCCTTCTCCTAGAAATCTTTTAATTCCTACTCTAAACCCCTTTCCACACATTCGCATCCCTTCTAAGGACCCAAGGAGCACAGCTTCTCTCCTTTATAAGCTTACTGTGAAGACAGACCCTTCCCTCATGGCAGAGCCTCACTAGATGCACTGGAGGTCAAGTCTAAATTATCTGGCTCTTAGTCGGAACTGGCTCAACATTGAGTAAATATAGGGATCAGGTGGTATTCTCCTAGGAAAAATACCATACAAATTAAATGATCACTTACCCATCATTTATAAAGAGAACTTAACAGCCTTCATAATGTCATGGCAATTGATTCTTAGAACAGCCTTTGAAATACGCAGGAAAGATGAGAACCCAGATTTTATAGTGGAAGAAGCTGAGGCTCAAAACGTTGAACGACTTGATTCAATGTCCCACAAGTAGTGAAATGGAAAGACCGAGGTTTATAACTCAGACCTTCTAAGTTTTAAGCCCTCCTTCTTCTAAACTACCTGGCCTCTCTTCTCAGTGTTGAGTCCCAAGAGAAGTTATTTTTTATAGAACTCAATACCCCCTCTTCTTTCTAATGCTTTACTGTTCCACTGGGTGGGCAGGAAGACTGTGCTGAGTTTATATCTTTTGTTCTCTGGGTTCTTTCTAGGGACAGCATTTCTTGCTTTATTTACCAGTCTTCAACATTGTTAAGCGAGGCGACTTTCAAGTCGACTATCGCTTTAAGGGTCCAGCCCGGAACCTGGCACACTGTCCACCTTCTCCCCAGCAGCTGGGGCCTCACCTGGGTTAATGATAGAGCCCTGGGGCTGGGGGATGTCACACACTTGATATATCTTCACTGGGTTCATGGGCACCTCCTTGGTGCCGTCGTACATCAGGTTGAATTCCCTGCTCTTGTTGAGCGCACAGCGGAGCTGGGCCTTCCATTTAGCTGGGTCGGGGTCGTCCACCCCTTCCTGGTACTTCCCCTGTCTCCACAGCCCAGGCCTGAGGGATAGGAAACTGCAGTGCGTGCCTGCTTGTTGCCCAGAAACACTGGAAAGTGTGCCCGCCCTCCCTCATACAGACACAGATACACACAGCCCTGCCTGACCGCCCCATCACCCCAACTCCAATTTACAGAGACTGCAGCAGAAAACACCACGCTGGGGACCAGGCAAGGCAGGGCCTGAGACAAATTAAGCCAAATGCAAATACAGTATTTTAAAAAGAGGAGCCTCATCTCAAGTGCTTGTGCCAGCAGCATCTGTCGAGACTACAATGGCCTTAATGAAGGGTTGAAAATAAAGAAAAATCTGGAACAAGTATACACCAAAATACTAATGGTAACTTTTGGATAGCAAGACTTCAGGTAATTTTGTTTTGTTTTGCTTGCCTTATTTTTTTTTCACATGAATTGCTTATATAATAAGAAGAGAAAGGGAGGTGGCGTATGATATGAAGAATTTAGGCTTGCTGTTCCCTCTCCCTTCAGTCTTTAATCTGATGCACAAATAACTGTTGAAACCAAGTACCTTTAGGAGTAGCAGCCCATAGGAGGGCAGGAAGCACGCTCTGGGGGTTCAGCTGGCCTCAGTGCGAGGCTGAGGGCCTCAAGTCCTAATAAACTCACACCACCTGCCTTTCCCTGCTTCCTCAAACTCCCACATTGGGAACATTTTGCTGGGAACACCAGGGGCTGGTGGCCTGGGCCAAAACCAGTGGGGCCCCGCCTCTCTGGTTTTCAATTTCCAGGTCTAACAGGCATTTATGTGTCTGTTCACGGGATATCAGCCCTCCCCCACTGTTAACGTATCTCAGATGTCTACACTTTCTTCAGGGCTGTGACGTACGTGCTGGTGCAGAAAAGGGGGATGTCTTTTGCAGAGGACTCAAGATCAAGAGAACGAGATGGACCGGCCAGACTGCTCCCACTTGATGTTAGGAAGATAAGGTGGCCGTGTAGTTAGAATTCTGCAGGGGAACATAGCCTATAGAGTCTATGGGTTTGCGGATCCACAACTTTTATTTTTTCAGTAATGCCAACCAAGCTCATAAGAGACTGACATATAATCCAGAATGCCAGTCTACTCGTTTTCAAAGGGGGATAAAGCTGGTCAGTGACCAGCATGGTTAAGTCCAATAACCTGGACATAACCATGTATGATCTCAACCAGTAACTCCTGTATCTGGTTTCTAATGACAATTCCAAGAACATAAGACCCACTCAACATTTAAATCCAAATTTTCAGATGACTCCAAAGCTAAATGGAAATGATTTGATATTGAACTCTAAATCTGCATTATCTAGACTATCTCTTACCCAGTTGGGTAACCCAGAATCGACAGTAAAAGGCTCCTGCTTTCCCAAAAATCACAGGGCGTAAGAATGAAAAGCACTGGAAAGGCAAGACCCCCAGTGAATTTGCAAAGCTGCTCTTGTGTCTTTTTCTTTTTGACCTTGAAGCCAGGAGAAATTCTAAAAATACAAATGTATTCATTTTTAAAACTTGACTTTACTATTGTTCAGATCCCCAAGCCTACAAAAATAATTTTATTTTTTAAAAAATGCTCCCTGCCCCAAAGGAGTTTACAATCCCTTAAAGGAGACAGATGAGTCCACAGATCAGAAATACAGATACTATGTGAACACCAGTAAAACTGCCTAATCCATAAAGAGTCGGGGGGTAGGTATGGTTGGCCAAGTTTATCAGAATTTATGATTCTAGGGCTGCATCTTGAACATGGGTAGAAGTTAACCAGGTGAGAAGCGTGGGTCACGATACTCTAAGCAGAAGAAGCTTTATGGGCAAAGGCAGAGGCTGAAAAGCACAGTGCTTAGGGGACCTACAAGCAGTTCAGCTTGCGTGGAGGCAGCATGAGATCAAAGTCTGGGCTTGTAAGTAGGAACCATGCCAAGGGGTTTGGACCTGATTCTTAGAACACTGAGAACCACTGAGAGATTTAAGCAGGTTGTGATGTGATCAGATTTAAGTTTTAGAAAGAACCCTCTAGCTGCAGGACTGAAAAGGGTTTGAAGGGAGGCAAGGCATGAAGATAACACATAGTCTCTATATAATCCATATAATAGTGTCACTAGGGTCTGAACTAAGGAGGTGGCAGTAGGGATAGAGGATACAGGTAACGAACGAGCCGTTAAAGACGCTGACTTGACAAAGCTTGATGATGAACTGATTCCTTGAAGAAGGTGAGAGAGAAATCAAGGATGATTCCCTGGTTTAGGGTTTGGGAGACTGGGTGGGTGGTGATGCTGGCCACTGAGATAGGAGCAGGTTTAGAAAGATGATTTCCCTTTGGAAATGTCGGATTTCAAATGCCTGTGGAAGGCCTAGGGGAGAATGCCCAGCATGCCCAGGGCAGTTTTTTATCCCCACTCACCTCTCACATCACCTGAGGGACTCTCCCTGCCTGCCTCCAGCCTGGAAGAAGGTCCACCAGATTACTGACATCTCTGCCCTGTGGGCAAGGACCAATTTCTTTTCATTTCTGTATCCCGGCTCAGGCTTTAGCACACAGTAGGTCAACGTGTATTTGTTGAATTGCCTCAAATTTACAGAAATACACTTCTTGGGGAATGAATAAGTTGCTATTACGGATGGAAGGCCAGAAAAACAGCTATGAGCAGAAGGCCAAGGAGACACTGCAGAAAGTGCTGGAGGAGAAAATGCGTGCAGGACAGCAACTGCAGAGCAAACAGGTGTGGGGATGCTCCATAATCCTTGGGGCTGGGAACCCTGGGGCAGTCTGGGTGGCAAGGGAGCCAGCTGCACAACCCCCTGGAACCCCCAAGGCACCACCCTCTCCTCTGATCTCCCTCAGCGGTCCCTGGCCCTGGCCGAGCACAAGTGTGAAGAGTGGAAGAGCCAGTACGAGAGCCACCCCCAGCATGCAACTGTCCCCTACCCTGCCAGCCCAGTAATCATGAATGCCGTCTTCCTTCTCTTTTTTACAATGTGGTACATATGGATTTCTTTTGAATGAGATTTAACCAGCTTTTCAACCTTTCTTCTTTCTAACAATATCAGTACTCTCTGACTCTCCAAATGCGCCTTTTAAAGTTGATTTAATTTATGGAAAAATCACCCTTCATACTTTCCCTTTCTTTTTTAAACCTCCCCATGGTAGTGTAATGTAGTAGAAGGAGATTTGGCCTGGGAGCTTGGACACCAGGGTTCTAGCTGCAGTAACCCACAGTTACACACGTTATATTATTAAAGAAAAAAGTAACTTACAGAAATGTATGAGGCCATTATGCACATACACACAAATATATATTCACTCATATATCCATAAAAAAGTAGTCTGGAAGGTTCTATAAAATGTTAAAGGTGTTCACCCCAGGGTGGAGGAGATATATGTTAACTATATTACCCTCTTAAATTTTTACAGTAAATGTATATTACTTTTATAATTTAAAAAGCCAAACTTTTCATTTTTAAAAACCTAAAACATGAAAGAAAACTGGAAAACCAACAAAATTAAAACAATCCCTAAGTCTGAGGCAACGATTTTTTTATCCGAGTACAAGTGATGAATGAAAATACTAAGAATGGTGTGTGACACCTTAAAGTATAGAAAAAAATACAGTAAGGCAAGTAGGCATTAAGATAATAGAATATAAAAAGTTACCCAGATATATTCAGACAACGGACTACTATTCCAGTAATAAAAAGAAATGAATTACTAATATGAGCTACACGGATGAGTCACAACAACATGAGGAGCCAAAGAAGCCACGTGCAAAAGGGTACTTGTTGTATGCTTCCATTCATATGAATTTCTAGAATAGGAAACACTAATACATAGTGAAAGAAAGCATGTCAGTGGTTGCCTGATGCCAGGCCTGGGAAACTGACTGTAAAAGGACAAGAAGGAACTTTTTGCAGGTATTGGAAGTGTTCTGTATCTTGACTTTGGCGATGACAATATAGATATACACATTTGTCAAGACTTATCAAATTACATGCTTAGAACGGGTACACCTTGTTGAATGTAATTCATACTTCAATAAAGTTGATTTTAATGTTAAATTAAAAAGTCACCTATGGGTGGGCTTCCCTGGTGGCGCAGTGGTTAAGAATCCGCCTGCCAATGCAGGGGACACGGGTTCGAGCCCTGGTCCGGGAAGATCCCACATGCTGCGGAGCAACTAAGCCCGAGTGCCACAACTACTGAGCCTGCGTGCCTAGAGCCCATGCTCTGCAACAAGAGAAGCCACCGCCATGAGAAGCCCGCGCACCGCAACGAAGAGTAGCCCCCGCTCCCTGTAACTAGAGAAAGGCCACGTGCAGCAATGAAGACCCAACACAGCCAAAAATAAAATAAAACAAAAAATAAATTAATTAAACAAAAAAACAGCAAACCATTTAAAAAAAAAAAAAAGTCACCTATGGGGACTTCCCTGGTGGCACAGTGGTTAAGAATTCGCCTGCTAATGCAGGGGACGTGGTTTCAAGCCCTAGTCTGGGGAGATCCCACATGCCGCCGAGCAACTAAGCCCGTGCGCCACAACTACAGAGCCTGTGCTCTAGAGCCCGTGTGCCACAACTACCGAAGCCCACGTGCCTAGAGCCCATGCTCCACAACAAGAGAAGCCACCACAGTGAGAAGCCGGTGCACTGCAACAAAGACACAATGCAGCCCAAAATAAATTAATTAATAATAATTTAAGGGCCTCCCTGGTGGCGCAGTGGTTGAGAGTCCGCCTGCCGATGCAGGGGATACGGGTTCGTGCCCCGGTCTGGGAGGATCCCATATGCCGTGGAGCGGCTGGGCCCGTGAGCCATGGCCGCTGAGCCTGCGCATCCGGAGCCTGTGCTCCGCAACGGGAGAGGCCACAACAGTGAGAGGCCCGCGTATGGAAAAAAAAAAAAAAATAATTTAAAAAACAGTAGTCACCTAGATGTCTGAGCAAGACAGAGTCCCTTTAAGCTTTCAGTCCCAGCTCTTCTCTGAAGCCTCCCCTCATTCACCCTGGCAGCATGTGACCACTTTGCATCTCTTTAACAACTTATATTTATCGGTTCCATTCAGATTTGATGCTTGAAAAGTTTTGTATATTTTATGTCTATCTTCCATTCAACTTGGTTCCTCTAAGGCAGGAACAATAATCTCTTTCATAAATTGAGACCATTACAAAAACAGAATTATGTTCCCTTTCCTCCCAATCAGGGGAATTTGAAGTAGGATTGATGAAATCCTGGAAATCATAAGCAAAAATGTCATTTCTGCATTTTTATGGCCACAGGGTCCTGTGTTTTCATCAGATTCTGGAAGATATCACAGAGCCCAACAATGTTAAGAACCTCTGCTTTGAATCCATGTGCTTTCACTCAGCTCTGTGGTACAAGGCACCCTGCCCCTGGGGCAATCTGTCTGTGGTCCCTGCAAAGATGATAAACCCACATCAAAGACACTCACTCTTCTGCATGTCAGTGGACTCTACTGCCATCTCTTCCTCCACAATGACGTCACTATCGCCATCTTCAAGATTCATTTCTGTCTCATCTAGAACACTGTCTTCTTCCTCTTCCTCCTCCTCATCTTCCTTGGAGACATCCTTTAATGTGGCAAGTAGTCTGTTGTAACCAGAAACTTGTTCTGGTTCACTCTATGCTTCACTTTCAGAACTTGAAGTATCTATAAACTCTCTGACTAAAAGGAAAATGGGGATTTTAAAAACAAAAATTATACTGTTCTTGTTGCTACCCCACGACTACCATCAGGTCCACAGTGGAACCAAGTTCAGACTTTTCTAGATAAAAACTAGCTTTTCTGCAAATACGCAGTCCTATCTATTCAACCAAACCTAGCACCAAATTTGTTTAAAACAGCTAATCTAGCTATGATTCTAGAAGCGCTTCCTCTTCTTTGAACTGCTCATGTTCCACATGGGAAGACAGCAAACTAAACACATGGAGCTTTAGGTTATAAGGCGATCTAACCTATGTGTCAGACATTTGGCACCTTTAAAGGAGCAACAGGAAAACTTACAACAAAAAAGTGTAGTTTATTTCTGAGTCTGTGGTAATGAAATAAGACCTTTGATGATTTTGCACTCTATTTTATGTTAAGCAAACACGACATTCCCTCTTAGGATTCACCAAGAGCCCTCTGGTAAGCCTCCTTAACAGGCTAATCTCTCAGGACAGTTTCATACTCTATACTATGTTAGTTATCACAATGGCATTTTAACAGACATCTGCACTTAAAACTAAGCAATATTACTAAAGTATAGCTTACATCTAAAATCAAAGAGAGTGGAAATGTAGCCAAACTTTAGTACCATATATAATCTTAAAAGTAACAGTCCAGAATCTACTATCATAAAGAAGGTATAAAGCATTACCAGTTGACAAGTCTGTGGTTTTGCTTCCTTTCTGGAAACCCTGAGAAGAAACAGGCAATGTTAAACTTTAACTACTAGTATGTAGCAATTAGGAAAAGTCTAATGATACAACTTTAAATGAACATGGCAGACTATACCGTTATAAATACATTATATCTATTGTCAAGTAAAAACTCCATATGCATTTGGACAGGTTTTGGAAGGATATGCCAAATAGATAATAAGAGACGAATGAAAAAGTCTAACAAGACCACATGACAAATACTACAGTCACACAGTAACAGGCTCTCATCCAAAAGATGGGAAATTTTGGCAAATAAAAGCCCTCGGGGTTCACCTTTTCTAGCAAGTTTCTTAAGTAGACTATCCCTCTAACTGTTGATAAAGCAGCCCAAAGGGGTGGGATGAGCACTAAGATCATAACTGAGAGTCTGGACACTTAGAGAGGAGCCCACAACTACCCAAACATTACTTTCCTCATGGTCATTGAATAGATAGGTGATGTCGAGGGTCCCAAGCAATTCTTTTTTTTTTTTTTTTTTTTTTTTTGCGCTACGCGGGCCTCTTGTTGTGGCCTCTCCCGTTGCGGAGCACAGGCTCCGGACGCGCAGGCTCAGCGGCCATGGCCCACGGGCCCAGCCGCTCTGCGGCATGTGGGATCCTCCCAGACCGGGGCACGAACCCGTGTCCCCTGCATTGGCAGGTAGACTCTCAACCACTGCGCCACCAGGGAAGCCCCCAAGCAATTCTTTTTTTATTTTTTTTAACTTCTTTAATTTATTTATTTTTGCCTGCTATGGGTCTTCGTTGCTGCGCCCGGGCTTTCTCTAGTTGCGGCGAGAGGTGGCTTCTCTTGTTGCGGAGCAGGGGCTCTAGGCTCGCGGGCATCAGTAGTTGCACCACCCTGGCTCAGTAGTTGTGGCTCGCGGGCTCTGGAGTGCAGGCTCAATAGTTGTGGCGCACGGGCTTACTTGCACCGCGGCATGTGGGATCTTCCCGGACCAGGGCTCGAACCCCTGTCCCCTCCGTTGGCAGGCGGATTCTTAACCACTGCGCCACCAGGGAAGCCCCCAAGCAATTCTTTAAAAACATAGAAAACGAACACAAGCTTATAAAATCTCTGCCCAGTCGCCACACAGGAGGCGTGCCGTCTAGCATCAAACTACAGGCTCAACAAAGGGTAGGAAGACCGGCGAAGAACCCCATCTCAGGCGGGAAGCCGCCAGGATCCCCGGGCGAGCTAGGCCGGCGCCGGGGCAGCGTGGCACGCGGCGGGAGCTGCCCTGTCACTACCCCCGGGGCACCGGCGGACCAAACGCGGGGACACGCGGGCTCCCACCGGGAAAGGACGCCGGCAGCGCCGGTCCCAGCCTCGCCTCTCCATACCTGTCATAGAAGGGATGCTCCTCGCCGAAATCCCTTAGATGCTTCTTCTGCTTTTTAGTTAGGGAGTTGAGCAGCTGGCTCTGGCTCCGGCTCCGGCTCCGGCTCCCGCGTTTGACCATGGGGAAGACGTCAAGTCAGCCAACCTCCAAGAATCGCGTTTTTCACCTGGAAGTCGTCTCGTCAACCCACTCACGCGGGATTGCCAACGGCGCTTTACGGCGGAAGCAGGGTGCCATAAAGCAGACCCGCTTTACGTCGCGCTTGTACGACAGGCGTGGCTGTGAGAATCAGCCTGCATAAACGTGTAGTAACTGAGATGGTTGAATGCAGTGCCTTTGTATTATGCCATAATACAAATACCAACTAACATTTAAGGCTGCCGGTGCATCTCAATTCATCCTCACAACAGTAAACAAATAGGCCTTGTTAATAAGCCTGATATTGGAGATGAGAAAGCTGATGCTTACAAAAGGTTACACACACACTAGCAAGAGAGGAGATGGAAACCTAGTTCTCTCTGATGCGGCCACAGGCTTTTCCCACTAGGATCTGCCACATGCGTGTGCTGTGTGAAGAATGAGGACGCAAGGCTGAGATTCCCGCCCTTACCCTACCCCCTCATTTTCTGAAAGTATTGCAAGGGCCCTTGGTAACACATCTGTTCTGGCATTTTTCATGTTATAAAAGCAAAAACACATCCAGAGAGGTAAAGTGACTTTCCTAAATCACCCGGAGAGTCGATGTTAGAGAAAGCAGTAAAACTCAATAAAGTGTCTCAAAACTGAATTGGGGCAAATTGGGATGGAAAACTTTTAAAGGGTAAGTAACTTTTCTATATCTGGGCCGTGGTGGTGGTTACACCTGGTATACAATTACCAAAATTAATCAAACTGTACCTTTGAAATTGGTACATTTTAATGCAAGTAAATAATAATCTCAATAAACAAAGAGGTAAAAACAGCGCAACTGGACTTAATACTCTAGAGACAGGCAGAGTGTGCAGGGATACTTAAAAACCACAGGATAGGGCTTCCCTGGTGGCGCAGTGGTTGAGAGTCCGCCTGCCGATGCAGGGGACGCGGGTTCGTGCCCCAGGTCTGGGAAGGTCCCCCGTGCCGCGGAGCGGCTAAGCTCGTGAGCCATGGCCGCTGAGCCTGCGCGTCTGGAGCCTGGGCTCCGCAACGGGAGAGGCCACAACAGTGAGAGGCCTGCGTACCGAAAACAAATAAACAAACAAACAAAACATGAAAAAGTCTCCAAAGTCTTTTGGAGGTGGGCAGCATCAGTAGCGAATCGGCTGCTCCAGGAAGTCGTCAGAAAGGAAGATTTAATGTCCTTGTCACCCATACAGACATCACTGTGATTTCGCTGAAGTCCAAATCGGTTCACATAACCCCCTTGCTTGAAATCCTTTAAGGGTTCCTCACCTTACATGGGATTGGGCCTCAATGCCCCAGCAAGGCATGCAAGGCCTTTAGTTGGCTGAATCCTCACCTGTCCGTCTCTCCAACCTCTCTACTCCCACCCACCCACCTCAGCAACAGGGTCCACAGACAGTTCTCCAAACACATCTTTCCACCTTGCTCATGCTATTCCCTCTCCCTGGAACCTTCTTTCCCAGGAAACCCTGACTCAGTGCATCCTCTGTGCAACTCCCCATGACCTTTCCTCTCTCCTCCGCAGCAAGAGGAGCTTCTTTATCTTCTGGGTTCCTAAAACCCTTTGTAGACACCCTTCTAATCTAGCCCATGACAACATAATTATTTGTTAATTGCTTTGTCTCCCCCAACTAGACTATGAGGTCTTTCAAGGGGAAAGCCTGAGGTCTGAGCTTTTTAAATCATTAATGCCTAACATTATGACAGGAACATGGTAACTGTTTAGAAAATGTTTGATAAATGAATGAAGGTTTGCCTGCTAAGCCTCTGCCAGAAAAATGTGAAAAACAGAATGTAGTTACACCAACATTCCACTAGAGAGAGGGAGGTAAAACTTTATCCCCTCTAGTGTAGCATTTTAGCCTTGTTCTCAGTCAGGTGAATATAATCTGATAAAATATTTCAGTTTTAGGCTAGGCCTAATATAAAACAACCTCTGATAAGCTTGAGGAAACATAATTATTACAGGTCACTCTATGCCAGGCTCTGGGTTTGACAATGGATAGTTCTTCTGGGTACAGATGAATAGAAAGTGTAGGCACTATATATAATAGTGTTTTGCATTTTCAAGTTATGTAGAGTGCATTGAAATACATTACAAAGCTTTTCTCTTTTCAGACATAATCTCGTTATCTAAAACATGCTCCACCTAGAAAACTCATTGCTCCTTACACAATAAACGCTGTGGAATCCGATGACTACCCAGCTCTCTAATTTCCTGTTGCCCTATATCCCTCATACCCTGTCTTGAACACACACACATGCTGTTCATGAAGTCAGCTGAAACAACTCATACAGCCTAAAATCTAGAATCTAGATTAATCTCAAGTTCAATACCGATGTTCAATGAGCGTGACAGGCTGACAAACGCTCAAAGGCAGCAGATGACCCTCCCCCACCGGCCCCCAACCCCCAGCAGCACCAAAACTCTGACTGAGCTGCTTCCTTAGCACCCAGCATCTATCAGTTTAGCATTTATCACAGTGTATCGTAAGAGTCTGCATACTTATCCATACCTGGATGAGGCTGAGGGCTCCTTGAAGAGGCTGGAATGGATCTTATTCTTTCCCCCAGCCTCAACTACTAGCACAGCACCTGGCACGTGGTGTTTAGTACATTTTTTTTAATGAATAAACAAGCTCATTTCATTATACAGGTAGCGAGAGACTGATTTCTGCCAGCACTCTCAGGAAGAGGCTGGATGGCTTTGGGGTGTATACAGTCATGTATGCATACATGTGGTGGAGGAGACTGTCTGATTTGAGGCATCTAGGAGGAGACAGATGTGTGGGTGCACACACACCTTCCCCAGAATCTTCCCAGATCAGTAGCTGAGGTGTCGGAGCTTTCATAATTAGAGAGTCATACCTTTGGATTATTTATGGCTCCCTGTCAACATATCTTGAACACATGTGCCCTTGTTACCACTTATATTATCACATAAATTTCAAAACTCAAACTTCCCCAGCATCTGATCTGTATCCTCAAATTGTGCTCCTTCCCCACCTTCCCATCCCTGCTCTGTTGAGAATCTCAGATAGACTCCTGTTTACTTTCTGTGGTTTGTATTAGGACATAGTTTGTCTTTTCAAATACATCACTATATGTCAAATATGCTCTTTCAAATCACGTACACCATAATACTTGCAAGGGATTAAAACACATCAATTTGTATAATTCCATGAGTTCATAATGATACTAAAAATTAAAAAAAAAAACTTGATTGGTCAACATGAGAAGATCCAGTGAATTGACTCCTTGTGTTGAAAATTAGTAAATGAAGGGAGAGAATCAAGCATTTCTTCTGCTTTTCCTATACAAACAGTACCACTGGGTAAGCAAAATTTAGGGGAAGGAAAAGCTTGCTTTCATAGAAATAGTCCAGCAAGTAAGTGAAGAAGAAATGATAGAATTAGAATATCACCTCATGATAGAATTAGAATGTGACCTCTAATGAATTCACGAATTTAGACATTGACTACCAATGACTGGTAACATCACAAAATGAAAGACAACCAGACGGTATACGCCTCCTGATGGAAGTCTAAAATATCAGCTATAATGAAATCTGATCAAAGTTCTAAATCCCACAATGTATTCGCGAGAGACACAGAGAACAGCAGAACATGTTCAACTGACAGTGTAAAAAAAAAAAAAAGACGACATTTATGAGACAATCAGAAATCTGAATACTGACTGGTTACATGATGATATTAAATAATTGTTATCATCTTTTTTTTAGGTGAAATAGTGCCATTGTAGCTATGTTAAAGAAAGAACCCTTATCTTTTAGATATTTAGAAATAAATATTTACAGATAAAATAATACAATGTCTGGGATTTGCTTCAAAAATAATACAGGGGCGGGAGTTAGGGGTAGTGGGTGGGCATACCTTGCATTGAAGCCGAGGGATGGGAACATGGGAGTGTATTATACTGTTTTGTCTACTTTTGTATATACTTGAAATTTTCCAAAGAAAAAGTTTTTAATAAAGAAAAACTAACACTTTTCTGAATACTCTGACCATCTTGTCTTAAGGGACAGCCACCCCCCTCCCACCCCTTGAGATCGTTATCCTAGGGAGTCTCCCCGAATTGAAAATACCCAAGTAACATTAATTCATCAGCCTCTCTTTACAAACTAGTATAAAAGATTATTTCCTGGATTGTTTTTACCCCTGAAAATACTGAGTCCCTGAGGGCAAAGGGCAAAGACAACCCTGCAGGAGGGAAAAGGAAGGGCTGAGCGTGAGAAGAAGAAAGGGAAGAACAAATTTTGCCTTTATTACAATTTTCCCAGGGCCTTCACTAGTTGGCACATGCATCTTCTTTGTGTGGGTTTTACTAAGAGAACTTTCACTGGAGGCATGAAAAATATGTTTCAATTCCGAACTCTCAGGTTAAAATTTCACAAAGCATCCCCTTTTATGTTGTCAAAGGCTAATATAAATATTTTCAGAAGCGGGCTCAGTGAGCCAATGATGAGAGCACTTGGGTGGAGCTAGGGCACAGTTGTGTCTGAACCTGGGAACAGTCTAGACCTGTCCATAGGACTACAATGACATGGAAAGCAGGAGAGAGTAAAGAGTCACATCAAGTGCTCAAGAGTATAGCTTTTTATAGCAGATCTCTGGAAGAACACCAAGAAACTGGTTGCCTCTGGGGAGGGAAGCTGTGGCACTTGGAATAGGGTGGGAGGAGAAAAAACATTGTATGACTTTATTGTCATAGCCAGGTTATACTGTGGTTAGTGCCTTAGTATGTATGATGACATTTGCAAGCAGCCTTTTGTTTACGTAAGTGACTGTACTTTTTATCTTGAAATGAGACAGAAGACACATGTCTGTTTGTTTCTGGGTTCCTTGGCTGGGCCATCTGCTGGCACTACCTGCTGTTTGCATATTTTCTTGATACTCCCTCCCTTTGCCTCCGTACGCCACCCTAAGCTCCCAGAATCTAATTAGGAGTAGATGGTCCCCAGAATGACAAAACTAGGATTTTAATAGTTGTAGTGCGACTTCTATAGGTGTGACATGGTATTGGACAAAGCTCCAATTCTCTCACAGACGCTCCTCTAATAGCAGAGGCAGTGAACACTATCTTTGATGGCTCCTATTTTACCTTAAATATTCAGGTGAATTCTGTGGTTTATGATTGACATTGTAAGTTACTATTAGAAAAAAAGTGTCTCTGTGTTTATCCTGTGGTTTTTGTTTTGTTTTGTTTTTTCGGTACGCGGGCCTCTCACTGTTGTGGCCTCTCCCGTTGCGGAGCCCAGGCTCCGGACGCGCAGGCTCAGCGGCCATGGCTCACGAGCTTAGCCGCTCCGCGGCACGGGGGACCTTCCCGGACCGGGGCACGAACCCGCGTCCCCTGCATCGGCAGGCGGACTCTCAACCACTGCGCCACCAGGGAAGCCCTATCCTGTGGTTTTTAAGTATCCCTGCACACTCTGCCTGTCTCTAGAGTATTAAGTCCAGTTGCGCTGTTTTTACCTCTTTGTTTATTGAGATTATTATTTACTTGCATTAAAATGTACCAATTTCAAAGGTACAGTTTGATTAATTTTGGTAATTGTATACCAGGTGTAACCACCACCACGGCCCAGATATAGAAAAGTTACTTACCCTTTAAAAGTTTTCCATCCCAATTTGCCCCAATTCAGTTTTGAGACACTTTATTGAGTTTTACTGCTTTCTCTAACATCGACTCTCCGGGTGATTTAGGAAAGTCACTTTACCTCTCTGGATGTGTTTTTGCTTTTATAACATGAAAAATGCCAGAACAGATGTGTTACCAAGGGCCCTTGCAATACTTTCAGAAAATGAGGGGGTAGGGTAAGGGCGGGAATCTCAGCCTTGCGTCCTCATTCTTCACACAGCACACGCATGTGGCAGATCCTAGTGGGAAAAGCCTGTGGCCGCATCAGAGAGAACTAGGTTTCCATCTCCTCTCTTGCTAGTGTGTGTGTAACCTTTTGTAAGCATCAGCTTTCTCATCTCCAATATCAGGCTTATTAACAAGGCCTATTTGTTTACTGTTGTGAGGATGAATTGAGATGCACCGGCAGCCTTAAATGTTAGTTGGTATTTGTATTATGGCATAATACAAAGGCACTGCATTCAACCATCTCAGTTACTACACGTTTATGCAGGCTGATTCTCACAGCCACGCCTGTCGTACAAGCGCGACGTAAAGCGGGTCTGCTTTATGGCACCCTGCTTCCGCCGTAAAGCGCCGTTGGCAATCCCGCGTGAGTGGGTTGACGAGACGACTTCCAGGTGAAAAACGCGATTCTTGGAGGTTGGCTGACTTGACGTCTTCCCCATGGTCAAACGCGGGAGCCGGAGCCGGAGCCGGAGCCAGAGCCAGCTGCTCAACTCCCTAACTAAAAAGCAGAAGAAGCATCTAAGGGATTTCGGCGAGGAGCATCCCTTCTATGACAGGTATGGAGAGGCGAGGCTGGGACCGGCGCTGCCGGCGTCCTTTCCCGGTGGGAGCCCGCGTGTCCCCGCGTTTGGTCCGCCGGTGCCCCGGGGGTAGTGACAGGGCAGCTCCCGCCGCGTGCCACGCTGCCCCGGCGCCGGCCTAGCTCGCCCGGGGATCCTGGCGGCTTCCCGCCTGAGATGGGGTTCTTCGCCGGTCTTCCTACCCTTTGTTGAGCCTGTAGTTTGATGCTAGACGGCACGCCTCCTGTGTGGCGACTGGGCAGAGATTTTATAAGCTTGTGTTCGTTTTCTATGTTTTTAAAGAATTGCTTGGGGGCTTCCCTGGTGGCGCAGTGGTTAAGAATCCGCCTGCCAACGGAGGGGACAGGGGTTCGAGCCCTGGTCCGGGAAGATCCCACATGCCGCGGTGCAAGTAAGCCCGTGCGCCACAACTATTGAGCCTGCACTCCAGAGCCCGCGAGCCACAACTACTGAGCCAGGGTGGTGCAACTACTGATGCCCGCGAGCCTAGAGCCCCTGCTCCGCAACAAGAGAAGCCACCTCTCGCCGCAACTAGAGAAAGCCCGGGCGCAGCAACGAAGACCCATAGCAGGCAAAAATAAATAAATTAAAGAAGTTAAAAAAAATAAAAAAAGAATTGCTTGGGGGCTTCCCTGGTGGCGCAGTGGTTGAGAGTCTACCTGCCAATGCAGGGGACACGGGTTCGTGCCCCGGTCTGGGAGGATCCCACATGCCGCAGAGCGGCTGGGCCCGTGGGCCATGGCCGCTGAGCCTGCGCGTCCGGAGCCTGTGCTCCGCAACGGGAGAGGCCACAACAAGAGGCCCGCGTAGCGCAAAAAAAAAAAAAAAAAAAAAAAAAGAATTGCTTGGGACCCTCGACATCACCTATCTATTCAATGACCATGAGGAAAGTAATGTTTGGGTAGTTGTGGGCTCCTCTCTAAGTGTCCAGACTCTCAGTTATGATCTTAGTGCTCATCCCACCCCTTTGGGCTGCTTTATCAACAGTTAGAGGGATAGTCTACTTAAGAAACTTGCTAGAAAAGGTGAACCCCGAGGGCTTTTATTTGCCAAAATTTCCCATCTTTTGGATGAGAGCCTGTTACTGTGTGACTGTAGTATTTGTCATGTGGTCTTGTTAGACTTTTTCATTCGTCTCTTATTATCTATTTGGCATATCCTTCCAAAACCTGTCCAAATGCATATGGAGTTTTTACTTGACAATAGATATAATGTATTTATAACGGTATAGTCTGCCATGTTCATTTAAAGTTGTATCATTAGACTTTTCCTAATTGCTACATACTAGTAGTTAAAGTTTAACATTGCCTGTTTCTTCTCAGGGTTTCCAGAAAGGAAGCAAAACCACAGACTTGTCAACTGGTAATGCTTTATACCTTCTTTATGATAGTAGATTCTGGACTGTTACTTTTAAGATTATATATGGTACTAAAGTTTGGCTACATTTCCACTCTCTTTGATTTTAGATGTAAGCTATACTTTAGTAATATTGCTTAGTTTTAAGTGCAGATGTCTGTTAAAATGCCATTGTGATAACTAACATAGTATAGAGTATGAAACTGTCCTGAGAGATTAGCCTGTTAAGGAGGCTTACCAGAGGGCTCTTGGTGAATCCTAAGAGGGAATGTCGTGTTTGCTTAACATAAAATAGAGTGCAAAATCATCAAAGGTCTTATTTCATTACCACAGACTCAGAAATAAACTACACTTTTTTGTTGTAAGTTTTCCTGTTGCTCCTTTAAAGGTGCCAAATGTCTGACACATAGGTTAGATCGCCTTATAACCTAAAGCTCCATGTGTTTAGTTTGCTGTCTTCCCATGTGGAACATGAGCAGTTCAAAGAAGAGGAAGCGCTTCTAGAATCATAGCTAGATTAGCTGTTTTAAACAAATTTGGTGCTAGGTTTGGTTGAATAGATAGGACTGCGTATTTGCAGAAAAGCTAGTTTTTATCTAGAAAAGTCTGAACTTGGTTCCACTGTGGACCTGATGGTAGTCGTGGGGTAGCAACAAGAACAGTATAATTTTTGTTTTTAAAATCCCCATTTTCCTTTTAGTCAGAGAGTTTATAGATACTTCAAGTTCTGAAAGTGAAGCATAGAGTGAACCAGAACAAGTTTCTGGTTACAACAGACTACTTGCCACATTAAAGGATGTCTCCAAGGAAGATGAGGAGGAGGAAGAGGAAGAAGACAGTGTTCTAGATGAGACAGAAATGAATCTTGAAGATGGCGATAGTGACGTCATTGTGGAGGAAGAGATGGCAGTAGAGTCCACTGACATGCAGAAGAGTGAGTGTCTTTGATGTGGGTTTATCATCTTTGCAGGGACCACAGACAGATTGCCCCAGGGGCAGGGTGCCTTGTACCACAGAGCTGAGTGAAAGCACATGGATTCAAAGCAGAGGTTCTTAACATTGTTGGGCTCTGTGATATCTTCCAGAATCTGATGAAAACACAGGACCCTGTGGCCATAAAAATGCAGAAATGACATTTTTGCTTATGATTTCCAGGATTTCATCAATCCTACTTCAAATTCCCCTGATTGGGAGGAAAGGGAACATAATTCTGTTTTTGTAATGGTCTCAATTTATGAAAGAGATTATTGTTCCTGCCTTAGAGGAACCAAGTTGAATGGAAGATAGACATAAAATATACAAAACTTTTCAAGCATCAAATCTGAATGGAACCGATAAATATAAGTTGTTAAAGAGATGCAAAGTGGTCACATGCTGCCAGGGTGAATGAGGGGAGGCTTCAGAGAAGAGCTGGGACTGAAAGCTTAAAGGGACTCTGTCTTGCTCAGACATCTAGGTGACTACTGTTTTTTAAATTATTTTTTTTTTTTTTTCCATACGCGGGCCTCTCACTGTTGTGGCCTCTCCCGTTGCGGAGCACAGGCTCCGGATGCGCAGGCTCAGCGGCCATGGCTCACGGGCCCAGCCGCTCCACGGCATATGGGATCCTCCCAGACCGGGGCACGAACCCGTATCCCCTGCATCGGCAGGCGGACTCTCAACCACTGCGCCACCAGGGAGGCCCTTAAATTATTATTAATTAATTTATTTTGGGCTGCATTGTGTCTTTGTTGCAGTGCACCGGCTTCTCACTGTGGTGGCTTCTCTTGTTGTGGAGCATGGGCTCTAGGCACGTGGGCTTCGGTA
The DNA here is from genome assembly GCF_964341445.2 of Mesoplodon mirus. Lineage (NCBI taxonomy): Eukaryota > Metazoa > Chordata > Mammalia > Artiodactyla > Ziphiidae > Mesoplodon > Mesoplodon mirus. The sequence goes on along the minus strand of NC_138983.1, from coordinate 96,889,264 downwards.
GTTGTGGCACACGGGCTCTAGAGCACAGGCTCTGTAGTTGTGGCGCACGGGCTTAGTTGCTCGGCGGCATGTGGGATCTCCCCAGACTAGGGCTTGAAACCACGTCCCCTGCATTAGCAGGCGAATTCTTAACCACTGTGCCACCAGGGAAGTCCCCATAGGTGACTTTTTTTTTTTTTTAAATGGTTTGCTGTTTTTTTGTTTAATTAATTTATTTTTTGTTTTATTTTATTTTTGGCTGTGTTGGGTCTTCATTGCTGCACGTGGCCTTTCTCTAGTTACAGGGAGCGGGGGCTACTCTTCGTTGCGGTGCGCGGGCTTCTCATGGCGGTGGCTTCTCTTGTTGCAGAGCATGGGCTCTAGGCACGCAGGCTCAGTAGTTGTGGCACTCGGGCTTAGTTGCTCCGCAGCATGTGGGATCTTCCCGGACCAGGGCTCGAACCCGTGTCCCCTGCATTGGCAGGCGGATTCTTAACCACTGCGCCACCAGGGAAGCCCACCCATAGGTGACTTTTTAATTTAACATTAAAATCAACTTTATTGAAGTATGAATTACATTCAACAAGGTGTACCCGTTCTAAGCATGTAATTTGATAAGTCTTGACAAATGTGTATATCTATATTGTCATCGCCAAAGTCAAGATACAGAACACTTCCAATACCTGCAAAAAGTTCCTTCTTGTCCTTTTACAGTCAGTTTCCCAGGCCTGGCATCAGGCAACCACTGACATGCTTTCTTTCACTATGTATTAGTGTTTCCTATTCTAGAAATTCATATGAATGGAAGCATACAACAAGTACCCTTTTGCACGTGGCTTCTTTGGCTCCTCATGTTGTTGTGACTCATCCGTGTAGCTCATATTAGTAATTCATTTCTTTTTATTACTGGAATAGTAGTCCGTTGTCTGAATATATCTGGGTAACTTTTTATATTCTATTATCTTAATGCCTACTTGCCTTACTGTATTTTTTTCTATACTTTAAGGTGTCACACACCATTCTTAGTATTTTCATTCATCACTTGTACTCGGATAAAAAAATCGTTGCCTCAGACTTAGGGATTGTTTTAATTTTGTTGGTTTTCCAGTTTTCTTTCATGTTTTAGGTTTTTAAAAATGAAAAGTTTGGCTTTTTAAATTATAAAAGTAATATACATTTACTGTAAAAATTTAAGAGGGTAATATAGTTAACATATATCTCCTCCACCCTGGGGTGAACACCTTTAACATTTTATAGAACCTTCCAGACTACTTTTTTATGGATATATGAGTGAATATATATTTGTGTGTATGTGCATAATGGCCTCATACATTTCTGTAAGTTACTTTTTTCTTTAATAATATAACGTGTGTAACTGTGGGTTACTGCAGCTAGAACCCTGGTGTCCAAGCTCCCAGGCCAAATCTCCTTCTACTACATTACACTACCATGGGGAGGTTTAAAAAAGAAAGGGAAAGTATGAAGGGTGATTTTTCCATAAATTAAATCAACTTTAAAAGGCGCATTTGGAGAGTCAGAGAGTACTGATATTGTTAGAAAGAAGAAAGGTTGAAAAGCTGGTTAAATCTCATTCAAAAGAAATCCATATGTACCACATTGTAAAAAAGAGAAGGAAGACGGCATTCATGATTACTGGGCTGGCAGGGTAGGGGACAGTTGCATGCTGGGGGTGGCTCTCGTACTGGCTCTTCCACTCTTCACACTTGTGCTCGGCCAGGGCCAGGGACCGCTGAGGGAGATCAGAGGAGAGGGTGGTGCCTTGGGGGTTCCAGGGGGTTGTGCAGCTGGCTCCCTTGCCACCCAGACTGCCCCAGGGTTCCCAGCCCCAAGGATTATGGAGCATCCCCACACCTGTTTGCTCTGCAGTTGCTGTCCTGCACGCATTTTCTCCTCCAGCACTTTCTGCAGTGTCTCCTTGGCCTTCTGCTCATAGCTGTTTTTCTGGCCTTCCATCCGTAATAGCAACTTATTCATTCCCCAAGAAGTGTATTTCTGTAAATTTGAGGCAATTCAACAAATACACGTTGACCTACTGTGTGCTAAAGCCTGAGCCGGGATACAGAAATGAAAAGAAATTGGTCCTTGCCCACAGGGCAGAGATGTCAGTAATCTGGTGGACCTTCTTCCAGGCTGGAGGCAGGCAGGGAGAGTCCCTCAGGTGATGTGAGAGGTGAGTGGGGATAAAAAACTGCCCTGGGCATGCTGGGCATTCTCCCCTAGGCCTTCCACAGGCATTTGAAATCCGACATTTCCAAAGGGAAATCATCTTTCTAAACCTGCTCCTATCTCAGTGGCCAGCATCACCACCCACCCAGTCTCCCAAACCCTAAACCAGGGAATCATCCTTGATTTCTCTCTCACCTTCTTCAAGGAATCAGTTCATCATCAAGCTTTGTCAAGTCAGCGTCTTTAACGGCTCGTTCGTTACCTGTATCCTCTATCCCTACTGCCACCTCCTTAGTTCAGACCCTAGTGACACTATTATATGGATTATATAGAGACTATGTGTTATCTTCATGCCTTGCCTCCCTTCAAACCCTTTTCAGTCCTGCAGCTAGAGGGTTCTTTCTAAAACTTAAATCTGATCACATCACAACCTGCTTAAATCTCTCAGTGGTTCTCAGTGTTCTAAGAATCAGGTCCAAACCCCTTGGCATGGTTCCTACTTACAAGCCCAGACTTTGATCTCATGCTGCCTCCACGCAAGCTGAACTGCTTGTAGGTCCCCTAAGCACTGTGCTTTTCAGCCTCTGCCTTTGCCCATAAAGCTTCTTCTGCTTAGAGTATCGTGACCCACGCTTCTCACCTGGTTAACTTCTACCCATGTTCAAGATGCAGCCCTAGAATCATAAATTCTGATAAACTTGGCCAACCATACCTACCCCCCGACTCTTTATGGATTAGGCAGTTTTACTGGTGTTCACATAGTATCTGTATTTCTGATCTGTGGACTCATCTGTCTCCTTTAAGGGATTGTAAACTCCTTTGGGGCAGGGAGCATTTTTTAAAAAATAAAATTATTTTTGTAGGCTTGGGGATCTGAACAATAGTAAAGTCAAGTTTTAAAAATGAATACATTTGTATTTTTAGAATTTCTCCTGGCTTCAAGGTCAAAAAGAAAAAGACACAAGAGCAGCTTTGCAAATTCACTGGGGGTCTTGCCTTTCCAGTGCTTTTCATTCTTACGCCCTGTGATTTTTGGGAAAGCAGGAGCCTTTTACTGTCGATTCTGGGTTACCCAACTGGGTAAGAGATAGTCTAGATAATGCAGATTTAGAGTTCAATATCAAATCATTTCCATTTAGCTTTGGAGTCATCTGAAAATTTGGATTTAAATGTTGAGTGGGTCTTATGTTCTTGGAATTGTCATTAGAAACCAGATACAGGAGTTACTGGTTGAGATCATACATGGTTATGTCCAGGTTATTGGACTTAACCATGCTGGTCACTGACCAGCTTTATCCCCCTTTGAAAACGAGTAGACTGGCATTCTGGATTATATGTCAGTCTCTTATGAGCTTGGTTGGCATTACTGAAAAAATAAAAGTTGTGGATCCGCAAACCCATAGACTCTATAGGCTATGTTCCCCTGCAGAATTCTAACTACACGGCCACCTTATCTTCCTAACATCAAGTGGGAGCAGTCTGGCCGGTCCATCTCGTTCTCTTGATCTTGAGTCCTCTGCAAAAGACATCCCCCTTTTCTGCACCAGCACGTACGTCACAGCCCTGAAGAAAGTGTAGACATCTGAGATACGTTAACAGTGGGGGAGGGCTGATATCCCGTGAACAGACACATAAATGCCTGTTAGACCTGGAAATTGAAAACCAGAGAGGCGGGGCCCCACTGGTTTTGGCCCAGGCCACCAGCCCCTGGTGTTCCCAGCAAAATGTTCCCAATGTGGGAGTTTGAGGAAGCAGGGAAAGGCAGGTGGTGTGAGTTTATTAGGACTTGAGGCCCTCAGCCTCGCACTGAGGCCAGCTGAACCCCCAGAGCGTGCTTCCTGCCCTCCTATGGGCTGCTACTCCTAAAGGTACTTGGTTTCAACAGTTATTTGTGCATCAGATTAAAGACTGAAGGGAGAGGGAACAGCAAGCCTAAATTCTTCATATCATACGCCACCTCCCTTTCTCTTCTTATTATATAAGCAATTCATGTGAAAAAAAAATAAGGCAAGCAAAACAAAACAAAATTACCTGAAGTCTTGCTATCCAAAAGTTACCATTAGTATTTTGGTGTATACTTGTTCCAGATTTTTCTTTATTTTCAACCCTTCATTAAGGCCATTGTAGTCTCGACAGATGCTGCTGGCACAAGCACTTGAGATGAGGCTCCTCTTTTTAAAATACTGTATTTGCATTTGGCTTAATTTGTCTCAGGCCCTGCCTTGCCTGGTCCCCAGCGTGGTGTTTTCTGCTGCAGTCTCTGTAAATTGGAGTTGGGGTGATGGGGCGGTCAGGCAGGGCTGTGTGTATCTGTGTCTGTATGAGGGAGGGCGGGCACACTTTCCAGTGTTTCTGGGCAATAAGCAGGCACGCACTGCGGTTTCCTATCCCTCAGGCCTGGGCTGTGGAGACAGGGGAAGTACCAGGAAGGGGTGGACGACCCCGACCCAGCTAAATGGAAGGCCCAGCTCCGCTGTGCGCTCAACAAGAGCAGGGAATTCAACCTGATGTACGACGGCACCAAGGAGGTGCCCATAAACCCAGTGAAGATATATCAAGTGTGTGACATCCCCCAGCCCCAGGGCTCTATCATTAACCCAGGTGAGGCCCCAGCTGCTGGGGAGAAGGTGGACAGTGTGCCAGGTTCCGGGCTGGACCCTTAAAGCGATAGTCGACTTGAAAGTCGCCTCGCTTACAATGTTGAAGACTGGTAAATAAAGCAAGAAATGCTGTCCCTAGAAAGAACCCAGAGAACAAAAGATATAAACTCAGCACAGTCTTCCTGCCCACCCAGTGGAACAGTAAAGCATTAGAAAGAAGAGGGGGTATTGAGTTCTATAAAAAATAACTTCTCTTGGGACTCAACACTGAGAAGAGAGGCCAGGTAGTTTAGAAGAAGGAGGGCTTAAAACTTAGAAGGTCTGAGTTATAAACCTCGGTCTTTCCATTTCACTACTTGTGGGACATTGAATCAAGTCATTCAACGTTTTGAGCCTCAGCTTCTTCCTATATATAGGAAGAAGCTACTATAAAATCTGGGTTCTCATCTTTCCTGCGTATTTCAAAGGCTGTTCTAAGAATCAATTGCCATGACATTATGAAGGCTGTTAAGTTCTCTTTATAAATGATGGGTAAGTGATCATTTAATTTGTATGGTATTTTTCCTAGGAGAATACCACCTGATCCCTATATTTACTCAATGTTGAGCCAGTTCCGACTAAGAGCCAGATAATTTAGACTTGACCTCCAGTGCATCTAGTGAGGCTCTGCCATGAGGGAAGGGTCTGTCTTCACAGTAAGCTTATAAAGGAGAGAAGCTGTGCTCCTTGGGCCCTTAGAAGGGATGCGAATGTGTGGAAAGGGGTTTAGAGTAGGAATTAAAAGATTTCTAGGAGAAGGGAGTAGGGTCTGCAGCTCCTGGATAGGGGAGGGGATGAGAGCTTGCACTGGGGCTCCGTAGGAGGAGCTGGGAGTGGGGTGAACACCCTTGGTTCCCACTCTTTGGCACTGAGGGTGCACACTGAACCCAAGGAACCTCTGTGCTGGCAGTGCCTAGCTTGAACAGTGGGTCAGCTGCAGGGATGACAGTGCAACGTGAGCGCCTCACTTTTGACCTTTGTGTGTGTGTGTGTGTGTGTGTTTCTCGGGTAGGATCCACTGGATCTGCTCCTTGGGATGAGAAAGATAATGATGTGGATGAAGAAGATGAGGAAGATGAGCTGGACCAGTCACAGCACCACGTTCCCATCCAGGACGCCTTCCCCTTCCTGAACATCGATGGTGAGTGGGGTGGGGGGTGGGACCGAGGCATGGAGAGGATGTAAGGGGCTTTGATTTTGCAACCGTTGACACCATATCCACCATTGCACTGGGAGCAGCGACCAGGCCCTGGGGCCAGGCTGCCAGTCTGTTAGCAAGTAGGAGTCATAGGCAAAGGAACTCCGTAGGCATAGTTATCCCAGTGGGGTGGCTTCTAGGCAGAGAGAGCATCTTCTGAATCTTATGTGATAATTCAGAGAAATCAAAAAATTAAATTCATTCTCAATCCCGCATACAAATACACAAGCTGTTACAAATTTTGCTGATTTCCTTCAGGCCAAGTGCAGGGATCCTTTTCGTGAATTGTAGGCAAACTCTTCTGCTACTTCCCTTGGTACAAATTTTCTGTCACTGCCTTAACAGCCTCTGCTAAGGCTGTATCATGGGAAACTTGTGGCTCTACAGCTCTTAATACTAGGCTCTGATACAATTTCTCTACTAGAGACTTTTATCTTTTTTAAATTAATTAATTAATTAATTAATTTTTTGTGGTACGCGGGCCTCTCACTGTTGTGGCCTCTCCCATTGCGGAGCACAGGCTCCGGACGTGCAGGCTCGGTGGCCATGGCTCACGGGCCCAGCCGCTCCGCGGCATGTGGGATCTTCCCGGACCGGGGCACGAACCCGTGTCCCCTGCATCGGCAGGCGGACTCTCAACCACTGCGCCACCAGGGAAGCCCTATCTTGTTTTTAAATTGACTTTTTCTGAATTCAGCTTCCCAGGAAAGATGCGTTTAGAGGTTGGAGGGTCCCTGTGAGACAGAGCAGGTGCTGCACCTCCCATTGCACGTTCTGAGGACGCTCAAGCACAAGGTGAACTGCTCTTCCACAGCATCTTCCCTTGAACTTTTCACTGACGTGCTCGTAGTCATATGACGTGCATTCAGTTGAGTAGCTTTTCACTACTTTTCTAAGTTCCATCTGGCTGCTAGGGTCAAATGACATACTTTTGCCACCTAGAAAATTTAGTATATCCAGATGATTCCTGTAGGATTTTGGAGTCCCCTAGGTGATGCCCCTTCTTTTGAGAATGAGGAAATGACTCTTATCTGTCTACTTGCCCTCCTTCACTTACCCTGTCATTTATAACCTTGCAAGCAAGTGATGAGTCAAGACAACGATCATAGAGCTCTCTCAGGTTAATACTGCCACAGCTACATTCCCACTTGGTGCAATTTTAAGATTTGGACATTTGGAAATGTGAGATCCTTTCCCAAATCTTTGGCTCACTCATTCTGTTATTCTCACCCCTTAAAAGGATACAACCCATTTCCAGGATCATGATTTCCCTTTTTTTTTTTTTTTCATGTTTTTTTAAAGCTAATATTGTGTGTCCTTACGTTATGGGGCACCTTGGATCCTTTATGGAAACATGTGAACATATATTAAAAATAAAAAAGTAAAATGTGGCCCTACAGCCACAGCGGGATTTCATTGCCCTGAGAGAGGAGTTGGGGCGCATCAGTGACTTCCACGAAGCCTATACTTTCAAACAGGCTCCGGGCCAGCCAGTTTCCAGCTTAAGCAAGGAGAATGTTCCAGCGGTAACCAACAAGGAGAACCTGGCGACGCCGGTCTCGACTCCATTCCTGGAGCCGACCCTGGGGAGCGACGGCTCTGCGGTCACTTTCGGGAAAACCCAAGAGGATCCCAGACCATTTTGCGTGGGCAGTGCCCCACCGAGTGTGGACGTCACCCCCACCTACACCAAAGACGGAGCTGACGAGGCAGGATCAACCGATGGCAAAGTTCTGAACCCGAAGCCATCTAAGCTGGCAAAGAGAATCGCAAACTCCGCGGGTTACGTGGGTGCCCGGTTCAAGTGTGTCGCTACCGGACTGTACGCAGACTCCAGTCAGCTCGGCCGGGAGCAGCGGGCATTGCAGGTGAGCCCCCCCCACCCGAATTTCAGGAGCCTGACCAGTTGTCAGGTTTTTGTAATGTGTGAAGAGGAGGGGGCCGGGGGTATGATAGGGCAGGACACCGGGCTGATTTGGTTAATGAAGCTTAGGATAATTTAAATGTTTGAAATGTGTCCAGTAAGGGAACGTAAGTGGATACTTTAAGTTATTCTGTAGATTTTAAGCGAACTCCACTCAAATGCTGATAACGGAAGTTTTAATTATTGCGAAGGATGTCTAAAAGACTGCATGACATTTACCTATCAATCGCTTTGATTTCTCTGCCGTTACTGTACGTTAACAAATATACCTAAAAGCGCTGCTTAGAATGCCTTACGTGATACTTGGTGGAGGTGTGTAGCGGCCGCATGTCTGTGAGATTCGTGCAATTTTTTTTCCACCCAAAAAACAAACAAACAAAACAAAAACACAAACCTTGCTTAAAGGGATAGAGTATGTATTTAACTTGCTAGTGAATGATAGATGTTGTATAGGAATTTCCTTAAGATATTTTACTTTTAATTAAAAGACAAATAAAGCCAAATTGTTTTGCAATGTTAAGAAAAAAATTGGTTTATGCTTATAAAAATGGATGAAGTTATTTAAATGATCCATTGAGTGCCCATTTTAATGACATAGATGGAAGGATTACAAGAGGACAGTATTTTATGTCTACCCGCTGCTTACTGTGAGGTCAGTTCTTCAAATTTTTATTACTAGAATCTTACATAAACCTTTTGAGTTAAATTTCATTTCCAAATATACAAAGGGAAGTTTGTGGGCCATGGTCGTCTTTATTCACTGTGCATTTGTTTTCTTTTCTGTTGTGTTTTTGTTTCGCTTTCTTTGCGTTGTGTTTTTGTTTTGTTTTATTTACCTTCGAAAGAGAATGTCTGTCTGTATGCCACAGTGTATGTATGGCTATACATACACACCACATATATCTCTACATACATATGGCTTTACGAAGAAAGAGTGTGTGACTAGTTACACATAGACACTCTTACGTTTTTATCGTTCAATTTTAAAATATCTCAGTCGTATCATAAATTGTGGTTGGTTTTGGGCAAACTTTTCTTTGAAGATACTTTCCTTTAAGGTAAGGGCAGTGAAATAGCTTTGGTGGTAAGGTGTGTCTTTTTTCCATCTCCGTTCTCTTTGTAGCGTGCAGTGATGCGCTTCTCCGAGTTGGAGATGAAAGAGCGAGAAGGTGGCCACCCCACGACCAAAGACTCCGAGGTGCGCAAATTCAGCCCCGCTGACTGGGAAAGGCTGAAAGGAAGTCAGGACAAAAAGCCAAAGTCGGTCGCCCTGGAGGAGGCCATTGCCGACCAGAACGACAGTGAGAGATGTAAGTGAACCCAGGCGGCTCGCGTGTGGTACCACGTCGGTGGGAACGGGGCGGTTCCGCTCCCAGTGCCGAGGGAGGTGAGAGGAAACAATACGCTTCCGACGGCCCAGCGTCTGGGTGCTAGCTGTTCGGAGAACGGGCTGCTCTGGCCACCCTTCCCAGCTGTGGATTGCAAGGCTGGTTGTCCTTTTGAGTGTTGCGGCATCCATGAGTGAAGCACCTATGAAATGCTGTTTCCTGGCACGCATCTCCTTTTTCCGGAGCAATGCTAGTCCTGTAGTTAGTAATAGTCTGATACAGTAGAGCAGAGGAATGGCGGTGCAAGACCTCCAGCGTAGCAGGTATGTGTTCTGTTTTGGAGCAGGTACGGATACGGGTTTTTGGTAGCAGTGGAATGACACTTGCAGCCAGAGCCAGACCCTCCAGAGTGACAGTCTCCTGTGGGAGGGAGTGGAGAGTACTCGGATTCTCCCTCCAAAGGCAGAGGTTTCGTTAAAGTGAGATGAGGGCTGATGAAGGCACCAGAAAGACGAGCATAATTATTTTCTGTGGCAGGCTTGTTTGCAGTCATTAGGAGTTGACAGCACGCTCCAAGGGCGTGGGATCAACGAGGGCGTTCTTCCTACCAGACGGGGTGTATTCTGTTTTGGAGGCCAAATTGGAGAGAAAGCTAGTGTTTGCCTCGAGTCACACTCTGCGGTCCCATCAGCTGCTCCCCCACTGGGGTTGACTTCGGGCTTTGCCCTCGAGACTTCCTGGGCTAATGAGATGTGTTGGCAGCAAGTGGAGGTCTTTCTCCCGCTTTCTTCAGTGTGCGTGCTTGTGGCCTGTGGCCTGCAGCCTGCTCCGGACCCCAGAAACCTCACCGGTGATGGTGAGTGAGGGCACCTAGGTGAACGTCGAGGACAGGGTGGGCGTGAAATCCTCCTGAGACAGGACAGTCGGGGGTGGTGGGCACGTTTGGGAGGCCCAGGCCCTTGGACCCAGTCGTAGGGTCAGCGTTCGCCCGCACGCTTAGGTCGTGGGTGCCTGATGCAGTTTGGGAAAATTGTGGTCAGCCACAGCGTGTGCTTCTCTGTGCTGCTTGGAGCACTGCCCTCCCCCAGCTCATCTTTGGGGTCAGACAAAGGCCTGTGGCCAGGGTTCTGGGTAAGCCACACCGGGACCGGTTTGTCCTACGTGGCTCCCGTAGAAGGGGATTTCTGGGGCTAGTCAGTGGCGGCCTTACCCGAGGGATGGGGCTCTTGATGTGCCTGGAGTAGCCGATTCTGAGCTCCTCCCCCTCGGGATTGGAATGAAAAACGGAGGGTCCAGGCCTCCCTCCTTGCCTGTGCTCACAGCTGACACGCAGCCCTTACCCTCCCGAGTGGCCTCATAACTCAGCTCTTGGGGAAGTTTCTCAGAGAGATGTGATAAAAGTGGGCAAGGCCAAGTTCACGGGGCTGCACTTTTCTGAGGAGGGGATCTGCCTGTTGTGGGTGGACGGTGAGGGAGGCTGGAGGAAGGGAGCGGGCAGTTAACCAGCCTCGAGTCTTCTCGCCCTTTTCTCCAGCAACGTGGCCAAACCCAGGGTGGCCGCTGCCCTTCACGTCTCAGTGGCCTCACCCGCCCTTCTTCCCAGAGACGTTTGTGTGCGTCCTTCCCAGTCTTTCCTGCTGAGCGTGGAGACGAGAACTCGGTGTGGCTGATGGGGAGCAGGGCCTGAGCCCCAGATGATTCCGAAAGCCCCCTCCCCCCACCGCCTGCCTCCAATCTCAGACCGACCGACGGGTCTCTTCCTGGAGCACCCGGGACATGGCCCAGTGAGCCATGAATCGCCACCATGGGAGGGCAGGAGTAGGGTTGGGGAAGGTGAGGGGCTCCGTTTGAAAGGTTGGGGCAACGGAGGTGGGTTCCCCACCCACCCTCTGTCTTGTAGAGACGTGGGGTTTGTAACTAGCTGGTCAGGAAAGGTCACCTGAAGGGGCCACTGTTCTTACCACGGCCTCCACGTCCAAGGCCCAGCAGGTGTTCACTCCATTCAGCTGGATATGAACGGGCCTTCTTGTTCTTGGGCCATCATGTCTTGAGCTGATACGGGCTCAGGTCCTTCTCATGGGTGTCGGTGTGGCCGAGAGCCGAGCTGTGAGCACATGGGAGCTGGGGCGGGGATTTGGGGCGGGCAGGGGTCACAGAGAGGGTCCAGGATGCCTTCAAGATGCCTCCCCCCTTCTGAGGCAGCCCCTACCCATGGAGGGACCAGGAGCTTCCAAGGTGGTGGGTGCTGTTTGCGTGGCCCTGGTTGTCCTGGTGCGGGTGCATCTTGTTGCTAGGGGCTTGTTTAAAAAAGAAATTAACTTGAAAACACAGTGGCCGAGATACTCATTTATTCTTTATGATCACATGGGTGGCTGAGTGAAATTTTTATTTTGGAAGTTCACCAAATGAGTTGGGAGGTTCCTCAGACTTGGAAGTTCATCACTAGGAACCCTCAGTGGCATTTGAAGATGGGGCGGGGCAAGGAGGCATTGGTCCCTTCCTTCTCAACCTTGGAGTAACCATCTCCCTTGCCAACCACTTGGCTGGGACAGGCCTAGGACCTGCTCAGTGGCAGTGCCTGGCCAGGAGCTGGAGGAAGCCTCAGTCGAGGGGCTTCATGAAACTTCTTTGCTCAGGGAACTTCTCTTCCAGCTGAGCACCTGCACGTTTGTAAACTACTTTGGAACAGAGGTCCCTGCACTCCTTGTGTAGCGGGTGTAACTTTGAACAAGGTTAGCCCTGACTGGAGGTGCTATAGTTAAGCTACAGAGAAGGGGATTTTAATCCTGGGGAGCCTTCCAGCGACTCAGAACCCTCTCACCTCGTTTAGGCCTCACTGGGCATGGCTCAACCATGGTGAGGGTGCTTTGCTGCCACAGTGACTTGTAAATGTTGCTGTGGTGATGCTTCTGTGAGGTGATGCTGTGGTACAACCATAATGCATTTGGGATATAGGTGCTGTGAGTCATAGGACCATGCTGCAGGGACCACGTTCACATCTTGCTTAGACTGGGTGACGAAGGGCACATGGCTTCCCACTTTTAGAAGGGCCAAAAGTAGCAATGATGGCAAAGCCTGATGGTTAGGATCCCCGTGTATCTATTTATCTCCCCATCTCCTTTGCCCTCCAGGGTCATCCTCCTGTGGGTCGTGGTTAGAACAGTCTTTGAGAAGCTCCAAGTGACACGGAGCCTCTACCCCATAGCTGGTGGCCATGGGCATCTTGGGCAGTCGGGGTGGGTGTCCTTCAGGGTTATTAGTGGCCTGGGTAAGGTCACACTAGCGTAAGGTCTTGGGGGGCCTTAGCTGAGGGGAATTGAGATCTTTGCCCTAAAAGGCTCCGGGGTTGGGGGAAGGGTGGATGGACCTAGTTTGGAAAAAGAAACTTTCAAATTGGACATGGGGGTTCTTAAGGTAGCCCATCCATTCCTCCATGGATGCCCTCCCACGGAGCTTTTAGGGAAGGCTGATTGGACCAGATTGGACCAGAGAAGTCCAATGGTGTAACCAGCAGGGCTCACCTCTTAAAATTTCCTACATTTCAGGCCTGAGATTCAGGCTGGTCTGAAAGTCTTGGCATCTTTTGGTTAAAGGGATTTTTCCAGCCTTTCTCTGTGCTGAGCCCGGCCCGTGATTATGAAGCCCACCCCTGGAGGGAGGCTAGCAGTAACATTCCCACTTTACAAGTGAAGGGGGCCGAGTTGTAAAGCGGCGCCATTCCTGCCCGAGTGCTTAAGAGGGTCACAGAGCAGCCGGAGTGAGAGTTGCAGCACGCCGTCTTCACCGGGCCTGCGGTAGCCTGGGCTGCATCACCCGTAAGCACAGGCCAGGTGTTTGGGGTTTCTCCTGCTGCCATGGCAGGAGACCCTCGCGGTTGGGGTGATTCCACCATTCCGGCAAGAGTAGATGGGGATCTGCCCCACCTTGGGATACCCTTGGAGAAAAGCTAAGTGTGTTCCACCATTGAGAGCACAGGTTAGGCTAGCCCAGGCCAGGGTGAGGTTCATCCCCACAACTGGCTGCCATTAAATGCTGGGAATGCCCCCAAGAGAGGCTGATCAGGGGACCAGCCGGCTGGGCAGAAGTGGGAGTGATACTTGAAGTGGTGTAGGGAGAGGAGGAGAAATGCGAGCAGCATGTGAGGGGTGTGTCCATGATTTCATCTAGAAAAACGGGCTGTGGGAGCTTAGCTCAGGTGTTAACGAAATACCAAACTCATACACCCACCCCCACCCCCGGCCGGTGATGGACACAGGGTCATCTTCGGGGAACTCTTTAACAGCACAGTGATCATTATGGAATTCTTTGTGTGTTAGAAACAATGTGACTAGCAAAGCAGTTGAACTGTTTCTTTGGCTAGAGCAAAAGTGAGGAGTGATGTTAGGCTGGGCTGATTGGAGGAAAAGCCCCAAGTGGATGCTAGATTGAGCAGAGGGGCCAGGAGCAACACAGGCGGAGCTGGGGTGTGAGCAGTTCAGCCCTGCCCGCCGCACCCCCCCCACCCCACCCCCATGAAGGGGGTTGGAGTCTTGTCTTTGAAATGTCCTTAGATGCTTGTTGCCTGGGAAGGAAGGCGTGGAGACGTGCCAGGTGGGTGACTGGTGTCACTGAGGGCCTTCTTCCTAGACAGGAAATAGGAGCAGCCCCTCGATGGCAGTGAAATGCTTTTCCCCCCACGGGTGTGGAAAGAGGACAGACGGACTTGTAGCAATCTGGTTGAGTTCTTTGAAATTGCCCTTGACCCTTGTGTGTGCACCAGGAAGCCTTTCCTTTCCCTTTGCCAGGCTCCTCTTGCCTTGGTCTCCCCAGCTTCCCAGCCTCCCACCATTCTTTCCCTACCCTTTTTCTTCACCCTCGCCCCTGCTGACCCAAGTGAACATTGGTGCTATGTCTGTGTAGATGGCAGTTGGGGGCTATTTGGTCTCTTGATGACATCAGCCTTTTTTGTTTACTAGCAGCTGTTTCCATAGTCATTTGTAGCTCTGCCCTGATTGGTTGGATCTTACTGTGAGGTCACTCACCCCCCTTTAAAAGTAAGCCACCTTGGAGAGTTAAGCAGTTAGGGAGTGATCTCACATGCCTATAGACGGATGGTGTAGATGCCTCACCTTGACCCTTGAAGGATGGATTGTGAGTGGACTACGCGCCTCATTTTCTGCTTTCTTTGCTGGTTGTGTTCAGCTGTCCTTCCTTCGGGACGTCTTTCTGAGGGTTTTGTGCTTCCGGCGTGTGAGGCCCCTGGTCTCCAAAGGGGGGCGGTCTGTTGGTAGCAGATTGCCTTGGGCATGGGGGTCCTGCCTGCTCCTGGTGACCTTTGTTCCCTCCTTTCCGGGTTGTCTCCCCTCCCCTAGGGGAGTGTTATGATGGAAGCAAAGCTGACCGCTTTGAAGCCCTAGAAGACAGTGATCTTCCTGAGGACATGGACACGGAGCCCCCCAGAGAGTCCCCCGCCGACCAGGCGGCCCCGGACGCGTCACGCAGCCCCACCCTCCGGCTGAACAGAAAGCGCAAGGTGTCTGGCGATAGGAACCACACTGAGACCACTGGGCTCCCGGAGGACTCTCTGCTGAAAGCCAAGCGGAGACGGGTCTCCAGAGGTGAGCTTGGTTTGGCTTCGGGCCCGCAGGGCACCCTACGGAAGTCCTGGAGCGGAGCAGTGGAAAGTTCCAGTCCCACCCTGGAGCCCTGGGGGGAGCCACTCACACCTCCCCACCCCCCACCCCCATCCCACCCCCCACCCCCCCAAAGCCAGGTGCAGGGGCTGGAGCCCAAAGGTGGCCAAAGGCAAATAGGCCCCCTCCCGAGACTTGGTGACAAGTTCCAGCCAACACAGTGACCACACCCGTCCCCTCCCCCCACCCCTGTTAGTGATGTGTAAGACAGTTTGTTCCCCACCCCCACCCCTTCCCCGGGGGGCTTCTTCATTAATTTGTAGTTACTTCTCCATTAGCTGACTGGCCTGAGAGGGAAATGACAAACAGTTCCTCTAACCACTTAGAAGAGCCACATTATAGTGAGCTGACCAACCTGAGGTGTGCATTGAATTAACAGGGCTCCATCCCAGAAAGCAGCGCCGCTTGCTGCACCTTAGAGAACGGGGGGAGCAGAGAGCAAACCTGGCCGGCAGGGCAGGACGGAAGTGACCCAGGCGGTTCAGCCTGCGGTCACCCCCCAGGGCAATAGCATCTCCGAAGAGAAACCTGGCAGGAAAAGGGCAGAGGGCAAAAGCAACAGCAGCTGGTTGGAGGAGTCCCTTAAATGCAGTGACAATGAACAAGGTACACACGGGGCGGGGGGCGCTCCTGGAGGGTGGATCACTCGCCCTCTGTGGGAAACGGCCCTGGAGGGGACCTGAGCGCCATCCAAGTTGACAAGAGTAGCGTGTGGCGAGCGGGGAGTTTTCTTCATGAGGTCCTTTCAGCCTGCACACTTCCTTATGGAATGGACAGTGAGGCGGGAGCTCGACTTCCTGGGCTGCTCCTCATCACCCAGCCCGCGGCTGGGCAGGAAGGGAAGTCTTGGGTGACCCCGGGCGCTTGTCAGTGCCCTCATTCCAGCCTCAGGCTGTCCCCAGTCGCCCTGTCCCAAGCACCCAGGCCCCCCACGGGTGGGGACGGGAGCGCACGAAGGGCTGGCTTCTGCCCTCTCTTGCGGCCCTTTGAAGCGACTTGCCATTTGGCGTTTCGTGGGTTAGCCTATTTGCCGGTTGAATGTGGGATAATTAAAATATTAGTGCTTTGAAAACATAATTGGTATATCTTTAAAAACTGAATCTGCTCCAACGATCAGTGCTAACAATGGGCTTTTCTTTCCTCACCGGCTACAACTGTGTAACGCCCGCTGCTTCTCCCCCTGACAGATGTGCTGTGCACGGACGGAGAAATGGATCGGCAGCCTTCGCCCCTGCCGCAGAAATACACCGACAACAGCGAGAAACCATCCGCGAAGCGACCGTGCAAAACCAAGCATTTGATCCCTCAGGAGCCCAGGTGGGGCTTGTCGCTGCCAGGGGACTCCTACGTGGACAATGCGGATGGCAAGGTACCTCTTGCCCCTGGCTCTCCCCCGCCCCCCGGGCCTGTGCAGGCACATCCCACCTGCCTACTTCTCTGCTTCTGGG
Source organism: Mesoplodon mirus (assembly GCF_964341445.2). Taxonomy (NCBI): domain Eukaryota; kingdom Metazoa; phylum Chordata; class Mammalia; order Artiodactyla; family Ziphiidae; genus Mesoplodon; species Mesoplodon mirus. The sequence continues at coordinate 96,872,889 of NC_138983.1, read as the reverse complement.
GACAAAGCTTTCCTTTTCCTGAACCCCTCCCCCAAAAATGTCACTGCCCCTTCCTAGGGGACCTGTCTCCTGGGTGGCGGTGAAGTTTCCAGCGAGTAAAAATGCAGCCCCTTCCTCGCGCCCCGCCTCCCTCAGACAGAGAGGAGGAAAAGTGCTTTCCTCCACTCAGGAGCGGCCCGAGCCCAGTTCCGACTATGATCTTTCGCCGGCCAAGCAGGACCAGAAGCCCTTGGACCGTTTGCAGCAATTGTTACCATCTTCCCAGGTCTCGCAGCTGACATGCTCAAGCTCCCCTCCAGAGACCACCCAGTCCCGCCCGATGCCACCGGAAGCGCGGAGACTTATTGTCAATAAGAACGCAGGCGAGACCCTCCTACAGCAGGCCTCCCGGCTTGGCTACGAGGTGAGCATCCTTGTGGGTGCCCCGGATCAGGATCCGCCGGCTGCTGCTCCTTGGGTGGGGGACACACTGGCTGGGGATGGGGGGCGGGTCTCAGAGCCCAGCCCCCTCCACGTGGCGGGCTGGGCTGGGTGTTCCAGCAGGGTGTTTGCGTTGGCCCCGCTCACACTGCGGGCTCTTTGGTGGCTTGTTCAGTCGTGGTGTGAAAAGAAAGGCAGGCCTCTCTGATGTTCCGTTCCCGTTCAGGCAGGTAGGCTGCTTTGGCCAGTCCGGCTCACTTATCTCTGATATAAAATCTGACCTAACCCAGGGCTTGGCGACCAGGGGAATTTTAATGAGCCCTTTTGGATTCTGAATAGCAAGAAGGGGAGTAGTTATTAGCTCTACTAACTTGTGCTGTTTGGGGCAGAGTGATGTCCCTGTGGGGTAGCGGGTGGGAAGTGTCTGTGCAGAGTAGGGGTGGGAGTGGGGCAGACCTGAGCAGTCTCTTTCTGAGAGGGCACGGGAGCCGAGGGCTGATGGGCGGGGAGCAGGGGTTGAGCCTTGCACAAAACTCCCTGTCCACACTGCTGTATCCCAACCCAGCACGGCTGATGACAGTGATGGCCTCTATTGCTAGAGCAACATAGAAAGAGAGCTGATGTCTGCCTAAGCCCGTGTGATCTGTAGTAACTCCTTTCACCCTTTTAACCTCTTCACTTGGGAGTAACGAGTACTAGCCCACTCTCGGATGAGGAAACTGAGCCTCAGAGGGGTTAGCTGATCCCCGTACAGGTAGCAATCCAGCAGTGCTCCACAGCCCACCACGCTCCTCAGCAAGACTGGCTCACACTGGAATTGCCCTTTTTACAGTTCAAAACCTCTGTGAGACAGATGCCTCTCCATGCCCTGTGCAGTTCCCCCACCATACTCGTCAGTAGCAATTGTGATGTGATAGCCCACAGGGCAAAGGCATTTTTCTGTGCTGGCATCAGCCCTCTGGGAGTTGAATGGTGACAGTAAAACGCGGTTCAGCAGGCTGAGCGTGGAGGTGTGGCTGAGCACTGGGGTGGCAGGACCCAGGCTGGCCCGGAGCCCTGGCGCCCACACCCTCAGCCAGCTCTGTGCCCCTGTCCCCCGTCTCCCGTCGTGTCCCCCCACCCCGGTCCATAGTGCCGTGAGCCCTTGGAAGTGTGCCTGCCTTGGCCCTAAGGCCTGACTGTGGGTGGGAAGTTGGAAGCACTAGGGCTATGCTTAGTTTGGGGGTGTTTTGTTGTTGTTGTGGGTTGAATGTGCTCTTGTGTATATCTACACGTCTCTTGGAGACCTCTCCATTAGCTAGAGAGCACTTTCTGGTAGTTAGCGCAGTTACTTGCAGGTGAAGTCCAAGGAGCACCCAGTTGGTTTCCCAAGAGCTGAGAGCGGGCGCCTGGGAGGACAGAGCAGATGTTGCACATAGTGTTGAGCTAGACCCCCTGTGGTTGAGAAAATAGTCTCCTTGCTTCCAGCAAACGCTGGAGGTGGTGGGGGAGACCCCTAACCCCAACTTTTGGGTTAGGGTTGAAAAAGTAGACTCCCGCTTCCAGCAAATGCTGGAGATGGGGGTGGCGGGGTGCTGCTGCACCCGCCGTGGAGGGCGGGGCTCCGAGCCCCACCTGTGAACTTGGCATCATTTCCAGCAGCCTCCCTTTGGGACCAGAGACGTCAAAAGACCCTCGTTGGTCCTCTAAGACAGTTTCCATTTTGGTTTGGTGGCTCTGAGGCCTGGGCCAAGGGGCACTTGATCCATACTTTTTTAGGCTACCTGGCCTTTGATTGCACAGGAAGCCTTGGGAATGTTTAGGGTCGGATTTGTTTTTTTCTTCAAATGTAAATTTCAATATGTAGATTCCACAGATCACCAGTGTTGATGCTGAACATTGTGACAAGTAGATGAACGCTTTCAACTTTGAATCCAACTTTCTGGGATTTCTCTGGGCAGAATTTTAAATGTTGGGATGATGGCCCAGTTGGGAGATGTGGCAGCTTCAACCTTTTAAAATTGAAGGACAGTTTGCTTAAGCAGATAAGGGTGTGGTTTGGGAGGGTTTTCCTGAAGTTTTGTCTTTAGCATTCTTGGTTATTTTCTTCTGCTTAGCCAAAGATACCATGTGCAGTATAAAGGCTGTCTGAGCTTTATGTCATGATAATCTGGTTCTGGAGGTTTAGAAACACACTCTGGCTTCAGATCCGCGTTAAATAGATCACTTGGCCAAAGATCTCAAACCTTTCCCTCCTGGGAAAAAGGCTTCTATTTCTTAGGCTAAAACGCCAGTGTGCAACCACATGCTTGTGCCTTTAGTGGTGATGGTTAAATTTTCTATGAATTGAATAAGTCATGTTTTTTAAAAAGTTAATGAGGCATTTAATTAACTCACAACGCCGGGCTTATGGCCTTTATGGTTACATTTTGCGGGTAGTGGCATTCGGTTTATAGCCGCTGAACAGAGAGCTGTCCGACAAAAGCAGTTTGACTTTGCTCGGGAATGGCTGGGCTGCCCTTCAGACACTCCCGTTTATTTCTAGCGGAGAAAATAAACCAAGGAATGTGTTGCGTCGACAGACTCGCCCCGCCTCTTCACTGTCAGTTAGAGAAAGTGTTGGTGGCGACGGTTGCCATCCATTTAGAGGCCATCACCCTCCTAGCTAGGAGAGTGTAGTTAGCCCACTTGACCCCCAACAGAGAAGGCCTGTGGGATGCTCGTCACAGCTGGATTGCATCCCTCTAACTGGGGCCCTCTTGGGCCTTTTGAATCTTCCCAGCTGACCAGGTACCAAAGACCTGAGTTATAGGTCTAGTACTTCATGTTAATTGAACTTGGGGTTTAATATCTCTGGGCCTCAGTTTCCAAGTGTTGAATGAGGATAGTACTACCTTCCTTTCCTGCTATCTCCTGGGTTCCTGTGGGTGACAGAAGACGTCCTCATCTGGGGAAATGAGAAGCACTGTGTAAATAGTGGGATCAACGTGGTTGAGTTAGGACAGCCCGTGGCCAAAAGTCTGACCTGGCCGTGGGGCTACTGCTGCCTTTGCTGCCATCTTCCAGGAGAAGAGAGTTGACTTACCCACCAGCTTGGACGGCCTTTCATTTCTAGGTACCCTTGAATCTGCCCTAGTAGTGATGAAGGTTTCCAGGCGAAGGCCATGATTGTCACAGCAAATAAACCCTGGGTTGAGTAAATTGATGTGTGCACAGCAGTTGGTGGCGTTCAGACCTGATCCCAGAGCCACGTGACAGGGCCTCTCCCTGGCTGGGGCACACAACTCATTAGCTTGCAGCCGTCCACTCAAGTCTGGCTAGTGAGGGCCTGCTAAAAGCGCAGCAGCTTCATGCGGTATCCTGGATACCAGGGCTCGGGGCAGGTGGCCTGGGAGCCCAGAGGATTGTGGGCTTTCTGGCAGGTTGGGATGTAAACGGAGAAACGCATTCGTGGGCGTGCCTTTTCTCTTCCTCCTCTTGTTTTGGAAGGGAGCTGCTGCAGTGACCTGAAGTAACAGGGCACCGATGGCCAGGTTTACCAGCATGCCCCATTGGGTTCACGTGGTAAGCAAATGGAACATTCTAGTTCGCTCCCAAGTGAGTGGTCACCTTTGATTGGCGTGTCCTCCAAAGGGCATAAAAGGCTTTACAGAACCCATCTCGCACTTATGGGCGGCTAGAATGACGCCCTTTTTGGGTTTAACAGATGAGTTACCTGAGAGATGTCACAAGGAGGCCTGTTCTGACCCCATCGCATCCCCCCTTACCCTGCAGACCATGTGTTGGGCCACATGCACGTTCTGCCTACTCCCAGCTCTCAGAACCTGCCGGCTCTCTGCTGGGCACGACTTACCCAGTATAAACAGTATAACGTGTTTTCTGGTGGCAAATGCTTTCGATGTGTCTGAAAACTTTCTTAAGGTAATAAAACATTGAATAAGTTCCTGCTCTGCTTACTGGGAGTGGTTCATATTAATATTTTAACAAGCCAAAGAAAGAAGGTTAATAACAGTGATTCTAATGCACAGTGTTGACACAGAACATCTCCGGGGTGGGGGGTGGGGCGGTGACCATTTTATTTGATTCTTGAAATGTGGAGGTTGCAGCCTGTGGTGTATCAGGTTCCTGTCATTAACTTGGGGCAGAATCAGTCTAAAATTTTCATATTTACTCGAGAGGGTGGAGTGAGGCAAAATAGAGGGTGGGGTTATTGGAGGCATTTTGTGTCATTCCTCGAGGATGGAGGGGGAGAGCTTCTCTTTAACTCTACTTAACGTACAGACAAGAGCATCTGAGGCCCAGGTTCTGATTTGGGGTCTTAACAAGGGGCGCGAGGATGTAGCTGACCTGGGTGTCCCTGCTTCTCTAAGCTGGGGAATGTTCTCCGGCTGATTTAAGCTCTCTTTAAGTGTTGGTCATCCATACTTTGATCTAAACTTGTGTTATCGTCCACTGCCACTGACCGAACAGACCCATCAAGTGAGAATGGTCTGTGCTTGGCAATGTGTCATCTAAGATGTTAGCAGCCGTGACACCTCTGTACTGGTCACGTCGGCCCCTGGGCTGAGGGCTTTCATCGCTATCCGAATGCGTCCTCTCAGCAGCCCTGTGGAAGCTTGGAGAAGTTCAAGGGTAACTTGCCCATGGCCAGGCCACTGGTGCAGCAGAGCCTTAGACAACACTGTCTGCATCTCCAAGCCCGCCCTTCTCACGCACTCTCGCCCCCCACCAGGATGCCTGCCGCCTGCCCGCGCCATGGTGGGCTTTTGGCCCCGAGGATGTATGCCTTTGAAAGTGGGCACCGCCAAGCTATGGGGAGGTCACGCTTACAAGGTTCACTGTATCGTGGTCTGATGGTATCTCCTCTCCTCTCCTCTCCTCTCCCCGTAGGAAGTGGTCTTGTACTGCCTGGAGAACAAGATTTGTGATGTGAACCACCGCGACAACGCAGGTTACTGTGCCCTGCACGAGGCTTGTGCAAGAGGTTGGCTCAACATCGTACGACACCTCCTTGAATATGGCGCCGATGTCAACTGCAGTGCCCAGGATGGAACCGGGTCAGTGGCGGTCTTGCTCTTGGCCTGGCCCTGCTGGGGCATAGGCAGTGGTTCTCAGGGTGTGCGGGGAACCCCAGAAGGAAAGATGGAGAGTGAGTGCCATGTAAGCACACTGGTGGCGGAGTCCTCTAGAATGGAATCGGACAGATCTTTCTGGCAAATTTACATAGAACTTTAAAAGTCTGTGACGCTCTTATGGACAGAAGTCCCTGAAAATGTTGAGCCTGCATGAATAATCAGGGGTGTTCTCTTTTAAGACCCTGGACTCTTCACCAGCGTCTGTTGAATCTCAATCTTGAACATATATGTGAGTTGAAAGTTGCAGGAGTACAGACAGGTCCAGTGGCAACTGGCTTGATAGGACCTGCCGTGTCCACCCACATCCCCGGGCCTGGCCCCCACTCTGTCCTTGACCTCGGTTTATTGGCCAGAGGCCCAGGTCTGAGTCAGCCCAAGCATCTTCCTGGTTGTACCTGGGATGCCACCACGAGGCAGGGCACTGGGGCTTTCCTGACGGTCATAAAATGAGCAAAACCGTAAGGTATTTGGTGGTTCATGGTTTCCAAATAGCATCCTTTCTGGATGGGACTGTGAACAGTGTTCCTGACCCCAGTGGACACGAGCAGGAGGACTCTGTATCCTCCTGAGAACTCGCCCTGCCTGTCGACTGCTTCTGGGCGAGAGGGTTGATCACTTATCTCCAAATTGGTTTCAGGAGAGGTTCCACTTTGCCCCTAGTTTCTTTTTTTTTTTTTTTTTTTTCTTTTTGCGGTAGGCGGGCCTCTCACTGTTGTGGCCTCTCCCGTTGCGGAGCACAGGCTCCGGACGCGCAGGCCCAGCGGCCATGGCTCACGGGCCCAGCCGCTCCGCGGCATATGGGATCCTCCCAGACCGGGGCACGAACCCGCATCCCCTGCATCGGCAGGCGGACTCTCAACCACTGCGCCACCAGGGAGGCCCTGCCCCTAGTTTCTTTTACAAACTGCACTTTTTGGGTTTTGTTTGTAATGGTGTAACAATGGCTTGTCGTATCTGCTTCCGTGGTGCTGGGGTTCTTCCCCCCAGCCCGCCGTATGTTACCTTCTTACAGTCTGTCACTATTTAGTTCATTGGAAACGTTTTCATCGTGGCCTGAGTTCCTCCTTGGGCCATGCATTAAGAGAGATTTGCATTGAAGAATTAGGCCTGAGATGGTCCCTTCACCTGTCCCGTAAAGGGTTATGTGTTGAAATAACAGAGTAATTTGTCGCAGCGACCGTACACTCACCTCCTCGGTGAAATAGCGCGCCTACGAGGCTTGGCCACACACGCTCGATTTTGCCCCGTGTCCTTAGAAGCAAGCGTCGCGTGCACAGGTGTAATCCCCCGCACCTCTCCTAGGCCTCTCCACGATGCTGTCAAGAATGATCATCTCGAAATTGTCCGCTTGCTCCTCTCCTATGGTGCCGATCCTACCCTGGCTACGTACTCAGGTAGAACCATCAAGAAAGTGAACCACAGCGAACTTCTGGAGAAGTTCTTAACAGGTACAGCAGAGGTCAAGACACGGTCTTGTTGAAGCATCTAGACGGTGACTTCACAGCCTTTCACCTGGGTTCCCCCTACCCCCACCCCCCGTTTACTCTAAGTGACCCTTTACTGGGAAAAGCGGCCCAACGTTAGTCTGTCAAAGAAGAGATACATACTTTGAGTTTTGCGAGGTGGGGGGCTGGAAAACTCTTAGCTAGCCAGGCTAGCTTTTGTTTGGCAGGCTGGGGCGGTGAGGCGGGCAGTCCCTCAGGAAGGCGGGTGGACGCGTGGGGAGGTTTCAGTCAGATACCTGGAGGCGTGTGCAGTGGGACTTGTCAGGAGGTGACACCAGTCCCAGCGTGAGATGTTCCCAAACTCCAGCAGCATTTGCCTCTTACCAGCAGGCGTTATCTTGTTTCTCTTTCTCTCTCTCTCTCCCCCTCTCTCTCCAGACTGTTTAAGTAACCTGCAGGCTCCTGACGACGGTAGCCCCGGTTGCTCTTCGGAGTTCTCTGGCAGCTGTGTGTGCTGAGCAGCCTTGTTCGTTTCAGTTGGGCTTGTGGGGGTGGGGGTGGTGCTGTGAGCAGGACTTGCTTGGGAAAGAATTTTTCCAGGGTCCTTTTTGGCGAACAGCTGGAATCTTGCTCCAGCTTACTGACCTCTCTCTTGTTTGCCCCCCCGGTTAGAACCAGATGATGAAAGTGGTTACGATGTTTTAGCAAATCCCCCAGGACCGGAGGACCGGGATGACAGCAACGAGGCCTATGGTGACCTATTGGAATCTGAATTTTCCCAAGACCCCCTTTTGCCGTGTTATAACGTCCAGGTGTCCGTCGCTCAGGGGTGAGCGTGGCCAGCGTGTGGTCGAGAGCCAGCCCAGCTGCTCTGTGGGGTGGCAGGAGTTAGAAATCCCCTTCAGCAGATGAGGGTGGCTGGGTTGGGGGGTGAGTGAATTCCTCACCAAGTGTCCACCGACCTCACATAATGCAGTGGAACTTTTCCAGAAAAGTTTGGGGGGTGGGAGGGCTCCCCAGCCAACTGCCCTCATTGGAACACACCCCTAGAGCCCAAAGGACACGGGAGTCAGCGACTGCAATTGCAGTTTCAGTCAGTAAACTCTTGGGGAAGGGATCCTCCCCAAACGGCTACCATAGGGGCCTTCCAAGGCGCGTGAGGTCCACGGGACGATACTGATGTGTACCCTCTTCTCGTATAAGATTAGAGAAAGCCGTATGTGGCACCTGGGATCTTATGTGTCTTCAGATTTGCTTAGATCGAGTCTTGTCCCCACGGTCGGGCCACTGTGCCCCATGACCAACCCTTCGGAGTGAACACATCAGGAGACCTTGCTCTGCTGTGTGTTGACCCCGGTGCTTAAGGAGTAGCATCCTCCTTGGACTCTGAGGCTGGGAACGTGTCTGCCTTTGTGGTGACATTCTATTCGGGATAGAGATGATAAAGCGTGGCAGGATATCAGGAAGGATTGTACCACCTCCCTTCTCGAAAAATCCTCACTCCCGGCAGCATTGAGGGGCGGGTTGGAGGTGTGGGAAAGGAAAGGAAAGCCAGGTGACCTCGAGTGTTTCTCATGCTCTCTCCGTGAGGGCCGGAGGAGAGGAGAGGTCCAAGAGGTGTTTGCCATCTCCCTTGGGTTGGCATACAGACTGGTTTTCCCTAGTGACTAGAACGGGGTGCACTTACTTGGAGAGGGGTGACCTGAGTTGTGACCAGAGCCAAGGCAGCACTGTGGTGGCCTGCAACGAGGCTCATTCAGGGGCGCTGCTCCTGCTTTTGTCTAAGTTGGCTGATCCGCCCTAGGTGGCCTCTTAACACATGCACATGAGTCCAGAGTTCCCCCGCTAGAAGTAGATCTTCCGGGCTTCCCTGGTGGCACAGTGGTTAAGAATCCGCCTGCCAGTGCAGGGGACACAGGTTCGAGCCCTGGTCTTGGAAGATCCCACATGCCACGGAGCAACTAAGCCCATGCGCCACAGCTACTGAGCCTGCGCTCTAGAGCCCGCGAGCCACAACTAGAGAAAGCCCGTGCGCAGCAACAGGCCCAACGCAGCCAAAAATAAATAAATAAATAAAATTAAAAAAGAAAAAGAAGAAGAAGTAGACCTTCTAAGGACAGTGAGAGGTGGGGTGGGGGTGGGGTAATCAAAGTGGAAGTAGCAGGCCCTTTCACCGCCAGGAGACGGGTAGTTCATAGTTGGGAGCGCCTCTAATTTTGCTGGAAACTCAAACCACTGTCCTTTCTCTTGTGTAGGCCTCGTAACTGGCTGTTGCTCTCAGACCTGCTCAAGAAACTGCAAATGTCCTCCTGCATATTCCGCTGCAATTTCCCAAATGTGAAAATCGTCACCATCGCGGAGGCCGAGTTCTGCCGGCAAGTGTCAGCAAGTCTCTTATTCTCTTGCCCCAAAGACCTGGAGTCCTGTAATCCAGAAAGTAAGGAGCTCTTAGATCTGGTGGAGTTCACGAACGAGCTTCAGACTCTGTTGGGCTCATCCGTGGAGTGGATCCTCCCCAGAGACCTGGACTCAGACGACGACTGGTGAGCTCGCCGGGGCCCGCCGTGTACAGTGTGTCATGGTGTTAATCCTTGTGCATATGTGTCCTAATACGACTATTTCTGTAAAGAAAGGACACTATGAGACACGACTCCAGTCGGAAGGACTTCAAAACATGTTTTTTTCTTTTTAAAATTTTAAGTCAGTTTTTATGAAGTTGTTAATAAAGTTTCTTTACTTTTCAATGTACACATGCTTCGGAATATGTTTGTTTTTACTCGGAACAATTGTTTCTTTTCTTTTTTAAGGAGAAAAAAAAAAGGCAAAGGAGCTCCACACTTTGACTTAATTTCATACAAAGCTCCGACGACAGAGGCCATAACTGTTGAGAGTTGCTTTTGGGGCAAATTAAACCAGTAAAATTTTAAACTCTTCCTGCATATTAAAGGGATTGAATAAATTGGCCACTTTGGTGCACCTGTGTCCTGCGAATTGTCCAGTTGGAGATGGAGGTTTAGAAAGTGAGTTTCAGTCTTGTTTAAGTCTCTTCCCATCAGACTGGTCTCGTGATTTCCTACACACCATGTTACTTCCTGTCTACCTTGCCTTGGTGTTGTTCATGCCTGGATTGTCTCCTGTACCTGCTCAAACCTTGGTCCATTCTCGTTTGTACCATGGAAGTTTGTCATGCTGGATACTGTCAGAACTAATTTTACTTAAGTTTGCGTTAAGGTGCAAAGCACACGTTTTGTATATTTTCTGTTTTTTGTGTTTGTCTATATTTTATGGTTTCGCTTCAAGAAATATTATGGGACGGGAAATAGCAAGATGTAAAGAGCAAAAAAGTCATCATTCTCTTTCAATTGTTAGAACATCTATCTGCAATCATAATTATGATGCCCTGTGGTATGTGTTAAAATAGGAAATACACGTAACGTCCCGTAGGAGCAGCAAACTCAGTGGTGTTGGTGAGGGTGTGTCATGGAAGTAATCACAAAGCAGGTGACTGTTGGTTGGGGTCCTGCAACATTAGTGTGCCTTCCCTGTGTCCAGTAGTGGTCTGGAGGGGTCAGGAAGCCTGCCTTTGAATTTGAGGGAACAGAGGGTTTGAGGTCCTCTCTCTTCTACTGCTCTAGTACACTGCATAGCAGCAGTATACTGGGTTTATAGTTGACGTTGAAATCGCTGATTGATCATTAAGATTGGGATGTATCTTTGGAAATGAAAATAGGAAGAATCGTATGCTTTTTCTTTTTTTTCTTTTTTTTCCTATATCTGAAAAAGTATGTAGTACTTTGCTGAGTGGTTGGGAATAACGTTTGCAGTATTCAGTGTATTCAGTTTTAGTATCTAAGTAGAATTAAACTGTTGCTGTAAACTGGAATAGCGCTTTGTTACTGACAAGTTTTAGAATGCATCTGTTCGTCAATTACCTGTTTGGGAAGATTGTAGTTAATGATTTTGAGAATGTGGCTATAAACCTCCAACTGACTCAAGAAAAGCAAATAAGTCAAGATTGACAAATGTATAGGCTCTTCATCTTATTGTGTGTGTGGGTTTTTTTTTTTTTCCTTTTAGTTATTTGTCAAGGTATAAAGAATTCTATCACACGTAAGACAAGTTAAGTAAACTTAACGGGGTGTGTTCTGACATGGCATGGAGCAGATCCCATGGCCTAGATCTTAAAGGTGATTTTATGTTTAAACTTTCATGAAAACATATGTGATTGAAGCACATTAATACATTGATACAGAGGGCAGTTAATTTTTGTCTTTTGTGTGTGTGTGTGTGGTACTGTTGTGGCCTCTCCCGTTGCGGAGCACAGGCTCCGGACGCGCAGGCTCAGCGGCCATGGCTCACGGGCCCAGCCGCTCCGCGGCATGTGGGATCCTCCCAGACCGGGGCACGAACCCGTATCCCCTGCATCGGCAGGCGGACTCTCAACCACTGCGCCACCAGGGAGGCCCTTAATCGATTCTTTGCAATTCTATTTAGACAGTTTGCTTTTCCCTGTCAGAAACAATGTGAATACGTTGTATATACATCTCTGTGTCCATCGGGATTACTTCTGTAAAATAAGGTACTACAAGTGGAATGACTAAGTGTGACCTATTTTTAAGACATTTGATACACATGGCCAAATTACCACCCAGAAAGGCTATGCCAATTTGTAGTCCACCCCAACAGTAGATGCGAAGCCTGCCTCTCACAAACACTGGCCTGTAGCACTTGTAAAAAAATGTAAAACTAAAAAAATGAGTACCTCTCCATTTTCTATGCAAGTGGGATTACTCCCAATTTTATAACTTTTTTCAATTAATTTAGTATGAGCATTTTAGCAAGTCAGTAAATTTGCATCTCCTGCATCATTTTTTGTGATTGTTCAGTATTCCATTATATGAATATGCCACAGTGCACATAGCTTATCCATTCTTGTATATAAGCTTTGCCCAGTTTTTCAGTTACAAATAGTACTCTGATATATATCCTTACCTATATCTCTGACTATTTCTTTTGGTTAAATTCTTAGAAAGAGAGTTGTTGGATCCAAAGGGTATAGACATTATTTAAAGGCTTTTCTTACAGAATCTTGGCTTCATCTGATAGGAGAATAACCACATTGTGTTTTATTTTGTATTCATTTGATTGACTGGTGAGGTTTACTGGCTGTTTGTATTAATTTGGCTATTTGGTTAATTATACCCTGTGTCCATTCTTCTGTAGTGAGAGCTTGTAAGGGTTGTATCATATCCTGTCAGATCCGTATGTCTGACTTGCTATTTCTGTGTGTCATGGGGGTGTTGAAAGACTCCAGTTATTTTAATGTGATGGTCCACACAACACTTAAACAAAAGACTCATGATAGTTTCCTTTCATGTAATAGTTTTTAATCCCTGGGCTTTAGTGATGATCCCTTTGGTTTAAATGAGTAGGTTGTTCAGCCCCAGAACTACTAGAATTCATGATCCGTTTTTCTGGTTTTTGTCTGACCTTTTACTGCGAGGGTTCTTGACCATCATACTTTCATGATAGGTTTTTAGTATGTATTCTGTATTCACACATTGTTGAAAGTTTTTATTATTTGTATCCTCTTAGACTTGTCTTTTTTTCCTCTAAAACTAACAGTTATTACATTTCTTCTATTTTGTTTTCCCCTTTGAACTAGTTTCAAGTGTGATTTGGAGCTGAAGATCATGATCAGAAGAATGCAGTGCATTTCTGAGCTCCACCAGGTTTTGCTTGTGAGGTTTACACGCCCCTGCCGCCCTTGCTAATTATGAACTGAGATTCATTTTGTGATGCTTTTTGCTCATAGGTTATATACAGTTATTCTTCAGTTCTGTAATTGTAAAATATGTTGTCTGATTTATTGTTACTAAAGCCAGGGTTATCATTGCACATCCAAGAAGAGGTTTTTAAATTGGATTATGCATTATGTGTGTGCGTATATGTTTCTGTTTTTTTCCATACCCAAAATTACAAACCTGCCATGACTTGTCTTGTGCAGGACTCTTCCACACGTGAGAAAATGAGAGTTGTCTATATGTTAAATCTGTAGAGTTAGCAAGTGACCTTTTGTCTTTCATCGAAAAGCACTTGACCTGCAGCAGTGCGGCCTCACCAGTGAAGGAGCAAAGGCTTTCCTAAAGGCCCTTGAAACCAACAGAACTCTGCTCGTTCTGGATATAAGAAAAAATCTGCTTGTTGGTATGTGGTCACTTTTTTTAAATTGATAAACACATAGCAAAACAAAAAATTTGTTCAGGTATTGACAGTTTTTTAAAACTTAATGTGTTTAACTTTCCTCATCATATACAGTGGGCCCTTGAACAACGTGGGCTTAGGGGTGTCGACCCCTACGCAGTTGAAGATCTGGGTATAAGTTTATAGTCAGTGGTTCCACATGTGTGGATTCAACCAACCTTGGATCATGTAGGACGATAGTACATATGTATTGAAAACTATGCGTGTGTCAGTGGACCCGTGAGGTTCAAACCCATGTTGTTCAAGCTTCAACTGTACTTTTCTAGTGTTGCACTTCCCTTATGTTTTTAGCAGCTAAGGTACTAATTAAAGTGAATTATACTTGTCAATTTTTCTTATCTCTACTCTGAATAGAGGTGAACCTAGATAACTAAGCCTGCTTCCACCAAGAGCATTCTTTCTTTCCTGTGCAACCTCTGAATTCTTGCCAGGAGTACTTTATTCATTTGTCAGATTCACAAGTAATTTTGTAATCATCTTCTGTGTGCCAGAGACGGGTTTAGGGACTAGGGATAAAGCAGTGAACCAGACAGACAAAAGTCTTGCCCTCATGGAGCTTACATTCTAGTGAAGGAGATCAGATAGAAATGAGTAAATAGATAAGTCATATAATTTTAGAGAGTAGGAAGTGCAAAACTATCTTAATGTAAGGAGAGTGAGGGAGAGCAGGTAGGACTCCATTGGATAGATTTGTTAGGGGACAGCTTCACTGGAGAAGTGGCATTTGAACGGAGACCTGAATGAAGAGAGGAGCAAGCCATGGAAGATGTGGAGTAAGCACATTCCAGGACAAGGAGGCAATGAGTATGTAGGCATGTAGGTGGGTGGAGTATTTAAGGAAAAGCAAGGAGACCAATCTGGGCAGAGTACCGAGTGAAGAAGAGTGTGGTATGACATGAGGTCAAGGAGCTAGCCAGGGGTCTGCTCTTGTAAAGTCTTGAAGGCCAGAGTAAAGATGTGGATTATTCTAAATGAGTAGAGGGGTTTGAACTGGAAAAAGGCATGATGCAAATCGTATCTGAATAAGGTGACCTGGTATAGAGAAGGGACTTGGGAGGATAAAGAAGAGGAACAGGGGGCTTTCCTGGTGGCGCAGTGGTTGAGAATCCGCCTGCCGATGCATGGGACGCGGGTTCGTGCCCCGGTCCGGGAAGATCCCACGTGCCGCGGAACGGCTAGGCCCGTGAGCCATGGCCGCTGAGCCTGCGCTTCCGGAGCCTGTGCTCCGCAACGGGAGAGACCACAACAGTGAGAGGCCCGTGTACCTCAAAAAAAAAAAAAAAAAAAAAAAAAAAAGAGGAACAGGGTGACCAGTTAGGAGACTATCACAGTGCTCCAAATAAGAGATGTTTATGGCCTAGGTTAGGTTGGAAGTTTGCAGCAAGTGAAAAGTGGTTGAATTCAGGTTGTGTTTTGAGGGTGTAGCTATCAAGACCTGCAGATAGATGTGAGGTATGAAAGAAATAGTAACAAGGAGACAAGTCGTTGATGATTATGTGTGCAACTGGGTAGTATCCCTTAGAAGAAGGGGGCTGATGGGAGGAGCAGCTTTTGAGGGAATATCAGGACTTGGTTTGTTATCTTGGATGCCCTGGTTTGATATCTTAGATGCTCTTTAGGTATCTAAGCGTCTGGACGGTGCTCAGACTGTACTTTGTATCCAAAGGTATCCAAAGCCACTTTAGATGCAAAATGTTTCAAGTTGACCTTTGCTGCTGCCAAAATAGTAGCCACTGTGGGCAGTCTGCAAGATGGCATCTTAGGTTTCTGAGGAAGAAATTAGAATACACAAGGGGAAATAAGTGTATAATTATATAATGTAGATTTCATATTTAAATGTATGGGAAAAGCAATAATTAGTTGGCTTTTGGTTTTAAATGGAAATAGCCACTCACTGGAAAATAATTACTCTAATTTCAATTCATTTTACTTTAGATCATTCTGTGATGAAAACAGTTACCAAAAAAGTTCTCCAGATGGAAGGAGTGCCAAGTCAGAGTTATATAACATGTTTCAGTTCTCTCGGAAGAATTTCTCTTTAATGGCTTGGTTTTCTTTCTTTCTTAAAAGAAAATTATCAAGGTACTTTCTGCCATCTTAAAACTAAGATTTTAGTCAAATCAAATGGCTTTTCTGTTTTTGAAAATGTTGTGTGATGCTTTAATTTAGGTTCCCAGATATGCAGATTGAAAACCTTTTAACTTTTTATTTTCTGTAACATATTATCGTTAGTCACAAATAGTCTTTTTTTTTTGGTGATAAGAATGAATAGCAGGAGCAGCATTTGTGAAACCAAATCTAATATGAAACTGTTTCTTGTGAGTAAATTTGAATTTTGAAACAGCAAAACAATAAGGTTTAATAAAAAGCAAAATAAATTTTTTATTTTTATGATCTGCCAATTTCCCAGAAAGAGTTTTGTGGTGACTTTAGTTATATACCAGATACATTAAAATCACCAGTGGACTGCACATCTTTTATTCAGGTGCCCTCTGAAAGTTTTAAAAATTTGTTGACTTCATATCACAGAACGGTCCACTTTAAAATGGTTAAAATTATAAATTTTCTGTTTTGTGTAGTCTACCACAATTTTAAAAAAATGTGTTGTTTGAAGATTTTTGAGTTGTATAAAGGTATTGTATTAGCATAAAAATGAAAAATTTAAAAGACCACCTCTAATCCCATTATCCTATCAAGCAATATTTACATTTTAATTTTCTCTTCCTGCTGTCTATAAACATAATTCCACATAGCTTCAATATAATTTGCCATTCTTTTCATACTAAATTTAAATTCTGTGATTCATAGTTATACTTTTTAACATTGCATTCACAAGGTTTCATTGAGTAGGTCAATTTCTTAAATTGGTGAAAAATTGGAAATAACCTCAAATAAACTATTGTAAACATCTTCATAAATACAGCTTTTTTTTTTATACTTCAAGTTGTATGTTTTTGATTCTCTATTAACTTGCTTGGACAATAGTGTATTAAATAAGTTGTTAAGAGTGTTTATGAAGTCAAAAAACTTATGATCGTCTGCCAATTGTTATTTCAAGAAAGTGATATTTTAATCATCAAATAGTACATTCAAAGAAGTTAAGATTTGTGATATCACACTAATTAGATATTATTATTAAAAATGTATATCCTATGTAAAGCATTCTTAAAATAGCTACATTGACTTTTGCTATGATATTAGAAATGGAAAGATATATAAATAAAACGTGTATATGTAAAACATATTAGGAATTCTGTAAAATTAGTACAGAATAATAGAGCATCATGGAATGAGAACAGTTAAACATTTTTTTTTAGTTAGCATGATTAAACAAAGTGGAAATGTAACTGAAGTATACAAGCTCATTGAGCTCTTTTAAGAGTAATTTTATTTCTTGGGCTTTTTTTTGTATTTGCCTCAGTTATTTGGAGACATAGAGGTAAGCCAAATCAGTATCTGGGTATATACCTAGATCCAGGTGAGTATAGGAGTGAAATAATGGTGTGAATTGTGTCACATTTGTATTGTACTTATGTATGCCTAATAAAAGATGGGAACTTTTATTAGAAATTTTTTAATCTCCTAACAAGAAAAGTGTAATTTAAAAAAATTTTAATACAAATGTATTTGCATTAGTTTCTGAAAGTAAAGGAAGGGTATACACATACAAACCGTATGCATACAAACATTTTTTTTGATGGCAATGAAGTTAAAAAACACAATAAAATAGCACAAAATGAACTGAGCTCCTATATATTTTTAAGAGGCATGTAAATCACACAGGATCGTGTGGTGATTATCAATAAGCTACACTCTATGAAATATTTGTCCTATATTACCACATACACTCCATTTTACCCTGCATCCTAATGCTGCTAAAATATAGTAGAAAGCAGCAGCATAGCACAGGGAGATCAGCTTGGTGCTTTGTGATGACCTAGAGGGGTGGGATAGGGAGGGTGGGAGGGAGGCTCAAGAGGGTGGGATATGGGGACATGTGTATGCATATATGGCTGATTCGCTTTGTTGTGTAACAGAAACTAACACAGAATTGTGAAGCAATTATACTCCAATCAAGATCTATTAAAATAAATAAATAAAATAAAATATAGTAGCTTTGAAGGATAAATATAACCATTTTAACCTATGATGTTTGTTTTCAGTAAATTCAAATTAAATATTTAAATGTGAATTTTAATATATGGCTTGTTCTAAGTAAAATATTAACACATAGGTCTAGTTTCTGCAACCAAATGTTTCATATAAAGATACTTGCCTCTTTACTACTGAAATATAGGGTAAGTCTCCACATTTCACTCTTTCATCCAGTGGGTTTTATTTGGTTTTTTTGTGTTTTCTATATGAAATCAAAGGAGCAGTGAAGTTTGACAGGCTTATAGGAAGGTAAAATTGACTCACCTACCCCCCAGCAACTTGCAGCCTTATAACTTGTATTGTTTTTACATAGAAAAATTCATCTTAAATTTAACTTTTGGTCTACTTCTGAAGATTCTGTTTGGCAGAAGTCATGGGTATATCTGTGTTTCTGTGGCCTTGAGATTCAGAAATGCCAAAGGTGTTCTACGATTCAGGAAACTTGAGTGTTTCTGCATGATACATAAAATGTATCATACTTTGGGATCTTTTTTTAAACTTTATTTTTGCATTTCTGCACATGTCAATACTTTTGTTTTAGTTAAAATAACTTGTTACTGTAGAGAACTTATATTTTTTAAAAATGCTGGCTTAGGGCTTCCCTGGTGGCGCAGTGGTTGAGAGTCCGCCTGCTGATGCAGGGGACACGGGTTCGTGCCCTGGTCTGGGAAGATCCCACATGCCGCGGAGCGGCTGGGCCCGTGAGCCATGGCCGCTGAGCCTGCGCGTCCGGAGCCTGTGCTCCGCAACGGGAGAGGCCACAACAGTGAGAAGCCCGCGTACCGCAAAAAAAAAAAAAAAAAAAAAAATGCTGGCTTATGTAAAACCTTTGTACAAAACCGATCCTCTTTTTAATGGGCTTGGCATCATTGTCAAGTGCCTTTTTGATTCCTTTCGACGTGTGCACGTGTGACAGTTGCTCTGTAGACCTTTGGTGCATCTTGATTCCTTGTTTTCATGCTTTGTCAAACGTAGTCTTGGCCGCAAAGAAGCCTGTAAGTAATGGAAGGAAACACTCTGCTGGTAAAGAATGCTACCCTCCTGAAGCGCTACCACCTGGAGTGTCTGGTTTCCGGCCATTGTGTCCTGCAGAAAGTGCAAAAAGCAACAGGTAAGCTGTTTGCATTCCCTGTCTTTTTCAGTCATTTAGAGTTCTTTATTTTGGAACTTGTATTATGTGGGTGGTCTCTGGTGCTTTGTGTAGAGGAAAAAAGGTAACTCACACATGGCTTGGCTTCTGCCTAATGAGCCCTCTAAGGAAGAAAAATTAAAAGTAATTGGGAGTTTCAAGTTGTTTCTCAAGTGTCACAACAGAGGTAACTCCGTGGGAGTCTTGAGGAGACTAAAATGATCACCAATTGTGCATGTGAGAAAAGTTTGATTAAAGGCAGGTGTAGTTGAGCGAAGCCCTGCAGCACAGAAGTAGGAATTTGGATACGTACGAATGGGAAAAAAGACATTTTAGGCATGGGAAATAGTTTAATGCAGAATGGATGAAAAATATGCATTAGAGCTATTCTAAAGGAACTGGCTTATTAACTCAGTAAATCAGATTTAGTGAGTCAAACTAGCATTACCTGATTTCTTATCCAGGGGATAGCTGTTCATAGTAATTTTTGTCCCAGAACAGTAAATAAAATGGTTGAATTATAGCTTTAGGCTTGCTAAGTGAAATAGATGGCTCTAGATGATCTTCAGGTGACTTACTTGGTAGTAATCAGGAAATTGGGGATTAACAATTGCTTAAGAAAACAAAGAGAATTGATTTTAAATAGTACTTGAAGTAGTTACTGTGTAAAATATCTGTTCAGTTGCTCATGTTAAATGGATGTTTCTAATCCCCACTGGACAACCGACTACTTTTTTGCAAATGGTAATGTGAATTGCTGTTGCATAAACTATAGTGCTGAATCGCCAGTGTTTGCACTTGAGTTTCACAGCTCTGTGGTTTCCTGTCTTCTTCCTGAGACACTTAATCGCAGGTCCATCCTCGTCACACAGGGGGGTAAATTAGAGAACGATTAATATCACCATTTAAAGAAGAGAGACAAATCTCAACCATCCTGAACATAGGAGCTGAAGGGGCCTCTCAGCAGTTCAGAGAGTGATTACCAAGCCAGTAGGCTGAATTCTGTTGTGTTTTCTCCGTAGCAGAGCCCTCCAGGTCCTTGTTTTGAGCTTATTTATTTTTATACACAATTCTGTATGGATACTGTTCATACTACTAAATAGTTGTATTAACTGGGTTTAACTGGTGATGTATTTACATGAAGATCTAACTTCGTTTTGTTGCTATCTTTTTAGGGGCTTTCCATTCATCAAAGCTCGTGATGTATGTAATCAGTTGGTGGTGTGTAGCTATCACATTTATGATATATAGGGCTTGAATTGGGAAAGGTGGATTGTCATTCTTCTTGCTTTTTAAACTGACAGAGCCTTACAAGAAGCATTTCCCT
Source organism: Mesoplodon mirus (assembly GCF_964341445.2). Lineage (NCBI taxonomy): Eukaryota > Metazoa > Chordata > Mammalia > Artiodactyla > Ziphiidae > Mesoplodon > Mesoplodon mirus. Next base: position 96,853,035 of record NC_138983.1, on the reverse strand, counting down.
CTCTGAAATAAATCCATGTAAAACATGTTTGGTCGCTCTCCCAATGCAACTGTGTAGTTGTGTGGATTTGGCACACAACGGGCAGCCTTGTGGCTATGTCTGTAAACAAGGAAGCCTGTTTTCCAGTCCGCAAATCAGCTGTTACCCAGTGAGACGAACTTGACTGCCATTTCTGACCCCTCACATGGAGCTGTCATACTCAAGAATATTCGCATGTTTTCAAGAAACGTTGTTTGAGGGCTATATGTACAAATTCCTGATCTGAAAGCCAATATAAAGCAACACCTCCCAAACCTCTGCTCTCTCACCAAGGCCACACACGTTCCCTCGCTTATGGCCTCGTGGCAAGCGAATACTGTCAGTATCAGATTCTCCTTCCCAGTGGTCTTGGGAGACTGCCTAGTTGCTCTGTGAAAGGCACCACTGCTGAGGTTGAGAGAAGAGCATCTTGGGTGTCAGTCCTGGCCTTGCGTTCCCGGAGAGAGGGGTGTGCACCTCGTTCTCCTGTTAGGGTTTTCCTAGGCTGCAGGGTTTGCTGCTTGTTGTCAACATGATGTCCTAGTGACTTGTCCTCTGCGTGGTTATATAATCCCAGCACAGCTCTTTATGATGTGTAGACTGTTATGGGGTTGTGGCCAGGTCAGTTTTAAATGTTTGGAAATGTCCTCTTGAACAACACTGCAGTGGCAGTGAAGCTTGCTGGGAGAATTGTTGCCCTAGTTTTGGCTTAAGGGTGGTGAGAAGATGAAGTTTTTGATGGGTCAGTTTTAGTTGTGTGTGTGTATGTGATTTATTTTTTAAAATTCTAATGTCTATTATTCACAGCTTAGATATGTTGACTTCCTGATTATTCATCAGTCCCTTTACTGATGTATTTTCCTCTGAAAAACTACATTTTCTTCCAGACTGTTTTTGTCTGATGGTGAAGAATAAATTTTTCATTTGCAGTATAAAGTTGATCTGAGAAAAAATGTTTACCTTGGATCTTCACTTGGCTTCTGTGAAAGAAACTTAATAAAGTAATATGGGCAATTCCCATTACTAATCCTAACCACGTACAACAGAGGTCTGTACAGTAACATAGCAAAAATAAGTTCCTGTACTTTTACTTAGTCATTGCCTATTTTACACTAAAGAGCAGTGAGAGACATTTATAAATAATGATACCTCAGATCACTTTTGTTAAATGTCCTCTAATATTTGGATATTTGGTATCTGGCTTGTGTTGTCTTTTATACAATCTTGTCTTCTTTCTTTGCACTTTAGTGTAACAACTCTGTGGTTTCCTATCTTCTTCTTGTGACACTCAGGTCCATCAGAATTTCCTGTGACTGTGACAGTAGAGAGTCCTTCCTCCTCAGAAATCGAAGAGGTCGACGATTCCTCAGAACGTGTTCAGGAGGAGCCAGAGAAAATCCGTTTGAAACAAGAAGCATTGCAGGTACAAAGTTATCACTTTAAAGCTATAGAGAAGATTATTTTTCAAACGGAAGGCTGATCGCAACACAGCACAGCTTGTGTGAGGGTTCTGTTTTCTCCTCCCACCTGCATTGTATCCCCTTGAATGGTTCCTTAAGCTTAGACCAAGGTGAATGGTGGACATTTGAACTCTAAGAAACTAAAATCAAAACATGTCGTTAGTAATATATTTTCCTTTGCTTAGAACCTTAGTATATTAGATTTAGGGAGAAGCTTAGTGATCATAAGATAAGGAAATTGAGTTCTGAATGAATACAGTCAGCTGATTCAGTGCTCTTGTTTTACAGATGAGAAAATTGACAGTTCTAGTTGAACTCTCTTTTTATAAGAGGAAAATATGGCCTCATTTTAAATAAAAATAAAGTTGAAAAAAGTTTTGATGTTGATATTCTCCTTTCCTAAAATCAAAAATATCAAGAAGCTACGTTCTATTACCAAATAAACCTGACCTCTAATGTCATTCCATACTTTTGTTTGTATGGACAGAAAATAAAAATTGATTTTTATAAGAAATTTTTGCACCTCAAAGTTAATATATTTATTTTATTTCAACCTTAATGCAGAGCTGAACATTTCTAGTAAATAAAGGAACACCATTTCGGGGGGACCTTGTCTTTGTGCTACAAAGTCCACGTTTAATTTTTTAAAATTATTTAATATGATTTTCTCTTCATATGAAACATGACACTTGACAGGTTTCAGAACTAATTATCCCATTATTGTAGGACTACGGGAATTACTGTTTGATTTTGAAAAGAGTTAGTTTTTTATTTTTTAATTAAAATTAATGATAATATAGAGAAATTTTAAGAAAAGAACTTAGAAAATTATGAAATGTTAGAGTAGGAGAAATCTATAGTTCATGTAGAGTTACTCCCTTTCGTTTTATAAATGAGCACCTACAATTTGTAGAACGTAAGTGGTTTATTAGTAAATGGCAGAGTATGACAAGACCCTAGAGCATCTAACCCGCATTCCTTGTCCTTTTAGTTGTGGTGTATTCATTTCCTTCACGAATAGACCACGAGATTGTATTTGTAAAAGCAGTAATAGACAGTGGGGAAGTCCAAGAAGTTTAAACACTGGGACCACAGAATAGCAGATTCAGAATACACTGAGAACCCTTTTAGCTCTTCTCTGTTTTGACAAGACACTACAATGATGGTATCAAAGTGTTTAAGTATATATGCCCACAACAATCAAGAGATTTCAACATAGTTTTGAAAGAGAGAAGACAGGTGGAAGAGTGTGAAACTGAAGCAGTAGAACAGAGGAAAAGCATCACCTAGAATATGCACAGGGACCACGTGCAACTGAGGAGGATTCTGACCCCACCTGCAGAAGTAGCTCCGTGCTTTGATGCGCATGTAGGAGAGAGTGTGGAGTTAGTTAAAAGTGTGACTGAAATAGGGGAGCTCATTGAAGGGTTGTGTTTCGAGGAGTGGACTCCCAGCCCCACCCTCACCCTCCTGAAATGAGATGATTTCATTTTGAAAACAGTGAAACTGGCGAGAACTGGGGCAGCTAGTGTGTTTTTACACGCTAGAAAATTGTGTTTGGGGGAGATCCTATTACAGTTACTGCCCGCTTCTTCCTGCATAAGAAGCCTATCAATCGTTGACTTCAGGGAGCTTTCTGCGCTCATTCTTAAATAGAAAATAACTGTCATTTGCCTGTTAGTTGAGTAAAGCTTACAACATGAGAGAGGGGGAAAAAGAGTGAAAGCATATCCTAGTAGGACCAGGGACAATTTAGGGAACAGAATAATTTAAGAAAAAACCCTAATTAGTATCCTGAGAGAGGTTTAAAAAGAGCTAGCAACTATAAAATAAGACTAGGGTATTAAAGAAAAGGAGAATGGTCAGAAAGCAAAAGAGTTCTCCTGGAAATGAAAATATGGTTGCTGAAATAAATTCAGTAGGAATTTAAAAAATTTCTCAGTATATAAAAAAGAAAGACACAATGGAAAATGTGATAGAAATATGTTAGAGAGGCTGCATCTGGGAGATCCCACATGTTACTATTAGAAACTCCAGACCCAGAAAAAAAATGGAGGGAAGCTGTCAAAAGGCAACAAAATTCCCCACAGCTGAAAGTAGACATCAGGCCTCAGATTGAAAATAGTTATGCAAGATGAGCAAGAATAGACTCATACCTAGGCACCCTTCCTTGTGAAACTTTCAAATACTGAAAAAATAAATTAAAATAGAATAAAATACTGAGAGGATACATCCATTCCAGAGAGAAAAATACTGGTCACCTAAAAAAAAGGTTAAAATCTGACTTTATCATACTTGTCATGAGCACCAGGGATCCTGGAAGGCATTAGAAAGATACCTCCAAAGTTTTTCAGGCACATAATTTTCACCCTAGGGGTTTGTATCCAGCCAAACTATCAGTCATACGTGGAGGCTGAAGAAGATATTTTGTACCCAAAGAAATTTGAAAAATTGACTTCCTGTGCTACACCTTAAGCTATTTATAGAAATAATCCAGCAAAATGAGGCAATAAACCAAGAAAGAAGGTAATAGGGGATTCAGTGCAGATTGCAGCTAGTCTAGAATGGAGAGGCTTCTATTGATTGTGTGATTGAGAGCTTCGAAACACCTTGAGGCATATCGTACTTACTAGGTGTTAGGCACTGTTGGAAGGGAGGAGGGAGAGGAAAAGGAGAAGGAACTTGAACTCCAGAGGAGAAAAGGCTCTATGGACATAAACCTGAAGCACACTAGACTATGGTTGATTTTTAACCTACTATTGGTGAGGAAGGGAAGAATCCACTTCAGCTTGACACTATAGATGTCCCCCTTTTCAGTGACACACAGGGGTAATGACCACCTATCTAATTTGTTGTCCAAACCGGAACTTGTCCAAACTCCTTACACTTCAACAGTGTAAGGAGGCACTCTAATGCTGTAACATCAGGACAACAGGTATAAACTGGAACAGCCCAAGGCGGCTTGGGGTATGTGGTCACCCTGCACAAGGGCAGTGACACTGGCACAGTATGGAACGAGGTGTAGTCTATACACAGAGACACAGTACATCTGCAGTGGGCAATATTAATTTCATTGTAATAATGGCAATACTGTCTTGGTTTGCAGCTTTTATTGTCAACGTGCATGTAATCACAAATAACTAAAGTAAACAATACTTAGTATGTATGAGTATTAACTTGGTATGTACTGAAATGTATTGTGTAGTAGTATGTACTTAGTATATATTAGGCTCTAAGTGTTTTTGCATATATTAACTCATTTAATCCTCTGAATAGCCTTATGAGGTTGGTGCTAATATCATTCCTACTTTTGAGAACAGGAAGCTAAGACAGGGAAGGAACTTGCCCAGGCTGTACCTAATTTAAGGTTGGATCGAGGCTTTGAGTTTAGGCTCTCTGCCTGTTCTCTTAAACCTTACTCCGTACTGACTCTCAAATAACAGAAGACTTAACTGCACATAGAATAGAATATAAATTTCAACTTTGACAATGTAAGAGCTAGGTTTGGAAGGTAGACAGGAGGTTGAAAAAAGGGAAGATGGTATGAATGTCCTTATTTTACAAAGCGTGACGTTGAGAGAGTTTCTAGTTGATCAACAATGTAGGTTTTTAAGTATATCACTACATGTCAAAGAGATCATGAGCAGTGGAATAACTCATGATGACATAACTTTACTGAGCAGTGTGGACATAGGAAAGAATGTAGAGGAACTAAACCCTTACTTGTTAGTAATTCAGAAAGTGAACAGATAATGCCTCCAATTTAGTGAGAAAATAGTCATGTGAGAGTATTACTTGGAAATGCAGAAAAATTCAAAATGACAATAGTTGGATCTCCCAGGTGGCGCAGTGGTTAAGAAACTGCCTGCCAAGGCAGGGGACATGGGTTCGAGCCCTGGTCTGGGAAGATCCCACATGCCACGGAGCAGCGAAGCCCGTGCACCAGAACTACGGAGCCTGTGCTCTAGAGCCCGTGAGCCACAACTACTGAGCCCATGTGCCACAACTACTGAAGCCTGCGCACCTAGATCCTGTGCTTCATAACAAGAGAAGCCACCACAATGAAGAGTAGCCCCCACTCGCCGCAACTAGAGAAAACCTGCACGCAGCAACGAAGACCCAATACAGCCAAAAGTAAATAATAATAATAAAATAATAAAAAATAACAATATTTGACGTAAACCTCATAAAAAAGGAAATCCATACAGCCAGTAAACAGAGAAAAGTGTACAACTTCATTAAGTAATAAGTGAAAAGTGAGTCAAAACCAAGGAAACTACATGTCAATCAGATTGACACATACATAAATAAAAAGTCTGGTAGTATCAGGTATTGTAGGCCTGAAGTACTATGGGAATCTTCTACCCTGTTTATACTGGAGTATAAATCGACACAACTACTTTGGAAAGCATTTAGCCCTCTCCATCAACTGAAGGTATATAAATAGCCTGTGAGCCAGCAGCCCTCACCCCCGCCCTGTGTAAATGCACCAGAATAACGGGCACAGCAGGATTCCTGTCCATGATTTGCATTAGCACAAACTGAAAACAAACCAAATGTCCATTAACAGTCAAAAATAAATGATGTGTATTTGTACAGTGGGAAAACTATCCAGCAATAAAATTGAATGAACTAGAGCTACAGGCAGCAATGTGGATGAATTTTTTAAACCAATGTTGAGAGAAAGAAATAAGATAGAAAAGACTTCATATACTATGATCCTGTACATAAAGTTAGATGTTGACACAACTAAACTCTTTTGTTAGGGATGCATGCAGGTTAAAGGAAATGACTGTCAAGAAGTGAGGTTGGTGTTTAACCGGGAAGAGGGAAGGAGCTTGTGATGAGAAAAGGATATGGGGGGTTTTTGCGATGCTGACAAGTATCAATACTTTCAGATTCGAGTAGTGCTTATGTAAGTATTCTCTTTTTATTTGTCACATTGACAGTTTTGTTCTGTGCACTTCTCAGTATACATATCGTATTTTACAATTAAAAACTGCGTAAAGAATCGGTCGCTTCTTGAGTGCTGGATGTGGGAGTGGGATGAGACCGTTTCATTTTAAGCCCTTCACTACTGTTTGCATTCGCATGTTCATTCATTCAGCATTAATTGCACATATTCTATGTACCAAGCACTCTTCTAATTTTATATGTGTTTTAACTCATGTAATTCTCACAAGAGCTCTGTAATATGGGAGCTTATCTCCATTTTATAGATGAGGAAGTTGAGGCCTAGAGTTATAGAACTTGTCCAAGGTTCTGTAGCTAATGGGTAGTGCCAGGCCCATTTGCCTCAGAGAATCTGAATATTTACAATATAATCTAAAAGAGAAATTTAATGACTAATTATAAGCAAAAAAATTGCACACTAAAGAAGATGACAAGTTTTCATCTATCCAGTTAGAGAAAAACACACAGTCTGTCTTTCACACTCGTACATCTTATATGTACGTGTGTGGCAGGGATTTTCCTTATTAAGCAATTATTTATTGACCGTCTACGTTGTGCTAGGCACAGGTGCTGGGGATAAACACTTAATAAAATACACCCCCTATCTTCAAATAACTTGCACTCTAAGTGAGGAAGTAAGCCAACAGTTATAGTAGAGGTTATATACCAAGTGATACATCGCTGATGGCAGTGTAAAATCTCAGAAATCTTTTGGAAAGAAGTCTGGAGATAGGTACCTCAGAGCCTTAAAAATGTTCATTTGCTTTGATCTCAAACTCATTTTTATGGATTTATTGTAAGAATGTTATTCTCAATATGGAAAAAAGCCTTCATGCATAAAAACGGTTATTTTGTCTGATAATACTGAAAAGTTGGAAAGAATTTAAATGTGTAAAATGGTTAACCAGTAAACCCACTCAGTGGAATATTTTGTAGCCCGCACAAAAAAATCAAGGTTATGAATCCCCTGATTATATGAGAAATGCTTGATTTCAATGTTAAATGGAGAAAAGTTGAACATAAAATTTGATATCCAATATGATGGGAGCTTTGTCCCAGAAAAATCACCCTAGCTGGTGTACAGAAGGGTGGAATGGAGAGCAGACGGCAGGAAGGAAAATTATTCCAAAGCCTTATCATTAGTCTTACTTAAGTAATAGAATATCAAGCAATTTTACTTTCTAACTTTTTTGGTTCCATATTTCCATGTAAGGGACATGAATTCTGAATACTTTGTAGGAGGAGGGTACACTTTTTCACAAAAATTGAACACTGTGTTCTAATTCCCTCCATTAGAGGGAGAAACTGTTGCATGTAATTGCACTTTGATGTGCTATTTAGAACCAGTCAGGAATTTTAGTGTAGCTTCCTCTGACCGTGCTGAGGGTTTTTTGTTTTTTTGTTTATTTGTTTAGAATTTCTTTGAAATCAGTTTTAGAAGATTGATTAAACCATTATATTAAAAGTAGAGGAATTTTGCAATTTTTTTCCCTTTTTCCCCATTGAAAACTTGACTGGCTTTAGTAATGAACCATTAAAGAATTTGAAGTTCTTAGACTCTCAATTTTTTAAACATGTTCTGAATATAAAAATATATGTTCATTGAGCAAATATTTGAAAACAATGAACTTCTTGAAGGAAATAAAAGCCACCTCTGCATGTACACACACCTAATCTGCTCTTTTGTCTTAAAAAAGTATCCGAAATATTTTGCCATGTCACTAACTACTCTTCTACATCAGAGAATTTGATTAAGCTTATGCATCATCTCCCAGGAAAAACGCACAGATATATTTTGAATGTAGCACTCCTGAAGCCCATTCATGAACTCTGGTTGAGACCTCTTGTCATTCTTAGTGGCTTCATAGCGCATTCCTTCAGACGATGAGCTGTTTATATTTAAACCAGTTCCAATTCGGAGGCTCTTAGCTTTCTTCTAGGGTTTGGTTATAAACAATCTTATGACATCATGTTGGTAGATAAATCTTTGCCCACATCTTTGATTTCCTTAGGGTAAACTCCTGATGTAGGATTGTTGTTAGGTACCAAAAGCTACTGTCCAGACAGTGATACCAGCTCCTCTCCCAATGATGGCAGGTAATAGAGTTCCTCATTCTTTAAGTGATTGTTCAAAGCAGTTAACATGTATAAATATACCTTACTGTTTTCATAAGTATAGGTATTATGATTGTTTATCACTGCATAAGAAACCACCCCAAAACAGTGGCCTAAAACAATGACAATCATTTATTTTGCTCACGAACCTGGAGGTTGAGTAGAATATTAATTCTTTTACTACACTCTTACTGACTGAAAACAATACCTATTTGACTAGCTCAGAGTTCTGTAGGTCAGAAGTCCAGGCACAGCGTGACTGGGCTTCCTGTTCAGATACACATGGGAACATGTGGGTTCCCTCCTGAGAGTGTTAAAGCACGTGAAATTTAAGTGTAAGATATTGAGCCCCAAACGTTGGATGTTCACCATAGTTTGTGTGGGCCACAGAGCTGAAATGAAGATGTCAGTCTGGCTGTGTTAGCGTCCAGAGGCTCTGGGAAAGAATGCCTACAGGCTTCTTCCGGCTTGTTGGCATAATTCAGATTCTGCAGTTGCAGGACAGAGGTCCCCATTTCCTTGCTGGCTGTCAGTCGGGGGAGAGTTTCAGCTCCTAGAGGCCTCTCGCTTGCCTTCCCTGCCGCAGCATTGGACCTCTTCAGAGCCAGCAATGGAGAGTCTCCCTCTTGTCCCTTTTGTACTTCAATTCAGGAAGAGTTCAGGTCCTTTTCATGGGGTGCCTGAGTAGGCCACATCCACCTAAAATAATCTCCCTATCTTAAAAGATCAACTGATGTTGAACCTTAATTCCATGTGCAAAATCCCTTCACTACAGCACCTACATTTAGAGTTTGATTGGATAAGTGGAAGGTTTGTGTACTTCAGTAAGTGGTCATCTTGGGGGCTCTGTCAGAATTCTGCCTATTGCAAGCAGTGTCCCCACTTCCAGGACCGAAGTGTCTTAGTTCCTAAAACTCCTAAGATAGTTTATCAGTGTTCATTTTATTTCAGTGACCTTGGTGAAGGGAAGACTACCACCTCCGGGAGCAGGAATGGCAGCCAGCTTCCTGAGTCCACAGTGTGGCTCTGCTACTTAGTGGTGTGACCTTGGCTGTGCTGCTCTACTTACTCTACTTCTCTGCCTCTGTTTCCCTCATCTGTAAAATAACATGGAGTTAGTGATCGTTCTTTCCTCGTAGGGTTGTTTGTTTTATAAATTTATTTTTGGCCGCATTGGGTCTTCGTTGCTGCTCGCCAGCTTTCTCCAATTGCGTCGAGCGGGGGGCTACTCTTCGTTGCGGTGCGGTGGCTTCTCTTATTGTGGAGCACAGGCTCTAGGCGCGCAGGCTTCAGGAGTTGTGGCACGTGGGTTCTAGAGCGTAGGCTCAGTAGTCGTGACGCACAGGCTTAGTTGCTCTGCGGCATGTGGGTTCTTCCTGGACTAGGGCTCGAACCCGTGTCCCCTGCACTGGCAGGCGGATTCTTAACCACTGTGCCAGTAGGGAAGCCCCCTCTTAGGGTTTTGATGATTCGATTATTTAATACCCAGGGAACTCCAGGAACAGTGCTTGACTGTAAATTGCTTTAAAAGTGATTACTTTTTTAAAACATGCTTTTGAATCTGCAATTATGCAATTCAGGTATGCTAAGCAGGTTCGTTAATAGGACTTCCTGCTATAAAGAGACCCACAAATAAAAATAGAATTTTTCTTTCTTGGTCGTAACTTCTTATTTCTGACTTACTATGTTATATGCATATGCCTTTTATGGTGGGCTGCCACAAATTTATGTTGGAAAGAGTGGAATTTAAATAAATCTTTGCAAATTTGATAGATTTTGATCATTCATTTCACTGGCATGGTATGATATGACCAGTAGCAGACTAAAATCTGAGTTCACTTCTGGCTCTGCCCCTAAATCCTGATGAGACCAATAGCTGGAAAGGCTTTTGGATATTATACTATGAATTAGTTATAATATTGACTCTGTTTGCTTAGGAAACCCTGGAGGAGTGCCTAAAGCAGTTAAAGGAGGAAAGAGTAATAAGACTGAAGGCTGATAGACGAGTCAGTGAGGTAAACACGTTTCATCTGCTTTTGAGAGTGTTTTGGTTTTATTTCGATTTGATTTTAAGCCATATACACATATTTTGTAAGCTTTAGAACTGTAATATGTTGCAAATTGGTGGTATCATATGGACTTTTGCATGTACTGGTATTTAGTGATCATATGATCTATATTCCAGAAAGCATGTTTTTAAAGATGTGAAAATCTGGTTTTGTGTATGTGTGTGTGTTTGTGTGTGCTTTTATATGACATTAGCTTATTTCCTGTTCATGATTCTTTGATTCAAGAAGGCACCTTCTGTGCATGTATTGTATATACAGTAACATAAAAGACATGATGAGACTCTCCTGGCAATGAATTAGGAAAGTGAATCATTGAAATAAATTTAAGATATTGGAAAACTTCTAAGAATGCAATGAAAGATAAAAATATATACTATGAGAATTACATTAGGTAATGTGCATGAAAGCAGGGCATAATCTAAAAAGTTCTATCTAAATATCATTTATCACAGGGTGAGTGTAGGGAGGAATTTTTGAAAGTGCATCCATTGGATTGGCAGACACTCATTCAATAAATGTTGAGCACCTGCTCATGTAAGGCAAAAGGGGCATCATGAACATTAACGGCCTTTCTGAGAAATACGAGAGTTGAGCTTACAGGGGGTTTTAAGTGCGTAGATGATGAGCAGAAGGGGAAGAGTGCACGGGGGTGAATATGTTGAAGAAGCCAAAGAAAATATTGGTGATCGTACATTTAATAAATTGGGTTGGGTATGATTTAGGACTTTTAAACGTAAGCATTAGATATTTTACTCACTAAAGTTAATTCTTAACATTCAGCAGAGTTGTAATATGTTTTGTTCAAATCAGATTCTATAACTCACTTTCTAATTTAAGGGAAACTTAAAGCAGGTCATTTTCTAATGTGGAATGAGGCTCCATTATGAATTGAACCAGTTAGAAATGTGATCTTTTGTGAAAGATCATTAATAAAACGATAGCTTGGGTTTATTTATATACCACCTAAGTGTTATATAGGAAACTTTGTTGGGTGCCTGTGAGTTTTGGTTATTATGTGATAAGGTCTCTGTCTTTACTGGCGGAGGGTTACATTAATTATAAATTAATTACATTTTGAGTGTTTTAGTTTTGTTCCTTGAAACTAGGCAAGACTACTTTTTGTTTGTTTGTTGTTTTGGGGGTTTTTTTTTTGCGGTATGTGAGCCTCTCACTGTTGTGGCCTCTCCTGTTGCGGAGCACAGACTCCGGACGCACAGGCTCAGCGGCCATGGCTCACGGGCCCAGCCGCTACGCAGCATGTGGGATCTTCCCGGACTGGGGCACGAACCCGTGTCCCCTGCATCGGCAGGCGGACTCGCAACCACTGCGCCACCAGGGAAGCCCAAGGCAAGACTACTTTTGATGACAATGAGAAAAAATCATGTCAGACGTTTTCAGTCTTCTTGTATAGCTGGAACATGAAAATGCCCAGTTAAGAAACACAACTTTCTCTTTGTCTGAAGCCCTTCATGCCCACTCATTGACAAGCATGATCCTGGATGATGAAGGTGTTTTGGGCAGCACTGAGAATTCTCTTCAGAAGTTCCATGCTTTCCTGGTTCTCCTTAAAGATGCTGGGTTAGTTCATTTCTCTTCCTGGCATTCTTCTCTTTGCGACTCTAATGGTAGTTTGCTGAGGAACTGGAGCAATTTTCATCACTTACGTGGCTATATTTAGCCAAATTTAGTGTAATTATAGGTAATATAGTTGACGTTTTAAAATGAGGAATTAAATTTTTTAAGAAATGCAAATAGGGAAGCCTGCTTTGGTAGAGTGGGGAGCCCATTATAAAAGAGTAACCTGTAGACAGAGTAATTAGTAGGTATAGTTGTTTTGTAAAGACTAAATTAAAGGCAGTTTTCATTGAAAATAGTCGGGAATGCATAAGAATTTTCCTATCTTTCACTTCTTTTGCTTGTTTGATAAGTTTGAATTAAAGTTATCTTTGCCTTAGACATAAAAATGATTATTAATCTGCAGGGGAGATATAGGTCAGTGGTTCTCAACCGGGAGCAATTTTGCTGAAAGAGGGAAGTGGAGATTGATAGTTGATGGAGCGGTGTTTTGTCAGTGAATGAATTGGTGTTGGTGTTGGGAAGGAAGGAACAAACACATTCTTGGAAACTGGAGGAAAGGTGGTAAAGAAGTGTGGGAATGGAGGTGTGACAGGCAGTGGACAGGGTGCATGGTACATATTGAAGCTGCTAGTGAGACAGTGGGATGTCTCCTAGAGGATGAATCTGGAAAGGGCTGAGGATTTGGGGGAGAGAGAGGCTTGTAGTCTGGAGTAGGATGTTGGCTTTTAAGATTTTAGAAGTAAGGCTTCCCTGGTGGCGGGGTGGTTGAGAGTCCGCCTGCCGATGCAGGGGCTAAGGGTTCGTGCCCCGGTCTGGGAGGATCCCGCATGGCGCGGAGCGGCTGGGCCTGTGGCCATGGCCGCTGAGCCTGCGCGTCCGGAGCCTGTGCTCCGCAACGGGAGAGGCCACAGGAGTGAGAGGCCCGCGTACCGGAGGAAAAAAAAAAAAAAAAAAAGATTTTAGAAGTATTTCATGATTGTAGGTCTGGGGAAATCTAAACTGCTCTTCTGTGATTATAATAACCTTTGTCTTTTCTCCGTTCCTCCTCTCGTCTAGGCTTGGGCAGTTGGCCACAATGGCTGGTATAGATCAGTCATATTTTCATTTACTAGGTCGTCCCCAGGTGAATTCTACTGTTAGTAGTCCACCTAAAGAAGAAAAGAAGGCACTTGAAGAGGAAAAATCAGAATCAAAGCAGAGTGCCCCATAACAAATGCAAAATATCCAAGTAAATGGACAGAACAGCACTTAATGATTCTAAGAGTGATTAGCAAAAAGGAAATGACCAAGTCAGGGAGAAAACAATAATGATCAGTCTCGAATAGTTCACATGCTCGGGAGCTAGAAGACTGGAGTCCTTTCCAAATCTGAGATTAGTAAATGTGTGCCCATTTCATGATACTGTACTTTTGTAAATAAGGAGACTGGAAGTTCTTTAGAAAATTTATGAGTTAAAGCAAACTATCCTTAATGAAGAAAGAAGACATTAGAGAAAATATTCCAGATTTTAAATTGTATAAATGTCTGTTCTGTTCATATTTTATCTAGGTTTCTATTTGTATTCAGTCAGCTTACAATGAAGGAACACTAATGAAGGTACACATACTGATATAATTTTTAAAATAAGTAATCCAGACATAGCTAATAGGTAACATATTAGAGTGAATCACCTGGTTATGGGAATGGGAGGGGAAAACCTGTCAGCTTTTCCTCTAGCCTTACTTGGAGCCCCCATCAGCCAATCTCAGAGTGGCCTTGGGAACTGACAGCTTAAGAACACAGTCTGGTCACAAACTATATACGGTTTACATGTGCCTGGAGGATAGCAAAGAAATTAATTATCTTACAGAATAGGGTTTTATTTTTAGTGAGGGAAAGGAAATGGGTAATAACTACCCCAATCACCAAAGTCTGAAAATGTAGCGGACATAGCCTTGGATATAGCTAGGTTAAGCTGAGAATCACTTGGCAAGATATAATTACAAAAAAAACTGGCTCTGAAATCTTCTGATTAATCAATTGACTGTGTTAATAATAAGATTACAGAGTAACATTGAAGTTTTGAACTCTACTTTTTAATGGTTGGCTTTGTTCATCACTGAATTTTTGTCTTGTCTTTTGTCTTCCCCTCCACTTTCCGAAAATTACAGGTGATGCTAGGATTCCTTTGCCTCTCGACTCCTTCCGTGTCCCAGCGTCTACTCAGGAGGCCTTAGAAACTTCCAAAGACAACCTGGGGGTGCCAGTCACAGAGCAGCGGCAGGAGTCTTTTGAAGATTTCATTGCTAGAACATGTTCTCCTTCAGCAGATGTCATTTCTGGAACTGGAAGTCAAAGAAAAGAAGAGGAATTATCTAGAAATAGCAGGTCTTCTTCAGAGAAAATGAGCAAAGCAGGTGAATAGACCAAAAACTACTCTGCTAAGAAACAACCTGGGAAGGACCTGCATTCCTGCTCTGACTCACCTGTAAAGCAGAAAAGCAAAGGAATTGGGCAAAATAATTCTTTGGTTAATAAACCAATTAAAAGTGAGTCTTCGAAAAAACACATTTCTGTTAAGAAAGAGAGTAGAATAGTGACTGTTTCATCAAAGACAACTAAAAGTAAACTCAGTCTACTAGAACAGTCTGAAAGTGATACTCTTGGATCTGATTGTGAATTTCAAGAAAGCATCCATACTCTATCACGCCTAACATAGGTCTAAATCTTTTAAAATTATGTTTTTGCCTTCAAATTTTCATAAATTACTTATGTTTTTATTATAGCATATGGTGTTTTCAGTTACTTGACTGGAAGCCATTAGAGAAAGATTTTTTTATCTATACTTTTTTATTATAATGAAAGTTTGGGTGTACTTTTCCTTGTAACACTTTGCACCATTCATTCAGCTAGTGTTTACTGAGGGCTTCATATGTACAGTACTTTTCTGGGTGCTGTTGCTTTCAGCAGTGAACAAAATAAAGCCTTTACTCTCCTGGAACTAGCACTCTGTGGTGGGAGAAAACATAAACAACAAAGCAGGCTAAGGGTTAAAAAGAGATGGGAATAATGAATAGTTTTACCATTTGGTTAAACATCAAACTATTATAAATCACACGGCCAGAAGCCATTGACATATTTTAATTCATAATAACCAGAGAGCCTCAAACATTTACCAAGGCACTTAACCGTGTTTATGGATTACAGCAATGCTCTGAGGTAGGGAACTCTTACCATCCCCATTTTATAGATGAACAGTCTGAGGAGACATTATGTGGGTTGCCCAGAATTACACAGCTATAAGTAAGTGGGAAGTTGCAATGTGACCCGAACCCATGCTCTTTTTTTTTTTTTAATGTATGGACTTTATTATCTTTCATTTGTTTCTGATTTATGTGAATTTTTTCTTTAAAGATTTTTTCTGATGTCAACCATTTTTAAAGTGTTTATTGCATTTGTTACAGTATTGCTTCTGTTTTATATTTTGGTTTTTTGGCCTCAAGGCATGTGGGATCTTAGCTCCCCGACCAGGGATTGAACCCTCACCCCCTCCATTGGAAGGCGAAGTCTTAACCACTGGACCACCAGGGAAGTTCCCCTTATGTGACCATTTTTCTGGCATTTTTTTTTAATTTTATTTTTTATTGACATACACTTGAATTACAGTGTTGTGTTAATTACTGCTATACAGGAAAGTGACTCAGTTACACATTGATGTACATTCTTTTTCATATTCTTTTCCATTACGGTTTATCACAGGATATAGAATATAGTTCCCTGTGCTCTACAGTAGGACCTTTTTGGGTTTTTTTAAAATACATGCACTTTTTAAAAATAAATGTATGTATGTATGTATGTATGTATTTATTTTTGGCTGTGTTTGGCCTTTGTTGCTTCACGCCGGCTTCCTCTATTTGAGGGGCACATGCTTCTCATTGTGGTGGCTTCTCTTGTTGCAGAGCACGGGCTCTAGGTGCCTGGACTTCAGTAGTTGTGACATCCGGCTTAGTTGCTCTCTGGCATGTGGGATCTTCCCGGACCAGGGCTTGAACCCATGTCCCCTGCATTGGCAGGCGTATTCTTAACCACTGCGCCACCAGGGAAGTCCCATGTAGGACCTTTTTGTTTATCCATCCTGTATATACACCAGTTTGCATCTGCTGATCCCAAACTCCCAATCCAACCCTCTCCCACCCCCTCCTCCTTGGCAACCGCCAGTCTATTCTCTATGTCCTCGGTTATGTTTCTGTTCACACACAGGCTGTAACCAGGCTCTTAATTACTTTGTTATCCTGTTTCCTTGTTAAGAGAAGAAGGGTTTAAGGAAGGCACTGAGAGAAGCCAGTGACCAGTAGAAGTGCAAAAACAGTGGGGCTGTCAGAAAGCACACCTGTCTCCTTCCCCCATCGTGAGCAGAACTTTTAAATGGCAGAGTATGTAAGAGTATGTGATGACACATCTCTGGATTAAATGATGTCTCCCTGGTAAAACGTGTACAGATAAGTCTTTAGTTCAATCAGAGTGAAAGGTGAGATGAGAGAAAAGCTGGAGTGTCAGATTTCTGGTAGAAGGTCCTGCCTGATTGTTACTAAGAGGGCTACTACAGTACTAGTTAGTTCCTTAGTCATGGGTTGAGTGTTCGAGGAGTGAAACAACGAGCAAGATGTAGTGTTGGCCCTTTAGCAGTGGAGTGAGAGGGGAAGACGCACAGCAGATGTCTCATCCTGCACGTGACCTGCTGTGACGGGTATATTCAGGGCGTTTAGTCAGTGTTTGTGGAAGAAGAGGGGGAGCCGTGAGGCAAAGAAAAGTCATCAAAAGAGGCAGTCCCTAAGCTAAGTCTTAAAGGACTCGTGAGAAACTGGTGAGTCAGCCGGTGAAAGGCAAGGATACTCAAGGCAGAGTGGACAGCGGAAGTCCAGAGCCGTGAGTGTGCGAGGGGTGTGTCACAGAGCCACAGGCACAGGCTCTGGAGGATCAGTGCAGTGTCCCCAGGCAGCGGCAAGTGCCCCTAAAGGAGGCAGCGAGGAGGAGGAGAGCGGGTCTTAACCACCCATGTGTGTGGAGCTGGTTTCCTCAGAAAATAGCTAAGAATGGAAGGGACAAGTTCAGGTGGCATTTTAGACCACTGACGTCAGTATGGATGAGGAATCTGAAGAAGCCTGGAGATAATTATGCCCCACTCTTCTGAGGAGCAGTGCTTTATATTTTCAAGTGGGATTTTCACGCTGCCACCTCCTCTCCTGTCCCTACTGAAAGGTTTATAGGCCGGCAGAAGGGAGAACCTGGCTTAAGTAAAGTTAATCAGGTTCCTTTACTGTACAGCTTCTCGGGGCTGCTGTAGGCTAATGTTCATTCTGGATCGTCACAGCAGGCGTATGGTACACAGCCATCCTCAAAGCTATTTGACCCTAGAGTCCTTTTCTAATAGAATGTCTAACAACTGGTTCCACCAAACAGCAATTTCGTAACTTCTAGACCAGGTAACGGCAAGAAGAAAGGGGTCTGAAATAAGGTATAGATGAAGGGAGGAAATAAGTTCTAATTGTATTTAGGAAATTACCAGCAAGACTTGACCTTGGGAAGTAAGGAAGAAGTAGGAGGCGGAGGCTGAACCCCCATCTGTGTGACTAAGGTTGGGTGGTGGTATCATTGAGTTTGGAAATAGGGGATAAAGAACTGAAGTGGGGAAAAGACTTTAGTTCTGGACATGTAGAATTTGAAAGCACCTGTAGAATTCAGAAGACAAACTGGTAGATAACTGGACATGCACGTGAAGACATGGAAAGATAAAAATTTGAATGTCACCAGCACATAGCAGCCATTAAAATCATGAAAATGGATGAGATTTCAGAGAATTGTGAGTACTGACAACGTTTAAGTAATAAGCAGAGAAAGAATTCTGGGAAGGAGAGAGGTGATAGAGTTTCAAGAAGGAGGAAGTAGATGACAGTGTCATCCTTCAGAGAATGTAAGTGTCCATTGGATTTGGGCAGTTAGGTCCCCAGTGACCTTAGAGCAGTGCAGTGAAGTGGTGGACGAAAAGCCAGATGGCAATAAACTGAGGGTGTAGGGCTGCCTGTCGGGGCCAGGCGGGGCTAGTGAGGACAGTGGGAATAGGCTACTCTCAAGGAGTTTGGATGAAAAGAGAAAATAATTAGCAAAAAAGAATTTTTTAGAATGAGAAGGACTTCTATTTTATATGTTGAAATGAAGGAACCAATAAAGGAGATCCTGAAGATGTAGACAATAATTTAGAGAATTGGGGAAACATGGACATATGAATAAGAAAAAAAAAACCTTGCACAGTATATAAAAATCACTTGTATCCTTCGAGCTGGATGGATACTGGTAAGTTTGGGAGGAAATAAAGGTAAGAAGAGATAGAAGTTAAAGAAGTTTATACTGATAGCCTCAGTTTTCTTTGACACAGATTTTTCAGAGACACATATATACGCATACATAATTACCGTTTGAAAATTCTTTCATAGTTACATGTTTTATTAATCACGTCTGAGAAAAGTCACTGATTTTCATTTTGTATAGCATTATCTTGTAAGGACAAGATACAGTGACAACTTCCATGCTTTTTGCATATCAGAGCTGACACTGAAAGTATCTGCATAATTGAATTTTCACTTCTTATTTGTAATAAGTTTATCCTTAGGAGGATACTTTCATAGTGTTTGATCACAGATGAGTTTGGGCATTGCTATCACTCAATAATGTTAAGCATCTGTCAGGTTCTCTCCTATACTATATATTAATTTTTTGTCCCTTAAGCAAATATTTATTGGCGGCCTGTGGGAGTAAGATACACCTAGGTCCTCTTTCCTTGGTATATTCACAAAAGCCTCTGAAACTAAATTTCCAAGTCAGGCCATACTAAGGCCTGGCATAATAAGTTTTCATTGTTAACAGTTTTTTTGTGTTTGTGGGGGTTTTTTGTTTTTATTTTTTTGAAGCAAGGATAAGACACTGTCTTAACTCAGTAGTTGTCCATTCATTAATAAGTCAAAGAAGACATTGATGAAGCATGGTGTTTTGAATATCCTTTCCACAGAATAGGTAATGGGCCATCCTGAAACTCTGGTGAGATGCTTATCATTTTCAGATTTTGGAGTGGCTGAGAAAACCCTATTACACTTTGAATTATCACTAGAAACATGAATTCAGCCAAATAAAAACAGTGCCTCTGCCTACTGAGGTGGTCAATTTCCATCTCAACAAAAGTGACCATTTCTCCTTTAGATTAAAATCAAGAAAATCCCCTCTGTCCAGGATGCAATAACGGGGTGCACGAAAGAGGAAAACTGGAGCTATTCCCTCTTTACACCTGAACAGTGAATTCATTCTGATATCAAATATTTGTTATGATTCTGTTATGACCAGGTGCTTTATTGTTTAGAGATCAAGTTACTGTTCATTCTTGGTAAGTAAGAAAAATCCACGTTTTAGGACTCTGAATAGTAACTTTATATATATTATATATATATATATTAAAAATAAATATGTATATTGTATGTAATATATATTCCACCTATTCAACAAAATTGTAACTTTCATCATCTCTTACGAATGATGAACTGTATTCACTCTTTGGAAAGGGCTTATAGGGAATTAAAGTCTCCATATACTTTTTATATAAGACCGTGGAAACCAAATTCTCAACTGGGAGCAAACTTAGGTTTTGCTCTGAAGGTTTATGCTTGCCTGGCCTTAGAGTGGTAGGCCAGGAACTCAAGTTTTTTTCCTCTAAGTTACTTTCATTGATGCCACCCTGAAAAAATTTGGAGGGAGTATTTTTGAAATAGCTTTATCTCAGTAACCCTTTAAAAATGCTTCAGGGTATGGGGAACATAACTGTCAAAATGTTCAAGCAACTCTTGTTGGTTTAAGTGTAACTGATCAGGAGCAATACAGGAAGGAGCTGAGTACAAAAGACAAAAGGCGTGAGGCTATTTCATGTATTGTTTTTGGCTTATTGTCCAAAACAGAGAAAGTCTCATACACTGGCGCAGCCAAGGTCCCCTACTGTTCTCTCCTTTTAGTAGAAATAAAAGAGAGCTCGTTTCTCAATAGCAGCATTCTATCCTTAAGTGGGTACACAGTGCTATTCTGATGGTCTCTGGAGCAGAGAATAATTCCGTGGCAGCTCTGACCTCCAGTCACCGGGTCCTCTGTAACTTAGTCTTTCATGGCCAAGGACTATAATCATTATTTCGATTTATATTTAGCATCTCAAAATGGAAAGGATTCCATGGACAACAAAGCAGGAAGTGATTTCATGAAGTGTTTTAGTATGGATAAAACAATAAACTATAAAAATACAAATCATCAGTAAAGCTTTTTCTTTCCAGAGAACTATATTCAGAAATTAATGTAAGCCTCTAAGGTGCACATGTGTGTTTTTTCACCCATGATCATGTCTGTATGTGTGTGCATTCCACTGCTACAGGAGACATGCACAATGATATCAGATTTGTACTGGTTTCTCCCAAGAACTGTGTGCTCGCAGGGTTCGTTCAGGAAGGTGAGTGCCCTACCACCACATCACAGTCATATCTCATCACCTTCGGCAGGAATAGTTTAAACTTTAACCTCATATGCAGGCTTATTAAATTAGTGTTACTCATCAGAACTTGCTTACTAATAAAACAAGCTGAATTAGCCACTGCAGAATCATATTTGGAAATTCAATGAAAATTTTACATTTTTAATAAAGGCCCAGAAATATTATTTCAGAGCAGGTGGTACAGAAAACTGGTCAAATTTGACATTCATTCATCACTGAAGTGTGGAACGTGACAGGTGAAAATTGATATTGATTTCTTTCCTCTAATATTTGGAAGAGTTCTAACAGGTAAATCAAATGAGATAACAAGACATATCAAGTCTCACTCATTTCTATGATCACATCCTCCCCACATATCACTCCTTCGCCTGCCATGTTTTGAATAATTCAATGCCCATAGTCTTTCCAGTCCAGTGTATTATAAGACACACTCAAGCTGGGTTTCAATCATATCAGACTGAAAGCTGAACATTTTAGGAAGGATTATTTAAAACCAAATGCGTCTTGAGCCCAACAGCCTTTGAAACCAAACAATCCTGGGAGTTCAGTTGGATTCAGAAAATTCAGTAATCCTATTTGATGTATGTTAACTGTATCAATATTAACAACCTTCTGCTGGATTTCAGCACTGATTTGAGAGCTGAGTTACTACTGGTCTTGTATTTTACCTAGTTGTGAAAGCACTGAGAGAGTTGTTCTTGGGTTGAACTTGACCCGCCTCTGGGAATGCTCTCTGTTCTATCCATCTTGAAAAGCTTTATTCAAGTGCATTTCTCGGCCTTCCTTCTCTTCCCTTGCACCCCTTGGGAAAACGAAAGATGCTCAAATATAGATGTGAACACGGCAGGTGCTCTGCTTGGCAATGGTGTCTTTCAGCTTCCCAATAAAAAATTATATTGCTGACCCCCCATTTGACTGAAAAGTGACGCATTTTACTGACAGATATCTGGATTGAGATGCCAAAAGAAATAGGTCATTTCACATTTCCTTTTTAAGTCATAGCTTTGTGTTGCCACACTACTTGTTCAAAACTTAGATCATGAAGGTTCCTTCCTATGACCTGCAAATAATTAAAATGTTCTTCAACAGGCTCTATGAAAAGCAAGCAGAGGGGCTTCCCTGGTGGCACAGTGGTTGGGAGTCCGCCTGCCGATGCAGGGGACACGGGTTCGTGCCCCGGTCCGGGAGGATCCCACATGCCGCGGAGCGGCTGGGTCCGTGGGCCATGGCCGCTGGGCCCGCGCGTCCGGAGCCTGTGCTCCGCAACGGGAGAGGCCGCAGCAGTGAGAGGCCTGCGTACCGCAACAACAACAACAAAATAATAAAAAAAAAATAAAGCAAGCAGAATATTCCTAATTATCAATCTTTCTCTTGAGTCATATAGTTCTTGTAATTTCAAGGAAGAGAAACTCAAATGTAAAGTGTTACAATAGCCAAGCATACCGGCACTATTATCTAACCATTCAGCAATTTTCTCTGCCAAGTCACTCTGAACCTTAGACTACTGAGGTTGTCTTCTTAATTAATTTTTAAAGTTCTCCTCTTTTGAGTTAAAAATGGTCACAATTTTATAAGTAAAATTAAAGAAAAATACCAAATAGAACATCTGAGATGTTTCCATTAGGCATTATATATATATACATAAATTTAATAGATATACATATATAAATGCACTGGGATAAATCTCCATCTTCTGTGTCAGTCGGACATAGGTCCGTTTTCTTAGGAATAGGGAACTCCTTTCACAATGGAAGTGAGAAAATTGGCAAATGTACACCATATAAGTACTTTTGGATGGTAGTGACCAAGTTCTCAAGACACACACACACACACACACACACACACACACACACACACACACTGAAGAATATCAGAACACTTAACATTTCAAAGACACAGGAAGAGAAATGCAAGTTTCCCCTAGAAAGCCTTTTGTTTTTTTGAAGTCAGAATTCTGAAAAGACGTTTTTATCAAGCCAGCTTTTTCTAACTTAACTGCATATGCAATAAAAGAGTCCTATCTTAGTCATTTTTAGGGCAAGATTTTCTTTAAGTCCCAAGAAAGTAAGCACTTGTAAATGTAAATTTTGTATGTACATAAACCTGGCCAGGATATCCGTTGGAAGCTGGAAATCTGTTGTTGTTCCTTTTCCTTTTGTATTGAAAGCTAAGTTCCCCATTCTGAGTTCAATTTGTGAAGATCACTTTTATTTTGACAAACTCTATTAAAGTAGCCAATTCAAGGAAGACAGGTTAGTCTTCCACCTAATTACCCAGTCCAACTTTTACTCAGTGTCTTTCACCTGAGCAAAGTCTCCCCAGTCTTCCAACTGAGGATAAACCACGCAGTGTCTAAACTGAGCAAGATCTTCCCAGTGTCTTTTAAGTGAGGCTAACCCACTTGAGCAAAAGTCTTCCCAGTGTTTTTCTACCGAGGTTAAACTCTCAGTGTTTAAACTGAGTAAAAATCTTCCCAGTGTCTTTCACTGAGGATGACCCAGGTACTTCTTCTTGAAACCAAGTTTCAAGGATAACCTACTACTCAAGAGAAGAGTTTAACACCACTGAATAAAACTTAGGATCATCAACCAAAACTGGAGATCCAAGAACCAGGAGATACTCACCCAAATTCGTCTGGACTCTCGGAGAAAGCGGACAGGCCCAAGAAGCCTCTGCTGGTGCCAGGACTCTGGATCCTCATAGAGTTCAGGCAAAGAAGAAAAGTCTGCTCTGGGCCCCTTCATTGGTTGCCAAGACTGCTGACTGAAAAATATGCACAACCCAAAAGGAGAATTATGTTTTATTTGGCAGATTTTCTGAGGACTTAAGCCCAGAACACAGCCTGTCAGATCACTCTGAGGAACTGCTCAGAAGACCTAAGGGAGCAGTCAAGAAAAACCAGGTAGTCAGAACATCAAAAGATTACTATTAATTAAAGAAAACTAGACCTCTCAAGTTAAGGACTTTAGCATTTTTCTATGTATGAGAAGATGAAAGAATCTGGGCTCCGTGAAATCATTCCTTTGATATGCACCTTAACTCTAGAACCAGTACCCTGTTTTTCTCCATCCCGAATCCCCTCAAGGTGCACAGTTGAGGGTTCCCGCTTTGACGTCTGACTTGATGACTGCAACATCCTTTGTCTACTGATATGGCAGGGAACATTTTTCATCCACGGGTAAGAAATTGAGAAAATTAACATAATTCAAGATATAAAACCATTACAATACTAAAAATTCCCAAATGTCAAACAAACATAAGTACCCTTGACCTGTAAAATGGAAGATGCCAAAGAAGGGAAAAAAAGAAACAATAAAGAAAATGTAGAAAATAAAGCATAAAATAAGATGGCAGAAATCAATAACAGTAGAACAATAATTAAATAAATCAAGGTAAATGTTATCATAAGATTTTTAAATTTCAAAAAAAAAAACCCATCAAACAAAACATATTGAAAATAAAGTAATAGAGAAAATTTAGAGAGCAAATATGAATGCAAGGAAGACCTGTTAGGTAGTTAGTCAGACATTAGCAGCAAGGAGGTGACAGTGGTGAGAAAGACAAGAAGAAGAAATTGAGTCACACCCAGCCATCTGGGGACTCTCCCTTGACTCCACCCAGAACGGGAGAAACTATGGTCGGGTGGTGGGCAGCTTATCCTGTTAAAGAGAGGCACAGTAACACAAGGGGACTTCTCCAGGCTGTGCATGCCCAGACCAGACAGGCGTATAACCTATAGTAAATCCAAACTCATTATACCATAATTACAATAAATTACATGTGGTTTTGCCCCTCCCCCCACCCAGTAGGCATTTCTTGGGGATTCAAGGATGAGAGCATGCGCAGCAGAAAACTTGTTCCATAGCTCAGGACTGTCAATCGAATAATGATCCTTGTCACTCACCCCCACCTCTCTGCAAAATGCTCCTTAAAAGCGCTCGTAAGCCTTTATAGGAATGCTGCTTTCAATTTGCAGAAACAGTACACCCATTCCCCCCCACCTCGAGAGTGTACCTTTGCTTCGATATACTTTGCTTTGGGCTTGCTTCACTTCGCTGAAATAGCCTGTTCTCAGAAACAGCCTGCTCTTTCTCTCTCCTTCTCTCTCTCCCTCTCTGAGAGTGTACCTATGCTTAACTAAACTTTGCTTTCTGCTTAAGCTTAACATGGGAGTTTGCGATCCTTTGCTTACTATCATGGAACCAAGATAGCTGGTCCAGGCCTTCCACTGACCTCCTCGGTTGAAGCTATTTTGTTACAAAGCATGTCCACATGGTGACAGACCTAAGTCTAAATTTTGATAAAAGGTGGAATTAAGGTGAGACTATCATATGGGAGGAAAAGACTGTAGGAAAAATAGTAGATGTAGGAGATATGTTTGTGAAAGTGCACATTCATGGCAATATAGCCAAATAAACTCACATGCCCACGTTCCCACTAAAACTGTATAAAATTATGACCAACAAGCAGAGAATACACATTATTTTAAAGCCCTCATGGGGCATTAAGACATATTTACCATGTGAATCCTTCAGTGAATCTTGTGTTACTGCTAAGGGGTAGGAAGTGGTGTCATAAGGGAGTTTTGTGTAAGACTCAAAGCTCCCTTTCTATATGGTTCAGGCTGGACTTGAAGCTTCAGGGGCCTGGGAGGATGGGGCAGGAAAGGCAAGGCACACTCAGAAAAGAGAATACATACATAACACACTAGGGATATCTGAAGAGGCTGCTCAAGACCTGGCTCAGCCCCAAGGGTTTGACCCCTAGTCCTACTCTTCACCCTACAGCCCTTTAGGGTCAGGACCTTGGCTCACCCTAACCCATTCCTAGCTTCCGGGTATAGAATGAGTGCACATATCTGAATGTTAGTGTTCTCTCAAAATTTACATGTTGAAATCCTACCTCTTAAAGATAGGAGGCCGGGCCATGCAAAAGTGCTTATGAGCTTTCATGAATGGGATTAGTGCCTTATAAAAGAGACTCCAGAGATATCTCTAGCCTCCTCCCATCATATGAGGATACAGAGAGAAGGCTCCAGCTGTGAACCAAGAAGAGAGCTCTCACTATGAGGTGGCCATACTGGTGACTTGATCTTGGGCTTCCCAGCCTCCAGAACTGTGATAATAAATGTCTGTTGTCTTTAATCTACCCAGTCTATGGTATATTGTTAGAGCAGCCCTAATGGATTAAGACCACATACTTCAAAATTTATCTGGAGAGTGGGGACTGTCTTATTGTTGCAAACTAAGAAGTTGGGTTGAGACAACATATGAAAGATTTTTTTAAGTAGAAAATTATGGATTATTGGATTTGAAAGTACTAGATTGGTTAAGGAAAATGAGTACGTGTGTGTGTGCGTGTTTGCAGTGTGTCCCAAAAGTTTTTGTGCAGTTTAAAGATTTACTAACTCCAGAGTTATAAACACTACAAACTTACAAAAATATCATTTGAAGGTTTAACTGTTACCAGATGCAAGTCTGTGTGCCTGATGCACAGTGAGGCTAAATACTGAAACACCAGAGTTTGGAGCAGAGAAAGGTTTACACAGTGCCATGCAAGAAGACACGTGGCTCATGCCCAGGAAAAACCCCAAACTCCCTGAAGGCTTTCAGCAAAGCCTTTTTAAAGGCAAGGTGAGGGAGGGGCATGGCTAATTGTTGCAAATATCTTGGTGTTGGATCCTTTGTTCTAGCAGCTGGCCAGATGGGTCAGATCCTGGTCAGGTCACGTGTTCCTGTAAACCTCCAACAAAACAATTATTATTTTCTGTTCTGCAACTTTTTATCTCCAGGAATGGGCTCTTAAAAGTCAGAGCCTTAGGGCTTCCCTGGTGGCGCAGTGGTTGAGAGTCCGCCTGCCGATGCAGGGGACACGGGTTCGTGCCCCGGTCTGGGAGGATCCCACATACCGCGGAGCGACTGGGCCCGTGAGCCATGGCCGCTGGGCCTGCGCGTCCGGAGCCTGTGCTCCGCAATGGGAGGGGCCACGGCAGTGAGAGGCCCGCGTACCGCAAAAAAAAAAAAAAAAAAAAAAAAAAAAAAAAAAAAAGTCAGAGCCTTAGAAATAGGCTATCCTGTATATTTCAGGCTCTAGGCAACATTGTTTTACAAAAAGTGCAGAGCCAGCCTGGGTCACAGGGATGGACAGAGTTAGCTCAGGCAACAAAGCATAAAGATTAAAGTAAAAAAGATCTGATGTGGAGTCAGATTTGTTCTTCCCTATTATATAACTATTTATAATTCTTTCATACTTATGAATTTTGAAAAATAAATTATTTTAATTTTTGTGTGTAGTTCCCTCTGATAGAAAATGAGGCAAAACATACACTATTCAAAATTCACAAAACTAAATAAGTGTAAAAGAAATTCAAGTTCTATCCCTGGGTGTACACAAGACACAAACATGACGTGGGAAAGTTGGAGCTGAGGACAAAGGAAATCCTGAGTAAAAATGTCTGTGAAACACCCAGTCTTCCAGGGTCAGCTTAAGATGTTCAAGAGTTATCAAGTTGGTGGGCCTCAAGTAAAGGTCTCTAATGGATGAAGGAACCAGGTTCCAGATGGAATGAACAGAAAATTGACTAAGGTCTCTCTGACAGGATGAGAGTAGTTGGAAGGAGGGATCTGGAAGCCCCAGGAGGGTGCAGGTGTCTGTGGGTCTGGATGGGAAGGAGGGGCAGTGATTCAGCCTCTTTCTCTTATTGCCCCTCCCCCACACTCAGGAGCCCTCTGTGACAAGGCCACAGCTCTGTGATGCAGGCCTGGGGTTCTGCCATCAAGTGAACTCCCAGTGCTCTGTTGCCTGAGGGCAGCAATGCAGTTCAGAAGATGGAGAATCTCTTTTCTTTGAAAAACACGGTTGCTATCTGGCTGAGATCCAGCCCAACTTCCTGGGTGATTGATATCATCCTTGGGTTCCTGTGTGGACTGGGGCTCTTCCTAATGTTACTCCCCTGCTTCCAGAGTAATCCATTCTTAGCACCACCTAGGAAACATAGAAACATCAGGAAGGTAAGAAACCTTTGGCTTAATCCCAGCAGAGATTATCTCTTTTTTTCTTATTCTTATTTCCACTTTTCTAAACCACCTAGAGAGACTCCTGAGATGGGAACTCTCAGAAAAGTAGAGAACATCATCCTTCTAGGGAAAAGCCAGGCCAGAGAGGGGTTAGAGTGGGCATGAGGATTTCTAGCCTAAGATCGTAGACCAGGAGTTCAGGTATGGTAGAGGGCTCCAGGGCAAGTCCCCAATGCAGTGACTAATGGTTAAGGACTGGATTACTAAGAGTTCAATCTCTGCAGGAAGGCTGACCCCTGAGCCCTGGTTCACCAGCCACCTTCCCACAGCGGGTGTCTCAAGGGAGACCTTCCTCTGTGTTGGGGCTGATCTAAGGGCAATGCTGAGCCCCTGAGAGCCTGAGAGAAGAGGCTGGAGTGGAGGTCTGGCCTTGGGAAGCAGAATCCTATCTGACAAAGCTCACGTGGGCATTTAGGTCTGAGAATGTGTGTGTTTCTTGATCAGAGGAACAGTGACAGAAGAAATCTATGGTGATTAAAACTTAAAAAATCCTTCTTGGGCTACCCTGGTGGTGCAGTGGTTGAGAGTCCGCCTGCCAATGCAGGGGACGTGGGTTCGTGCCCCGGTCCGGGAGGATCCCACATGCCGCGGCGCGGCTGGGCCCGTGAGCCATGGCCGCTGGGCCTGTGCGTCCGGAGCCTGTGCTCCGCAACGGGAGAGGCCACAACAGTGAGAGGCCCGCGTACCGCAAAAAATAAATAAATAAATAAAAATCCTTCTTTGCACTCTTCAAAGAAGAAAAACTGAAAATATTTTTATCCACTTTAAAAATAAGTAAAAGGGGAAAAAACCCCACAGAGTTTTAGTTAAATGTAGAAAGTCATGTTGTTCATGAACACAGCTTGCCTAGATAGATGACAGTGAGAGTTGGGTGTTAGCCCCTCATTTCTTCTTCTCTCTCAGCATCAAGTAGAGCTGAAGGGGAGGAGCAGGAGTAGGAAGAAAAGTGGATCTTTGAAAGGTAAGCCTTTGCCATTCAGTCCTGCGTGCCCCCGAGAGTTAGCTTCCATCTCTCCTAATCCTGAGGGCCCAGCTTCACGGTCTCTGAGGATGCCAGTGGCAGAGCTTATTCTTCAGGAAACAGAGCCTTGGGAAGGCTCGTTGGAAGGAGATCAGAGCCCAGATACTTCCCAGAAATTTGTGCTTAGAATGAAGCCATGAGGACCTAGAAATGGGGTGTGTGGACTGTGGTGGACCATTGGTGCCTGGGTTGGGAAGTGGGACCTCCAAGTCCAACTGTGGACAAGTTGTTTAACTTTGCTCAGATTCCTCTGTGTGATGACCACTGACCTTTCTCCCCTACACGGCAGTTGTAAGGGCTACAGGGGTTAATTAACGTGAAGGCACTTTGCAAAGGACAAACCCTTTTCAAGTGAGACTTAGCATCACTGTCAGGGACATGTGGCCTTGGACACTGATACTTGGGCTCCAGAGTCTAATCCTCCAAAGATTTCCCTTAAAGGGCCATTGCACTCAGCCTCCTGAAAGACTCTTAGGCCTCTGCCTTCACCACCATGACCCAGTCTCCTGATTTCCAGCTTGCAGAGATTGCCTGGAAGAACTGGAGGGGACTCACAACCTGGTTTCACTTCTGCAAAGGTAAAGAATCTTTCCCCTTCTCTCCTGGGTCGTCCTTCCTCCCAGAGCCTATAATGTGACCCCAGCCCTGGGAGGGGGAGCCATGGGAGGGCGTGGCTAAAGCCCTAGGGTGAGGGAGAGCAGGAGCATTATGAAGTCAGTGTCGGGGCAGAGGAGGGTTCTTGGGCTGCAGGTGCCCACCCCTGCCTGTCCTGTCCAGCCATCCTGGCCCCATCTGCTCTCCTACAGCTGCCTGGGGAGGCTTCCTGGCAAGGGCAACTTTCATCAGCTCTCATGTCAAGACCCTCCTGGTGAGACGTGCAAAGCAGTGCCTGCTGGAGCCTGTGGAAGATACTGCTTGAAGGGTTGGGAACCCTGCATGAACACCTCCTGTAGGGTTTCCTTCCTTGATCCAGACACTCGAGAGGTGCTGGAAGCACACATTAGAAGGTTTTGGGTAAAGCACAGGTGGACCCTCCCCCTCAAGGTCCTCAAGCCCATAAATCTCTTGAAGCGGAAAAAGCTCCAACCCTCCACCGTTCTGCAGTTTGCCTCTTCCCCTTCAGCCACCTGTGTGTCTGGGTCCCACTCAACAGTCAAGTGTGCTGAGTTCCTGGAGAAACCTCCTCAGGCTCATTCAGGAGAGAAGGTGATAACAGAAGAGTCAGTTCCTACCCTGAAGAGGCCTCTCCTTGTCCCCTCAACTGTGTGTAAGGAAATCCAGAGTGCCCTGGGAGCGATTCCATCTGCTGACTACCATGGGCCCTCAAAGGCTTCTCTGACTGGACAGGAGGGCAGGCCACCTTCTCAGTCCCTCACACTTAGCCTTGTGGGCAGAACCTGGAAGAGTGAGACTGTGGAATGGGTCAAGAGGGACAGCCTAGAGCCAGGTCCAAGTTCAGCAATGGTCAGGAATGAGCCAACGGAGGAGAGTGGTGGTCAGGCCTCAGGAGACCCCTGCCATAGGGTAACAGTGATGGAGGTGAACTTAGGATCCCAATCTTTGAGAGGTGAAGAGGCCAGGGAGGCTGTGGAGGCCAAGGAGTCTCCTGCTCTTCAACCACAGTCTAGTGTTATCTTGGAAACCAAAGTGTTGACAAAATCCGAAACCACAAATGTACATATGAGGAGTTTAGAGGTGCCAGGGGCCAGTAAACGTTTCCTACTACCTAGAATGTCTGTTTTCCAACATCCAGGTGAGCCATGCCTTAACATGGGGGTTGCCAGTGAGTTTAACTCCAAAGTAAAGGTACAGTCAGACAACCAGATTCAGGACTTTCCCAAACACATGTTCCTTGCTGCAGACAACTTGGCTTCTCAGGTGCCTCAGTGCCATCCCCAGAGAGTCCCCACCAGAGACAGGTTAGCTTCCCAGGAGCCAAGTGGCCTTATGGAAGCCCAAAGGAGCAACCTAGGGCAGCAGGAGCCCAAAACTTCAAAACTCCAAGACTCATGGAAGAGCCAGAGCAAGATGATTGCCCCTACTTACAAAAGAGAGGACTGTAGGAGGCATAAACCAGGCGAGCATGAAGAAAGGTTTAAAGAATTAGGGACCTCTCAAGCTGGAAGTATGAGCCACCCTGCCCAGGTCAGGGGAATAACAGACTCTATTGGGAGCAGATGTCTCCAGCTCATGCCAGAGAAGAAACATAGCCCTCCAGAAAGCCTCTTCAGAAAAAGGATGAGGCTATTTTTAAAGTGGATTTTCCCCAATAAAAAAGTCAGTGGTCGAGATGCTCTGCAAAAATTCAAGCCCATATCAGCCACTGCCCAGAGTCACGGATCAGTCAAAAGCAGATCAATCTTGAAGAGTGAGACTGCTGAGGGTCAGGCACTCATGACAGCTGTTGGACAGATCCCAGAAGAAAAAAGAGCAATTCACCATGGACTTCATGCCACAAAGTTAAATGAACACAAACTGGAATTCCAAGTCCCAGTATGTGGGTGTTTCTGCTGCCATAGGCTTACCTCCTACCCAGAGCAACGGAGAATGATGGGTTATACAGCCTGCAGTCATAAAGCCACCTCCAAGGGCCAGAGTTGTTCTATCAGGGAAAGGGAAGTCAGACACCAACATAGTTTGAAAAGTGTAAGGTTCGACGATGAGCAGCTGGGCCTAAGGTGCCTCCCATCCTTGCCCCCCAAGAAGAGTTTGTTTCCAGTTAGTACCTGCCAGTATGGGCCAAGGATTCCAGGTGCCCCAGCCCGCCATCAACACTGTCCAAGGCATTGTCATCTTTGGGGAGGTGTCTTGCCTGGTCGACAGTAAAATCCTTCTTTAGTCTTCCCTTTAGTAGGAAGACATGTCTCCAAGTCAACATTCAGTCCATGTAGAGAAAATGATTTTCTCCTTAGCACGTCCAAGGTATTTAATGTTCTCCAATACATGTATATATATATATATATATTTTTTTTTTTTTTTTTTTCCTAATAAAAGCATAGTGTAATGGCTGCTGTCTGTGCCGTGCACTTTGTCTTCTAGAAGGGGGGGGCATGGAGGGAGGTGGACGGTAGCATCACAAGCTTGCTCCTTGTCTCGTGTCCCTTCATTGCACCTTATGATACTGTCATTACACAGACCAAAATTACTCTAACAATGAGACGGGAAAAACCTATGAAACCCACACCCAAGGATCTGGTTCAACCAGTCTTTCTCCTCCTTCTATGCTACTTTGAACTTTATGCAACTGTAGTGGATAGGTTTACACGATAGGGCCGGACATTCCAATTCAGGCTCCAGGAAGTGTCAGAGCCAAGTGGATGGAAGTTTGGGGGGAATAGAGTATGGGCTCTGAGTTCAGAAACAGGAGAAATCTTGCCCCTGGATCTCTTGGTAGGGAATATACAACATCTGCTCTTAAGAGTTCCTTCTCTCTCTGATGAAGGTTGGGATTGAGGTATGCCCTATGAACCCCTTTTAGCTTAGCCATAATAAAATGTACAGCATCACCCTCCCCCACCTCTGTTTTTCCTACACTTTAGAGCAGCAGCAAGGATGGCATTTCCAGCTCTGTGTGTGTAGGTGGGGGGAGTATCAGGGAGGCTGCTGAGGGCTGTGTTGAGTCCAGTCCCATATAAATGAATGGCTGCGTTCATGGGTCACCTACCTTCCACTCTATGTTAACCCCAGAGAAGGAGTTTTGGATGAATGGAATAGGGGTGTGACTGTGGGTAGTAACTATCTGATGGTCAAACACTGTGAATTTAGGGTGGGATGTAGGTGTAGAAAAATCCTTGGATCCAAGGAAGGAGGCAAAGTGGTACCAGATTCCCATAAATTGCAGTTCTGAAAGAACAGCCCCCTGACATACAACCACCATCTAAAGGCCTAAAGGGGAGGAAAAGTTAAGGGTCCAGTAGCTCACCATGGCCCCACGCCAGGGTCTCTACTCTATTCCAACTCTAAGATCACAGACCTAGAGAAACCACCTTTAGGTCAAAACAGAAGGTCAAACTTATAGAAGTAAAGCAAATCAGGGAAGGTGAATCTCTTAATACTATATTTAATAAGCTTACACATCATCACCTCTTGACTTTTAGAAAGGATAACTTAACAATAGGTGTAAAAGCCAGGACTAGGGAACTTGGGATGTGACTCCTAGTCTGGTGACCTTCACATAAACACATGGCCCAAGGACTGCTCCAGGGGAGAGGTGGGGACTGGCTTGTGATTGTGTAGTAAGCCTTGCCTGTCTCCCAGTCCTTGATCACCCCAGAGCCTGGCAGGTGAAGAAGCAATCAGACAGGATTCGTGGTGGTGTGGAGGTGACCTGTGCAAAGTGGATGGGGCAGGGTGCAATCCAGGAGTGTTCCACTGATCTGCTTCTGGCACAGCTTTTCTTGTCTCCTGACCCCTGTCCATATGGAAAAGCAGGGAGATGAGGAAGAATTTCTCTAGAGTGATTTGGTATTTTCTGCCATGTGCAGGGCGCATGGTGGACACAGCTCTAGGTGGTGTCTTTCTCATTGTGGAGATTTCGGTTCCAGCTGATGCCCCTGATCCAGATGACAACAGAAATGGACCCCATCCCCCATCCCTGTCAGGCCCCTCAACACGTGGAAATGCTGTGACCTGGGGTGGAGGGGGCAGAGTGAGCACAGGACTGCTCACACCCCTGGTTTCTCCCTGGAGCCAGGCCCTACCTCTGGGCCCCGATTCCCAAGGCAGCCTCCAGAATGGGCAGAGCAGTGAGAGTGAAGCCAGGACTTGTGGGAGGGGTCGGTACCCAGAGGAGAGAGTTGACAGGGCTGGGACCTGAGCCTGGCTGCTGCTGGGTCCTCTCAGGGGCACCCAGAAGTGAGTTCTGGGAATATGGGGAAGCTGGACTTGGACCCCCCTGGCTCCTGCTGGGAGAGTGCCACAGACAGGTGATGCTGATGGAACAGCAAGAAAACAGAAAGAAGCAAGTCCCTTTGCCCTTCTCTTGTTGCTCCGTCTTCCATAAGGTACAGTAAGACAAGAAATTGAGAGACCAAAAGAAAAAAAGAAATGGAGAGACCCAGAGACAATACACAAAGACTTCACGGACACACCTCTCGAGAGACTTCTCACGCAAACACCTTTCTCAGAGATCACATACTGAGACCTCACACAGGGACCTCATGTTGCTTCACAGACCCTCAGACAGAAACCTAGCACAGATTTAACAGATTTCCCAGAGATACCTTCCAAAGGGACCTCATACAGAGACTTCACACAGAGATCTCACCCAGAGACAACACACAGAGACCTCACAGAGACCTCACATCTATTCTTCAGTATCCATTGACAAGTCTTTCTTAGTGAATATGAAACCACTTAGCAAACTGGCAGCATGATAAATATATTATCAGTTGTGCCCCTCTGAGATCCACCAGACACTCACTGTCAGCATTACTCTAAATGGGGAAATGTTGGAGAAGTTTTGTTCTTTTGGAATGTCACTGCCTCTGAACAAAAGAATTATACATTCCAAATGTAGATTTTCAAATTTCATTCTTAGGTGTTCATTAGCTTGAAGATCACATATTACATTATTTTATTTTTATTTATTTTAGAAGAATGAAGAAAATAATGTTTATTTCTTAGAAATGCATGTAGTACTCTATTTTTTTATTTTAAAAGATTTTTATTGGAGTATAGTTGAGTTACAAATTTGTGTTAGTTTCAGGTGTACAGCAAAGGGAGCCAGTTATACATGTACATATGTCCACTTTTTTTAAAGATTCTTTTCCCACAGAGGCCATTACAGAGTATTGAGTAGAGTTCCCCGTGCTATACAGTAGGTTATTATTACCTATTTTGTATATAGTAGTGTGTATATGTCAATCCCAATCTCCCAATTTATCCTTCCCCCCTTATCATCTCCTGGTAACCATAAGTTTTCATTTGTACTCTTGTTTTAGGAGAATCACAAATTGTAAGCACAGCTAAAACACTGTCAGTCTCCAGTGAGAGAAAATATTTGTCCAGTTTAGTTATCATCCAGTCAAATGGTATCTGGCACATTTTTTACTTTATTGAGGACAGAACTTAAACTTGAGATGGCTTACTTGTTTCCTTTGGAAACATAAGAAAAACCTGCAACAAAGGTACTCTAGGAATGAAATAAACCAAGAAAGAAGCATCCGGACTCACATTCACTTCCCAGAGGGCTGTGTAACTAGCACGTTATTTTGCACATAATAGCTTGCATCAGGTTTGTGGGGTTTGCTTTAGTTTTTAACAGGCCAATAATCATGTGAGGATTTTTCACAAGTCAAATTTCTGGTTTTAAATTTTACATTCTGGCAAAATTATGCTTCTGAATATTATTTTATTTCTTAAAATGTGGTAATGCCCTAAAATGATATTACACAATCATAACGTTCAGCTAACATACTTAAAAAGATGGGCTATTAAGGATTCATTCTTCAATAATTCTATGAAATGCACATTTTCTAAGACATGCAGTTAGGATCCATTTTATATTCATTATAGGGTTAACACATTGCTTTAAAAATTTTTGAAAGATTATAAAATATATGACTTAGCCTATGCTTGACATTATACATGTTACCTCATAAAATTACTGAGGGAAGGATATCTTAATATCTGAATTGAAGGTAGTGTACATTTAATCTACATTTGGCTTATAACAATGAATAATGAAAGGCTTTCATTTATTATATATCTCACACTTTCCAAAGGGTACACTTCTAAAAGACTACTGATTTCTCATTGCTAATAAGCAACCTATTGTCCTTGCCTTGGTAAAATCTATTTTAATGACAGCTGGTTCTCTCCCAGATTATCCATTGGTATTACAGCGTCACGGTCTTTTAAGAGGAGCAGGGCTGACACGAGGACTCTTTGGGCTTATTTCTACAAGAAATTTAGTTTTTCTATTCTCCTAATTAAAAAATGTATAATTATTAATTTTTCACTTTCTTATGTCATTGAATCAGAAAACAATGGACTATGGTCATGTATGTCATCTAATACTCTATCAGATCACTTTTTTTTAAATAGTGCAGCTTACTCAGGTAAGTTTACTGATCAGAACAAAATGGAATCAATTAGGAAAAAGTTCATACAGGAAAATATCCTTTTCAAAGTTGACTATTTTAACACAGTTAAATAAGCGATTATTTTTTAATCCTTTGAGTTAAAATTGTTCAGGGTGGCCAAGAAAGTCTGGAAACATGAAAAATGTCCATAAAAGCACTTTATTACTATAATACATTGAATGTGTTGCTCCTCATTATTAATTCACAGTTCATTAAGCTGGGCAAAATTACAACGAACAATGTGCATTAAAGCAAAATTCCCATCAATCATTTTCCATCTGTCATACATTCTTTTTTTTTTTTTTTTTTTCTGTATGCGGGCCTCTCACTGTTGTGGCCTCTCCCGTTGCGGAGCACAGGCTCCGGACGCGCAGGCCCAGCGGCCATGGCTCACGGGCCCAGCCGCTCCGCGGCATATGGGATCCTCCCAGACCGGGGCACGAACCCGTATCCCCTGCATCGGCAGGCGGACTCTCAACCACTGCGCCACCAGGGAGGCCCTGTCATACATTCTGTCAGATGATTTGTGTGTCTAATTTTCATGGAAAAACTTGTACCTTTACTCCAGAATAAGAAATCAAGGGGGATCAATCTATTAAAAAGATATTAATATTCCTAGACTCTGTGGCCTTCAGTATTTTTTTTAAAGAAGATTCACCTAGTGCAAATCTTATAAATATTTTTACCATTTAATATGCCCAGACAAAATGGATACAAAAATTAGATAAAAGAGAAAACAACAAAAACAGATCCCCTTTGTTTTCAAAACATTTGATGTTTACATCAAAATATTTTGTTGAAAATGAAGTGATTTTTAATCTATAGTTAAAAGACACTATAATGATATTTAGAACATATTACAGATCCGGATTTTTACAAATAGATTTTTATTTAAAACAGGTCTCACACTGATATCAATAAACCAGGCACTCTAGAACAAAATGTGGAGAGATGGCAATTATGCGATGACTTCTTAATACTCCAAGGGAAAAAGATGTTTTCCAAAGTAGTCCATCTACAATATTAACCCTTAAGATCTACTCCCCTTGATAGGTTTCAATATTATTTTCTCTTTTATACACATTGACTTTATAATTAACTCCTACAGGAGGACATTTCTGGAAATGTTCCCAGATATCTACAGCCACACTTTCGGTCATGATCACACCATGGAAAAAGTAGGGAACATCCAGATCCTGATGATCCAGGGGTTTCATAATTACCCCTTTGAGGTCAGTCAGAATCATAATCATTCCCAGAACAGGGTCGGTCTTTACATTTGTGCCCCGAGACATGCAGATTGTAACACTACCCACCCAAAGGCAAGTTGTCTTCCTTACTCAGGTTTGCAGGGGCACCACTCACTGTGGTAGCTAGAAGAGTCCGTTGCCCCCAGCCCGGACCTGCATTCTGTACTCTCCACACACACATCGTACCACAGATATACCAGTGGTGCTGATGAAACTTCCAGAAAGCTATAAAATAATGCATGCCAGGCACGGTAGATGAGGATTCAGAAAATGCTAACATCTTCTCTAGGAAATAAAGGTGACATACCTATGTGGCTTTAAGCATTTTTGTGCATTAGCTGGCCCCCGGGATCTGGGAAAAAGCATCTGATTTTAAAGTTTCTCAGCCTCATTCTCTGCAGTGAAATCTGAAGCTCTTCCTTCCTTCTCTGAGTCCAGAAGCTGGAATTGATACAGTCTGCTCTCTGTGATTTGTCTCTACCATTTGTTTCCAGTGACCACTTCAACTCAGATATCTCTGAATTCAGGGGTCACTCCTAAACTTCAGGACGAAGGTCACTGCCCTTTTTATTCCCACCACAAGTTTATGCTAGTAACCCTTTACCGTGTCAATAAATTTATTTTGTAGAATATGCCCCCTGGACTCCACCTGCTAAATCTGTTTTGTGGGCAAATCATTTGTTACTTAGCTAAACAAATTTTATAAAATCATATTTCATAAAATTGTATTTTATAAAATGTTACTTTCTTATTTCTTATTTATAAAATTGGTAAATCCAGGGATTTAGGCTTAATTATTATTTTTTAAAATGTTGGTACTCATTTTGCCAATTTTTCTTTTTACATATATCAGAAAATATGTTAAGAACTCAACTGTGAAGATACCACTATTTTTATTTTTTCTCACTTTTTGTACTTAACTTTTATAACAAACCTTTATTATTGCACAGGAAACAAGAAAGTTTGTTCCTTGGAAAACATCAGTCCTAAGAACGTACTAAGTTAAAGCTTAGCATGTTAGATCTGCGAGTAGCCTTGTCTTTTTTTTTTTTTTTTCGGTACGCAGGCCTCTCACTGTTGTGGCCTCTCCCGTTGCAGAGCACAGGCTCCGGACACGCAGGCTCAGCGGTCATGGCTCACGGCTCCAGCCGCTCCGTGGCATGTGGGATCTTCCCGGACCGGGGCACGAACCCGTGTCCCCTGCATCGGCAGGCGGACTCTGAACCACTGCGCCACCAGGGAAGCCCAACCTTGTCTTTTTTTTAATGATGCTTTTTTCTGAATTGGTTAAAAAAAAAAAAAAAAAAAAAGCCTTAAGGCTTAGGAACAGAAGCAAATTGAGAATTAAAATCCAAATCATTCAAATGAAGTTTGTCAGAACAGTTTGTGTGTGGAGAGGACAGCTTCTAGGCACTTCAGAGAAACCAGCAGGACAGAATTGAGAATAGCCAGCACCTTACAGGGCTTCTCACAGAAATGCTTTAATGCAAAGAGGTGACTGGATTTCACAGGGAGACCAGGGAGAGGATGCAGAGATAATTAAATCACATTCAAGCACCTGTTTACCTGGGAGGTAAGTTCCTTCATATTGTGGTCAGATGCTGTTTAGGGGGACACTGGTGCAGGGGAGGTGTTGGGAGGATGAACTCTTTTCTGAGTGATTTTGCAAGTGTGAAAATTCATCC
The DNA here is from genome assembly GCF_964341445.2 of Mesoplodon mirus. Classification (NCBI taxonomy): domain Eukaryota; kingdom Metazoa; phylum Chordata; class Mammalia; order Artiodactyla; family Ziphiidae; genus Mesoplodon; species Mesoplodon mirus. The sequence goes on along the minus strand of NC_138983.1, from coordinate 96,814,171 downwards.
AACAGAGATGCTAGAAAAATTTGCTCCTAGTAGCGAGCGTCCAACATGATATTTTGGGACAAAAATGTGTATTTGGAAGAATTTTTCACAAAAGAGCAGTGATGGGAGGAAAAGATTCATATGGGCCTGGCTAGTAATATTCTTCCTTCACAATTTTCTTGTGGGTTCCTGAGGCCTGTTGTGACTGCTTGGAGACCTGGTCCCCAAGCAATGGCCCTCTTTGTCATACTCAGGGTAACCCAGGAAGTTGCTTGTCTGAAGCAGAAAAGGTTCTCCCTTCCACTCATGTCCTCTTGCTGATCAGATGAACACATGGCATCATCTACAGCTGAGAGGTGTTTGTTAACTACCTTTGTTTCATAGGACACAACTCATATATACTCTACAGTAATGTTTATCACTGTCTTTTATAATCTCAAGGTAAGAAGTAATCAGTGTTAAAATCATTCTACTGGAATAACAAAGCACATGATTTTTTTTCCCTAATAGTGATTGTATTTGTTTGCTAGGGCTGCCATAACAAAAGACCACACTGGCTACTAGGTGGCTTAAACAACAAAAATATATTTTCTCATAGATCTAGAGGCTAGAAGTCCAAGATCAAAGTATCAAGTTTAGTTTCTTTGAGGTCTCTCTCCTTTGATGGCTACCTTCTCGCCGTGTCCTCACATGGTTGCCCCTCAGTCTGTGTTCTAATATTCCCCCCTTATAAAGATACAAGTCATATTGGATTAGAGTCCATCCATATGATCATTTTACCTTAATTTTCTCTTCCAAAGCAGTATTTCCAAGTAGAAGTTAAGCTTACTGTACAAGCAATCAGGTATTTAATAAGAGGCATTGCTATGGAGACAAAAAAACAATGGTTAATAATTGAGGCAAATTTCATATCAGTTTTTGAGTTCTGAGGGTAGACAGTTGAGAAGATCTCTAAATGTCAGGGTTAAAGCATCTTTTGTAGTTTGAATGTCCATCAGATGTTCAGGTAAACTTTCTGAGTGGTCCATATAGCAACAGGAACGAAGAAGACTGTCTAAACATGAGCTGCTGTGGAGATTTCTCTGAAGTTTATATTAAGATATCTACCTTCAGTATGCAGGACTTAGAAAAAAAGGCAGTTTTAGTTTCAATTATTCCAAGTCAAAAGGGTGGGAGAAAATTTGGAAACACTAGTTTGGAGAGTTGTAGTCAGGTAGTGGAGGAAACTAGAAAAATTCAGGATATAGTCCAGTTTTCAGGTAATTAACAAAACTTCAAGGAAAATTAATAGCACTAGAATCTAATATCCACAATATGTATTTTGGTTTCTATCGAAAGATAATTTTTCTCTCTAAAATCACCCTCATTTCTAACAAAGATAGCCAAATTAAGACACATTTGTTTGCAAAATAAGTCTAGGTTCAAAAAACTTGGTCTTATTTATATAAGTATAGCAAGGATTGTGACTGACCATATAGGCTTATTTTTTATTTTTATTTTTTGCTTTTATTAAGAGAATTTATTGCCTCTCTCTCCTCCCAATAGCTCAGACATGAAGAAGCAACATCAGAGGAAGACAGACAGACAAATGGCTCTTTGAGTTTGTCCTGCTTGGCACTGGTGAAGGAAGAGGCAGCTTTCTCAAAGTTTTTATCTGCTTAATTGGATGTAGTAGAGAAAGGGAACAAGGAAAGTCAGAGGGTAAGTGAACAGGCTCTGCACCTACCAAGGATGTGTTATCCTCCTAATCGTCCCAGTAGGAATATTCCATTCATGTTCTTTGATCTGATCCTTGCATTGGAAGACACTTCTTTTTTTAATCTCTTTTTTTAAATTTAATTTTAATTTTATATTGAAGTATAGTTGATTTACAATGTTGAATTAGTTTCAGGTGTACAGCAAAATGATTCAGTTATACATATACATATATCCATTCTTTTTCAGATTCTTTTGCCATATAGGTTATTACAGAATATTGAGTAGAGTTCCCTTTGCTATACAGTAGGGTCTTGTTGATTATCTATTTTATATATAGTAGTGTGTATATGTGAATCCAAACTCCTAATTTATCCCTCCCCATACCTTTTCCCTTTAGTAACCATAAGTTTGTTTTTTAAGTCTGTGAGTCTGTTTCTCTTTTGTAATTAAGTTCATTTGTATCATTTTTTCAGATTCCACAGATAAGTGATATCATATGATATTTGTCTTTCTCTGAATGACTTCACTTAGTATGATAATCTCTATGTCAATTCATGTTACTGCAAATGGCATTATTTCATTCATTTTTATGGCTGAGTAATATTCCATTGTATATATGTACCACATCTTCTTTATCCATTCATCTGTCAATGGACATTTAAATTGCTTTCATATCCTGGTTATTGTGAATAGTGCTGCACTGAACACTGGGGTGCATGTATCTTTTGGAAGTATAATTTTCTCCAGATACATGCCTAAGAGTAGGATTGCTGGATCATATGGTAGTTCTATTTTTAGTTTTTTAAGGAATCCCATAATATTCTCCATAGTGGTTGAACCAATTTACATTCCCACCAACAGTGTAGGAGGACTCCTTTTCTCCACACCCTCTCCAACATTTTTGTAGTCTACAGTTTGTAGACGTTTTGATGATGGTTACTCTGACTGGTGTGAGGTGATACCTCATTGTAGTTTTGATTTGCATTTCTCTAATAATTAGCGATGTTGAGCAGATTTTCATGTGCTTTTTGCCCATCAGTATGTCTTCTTTGGAGAAATGTCTGTTTAGATCTTCTGTCCATTTTTTGATTGGGTTGTTTGCTTTTTTGATATTGAGCTGCATGAGCTATTTGTATACTTTGGAGATTATTCCATTGTCAGTCTCATCATTTGCAAATATTTTCTCCCATTCTGTAGGTTGTCTTTTTGTTTTGTTTATGGTTTTCTTTGCTGTGCAAAAGCTTTTAAGTTTTATTAGGTCCCATTTGTTTATTTTAGTTTTTGTTTTCTTTCCTCTAGGAGGTGGATCCAAAAAGATATTGCTGCTGTGAAAGAGTGTTCTGCCTGGATTTTCCTCTAAGAGTTTTATAATATCCAGTCTTACATTTAGGTCTTTAATGCATTTTGAGTTTATTTTTGTCTGTGGTGTTAGAAAATTGTTCTAATTTCATTTTTTTACATGTAGCTGTCCAGTTTTCCCAGTACCACTTATTGGAGAGACTGTCTTTTCTCCATTGTACAGTCCTGCCTCCTTTGTCATAGATTAATTGACCATAGTTGTGTGGGTTTATTTCTGGGCTTTCTATTCTGTTCCATTGATCTATATTTCTGTTTTTGTGCAAGTACCATACTGATTACTGTAGCTTTGTAATATAGTCTGAAGACAGTGAGCCTGATTCCTCCAACTCCATTTTTGCTTTCATAGTATGCTTTGGCTATTTGGGGGTTTGTGTTTCTATACAAATTTTAAATTTTTCTGTTCCAGTTCTGTGAAAAATGCCATTGGTGGGGGCTTCCCTGGTGGTCCGGTGGCTGGGACTTCACCTTCCAATGAGGAGGATGCAGGTTCGATCTCTGGTCAGGGAGTTGGGATCCCACATGCAATGCAACCAAAGAACAAAAAACAAAAAAAACAAAAAAAAAACACATAAAACAGAAGCAATATTGTAACAAATTCAATAAAGACTTTAAAAATGGTCCACATGAAAAAAATCTTAAAAAAAAAACTCCACTGGTAATTTAATAGGGATTGCATTGAATCTGTAGATTGCCTTAAGTAGTATAGTCATTTTGACAGTATTGATTCTTCCAATCCAAGCACATGGTCTATCTCTCCATCTGTTTGTGTCACTTTCGATTTCTTTCATCAGCATCTTAGAGTTTTCAGAGTACAGGTCTTTTGTCTCCTTAGGTAGATTTATTCATAGGTATTTTTTTCTTTTTGATGTGATGGTAAATGGGATTCCTTCCATAATTTCTCTTTCTGATCTTTTGTTTTTAGTGTATAGGAACGAAAGAGATTTCTGTGTATTAATTTTGTATTCTGTGACTCTACTGAATTCATCGATGTGGTGTATCACACTGATTGATATGAGCCTGTGAGCCATGGCCGCTGAGCCTGCGCGTCTGGAGCCTGTGCTCCGCAACGGGAGAGGCCACAACAGTGAGAGGCCCGCATACCACGAAAAAAAAATCATAAAATGGGGCTTTCCTGGTGGCACAGTGTTTAAGAATCTGCCTGCCAGTGCAGGGGACATGGGTTCAAGCCCTGGTCCAGGAAGATCCCACATGCCGCAGAGCAACTAAGCCCACGTGCCACAACTACTGAGCCTGCGTTCTAGAGCCATTGAGCCACAACTACTAAAGCCCACGAGCCACAACTACTGAAGCCCATGCACCTAGAGCCCATGCTCTACAACAAGAGAAGCCACTGCAATGAGAAGCCCACGCACCACAACAAAGAGTAGCTGCCATTCGCTGCAACTAGAGAAAGCCCACACACAGCAACAAAGACCCAATGCAGCCAAAAATAAATAAAATAAATAAATTTATTTTTAAAATCATAAAATATCATAACCATCTTCTTCAGTTTACTTAGTCCCATGTAATTAATTCTTGTTTTGTTTGATCTTTTGTTAGAAGTTTTATGAAACCATCAATTTCTCCATTAGGGTTTTGTAAATTCTTACTCAGTTCAGTGTAATGATTTGAAATTCATCAGAAACTTGTGTTCTAGAATACTTGTTAGATCCTTTTCCATGAATTTCTCTGAACATGAAACACATTTTCAGGAAGCTTTTGTCAAAGCATCTGAGTAAAACCATTGTCTAAGTAATAAGAGACAAATATCCATTACTAAAAATTTGATTCATTCTAATGGAATTGACAAGAAAACTTATCTCTGTGACACAAAACATTTAAGATAATAACTAGAATTATGACTGATAACATTATACTAGGACATATCCAATTTTAGGAATTTCATATACTTTCGAGAACATTTATATTAATAACATTCACCCTTATGATATAACCTAGGGTTTATGATCATTTATTTAGCAATGCTTCCCATGTAAGTAACATACCAAATAAGCCTAATGAGTTTCATAGCTCTCTTTTCTAATAAGATAAAACAAATCTTCTAAGGTGTTCCAAGGGGCCTCTGGAAAACCTGAACGTTATTTCCAGGTCAATAAGACTTCATTTAGAATTTGACTTGGGGGAAAATCTACTTTTTCAAAAATAAAAATGTTTTAAAACACTTTGTCAAATATGATCATATGTCACTGTGAATTAATATTTAGTTATCAATTTAATCAAAGTCACAAAGATTCACATGTAAATACAGATAGTTAAATAGTGTAAAAAGACTTAGCTCTTTTAATATTGAAAGCACTCAGTTTTTCTTCAAAATTATCAAAGATTCATAAAGACGAAATGTACAATATTTGTTTTGCTAGACAGATTACATTGAATGTAAAAAAAGTCTTTGTTTACAATTTCTCATTAAGAGCAGACCAATAATTAAGAAAATTTTGCAAAAAGAGAGAAAAAACAAATTTTAATTTTCTACCAGCTTACTTTGGATATTAAAACTCAATCACTTTATTAAATTCATTCCAATTTTAGATCTGACTACACATAAAATTCCTTTCTAAAGATTCCTTTTTAACAAACCTCTTACAACTTTCTCTGTCCATTTGGATTTGTCCCTTGTTCTCTTTCCCATTTAGAAGTTATCAGCTTTAGGACAAAAATCACTTAACAAAGTTTTTACATTAACAAAAACATCTCCATACCTTACACTTTTTCTTACCCCAAAATATATTCTAATTTCCTTATAATTCCTAGTAGCTTTAACCACATCTATTATTTACAATTCTTAATCCTTTGAAGCTTTAATTTTTTTGTAAAGATAAAGTTAAAAATTATGAACTGTGTAAGTATTTTGTGGCTTGGCAAACTTATAAATACATTTCATAATTTCTAGAAACATATTCTACTTCATAGTACAAGCTTTTAATGAAGCACAAGACATATTTACTAATAGAACCAAACATATTTAGTGTGTAATACGAGGTCAAAAGTAGGTAAACTTAGACTCGTTCAGCAATTAATATTTCACTATTTTGTCTTAGTTGGAAATGATCTAGACATTCAATTCATTTAATTTAACTTAGCAAAACTCTAAGGGTACAATTTTTCAAAGACATTTAGAAAACTATTTAAGTTGACATAGCAAAAACAATTATTGCTAAAAAAAGTTTACCTAAAAGAATTCTTATCTTATGTCTATTTAATTAATTTGTTCTTAACAATCCCTCAGATTACTCATGACAATTTCATAAGATGTTAAAGTAGTGTTAGCCATCATCTTAAATTATTATTATTATTACTTTTTTCTGAGAAATTTTGTAAAAGAGATAACATGAGCTTATTTGACTTTTAGTAAAACTACATAGCATAAAGCTATTATACTTAATGCTGATAACTCTTAAGATATGTCTGTATTAATTAAACCATTAAACCTGAACTAGATTTTACTTACCAAAAATTATCCTAGATCATGTGAATTTGAAAAATATTTGTATTCGTTTTTGTTATATTTTTGAGAATTTTTATATTGCTTGTTGGAATAAATTAAGTTTACTCACTCAGATAGCTACAGTCTTTTATTATTTATGGAGAAGACTTTTAAGTCTTCTTGCCCTTTAAGTGTACTTGCCCTTGATAAACAATTTTAAGGAGACTGTGATTTAGAGTTTGAGCAAGAGAGGGTTTTTCTGGTGGTTTTTGTTTTAAAAAAAACCTCTTTCCTTTTTTTTTCTTTAAATTTTAGTTTCAGGTTCTAACAATTGAGATAATCTGGGCTCAGTCTCAGGCAATGTGGCTGTGTTTACATTTCAAAGACATGGTAAGATTTATAACTTTAAGGGACAGAGAAAAAAGTGTAAATTTTCTTCTGTGAGTTTTGGAGTGTATTTTTCTATTATCATAAGTCTCAGGGTAATTATTATTTTAAAAACTTTTTCTTCTTAAGTACAGGACAATTTTGCTCCAATTATCCTCAACTTTTATAATATCTACAAGAATTTGAGAGGAATAGGTTTCAGGGTTGGTGAAGATAAATGGGCCTTGACTTGTCCCTAAGTTGCATTTCTGGTTTTGTAGAGATTTGGAAGACAAAGATAATTGTTTCTATTAGCTCTTGAATATTGGCTTCCAACTGATCTTTTCCTAATTATTTGTAGGAGGGCCTAAGGAATTGCTGAGGAGATGGGGCAATTTTTAAAATTTTTCTTAAAAAGGCGAATTCATGTTGGATCTTTAATTTCTGTTATTTCATCTTAATAACGATTCCCTAAGGCTAGCTGTTATACATGATTTTTCCTTTCAATTTGATCCTTCCATAAATACCAATATGACAGCTGTTTATGATGAGAGCTCTCAAGAAGGGAATCTTTTAAATACAGCAAATTTAAAGGATCCATCATCTGGCCATTGAGGAGTAAGACCTTTCATTAATTTCAAATAGTGACTCAAATCAGTAAGCCTTTTTATGGAACGACCCAGAGGTAACTTTTCAGGCTTAGAATAAATCCTTACCATGGATGAAATAAGCACACTTTCAGATGGAGAGGGCACGGATGATATAGCCCCTATAATGTGAAAATTCATTTCCAAGGATAATCTAAGAAAGCAAAGGCCTTCATTGCACAGGCAGTAAGGGTGGTATAATGCAAACTGTGTCCCTGGTCTCTCCTGGGAAGTTGAGGCACCTCTGATCCCAAACCTACTAATCTGTGACATCAGGCACATGCTGCTGGAATGGGACTTTTCCAACACTAACAAGGCAATGAAGGTTGAAACAACAAAGGCCCCTTATGGACTGGGTCCCCTTAGGACAAACTCCTCTGACAGCTGGCACAACAAGACTAGAGTGTGCTGTTTATGACTTTGTGTCTCAGAACCCCAGTCAATTCAACTGGTTACCAGATGCACCCCAGTAAATACACCATCCAGATGGTGGAGACCAGAGAGAATATTCTCACTGGACAAAAAGCCAAATTCTCAGGACACAGAAAAATACAGAAGGAAAAATCTCATCCAGTTTTTATATAGAGAACTGACAGCAAAGTTTGTCTTAATAGGCACTGGACTGGAGAGAACTGGTAACTCACCAGTCTGTGAGGCTGTCTCAAACAGCAGGCTTATAGGGCCTATGCCTGTATTCTGCCCTATGGTTCTTTCTTCTTATGAAACACGACTCAGGAGACAGAGACAAAGAAAAACAGTGACTGTCTCTGGGAGGAAAGGATTAAGAAAAACTGAGATGAGATTACTCATTTCCATAAACCAGATTTTCTATGTCACAAGGATCTTGCTCCATAAGTATTTTCTTCTGCTAATCTAAATTTAGAGATAGAGAAAAGGAGACTCTTAAGCACTTTCCCTCCCACCAGACCTTACAGGCCTGGGAAGTTGAGGAGAGAAGAAATTTTACCTTCTGCTGGCCTTTGTCATGTGTCCTAGGATCTCTCAGCTGCAGCAGTCTTGTGGTGGGAAGCAGGGTTTAGCCAGCCTCCTGGTTGTCTTGTCAGCTGTTGAGGAGGAAGAAATGTCCCTGCCAACCTTCTTGAGTTAAAGAAGTAACAAGGTTTATACAGCCTTCTTGACCCTGCATTCCCTATCTCTGGTGCTAATGATGTCTTTCTACCTCCTGGTACAGGGAGGGCACCATTCACATGAGATACTAATTTCCTGCTTTCATGGAGACAGATAGGAAGGTCAGTGTGTCTCTCTTGCATCAGTCATTTCTTCAGTAACTTTAATTCAAAGTAATATTCCACTGAGGCATATTTTGGAGCATCCTGCCCTGGGCACCAACAAAGTCAAATGGTTTAGAGAGAAAGCAAGTCCCTTTGTCAGCACTGACCTGTGCTCATGGTGATTGTTATTCCATCTCCACAATACCATTGGGCTGGGTGCTCAAGAAACAGAGCTGTGAAAACATGGCTCCTGTCTCTTATAATTTATAGTACCAATGTTTCAAAGAAAAAATTTTATTTAGTGCCTCCTTTGTGTTAGACAATAATGCTGGTATATTTTCAAGATATACAAATAATAGAAAGAGACATGTATGGCACTTGAATTGTAGTGAGACATTAAAAATTCCCCCCCCAAAAAATCTTTTTCTTTATACTTATAAGAAAAAAAAATGTAGATTCATTTTGGATAAGATAAAGAAAATTTATGAAGTGATAAATCTAACCTGAGAAAGTAGAAAAGAACACAGTACACAGGCTCTGAGCATTCTACTCACAGAAAATATTGTCCTGTTCTTTTGCAATATGGACTTGTTCCCCTGTCCCTATGTCTGTCTCTTCCCCTCTCTGTTTCTGCCCCTCTTCTCTCTCTCCCTCACACATACACACATTCACTCCCCTACAAAAAAACCCATTGACTAAATGCTAATTGGCAGACACTGTGCTCAAACTGAGGCTACAGTGGTGAGTTAAAAACAGAGATAATTTTTCCATCCTCATCAAACGTATATTCCAAGATGGAGAAAGTGAATACTAACCAAAGAGTCACACAACCATAATATTGCAACCACAACGAACAACCATAACCACTGAGTTAAGCTAAGCAAGCCACTATTGTCAGCTTTCTCTCAACCCTCAGTAGAGTGTGTTCCACTTAAAGGCCTTGAGTAAGTCACTATTCTGTTGAGAAAATCCAGGACATTTCTCAGTCTTCCACATCTGAAATTATGCAGTTTGGAATGTCAGGAACAAGAGTGAGGGGAAAGGTCATTCAGAACTGCAACTAACCAGTTTCTCTCTTTCTGACTGCTGCAATAACCTCCTGGTCTATCCTGTGTTTACTCCCATTCCTCTGGCCTGTTCACAGAGCTGCCAAAGTGGTCCCTTAAAATTTAAGCCTGATTGTGCCACTCTATACTCAAAATCATCCAGTGAATTCAATTTAATTACAATAAATCCAAAGTTCTCACCAAGGCCTCAAAGTCCTTTTTGATCTGTTCTCCCCTTCTCCCATGTCTCTCTTGGCCTCATTCCTACCACTCTCCCCCTTGTTTTCTGTAATCCAGCCAAACTTGCTTCTTCTCCAGCTTTTACTAAAACACTACTTAGTAGACAAACAATTTAATTTAAATTGGGCAAAAAATTTAATAAGACACTTAACCAAAGAAGATACAGGAATGGTAAATAAGCAACATTTAAAAATGTTCAGCATTATCAGTCATCAAAGAAAAATTAAAACCACAATGCAAATAACTTCACATCTACTAGAATGACTAAAATTAAAAAGATTGATAGCATCAAATGTTAGTAAGGATGGAGAACAACCAGAAGTCTCATACATTCCTGAAGAAGATGTGAAATGATGTACTACTTTGGAAAACAGTTCGGCATTAATACAACCCCCTAATTTCACCCCCTAGGAATTTAAATTAGAAAAATATGTCCACACAAAATTTGTACATGAACGTTCATAGAAACAACTTTATTCATGATTGTGAAACTGAGTAGGATCCTGTGGGGCCTTCCCAGTGACAGACTCCCAGTGTTCCCTGCTTCTTGTTTGTAGAACAAAGCTTTAGTCTCCTAGGCCTCCCTTGATTTCCAGAGAGCAGTTAATGATTACAGAACTGACAAAATTCAGAAACAAAGGAAAAGCAGTCAAGCAAGAAAAGTAACAATAGATTGAAAAACAGTGTTGTCTATATCCCTTTCTCCTCAAGGGATATAGATAACAGTCTGACACATATCCTTGATGTGGTGCTCCAAGGACAATGGTGCTTCAAGGACAAAGGACAACCCTCTCTGAAAAAGTGTCAGCGTTACACCCCTTATCAGACCCTTAATTGCCCTCCCCACCATGTTGTGATGCTTATGAAATTCCTGAGCCCAGCTGGGCCATGAGACCTGTCCCAAATAAGAAAAGGCATCTTCCCTGTCCCACTGCCACCCTATAGAAGGAAAGTATATGTGCCTCGACCAATTAGTAAACGAAATTTTCACCTTGGAGCATTCCTTTGTTTTCTGGCTATAAAAACTGATCAATAGCACATGTTTGGGGTCCACTCCCCCAGACTACTAGGAAGTCAGCCTGCTGTTCTGGCAGAGACACTTTCCTCTAATAAATTCTATCTTCTTTACATTCTGCCTTGTGCCTGGAAATTCTTTTCCAACCCACGTATGGACCACGACACTTGAGCGTTTTTTGTAGACACTAAGGCTCTCCACCTGATGGAGGATTTGACTACATGCTGATCACAAGCATGTAGGTCCCAGACTGGTTGGAACAAGAAGGCTGATGATTAAGGTTCCCAAAATATCACCCTGTCACCTCTCCACCAACTAATCAAAAGAATGTCCATGAACTGATAATTCACCCTGAGACCCTCACTCCTAATGTTGTCTTTAGAAACACTTGCCCAAAAGTCTTCAGGGAGTTTGGGTCTTTTGAGCATTAGCTGCTTGTTATCCTTGCTTCGCATCCTGCAAATAAACACTGTACTTTCCTTCACCACAACTGGTATCAGTAGATTGGCTTTGCTCTGCATTGGGTGAGTGAATCTGTGTTTGGTTTGGCAATAATTTGGGCAACCATGAAGGGGCCACCATCCCTAGTGGGCATCTCAACCATAGCACACTGGCCCCTGACCAGTGGCAGCTCATGGATACTACTCAGCAGCTGCTTGAGCACCTTTGTCTCAGAGATGGCCCTGAACACTTGCCACTGACCAGGCATCATTGGCCCATGGCACTTTTGATTTCTGTGGTAAAGGGAAAAAGACACATGCTTTGCTGGTTGAGATTTCTCTAGTAAGTAGTGGAACTTGTGTGTGATAATACCAGGGTATTCATTCTCTTAGCCATTTGGGTCTGTCAGTGGCTAACCATTTGGTGGGATTTTCCCTTTTGGGCTGAGGAGTTTGAAACCCTGAGACACTACATTTGTTTGTTTGTTTGAGATTTTAAGATTACCAGCCATAAACAACTGAGAATGGGTAATCAGAGCTCTGTTTCATCTTATATTCCCTACGGTGTATTTTGCAGAATCGGGAAATTCTTAGCTCTTAGTTTCATGGGCTCGTACCCATGAAAAGGAGAAGGTGATATTTTTCTAAAACCATGTGGTCACAGTATTCTTTAGGCTCTGGAGAATAATGACCCAGATGGGGCACTTTTTGACATTCTAAAACTTGTTTTTGCGAATGAAAAAGCTGGCTTGTTAAAAGTATCTCTTCACTATTCTGACCAGAAGGAAACAAATCTTACTAGGAGGAACTTACATTTTTCCCCCTGTGCCTTTGAAATGTAAATGTTCTACCCTGGGCTCTAATGTACTCTCACTCACTCTTGTCTTGTCTATACCATCGCCAATTCCTGAGACTGAGGGGGGAAAAAAGGGAAAAGAGTCCTTTTTAAACTCAGGCAGGAAAACTGTGAGATCTCTGTTTGTCTGGAATGTATGTATGTCCATGTGTACATTATAAATATATCTCTTTTCCTTTGGATGGTATTATCAAAGTTAGTTTGTAAATGAGCTCTATTTAATTGACTTAAAGGAAATTAAGCACTTACAGAAATTCTCAGAAATATAAAAGAAACTAACTTGAATGAATTTCAGATTCATGTGATCTGAAAAATATTCAATATTAAATTTGGGATAATGGCTGACTTGGTCTAATGTCTCATAAAGTTTTCTTGGGTAATCTAAACATAATTTTTGAGAACAAGTGAATAAAATAGAGGTAAATGAGACAAGAGTTGTTAGGTGAACTCTGGGAATAATTATGTTTTAGGAATGTCTACTTAAAAATAGCTTTTCTGGACGTTTTAGTAACTTGAAATTTTAGAGTTTAACTAAATTAAGCTAAATGATGAGAATTCATTGAATATCGAAGTCTTTTCCAAATAAAATAATATACTGAAATATTAATTACTAAACATTGGCTTCCTTTTACAGAGAAAGTAAAGATATTTAAGACTATTAATAAATATGTTTGGTGTCACACTGAGACATTTTCCATAAGAAAGCACATATTTTTAGAAATTATAAATAGCATTTATTTATAAATTTGCCAATCTACAGAATGCTAATGTAAAGAACAGCTCATAATTGCTTACTTCTTAATTTTCACTAGGAATTTAGGTTTTTAAGACTTGAGAATTCTAATTAAATATGTAATTAAAGCCACTAGAAATAAGGAGAACATTTTAGTATACAGGGTAATAGGATGTGTGTTTTCATTAAAAGAAGGTATGAAGAATAGGAATTTATTTTGTTAAAGAAAAAGGAAGTAATTTTGTCTTAAAGCTGGGTATTTCTAAATAGGAAATAAAATAAAGGGCAAGTTAATATGAATATAGAAAGTTGTAGATTTCTGGGGAAAAAGTAATCTTTAGAAAGAAATTCTATGTGTTGTCAGGACTCACTAAGATTAGAATGAATTTAATTGAGTAAATGAATTTTAAGATTAAAAGTAAAGTGGTACAAAAACTTAAAAATTTTTTCTCTCTCTGTTAAGAGAAAAAAGTTTTCTTGGAATATTGATTTGCTTTTGATTACAGATGGTAAATTTTCTTTACCTTTTAAATAATCTGTTATAACTTTCCGTACTTGCTTTTAAAATCTTTCATTGTAACTTTGGTTAAATGGATAAGCATTGTTTCACAGTGATCTGTAATCCTATTTGACCAAGTGTCTTGAAACTTTTTAACATTTTGGATAAACTTCTCAAGGATAGAATCCTAATTAAAGATATTTTGACCTCTGGATAGCTTTGGGATGTTTCAGAGGACCCCTAAGTCATCTCAAAGAGAGATATTAAACTAATTAGGATTATTTGGTATATTATGGGAGGCACTGTCAATTGATTAGAGATAAATGTATCTCCAACCTTCTTAGGTTATACATTTAGATTATACTAAATATCATTAATATAGATATTCTTATGTTATATGAAATTAAATAAAATTTCTAAAATTTGAATATGTCAAATTTGTATGTTACAGAAGTAAACAAATTTTTTTTTGTCAATTGCATTTTAACCAGCTCTTTAACTGTGTCTTTTTAAGTCTTTTTATCATTCATAGATGCTTTTGCAAAAATGCTTCATCTTCAGGAAGATTCATACTAAAGACTTTCTGACAAGTGCAGGTTTCTGATAACTTTCAAATCATACCATTGAATTGGGTAAGAAATTAAAGAATTCTAATGGAAATCCTGATGGTTTCATAAAGGTTAAGGCTGCAAACTGTAAACAGCTCAAATGTTCATCATCAAGTGAATGAGTAATTCACATCAGCAATAAAGGGGAATGAAATATTAATATACATACATGGATGAATCTCAAAACATGCTGAGTGAAAGAAAGCAGGAACCAAATACACACTGTTAGATTCTATTTATGTAAATTTGAGAATGGGAAAACTATAGTCACTGAAAGCAAATCATCATATCACTTTTGTAGGAAGGTGAGGATTGACCACAAAGGAGCCTAAGGAAACTTTCTGGGTAATGGAAATTTTCTGTATCATGATTGTGGTAGTGATTACACAACTGTATATATTTGTCAAAATTTATCTAACTGTGCTATACACTTTACATGAGTGCTATCAGTTGTATGTAAATTGTACCCCAGTAGGGGTGATTAAAAGGAAATATATATTATGTATGACATATAAATATATGTTTACATATATTACATATACATCATGACAATAGAATAAAACATGTTCTTAGTGATTAAATTGCCATTTAGCCAACATCCAGAATGCCAAACATCCTTATTTTTTTCTTGTTTTTCCTTTCTCTAACCTTTCAAAAAGCATCATTTTTAATAGTCACATCAACATTGCTGATTAGATTTGCAGTAATTTGAAAACACAGAAGACATTCCTTTTAAAAATATAAACAAAAGCTTCTTTCATCTGCTCTCTAGATCTTTTTATTCTTATGCCACATTCTTTACACCAGTTGACCAATTGAGTTAGGCACTCATTTACTTTTTCACAAATCTTTGCTGTGTTTCTGCTAGTTCTGCATTAGGGACTATTAAGGAGGAAAACCACTGACACAAAATGGTTTCATTTGTGCTGAAGCCCACGATACCATGCATATATTTAATACCTAACCTACTTGCAATTTCGACCTTCACCAGAAATGTTATCTTAATTCTGAAATCTGGAATCTTCTGGTCAGCACCAATGTGGTAATCTATCACAGGGGCCCTCTCCATCTCCCCCAACCCAAGAAGAAGAGGCAATCTGCAAGATAAAACTCAAGGCTTCCCTTCCCTACAAAGAGAAGATAGTACTGGTCCCAAATAACCTTTTTTTCTTTTGCTAAGACTTTCTTGCCCACCCTCCTTTCTATAAAAACCTTCCACTCTGTGTAACTTCTCAAAGTGCTCTTCTATTTACTAGATGAGATGCTGCCCAATTCATAAAGCATCAAATAAGGCCAATCAGATTTTCAAATTTACTCAGTTGAATTTTGTTTTTTAACAAGACATGACCTTAAACAAGATAAACATTGGCCCTGTTTTCATCTCAGGTGGCCTCAGCCTGCAGCTGCTTGAAGCAGGATTTTGGTTCCTGGCCAGAGATTGAAGTCAGGCCGGGGCAGTGAAAGCACTAAATCCTAGCCACTAGACCACCAGGGACTAGTGGCCAGTGACAAGGTCCTGGCCTGTCTGCTGTGTAGAAATGAATTTCCACAGAGATGGAAAGTAGTGAAACAAGTAAAGTGTTTATTAGGAGGACAAAGAATACATGTGGATAGACACATGGGCGGGCTCAGAGAGAGAGTTGCGCTCACATGGTAGTTTGAATCACTTTTATGGGGAATTTCTTCCAGGTTTCCTTTGACCAATCATCTTGCTTTGCCTGGTTCTGAGTCCATATTTGGTATACCTCAGGGTCCTCCCGTGTTCATGTGCATCTCTTAGCCAAGATGGATTCTAGCGAAGAGGCCTATGGGTAGTTGACATCACTTACTATGGGGTGGTGCCCTCTCCCTTTTTGACCTCCAAGGAACCCTTCTGCACATGTGTAGCTGGGAAGGTCTCCTTGACTACGAGAATGAGGAACATCTAGTCTTTTATCTCTTATCTGGGCAGGGCACAGCCTCCTTTCTCGATTGCCCTGTTATTGATATTTTGGAGTTTCTGTCCAGAGGGAATGAACTCCTGCTGCTTACCCTGGGGCCCATCTATCTCCTGCCTCACTTTCACAGAACTCACAATCTGCTGTGAGAGACAGTCAGAATATGAGCACACACACACACAAATAATTTTAAAGCCCGATAGATTTGAAGTCAATAGAAAAGACATTGAGGGCTTCCCTGGTGGCACAGTGGTTAAGAATCCGCCTGCCAGTGCAGGGGACACGGGTTCAAGCCCTGGTCCAGGAAGATCCCACATGTCATGGAGCAACTAAGTCCGCGAGCCACAACTACTGAGCCCGCATGTTGCAACTACTGAAGCCCATGAGCCTAGAGCCCGTGCTGCGCAACAAGAGGAGCCACCACAATGAGAAGCCCTCACACCGCAACGAAGAGAATCCCCTGCTTGCCGCAACTAGAGAAAGCCCACGCGCAGCAACGAAAACCCAATGCAGCCATAAATAAATAAATAAATAAATAATAAATTAAAAAAAAAAAGAAAAGACATTGAAAAAGAAATGGGCCTCCTTTTGATAAGGAAGTCAGAGGTTTCTCTGTAACTTCTTCTGAGAACAATAAGCCATGTCTTTTCCTTCTTCTACATTTTCTCTCCCCACTGCTGACCCCAACAAAATGCTGAAGACAGAATTTGCACTCAATAGATTACCTTTTAAATTGATGTAAAAGTATAAAGTATATTTATGTGCATTAAAGTATGGAAGGGCATACATTTGGAGCATAAAAGCTCAGTACCTGCTGGAAATATCACATAATTGATGAATATAAAACTAATTATATAATAGGGAAATTAAAAAGAAATTTCAGGCTGTGTAGAGACTAAATTAAGAGAACAATATCATATATAATAGCTGAATATTTTGGCATTTGAAATTGGAATTTAAAAAATAGATAAGAGAGGAAGAAATAGGAGTCTTAATTAATAACTGAAGGACAAAGGGGGGATAGGTAGCTTATTTAGCTTATTTCTGCCTTTTTAGTTGCAGAAAATATCAGTTTTGAAACCAGATATGGTTGCCATGTATTAGTTCTGCACAAAGTGCTAGGATGAGTTTCCCCACACCCACAGTTTGGGGATAGTGCTTTACTCATAACTCATCTTTCATGCATTTGCCTAAATTCTTGTGGAATACAGCTGGACTTGCAGCTCATAAATGTGACCTTTGGATGTGTTTTAAACACTACTGAACTCCATTTTAATTTTACATAGTAAAGCCTCTGGGCTCTATTTACTCTTTCATTATATAACATTCATTTATCTTATGAAAAACGCTGTGATTCACTGTTGGTCTAGCATTTTTTTTTTCACTTATTTGGATGATTTTTAGAATCCAAACTGTATTGTTATTTATCTTGGAAAACAGAAACACTTTCGGGAGTCAGTTCTCTGAGTCCCAAACCCCTCACCCGACACCCTCTTGTGGTGCTGTGCCCTGGGGGGAGGATACAGCAGGATCTGCAGGTGGAGAGGCTTGGAGAGCTGAGGGTATTATGTGTCTGGTTTATCGCCAAGATCAGTCAAGCCCCAAATTATAGTGTTGAGGGAGAAATTTTTCACGTAATGGGGTATGGGGAAGTCATTTAGGCTTATACATGGTTCAGTGTAAACTCTGTGTGAACTGAAAGAGCCTGTCAAGCACACAGAGCACATCTGCTTTAACCATTAAGGAAAAGAAATGCCTGATTCAAAAAGAAGGATAAGTGACTCCCTTCTTACGATGCCCGTGTTCACACCCTCTCGAAGATGAGGCTCCTTTCCCACGTGCCAGGATCCCACTGTCTCACTAGACATGTCCTCAATCTGTCTCTTTTGAAATCTTCAAGGAATAGACCCCTGTCATGTTGGATGTATGTTCTTTGTTCTGATAAAGTACAAGACTACCATGCTTCAGTGGAGAAGCTCCTTAGAGCCTTTTGAGGGGCTGCCTCCCAGATTATAGCCCTCAGCTTGGCTCAAATAAAACTATTTTCTGTTCCTATTATAAATTCTTTATTATTTCCCTCCACAGTGTGTTATTCCTTATGGAGTCCAGCTGTTCTAGGCTGACACCAAGCCACCCTGAAGCAGCCATCATGTCTTCATTGCCTCTTTCTCACATCTGGGTCCTTGAAGGTTGCTGAGATCACACTTGCTTGTCTGTGTCCATGGAACCCAGGGCAGAGCCCAGGTCCTCCCACCAGGGCCCTGGATTCTGGTACCAAACCCAGGAGAAGGTGTGCTCTAGTTATATCAGCCTCACCTGGCACCAAGGCCAAGATCGTCATGTGTTTTTTCCCAGACTTCTTCTGTGGGAAAGGGTTTTGGGACGTTTTGTTTTCCCTAGTTCACCCTAGAGAGATGCAAGGAGGAAGTCTGATGCAGACTTTCCAGCTTACAAACATCTGAGGGCTGTGTCTCAGGTCAGGATCAATGTTCCCTTTTCCATGGGCATTCAAGTCAGTGAGGCAGCCTGACTTGAGGGCCAGGACTCTGCCTCTGTAGTCCTGGAGGTGATGGCTGAGGGCTGGGGACAGGGGCACTGCGGTTCTGCCCAAGGGGAATTAAAGGCCAGAAAGCCCTGGTTTCTGCAGGAGTTTGATAATCGCCTGGAATGTATGCCAGTTAACATATAATTTCTTTATCCTATTTATTCATTATTGTTATCATTGTATCATCATTGTACTTTGGGACTCAATTTTTTATTGTTATAGAAATCCAATGTTTTCAAAGATTCTCCCTCAAGGATTCTACTGTTAACATTTTTCATTAAGAGAAATGCCTGTCTATTCCAATCTTTCTTTCCCTCCATTATTTACTGTGTCTTTTCTAGGTCTTGTCCTTGTCTCCTGGGCCACAGTCAGTAATGTCTCCACTTATGTATTCTGAGTGTGTGATCATTTGGTCCAAGGGATTCTGCTGAATGAAGTATAAATTCTGATATCTTTCTCTTGCAAACTTTCAAAACCTACAAATAAAATGAAGATATGGGCAATATAAAATGAAAATATGATTTTCCATTCTTATTAATATCTATCTCTATATTTCAATAGAATTCAATTATCGGCCCCTGGTGACTATATTTTTCAAAAGAATTCCCTAAATAATTACCAGGAATTCACTACTCCAATGTAATGTAGAAGATATTCTTAGTGTATTCTTCAAATTCATGTTGATGGAATGCTCAAGTTCCCTATATCAAATTGAGCTCCTATATTCCCTCTGAATAATAAAACTAAGATATGTTTGCTAAAGATTGTTGAAAAACAACATTTTAGCTTGACATGGACAGTAGAAATACAGTATCACTAAGGGTGAAAATTTAGTATATGTCCTGTGGACTACCAATTTCATGTTCCACAATCACAATCGAACCATTTAAATACAGAATTATTTCCTAATTCTCTATTATATAAATCTCATTATAAATAACAAGCATTTTTCTTAAATTCCATATATATGTGTTAGCATACAGTATTTGTCTTTCTCTTTCTGACTTACTTCACTCTGTATGACAGACTCTAGGTCTATGAAGGAAATGAAGGAAACGATAGCAAAGATCAATAAAACTAAAAGCTGGTTCTTTGAGAAGATAAACAAAATTGATAAACCATTAGCCAGACTCATCAAGAAAAAAAGGGAGAAGACTCAAATCAATAGAATTAGAAATGAAAAAGGAGAAGTAACAACTGACACTGCAGAAATACAAAAGATCAGGAGAGATTACTACAAGAAACTCTATGCCAATAAAATGGACAACCTGGAAGAAATGGACAAATTCTTAGAAATGCACAACCTGCCAAAACTGAATCAGGAAGAAATAGAAAATATGAATAGAACAATCACAAGCACTGAAATTGAAACTGTGATTAAAAATCTTCCAACAAACAAAAGCCCAGGACCAGATGGCTTCACAGGTGAATTCTATCAAGCATTTAG
The DNA here is from genome assembly GCF_964341445.2 of Mesoplodon mirus. Taxonomy (NCBI): domain Eukaryota; kingdom Metazoa; phylum Chordata; class Mammalia; order Artiodactyla; family Ziphiidae; genus Mesoplodon; species Mesoplodon mirus. The sequence continues at coordinate 96,794,079 of NC_138983.1, read as the reverse complement.
AGAAGAGCTAACACCTATCCTTCTCAAACTCTTCCAAAATATAGCAGAGGGAGGAACACTCCCAAACTCATTTTATGAGGCCACCATCACCCTGATACCAAAACCAGACAAGGATGTCACAAAGAAAGAAAACTACAGGCCAATATCACTGATGAACATAGATGCAAAAATCCTCCACAAAATACTAGCAAACAGAATCCAACAGCACATTGAAAGGATCATACACCATGATCAAGTGGGATTTATTCCAGGAATGCAAGGATTCTTCAATATATGCAAATCAATCAATGTGATACACCGTATTAACAAATTGAAGAAGAAAAACCACATGATCATCTCAATAGATGCAGAGAAAGCTTTTGACAAAATTCAACACCCATTTATGATAAAAACCCTGCAGAAAGTAGGCATAGAGGGAACTTTCCTCAACATAATAAAGGCCATATATGACAAACCCACAGCCAACATCGTCCTCAATGGTGAAAAACTGAAACCATTTCCACTAAGATCAGGAACAAGACAAGGCTGCCCACTCTCACCACTCTTATTCAACTTCGTTTTGGAAGTTTTAGCCACAGCAATCAGAGAAGAAAAGGAAATAAAAGGAATCCAAATTGGAAAAGAAGAAGTAAAGCTGTCATTGTTTGCAGATGACATGATACTATACATAGAGAATCCTGAAGAGGCCACCAGAAAATTACTAGAGCTAATCAATGAATTTGGTAAAGTAGCAGGATACAAAATTAATGCACAGAAATCTCTGGCATTCCTGTACATTAATGATGAAAAATCTGAAAGTGAAATCAAGAAAACACTCCCATTTACCATTGCAACAAAAAGAATAAAATATCTAGGAATAAACCTACCTAAGGAGACAAAAGACCTGTATGCAGAAAATTATAAGGCACTGATGAAAGGAATTAAAGAAGATACAAACAGATGGAGAGATATACCATGCGCCTCGATTGGAAGAATCAATATTGTGAAAATGACTCTACTACCCAAAGCAATCTACAGATTCAATGCAATCCCTATCAAACTACCACTGGCATTTTTCACAGAACTAGAACAAAAAATTTCAAAATTTGTTTGGAAAAACAAAAGACCCCGAATAGCCAAAGCAATCTTGAGAACAAAAAACGGAGCTGGAGGAATCAGGCTCCCTGACTTCAGACTATACTACAAAGCTACAGTAATCAAGACAGTGTGGTACTGGCACAAAAACAGAAAGATAGATCAATGGAACAAGATAGAAAACCCAGAGATAAACCCACGCACATATGGTCAACTTATCTTTGATAAAGGAGGCAGGAAAGTACAGTGGAGAAAGGACAGCCTCTTCAATAAGTGGTGCTGGGAAAACTGGACAGGGACATGTAAAAGTATGAGATTAGATCATTCCCTAACACCATACACAAAAATAAGCTCAAAATGGATTAAAGACCTAAATGTAAGGCCAGAAACTATCAAACTCTTAGAGGAAAACAGAGGCAGAACACTCTATGACATAAATCACAGCAAGATCCTTTTGGACCCACCTCCTACAGAAATGGAAATAAAAACAAAAATAAACACATGGGACCTAATGAAACTTCAAAGCTTTTGCACAGCAAAGGAAACCATAAACAAGACCAAAAGAGAACCCTCAGAATAGGAGAAAATATTTGCAAATGAAGCAACTGACAGAGGATTAATCTCCAAAATTTATAAGCAGCTCATGCAGCTCAACAGCAAAAAAACAAACAACCCAATCCAAAAATGGGCAGAAGACCTAAATAGACATTTCTCCAAAGAAGATATACAGACTGCCAACAAACACATGAAAGAATGCTCAACATCATTAATCATTAGAGAAATGCAAATCAGAACTACAATGAGATATCATCTCACACCAGTCAGAATGGACATCATCAAGAAATCTAGAAACAATAAATGCTGGAGAGGGTGTGGAGAACAGGGAACACTCTTGCACTGCTGGTGGGAATGTGAATTGGTACAGCCGCTATGGAGAACAGTATGGAGGTTCCTTAAAAAACTACAAATAGAGCTACCATATGACCCAGCAATCCCACTACTGGGCATATACCCTGAGAAAACCATTAATCAAAAAGAGACATGTACCAAAATGTTCATTGCAGCTCTATTCACAATAGCCCGGAGATGGAAACAACCTAAGTGTCCATCATCGGATGAATGGATAAAGAAGATGTGGCACATATATACAATGGAATATTACTCAGCCATAAAAAGAAACGAAACTGAGCTATTTGTAATGAGGTGGATAGACCTAGAGTCTGTCATACAGAGTGAAGTAAATCAGAAAGAGAAAGACAAATACTGTATGCTAACACATATATATGGAATTTAAGAAAAACAATGTCATGAAGAACCTAGGGGTAAAACAGGAATAAAGACACAGACCTACTGAGAATGGACTTGAGGATATGGGGAGGGGAAAGGGTAAGCTGTGACAAAGCGAAAGAGAGGCATGGACATATATACACTACCAAACGTGAGGTAGATAGCTAGTGGGAAGCAGCCGCATAGCACAGGGAGATCAGCTCGGTACTTTGTGACCGCCTGGAGGGGTGGGATAGGGAGGGTGGGAGGGAGACGCAAAAGGGAGGGGATATGGAAACATATGTATATGTATAACTGATTAAATTTGTTATAAAGCAAAAAAATAAAATTAAATTAAAAAAAAAATAACAAGCATTTTAAAAGCTTTAAATTTTTAACTATAGCTCATAAATTTGTACCTTTTCTCCTCTATCAACAAAAATTGACTTTCATGGTTAACTCAGTTAAAAAATAAAACAGCACAATAGGAAAGAAGTAAAATATCTCCATTGCCTACGATATATAATAATATATATAAATATGTTGATGACAAAAACGTGGGTCTGCTCTCCCATGTGCAGTAAAGCAAATCTACTGACACCAGGTTATGGCGAAGGAAAGTGCAGCGTTTATTGCAGGTGCCAGGCAGGGAGTTCAGGTCAGCTAGTGCTCAAAACCCCTGAACCCCCTTTCCTGATGGGTTTCATGAAAGCATTTTTAAATACCAGGTGAGAGAGGGGAATCACAGGGTATGTGATCAGCTCCTGCACAATTCTTTGGTTGATGTGAGGTAACAGAGCAGTGTCACAGGGGTTAACGTTATCAATCCTCAGGCTCCAGTAAAAGATCTCCTACTTAAAACAGTTTTGAAAGTTAATAAAAATAAACACTAACTGAGTAGAGGGAAGGTGTCCTCAACTTCAGAACAGTGTAAAGTCAGCAAATATCACAGCTGGTACACCCCTCGAAGAGACTGATCTGGACTGGTTGCAATTTTTAAGAAAACACATTTGGGTAAAATTAACTCTGCACTTAAAAAAACTGACTCACAGGTTTTAGGTTTTCTCAATGCTCTAAAAGTACTTATTTTTCCTTTCCAAGAAGGGACTTTCAACCTCCCCCAAAGTAAAAGGGCAGTGCCTCTTGGATTGCTTTCTCTCACTGAACACACCGAAGAAAAATTGCATCATGTTGGTGTCTATCTGAATAATGTGCTCAGGGCTCTCCCTGAGTCATTGCATGGTTCTCATTTGCACGTGGGAGCCAATGGGTCTAAGTGCAGGCCACCACAAGACGTGCCACTATGGCATGTGGATTATTTTGAGCTGAAAACAATCAAGGCCCAAGACTCAGGAAGAGCCTTTGAAATTCCCCCTTACTGCCTAAAATAATTTAAGACAGGAGGCCTGTCCCAAGAAGAAGCTATCACTAGAGATAAATGTAGTATAATACTAGGTGTGGTAGAACAGGAGGAACATTGAAAAGCCCATTTGATCAAAATCCTCTCTGTGGGGCTTCCCTGGTGGCGCAGTGGTTGAGAGCCCGCCTGCCGATGCCGGGGACACGGGTTTGTGTCCCGGTCCGGGAAGATCCCACGTGCCGCGGAGCGGCTGGGCCCATGAGCCATGGCTGCTGGGCCTGTGCGTCCGGAGCCTGTGCTCCGCAACGGGAGAGGCCACAACAGTGAGAGGCACGTGTACCACAAAAAAAAAATTCTCTCTGTGTCTCATTGTCTTTGGATGGATCAGCAAACATTTGCTTACCAAACATTAACTCTTTTTAACTTCCTGTGAATTACCTTACTTCCCCTTGAAATTTCAGACCCATACCTCCTTCTGATGCCGAAATTTGGCCTCTGTGCACTGGTATGGAATCGAATTCGGGGGCAGAGTTTGGGTGAAGTAGAAAAGAATAGGTTTATTGTGTTGCCAGGCAAAGGGGGACACAGCAGGCTAATGCCCTCAAAACTATGTGTCCCAACCTGGGGGGATTTGGTGAGGAGTTTTATAGCAATGGTTCAAGGTCAGGGTTGCTGATAAGGATTATGGTGTGTTCAGGGCCTGCAATCCTTTAATCTGCCCTCAGGTGGTCTCCTGATGAGCTTCTATGCTTCTCAAGGTTATCAAACCGTGACCTTCTCTCTAGAATGAAGGATGCTTCATCAAGTAGTTAACATCTTCCATTTGTTGGGGATTTTAGTTCTGTAGAAGAGCTCAGTTATTGGTATATGTTTCCCTTGAGGCAGAACCAGGATCTTGTCCCAAAAGCTGCACTATTGTTTCTTGACAGTTCCTCCCTTGTCTCTGCAGCCCCTCCCTTCCCTGATTAGCAACTATTTGACCCTACCCTTTGGAATTCAGGGAAGGTTGTGGAGGCTGAAGCCTAGTCCCTGCAAACAAGAAATGGGGGACACAGAAAGACTTTAGTGCCCAGGAGCCCCACAGGGTCCTGCTCAGTTTCACTTCTCTTTAGTCAAGAATATATATATGTCACCTTGTCTTGCTGTCTTTGGAATTCTTCATACTTATGTGAATTCCCCATGTGCACATAATAATTTAATTGTCTCTTGTTAATCTGCCTTATGTCATTTTCATTGCCAGCCAAAGAGCTAATGTTACCCAAAAACCTGGGTTTGCCTCTTGGTGGGTGTCAAGCTGAAAGGCACAACATAAACAAAGATTGGGAGAAGAAAGGATTTGTTACTTGCAGCAAGTAAAGAGAACACCGGGGGTCTTTCCCAAAGCGGTGTCTTCCTGAACAGCAAAATTGGGGAATTTTTAAGCTAAGGGTATATGCATATTCATGAAGGGGTTTGGGTGGTCCACAGAGTCCAAGCTTTAGTGGACTGAAGTCACGAGGGTCAGAAAAGGTCAATATCATCATTCCTTATGTTCCCAGTTGATCAGGCTAATCTTTACCATTGAAAGAGAACTGGGAGTCTTTACAATTATCTTTGTTATTGTTACTTCTTTTACCTGAAAACAGTCCTTTGATTCTGCATTATTTTGTTCCCTTAAGATCATTAATTACTGAGACCCTTTCAACGGCAAGCATCCTGGCCAGGCTTACATTGCAAAATGGCTTAGGCCAAAAATGACTCCTAGATATACATATTATTAAACTTTTGTTTTATTTTCTCCTGTTAATCAGTCTTACGTCAATTTAATTCTTAGACCAGCTAAAAGTGTTACCTGAAACACTTCTTTTGTTGAGCCAAAAGACACAACCAAGCCAAAGGGCAGGAGAAGGAAGGCTTTATTACTTGCAGCAAGTAAGGAGAACACCAGGGATTTTCCCAAAACGGTGGCTCCTTGAACAGCCAAATTGGGAAAGTTTTAAACTGTCAACTGAAAAAAAAAAAGCACAAACTGAGAGTTGTGAGTTAAGTTTTATTTGGGGCAAAATGAGGACTATAGCCAAGGAAACAGCCTCTCAGATAGCTCTGAGGAACTGCTCGAAAGAGTTAGGGGGAAGGTCAGCATGTATGTGATTTTGGTGAAGGGGGACACATGGAATCAGGGACACATTTTGGCAGAAATTTGCTGCTAGTCACGAAGTGGTGGCTGCTAGTCACAAGGAGCAGATGTCTCCATGAATGATTTTAGTGCTTTTCTAGATATGAGAAGATAAAAGAAACTGGGCTCATAAAATCTTCTGAAAATATCTAACTATCTGAAGGCCTGTTCTGCCGGGTTTTCCCAGAGCATAGACTGCCTCATTCCTGATCTCTGTCCTGAATTTCATTCAGGGTGTGTTGAAGGTTGTGAAACAAAATTTATATTTTATGGCAAGACAAGAAATTTAAACATAAACTCTTCTCTGCCCTTTGGTCTCCTCTCTCCCCACACTGTGCATTGTGCATCTGCATTATACATTGACCAAACCTCCCCCATAGGCAGGGACACTTGCTCAACCATAAAGAGCAACATTCTCCTAACATCAACAAGACAACTCCCTCCTTAAGAGATAACATTTCTTCTTGACCTTGTAAGGGGTTACATGACCAGCAGGATGGCACTTAGATCTGAATTATGTAAACGTTCAATAACATGTCATTTGATGTACAGCCCTCTGTCTCAAAAAAAACTTATACACCTCCCTGGGTTTCTAATGGGCAGAACAGTTTTCAGAGTTTTCTGAGATGCTCTTCCCAGGTTATAATCCTCAAATTTGGCTCAAAGAAAAATTTCCAGTTCTCTTTTAGATCAAGTGATTACTTTTTTGTCAAGGTCAGAGACTACAGTGGCTAGTGACTTCATTCTTATAGAACCAGATGGTAAGGGACCATTTTATTTCACAAGATCATTAATTACTGAGACCTGTTCAAGAGCAAGCATCATGACCAGGCTGAGATCACAAATGATTTAGGCTTAAAATGGCTTCTCTTATGTCAAAAAGTTATATTTGATTCTTTTTCTTTGGGGACCCCCTGCTCCATTTGCCTACAGAAGGGCAGAGGAAAAGTTCTTCCTCTCTGACAGTCTTCATGACTGCCTGGAGAAACAATGATGGACTCAGGAGTTCTTCTCAGCCTCGATGTGCACAGAAATCTTTATGCCTATGGTAAAGGGGCATGGAAAGGAGAGGGTTCTCAATGTGTAGAAGTTCAGATGCTTTCAAAGGCAGGCAATGTACCCTGCACTATAATGCCTGTTGGGCAGGAAGAAAGTTTCCTGTACCCTTCTAGATTTTTCTGGTTAGTCTAGGAATTAAATGGACATGAGACAGATTAAGATTAACAGGAGAAAATCAAACAAAATTTAATAATATGTATACATGGAAGAGACCCAGGAGAACTCAGTAAATCTCCCAAATGGCTGAAATCCTCACCTTAAATACCACTTTCAACTAAAGACAAACATGTTGGGTGTAGTGGTTTGGGACTTCAAAGGGGAGGAAGGCAATTCTTCCCCGGACCTCATACCTGAGGTCACCATACCTCAAGGGGAAATTCAGCTTGCACTGCAACTTCAACTAAAGAACAGTTCTTCGTGTAACACGGCCGGATACTGGAAGATACACAGGTCCCTCGGCCGACCGAAGGCATCCCTTCATTGAGGCCGTTCGCTAGTCGCAGAACACCCTGCTTTAAAAAGTTGATTCAGTTTAGGGCACAGTGGGTAGCTTGTGTCTCTTTTACTTGTTAGAAAACACACGTATTTAGGCTGCGTGTCAATCTACACATGGCGTCTATAGCGAAAAGCCTGGTTTTCCCATTTTGAAAGTTCCATTCTTGCAGCCGGAAAAAACCTGAAAAACACTGTTGTTGCCGTGTTTCTAGACCCTGCAGGCATGGCTCTGAGAAAAAAAAGAGTTTTCTCGAAAGAAAGAGGGTGCTTCCAGGTCCTGGATGGCAGCTCTTCCTGCCCTGCTCTAGAGCTAAGGGGAATCTCAACGGGGGCCCTAGCCTCACCGTAAGGTCTTGATTTGGCATCCAGAAGGGTAGGCGTGAAGCAGGTTCCCTGAGGCCTTAGTCGCAGTTCTGCATTCGTTTAACGGCAGTAAGTGTCTAGAGACTCGTGGCCCCGTTGCGTCAGCGCCAGTTTCAGGACAAGAACTCTGAGGACCCGCTGGCTCCCCTGGGCTTGCTGGGCCACACTCAGACCCGTAGGCCCTTCAGGGTGCCCCAGGGTAGGCCGAGGGAAGGGTAACACACTGCAGTCTACCTTGGGGGAGCTAGATGTTGATGTTCCAACTACCGGGTTTGTTTTTTTTTTTTTGCAAAAACCCCTAAATATCCTGTGCCCTCCCTTACCTCTTCAGAACAGTCCCTCAGAGCTATCTGAGAGGCTGTCTCCTGACTTGTCCTCAGTATGTCCTCCAAATAAAACATAATTCTCAACTTTTAGGTTGTGCATTTTTTTTCAGTCAACATTTAATTGTATGGCTCATGTAGGTACTATGCCTACATGTAATGGGATGAGCTGTAAATTATTAAAACTAGATAAATTCTGTCAGCTCTACCACTAGCTGAGATCAGGCTTTCTTCTCTGGATACTTCTGTCATAGACCTTGGCAGATATGGGGTCTGTGTTGGTCTTAAAATTATTCTTAGAATTGTGGGGACTCATTCATTCTTTCAGCAAATTTTACTGCTTATATTCTATGTGTCAGTTACAGTGCTGGGTCTTGAAATACAGAAGTCAACACACGAAAATACAAGGATAAAACACATTTTCTACCATATTAACTTTTTTCATTCATTAATTCATCCTTAAGTCATTCAACACGCATCTTCTTATTGAATACTGATGAGGGATCAAATGCTATGCTAAACACTGAGTATATAACTGCAAATGAGATGGACAGGCCCTGATTTTGATGTCACTACTATCTTTTGTTGTGTCATATAGTGGGATAGCTTCATTATTCCCTTTACCGTAAGTTTTGGTTTTTTTGGCGGTACACGGGCCTCTCACTGTTGTGGCCTCTCCCGTTGCGGAGCACAGGCTCTGGACGCGCAGGCTCAGCGGTCATGGCTCATGGGCCCAACTGCTCCGCGGTATGTGGGATCTTCCCAGACGGGGGCACGAACCCGTGTCCCCTGCATCGGCAGGCAGACTCTCAACCACTGCGCCACCAGGGAAGCCCTACCCTAAGTTTTTATCACAAATTGCTAATGAAAATAAAACTGTTAGTGGAGTTTCAACATGCATAGGTAAATGAGAACACAGAACTCCCCTTTCGCATGCCCCATTCTCCTCCTTCTAACTCCCTATGTGAACTCACTTTGTGCCAAGACCAAGAAGATGTGCCCCAATAAGAACCAAGCTGATTTCCTCACACTGACAGGGGCTATTGCTCACTTAGAAGACTTGATGCTTAAGTTTGATAAGCAACTAGAAGACCATGGAGACAACCTATAAAAATGATTTATATTGGGAGAAAATACTAAAAAGGGTTAATGTGCTGTTCCACATGTCTAACCTCCTGGGATTAAACCACAGGCACCAAGGTCACCAAGGGTACTTGGCAACAATGAGCTAAAAATGAAAAAAAAAGCATCATACTGTTATTGTATTCATCTTCCCCCAAGGCACTCTCTAATAAACACCACAACCACTAAGGGAATTGAGAACAGCTTCCTTGTGGGGTAGGTTATATATGCATCTTTTTCCAAGAAGTTAAATCATATCCAGCTATCAGCACACCTTACTTAAGGTGATTGCAATGTATGAGATTAAATGTTCCTACCTGATTGGAAAACTTCTTGTCCTCAATTCATTGGCTATACTGGATTATTTTTCTTGGGTCAGACCTTCAGACTTCTACCAGAAATCGTTCCTTTGGGGAAACCAGGCCTTCCCAGAAACTCAGGAAACTGAAATGGAGACAGCAAGAGAGAAGGAAATTATTTGGACATATAGACCTCAATTGTTTGGTTTTAAGTAAACGTCCCAGCAAACATCTTCTAAATGGTATAATAACTTGAGGGAAATTCACAGTTTATAAGTTTGTGTACTCATAAACTGAACATATTATGATAAGAGTACAGGTTGCATTTTGTGTCTTCAACTCAAGCAAAGACTTCAAAAAAGTCCCAGTTATCCTTTGTTCATTAAGACACAAAGAAAGGGCAAAAAGGGCAAGTTTCTAAGTCTTTTTCTTTAAAATTTACTTCCTTTCTTCAGTCTTCATCAAGATCTTCAGGAAATTAACTTTACTAAAGTTAATTATTCATAAAATAAACATAGGAACCTGCAGAAGACTATTTCACAGAGACCTGTAATGTACAATATCCATTGCATACATGCACCATGAGCTTGTCTTTTCTAGCACTGGCATACACAAAACTCTGTGTGTGTGTGCACATGTGTGTCTTTTTTTTGTGATGGAGCCATAGGGAGAAAATAAATCTATTGGCTGCAATTCAGTGATGTAGAAAGATTTAAGGGTAAAGGAAAAGGCTACATCAAGTGAAGCAATAAAGTCATGAGGTTGTGCTTCCATAATAATAACAATAGCAGTCTTCTGTAACCAAGGGAGCAGGCTCCTCAAATTATAGTCACACCTGTTAGACCATCTGCCCATAAATTTCACACTATCATTAATGGAAAACAAATGGCACTGTCTCTCCTTCCCTTTATCCATTGGCCATTCTCATATAAATGATTTTTCTCCTCAAGGTCATGCTCTTTCCTAACGGTTTAAAAATATTAGGATTTAGGAGGAGTGATACATAATGTGCCATGCCTTGGTACTTGTACCAGTGATGGCTCTGTAAGGAGCACTGGATTGTTAGGAGGCTATAAATTGAATTCCCCTAGAAGCAGAACCTGAGGCAATAATTTGAATGCAAACTGTTCATCTGGGAGGTGCTTCCAGAAGACTCAGAAGTGGAGTGGGAATTGAGAATGGAGGCACGGAAGGAAACCAACAGAGGTGCATTACTGAATAAATTACTCCTGCAGGAAACTGCTGCCAGTACTTCAGGGGAGTTCTGTGAAACTCTATAGAACATGTCTCAGAGTTATCCCAAGAATTGGTGAGAAACTTGAAGTACTTATCTTCCAGTCCCCTCTGTCCTTGGTTGAAAGCTACACCCAGATACATTAACTCCTGTACATTTCTGGCCTGCCCTAAGGTGGATAATTGCAGGTGGTAACATGAGTCTATCAGCATATACTGGAATGATGAGTGCTGGGGAGATATGAGTGGAGCATTGAAACCATCTAATACAGTCGGGGCAGGAGGTATTAATTATTGGCTTGCAAGTCCAAATGGGTAACCTTAAATTCCTGCGTTAGTGGTTTTACTTTGAGGTATTTAAGCATGATGTATGAGTAAAAATTTCCTCTATTAAATCAAGTTGAAGATCCTAAGTCCCTAATCTTCTGGAAAACTGTGGGTATCTTTTTAACAGATTTTTGAAAAGTAACATGATTAAGATTTCAAACTGACCATCCATTCATTCATTCATTCACTCATTCAACAAACATTTATTGAACACCTAAAGTATGCCATGGGTTAAACTGGGCACCAGTGTTACTGTTACTAAAATCATTATCGTGCCACCTAGAAGTCAATGTATTGTGACACTCAAATAAGAAAATCCATAGTTACCGTAAAAATTATTACAGAGTGATATAGGAAGACACGGTAAGACCTTAATTCATGCTGTGGACAGTAGTATATGGGGGATATCAGTAGGGCTTCCTGTAGAAGGCAATTGAAATGGATATGTAACATGAAGGAAGGGTGAATTTTTGAGGAAAAGAGAAGATAAATTCATGTTTGCCAGAAAATGAATGGTTAAGGATCAGTCCAGAAAGGAGTTCCATTCATAATCAGTATAAGAAATGTCACTGGGGCCTCCCTGGTGGCGCGGTGGTTGAGAGTCCGCCTGCCGATGCAGGGGACACAGGTTCGTGCCCCGGTCCAGGAAGATCCCACATGCTGCGTAGCGGCTGGGCCCGTGAGCCATGGCCACTGAGCCTGCACGTCCGGAGCCTGTGCTCCACAACGGGAGAGGCCACAGCAGTGAGAGGCCCGCGTACAACAAAAAAAAAAAAAAAAAAAAAAAAAGAAATGCTCACTGGAGTGTAAGAAAAGAAGACAATGGAGAGGGTGGTAGAAGCCAGACCATGAATGGTCCATGTATGTATACTAAGTGCTATGGTCTAGTCTTTGTGTTCCCCTCCAAATTTATACGTTGAAATCTTAATTTCCGGAGGTGATCGTAGTAGTAGGTGGGGCCTTTGGGAAATGATAAAGGTATTAGTGCTCTTATAAAAGAGACCCCACAGAGCTCCCTAAGCTCTTCTGCCATGTGAGGTTACAATGAGAAGTCTGTGACTCAGAAGAGGGCCCTCATCTGACCATACTGGCACCCTATTCTTGAACTTGCAGCCTCCAGAACTGTGAGAAAAAAATTCCTGCTGTTTATGAGCCACCCAACCTGCAGTATAATCTTACAGCAGCCCAAAAGGACAAAGAGAGTTGGGATGTGAGATTTTACTCCAAGAAAGATGGGAATCCATTGAAGGATTTTAACTGGTAACTTAGAAGAGAGACAAGTTTCATAACACAATCAGGTATTTTTATAAGAAACATTTGTTTCATTTTCAGAACGATCACTCTGGAAATACTGTGACTAGATTTTTGGAGAAGGGTGATGGCAGTCCCGGATATAGAAAGATGAGTTAGTACTCCATTAACGTAAGTCAAACAAGAAAGTGGATATAAAAAGTGTGAATTTGTGGCTGAGAGTTCTTTTCTTTTAGCACTTGAAAAATGTTACGTCAATGCTTCTGACTCCAGAGTTTTAGACAAGAAATATGCTGTCATTGGAATTGGTGTTTCTCAGTAAGCAATGCATCGTTTCTTCCTGTCCACTTTCGAGATTTTTTTTGTCTCTACTTTTCAGAAGTTTAGTTATGACACGTCTTGGTAAGGATATCTTTGCGTTTTTCCTCTTTGGGTTTGTTCAGATTCTTGAATTTGTGTTTATGTCTTCTAAAAAATTGGGAACTTTTTAGCCATGATTTCTTTGAATACTTTGTCAGTCCTACTTGCTCTCTTTTTTCATTCTGGAACTTTGATGATATGAATGTTAGTGCTTTTGTTACTGTTCACAGGTTCTTGAGATCCTGTTCTTTCTCCCATCTTTACCCCTCAGTCTATTTTTCTCTGTACATTTGGTACATTGTATTGATCTCTTCTAAGTTCATGATTCTATGCTTTGTAATCTCCACTCTATTCTTTTTTTTTTTTTTTTTTGCGGTACGCGGGCCTCTCACTGTTTTGGCCTCTCCCATTGCGGAGCACAGGCTCCGGACACGCAGGCTCAGCGGCCATGGCTCACAAGCCCAGCCGCTCCGCGGCATGTGGGATCCTCCCGGACCGGGGCACGAACCCGTGTCCCCTGCATCCGCAGGCAGACTCTCAACCACAGCGCCACCAGGGAAGCCCTCGACTCTATTCTTGAGCAATGTTTTTTGATTGTTGTATTTTTCAGTTCTACTGTTCTCATTTGTTTTTATTGTTATAGCTTCTAGTTCTTTGTTTACATTTTCTATTTTTCCCATTTCTGTCAAAGAACACATAATTGCTAATTGAAGCATTTATGTGACAGCTTATTTAAAATCCTTGTCTGATCATTTCAGTAGATGTTTTATCTCAGTGTTGCTGTATGTTTATTGTCTTTTCTCATTTATTCTGTGATTTCCTGGTTCTTGGTGTCATGAGTATTTTGCCATTGTATTCTAAACATTGTGAGTTATTATATGACTCTGTAACCCATTTAATTTTATTATTACTTTTTAGAAGGAAGTCATCCTATTTGAGGCGTAGTATGAGGACTGGCGGGTTACGTACAGATTTCCATTGGGCCCTACTGACAATACCCCAGCAAAAGTGGGCACTTACATTGTCTCACTGCAGACAGATCAAGTAGAAGTTCAGCTATCCTATTGGCCCTTCTGACACCTTCCCCCCAAAAGTGGGAGCATTAATATCATTGTGTTGCCTTTTAGTAGGAGTGGAAGTTCATCTCCCCAGTAGATTTCTTGACACAGGGGAGGGGAGAAGTGAAGTGTTTGCTCTCCTTCCTCCCACTTCTTTCCTTCTTGTTGATGCCGGGTGTGGGTAGAGGGTCAGCTCCCTGCTGGCCCCACTGACGCCAGGGTAAGAGGAAGAGAACTGACGACTCGCCCTGCTCGTGCCGTCTCGTTCTGTCTTGTTGCCTCAGGGTGGTTCTGGGGATTCAGCACCCCAGTGGGTCTCACTGACACCATGTGTCGGGGGTTAGTGGGGTGCCTACTCCCGCCAACCTGTAACATCCTATTCTTATTGATGTCCGGGAGAGATGGACGCTAAGTCCCACCATTGGACCCCACGACTGTGTGAGGGCAGCCCAGTGTTAACAAGCCTGTCAGGCACCACTTTTTTTTTTTTTTTTAATAAGTAAATTTATTTATTTATTTGGCTGTGTTGGGTCTTCCTTTCTGTGCAAGGGCTTTCTCTAGTTGTGGCGAGCGGGTGCCACTGTTCATCGTGGTGCGCGGGCCTCTCACTGTTGCGGCCTCTCTTGTTGCGGAGCGCAGGCTCAGTAGCTGTGGCTCACGGGCCCAGCTGCTCCGCGGCATGTGGGATCTTCCCAGACCAGGGCTCGAACCTGTGTCCTCTGCATTGGCAGGCAGATTCTCAACCACTGCGCCACCAGGGAAGCCCAGGCACCACCTTTTAAAGTCTGTTTGCTAATGGAAAGGGGTGGAGGCTCAGCTCACCACTGGACCACACTGAAACAACCCTGGTGGGGAATCAGAGCGCTGCCTCTTCTGGAGGGCAGGAGTGGGGTGGTGTGGAGGATCAAATCCTACCTTGGCCCAACTGAAACGACAGGACATAGGGGATGGGTGCAATATTCCGCTGGCACTTGGCTCGAGTAGTGTGTTTATTATTGCCCAAATGGTCTTCTGTCTTTAGCAACCCCTTTCCTCATACTTTGGCTAGGGGGAATAGGGTTTTGTGGGGTTTTTTGAAGCTTTTTTGTCTGTTGTTCTGTTGGTGGTTATTGATTGGGGGTGCCTGTAATACCCTCTCCAGGATGTATGGGAAGCAACAGGAAACACAGGGAACTCATCACCATGTTATTCCTCAAGTCCCAAAGTCCCTAGTTAAGTCTGCCTTCTCATTTCCACCTTTCAGCGTCTTCCTATGTTTGTTTGTTGTTATGTTCAGGGTTTTAGTTTTAAGTGGGAGAACCTGGGAGAAATGGGCTACTTCATCTTCTTGGAAGCAGAGGTCTGGAGGCCTTTTGATGTTAAAAAGTACTGCTGACTGTAAATTAAAATTTGATGATATACACCTTGCCCTTTAAGAATTATTCTACTAGATGATGTGGCTTCCCAAAGTTGCTACAATTTGCTTTTCATACTTCTAAAAGCCAAGTGTTTTGCTGGAGTTGAAATTTAAAGATAAGCAAGAGATGAGGCTAAGGTGATCTATGTGGTAACAGATTAAAGTTGGAAACATCAATATACATTCATGTTTAGCTTAATATTGCTTCATATTACCTTAATACACATGGCTATGTAGAGAGATACTTATAGATATGTGCGTATACATGGGTAATGTGCACACATATTATCTCTTTGCTCTGTCAGCTGAGAAGATCTAGAAGCAATGACATCCAAGCAGCAATTAGCACACCCCACACCCAGATCCTGCTGTCTAATACCGTTCTCCACTAAAAAGACCTAGTTATCTTTGAAGAAATAGCTGATTCTAGGACTAGGGCAGTAAATATACAAGATTTATATACAAGACCATCTTATAGTGTCAGAAAGTAAGGAAGTTCCAAAAAAAAATACAGGATGGGGATACCTCAGAGTGGCACAAGAGCCAACTGAAAAGAGTTCACAAGGGTCAGGACTAGAGCAATTTGAGGAATAAAGTAACTAAAGTAGAATTAGATTATAACCCAAAGTATAAAATAAAAATCCATGAGTTCTTCTGATATAAATAAATAATTGGATACATAAATGCAGGAGAATAGATAAATCTCCAGTGCAAAGGAATTCCAAATAGTTTATGTAGTACTCCATCTTAAGTATAACTCCCTATTCCTTAGTTGTGGGCTGAGCATATTGACTTCCTTCCAAAAAAGTACAGTATGAAAAAGGGAAGACAGTTATCTTACGATGGAGAAACCTGAAAAACACTACCTCAGCCTAGTGATCAAAGTCAACCTCAGCATTCATAATGCATATTCATACTTTGTACACTTGATGTGATCTGACAAAATAACCCTTCTACTCTGTGGTCTTCCTCCCCAAAACACATAATCCCAATATTATCATGAAAAATGCATCAAACAAATTCTAGTAGTGGGCATCCTACAAAACCCTAACTACTCAAAATTGTCAAGGTCATCCAAGGAAAATCTGAGAAGCTATCAAACCCAAGAGGAGCCTAAGGAAACATGGCAACTAAATGTAATGTGATGTTTTGGATGAAATCCTGGAATAGAAAAAGGACATTAGGTAAAAACTAAGGAACTGGACTAATGTATGGACTATAGTAAATGATAATGTATCAATATTTGTTAATTGATTGTAACAATGTAACATACTAATATAAGTGGATCATCATAGAGGGAAATGGGTCTAGTGTATATGGCAACACTTTACACTATCTTCTCAAGTTTTCTGTGAAATTAAAACACTTCTAAAAAATAAAGTCTATAAAAACGCTGTGTTGTCTTGTTTTATGATTATGTGCCTGTATTTCCTAATGAATATGTAAATTTGCTTTACCTTCCTTGATACTGATATTACAGAAAATACTAAGTAACTCTGAAAGAATTTGTAACTCCAATTCAACAAGCAATAATTCTTGTATTAACTTTTTGGAAGAACCCACTCAATAAATCAAAGCAAATTGTCCTTAAAGGCTGAATTTCTTTTCAGTGTTTAATCTTTTATATGATTAATGCATACCACAAGCAAGATTCTGTTTCAAAGGGCAGAAAACATTGATTGTAGGCGATGTCTAAAGTACAGTGAAATATTAATGCATGATGCTATAAAAACTTTAATGTATTTTATGTTTTCAAAATGATGAATTGTTATTTCAGTCAATAAAGTATTCACTTTTATACATTTCCTACCCATCTTTTCCCAAGACACCCACAAGGAAATGATACTATCATCTGACATTAGGTTCATCAATTTAAATTGGAGTTTTTGGTAGCTGTGGTTGCCAATGGTACTGGAATGTGTGATACTTTTACAAATCCTCTCCATGGCAAAATCTGATCCTCACAAGGTAAATCACAGTAGGTGCCTAAAGCCAAATGACATATTGCTTTGTAGCTAGATTACCAAGCATTTTACTTAGAGGCACAATAGAATGTAGAAAAGGCCATTTCTCTTTCTGTCTTTTTCTGCTCAAAGGTCACTCACCATCTTACTTTTTATCAGCCATTTCAGAAGTTTTCCATAAATTTAGACTATATAATGTCACTTAAAGTGAATGTAGCTCAACATTCTGTTTTAGTACAGCTAATCTCACGTTATTTTAGTGGTGCTAAATATGTAAATCATCAGCAAATTTTTGTACTTAACTTTTTTTTTTTTGGATGTGGACCACTTTTTAAAGTCTTTATTGAATTTGTTACAATACTGCTTCTGTTTTATGTTTTGGTTTCTTGGCTGTGAGGCATGTGGGACCATAGCTCCCCGACTAGGGATTGAACCCACACCCCCTGCATTGGAAGGTGAAGTCTTAACCACTGGACCGCCAGGGAAGTCCCTGTACTTAACTTTTAAAAATAATTAAAATAAGCTATTCAACACATTTTTCCTTAAAAAAAAAAAAAAAAAAAAAAAAAGCAATTCTCCTTAGGCTGGCCCTGGGCACATATGTGACTTTGCCATTTTTTCCATGGACTATTTTCTTATCTGTTCTACTGTGGCACATTTGTTCTACCTTCTCAAAAAGAAGCATTTAAAAATTCCTCTACGCGTTCATGCATTCATACATTTATTAAATAAATCTATTGAACACCTACAGACGGCACAGAAAAAAAGGCAGAAAACTAATCTGGGTTGCATAGAAAGTAATGAACTCAGTTAAAATTTTTGGTGAAAATAGGTATTACTCAATCTACTGGAAATTACATTTCATTATGGGGACTCACAGACTCAAGGAAAACCAAGACCTAAATAATAATAAAGTAATAAAAGCACTAGCCATTTACTGAGTGCCTGCTTGTACCTGACTCTGAAACTCTAAAATCATTACGGATGTTCTGATGATTGTCTGATATAATTGTAATCTCCATTTTACAGATGAAAATAACAAGGTTCAGAGACATTAGGTTACTTGCCTAAAGTGAAGTGGCCCAGAAACTACAGAACTGGAAATTGAACCTTAGACTTCATAATGCCAAAGTCTGTGCTTTTAATCACAATGTGTGTGTGTGTGTGTGTGAGAGAGAGAGAGAGAGAGAGAAAGAGAGAGAATGTGTTTAATAGAGAACCTCTGAGAAATGGCAAGAAAACTGCCAGGTATCCATAAAATAATAATTTAGGAGCTTCTTACTATACAAGTAATTGTTAATCATATGGTTGAACTAAGGATCTCTCACTTTTGAACTAAGAAATCAAAAACTTCCAGAAGTTGAGTCTAAATTTTACACTTACATAAGATACTTCATACAGAATGCTAAAGTATAATAACTAAAGAGCTCTGAAAATACTGGAAGCATTCATATAAGTATGATTTCATAATGTGGATATAGAGGATTTAAGAAATTGGCAGATGCAACTGCAGACTCATTTGTTATCATTTCTGTGAAGGGCAAGATAAAAGAATAAAATGAGAAAAATGTAAAAAGAATGGCTAGCAATTTTAGGTAGTTTGCTGAATCTCCATACTAGGAAAGACTAAGCAAAAAAAAAAATTCTCGAAATATTATTTTGAAAGCACCTACAAGTGTATATGGTCTTTTTATACCAAATAACTTGGAATTATGAACTGTCAAATAAGTCTAATCTTCTCTGATGATAAAATTGCTGACTTTATTTGAAACTATGGAATGAAAAATGAGGTAATAATCAGAAATTCTTAAGAAAAGGAGTAGAAAAAACAAAATTATAAGAGTTATGTTAAATAATATTTTGAAACAAACATAAAATCCCCATTACTGGTACAGAGCTTTTAAAACTTTATTTTGGTTTTAAGTTTTAATAAATATTTATATGTTTACATAATTACTGTCATAAGGAAGACACAATTGTAGGTCAAGTTTCTTCATTCTTTCTTTATTAAGCATTATTCTATTTTGCTCCATCATCTTGTAATTATAATAGAGTAACTGTGTAACTTTCTACTAAGTGGATATTTCCTAAACTGTTTTCCTATTGTTAACAATTAAAGGTGTTTCCAATTTTTTGTTATTACAAATGACATGACAATGAGCATCTTTATATAATAATTTTCTGGATTATAAATTATTTATTGGCATAAGCTTCCAGAATTAGAATTAATGTGTAAAAAGCTATTAACATTTTTATCTTGCTAGACATTGCCAAATTACTTGTCAAAAGATGGAACCAAATTATATTGCAAAAATCTTTGCCAATGGAAGACACTATATATAATTTTTGATTTTGCTAAATTAATAAGTTGGAAACCTATGTTCCATTTCTTTGAATTCTTTGATAACAGAGTGCTGCTGGAGGCTGGGAGGGCAGCCATGTCCATGAAGGCTCCCCAGAGTTGGAGCGGGGAAGTGGAAAAAGGTCAAAAAAAAATACGAATTGTATTTTCCCTCCATTGTTATCTCTCAGTCTCTTCTGCCTCTGTGTAACTTATATCCAGGTAGCTGGAGAAAAATCATGTGGCGGGGCAAATTGGTATTCCAATAAATTAATAATCACCAGCTTCAAATGGATTTTCAATACTGGAAATATTGCTCTGACTTACAGTAAGCTCTTTCTAATTCTCCTTAAGGACTATTTTCTTAGAAGCTTTACTTAACCTCCATCCTCTCTACTTCCTTCACTCTGAGCCGGTGAGGTGCTTCATAACTCATTAAGAACACAGAGGTCAGTAAATAGTCCACTGCCAAATCCATTAATTCATTAGCATTTGCGTTGACCTTTGTGTTCCCTTTTACTACAGGAGTGAAAGTTACAAGGCCGTGTGCACTACAGAGAGCATTTCATTCTCCCTCATCTTCTCAAGTACTTCACAGCCCTGCATCTTCTACAGCCCATCTACTCCTTATGAAGGGTTCTTGCCAAAGTTCAACCTCATTCTAGACTAGTAACTCCACCTTAAAATGTTAAAAACTATACGTGTAACATGAAAGCCTCCCTCCTCCCCTAATCCCTGCATATCTTCTTTAGCCAATTCATGTCTGAACTTTTCAAAATTGTTATCTTCATATATTGTTTCCATGTCCTCACGTCCCATGTACTCTATAATTTCCATCCATCTGACGTCTCTCACCGTAATCTCACTGCCCACTGTCCTGAAATTTTACTTATGAAGGTCACCAGCGATCCCCATGTCAGTATAGCCAATGAATAGTTTTTGTCCTATTTCTAGGCTCTTTCCTTCTTTAAAAAGGAAAAAGAATAAGAAACACAAAAACCATTTTTTTCTTCTATGCTTTTACACTCTCATCATCTTCTGTCTTGGTATATTTTATTGGCTTTCTGTGTTTCATCTGATTTCTAACATTCTATTAATTTCCTTTATCTCCAGTGGAATAAACCAGTATATGAAGGATTATTCTCAACAGGTAGTTCTCATAATAACGGTTCTAGTAGCAGCAGTCAACACTCTGTGATGCTTATCACGTGCCAGACACTATTCTAAGACACCGTTTAAATACATATATATAGACACACACACACACACACACATATATGAGGGTTTCCTCATAGGCCTATGAAATAAGCCTATTATTATACCCATGTTACAAATGAGAAAACTGAGGCAATGAGAGGCCAAGGTCACAGGATCAGTACTTGGTGAAGCCCCGCCTGAGTTAATGCTGGAACTTTAGAGTAGACAAGTTCATAATGTCTCACAGATTGGCCTTAAATGTGAGCAACATTTAATTAATGACTTGTGAAGTATCAGAAAATAATGGAACATTTTAAATTGATTGGGAACTACTAAGTCATGTATCAGTAACTAAGAAGGACTCTTATTGAATGAAATTATTTTTCATTATTCTTTTGAAAGGAGAATATTCTTGTGTTAGTGTTTCAGTTTTTTTTCATTCACATATTTATTCATTTATTAGACACACATTTCCTACACACCTTCTATGTGCCAGTGTCTGCTGCAAGCCTTGGAAGATTCAGCGGTGAGCAAAAAATTACAAAGTCCTTGCTCTTAAGCAAATGTCCAGTGGTGGAGGAAGACAGAGTAAACATGTAAATAAATTTTGTACAGCGACAGAAATACGACTGGACAATGGGACGGAAAGGCAGTGAGGAGGCAGGTCTCTCTGGTCAAGATAGTAGTGGTGGCGTTTGAACCGAGACCTTAATGATCAGAGGGAAATTGGTCTGGGTAGAAGGATTAGCCAGTCTAAAGCCGGGAGAGCAAGAAGTAGAGCTTGTTGCATCTGAGGGACTGAAAAAGACAACTGTGCCTCGAACCCCATGAAGGTCAGGGAAAGATGTAGTAAGTGACCAGAGCCCATGGTCCCTGTGAGCCTGGCTAAGTAGCTGAAAATTTAATCTCTTTACAGTAGACAGCCTTTAGAGGTCAGAAGCAGTGCAATAATACCATCTGATTTGTGCTTTTTAAAAGACTACTTTGACCGTTGAGTGTCCTACAAAAGCAAAATACTTGTGTCTCTATGAAGTGCAGATTGTAAAATTTAAAAAGCCCAATGAGCTCATAAGCAGTTGGTTTACTAAGTGTAATCATTTATCTTAACTAGACTTCATTAATATAAGCTTGGTGACCTTGGGGCCCAGGGACATATTAGATTAGGGAAACCCAACTATTTTCAAATAGTGTGATTTGAAAAATTCTCAAAATTGTTGGGGTTCAGGAAGATTATTTTATTGCTGGGCCTGGATGGGAAGTTTAGAATAAGAAAAGAAAGTATGATGGCTGGCTTCCATCTATTCTCCCTTTCTGTGGGAGAAATATTGATGGGGTGACTACTTTGCTGTTGACCCAATGCTTAAATTTCAGAGCTAGTTCAATCCAGTAAATATTTGCTGAACAACTATTATATGTTAGGCACCTAGCTGAAACTGGGAATATAAAGAGAATAATTAATAATAAAAGCAGGTATTACTAACAAGAGACAGGCACTGTGCTAATGCTTAACATGCACCATCTCAAGTTACATTAATTTACACACTAACCATATGGGGTAGATGCATTTATTATACCATTTTCCGGGTGAGAAATCTAATCCCTTTAAGGATTAAGTTACTTCTCCAAGGTTACACAGCTATTTAGGGGCATAGGCAGGATTTGAACTCAGGTCTGGTATCAGCACCAATTCTCTTAGCCATTATGCTCTATAAGGACCTTACTTGAGAAGTTCAGGATTATACATATATGGGTACAACCAACCCTAAGACCATCTGGCAAAACTGGCTGCTTGAGAAGTCCTGGATTTATGTAAGATGCTCTTGGAATGGAGAAGATCGTGAAGGAGGGTCCCCAAAACACACTCTCTATACTAAGGGGCAACAGAAGAGAAAAAGAATTAGCCTACAGCAGTATGATATTGAGGACCAAGAAACAGTGTTTCTCTCTTTTGTGAATAGTTATTAAATTATTTCTACTTCAAAATATCAGAAAGAAATCACAGTACTATGGACAGTTTGCGGAGCCACCCTATCTTAGCGTGAATCCTGGCAGGTGTAGAGTTCCTAGTATGACCCTGGCACCTAAGTGTAGTTAAGTAAGCTTTCATTTTTCTTTAGCCTTAAAGCAAAGTAGCTTTCTGATAGGTATAATTTAGGAAAGTCTTCAAAGAAAATATTTAAAGTCCACTATCTCAGAGAAAAGCAATTTTGCAAAAGATCTATCGGCAAAAGCAAGGCCAAACACACCAATTATTTAGTGAGACTTGTATTGTTATATCATTGCTCATGTTGTCTCTTTATGCATTTACCTGGAAGAAGGCTTTTAATGTTCAACAATTCTCAAAGAGATAAAGACCCACACTGATGTGTCAGAAAGAGCTTTGCCCTGGAATTAGATCAATTTAGGCTTGGCTACTTACTAGAATTAGGTAACATTCTTAATCTTTCTGAACCTGTTTCCTATCTGCAAATAGGGATAACACTATCTATTACAGAGGGATGTGGTTAAATTAAATGACACATGTAAATGAAATATATCCTTCCAGACTGAGAACATACCTAGTAAATGTTAAGTGATCTGCAAATATTCTGCTTTCTTGAAATGGATGAAACCTGTTATCATGTTCTTAACCAATGGTCTAAATATCAAGACAATATTTAGTTAAAAGTTATATTTGTTCTTTCACTGTCCATCTGCATTTTAACATATTCTAACATATTCTCCTTGATCAATTGTGTCAATATTAGTAACATTTGTCATTTAAGCTATTACTCTTCATATGTTTAAAATATTTCAATGCGATATAAGTCATTACTCAAAGGGATGCCTAGCTGGCTTTGTCAAAGATTTATTTTAAGTAAAAATGAAAGACACATTTTTCATTTTCACCAAGTTTTATTGAACAGTGTATTCATTAACTGTATGAACTTTCTGGCCAACCCAATACAGTAGCCAAGACATGGAAACAACCTCAGTGATTTTTGTGGATGAATGGATGAAGAAAATGGGGTGCATACAACCTACTATTATTCAGCCATGATAAAGAAGGAAATCTGGCTATTTGTGACCACATGGGTGGATTTGGGGGGCATTATGCTAAATGAAATGTCAGACAGAGAAAGAGAAATACTTTAGGATCTCATATGTGAAATCTAAAATACTGAACTCATGATAGAAAGAATGGAATGATGGTTGCCAGAGCTGGGGGTTGGAGGTGAGGAAAATGAGTGAAGATGATCAAAAGATAAAAACTTCTAGTTATAAGATAAGTGAGTAATCGTGATGTCATGTACAGCTTGGTCGCTACAGTTAACAATACCGTATTTTATGTTTGAAAGTTGCTAAGAGAGTAGATCTTGAAAGTTCTCATCACAAAAATAAAATTTGTAATTATGTGAATTAAGGTTAACTAAACTTATTGTGGTAGTCATTTCACACTATATATATATATATCAATCATCACATTGTACACCTTGGACAGATGCAATATTATATATCAATTCAATCTCAATAAAACTGGAAAAATCTCATTTATAGTTTAGCATAAATATATCAAATGGGTTTCTTGACAAGATTAATAATAACTATAGATAAAAGGAAATAAGATATTGTTGTTGCTGTTGTTTGCTTTTCCAGAGTGCAAAACACTAAAAAGGGGGGAGGTGAGTATGGGCTTGCAAATGCTGCTTCATGGGCCCTAATGCTATGATACAGACATTTAGTCCAGATCTGAAAGAGAACTTGAGTCATTTCAACAAATCTGCCAAACAGTCATGTTCAAACATGAAGAGATATCAGTAAGTTCTTTTTCACACTGCAAGAAATCTGCCTTCAGCTTTCAGCAAAACCTCAGTTTTTGGGTTATGAGGGTAACAGTTCTTAAGCAAGCAGCACAATGCTTCCACCAGTGCTTTCTCCCTATGATGAATAAGTTTTCAGTCTCCCCACCAGTGCTCATCCTTTCTCCCCTTAATGTCTTGGCCAAAATTCAACCATCAGCCCAGAAAACTCCTTCCCAGTTTCATTGCCTGTACGTGACCACGTTATTTCAATCACCTTGGCACATTTATATTACCTACTTCCTAAGGTAGGTATTATATATATGAGATTTTATATAAAAGAATGCCTGTAAAGTACTTAATGCTCAACTCCTAGAACAATATGAATATTCCATAACTGCTGACTAGCATTATTATTATATCATTTACATTAAAACTAACCTGTACTTTCTTTCACACATCCATGTTCTTTGTCCCCAACTGGGGTAAAGGAAATAAATGAACATTTATTGATTATCTACAGTGAGAGTATAGAATGCAGTGTAGGCTATAGAATTAGTGGTGTTCAAGACTGAAACTGACCTGGATTTGAATTCCAGACCTCTCACTTACTTAGACTTTATGACGCCTCAGTTCCCTTACTGATAATTAGAGATAATAGACATTTCAGGGACCAAGGTAAGGATTAAAAATATTATAATGTTTGGATCCAGAAAGGGCATTCATTACCTCATTTAATGTAAACTCTTAGATAATCTGATTGAGTTTTGAGAATCTGATAACGGCTCTGCATCCTTTTGCTATTTGCTAACTATTCATAGCATTTTGCATATAATTCCAGGGCTTTGCTAATATGAAAATCAATCAAAGGCTTTAGTTGGCACAAAGAACTCAGAGAAATTGTTATGGGGCAAGAATTAGAATTCTTCTTGAAATACAGACTATCATCCTGGAGAAGAAAGAACAACATTTTAATGTGGTCAAATTTGGGTCAAAACTATGCACTTCCATGGTGTTTCTACCAGGTCTTGATTTGACTGGGATTGAAATTTCTGACATTACTGTCCCCATCACAGACTTGAAAACCTGGCAGACAATCAAGTGCAACCTACAGTTAAAGGTCGCTCATCTAAAAAAAAAAAAGGGTATGTTACTACCATTCTGACAAGAGCGTTATGAAGATTAAGAAAAAGCACAAATAAACTCTCCTAACACCTGACAGCTAAGTAATACACCTTTCAGCTCTTTCAATTCTTTTTCCTTCTTACCTATTTCCTTCCTTGCTCTGAGTTCTCACTGTGTTTCATGTCCCACAATGCTGAAGTCATTGTAATGCTTTTACTCAGAAACCTCACTTAACATTTAGCATAGTAAATAAGAAAGCCTAAGGAGTGATTGAGGTAAACTGCCATTATTACATCATTCTGATAACCTGATTTGTCCAGAAATGTAACTATGTGATTCTCCTTTACTTCTAGTTGCTCACCATTCATGGGCACAAATTGAGTGTATATCAGATATATTAAATTCCTGCAAAATTCTCTGTGGTGTGATTTGGGGTTCTATTTGTGTACTACAGCTTTCCTAAAACTAAACTATTATCATTTCTACTCCTCTTCTGTCTGAAAATCCTCAAAACATAATTTCTAATTAATAGTTATACTAATTGGCATTATAGTCATTCTTTTTTGCTTTTTCTCTGATTATAAGTATCTTCTGACGCTTAAGTCAATCAAATGGGTTCTCTACATATGAGGAAGTTCAAAGAGGAAAGTAGGAGGAGTAGGGTAAGAAGACATTCACACATAGAATTAGTGGAAGCCTTAGCAGTAACAAAGCTCGTGAAATTAGAGCTAATTAATTAGCAGTCAGGAAAATTTCATCATGTGTTGTCATTAATTGGTCAACTAGGGTAATTAGGCTTACAAACAATAGAAAGCAAAGAATGGAAAATCTGTTGTTTCTGCCAGCTTCTCCTGCTTGTTATAAGCGTAATTTTCTCCTAGTTTATGAAACAATAACAGTTTGGTATTAGAATTTAAATGCCATCAATATAAGATATGGAGATACGTGAAGCCTACTACACTTGCTTCGTAAACTAGTAGTATAGCATCATAAATTCCACAGTAGAATGATTTAGTTGAAAGATAAAATTCATGCGGAGTACACTATTTGTTTAAACTTCAAAAGAAATCAAAAAGGATTGCTATATCTTGGCACACTCTTCTTTGTAGAATATGTTAGAGCCGGCCTTTTCTTGATTAAGAGCTACTGTTCTGTAGAGAACACTTTTTCCATATTCATAATCATCAGGCAAATCAAGGATCTGACTTCCTTAGAATCAGTAAGTGTTTTTTCCCTCACTTCTTAACAAAGAACAGAACAGCTGATAAGAAAACTAAAATACCTCTTTTTAGTGATGTATAGATGATTTACGATATTATATTAGTTTCAGGTGTACAACATAGTGATTCAATATTTTTATAGATTATACTACATTTAATTATTATAAAATGATGGCTATATTTCCCTGTGCTGAACAATAAAATCCCTCTTTTGTTAAAAAAAATAGCAAATGATGGAATGTTAGAAAATTAATTTATTTCCCATGAATAATGATCAATAACTATGGGACACTGGCCCATGTAAATTAAGAGGCTTCTTTTTCCATGTGATTCTGAATACAAAATGTATCCATATTCAGGAATCGTTTTCAAAGTGAATTTTTTTTGGTACCTTAATAATCATAATGGGTAGTAAGATCAATTTGTTTTAACACTTATGTAGATAAGTGTTGAATATAAAATGATAAAACGTAGGGTCTTTTCACTTTTTAATTTTAACTCTGTATATGAGACAAAGAAAACGAACTGCTTTCTATCATACTGTAGTTTTTGCTCAACTACTACGACCAAAATCCTTGAAAGAGAGAATTACCTGTTTGTGTCCTTTCAGAACAACCCCCTTGCATACCAGGGCCATAAAAAAACAATAGCCTTGGGCTTCCCTGGTGGCACAGTGGTTGACAGTCCGCCTGCCGATGCAGGGGACACGGGTTCGTGCCCCGGTCCGGGAAGATCCCACATGCCGCGGAGCGGCTGGGCCCGTGAGCCATGGCCGCTGAGCCTGCGCGTCCGGAGCCTGTGCTCCGCAACGGGAGAGGCCACAACAGGGAGAGGCCCGCGTACCACACAAAAAAA
This sequence comes from Mesoplodon mirus, assembly GCF_964341445.2. Classification (NCBI taxonomy): domain Eukaryota; kingdom Metazoa; phylum Chordata; class Mammalia; order Artiodactyla; family Ziphiidae; genus Mesoplodon; species Mesoplodon mirus. Next base: position 96,766,457 of record NC_138983.1, on the reverse strand, counting down.
AAACAAACAAAAAACAATAGCCTTGAGAGACCGTTCAAGGAAATCATTGTTATTGATTCATCCCTCAAATAGGACCCAATTGAGCAACAAAATGATGCTGAAGTTTATCGTTTCTTCTCAGTGAATTTATAACTCTGGAAGATTTAAATGTCTTTTCCCAGATGACAGAGGTGGCTTCTATACACATACACAACGGACACATACACACAAATAACATCCTCATATCCATTTTACATCTGTAATTCCACTCTGCATCCTCCCTGCCATTAACCAACTCAAATGCCACATTATTCAACTCCTTTCCCTTGCTGGTTGGATTGGGTTCAGGAAACAGGGAGTAATTTTAATGTCCTCTTTAGTAAACCTACACCCTATTCATGAACTAAGAGGAAGTAGTTTTGGTTTCTATTTTCTGATATCTTGAGCCTTTTGTATGGTTGCATCTCTCCAACTATACAGCTTGCAGAATTAGTATTATGACTAGAGACGCAGAAAAGTTTTGATGCCTAAAAATGTCTTCTCATCTACTAACTGATGGTTGGCACTCAACTCTCATCCCTTTATCTCGGAATCTCATCCCTTTAGCTTAAATCTTTTTTTCCCATTAAAATTCAAATACTGGTTGTGCTTTAAGATCGTAGTCATTTTTACCTCAGCCTGAATGATCCAAAAGCAAGTTTTGATGATGTGCAAGAGGGAAGAGAACTTGAGGGCATAAGTGTTCTGCAGAGGGTATCAGGGAATAGAGAAGACAGAGCAATAAACAGACTCACAGGGGAAACTCAGAAAGTGGAGCTTGATGAAACAAGCAAACATCACGGTTTTGCTAAGGTCTATTCTAATTAGTTGTTATTCGTGTGTAAAAGTTTGCCTAAAAGGCAGAACCTATGGGGCCTCCCTGGTGGCGCAGTGGTTGAGAGTCCGCCTGCCGATGCAGGGGATACGGGTTCGTGCCCCGGTCTGGGAGGATCCCATATGCCGCGGAGCGGCTGGGCCCGTGAGCCATGGCCGCTGGGCCTGCGCATCCGGAGCCTGTGCTCCGCAACGGGAGAGGCCACAACAGTGAGAGGCCCGCATACCGCAAAAAGAAAAAAAAAGAAAAAAAAAAAAAAAGGCAGAACCTATGAGTGATTTGTGCCCCTGCATATTACGGATGTATAATATAATTCAAACAGTGCAAGGAACACACAGATTACCACATGGCCTCAGCCATGCTCCATTTTGTAGTCTGCCCACTTTGAGCATCAGAAAATGGATTGTAGAAATCTGGTTCATCTTATTTTAAACTTCTCATTCCCCAAATTTGAAATAGTATTTATTTAAAAACTAGGCTCTTTATAAAGATCGCAAAAACACTATAAAGTATTCAGTGAAAAGAACCTAACATTTACTACTGTAGTACATTATGTACAATTTATTGACTATTTCTACTGAATATACATTTATGTATTACATAATCTAACGTTTATATTAAGTATAACTATAATATGATTCTTGTGTCAACCTTGACAAAGCTGGTGAAATCCTCTGCTACGAAAATATGTCTCTGCCTTCTATTTCTGTTTCAGTATTAGTTTCCACATTTGCCAGCAAGATACTTTTCATCCTACTAAACTAATAGGCCACTTAGTTGAATACTGGATAAAATACAAATTGCAGAGAATTCTCCATTTTTGTTTATAATTTTAAAAATTTCAACTAAAAGTGCAAAGCTTTTATCAATTTCTGTAGCTTGCTCTCTTCCTAAACCTACTTGCTTCTTCCATCAATATTTAAGTTTCTGGTTTTAAATAACTGTGACTCTCCCTTAATGTGTTCTCTGTTAAAGGCTTTCTCTCCCTTTAGAATTGTTAGTAGAAGTGGTATTTTTGTGGGAAGAAAACTGCATCTTCTCTACTACTCAGCTGTCAGGACTATAGAGCTACATCCTCAGTTGTATAATCAAAAACCTGGCCTGGCATCAACTAGTGAGATTAAAAACCACTTTTTCAAATTCCTTGCAATTAAAATATTTACATCAACTTCTCTTGGTTTTAACAATAGCATATAGAACCCAGTGTGGGTGTGGCTCATGATTCTGCTTCTCTGACTCATGATCTTAGACTTCTTGCTTCCAACTTCCTAATGAATGTGCCCTTTAGCAATGGCTGGGGGCCAGGTTTGTTTACTGCTACTCCTTTCCAACAGTTCAAGGCCATGAGGCATCTCTTGAATGTATTTCTTTGCTACAAAGTATTTCTCTCCCCTGCCCTCACCCCACTCTCAGGTTCTGTTGCTTATTTAAGATTTGCATCTGTAAAGAGTCCTTTGGGTTTGTTTCCTTGGTGGACTGGCTGTCTTCCAAGATTTTGTTGTTAATATCGTCTGACATTTTAAAGATGACTTTTCGGTGTTGTTATAAAACTTCTCAAGGAAAGGAAAACAGAAGTGCTCATCTAACCCTCTTCTAAAGACTATGCAAAAAAAGCCAGTTGTTTTAAAACATTATGGCTGGTGATATAAATGCCTGCAGCATATTATATCTACACCTGCATGTTTTTAACTTCCAGAAACTAAAAATCACCTCTGCAACATGCAATCAGCCATGAAGAAAGAAAGAAACAAACAAAAACCCAGTATTGAAAATTTTCTGCCTGATACTTGAATGTATTGGCGAACAAGCCTGCTACTTCTAGTATTTACATAAAGACAGTAGTCAAATAACCAATGCAGTAAAACAAACAATTCTTCTGTGAGAAAAAAGAATGATGCTACTTAAGAGTTGATGGACATGAACTTTAGGAATTTTAGAGCTGAAAATAATCTTGGAGGCCTCCTTTTAGAGATGAGGAATATGAGGTCTATGGTGGTTAAGTGAATAATTGTCCAAGCCAGAGATGGGACTAGGGTCAAAGTTGAGGTCTTCTGCCAGGATGTTGAGCTTACTCTTTGAACTTGCTGGGTGTTTACATATTGCATCAACAGAGCCCAAATGTACTGGATTTTCTTCCATTTACTAATAGAAGGAAGTTAGTGCCTTTACAGGTATTGTTGTATAAAATCAGCCCATTCAGCCAAAAATTAGTCAATCTAGGAGTCCCAAAGAGACAATGCTTTGCAGGCTTTTTCTTTTCTTTTCTTTTCTTTTTTTTTCCACTGGAAATGGGAATTAGATAGATAATGCATGTTTGTGTGTATGTATGTATACATATATATATATACACTTATATCTTGTTCAAATTTAAAAGAATACAATTTTTATAGTCTACTTATGTATGACATAAAAATAGAACATCGTTAATCAAATACATTTGCAGTATTTATTTTTGTAAGTAACTTCCTTTCTTTATATATCTATACAGTTTTAAAGATAATGGGACGACACAGAAATATTATTCATTTTCAAGCTAACACTGATAAATAATGTTTTGTAAGTGCCCTAAATTATGTAAAGACTAAAAGTTCCATTGTTCTATCTATCCTATGGAAAGTGGTTGATGTTTAGCTATGAAATAATGTATCAATCTCAGGAAACAATTCTTAGGTTAAAAAACTCATTTTCCCTATGATGTCCTTTCACAAAGATTTAATTCAAAGAATTTGCCTTTGTAAGATCTCCATCACTTTTCACCATTGTTCCCATGCATGTTCCTGTTAAGAGTGCCTGATTCTGTTGCTAAGCAACCTTGCAGTCTTATTGGGTCATGATGGTGAACTAATAATTATTTAAAATGTGTGTTTGGATAGGGTCTTTTAAAGAATATCGTGATACTTTTGTGTAAGAGGCTGGGTAAGAGGGTTCTTCATTTCAACTTACAGTTCTACAGGAATATAAGTGATAGAATGATGTTTTCCAGAAGAGTTGGAAGAATGCCAAGAGTACACTAAAAAGCACTAGCTCTTACTTCCTCCTGTTATGCTTTTTTTCTAGAAAAGGGTAAAAGTCAGTCAGGTGATGTCAAGAAATTTAGCAAAGGATTTCAAAGAAATAAGAGGAACATCAATATTCCTTTTATTGACTAGATTAAATTATTGTTTTTCCTTCTCATCCCAAATTCTTAAGAAAAATTGTCAAGCCATATTATGTTGAAAAATAAGTCCCATGTAAGCGAGACATGGGTATTTGAATTTTATCAGGCTTCCAGATAAAACTAAATTGTTGATTAAATCCTCTCCATCCTGCTTGCTCTTGTCCCAGACATCCCTCTCCAGTTCAGGAATATCCTCCTTTAAATAGCTTATTTAACCATACGGGACTGATGCCAGTAGCCTTAATATTTTCTGTACGGTATACTGGGATATATAAGGGGACTACCATCATATCTCTAGCATGTAGTGAGAGTTGGTAAATAGCATTCCCAGTGTGTATCTGGAAAAACAAAAAGGTTGTTCCTTTAAACAATCTTTTTTGGTGATAAAGCAAAGAATCAAAGGTATTTCATTACTAAAGAATCAGAGAATGTCCTAACTCTAAGAGAAGAGCACTTCTAACGTCATCTCAATATCCATCCAATCCAGAAGCAGAGCTGATGGTGCCACCAAGAGACAGAGTCTCCTTGTGGTGACACCACCTTCAAAAGTTTTGGAAGGTACCCCCAAACATCACCCGTTTTCCTTACACCCTTGCTTGTCTCTAGTATTTAAAGATACATCTGATACTTATTGATTCTATTTATATTTTGAGGGTGATCCCTTCTTAGGGATATCATCTCATATGCAAAGTTAAAAGTATTGATCATTTTTCTCTCCTAAACTTAAACTATTATAATTTACGTTTAAGGCAGCCACGTTTAATAGCTTTATGACTTGGGGCCATAAAGGTGAGTGTTTCAATCTTGGTTCACTGTTCTGTAGGTGGTATATGGCCACTCCAGGAATCAGTTTTCTTACTTATAAAATAGGGTTTGCAGTGCTTTCTTCACAGATAAACGATGCAATTTGATATGCTAACATAGTGTCTACCATATAGTGTACATTAAATGTGAGCCCTCTTTCCTATCTCCACTGGGTGTGGCCAACTTCTAGTTTTCTAGGATTTACTAGAAAATTTCATACCTTCTAGGAATATACGGCTTTTGATCATATTCCCTTACCATCTTCATTTTACTAAACTAAAGGCTCTTAATTTTTTTGTAATTCCCACATTCTTATTTCCTATCTCAGTTACTTTTCTGTTAATTTTATAGAATTCAGTTTATTTTAGCAGGCATTAATTGAGGTAAGGGGAATTACAGTAGGTCCTATGGTTACAAATGTAAACAGGATCCCTGTTCTCAGGTACCTTACAGTCTAGTGTCAAGAGTAGTAAACAGACAAAAAATTGCAATTTGACCCGATAAATTCTGTGATATTGGTAAGCCTGTGACAACACAAGTGAAAGACCTAAATCAGATTAGGGAGGATGGGAAATTAAAGGTAAAGGAGCTGGTCGTACTTGTAGGCTTTTCTCTAGAGTTGGCAAACATCTGTACCTGTGTTCAAGGTTTAGATTGACCAAGACAGCCTTAACATTCCTTTCAGCTTAATAAAACTTTAGACAGGTTTCTTCCTGACTTATAGGCCCTTGACCTCCCCTTATTGAGAACATTTACTCTAAAAAACATGCAAATTCTTTTTTCACCCCTTTGACACGTAAATCTTCTTCTAGTAATCTTGCCAGATTTACAACCCAGGAATGTCTTTCTCACGGACATGGGAGCCATTTTTCGAAATGTAATCATCAAGAAAGATAGCACCGCATTCTCTGTGGGAGGGCAAGAGTCTAACTTCAATAAGTGCTGATTAGCAAACACAGATGGCCTAATCACATTAACCAGTCTCCTCCTAATGTCCTCCAGTACCAGTCCACTAGCTCACTCCAGAATTGATAAACTGTCCCACCTTTTGTTTCAGCAGAGTTTAGTCCAATCTCTCTCTCCAACTGCAATCGTTTGCAATCAACTTTCCCTTGCCTGTTTAAGTCTGTCCTTGGACAGGATGCATCCAGGTTGTGTACAAGGGGAAAAAACGGATTTTTGCCCAATAATCTACTCACTGATGCCTGGCACTTGGTCAACTTTTGTAATTGCTGATTAAAATAAGTCCATCATGTCAATGTCTAGGGGGAAATGTTTTCAATGGCTCTAAACACTTTGAGCAGTGATAAATGAAATCTCTGAGTTCACTATCTTCTAACTGGAACTAGAATCATTTTCCCAAAAATATATTTCTTTACACTTATGCACAAAATGAGTCTCTGCCTCAAAGAGACTCTGAGCAGGCTCAAGTATCCACTCGTCCTAATAGCTTTATACTCATTCTTTTGGTACTTCAATTATCTCAAGTGTTCAGAATCATGAATAAAGTTGGGAGCAATTCGTGAGGATGTTAATCAAGTATAAATTACTCAACAAGGGCTCCCCTTATTATACTCTCCATGAAGCTCTCTAGAGGATCAGCTCAGGTACTGGCCTCAGGCACAGTCTAGATTGAGAGAGGATTTCAAATAATTGATGGTTTTAGCCAAAATTTTGAACTCTAAAAATGGATGGAAATTTGGAAATTCTAAATCAGTCATAGCAAATTACAAATTATCATCAAGAAAGACTGCATAATAAAAATTTCTAAAGGTTACTGTAGAAATTAAGCTTAAATTCAAATTTAATTCTAAGGTAAATAAAAATATGTATTCCATTTTCTTTTTTCATTATAAAATTTATAAAACCAGAATTTTCCTTCTAATGTGCACATTTGGTGTACTTGCTTTTTATTTCCAAAAAAAGTTTCCCTAACTTAAGGACATATACAACATACGGTACCTTAGAATTAAGGAAATATGGGAGAATGATTTTGATTACCTCCTCATGCTACATGAAAATTCATTACTTCAAACTTTCTTGAACAGTTTTTTTAAAAGATGCCAGTTACCTAACTCATACAAACACCCATATACATATGTACATCTTTCTTGTTGGGGAACAGACTTATATTAGTGTAAATAAGTGGTCATTAAAGTTAATGTGTTCATTTTATATAGTTATAATTTAAGATATAGTAGAAATTCGTTTGAATATGATATATACCTTTTTAAAATATATTAGAGACTTATAGAACCACCTCACAGTGACTATATTTGTCCATTATGAGGTTTAGAATATACTTCACTACTTAAATGAGTTGAGTATGATATTTTATCATTATACCTTTGCTTTTATCATATATTGTGGATGTAGAGTCTTTGGTCAGAAACATACCCTCTATATTATAAAAACATCATTATAGAAAAATGTAGTATTCTTTTAATATATAATTTAACATGAAACTAGGACAGATTTTCAGCAAAAGAAGGGAGCTGCATATAGTTGGCTTTTACTGGCAGGCCTCTTTCTGCCCAGTAATTACCCAGTCTTTACATACATGTTACAGTTAGTTCAGTGCTTTTAAGGAAATCCAGCTTTCTTTGCTCTCTGATCTTTTCTTCTCACAAAATACTTAGCAAACACATAGCTATTAGCTCCATAGGAACTGGTTGTATACATCAGTATTTTTCACAAGCCCACTTAACCAAGGTACCAAGTAATTTGACTAGAATCCAAACCAAATCAGTTGAAGAGCTAAGTGTGCAAAAAATCCTGTAACACACTAGATTCCAATGAGCCACAGTTTTATTAACACTGCATCACTTAGCAAACTCAGATGGGGTCTTTGGGTCTTTATGTTGAGTTTCTTTAATTGGCAAATGCTTAAGAGCACACTTTATTTATTGATTGATTGATTTATTAAAGAATCATCTTTTTTTAAAATTTATTTATTTTTGGCTGTGTTGGATCTTCGTTGCTGCACGTGGACTTTCTCTAGTTGCGGGGAGTGGGGGCTACTCTTCGTTGCGGTGCGCGGGCTTCTCATTGCGGTGCCTTCTCTTGTTGCAGAGCACGGGCTCTAGGCACGTGGGCATCAGTAGTTGTGGCGCATGGGCTTAGTTGCTCCACGGCATGTGGGATCCTCCCGGACCAGGGCTCGAACCTGTGTCCCCTGCATTGACAGGCGGATTCTTAACCACTGCGCCACCAGGGAAGTCCCTAACAGCCCACTTTAAATGCAGTTACACAATGACATCATGATAAGAAATGCTATAGGAATATAGGCATAGAAAAAAAATTATCATCACTCACATATGCCCTGAGCATTTTCTGCTGGAGAATCTGAACTTCATAATGAGGGTACTAATATATTACCTGCTTCTGATAGTAAGTTCTTATCACTTGAGAAATATCATTAAACGTTATATCTCTGCAGCTTAATCCTTCTTAACCTGAAATATACCTTTAGAAATAATATTTTAACAGTTTGAGAAAATTCAGCTATTACATAGCTATTTACCTAAATATTCACGTGAGATAATTATGAAAGCATTCTATTAATAATTTTTGAAGACATTGTAATAACAATTTAGTCTTAGAATTTTAGAAAAAAAAATAAACCAATAAAGGTACTTCTTCTGGTTCAAACTGTACAAATGAAAATTCTGAAGCTAAGTTAATTGGGCAAAGTATGTTACTGTTTCATAAGTTAATGAAAGTAAATTTATTTATTAAATTTTTATTTATTTATATTTTCATGGGTTTATAACACATAAGGTTCATGTGTATAATATTATATTTTGACATTTATATAAACTACAGTGTGCTCACCACCAAAAGGTTGTCAACTGTCATCGTATTGTTGACCCCCTTTACCCATCTTGCCCTCACTCCACCCACTTCTCCTCTGCTAACCACTACTCTGTTCTCTGTATCTACTTGTTTCAGTTTGGTTTCTTCATTCATTTTGTTTTGCTTGTTTTTATATGCCACATATGAGTTAAATCATATGGTATTGGTCTTTCTCCATCTGGTTTATTTCACTTAACGTAATACCCACATGGTCCATCCATGTTGTCCCAAATGCCAAGATTTCATCTTTTTATGGCTATTATTCCATTGTAAGTGTGTGTGTATCTTCTTTATCCATTCATCCATCAGTGGACACTTAGGTTGTCTCCATATCTTGTCTATTCTAAATAATGCTGTGATGAACACAGGGGTGCATATATCTTTTCAGATTAGTGTTTTTGTATTCCTTGGATAAACACCCACAAGTGGAATAGCTACATCACATGATAGTTCTATTCTTAATTTTTTGAGGAATCCCCATGTGATTTACCATAGTGGCTGCACTAATTTACATTCCCACCAAAAGTGCACAAGGGTTCCCTTTTCTTCACTTCCTCTCCAGCACTTATTTCTTGTCTTTTTGATAATAGCCATTCTAATGGGTGTGAAGTGATATCTCCCTGTGGTTTTGATTTACATTTCCTGATAATTAGTGATGTTGAACATTTTTCACATGCTTGTTGCCCATCTATATACCTTCTTTGGAAAAATATCTATTCAGTTTCTCTGCTCATTTTTTAATTGGATTGTTAGCTTTTTTGTTGTTGAGTTGCATGAATTCTTTATCTATTTTGGATATTAGATACATGATTTGCAAATATCTTCTCCCATTTGGTAGGTTTTCATTTTGTTGATGTTTCCTTTGTTGTACAGAAGCTTTTTAGTTTGATAATAGCCCCATTTGTTTAGTTATGCTTTTGTCTCCTTGCCTGAGGAGGCCTATGCAGAAAGATATTGCTAAAACCAAAGTCAAAGCGAATACTGCCTATGTTTTCTTCTAGGAGTTTTATTGTTTCAGATCTTACATTGGAGTCTCTAATCCATTTTGAGTTGATATCTATGTATGGTATAAGATAGTAGTCTAGTCTCATTCTTTTGCACGTGGCTATCCAGAAAAACTAAATTTAGATGCTCTCCATCCTTTCATCAAATTTTAAACCCATTCAGATTAATCTGCAAAACTTCATCAAGAGGTTTGAAGGTAGAGAACTTTTTACTGTCTAGCTGATTTTTAAGAGTGATTAGGGCAGAGTTATATATCAAATTACTGCAAAAAACGTTCTGGCTAGTCCTTGTCAGTCACTTTCCTAAATTTCAAGGTTATCGATTGCTCAACTTATCTTATGACTTTAAATTTGAAAGCCTCAAATTAGCAACAAGTTTTCATAGGATTCAAAGCAGTAGGGGTTTTACAGAATGATTCTATTAAATTAATCTTTTCCTCATTTGAAACATACATGATTAAGATACATATTAATTTATTCAGAAAAGTCATACATTTTTTCAATGGAAAAACTCTTCCCTTCTGTGCTCCCTAGGGCTATTTGTGTGCAAAATTTAACAAATATTGGTTCAACTCTTTTTTTTTTCTGATTCAAAACTTCAGCATGAGTGATGATTAGTTGGATGGCTAACGAGACAGTAATCTCCTCAAACATCTTTTAACCCACTTGTACATTCTACATGAAGCAGCAGCTCAGTAAATGTTGAATGAACGAGTGGACAGATCCCACTTACCCAGAAGACTGAATTCTTCTTTAAGAATCTGAGGTTTAATTTTGTGGTCAAATGTTTAGAAATGGAAATAGAACTCAAAGTTCCACTTGACTTATAACGTGACTTCTGTTCTCAGCAGATGGTTAGAAAGGTTAGTTCTACCAGTGGCTTCAGAAAACATACAAAAGGTGTTAGCAGAACCATGATATTTACGGTACATATTTGATTGTTTCAAGAACTGAGCGAACAGGTATCACTTGTAAGGGCGATCAGGTGCCAGTTTCAGTGATCAGGCCTGAACCGCAGGGGTTTCCCACTCCGCCCGCTGCTTGTGAATTCTGGCTTCACTCATTATGCCTCCTGATGCTGCCACACAGCTCCTTATTTTGAGGTCACAGGTGATCTGACTACGCTTTTTTGTTTGTTTGTTTTTCTAACGTTACACAGAAAGCTAGAGTCAAAAATGTGTGTGTAGTCTGAGAATGATACTTTGGATATATTGCTATTTATGATAAGCCCAGACTGACATGTTTACCTCGAACTGGAAAAAAATTGCTAACTAGAATATCCCCCGTAAAGGTAATTACTGACAATGTCTTCCTCCTTAACCACATGGACCTACATCAAGGCTGCTTATCTGTGCAAGATACCAAAGTTGTTACCACAGGACTATGCTATCAGAAGCAGATTTTCTGCCAGTGGGCTGGGCCAGCTTTTGCAAACTACGGGGAACCTGGGTTCATAAAATAACCTAAGGGACACTCCTGGTCTAAACTCAAACAGAATGGGCTTAATACATAAATCCTTGCAGGAAGTTTGGACACTGAAATGATCTCTCACTGAGGATGGCGATTCAGCTTAACAAATGAGGCAATGAGACTGATGGAATACGCCCTTTCCAAGGAAGAAGTTACAATGATTTCCGTTGATACTATCAGTATTTCCACAGTCCTGTTTCCAGGAGGTTATATATAGTATCACAGAAGAACCCTGAGAACAGATAATCAAGCCTTCATTATAAAGAATCAGAGAAATATATGAAATGTCTCTTAACAAGGAGAATTGAACTTTTTTACTTATAATAACCATTATTATCATTATAGAGTTATTATATTGTTCTTAATATTTTATTATTAAATAAATATTATCTGCATGGAAGGCAGATTGGCATCACATACGTGTTACGGCACTGAAAACTAATCAATACACACACACAAAATAATGTGCTAAGGCTACACTAGGGAGTCTCACTTCTGATCTCAAGGTTATGCCAGTTTATCCCAAGTTCTCAACAAAACTCTTTATCAAACTTATTGTATCTTATCCCTCACTGTATCAGAACTGTTTCAAAAGGGATCTTGTTAGTCATTTTCCTTAAAAAAAAAAAAGAGAAATCCAAGTCATGCCTTTTCTATGAAATCTTTGGAGGTTGCTATGACAATGTTATTTGTAGCTCAGCCCACAATTCATATTCTTCAGCTTTTACCCAAAGTAACCTGGTTCTGCTTGCTAGGTATCATCTTCTAAGTCTCCAAGAGATATTGCCAAAGTTTTCTCCAGAGACTGGGATTGGAAAAATGACGGCATTATTAAATGCTGCACTTTACAAAAATCATTTCTATTTTGAGCACCCTAACATAGTTATCTTCATTTTGATTAATCCTTTTTTTTAAACAAGGATGTACATTTTTACATGGTTGCAATTACAGCAAACACAGGGTTTTGTGTTATTCCTTCACTATTTCCAATAACTAAAGCATTTTTCATATATTACAATTGGGGGATTATTTTAACGTTAAAGAATATATGATATTTAATGGATACAATCTATATTTAATTTAATCAGATTCCTATTACTAGCCATTTGTCTTCATTTTTTCCTTATTACAGATAGATTCACAAATAACATTATTATTAATATTTTTTTCCTCTACAGAATTGTTTCTTTGAATGAGACAGGGGTTATGGTTGTTTGGCTTGTATCGACAGTATTTATAAAAGTGTAAATCTGAATGTGTTTAGGTGAGGCAAGTACAGTAACCTGTATTCCTATTGCCTTCCCCCCCAGGCCAACATGGCACATTTAGATTACTTGCTTGACCCTGAAAGCATGTGAATTTTTGACTCCTGGATTACTGGGTCAAAGGCGTAAGTGTCTTTATGACTTTCAATAACACTGATCATTTAACTCTTCTAAACCAGTTATACATGTATTTCAATGTCACCAACTTTCATTTATTTGAGTACTTTCCAAACCTTAGGTGCTGTATACGCATTGGGGACACAATGATGAAGACAATGAACAGGGAGTTACAATGCAGTCTGAATTAATAGAACTTAGAATAGGGTACTAAGGGAACCCATAAGAGGGGCAGAAACAAGTCTTCTCCAAATCGGGTCATTACATGGGGAAGTGGTGGCAAGTAGAAGAACGGAGGAAGGAGAGAACTCCAGGCAAAGAGAGCACCACATGCAATGGCCTGGAAAACATAAGGCAAGCATATTTTAAGTATTATGAGAATGTAGAGGGTGAGGTTAGTGTTGAAAGACATGGATATATATGAAAAGGCATATATATATATATGATTTTGTAACGTAGTCATCATTAGGCATCACTTAATAATTTTTTGTCAAATTTATTAACTATATAAACATGTTATACATGTAAAGTAGATTTAATATGCATCACATCTAAGAAAATCCAATTCCTGACATAATCAGCAGAATGAAAAGTGACAGAGATTAGAAAACTCCCCAGCACTTGAGAGAAGAGAGGTTTGTGCAGTTTGATGGCAGCACAGGCCCATGTGTAGGAGAAGGGGAGGTGATGGAGCAGCAGGGATAGGTTAGAACAGTTGGAGTGCCTGGAGGGCCAGGCCAAGGAGTTCACTTTGTATTAACTCAATGGTCAATGAAATTACATAGCAATTTTAGAGGAAACAAAACTATAATTAAAACTGTAGAGGAAACACTAATTCGTTTCACTAAAGCAAAATTCAGAACATCCTGGTGTCAGCACTGGAAAACAATCTCCAGGTAATTGAAGCAGGAAAACCACATCCATTTAGGCGTTCTCTCATTTTCATTATGACTGCTACCACCATAGCAGCCTCTAGGCTTCCATTCTAACACTTTTGTCCAGGTATGGAGCAATCAAAAACATCTCGCTTTGTTTCACTTTAGTACAAATGATATAGAAAAGACATCAAAAGAATTTATTAAGTGATAAGAGAGAATAACTGGGAAGCAGAGTGTGTATGAAATATATAAACAGTCTAGTTTACAAAGAACTACTTTATTCTTTAGAGAACATGGTTAGCCCATAGTCCATGTTATTCTACACTGGACACCAAGTATCTCTTAAACCTATGAAATAATATGTAAGACATTATGTGCATTTATATAGTCTTTGTATAAAGGATGTCATGGAAGAGGACCTCTACCAATAGATAGAAAAGAAATTCTTGCCATTGTCTGTTATGCAAGCCAAAAGCAGATGGGGTAATTTGCCAGAAATAATACTATAAGGGATATAAGTAATTTGGTCCAAGTACACCGCTCTCTGGGTTGCATTATTCAAGAGTAAATTTTAGAATGTCTGGAAGCAGAGGTCTTACCCAGTGTTTGAGACATATGAGGTCTCTGAGAATTTCTCTGAAATCACACTGAACATCTTGTGTACATGTATGTGTGTGTGTATATCTCCTGGGAAGTCTTTAAAAGGCTCATAAGCTCTTTTATGGCACTTCTTCATTTCACTTCTGGGCTGGGCCTCCCCATTTATGAAAGCAGAAGTTTCAGCCTCGGAGACTTTGGGCACAAGTCAGCAGGTGGTGACAGCTTTCTCTTCCAACACTGCATCTTTTAAGCATTCTTAAGAAAGCAAGCAGCCATCAGTTATGAACATCATTCAGGTGACGTTCTGTATGTATGAACGGCATTTGAGATTAAAAGACGGGGAAGAGATGGGAAGTGAGTAGACATGAGACTATTATAGGGCTCAGGAGAAAAGTGGCAGAATCTAATTACGATGGGATGAGTGGGAATACAGAAATGAGGATGGGCAGAGGATGCACATCTTGGTATTTGGTATATGCCGCAGGGTTTTTTTCACCAAGTTGTCATTCTGTGTTTGGAAAACAAAATTGGGGGAAAAATGAAATCAAAGAGTAAGTCAGTGCTTGGCATATAATAGGAATGTAATAAATTTTGGAAAGACTCACACTACCATGGTGAAACTTTTAGTATTAAACATATATTCATTTGCAGAACAGACAGTAGTTGGACTTTTATATTACTAATGCTTACAATACTTCAACTTCTGGTCATCTTATACAAGTTCAGTAGACCACTGATCGTTGTTGCGGTAGAGTTCTGAAAGTTTAATTTTGAGACGTGAATGAGAAATGAGGTCATGGCATAGATGCAGACAGGCAATGAAACTATAAAATTGGTAAGCTTGGTCTATGAGAACCTATATGAGCAAAGAATCTGAAAAAGAATAGATATATGTATATGTATAACTGAATCACTTTGCTGTACACCTAAAACTAACACACTGTAAATCAACTATACTTCAATAAAATTAATTTATTTTAATTAATTAATTAAAATTAAAAAATGGTAAGCTTGGTGAACTGTAGTTGACCTCGTTCAGGAAAGTAGAAGTGGGCACTGGTTCTGGAGGATACAGGAGTGGTTTGCATAGAGAGAGGGCCAACTTTACTTCCTAACAGTAAGTTAAAATTAGGGGAATGCAGAGATCATACAATAATAATCAGAAAGTGGCAGAAATGTAAGAAGCAGCCTGGCTCTTCTTATACTAGAGAAACAGAGAGGTAAATTTGTGGTGGAGATGGTAGGGGAATCATTTGAAACAATCCAGATTTCAATTGAAGTGAAGACGTCAGAAAATATTAAGGATAAATAAAGCTTAGTTTATTCATTAGGAACATGGAAGTTAGAGTTAGTAAAAACCAGTCTCAAAATGATAATTCTCTAATTTGATAATTCTGAACTAATCAGAAAAAAATATGAACTATAGTGCACATTAAGTCAATGTTGAGGAAAACGATGTATTTATTTGAGTACAATTCAGTTGTTATTTTACAATGCTTTAACAAAAGTACACGTTAAATACATCGAATTTTATATATACTGTAAGTATACTTTTTAGCATAGAAAATTACAAAATTATCTAATCACTTAAAAGAAAATAGCATTATCCTTCTCACAAAGTTCTGAAATTAAAGAAAAAAATTATGAAGATATCAACTATTCACTGAAGCTTCTGAAATAATCAGAAAGCTTGAATCAAAGAGAGATTACATTTAAGGAGGATGTGTTATTGTTTAATTCAGTGGTTAAAGAAATAGAAAAATTAAATGGGAGCACTTTTCTGTTAAACTTTCCCCTCTGGAGGCTGGTATAAATAAGGGAGCTAGTATGGACCCTCCATTTCCCTTGAACAGGTGTTAACTTCTTCCTAGAGGGTTTAACTTCATGGTTAAGAGCATGGCCTCTGGGCTCAAATCTTTTGTGCCTGAATCCTAGACATGTCACTTGTTAAGTTTGCAACTTTTGGCAAGTTTCTAACTTTCTCTAAGTCTCAGTATTTAACTGTGTAATGTGGATAATATTTGTGAGGGTTAAATGCCACTGACAAACGGTAATTGGTATACATTTAAGCGCTCAATAAATTTGTCTATCAGGAGGAGTTTGGACATAGAGGGAGATGGTAGATAGATTCTGAAGGGAAATGTGAGAATTCGTTTAGAATGAACAGTTTCGAGGAAGACAACAACTGAAACGGGGGTCCTCCTTCCTATTCAGCTGCTAGAAAAAGAGGTGTGTTTAACAGGACAGAGAAAACAGGTTGAAAACTGGTGGCCCTGTGGGCACTGGAGTAGGGGAAACAGGTTAGAAGTGTTTCACACACAGACTGAAGAAGCTAAATACTACACATGCAACAGAGCTGCGGATATCTATTTCAGTATGTCTGTGGGTCTATCTGTACAATGTTTCTCTTGAAAAGTCAGCAAGCGCTGTGAAGACAGAGCTCCAATCCTCTCTGACACTTGTTTAGGGGAGGGTCAGCAGCAGAGAAATCTCAGAGTGGAAGACAACCTACAAATACCTGCAGGGACATACATGACTACTTGCCACTTTCCTCCTGGCATCAGAGCTCTCAAAGTAGTTTATCCCCTTTCATTGCCTTATTCATTCCCTTCATGCATCTTCCACAATCAGGCTTCTGTTTCACATTTTTTACTTCATTTTCCTCTGTAATGTTGTCATTGCAAAAATGAAGTGAACTTGCCTCAGTCCTCTTCCTTCTTGTCCTCAATAAACTATGAACTGGTAAATATATATCTTCTCTTTCTCTTATCGAGAAATCCACCCTTTAGGGCGTGAAATCCTACAATGTGTAAGACAAAATTGTTCTCTTATACTTAACTGTGTATATATAAACCTTCGCATTCATTATATACATTTATTATATTCAGTTGTTATTCATAATATATTTATTATATTCATATATATATATATATAATGAATGTGAACATCAATATCCCCTTAAATTTAAGCCCTCCAGGTAATAAATATTTTTGTCTTTATGAGCTACATAGGTCTGTAACACATATTCTTTCTTTTTTTCCTTTTTTCTTTTTCTTTTCTTACAACCTTTTCAAAATGTAATAACCATTCTTAGCTCAAGAAGAGATTTCACCTTTAGGCCATAGTTTGCTTACTGATGCTTTAAAATAAATAACTCTGAATTTGAGAAAAATACAACAAAACTCAATAATCAGTTATTGATGTTGGCTATGGTCCACTTTAATGCAAGTGAGCGACAACAAGTACTACGGTGAGAATATGCTTATCAGTTCCCAACACATCTGAGGAGTGAAGGTAAGTTGTGTGAAAGGAAAATAGAAATGGAGTCATTACTGGTAGGGAGAGCTCTCTCACATGGAGCCTCTGAGGAAGCCACTGAGGAAGTGTGACTTAGGCACATCTCAGCCGAGATGGAATCTGAACTTTGACTACCTATTGCTTTGACACAGGCATCCAGAGCATCTGTCCACGTTCCAGAAACTCAAGATACTTACCGGACTCTTACCCTAAAATAACTTGTGACAGAGAATCCCTTAAGGACAAATATTTCCTTTCCTGCGTCACAGTCAATCATAATCCCTGACAGACAGCTTTAACAACCTTGTACCTTTTATCTTTATAAGTCCCTGACTCTTTCTCTTCCACAGAGCATCTCTGGGTTTTACCTGAATCTGTGTCTCCCGGATTGCAATTATCAAGACCCTAAATAAAACTTTGTTCTCTGCAGCCTCGATACTGATTATTGTTCGACAGTTGGGCCCCATAGTTTACGAACAAGTGAGACAAGTTCTTATCTCTTGGTTCATGCCTCTGATCTCCTTTTACTTGTTCAATTTAAATGTTATTTCCTAAGAATGACTGCCTCCTTATATTGAGATAAAGTTCTAATTTTCACCTTAGATCTAGTCATGTGACAAAGGAATTATTTTATTCCTTTGTCACATGACAAAGGAATGAGAAAATATACTCATTTTCTCAATCTCTTACGGATTGCTTTCACTTTGATACAGCAAAAATGTTACTGTTGAGAAAATTGTTTCTTTTGCCTGTTAATTTGATCCCCTCAACCTTTTCTTGTACATTTTCTATGCTACATTTAATCAATTTAAATTACTGACAGTTGATTTCCAGGCCTACCAATATACCACTTCTGCCTTTCAATACTCACTCACCTTGTTTCTTTGCACTTCTCTTTTGTCATTTTTGCTCCAAATTGCTCATATTTAAAAAGTCCTCTTGCAATATCATGCATAATTCACTCACAGCTGTGAGGAGGAACAGCTGGAACATCTTTCTGCCAAGGCATACACTCATTCACAATGCCCAGTGGTTTCTCAGTTGTGTGTAGGATTTTTCTGCTGGGATGGGTCTTTTATCATCTTCAAACATGCATGACTCAGCCACACATACTAGCTTCACAGAGTCTTCCCAGCTATAAAGTTTAGAACAAGCTTCGACTCCCAAGTATCTGCTATGGTCTGAATGTTTTATACATTGAATTCCTATGTTGAAATTCCTATGTTGAAACCCTAATGCCCAATGTGATAGTATTAGTAGGTGGACCTTTGGGAAGTGCTTGAGTCGTAACAGTGGAACCATCATGAATGAAATTAATGCCTTACAAGAGGCTCCAGAGAGATCCCCTGCCCTTCCTACCATGTGAGGACACAGGGAGGTGGTGTCAGCTTATGAACCAGGAGGAAGGTCCTCACCAGAAGGCAAACACGCTAGTCTTGGACTTCCCAGCCTCCAGGACTGTGAGCAATAGTTGCTGTTGTTATAATCTACCAGTTGGTGGTATTTTGTTATAGCAACACGACTGGAGTAAGGTCGCATCTTTCTACCCTAGAGGAATAATTCCTAGACTAATTACCTAGTAAAATTTGTGCATTACCTCAGCATACACCAAGTGATGCTGGATGAGGTAAAATCCAGAAACAAGGTTGCTGAAGAGTTCTGTCATGATCTACTCTCACATACTATCACATACCTCAGAGATACTACATATTTACTCGTGTTAGGAGCTTCACATGGCAGTGGTTTTCTCCATGGCAGTGTGAACACCAGCATCACTGCTACTTGCTACTCCTAAAGGAGCTTGAATGCCTCACTCCTCTTCCTTGTTTGAGAGCTATTCCAGTTTTCACTTGGCTGACCTTCAAGCTACTTATCATAAGTGCCCATTCTCTTGATTTTCAGGAACACTCATTACTATTATATCCCTCAGGGCAATTTTAGAAGTTTAAAGCAAGGAAGAGTAGCTTCTTATGATAAGAAAAAGAATAAGGTGGATTGTTGTTCATTTATTGATCATTTATGAGTAGCTGTCATATGCCAGGCATTGGCGCATTGTGCTTTTGATGTCAGAAGCAGTCCCTGCTTTCAAGTGGTCTCTGGTAAAGCTGGAAGGAGTTTCAACTGGACAGAATAGTATAACATAATGAGTAGGTAAGTGCCAGGACAGGGTGCCAGGGTGGGAAGGAGGACACAGAGAAAGAACAAGTTTATCATGAAATCTTTTTGAAGAACAGGACACCTGATTTGTGTTTTGAAGGAAATGTAGAAGTGTGAAAGACAACAAAAAAGTTTCAGAAATGAACAGCCTAGGCAGAGGCTACAGCAAGATTTAAAAAGCAAGAGGGCACAAACCACAGAGCTGATCTCCCTGTGCTATGCGGCTGCTTCCCACTAGCTATCTATTTCACATTTGGTAGTGAGTGTATATATGTCCTGTGACCACCTAGAGGGGTGGGATAAGGAGGGTGGGAGGGAGACGCAAGAGGGAAGAGATATGGGGATATATGTATATGTATGGCTGATTCACTTTGTTATAAAGCAGAAACTAACACACCATTGTAAAGCAATTATACTCCAATAAAGATGTTAAAAAATAAAATAAAATTTTAAAAAAGACACGAGGGCATACAGAGCAATGGTGGTCCTAAACAACTGCCAATAGGTACGTATGACTGGAGTATAAGATCATTTGAGCAAGTAATGCAAAAGATACCAAAATTGGCAGTGGATAATCTAAGGTCAGGATATATCACCTTTCTTTTTTTCACTCTAGAAATATTTACTGAGTGACTCTTATGTGCCAATGATTGTTGTAGGTTCTGCAGTGAAAAAAATCATGACTCTACCTGCACAGAATTTGCATTCTACCTAGGGAAGAGACCGAAAATAAACCAATACCAAAATATTGATATATTGTTTGGCAGACGGGAACAAACATATGGAGAAAACGATATCAGAGATGGCATGGAGCATGTGTAGGTTAATGTGTGCACCTGCATGGGGATGCACAACAGCTGTTTTTTATAGGATGATCAAGGTCTCCCTGATGTGGTGACATCTGACCAGAGACTTGAAGGTAGTCATATCCTATCTATTATCATAACCTCTAGTATCATATTCTATTTATATGTGTATGGATTACTTTTCTAGAACATTTCCAGAAGATGAAATCGTAAATGCAAGGGCCTTTGGATGGGAGAACGTTGAGTGTTGAAAGTACAAACTAAGAGGCTGGTGTTCCTGGTGTGGCAAGAGTGAGAAGAGCAGTGGATAAACTGGAGAGCTGGTGGTGGCGAAGGGGGTGCAGAAAAGATAGGGCTTTTTAGAGTCTCTTTAAGTACTTGTTCCCGTGTGGCTCCCCACCTCTTAGACAGAATCAAGGAAATGTCTAGGCCCAGGCAGTGGAGAATAGGCATTTGGTAGTTTTTGCTAAAGAGTTAAGCTTAAAAGCCTAAAATCTTTATGGACAGAGAGAAATTTTGCTAAATTTCTTCTTTACTACATCAGAGTAATAGATGGATAAATCCAAAGAATTTTCCACAAAGGAAAAGCACCATCAGGATTTGCATAGTTTTTGTTTTGTCTTGTTTTTTAACAAGAGGGAAGGGAAATCACCATTACTAGTTTGAATCTGAGAAAGACTGGGGTAAAGAGAGGTTAAATGGCTCATTCACGGCAAACCTGGGCTTAAGAGTAGGACAGTCAAGAGTATTCTACATGATGCCCTCGGCCAATCACTTACTCAGAGGAAGGCCAATTATTATTTTTTTAATTAAATTAAATTTATTTATTTATACAGCAAGTTCTTATTAGTTATCTATTTTCTACATATTAGTGTATACATGTCAATCCCAATCTCCCAATTCATCCCACCACCACCACCCTTGCCCCGCTTTCCCCCCGTGGTGTCCATACGTTTTTTCTCTACATCTATGTCTCTATTTCTGCCTTGCAAACCGGTTCATCTGTACCATTTTTCTAGATTCTACATATATGTGTTAATTTACGATATTTGTTTTTCTCTTTCTGACTTACTTCACTCTGTATGACAGTCTCTAGGTCCATCCACATCTCTACAAATGACCCAAGTTCATTCCATTTTATATATGTACTATGTCTTTTTTATCCATTCGTCTGTCAATGGGCATTTAGGTTGCTTCCATGACCTGGCTATTGTAAATAGTGCTGCAGTGAACATTGGGGTGCATGTGTCTTTTTGAATTATGGTTTTCTCTGGGTATGTGCCAGCAGTAGTGGGATTGCTGGGTCATATGGTAGTTCTATTTCTAGTTTTTTAAGGAACCTCCATACTGTTCTCCATAGTGGTTGTATCAATTTACATTCCCACCAACAATGCAAGAGGATTCCCTTTTCTCCACACCCTCTCCAGCATTTGTTGCTTGTAGATTTTCTGATGATGCCCATTCTAATTGGTGTGACTTTCAATACGCTTCCCTGGGGCAGTAGTGATTATCTTCCCAATAGCGTGGGCAGCTTGGTGAAGAAGATCAGAAGCTGACTTCAGCTTTTCATAGCTCTCCATCTTTCTACTTCCTAAATTCCCATTCCGTTTACTTGAGCAGTGGTTCATCAAATATGTAACAGCAGCAGAAGTTTCTCCTAGAAACTTGTTAGAAATGCAAATTCCCAGCTGAGGCTCTGGAAATCATTGTTTTGACAAGCCTTCTGATTCTCACTAAAGCTTTAGACCCCTTGCTCTCCTTCTGATCTGAGAGAGAGGGAGAGGGGGAAAGAGAGAGAAAGCCCAGGAAAGAATGCTGGAAAGTAAATTCAGAGAGCTTTTTATAGGGGCTTTTTACTGTGGTAACTCACAAATGGTTGAAAAAACCCCACAAATTGAAACATGTAGCTACTTTAAGCACTCTTTAGCAGAAATCAATCTTATTCCCGATCTATTACTTACTAGGTCATTTCCTCATAGGGATGACTAACAGCAATTCATCAGAAAATGCTTTTTATATTTAAATAACACTTTCTGTTCCAAGATGTCAAAATGTTTGACAAGTGGGCAAAATGCAGCTCACTAATATTCTCAACCCCATGGTAGTAAATAACCCACATCTACCATCACTGCTGTTTACTGGTGATTGCTTGTCTGGGAAAGTTGAAGCGCCTTTGTTATCTCTGTAGAAAGTCAATCACTAAAGGAGAAAACGTCCTTCATCTTGGTTCCCACAGGAAACCAAATTGATAAATTACTCACTGACTTCTATTATTGCATCTCAAGGATAGTTAACAATGCTCATCAAGGAAAAATCCCTAAGAACACTCTTGCCCTATCTCTGATTAAACCTGATTTGGGAAAATCATCTGGCTCAATCTACATTGAATTACAATATGAATGCTACTTAATTCCCTATTACTTCTGATTACACAGGATCAGTGCCTCTTGAAGAGTAAGAAGCAAAGGTTCACTACATTGGGGTCTCCTTGACAGCCAAGCCTGTGCCTTAGTCATTTTGACTCCCTAGTGACCAGCCTGGTATGTGGAATAGTATATGCGATCAGTAATTATTTCTTGAATGTATGATGTAGGAAGGAGTCAAGATATTTTTAGAGTTGGAGTCATGGATCAAGAGGAGAAAACGTGGTTTAAAAGAAACTACTACAGGGCTTCCCTGGTGGCACAGTGGTTGAGAGTCCGCCTGTCGATGCAGGGGACGCGGGTTCGTGCCCCGGTACGGGAGGATCCCACGTGCCGCCGAGTGGCTGGGCCCGTGAGCCATGGCCGCTGGGCCTGCGCGTCCGGAACCTGTGCTCCGCAACGGGAGGGGCCACAACAGTGAGAGGCTCGCGTACCGCAAAAATAAACACAAAAAACAAAAAAACTACTACATTCTCAGAAGCCGGTGCTGCAATGAATGCTAATAACAACTTGACAATGTCCTCTGTCATTGCAAATAATGTGATACCAACATCTACTAATCAATCAAAAAAAAGACTTTCAGAATTCAAAATTGGATAGGATTTTGAGCTGGGGATTCCTCTCACCCACCTTTTCTTAGGATAAAACTTGGAACTGTAGTGTCAACAGATAATATGCCAGTTTTCCACTTAAAATTGGAAAATTTAATCTAATCTCGGAGGCATGAAATAAAAACTGATGGGCAAATATTAGAATTTCCATCAATGAAAAAGCTTAATTTCTAAAATGCTGAAGGTTAGTTTATCAAAATACTGAAATTGCCTCATATCACAAGTCAAAGCACACCCTCTCTTTACTAAATAAGGAGCTATAAAGTTGCACAATTACTGTCCATTTTTTTACTTGGTTTGAAAAAAAGTTGCTTGTTTTAAATAAAACAAAGTTCAACTGAAGTGACTATAATATCATCAGTCTTGTAAAACTCCTTGTGTTAGATTTCTTCTATCCCCAAGATGCCAACCACGCATATTAAACTGACTCTTGTTTTTTGCGTATGATTTCTGTACATCTTTCCTATTGGAATTTTCATGTTAAGTACCCTTGCTTAGAGTGTGGATCGTAACCGCTCTGTTTAACACTCTATCACCAGTACCTAGAACAGTGCCTGCCACATAAGAAACACTTCATAAAATTTCTAAATTATCTTGATTAAAATCCATACTCATCCTAGCTTTAAGCACATGAAGACAGAAATAGGTTCCAACTGCATAAGAACACGTGAATAATCCAGAGAAAATGTTAACTGTAAGTACAAATTATCTGTTGATTAAAATACAGAACATGTCTGAGATTTGGAATTACTTCCTAATAACCCTGAGTCAGAGCTGTGGTAAAGGCTTACTGGGGGCATGTTACCATTTTCTGAGGACACACTCAGAAAAGGAAGAAGTTGATGAGAGAGCATGCAAGATTTTCCAGGCTCAAAATGGAACTTGACTCATCTGCATGGAACCATCCGGCGAAACACAGAAGAGCTCACTCTTCTGCTGGATTAAGCTCACCCTGGTGGAACGGAATGGAACAGAAACGAGACTGAGGTCTAGGTTTTGAGGATCTTCACTCCACTTACCTGCTTTCACAGGACCAGGCAACGGACAAGAAGAAATGTGCAACTGTTGCTGTGTACCTCTAAACAAATACAGTCACCCTATGTAATAGAATGTGTCCTAAATCTGACCAATTAGAATAATTCCTCCATTCCTGGTGGAGTAGCTCTGATAGAAATGGACAGAGCTGGGCTCGGGGTGGGAAGGGGGTGGTTTCCTTCTGTTACAAGCTCTAAACTTTCTTCAATTTTCCTATGATTTAAGCCTAACTAAAATGTATGGACTTTTGAAAAAGAGTAGGTACTAAAATTAAATAAGCTGAGAGTGTTGAGGGTGAAAAAAATGATAACAAATTTAAGAAAATGTAGAATTATTACTATGAGAATTACCAGAACTGTGTTTGTTCCAAATACGAGCCTGCTGTAGCATTTTAATTAGGAATAGAATTAAACAGAAATTCACTTGCTGTCACCATCTGATAATATTACCAGAGACTTCCCTTAAGGAAATTTAAAATTATTTATTCTATGTAAATCTCTACAAGTCCTTAATTTCAACCTTATTATAAGAAATAACACACAGTATCAACAAGCTGGCAGAATTTTGACAATTCTCCTGCCTCCCTCCATTCCGCCTGCTTTTCCTCTTTCCCTCCCTCCCTTTCCCTCCTCTTCCCTCACTCCCTTTCTTTCCACAAAGCAAGGAAATGGGTATATAGAAAATAGTAGGGATCACACGCTTTCATTACAGGGCTTGGGAATGTGGACTCTCACAAAAACAGACTTGATTTTAAATACTGTATCTGTGCCTTATTAGCTGTGTGACCATGAATAATTTAATCATTCTGTGCCTCAGTCTGTCTGGCTGTAAAATAGGTGCAAACAGTACCTACCTCTTAGGATTGTTGTGAGGGGGGATTCCAACTGGTTTTAAAATAGTATTTAGCACAGAGGAAGCATAATAATTATTATTTTTCACTTCTCTGAATATATAACATTTAGTATTGGGATTCATAGTCTCAAAATCTAACACTCACTGATGTGAATGTCTGATTAGCTAAATGGAGAAAAACATTGTTATAGTAATTATTTCTTTAGTTTCTCGTTTTGTTTTTTTAACTGAAAACCAGAATCACAATTTCTTGTTATTATCTGTTATCAATGAACAGTATAAGACTATAATATTATTTTTGACAAGGCACTGAATATTTGAAATGAAGAAAACTAAGAAATAGTAGTAAATAAAACTTTCTTGTGCTAATCCCAAGTGAAAGATGAAATTAATGATGATATATATATGGAAACTCTGGAGAAGTCATACAGAGAGAACCTCAAGTACTTGAGGCACACTTGAAATTCAAATGACACTAAATGACTAAGTCTTAAATCAAGAACCCTTCACTAAAATTAAAAACACAAATGCTTTCTTTTTCTTGATTTCTTGTAGGAAGTGAAAGAGTACTTGGTAGGTGTCAGACTATTTTAAAAAGCAGGTTATAGATATTTCAGGAGTGTAAAAATACTAAGGCGGATCTCATAAATGATTGGTATATTATTTAATTCAGGTTAGCATCAGAATTGTCAATGTTTGTTTATTAAGCAATGCAATCCTTTAGGTAGGAAGCATGGTTCTTTGGAGAAGTTGATAGACACAAGATACACAAACTGGAATATGGTGAAAAAACACACAGTATAGATTTTTTTAAATTAAACCTAGGAATTATTTAACATGGCCATTTCTTTGGGTTGAAGAAAGAAATTCATATAGATTTTCCTGGTTCAGGCTCCAGTGAGGTCTATAGGCAAATTTGCAACTAGAGCAAGATTCAGACCTATTTCCATTTTTGTGCTTACGTCTTAAATATGTCCAGTTCCTAGAGCATAGAGGAAAGCACTAGATTGGCCATGGCATGAAACAGGTTAGAATTCTGGCCCTGCCACTTAATAACTGTGTACGGCTTAAATGGGCAATTTGCTAAACTTCATGAATTTCAATTCCCACCCTCCAACCCCCACCCTGGGCAAAATGAGTCTAATCCTTTTTCTACCAACTCTAGAGAGTTAGGATGGTCTGAGGAGAAAATGTACATAAAAGTGCTTTGAAAATTATTTAATGCTTTAAAAATATTATTTATCATTATTATTTCAAGATGAGGGAAAACTCCCCCTCCTCTAATATATTCAGTTTTTTATGGCCAGCTAGATCTTCCAGAAAGCTACATAAAAACTGAACATTTT